>NC_091806.1:32012500-33262500 GCF_041296235.1 Equus asinus
GTGATTTTTCTTCCTCATTTTGTTAATGTGGTGTATCACACTGATTGATTTGCAGATGTTTAACCATCCCTGCATCCCTGGTATAAATCCCACTTGATCATGGTGTGTGATACTTTTAACATATTGCTTTATTAGATTTTCCAATATTTTGTTGAGGATTTTTGCAACTATGTTCATCAGCAATATTAACCTGTAATTTTCCTTCTTTGTATTGTCCTTGTCTGGTTTTGGTTTCAGGGTAACAGTGACCTCATAGAATGAGTTCAGAAGTGCTCTGTCTTCTTCAATTTTTTGGAATAGTTTGAGGAGGATAGGTATTAAATCTTTTTGAGTGTGTGGTAGAATTCTCCAGAGAAGCTCTCTGATCCTGGACTTTTGTTTTTTGGGAGGTTTTTGATTACTGTTTCAATCTCTTTACTTGTGATTGGTCTATTCAGATTCTCTATTTCATCTTGATTCAATTTTGGGAGGTTGATTGAGTCTAAGAATTTATCCATTTCTTCTAGATTGTCCAGTTTGTGGGCATGTAGTTTTTCATAGTATTCTCTTATAATGCTTTGTATTTCTGTGGTATCCATTGTAATTTCTCCTCTGTTATTTCTAATTTTATTTATATGATCCTTCTCTTTTTTTCGTGGCGAGTCTGGTAAGGGTTTGTCAATATTGTTTATCTTCTCAAAGAACCAGCTCTTGGTTTCATTGATCCATTCTACTGCTTTTAAATCTCTATTTCATTTATTTCTATTCTAATTCTTATTATTTACCTTGATGTATTGACTTTGATCTTTGTTCTTTTTTTTAGTTCTGTTAGGTGTAGTTTAAGATTACTTGTTTGAGATTTTTCTTGTTTGTTGCAATGGGCCTGTCTTACTATGAATTTCCCTCTTATGACTGCTTTTCCCACATCCCATAAGAGTTGGTATGCTGTATTTTTATTTTCCTTTGTATAAAGTGTGTATAAAAGATTTCATAGATGAAATAGTCCATTTTCTGATGGCCTCTTATCTCCAATAGCCTAAATAAGTTCTAACCCTTTCCTCTTCCCCTTCTGAGTTATTGTTGTCACAAATTATTCTGTTTTCTGTTGTGAATCTTTTACTAAATTGAAGTGTTTATAGTTACCTTTGATTGTTTCCTTTTATCTTTTAAGTTATAATTAAGTACTTACTTCTCTGTTCTGAAAGAGAACTACAGTTTTCTGCTTTTGTTGTCTCTCTCTTTGCTCAAAGCTGTGTAAACCTTTGCTTTTCTGTGTCAGTTATGAGGGCATCCTTGATCATTCTTGTAGGGGAGGTCTAGTGGTGTTGAACTCCCTCAACTTTTGTTTATCTGTGAAAGTTTTTACTTCTCCATTGTATCTGAAGGATAGTTTCACCGGATGGAGTATTCTTGGCTGAAAGTTTTTGTCTTTCTGTCTACTGAATATGTCATTCCATTCTCTTGTGGCCTGTAAGATTTCTTCTGAGGAATCCACTGAAAGCCTGATACTGGTTCCTTTGTAGGTTATTTTCTTCTGTGTTGGTGCCCTTAATATTTTTCCACTGTTGTTGACTTTTGCCAGTTTTACTATTATATGCCTTGGAGAAGGCATTTTAGCATTGGTGTAATTAGGAGATCTGTTGGCTTTGTGTATTTGTAAGTTCAGTTACTTTCCCACGTTTGGGAAATTCTCAGCTATTATTTCTTTGAGCAAGCTCTCTGCTCCTTTCACCCTCCCCCTCTCTCTGGAATATCTATAATCCGTATGTTGCTTTTCCTAATTCAGTCTGATATGTCTTGAATAATTTCCTCATTTAAAATAAATTTTAGTTCTCTCTCCTCTTCGACTTAAGCAATTCTATATTTTGTCCGCTAAATCACTAATTCTTTCCTCCATAACATCAGCTCTATTTTTTAAGGATTCTAGATTATTTTTTCTTTAATTAATTGTGTTCATCATATCCAGAATTTCTGCTTCTTTTTTTATAGTTTCAATCTCTTTGGTAAAGTATCCCTTCTTCTCATTAATTTTATTCCTGAGCTCATTCAACTGTCTTTCTGAATTTTCTTGTAACTCATTGAATTTATTTATGACAGCTACTTTGAATTATCTGTCATTTAGATAGTACATTTCTGTGACTTCAGTGTTTTCTAGATATTTGTCATTCTCCCTTTGCTATGAATATTTGCTGTAGTTTCTCATGGTGTTTAAAAACTAATCTTTTGCCTGGGGCATTTGTGGCAGTATCAGGTTGCAGATTCCACCTGCTACTGCTAGGGGGAAGCAGGACCTGTGTTTCTGATCCCACCCTGTCTGCTGGAAGTTGTGGGGTGTAACGGGTGCTTGTGGCAGCCAGGAGTGTTCACCTGGGTGTGTGGATCTGCTGTTGCTGCTTCTTATGGTCACACCAGCTGCTTTGCTTGGTGGGCAGGGCTTCCTCATGGGGTCCAAGCCTGGGTCAATCCTTGGGATTGCAGTGGTACTGTGGGCTCTCCCACCTGGTGAGAAAGCAATCAATGCAGGGCTTAGGGCTGCTGCCTCCTGCTCCCACATTTGTGCTGAGGTGTGCTCCCAGCTTCAGGGCTGTAGCAGTACTATGGGTGTTTGTGGCAATGGGAAACATTTGCTTGGGCATGTAGATCCACTGCTGCCTCTTTTTACAGTGTCACTGGTTGCTGTACTTGGTAGGCAGGGCTTTCTTATGGGGTCTGAGCCTGGGCTACTCCTTGGGACTGCAGCAGCACTATGGGCTTTCCCACAGGACCAGAAAGCAATGATGTGGAGGCTCAGGGCTGCTGGTACCTCCTCCCACAGTCATACAAAGACACGCTCCTACCTTTAGGGCCATATTGGTACTATGGGCGTTCATTTCAACTGGGAAATTGTTCACTTGGGCACAGATCCACTGCCACTTCTTTCTAAGTTTGCACTGGCTATTGTGCTTGGTAAGTGAGGCCTTCTCATGAGGTTGGAGCCTAGGCTACTGGCTGGGACCATGGTGGCCTGGTGGAGTCTCCCACCTGACTGGAAAGTGATCACATGGGGGCTCAGGGCTGCATTCACTTGTTCCCACAGTCATGCCAATGTGTACTCCCACCCTTGGGGCCACAGTGATACTCTGGGTACTCCTCCCAGCCAGAAGAGTGGTTGAGCGTGTGCATAGGGATGCCAGGGGGCTGGAGAGTGCTTACCTATCTCCACCATCTCCCTGGGGGTACTTATCCACCTTCAGATGTACAGCTTTATGAGTCTATATATATATATATTTGTGTGTGTGTATATATATGTGTGTGCATATATATATATATATGTATCTATACCACATTTTCTTGCCTCTTTATAATTCATATTCCTCATAGAATCCAGAGAGATTGTTTAAAACCTACATCAGCTTCTATAACTTCCTCATTAAAAACCCTCCATTGGCTTCCCATTGCACTTAAGAAAAAACCTAATTTCTTACTCTGGTGTACGAGGTCATATGTGATCTTCCCTCTGCCTGCTCCCTTCTTCATTCTTACTGCCCTTGTGTCTGTTCATTGAGAGCCCAGATTCTTCCTGACTCAGGTTCTTTTAACTTGCTGTTACATCTGTCTGCAAAGCTCTCCACACATGAAGATGCTCTTGTGAATTCTTTTCATGCATGTCCCAGTGTAAATGTCACATCATAGAGATCTTTTGTGACTTCCAGGAGTCCACTTTCTCCGCCACTACCTCACATGGTTCCCATGATATCATCCAGCTCTATTTCTTTATAACACTATATTTTTGTGTGAAGATTGGACCTGAGCTAACATCCATGCCAATCTTCCTCTACGTTGTATGTGGGACACCACCACAGCATGCCTTGATGAGTTGTGTGCAGGTCCGCGCCCAGGATCTCAACCTGTGAACCTTGGGCTGCCAAAGTGGAGAGTGTGAACTTAACCACCATGCCACTGGGCCAGTCCCTTTATAACACTATTTTTTTAGGGCAGGAATTTAATTTGTTTTGCTTATTGCTGTATCTCCAGTGACTAGAACACTTCCTGGAGTATGCTAGGCACTCAATAAACCTTTGTCAAACAAATGAAAGGAGGGATTCTTAATGTTTCTATAGTTCAATCAGAAAAGTCAAACACTTCATTAGAAAAATGGGCAAAGATTTTGAATGCTGCATGGACAAATGAAGAAATAAAAGTGGCCAAATAAACATGAAAAAGGTTTAATACCAAAAGAAATAAAAAATTACCATTTATGTAGCCCTGAGCTACCTTTTTGCTTTTATAATCACAAAATATTTAAAGGAAGATCATAATATCTACATTGACCCAGGTGCTGGGAAATAGGCTCCCTCATATACTGTAGAGTTTTAGGGCCCACCTTGAAGTCAGTTTTATTAATGTGTATGAAGATCCATAAAAATGAAAATGACCTTCTCCCCATAGTTCTGTTTCTAGGAATTTATTTCAAGGAAATACTCATTAATAAGTACAAAGATCTATGGTCACGGTACTGTTATTTCATAACAAATAAACTGAAAATATCAATATGACCGTAATTATTTAGGTAAAATAGGATATTTTGGATTTGAGGAGCCAGGGTTCAATTGTAGGCATCTCCCAGTGCATACATTTGATTTTAATTCTTGGATTTTGTATGGATAGAATTGAGAAGGGCTCTTGATCTACACAGGAAGCTGAAGAATTTCCCCTGAGATATGGGATTCAAACTCAGACCCCCAAAGAGGTTCAGAGAGACGTAAAATATCCTTGGCTGGCCTGGGTTGGGCATGGGTCTGTTCTGAACCCAGTATAAGGGAACGAGGGGCTTCCAGGTGGGCAGGGCCACATCACTGGTGGCAGGTGATGGTGTTAGATGTAAAAATTAGCAGATGAGGAGATCATTTCCATGCAGCTGTATTGGTAGTTGACAGTGGAAGGTGGGAGTGATTTAAGAGTACAGCACTTTGGGGCAAAGCTAATTTACTGTGGTGCTGGCTTATGTACTGTGGAGCAGGCTGGTGGTGAAAAATGATGAGTCAACACTAGGACATCTTTGTGGAATGGGCAGTGGTTCTGGAGAATATTAAGATGGCATGGAGTGTGATTGCAAATGTGACGTCATATGACCACTAGGGTGGAAAATGCTCAGGATATAATGTTAAGCGGACAGCAGTGTTTGGGATATACATTTTTTCCATCACATGTAAGGATAAGAAATACCACATAACTTTAAAAAAATGCACGTAAAGTTTTATTTATAATTAAATTCCAAAATAATGAACTGATAACTTTTAGAGTTCAGCAAGGTTCCAGGTAAAAGAACCTACATAAAAAAATTTTCAATAGCTCTCCACTACGTGAGCAGTAATCAGTAAGATAATGAAAGGAAAAACCAGTGGCATAGTGAAGGAACTGAATGAATGGAAATGAGGTCTCATCTCTCATGGATTGGTATATAGGCATGTCTGTCCTGCGTATAGCAAAGAGGAATACCATCTATCTTTATTAATTTTTCTGACTTACATAAATCTGTACCACCTCCTTTTCTGTCAAGATTATAAGGATATTAAATCTCAGATATATATATATACATATTATATGTATATATACATATATACACGTATACATACATGTATATGTAAATATGTACATTATATATAATATGCATAATATATGTATATACAATATGTATAATATATGTAACATATGTATTCATGTAACATATATACATATTATATATACATGCAATATACATTAATAAATATACATATATATTATGTCTCAGATATATATACATATATATTCATATGTATGTATGTGTATATATATATACACACACACATATTTCCCCACTCCTTCGTCGTAGGTTCTCTCTTCTACTCAAGAGTTTTGAGGATTTCCACATTCCAGAAACTTTAAGGACATCTTCTGCCTTTAGGTAGTCATGATTATCCTTGAGTATAGTCAAGATTTTGTAAACTCACCATTAGTAAATAAAATGTGATGGGATATTACTTCTGAGACTAGGTTTCAAAAAGGCTGTGGTGTTTGTCTTGGGGATCTGCTCTGATGAAAGTCAGCCATCATGATGTGAGTTGCCCTAAGGAGAGGACCATGTAGCAAGGAACTGACATATTTGGTCAACAGCTGGAAAGGACTCGATGCCTGCCAGCAGTCATGTGAGCGATCTTGGGAGTGGATCTCCCCTCAGTTGACCTCAAGATGACTGTATCCCTGGCCAATATCTTAATTACAGCTTTGTGAGTTACCCTGAGTCAGAGCCATCTAACTAACCCGTGCCTGGATTCCTGACCCACAGAAACTGTGTGATAGTAAATGTTTGCTTTAAGCTACCAAGTTAACAGCAGTAGACAACTAATACATCCTCATGCCAGGCCTGGTGGTCTAGTGGTTCTGATTCTGTGCTCTCACTGCCATGGCCTGGGTTCATTTCCCAGTCAGGGATCCACATCACCTGCCTGCCGGTTGTCACACTGTGGTGGCTGCATTTTGCCATGATGCTGAAAGCTATGCCACTGGTATTTCAAATACTAGGAGGGTCACTGATGGTGGACAGCTTTCAGCAGAGCTTCCCTACTAAGACTGGCTAGGAAGAAGGAGCTAGCCACCCATTTCTGAAAAAATTGGCTACAAAAACCCTATGAATAGCAGCAGAGCATTGTCTGATACACCACAAGAAGGCAAGAGGATGGCGCAAAACAACAGTCAAGGTTCCAGTCTGCTGTACACAACGTGGCTGGGAGTTGGAATTGACAGCACCACCACCACCAAAAATATCCTCATAGGGGAATATTCTCGATGTCCAACAGGTTCAATACTCTACTTTCTTCTGAGGATTCTGATTTTCCCCTGGATTTTAGCCTTGGATTTCTTAGTATCTCTTCACCTTTTTATTTATTTTTCACTTGTTTTTCAGGGGCAAGGTCAATTAGAAAATACTAGTCCACTGTACTTCCAGAAATGGAAATGGGATTCGTTTGTATCATCTTTCAGTTTTTCAACGGATATTTAGTGAATGTCTACTGTGAGTTGAGATGCACTAAAAATATCAGTCTTTGCTTCCATGGAACCTACATTCTATTGTGGACAGGGAATGAAAACAAACATATGTATTAGATACTGTTAAGTGTCTTGAAGATTCTATAGGGAATGGTGTCAGAGTGTAGCATGAGACTTTTGGGAGCTAAGGAATGGACTGGAGGTGGGAGAGGGGAAAGGTGGAAAGTACTATTGGATTGCTGGAGACAAATTTTACCACATTTGCAGTTTTTCTTGTGTACTTGGTGGCACCTGTCTAACTTCTCTCAGTTTGTGGGTACAAGTTACATACAGTGCTGGTGCCTGCTAGATATGTTGATATGGAAAGAAAATGGACCAAGAAGGGAGGACCTCTCACTCAGATCTACATGCTCTGGGACCCTGGAATCTGCCAGTGACCGTTTTGAATGCTGCCTTCACATCCTTGTTTCTCAGGCTGTAGATCAGAGGGTTCAGCATTGGGATTACCACAGCATAGAAGACAGACACGACTTTGTCTTCCTCTAGAGATTTGCCTGAGCCACTCCTCAGATACATGAAGATGAGAGTCCCAAAGAAAATGGCCACAGCAGTGAGGTGAGAGGCACATGTGGAGAAAGTCTTGGCCCTGCCACCTGAAGACTTCACCCTCAAAATGGCCTTGATAATGAGCATGTAGGAAATCAGGATGACCAAGGCATTGGCCAAAATCACTAAGTTTCCCATCAAGACAATGACAATCTCACTGTTTGTTGTGTCACTGCAGGCGAGTTTCAACAGAGGTGGGAGGTCGCAGAAAAAGAAGTTGATCTTATTGTTGTCACAGAAGGGGAGGGTGAAGATGCATGTGGTACGCAGGATGGTCCCCGACGTCCCACAGACATAGGCTCCCAGCACCAAACTCCAGCAGATTCTGGGGTTCATGACCACAGTGTAGAGCAGTGGGTTGCTAATAGCGACATAGTGGTCATAGGCCATCACTGCCAGAAGGAAACACTCAGTACTTGCACAAATGGTGAAGAAAAAGAATTGGGCCGCACACTGGCTATAGGAGATGACCATCTTGCCTGTGGGCAGTGTGGCCAGGATCTGAGGGGTGATGACTGAGGTGTAGCAGGCATCTAGGAGGGAGAGGTGGCCCAGGAAGAAGTACATTGGGGTGTGGAGTTGGACATCCACTTGAATCAGAATGATCATCCCCACATTTCCCAGAAGGGTGACCACGTAGAAACTCAGAAACCTCACGAACAGGGGAATCTCCAACTCGGGGTAGTCAGTAAAGCCCATGAGAATGAATTCAGTTATTGTGGTGAGATTATTCTTGGCCATGGATTCAATGTGGATTATTGATCTGAGGATGAGAATCAAATAAAAAAATTCCCAGAATTGAAGGAAAGATTCTCTCTCTATGATAGAAGTTTGGTGTTTATTTCTGAGCCAATATATAGAGTTCGTTTTTCAGAAATCCTGTACCTGACTGATTTTCCTTGGGCATCTATGGTCTTATCCTGCATTTTTTGCAACTGAGCTGTGGGTTGGTGTTTCTAATTCAGATTAATTCTCATTTATATTTGGAAATTCTATGAAAATAAGAGACATAGAGACTCTCAGATTTGGAGAGAATCTAGTCTGTATCTGTTCTAACCCCCTTTGGATGCTGGAGTCTCCTTAATTGCATACCCTCCATGTGTATCCAGCTGTAGGAGCCTCCGTCAGTGGACATATCTCCCTGTTAATTCTCCTTTTGTATATGGATTCTCTCTCTTAATTTTCCCTACTTTGGCTTTAGATTTACCTCTTCCAGATCTCAGAACAATTTTAATCTCTTCTTGTGAAAGCCTTTCAGAAGTTGAATGATGATGAATCTGCTCTATATGTTGACTTTTCCCTCACATTGCCCATTGATACATTTTTTCTTATTATATAATTAATTGGCATGTGGTAAAAAAATTGCCTAGACAGATTGTATTAGAAGAGGCTGTTTAAGGGCACTTACTTGTAAATATTAGATATAAGTTAGGTAGATCTACTGCACAGCATAGTGATTACAATGAACAATACTGTATTATAAACTTCAAAGTTGCTAAGACACTAGTTCTTAATTGCTCTCACCATAAGGAAGACAGGATAATTATGGGACATGATAGAGGTGTTGGCTAACACTATGGTGGTAATCACATTGCAATATAGCAATGTATCAAACGAACAGGACGTACACCTTAAATTTACAGAATGTTGTATGTCAGTTATATCTCAGTAATAATAAAAAAAAGAAAACTAAAAGTCTTTCTTTCTACTTTAGTCTTTAACATTTTAATCTTGGGTAAGGAGTCTCCTCAGTCTCTAATCAGGGGTCAACTGTGGGAGGGAGGCACTGGCATACATAAAAAGTGGCCTCTTAGCACTGTGTCTTAGAGCTGGTAATCATTTCCCTCCACCCTACTCCAGCAGCACAGTCTGGGGATGAGTTAGCTTCTTTGGAAGGCCCTCTTGTTATGGTCAACTCCATGATTACCAGCTCTAAGACAGACACTAACTAGCTGAGTAAACTTCAAAGGTTCATTTCCACTCCTTGGGCTTCATTTTCTGTTCTGAAAAATGCTGGGGCTACATTATAAGACAAGTAAAGTTATTTTGTCTCTCACAAGCCATGATTTGCATGTCTAGGTATATGGGCTAAAGGAGGCTCTTGAAAGGATTTTCCTAACATCTGTATGGTTAGAAACATGCACACTCTTTAGCTATTCATTGCTGAGTATATAAAACATTCAAGCACTGTTTCAATTGATTTATAGTCACTTAAAGGTAATATTAGGTGATCTGGGAGTCCAAAATTGAGTTAATCATACTCCTCAGTCCCTGATAAAGCACCATTATTGAAGTATAACCTCTGCAATATAGTCCTCACCACTACACCATGAAACTGTTCAAATTTTCTAAAATTTACCTAGTGACACACAAGCCCAAAGAGAATACTGCTGTAGATCCCCCTCCCGCTAAAAAAATGACCCAGTTTTACTTGTGTATTTCATACAAGTGCTCAAATCCCATTCTGGACATGGTCCATTGAATGACAAGTTTCAATGACAATGGCATGATTCTCTGTCAATTTCATCTACCCTAGGTCGTATGAACATTACTTCAGAGCCAGTACCCTTTCAACATGACCAAGATCACAATCACATCTTAATTACCTGTGCAATAATCCGGTTGGATTCATTTTAGGTTTGGAATCAAACTAATCTAGGGTCATTGAGGCATTTTGTAGAAGGCAGCTAAGATTGCTCAAACAGATGAATGTAGCTGACAGATTTTAGGTTTCTTCCTAGCAGGCAAGCCAGTGGAGTATTTAAAATGATTTGGGGATGTTTCTGTGGGAGGGATGCAGTGAATACAAAAGTTCTCCCTGAATCATGAACCAGCTCCTGGGACAGCCCCCAGGGCTCCCAGGAAAAGCCATCTTGTCAGGGAGAACACACTGCAGTAGGGGCTCATTATCTCATCTGCACACATCTGGGAGGATAAAAACAACTCTTGTGGGATTTCATGGCAACTCCTAACTCTCCTTGGTTCAAAGCTCATTTGTCATTTCTGTAGGGAATGCACTTTGTTCCTCTTCGCCAGGGGACCTCAATGTCCTGCTGTCTCAGTTAGTCAACAGTGGTGCCAGGACTGGAACTCAGATCTGAGGACAGCTGGTGAAAGTTCTCTTTACACTGCATCCATCCTTAGACATGGTGTCAGATCTCATCTTAGGGGCTGAAACCGAGCTGCATTGTCTGCTCAGAATCTCATCAGGAAGGATGACTATTGGTTCAGGAAGGAATGAGGCTATTGGTCTAAATATGTTTCATTTGAATCTATACCCCCAGTAATTTGTTAGTTTTCCTTCCTTAGAGATCCATTCCCAGAGTTTTTAGAGGCAGGTTTCTCTGTGGTTATTCTAGCTGTTCTCTCTTTCTTGGTCTCTGAAATCCACACACCCTTTGTTAGAACCACACAATTAGGCATTTAATTCCACTTGTTACACTGTCCATGGCTGTTCTAAGTGGTTATTCTCATCTCTCCAGCTATATTGTGGGTTTCTGGAGAACCCATCTTGCTTCCTTCTAATAACCTGTGCTCTGCTTTGTTAGAGTCACCCCTCTGCCTTGTGTGCTTTCATCTACTCATTAATATAGGATCAGAACTCTTTCAGCAGGAGGGTTCTCAGACAAGCATGTGCCCCATTCGCTGTAAAGTAACACAGCTGGAATAAAATCCTTTGATCATTAGGAAGCTTTCAATCCAGCCAGGGTGGTTTTTACAATTGCAGATGTCAGATGATGCATGAATGTATTACAAAGAAAGGAGGCAGCCAGAGACCAGGACTTCTGGCAGCACAGGGAATTCTGTTTTCCAGTGAAGTTTTGGACAATATTTATGATCACTTCCTGTGATTAAACACCTATTGAAATAACTGTGTGGTAAATGTGTGTGTACTATATTGCAAATGTTTTCTGGTGTGGTATAGAGAGTAGGGTGGTAATTGGGACAAGGTAGAGAAAAAAGAGGGATATTATGTCAGTAATGATAATAGTCCATTAAACATTCCCTGGGGAACTTATGGAAGGTGGTGATTGTATGCTATTCATTATCTTCTTCTCCTTGTGACAGATTGAGGGGATCTGGAGTGCTTTGATGTATCACACAATGATTATTGTTGTTGTTGTTTTTCTTGTTAATATTAAGCCTAGAACTTCTTCTTTTTGAGGAAGATTAGCCCTGAGCTAACTGCTGCCAATCTTCCTCTTTTTGCTGAGGAAGATTGGCCCTGAGCTAACATCCATGCCCATCTTCCTCTACTTTATATGTGGGACGCCTACCACAGCATGGCATGTCAAGCAGTGCCATGTCTGCACCCAGGATCCGAACTGGTGAACCCTGGGTTTCCAAAGCAGAACGTGTGCACTTAACCACTGCGTCGCCGGGCAGGCCCCAAGCCTAGAACCTTTGTTTGGACTTTTGGGAAGAGATATGTGTTAGTTTGGGTTCCTTAAAAAAGACCCAATACTGGGGTTTTTGGGTCAGTGTTTCACAGAAGAACCCTGTGAGGGAGTGAAGGAAGCAGGAAGCAGATAAGTGAAGATGTGATTTCTGTTGGAATCTAGCTTTGACCTAATCCTTAAGGGGACTCTGGAGTGTGAGTTATACCTTGAGCTTGGTTCTGCCTCTAGGCAAGGGGTTTTGTCTTGTGAAGACCATTTTGATTATCCATTGACTGTGAGCTATTCCCGAGAGGTGAGGCATGACTCCCTAGGCATTTCTGGGTGAAGTAGATCCCTTGGCTGAGGACAGTACTCCAATGAAGGTTGCTAATGTGAATCTTTAGCAGCCAACACTCACAGCAGCTACAGGTGGTTGTACTGATTTGGTAACTGGGATACTTAAGGATGCTCTTTTTTCCTCATAGACTTTTGAGTATTTATATCTGGGGCTTCTGATGCTACTATGTGGAGTAGATACAACCCAGAGAGGTGTTAAGAAGTAGACCAAGAAAGACTGGCTTCAATGCAATTCTTATAAAAATTCCAATGGTGTTTTTCAAAGAAATAGCGTAAACAATCCTAAAATTTGTATGGAACAAACAGAGACCCTGAATAGCCAAAGTAATCCTAAGAAAGAAGAACAAAGCTGGAGACATCACATTTCCTGATTTCGAACTACATTGAAAAGCAATAGTAATCAAAACAGAATGTGACTGGAATAAACATAGTCATGTAGACCAATGGGACAGAATAGAGAGTAACGCTTTTTAGATCCCATATATAAGTGAGATCGTACAGTATATGTCTTTTGCTGTCAGACTTACCTCACTTAGCATAATGCCCTCAAGTTCCATTCATGTTGTCACAAATGGCAGGATTTCCTTCTTTCTAATGGCTGGATAATATTTCATTCTCTCTCTCTCTCTCTCTCTATATATATACATATATACACCACCTTTTCTTACCTCCCTATAATCCAAATTCCTCATAGAATCTGGAGAAATTGTTTTAAACCTACATCAAATTCTAAAACTTCCTTGGGCTGGCCTGGTGGTGCAGCAGTTAAGTTTGCATGTTCTGCTTCAGCGGCCTGGGGCTCACCAGTTTGGATCCTGGGTGTGGACCTAGGCACCACTTGTCAAGCCATGCTGTGGCAGGCATCCCACATATAAAGTAGAGGAAGATGGGTACGGATGTTAGCTCAGGGCCAGTCTTCCTTGGCAAAAAGAGGAGGATTGGTAGTAGATGTTAGCTTAGAGCTAATCTTCCTCCAAAAAAACCCCCTATAACTTCGTTTTTAAAAACTCTCCATTGGTTTCTTATTGCACTTTTAAAAAAACCTAATTTCTTACTCTGGCTTGTGAGATCTGCTCTCTGCCTATTTCTCTTCTTCATCCCTACTCCCTTGTGTCTCTTCCTTGAAAGCCCAGCTTCTTCCTAACTCAGTGTGTTTTATTTTTATTTATTTTTTAAATTGAGATTCATAATAGTTTACATCATTGTGAAATTTCAGTTGTACATTATTTCTTGTCTGTCACCGCATAAGTGCTCCCTTTCACCCCCTGTGCCCACCCTCCACCCCTCTTCTCCTGGTAGCCACTGAACTATTTTATTTCTCTCAGGGTCTTTCAACTTGCTGTCCTCTCTGTCTGAAATGCTCTCCATACGCAAAGATGTTCTTTTGTCTTCTTTTCATGCACTTCCCAGTATAAATGCCACATCAGAGAGAGCTTTTCTGACTCCAGGAGCCCCCTTTCTCTCCACTATCCCACACAGTTCCTATCATGTCACCCACCTCTATTTCTGTACAACACTATTTTTGAGGGTGGGAAGTTCATCCATTTTGTTCACTGCTGTACCTCTAGTGCCTAGAACAGTTCCTGGCATATACTAGACACTCAATAAATCTTTGTCAGACAAATGAAAGGAGAGTTTCTTAATGTTTCTATAGTTCCATCAGAAAAGTCAAATATCTCACTAGAAAAGTGGACAAACAATTTGAATGCCAAATTCATAACAGAAGACATAACAGTGGCTAAATAAACATATGAAAAATGTTTAACATCACAAGAAATTTTAAAAAACACATTTTATGTAGCCCTGAGCTACCTTTTTCTTTCATAATCACCAAATATTTAGAAGAAGATCATAATAGCTACATGGACAGAAGTGTGGGGAAACATGCTCCTTCACACACTGTGGAGTGCCTGGGAGCACCTTGAAATCAGTTTTATTAATTTGTATGAGGCTCCTTAAAGTGAAAAATGCCCTTCTCCCCATAGTTCTTCTAGGAAGTTATCTCAAGCAAATAATCATCAATATCTACTAAGATCTATGGCCATTGTACTGTCATTGCATAATAAATAAACTGAAAATACCAAAGTGACCAAAATCATTTAAGTGTAATGGGATATTTTGGATGTGGGTAGCTGGGGTTCAAATGTAAGCATCTCACAGTGCATACATTTGCTTTAGTTCTTTGATGTTGCATGGGTGGTGTTGGGAAGGGCCCTGAGCCACACAGCAAGCTGACGAATTTCCCCTGAGTTAAGGGATTCAAACTTAGACCGCCACAGAGGTTCAGGGGCATAAACTCGTCTCCACTCTCCCAGGTTGGGGATGAGTCTGTGTGGAAGCCATGATAAGTGAATGAAGAATCTTTCTGGTGGGCAGGGCCACATCATTGGTGGTGGGTGATAGCGCCAGATGTACAAAGCAGCAGATGAGGGAGATCGTTTCCATTCAGGGGTATTGGTGGATGATGGTGGAAGGTGGGTGTGATTTGAGAGTTTAGCACTTTGGGGCAAAGCTAATTTACTGTGGCACTGCCTCATTTACTGTGGAGCAGGCTGCAGTTGCAAAATAGTGACTCAACAGTAGGGCATCTCTGTGGAATGGGCAGTGGTTCTGGGACATATTGAGTGGGGTGGACCTCATATGATCACTAGGGTAGAAAACGCCCAGGATATAATGCTAAGTGGACAGCAGTGTTTGGGATACAAATTTTTTCAATCACATGTGAGGATAAGAACTTCCACATAACTTCTAAAGAAAATATGCACAGAAAATTTTATTTATAATGAAATTCCAAAAAAATGAACTGACAACTATTGGAGTTTAGCAAAGTTTCCCAGTAAAAAGACCTATATAAATAATTACCAATAACCTTCTACATGAGCGTTAATTTAAAAAAAAGCAAGGAAAGGGAAAACTAAAGGACTAACAAAGGGACTGAGTGAATGGAAGAGAGGTCTCATGTCTCGTGGATGGGTATAGGCTTGGAGTCATAGGTATGTGTGTACTGTGTACAGGAACAAGAAATACCACACATCCTTGTTAACGTTTTCTAAATTACATAAATCTGTATCAGTTCATTTTATGTCAAGATTAGAAGGATATTAAATCTCATATATATATATATATATTTTATTTTTTTTTCCATCCTATAGGGTCTCTCCTCTACCCAAGAGTTTTGAGTGTTTCATATTCCAGAAACTTTGGGGCCATCTTCTGCCCTCATGTTATGGTTACCTTTGAGTATGGCCTAGATTTGGTGACTTACCTTTAGTAAATAAAATGTGGTGGGATATTGCATCTGAGATTAGGTTCTGAAAAGACTGTTGTGTCCATCTTCGGGATTCGTTCATGAAGATCAGCCATCATAATGTGAGTTGCCCTAAGGAGAGGACCATGTAGCAAGGAACTGACATATTTGGTCAACAGCTGGAAAGGACTCGATGCCTGCCAGCAGTCATGTGAGCGATCTTGGGAGTGGATCTCCCCTCAGTTGACCTCAAGATGACTGTATCCCTGGCCAACATCTTAATTACAGCTTTGTGAGCGACCCTGAGTCAGAGCCATCTAACTAACCCGTGCCTGGATTCCTGACCCACAGAAACTGTGTGATAGTAAATGTTTGCTTTAAGCTACCAAGTTAACAGCAGTAGACAACTAATACATCCTCATGCCAGGCCTGGTGGTCTAGTGGTTCTGATTCTGTGCTCTCACTGCCATGGCCTGGGTTCATTTCCCAGTCAGGGATCCACATCACCTGCCTGTTGGTGGTCAGACTGTGGTGGCTGCATTTTGCCATGAAGTTGAAAGCTATGCCACTGGTATTTCAAATACCAGCAGAGTAACCAATGGTGAACAGGTTTCAGTGGAGCTTCCAGACTATGACAGGCTAGGAAGAAGGACCTGGCCACCCACTTCAGAAAAAATTGGCTATGAAAACTCTCTGAATAACAGCGGAGCATTGCCTGATACACCACGAGAAGGTAAGAGGATGGCGCAAAACAACCAGAATGGCTGGGTTACGGTCTGCTGTACACAAGATGGCTGGGAGTTGGAATTGACTCATTGACACCATCACCAACAAAAATGTCCTCACAGGGAGATATTCTTGATGGCCAACAGCTTCAAGACACTGCTTACTTTTTAAGGTTCAGATTTTCCCTTGGGTTTTAACCTTGGATTTCTTAGTATCTCTTTACCTTTTTATTTATATTTCACCTGTTTTTCAGGGGCAAGGTTGATTAGAAAATCCAAGTCCATTGTATTTCTGGAAACGGAAATCCTATTCATTTATATCTTCTTTCTGTTTTTTAACAGATATTTATTGAGCATCTACTGTGAGTCATGAGATATGCTAAAAATAGCAGACAGTTTTTGCTTCATGAAACTTACATTCTAATGGGGGCAGGGGAAAAACACCAAACCTATGTATCAGGCATTGTTAAGTGTCTTGAAGATTCTACAGGTAACGATGTCAGAGTGCAGCATAAGACTTTTGGGAGCTAAGGAATGGACTGGAGGTGGGAGAGGAATTGAAAAAGAAAGTACTGTTGGATTGCTGGAGACAAATTTTACCACATTTGCAGTTTTTCTTGTGTGCCACAGTGGCACGTGTCTACCTTTTCTCTGTTTGTAGGTACAAGTTGCATATAGTGCTGGTGCCTACTAGATATATTGATATGGAAAGAAAATGGACCAAGGGGAGAATTCCTCTCACTCAGATCTACATGCTCTGGGACCCCTGGAATCTACCAGTGACCTTTTTGAATGCTACCTTCACATCCTTGTTTCTCAGGCTGTAGATCAGAGGGTTGAGCATGGGGATGACCACAGTGTAGAAGACAGACACGACTTTGTCTTCCTCTAGGGATTTGCCTGAGCCACTCCACAGATACATGAAGATGAGAGTCCCAAAGAAAATGGCCACAGCAGTGAGGTGAGAGGCACATGTGGAGAAAGTCTTGGCCCTGCCACTTGAAGACTTCACTCTCAAAATGGCCTTGATGATGGGCATGTAGGAAATCAGGATGACCAAGGCATTGGCCAAAATCACAAAGTTTCCAAAGAAGACAATGACAATCTCACTGTTTGTTGTGTCACTGCAGGCGAGTTTCAACAGAGGTGGGAGGTCGCAGAAAAAGAAGTTGATCTTATTGTTGTCACAGAAGGGGAGGGTGAAGGTGCATGTGGTACGCAAGATGGCCCCCAACATCCCACAGACATAGGCTCCCAGCACCAAACTCCAGCAGATTCTGGGGTTCATGACCACAGTGTAGAGCAGTGGGTTGCTAATAGCGACATAGCGGTCATAGGCCATCACTGCCAGAAGGAAACACTCAGTACTTGCACAAATGGTGAAGAAAAAGAACTGGGCAGCGCACTGACTATAAGAGATGACAATCTTGCCTGTGGGCAATGTGGCCAGGATCTGAGGGGTGATGACTGAGGTGTAACAGGCATCTAGCAGGGAGAGGTGGCTCAGGAAGAAGTACATTGGGGTGTGGAGTTGGACATCCACTTGAATCAGAATGATCATCCCCACATTTCCCAGAAGGGTGACCACGTAGAAACTCAGAAACATCACGAACAGGGGAATCTCCAACTTGGAGTAATCAGTAAAGCCCATGAGAATGAACTCAGTTACTGTGGTGAGATTATTCTTGGCCATGGATTCAATGTGGACTATTGAGCCGAGGATGAGAGTAAAATAAAAAATTTACGGAATTGAAGGATAGATTCTTTCTCGCTATGGTAGAAGTTGGGTTTATTTTTCTGGGTCAATTTATAGAGCTTGTTTTTGAGAAATCCTGTACCTGGCTGATTTTCCTTGGGCATCTATGGTCTTATCTTGCATTTTGTGGAGCTGAGCCATGAGCTGGTGTTCCTAATTCAAATTAATTCTGGTTTATATTTGGAAATTTCTGTGATGATAAGAGACACACAGACCCTCAGATTTGGAAAGCATCTAGTCAGCATCTGTTCTAATCCCCATCGGATGCTGAAGTCTCCTCAACTGCATACTCTCCATGGTATCCAGCTGTGTGAGCCTCCATCGGTGCACAGTTCTACCTGTTAATTCTCTTTTTGCATCTGGATCCTCTCTCTTTATTTTCCCTCATTGGCTTTAGTTTTGCCTCTTCCAGACACAAGCATTTTAATCCCCTCTTCTCACGAAAACCTTTCAGAAGTGGCAGATGATGAAGCTGTTCTTTATGTTGACTATTCTCTTATATTACCTATTAATATATTTTTTCTTATTGTATAATTATATAATTGCAATTATATATAATTCTAATTATCCAATGTGTGGTCAAACAATTATCTAGTAAGATGGTATTAAAAGAGGTTGTTTATGGGTACAAACTTGTAACTAGTAGATACAAGTTCTTGATTTCTACGGCACAATATAGTAATTACAGTCAATAATACTGTAGCATAAACTTCAAATTTGCTAAAAGACTAGTTCTTACTTGTTCTCACCACAAAAAGACATGATATTATGGGCCATGAATGAGGTGCTGACTAATGCTATTGTGGTAATCATTTTGTAATACAGAAATGCATCAAAACAACAAGTTGTACATCTTAAACTTACACAATTTTATATGTCAATTATATCTCAGTAATTAAAAAAGAGATATCCAAAAGTCTTTCTCTTCACTTTAATCTTTACCACTTTACTCTTGGGTCAGAGGTCTCCTCCAGCTCTAATGTGGGGTCACTAGTGGGAGGGAGACAGTGACATATATAAAACGTGGCCTCTTAGCACTGTTCCCTCCACCCCACTCCAGCAGCACAGTGGGGATGAGTTAGCTTCTTTGGAAGGCCCTCATGATATGGTCAGCTCCATGGTTACCATCTCTGGGACAGATACTAACTAGCTGATTAACCTTCAAAAGTTCACTTCTCCTCCTTGGGCTTTACTTTCTGTTCTGGAAAATGGTGGGGCTACATTATACGACCATTAAAGTTCTTTTGCCTCTCACAATCTGTGATTTGTATGTCTAGGTAAATGGGTTTTGAAAGGATTTTCCTAGTATCTGTGTGATTAGAAACATGCATACTCATTAGTTACTCATTACTGAGCATATAAAACATGCAGGCACTATTTCAAGTGATTATAGTACTTAAACATAATATTAGGGGACCTTGAGTCCAAAATTGAGTTAACCATACTCCTCAGTTCTTGATAAAGTACCCTTATGGATCAGTTCAAGGTCCTTTTCCATTTTGTTTCATTACTTTCCCTCCTTCTCTCTCCATCCCCACACCTTGCCCAGCTCCTCGCCCAGCTCCTCATAGGTGTCCACTCTAGCGTGTGCGAAGTATATATCCTTCCATGTTTATTCCTTTTATATTTATTTAGAAATGTATATCTTTGAAAAATATAGTCATTTTGGTATTGTAAAATTTACATACATTATCTTGTTCTGTAAATCCCATTTTGTTTCTCTCTTTTTCCACACATCCTATGTTTTTATGATTTGTCCATGTTTTGTAGGTAAATCTACTTTGTTATTTCTGATTTCATTATGGTCTTGTTTGGAACATTCACAGCATATTGTACTTATCCATTCCACTACAGACTTTGAGGCTTTGGATATATTATCTTATTTAATCCTGAAAACAGCCCTGCAAGTAAGTATTCTTATTTTTTACCAGTGAGGAATTTGGATGTCTGGAAGATGAGTTTGTCTAGGGTCACCCAGTTTAGGAAGTGGAGATTGAGGTTTCAAACGCTAATGATCGGATGGCAAATTCTGTGTTCTTTGTTATGAATTTGTTTTGCTGCCACCCTACATTCTAAAGCATCTTTATGATTGATGGAATCAAAGAAATCTCCCTGCAGTTCTTTGGATAATCAGGTCCTTTCTACTTTCAAGTCATGAGAACACTTGGCTAATTTCAATATCTTTCTCAACATCTAGTTCTGAAATTGTCTTAGTCCTTTTCTGTCTGACTCATAGTAAGGTCCTGGGGTTCCCTCTGATTTGTGGACAAAATTGTTTAATGCACATAACCAGCAATTAGGTGGCAGGTCATAACGGTACAGATGCAGCCACACTGGATTTGTGCCACATGCATGCCTGGCTCACCTCATACATTAGCTCTAATCCTTCCATCAGCCATGCACGTTGGGTACAGCCATGATTATTTTATGGGTGAGCAAAGTGAGGTTCACAGAGATTAAGCAAGTTGCCCAACTTGCCACATACCTGGGAAGAATCAGAATCAATATTTGAATCGGGAACTTTCTAACTCCAAATTCTGTTCTCTTCTCAACACATCGTGCTGTCCTTCACAGGGGAAGAGAATTACCCTTTCTGCAGATCCAAGGCTCAACTTTTAAAATCACAGCCTTCTTAGACTCTTAGGCAAATACTCAATTTCCATGGGAGAAGAGGATTAAGTCTGATTTTAGAGTTTTTTGGTCATCCATGTCTGTTCTTCTTCTTCCTACTTTTTGGGTTAAGACACACTTAGTTGGGCCATATCCCTCTTTTGGTATACTCTTGGGAAAATTGCTTAGTGAATGAGAATCTTGATTTTCTCAATAAAAAAATGGGAACATAATAAAGATTTTTGGAAACCCTGAATAAATCTTTGTCTAATGTGATAGAGTGCCTTATATTCCATGAAAGCAATTTCCAGAATATTTCCCAGAGGGAAAAATCAAAAGCAGGCTGGTGACAATCAGTTTTATATGATCTTATTTAATAAGGATTTTCAGATCCAGTAGCTTGTTTTGGGCCCAGAGTAGAGGGCAGCAATGGACTCCCTGAACCCCAGAACAGTTTACAAGAGGGAAAGCAAAGGTTTATGGGCACTAGACATTTTAAGAGGGTCTAGGGACACTCATGGGTTGATATTAATACTTGTAATATGTTTTGACTGTAACATGTAATGTAGAAAAATAGATTTCTGGAGGGAGTAGAGAAAGAGAAACAATCTTACCAGGGGGCATCCTTCAGAGAAGAAATGACCCCTAAATCTTGTGCTTACTTTAACTTGGTACCTTCTCTCAAACTTCAATCTCTTGCTTCCGAAGTTTGAGTCTACTGGGGAGAATGAAGGAGCTCAACACAGTTAACTCTCCTCACCTTATTGGGATTGCTGTTTCAAAATATTATTCTCAACATTTACTGACTCTTGGCCTGAGTCAGGCAACATGCTAAGCACTGCAAAGCCTTTATTTCATTTCAACATGACAACAACATTACAAGAGAGGAATATTTATCTTTATTTTACAGTAGAGGAAACCAAGGCTTTGAAACATTACATATTCTGCCTAAGGTTTCATAGCTAGACTGAGAAGATATTTAGATCTTAGCCTTGGTCTCCTTTACCCGAGAATTGGGGTGTCGAGCCACTATGTTGTGCTGCTTTTCCTGATACTCGTAGCCATTTATTGAGCATGTGCTCTGAGTCAATCAGGATGTTAAGCATTCTACATGCATTATCTCAAATAATTCTCACAATGACTCTATAATGAAGTATTATTTTGTCCTGGAGGAACTTTGGGCTATGAATAGTTAAGTAAGTTGGCCAAGGTCACATAACTAGTCAATGAAAAAGTCCAAATTCGTATTCATCTCTGTCTTATTCCAAAGCCAAGGCTCTAGTATGTGTGATTAATCTCACCTCCAGCATCACTACCAGAAGTACAGTAATTTACAGTGAAGTTTTTGGTCTAAGCTCTGCAGTCTAGTCCTCACTCCTGCCCCATGAAACTGTTTGCATTTTAGAAAATTTACCTAGTGACACATAAACCAGAGGAGATTACAGCTGTATATCCCCCTCCCCTCACCCAAATGACCCAGTCTTACTTGTGTATTTCATACAAGAGCTCAAATCCCATTCTGGACATGGTCCATTGAATGACAAGTTTCAATGACAATGGCATGATTCTCTGCCAATTTCACCTACCCTAGATCATGTGAACATTACTTCAGCGCGAGTATCCTTTCAACATGACCAAGATCACAATTACATCTTAATTACCTGTGCAATAATCCGGTTGGATTCATCTTAGATTTGGAATCAAACTAATCTAAGGTCATCGAGGCATTTTGCAGAAGGCAGCGAAGATTGCTCAAATAGATGAATGTAGCTGACAGATTTGAGCTTTCTTCTTAGTAGGCAAACCAATGGGATATTTAAAATGATTTGGTGATGTTTCCGTGGGCGGGATGCAGTGAACACAAAGGTTCTCCCTGAATCATGAATCAGCTCCTGGGACAGTCCCCAGATACCCCAGGAGAATCCATCTTGTCAGGGAGAACACGCTCTAGCAGGGCCTCATTATCTCATCTTCTGTACACATCTGAGAGGATAAAAACAACTCTTGTGGGATTTCATGGCAACTCCCAAGTCTCTTTAGTCTCAAAGCTCATTTGCCATTTCTATAGGGAATACACTTGGTTCCTCTTTGCCAGAGGTCCTCACTGTCCTGCTGTCCCAGTTAGTAAGTGGTGGTGCAAGGACTGAAACTCAGATCCGAGGACTCCTGGCGAAGTTCTCTTTATACTGCGTCCATCTTAAACATGATGTCAAGTCTCATCTCAGGGGCTGAAACCGAGCTGCATTGTCTGCTCAGAATCTCATCAGGAAGGATGACTATTGGTTCAGGAGGGAATGAGGCTAGGGTGGTCTAAACACGCTTCATTTGAATCTTTACCCTGAGTTAGTTCACCCTCTTTAAAGATTCATTCCCAGTGTGTTTATAGGCAGGTTTCTCTGGTTATTCTAGCTGCTATCTCTTTCTTGGTCTCTGAAACCCACATTCCCTTTGTTAGAACCACACAATTAGTCACTTAATTCCACTTGTCTTAAATTTTTCCACGGTTGTTCTAAGTGGTTAGTCTCATCTCCCCTGCTAGATCTTGGGTTTCTGGAGAACCGACCTTATTTCCTCTTAATAACTTGTGTTCCGCTTTGGTCGTGTTGTCCCTCTGCCTTGTATGCTTTCATCCACTGGTTAGTGTAGGGTCAGAACTCTTCAGTAGGAGGCTTCTCAGAGAGGCACGTGCCCCATTCACTCCAAAGTAACAAGACTGAAAGAAAACCCTTTGATAATTAGGAAGACTTCAGTCCAGCTAGTATGGTTTTTGCAGTTGCAGATGCCAGGTGATGCAAGAATGCATTACAAAGAAGGAGGCAGCCAGAGACCAGGATTTCTTGCAGCACAAGGATTTCTATATTCTGATGCATTTTGGGACAATATTATCATTTCCTGTAATTAAATACCTACTGAAATAACTATGTGGTAAGGGTATGTGTACTGTATTGCAAATGTGTTCTAGAGTAGGATAGAAGATGGGTGGTAATTGGGACAAGGTAGAGAAAAAAGACGGAGAATATGCCAGTAATGATAGTATTCCATTAAACATTCCCTGGGGAACTTATGGAAGTAGGTGTTTGTAAACTATTCATTAGCTTCTTCTCCTTCTGACAGATTAGGGGGATCTGGAGTGCTTTGATATGTCACACAATGATTATTGTTGTTGTTAATATTAAGCTTAGAGCTTTTGTTTGGACTTGTGGGAGGAGATATGTGTTAGGTTGGGTTCCTTAAAAACCAACGCAAGACAGGGATTTTTGGATTAGTGTTTCACTGAGGGAGTGATCACAGAAGAACCCTGTAAGGGAGTGAAGGAAGCAGGAAACAGGTAAGCAAAGAGGTAGTTTCTGTTGGAATCTAGCTTTGGCCCAATCCTTAGGGGAACTCTGGAATGTCAATTATACCACACACTCATTTTTGCCTCTAGGCAAGAGATTTGGCCTTTTGAAATCTATTTTCATTATCCACTGACTGTGGGCTGCCCCCAAGAGGACAGGTGTGACTCCCTAGGCATTTCTGGGTGAAGTGAATCCCTTGGTTGAGAGCAATACTCTGGAGAAGGCTGTAGCTCTGAGCCATTAGAAGACAACACTCACAGCAGCTGCAGGTGGCTGTATTGATCTGGTAACTGAGATACTAAATGATGCTCTTTCTTCCTTATAGATTTTTGAGTGTTTATATCTGGGGCTTCTGATGCTACTACGTGGAGTAGACACAGCTCAGAGGGGTGTTAAGAAGTCAACGAAGAAAGACTGGCTTCAATGCAATCCCTATCAAAATTTCAATGGCATTTTTCACAGAAACAATATAAACAATCCTAAAATTTGTATGGAACCACCAGAGACCGTGAATAGCCAAAGTAATCCTGAGAAAGAACAAAGCTGGAGGCATCATCCTTCCTGATTTAAAACCATGTTACAAAGCAATAGTAATCAAAAGAATGTGATACTGGTATAAAAATAGTGTCATAAACCAATGGGACAGAATAGAGAGTAAAGTTGTTTTAGAATCCACATAAAAGTGATATCATTCAGTATTTGTCTTTCTCTGCCTGACATCTCACTTGGCATCATGCCCTCAAGTTCTATCCATGTTGTCACAAATGGCAAGATTTCCTTCTTTCTTATGGCTGAATAATATTCAATTACATGTATATAAATACTACATTTTCTTGACTCCCTTTAATCCATATTCCTTATAGAATCTGGAGAAATTGTTTATAACCTACATCAGCTTCTTTAACCGACCTTTTAAAAACTCTCCATTGGCTTCCTGTCACACTTAGGAAAAATCTTAACTTCTTTCTCCTGCCTGAGATCTTATGTGATCTGACCCCTGCCTACCTCCTTTCTGCCATCTTCTATCTTCTCCCATCTCCTACTGCCCTTGTGTATGTTCCTTGAGAGCCCAGCTTATTCCTTCCTCAGGGCCTTTGCACCTGCTGTTCCCCCTGTCTGAAATGCTCTATGCCCAAGAAGATGCTCTTGCCAATTCTTTTCATGCGCGTCCCCGTGTAAATGCCACATCAGGGAGACCTTTTCTGACTCCAGGAGTCACCTTTCTCTGCCAATACCCAACACAGTTCCTATCACATCTTCTGGCTCTGTTTCTTTATAACACTATTTTAATTAAATTAATTATTTATTTAAATTGCAGTAACATTGGATTACAACATTATATAGCTTTTGGATGTACATCATAATATATTTCGAATTCTGTGTAGATTATATCATGTTCACCACCCAAAAACTAATTATAGTCCATCCCCTCACATATGAGCTTAATCATCCCTTTTGCCCTCCCCCCTCCCCCTTCCCCTATGGTAACCACCAATCCAATCTCCAATGCTTTATGTTTGTTTGTTGTTGTTTTTATCTGCTACTTATGAGTGAGATCATACGGTTTTGACTTTCTCCCTCTGACTTATTTCACTTAGCATAGTACCCTCAAGGTCCATCCATGTTGTCATAAATGGCCGGATTTCATCATTTCTTATGGCTGAGTAGCATTCCATCGTGTATAAATACCACATATTCTTTATCCATTCGTCCCTTGATTGGGTACCTATGTTGCTTCCAAGTCTTAACTATTGTGAATAATGCTGCAATGAATATAGGGGTGCAAGTATTTTTATGCTTTTGTGTTTTCAAGTTCTTTGGATAAATACCCAGCAGTGGGATAGCTGGATCATATGGTAGATCTATTCTTAGTTTTCTGAGTATACTCCATATTGTTTTCCATAGTGGCTGCACCAGTTTGCACTCCCACCAGCAGTGTACAAGGGTTCCCTTCTCTCTACACCCTCTCCAACATTTGTTGTTTCCCATCTTGTTAATTATAGCCACTCTGACCAGAGTGAGGTGATACCTCATTGAGTTTTGATTTGCATTTCCCTGATAGCTAATGATGTTGAGCATCTTTTCGTATGCCTGTTGGCCATCCATATATCTTCTTTGGAGAAATCTCTGTTCAGACCCTTTGCCCATTTTTTAACTGGGTTGTTGGTTTTTTTTTTGTTGTTGTTGAGCTGTATGAGTTCTTTGTATATTCTGGATATTAACCCCTTATCTGATATATGGTTTGCAAATACCTTCTCCCAATTGTATAACACTATTTTTGAGGCATATGTATACAAAGGAATACTATTCAGACATAAAAAAGATGAAATTGTGCCATTTGTGACAACATGGATGGAACTTGAGGGTATTATGCTGAGCGAAATAAGTCAGACAGAGAAAGACAAATACCATGTGATTTCACTCATATGTGGAAAACAAGCAAACAAACACATAGATAAGCATAGCAGATTGGTGGCTACCAGAGGGGAAGTGGGTGGAGGGAGGGTGAAAGGGGTAAGGGGCACATATGTATGGTGACAGATGGAAACTAGACTTTTGGTGGTGAAGACGGTGCCGTCTCTACAGAAGCTGAAATATAATAATGTATACCTGAAATTTACACAATGTTATAAACCAATGTGACCTCAATAAAAAAATAAAAATAGTGTATAAACTTTGATCCAGATTGCTAAAAAAAATGTCTATAGTAAAAAATTCTGGAAGGATATTAATAGAACCAGATTGTTCTGTATGTTTTACATGTATCATCTTTAACCTCCATGTCTATCTAAGGAGGTGGGATTAGAGAAATGACATAACTTACTTAAATTTACAAGGTAAAGGAGGACCCATTTGAACCCAAGCAGCCTACTGCCAGATCTTATGTGCTAAATAACTACGTTCTAGTACCTTTCCCTCCAACCGCTAACAGCTCTTATTGGAGTGGTGTGATCATTGTTGTTTAAATGTCTTCATTTATACTTTTTTGACATTGTCCAAATTTTCTATCCTAAATAGTTGTATTTATAATCAGCTAACTGACATCAGGAAGTACAGGATAGTGGTGAAGAGCAAGGTGCCTGGAGCCAGCATTTTCTGGTTCCAATCTCAGCTTTTCCCCTTTCTACCTTTGTGACCGTGGGTGGTTTTTTCACCTCTCTGAGTTTCAGCCTCATCACTGGTAGAGTAGGAGAATAATGGTATCTACCTTGTAGGATTGTTGTGAGGAGTCAGTGGGTTAAACATAGTAAAGCTAATATGGTGAGCTAGGGACTGCTCCAAGTACTTTATATGCAGATAATTATTATTAGTTGAGTAAATGAGTAAGCAGGCTGCTGGGACTTCACTTATTTCACTTGTGCCCCATAAATAAGATTGGTCAGAAAGGGTCACGTTGGATGGGTGACAACTTCTCAGAGAGCAGTGTCTCCCTCCATCCCCAAAATGAGATTAAATTATGGTAGGGACTGCTAGACAGGGCAAGGGTTGGGTGGGGAGGAACTGAGAAAGCTAACTTTGCAGGGGCCCTTTTCTGAAGGGCTCCCTCCCCTCCGGGAATCAGAGAAGCCTAATTAGAAGCTTAGGGCCTGATTAGAGAATCCCAGCCAATGACGAATCCCCCTGCCCTGGTCTTCTAATTGCCCTCCTGGAGCGCCCAGGACAGGGCAGAGATCCAGGCACCTGTTAATGGGTGTTCCTCTGATGCTGGGGCTGGTGAGCTGCAGGTGCTGAAGATGTTTATTTCTCTGGTCCCCAAAAGTCCCAATTAGACACTATATTCTGCTCCCACTCAGCCCAGTCTTCTAGATTGTGGAAGGACCTCTTGGTCCTGGTGAAAGTAAGAATAGCTATAGTAGATCAGAGAGAAAATGAACCACAGTCCAGATTCAAAATGTACTTGAATCTTGTTTCTTCTCATCTAAAATGGGTTTGAGAGGTTTTTTTCTTTAGAGAATAGGGTCAAAGCTAGTGTGGTTTGCTGGGGAGCACAATGTGCTGGGAGTTGTTAGTTTTGCTTCCCCCTTGCAGTGATGTAAGACATTTAGCATCTTCGTGTCTCAGTTTCCTCATTTATAACGTGGGACTGATAATGCCTCTCCTACCTGCTTCAGGTGATTGTTTTCAGAATCAAAAGAGACAAGGTAGGTGAGACCACATGGAAAACTAGGGAAGCTGTTTAAATGTGAGAGTTTCTATTGAGAAAATGAAAAAAGCAAGCAGCAACTCTTGTTGAATTTCTAGGAAACTTGTAAAACTGTGGCGGGTATTTGGAATGTGATGGTACTGAAATTAGAGAGAGAGCTGGAAGTTATAGGAATGCTCTAAAACAGAATGAGCTCCTTCATGGGGGAGTAATTTCCCCATCATTGAAATTGTTCAGGCTTCACAAATGTCATTGGTCAAGAAGGGTCATCATTAGCTCAAAGACCAGCCATCAGTGATGCCTTAGAGGGGATTTTTGCTGTGGGTGGGAGGTAAATCTAGACCCCTGCAGTTCAGAGTCTGTGAAGCTACTTTATTTGGGTGCTTGTCTGAGCCACTGCTAAGGTGTAGAGAATTGAGGTCTCTCATTTAGAACTGGTCAGCTAGGCACTGACTTCGGGAGAAGTTCTTAGGAGGTTGGGGGGTGAAAGAGCCCCATCCAGAGCTAAAGAGACCTGATGCTCATGCTCTGTAAGGCTGGCTCTGTCTAGGTATCCCCATCGCCATGATTCCTTTCCCTTTTCAATCTCTCTTTAAAGGAAGGCAGTTCATCTGTTCTCACACTCTCTGAGAAGCAGAGAGCTTAAGTAGTTCTGGGCATCAGAAAAGCAGTGCTAAGATTCTGAAAAGGAGGAACAGCCCAGGAAGTAGGAAGAATGTCTTTTCAGGCTGCAGATCTGGGCTCTAGACACTCTCAACCTTTTCCTCTGTCTGTTTGCTTCCGGGTAAGACCCACCTCATCTCGGGGCCTCTCTTTCCTCATCTATACTTCATCTGTTTGAAGACATAAGGGCAGAACCATGACCTTTAGAGACCCCTTTAAGTTCTAAGATGCTACTGCACACTGAGGCCAGGGAACAGGTGGGTCAGAGTGATCAGGCATTGGTGAAGGAGACGTGTAAGGGATTTGAGGTCAGCATTTGGACAGAATTTAAATGCCATTCTGGAAGTTTATTGTAGGATCACAAAGTGAAGGAGACCCTCAGGAGTTCAACTTTTCAGGTCTTTTCCTCCACACCTCTCTTCTTCAGGCAGGGAATCTGTATCACTATGACCACCATGCTGAGGGATTGGGTGCTGTGGCGGAAAAGGTTTTGGGTCCCTGTTCTGGCTGCTTTTCTTCCTAGCTATGTGACCTTTGGACAGGTCAGTTGATCTCTCTGAGTCCCACTTTCCTCATCTGAAAATGGGTTGTGTGGAGATCACATGAGATTATGGATGTACTATGTGCTAAATGAGGGATCCTGAAAGTAATTTGTAATTTTGGGGAGGGGAATTCACACCTTCCATTGTATGCAACAGAACCAAACTTTGTTGAACACACAATATGTCATCTCATTTCATCCTCACAACACTCCTGTGAGTTAGGTAGTATTCATGCCCATGTTAGACAGAAAGAGCTGAAGTCAGAATTTAAGCAACTGGCTGGGATTTGACCGCACTGCGACAGAACTTCACAACATTCTGGTTCTATGACACCATACTAGTTCTGCCTTTCTGCTGTTTTCATGAGTTTTGCTGGAGAATATTTTCCTGTCTTTATGAGTTTAAATTCAACTAGAAAATGACCAACTACAGTTTTTCCCAAACAAGTTTCTGAGGAAAAAGGGAGCTTTTAAATAGAGACTCTATTTTCATTTCTAGGTTGAGCTGCTTCTTTTCCTGAACACGGAGTGTGGGTGGAAGGAGCGGCTGTTTTCTCACTATTTAAACATTCTGAGGTCCCAAGTCCACCCTGACACTTTGAGTGGCAGTCAAAGCATCTTGTACCTCATTCCTTTATCCCTTTTTCTCTTCAAGTCATCACCAGCAGATGATGTCAGTTTCATCATAGTGGCAGAGGGAGAATCACTATCATCTATGTCTGTTTAGTTCTACATAGTCATCATTACATCCCCAGTGTCCAATAGTGCCTGGCACAGGGTGTAAAGGCAGATCCTTTATAAATCTTTTTTGCATACTGCTGGCTGAGAGGAATGGCATATAACTTCAGGCACATCATACAACCTTTATACCTCACCATTTTAAAATACCTTTAAACCTGACTTGGAGGATCTAAGCAGATTAGTTTTGCTGAGCTGTATAAATAGTCTTCAGATCCGTGGCTACATATTTTCCAGAAGTCTTATAAAACTATTATAAAGCTGGTGCCTGGGCACTTATAACCATTCCTTCCAAATGCAAACTTTTTACTTTTGGAATCGTCTTCCCATACATTTTCTTATTTGATCCATAGTGGCCTCTTGGCTCCTAGTCCAGTGTTGTCTCTACTGTAAGATGACAAGTGGAGTCTATTAAACACTGAAGCCTACTGGGCTTTCTCTCTTTTGAAGCCCCTGTTAGTTTTCTGAGGTTAAGTGGAGGTTTTGGGGTGCCTTAATTGCCTCAAAGAGCAGATGACCTCAAGGTCTTTTTCCTTTAGCTTTGGAATGTGGGAGAATTACATGTCCTAGGTGTGTTTACCATTGGCTGACATAAAAATGACACTGTGTGTCTTGAGCAGACATGAATAATGTGGGGGACAGATAATCTAGAGTTACAAAGGTCCACCAGAAGAGATCTGTCAGGAAGCAAAATATTTCTGTGCATGATCAACAATTAGGTAATAGTTCACTGAAAATGTTAAATGGTGATGTTGCTCAATACCATGGAGCATAGTGGGTTCATAATGGCATTAAAGATTCCTTTTCTTTTACACATCCTTAAAAGCCAGCAATTTCAACTATTTTGTGGACTTCAAAAACAGGAAACTGCTGTTTCAGTGTTCTATTTATAAATCTTAGCAACTTAGTTTATCTAAATTGCCTGAGACCAAATATTTTCTCTGAGGCCACACTGATCCGTAGTTCTTCTCCCTGCCTGGAGAATTTTTGGAGCTGCTGGTTGTTTTCTTTAATCTTAATCATTAGGAAGCTGATTGGATTCTCTATCTAGAATTATCAGTCATTTTGGATGAGTTCAGGAATTTAGACAAAGCACCACAAGACAAAGTGGAACAGTTTTTAGAGAGAACCAAACATCCCAGCTCCTCTGAAGATCAGCAAACAATAGGCAACCTGGATTTTCTTTAAAATTTCCTCTGCCCCTTGCAAAATGGACGACTTAATGCTCAGAAGGATCACAATAAGGTGCGTTATGAGTTAGGAGATCCTCCATGCTGCTCACTGTCTCAGAATGGAGGCCCGGGCCACCACCTTGGGGTTTGGACTCATGAACATTTCAGGAGATGACTGCAGTAGCACAGACCTGGAGACTTCCCCAAGCTTTTGCATTTTCTCCCTTGAGCATCTGCCTTTCTTTGTCATCCATAGATGAGTTTGATTTACATTGAACCACTGTTTGTGCACTGTCTTTCCAGAACCCCTTTGGCAAAGTCTTCTGGCGGCACTCTTACTGGTCCGATGCTGATGGGGCTGATCATTCTGATTATCCTGGCATCTGACAAACAGGCAATTTTATTTTGTACTTATTTATTCATCATTGCCTATTTCCAAAAGAGATTTATAGTGACTTATGAAAATGCATGACATGCAGCAAGATAAAATAAATTAAAAATGAGGACTGAGATTTGGGCAAAGGGAAAGTATGGGTAGGCAGATGATAATGTGGAGCCAGGAGCAAGGTTGGTTCACATGACTTTTGTCTTGCCACTTCAATCTGTGCTGGGCATGACGGTTCCTTGAGGGCTGTACACTCCTCTTTAGAGTTGGATTCTGATGGTAACCCTGAGCATCTCTTCTAGTCTCCCATCCTTGTAGACAAGACATGACAAATAAAGATGATATTACAAAATGGAAAACATGTGTAGTGTTTCCAACTCAGAATTGAAGTCAGTTTCCAAAATCTTTATTTAACTTATGTTATTCTCCTCCTTGCCCAAATGTAGAGGATAATTATACAAAGCTACTAGAAGTTTCTGGGCATAAAAAATGTGCTCTCTACATGGTAACTTATCATTACTATACTCATGAGCAATGGGATAGCACTTAGGAGGGTGGCCCTGGAGTCGAACAGACCGGAGATCAGATCTCAGCTTAGTGGTTTACCTAAACCAAGTTACTTAATTTCTGCAAGCCCGTTTCCCAGTCTATAAACAAGGATAATAGCAATACGTCCTGTGTTGGGGTGCTGTGAGACGTAAATGAGCCACTTTATGTAAAACATCCAGAACAGTATCTAACACAGAGTGAGTACTATCTAAATACTGTTCTTTGTTGTTATTATTAATACTATACTATATTGTTATCAATATTAATATAATTACTAATATTATTAATAGAAAGGCTCTTTGACTTTCTCATTGGACTTTTAAGAGGACAAGAGAGACCACCATGTTGTAGAACAGGATGCAGCATTTGAAGTCCTTTAGTGCAGCCTTCTCGTGCGAGGGCATAGTCCCAGAGAGAGGAAGATAGTTGCTTCAGTTACACAGTACCTCTGTGGCAGAAAGTGGACTTGAATTAGGCCTCTGAGTGCCTTTTCCGGTCTTCCTACAACATACTCTCTCTCTGACTCATCATAATCAACTGCTCCTCCCCCACCCAAAGGAAACTAGTTCTCCTCCCCTGGGGAAGATCTAAAAGTGTCTTTCAGGGGGTGGTGGAATAAAGTGGGTCTCCTCGCTTGTGCCTCCCCAGCTGGGGTTGCCCAAGGCTGGGCTAAAGCATCCCACTTCCTGGGCCAGAGTGATGACCATGGTGTAGATTAGTGTAAAGCACAATGAATTTGGAGCCAGAAGTCCTGGTGCCATTTACTAACTATGTGTTCTTGGGAAAGTTGATTTAACCACTTTGAGCTTATTTTACTTAGCAATAAAATGGCGATAAGTTAAATTTCTGAATGGCAGAGCAACCTAGTGATTGAAAAACCATTTTTGTAACCATTATAGATATTGGGTGTTTACTCTGTGCTAGGCAATAAGGTGTGTGTTTCCATAAATTATTTATTTTACCTCTCACAGCACAGCAGTGCTGATATTTTACTGCATAGATTTTGAGACTGAGACTCTAGAGGTCAAGTAACTTGCCCAAGGTCACACAAATAGAAATGACTGAGTCAAAGTTTGGACCAAGCTCTGTTTGCCTTTAGGGCCACTATACTATATTCTTTGGACTCCATCCTTACGTTTACACTGAGCGATTGTAGGCTGATCATCAAGGCTTTAATCCCTCAGGGCTTCTCTCTGTGTTAGGAGGTTGACACGTCTGAACAAAACAGCCTTGAAAGTGTCTCACAGGGACTTGAAGAACTCCATATATTTTATAATGGGAGCAGGGTGGTCTATTGGTGGTGATTTTTCTCTTCATTTTCTATTATTTGTGGATAAATGATGCGTGCAAATAAACGTGAATAGTCACCTGATCCCTAGCATTTCTGCTAAAATCTCACTTCCTTGTTAATATCCCTCTTCTTGCTTTGGCTTTCCCAATTCCCCACACCCTGCTGTGGGTTTAAAAAAATTTTTTTAATAGCACTTACCATTTTCTATCACGATAGAAAATATACTTAAAAATCCCATACATTGAATATGCCTGGCTCTTCTGCTAGAATGACTGCTCCACAAGGGCAGAGATCTTTGTCTGTTTTGTTCTGAGCCAGAAGAGCACCTGGCACTTTGTAAATTCTTATTCAATAGAGAAATGAATATAGTCTATTTTTCTCTCTTTTTCCTCTTTGCTCAGAATGATTTGTGTAAATTCTTTTTAGAACACAGCAAGTCATTATTTTGGTCAAAGGTCAGTATTGGAGTGGGCTCTAAGGGAAGAAAAAACCTCCTAAATACTTATCAGGAATTCAATGTGGGGGGGGGGGGTGGGGCACCAGATGCTGATCTTTATTTCACCAGTAGATCAGCTTTTGCCAAATGTTGATCAAGGTTTCATTTTCTTATTTATCTGATATCCTATGAGATCTTTCTCAAATTCAGATTTTATTTCAAGGATGGAAGGAGGTTGAGAAGAATCACCTTTGAAGTGCACATTCAGTGTTTGCATTGCCCCCAATTATCAGCATCCAAACATACAGAGACAAGATGGTTCCAATACCTGGCAAGAACTCCACCCATATTAGAATTCTAAACTCAATGTGATGTCTTTGTCCCTTAATGAGCTTTGCAGTCTGATTCTGGAATGGCTTGATTCATGTATCTCACTGATTGATAATGATCTGACATTTAAAAAAAATGAGACAGGTCCTTTGGAGTAAGGTGAAAACTTGGAAACCAGGCTATGCTGCTTGGCAGGAACAGAGAAGAAGCAGCAGCTTGGTAGGCAACAGGTTGTAGAGATTCTAAGTGTGTGAGTCAGACCATGTGCTAGGCACAGCATGTAAGTTATGTCCTTCACAATAATATTGTGACTTTGATATTGCAATCCCCATTAAACCAGCAAGGAGTCTGATGTTCAGAAAGAGGAATTAACTTGCCCAAGGTCTCAAGGGATTTGAACCCAGCTCTGATTTCAAAGCCCATGTCATTAACACTATACCACTAGGCTTTCTCCAAACAAAGTGGTATTTTTCTGGTTCTGTGGGGAAGCTGACGAAAGTTTCCAAATTGGAACCAACCTGCAGAAGTTTGGAAATGCCTAAGGAACTGAGTTCTAGCTCTGGCTTTGCCTTTTTACTAACTATGAAATCTTTTTTTCCCCAGTTTTATTGAGATGTAACTGCCATACAACACTCTATAGGTTTAGGGTACAGCATAATGATTTGACTTACATATATTATAAAATGACTACCACAATAAGTTTAGTTAACATCCATCATCTCATATAGAAACAAAAAAAGAAAAGGAATAAATACTTTTTTCTTTGTGATGAGAACTCTTGGGATCTGTTCTCTTAACAACTTTCATATATACCACACAGCAGTGTTAACTATAGTCATCATGTTGTGCATTACATCCCTAGAACTTATTTACCGTATAACTAGAAATTTTTTTGATCACCTTATGAAATCTTGAGCTAATTGCTTCACTTCTTTGACCCTCATATTCTTCTCTCAAAAATGGGATGAACAATATGCCCTTCCAAGTATGTCTGAAAGATCAAATGAAATAAAGTTTATAAAAAAAATGTAAAGTGCTTTACAAATCTAAAAGACTATTATCATTACTGAAAATAGCAAATGAAACCATGCTCACCTTCATTCATCTTCAATGAGACTTTATTTTTTTTTTTATTTCAGTGGGCAGCCTAGGATTCATGGCAGAGAATGGCACTGTGACGACAGATTTCATTCTGATGGGGTTCCAGCTGCGAGCAGAGCTGCAGATGGGTCTCTTCTTTGTGTTTCTGATCGTTTATCTCATCACCATGGTGGGCAACCTGGGCATGATCGTGCTGATTCAGTGTGACCTTCACCTCCAGACTCCCATGTATTTCTTCCTCAGCCACCTTTCCCTCCTGGACATTTGTTACTCCTCTGTTATTGTCCCTCAGTTGCTTGAGAGTTTGGGTACTGATAAGATGGTCATCTCCTATGAGCGCTGTGCCACCCAGTTTTTCTTTTTCACATTCTGTGCTAGTACTGAGTGTTTCCTTTTGGCTGTGATGGCCTATGACCGCTATGTGGCCGTGTGTAACCCTCTCCTGTATGCCACTACCATGACACCACAGACTCGCCTGGGCTTAGTGTCTGGGGCATATGCTGGTGCCATGGTCAATTCTGTGATCCGCACTGGGTGTACCTTCTCGATTTCCTTCTGTAAGTCCAATCACTTGGACTTCTTCTTTTGTGACCTCCCACCTCTGCTGAAGCTTGCCTGTAGTGAGACCAGGCCACGGGAACGAGTAATCTACCTCTTAGCTTTCTTGGTCATTACAACCAGCATTTCAGTGATTCTAATATCATACCTGTTCATCATCCAGGCAATTCTGAAGATTCATTCGGCAGGTAGCAAAGCCAAGACTTTCTCCACCTGTGCTTCCCACATGACTGCAGTGGCTCTTTTCTTTGGAACACTTATATTCATATACTTGAAAGGTAATATGGGCAAATCACTCATGGAGGACAAGATTGTGTCAGTATTTTACACTGTGGTCATCCCTATGCTGAACCCAATGATCTACAGCCTGAGAAACAAGGAAGTGAAAGAGGCTCTGAAGAAAGTTCTCAACAGGATGAGGGTTTCCCAAGTAGAGTAAGACTGGAGTTCCATCAATTCAGAAGTTCCTGCAAATCATCCTTTGGGTTTTTGGCTTGTTCCCTTAACACAAGACCAGATCTCATAATTACAAAAACATATTGAGGCAAAAAAATTTATATTGGGGTTCCAGCAATTTCTTTATTAACCCTATCACTATGAGCCAGAAATTCTCTTCCTCAGTTTTCACATTAGTAAAAATTTCTGTCTTGCTAAGATTAAGAGAGATGGAAGGCCAAAGGGCTTTATCAATGGTAACATGCTGTAAGATGTAAATTTATTTTTCTTACCTGTCCTGAATATTGTTGGGTGTTGTCTCACTTGAATTTTTTTTCTACTAAGCTAATTTTCGCACCTTGAATAATTACAAAACAATAGCGTATTATTTACATACTAAGGGCAGTCACATTCTTTGGTTGTGAGTAGTGGGGTGGAAATCAGCCTTGGACAAAGAAAACTTCTCAACATTCAATCATATCTAGTTTATGCATTTGTCATGGAAAAATAGAGGGGAAAGGAGATTTGAAATGGGAAATGTTCAACTAGTTAGCCTACTTCCTAAGGTAACGTAGAGGATCAAGACACCGTAGAATGAAAGATATAATGGTTTGCATTAATTATTGGAAACAATTTGATCTTGACATTGAGCTGAACTGAGTCCCATATATAATTTTTGAAATATTTCTTGACCACCAAAGATCAGAAGCTCTGTTTTATTTCTGAAGCATTGTTCATGGACCATCAGCCTCAATTAACTCAAGCTATTCTCTATTCTCCAGTAATGAAAACCGCTCTCTACTTCCATTTCCTGTAGGACATTTGCTTTATTCTCAGAAGACAGATAACTACAAATCTGACTGCTATCTTTTAATGGTCTCTACATCTGCTAGAAGTATTACTTGGGAAACATCTCTATGGAGATTCCACAGTCTTATTCATCAACTCAACAAATATTTACTGACTATCTACTATGTATTGCATATACATACTAGGGTTCTGGAATATAGTAATAAATAAGATAGAAATGATTCTTCCTTCATGGAGATTAGAACCTGGGACATAGACAGATATTAAACCATTACACAGTTAATTTTTTTATACCATTTTGGAAAGTGGAACAGAAGAAGAACAAGATGTTACATTGGGTTCTAACCTAGTTTGGTGTGGTCAGAAAAGGGTTCCTGAGGAGCTAACATTTCAACTGAGGCTTAAAGAATAAGCATATCATTGTCATGGACTGGGGAGACTACTCCAGATAGAAAGAGCTGCAAATGCAAGGGCCTGTGAAACAGGATGCCTTGAGGAGCTGAGAGAAGCAGAGTGGCTGCAGCAGAACAAATGAGGGGGCTTAGTGTGAGATGCAGCTCGTGAATTCAGAAGAAACTAGGTCACAGAGAGCCTTGCAGTCTCAATCAGGGATGTGTGGGCTTTACTCCAAAAGCAAGGCATGAAATGATCCTATCTGAATCCTAAAAACAGCACTTTGGCTGCAGCGTCATAGGTAGAAGCAGGTGCATGTGGTGGTGGAGATGGAGGGAAACACACCCATTTCATCTAAGCAACAACAAATGGTATATTTCAGGGCATGGTGCTTGGTTTGCACACCATACAGTGTGTTTCATTCTAGAATACATGTTAGGCCAGAGGAAACTAGCAGGTGCATGACCATGATATTGGTCTAGGACTGATTCTTGGCCAGATGGTAAAATTGGGGAAATATACTTTTGGAGACATCCCCTTTTTCATTGGTACACTCTTTCTTTCCTTAATTGTAACCTTCCTCAGGTATACACCATGTGTCCTTCATCAAAACGGTCATCAGCTACTCTCTGTTAAGAGGCCAACACATTTTCATTAACTTCTACTCTATGTCAGGCTGTATTAATAGGCTGAAGAAATCACCACTTGCAGGGCTTCTTGCATGCTTAAAGGAAGGAAAACACTTCAACTTAAACAAAAAATAGGTGGGTAAAATGCTAGACAGCAAGTGTGCTATTTTAGTAGTGGTGGGAGCTGCATCTCACTCCTCCCACCTTCTACCTGGTAAGTGGCAACCAACTCTGCTTATAAGTGAATGACCTTTGATAAATGTACAGTATTTGATGTATATGTAATTGCTTCAGGGATGCACAAAGTGGATAAAAATAAAATGAAATTTTAGCATGTTTTAGGGGACTACATTCTGATTAACATGAGAAGGCACTAGAATGACATTTATGTTGAATTTCGAATTATATGTATTAACAAACGAACGAAAACATTCATAAATTACCAAATGGGTCAGGCTCTGTGCCAAAAGTTTTTACTCATCTCATTGTCACATCTCATTCTTAAAATAGACTCTACACACACTTTTCTAGAAAATAGAATCCTGTGATGGTTGATTTTATGTGAAAATTTGACTGGGTTATAGGGTACCCAGATATTTGGCTAAACATTATTTCTGAGTGTGTCTATGAAGACATTTCCAGAAGAGATTAGCATTTGAATTGGTGGACTCAGTAAAGCAGGTTGCCCTCCTCAACGTAGGTGGACATCATCCAATCCGTCAAGGGCTTGAATAGAACGAAAGGCGGAGGAAGGGAGAATTCGTTCCTTCTTCTCTGCCTGATTGAAGGAGCCAGAACATCTGTCTTCCTTTGCACTTGGACTGGGATTTACACCATGAGCATCCCTGGTTCTTGAACCTTCAGTCTAAACTACACAACTGCTTCCCGGGTCTCCCAGATTGTGGGACTTCTCAGCCACCATGTCAGGAATTGTGTGAGCCAATTCCTCAATAAACCTCCTATACCATAAACAGATCCATCACCTCCAAAAGTTTCCCATCACCCTCTTTATTCTTTGTTATTATTATTTTGTGATAAGAACACAACATAAGACCATCCTCTTAGCAAATTTTTAAGTATACAATATAGATTGTTGTGATGGTTTCATGAGTGTATACTTATCCACAAACTCATCAAATTGTATACATTAAATATGTACAACTTTTGTATGTCAGTCATACCTCAATAAAGTGGTTTAAGCAAAATCTCCATATATATATGTCCTATTGGTTCTGTATCTTTGGAGAACCCTGGGTAATAAAATCCAGTGAGTAATATTGGAGTTGTTTTCTTTTTATCCTCTTCAACTTCTAAGTGTAGCCCTTTTAAGAACTGGGTTTTGGAATTATAAGTTTTCAGCTGTAATACTTTGGCCTCACTCTACCAAAAATGATGTAGGAAAGATGAAGCGAGCAGACCTTCAGACTTTCCGTTGACCCATTTAATTCAACACATCCAGAGGCCAAAGTGCTTTGTTCTTCTCATCATTTAGAGCAAGACCAAAAAATGACATCATCAAAATGGCAGTGTCGGAGACCCCAGCATATCCCAAGAAAGATCAACAATTAGATAGCTATCCATGACCAAAAACAGCTCTGGGAGAGCTCAGGAGTCCACTTTAGAAACTGCAGCAACACAGTGGAACAATAAACCTGAAAATAACCACACAAAAGGAGAAGAAAGAACAGCTTCGTGGCCGGCATCATCCCGCTCACACAGGTTGGCACTGCTCAGTGGCAAGAGGGAATGCCCCAGCTAGAAAGAGTTCCCCTCACCAAGAAAGGAAGAGTGGAGTGATTGACTAGTGTCCCCAGCCTTTCAGGGCAGTGCACAAAGGACACACTTTGGTTTAACCCACCCAGAGATTGGCAAAGCTGAGATATGTAGGGATGGCTAGGAACAAGAAAGAAGGGCAAGGGCTACCAGTGTCAGCCACACAGTGGGAGTGCCCATGGTTTCCTGGGAGTGATTTTCTGCTCTGAGGAAGACTCGGCAGCTTTCGTCACTGCAGAAACCAACATCCAGTACGGTGGCTGTGGACTCCATGCAGATTCACTGTTTTGTCACCTCACAGGTTTTCATATTTGCAGAGGCCAGACGCCTAAGTCCCTCCCACCTCCTTACCCTACCCCCTGTTCCAGCCAGAGCCCAGAATCTGCAGAGTAGCCGGCCCAGGGCTCTGTAGCTGAGTCAGAATAAAATTCTGGATTAGACCTCTGCAGCTGATTCCCACTGCCATGTGTGCACTCAAGGCTGGCCCTTCTAGTTGTGCACTTTCACGCTTCCAGCCTGACTCCTGTCACTGGCTTCCCCTGCTGTATGTGTGTGTGTGGCGAGACCCTACAGCCTCAAGAGTACCCAACAAGAGCTAGGGGCCCCATAGCTGCTTATGGGATTGGATCTATCCCTGACTCCTGTCACTGGCCTGTACCACTGGGCTCACCTGTAGCTAGCCCCTCCAGCTGTACATATTCATGCCTCCAGCCTGACTCCTATCACCAGCCTCCATTGCTGTGCACATACCCAAGGTGAGATCCTGCAGCTACAAGAGTGTACGCCAACAGCCAAGGTCTTTTGACACCAAAAGCAAAGATCAACAAATGGGATATATCAAACCAAAAAGCTTCGCTCAGCAAAAGAAATAGTCCACAAAATGAAAGGGCAACCTACGGAACAAAAGAAAATAGTTGCAAGCCATGTATCTGATAAGTGGTTATTATCCAAAATATATAAGGAACTCATACAACTTAATAGCAACAGGAAAACAATTCAATTAAAAATGGTAAGGGGCTCTGAATAGACATTTTCTCAAAGAAAATATACAAATGAACAACAGGTACGTGAAAAGATGCTCAACATCACTAACAACAGGGAAATGTAAATTAAAGACACCGTGAGATATTGCCTCATACCTGTTAGAATGGCTACCATTGAAAAGACAAGAGACAGATGCTGGCAAGGAATTGGAGAAAAGGGAATCCTTGTGTGTTGTTGGTGGGAATGTAAATTAGTTCAGCCACAGAAAACAGTATGGAGTTTCCTCTAAAAATTAAAAGTAGGATTAACCCAGCAATCCCACTTATGTATATAAATTCAAAGGAAATGAAATTAGTATCTCAAAGGTATGTCTGCACTCCTATGTTCATTATTCATAATAGCCAAGACATGGAAACAACCTGTTTCCATTGACAGATGAATGGATAAAGAAAATGTGATACACACACACACACACACACACACACACACGCAGAGGAATATTATTCAGTCACAAAAAGAAGGAAATCGTGCCTTTTGCAACAAAATGGATGAGCTTTGACAGCATTATGCTGTGTGAAATAAGTCAGATAGAGAAAGACAAATACTATGTGATCTCACTTTTATGTGGACTCTAAAAAGTCAATTTCATTGAAACAGAGAGTAGGTTGATGGTTACCAGAGGCTGGAAGTTAGGGAAATGGGGAGATGTTGGTCAAAGGGTACAAACTTTCCATTATAAGATGAATAACTTCTGGATCTAATGTACAGCATGGTGACTATAGGTAACAATACTGTATTGTATACTTTAAAGTTGCTATGAGAGTAAATGGTAAACGTTCTCACCATAACGACAACAACAAAATGGTAATTATGTAAGGTGAAGGATGTGTTTACTAAATTCTTTGTGGTAGACATTTTGCAATACATATATGTATCAGATCATCACATTGTACACCTTAAACTTATACAATGTTACGTGTCAATTATGCCTCAAAAAGCTGGGGAATAAAAGAACACCACAATACTTTAATTGTGACTTCCATTTCTCACATATATTAATTTGAATGAATGAATGTAGATGCAAAGTCAAATTAACTAGATTATCACATAAGGATATGGGTATAGGGAAGAATGATGGAGTGGAACCCACAAAACACATAATCTTGAGCCTTTGGTTTAGCGTATATTTATATATTTACTTTTGTGTATGGGTATGGATATCATCAGGGAGAGTCGTAACACTTCAGATAAGATCAACAATCACCACAAAAAAATTCCTTTTTTTCTCTTTGTCATGAAGATCAATACAGGACAGGTAGAAATACTCAGATTTCTTTTTCTGCCCCCTTGCTCACATCCTATTTATGTAACCTACAGGGAAGGGAAAAGGCCATCATAGCCATGTGCAAATGACCACAAGATCAGGGCTGCAGGCCCCAACATTCCTACCCCACATCGGTCCCCCATATCTTTCTGGCAGCAACAGGGGTAGAAGGCAAAAAGAGACTGAAGCATTTTGGTTAAAAGATTTTTATTGGTGATGGAGTTCAAAGAAGGCAAGATAGCTCTAGGTTCTGAATCTCATTTTGCCTGATGCTGAATTCAAACCTCAAACAATATTTTCTTCTGAATCTTACTTAGATAAAGAGTGTAGGGAGGATAAATCATCCGAGAAATTGGGGAAAGCTGACAGAAGTTGAAAGGAAAGTAGGTTGCCTGCTTCCCTGTGGTGCATCTGCCAGGTTGTTCGTGGACCGAGATGCTTCATGGACATTATACAATTCATCCTTTTAATCCTATTGGGAAAGAAGTTCTCAGCTATTTCCACTTATCTCTTCTTTAAAAACCATGAACTGTTCTGAAAATTGTTGAAAAGAACATTGTGTCATTTTCTTTTTCTCAAAATATCTTTATTCTTATTTAAAGCATAATAGTGCCAACACACACACACATACAAAAATGACAGCAACAGCAATAGCAAAAGTGCTGTTTCTCTTGTGATGGAATGAATATTTGAACCCTCTCTAATCCTACCCTTAGTAAATTTGCTTCTTTGGGTTTTAAAAGGCCCAGAAAACGTATTGTAAAAAATAGCTTGTCTACACATGTTGCTTTGTATTTTCACTCTAGACATAGTTTGAAATATTTTATTCATTAATCCAATAGATTATTTATTAAGGTGCTACTATATGCTGGGCACAATTCTTGCAGTTTGGGAGCTCTATAAGTAAAGAAAATAGGCAAAAAATCTCTGCCCTTGTGGAACTTATATCCAAAAGGAGGAGATAGACAAAAGATATTGAATATAATAAGTAAGTAAATAATTGGTAAGTAATATAGTATGTTAAAATGTGTTCAGTGTTATGGAAAAAACTGGAGACATGAATTTTATAACATAAGTGAATAATTCCCTATGTCAGAGATACTGAATGAAGAGTTGGGAGGTAATTATTTCCTTTTCAATGTGAATATAATGTCAAACATACCCACTGAACAACAACTTTGCATTTCCTCTACCCCCCTAGCCTTCAGAAACCACTATTGTCTTCTCTGCTGCCATGAGTTTGGCTATTTTAGATACCTCAGGTAAGTGGAATCATGCAGAATTTGTCCTTCTGTGACTGGCTTATTTCACTTAGCATAATGTCCCTCAGGTTCATGCATATTGTCATGCAGGGTAGGATTTCCTTCTTTTTTTTTTTTTTAAGGCTGAATATTATTCTATTGTATGAATAGACCACATTTTCTTTATCCATTCATCTGTTGATGGACATTTATGTTGTTTCCATATCTTGGCTAGTGTGAATAATGCTGTTATGAATATTGGTATACCAATACCTGTTCCAGTTTCTGTTTTCAATTCTTTTGGGTATATACTTAGAAATGGAATTGCTGAATCATATGGTAAATCTATGTTTAACGTTTTGAGGAACCACTTACTGTTTTGCACAATGGCCACACTGTTTTACATTCCCACCAGTAATGCACAAGGGTTCCAATTTGTCCACGTCCTCACCAACACTTTATTTTCTTTCTTTTTTTGATAGCCATCCTAATGGGTGTGAAGTGGTCTCTCATTGTGGTTTTGATTTGTATTACTCTAATGATTAGTGATGTTGAACATCTTTTCATGTGCATATTGGTCATTTGTATATCTTCTTTGGAGAAATGCCTGTTCAAGTCTTTTGCTCATTTAAAAATTTGTTGTTGTTGTTGTGTTGTGTGAGTTCTTTATATATTCTGGATACTAATTCCTTATCAGATATATGATTTGCAAATATTTTTGCCCATTCTGTGGGTTGCCTTTTCATTCTGTTGATAGTGTTCTTTGATGCACAAAATTTTTTAATTTTGATGAAGTCCAGGTTATCTATTTTCTTCTTTTGTGCGTCTGCTCTTGGTGTCATATCCAAGAAATCATTTCCAAATCCAATGTCATGAAACTCTCTCCCTAAATTTCCTTTTAAGAGTTTTGTAGTCTTAGTTCTTATGTTTAGTTTTTTGGTCCATGTTGAGTTAATTTTTGCATATGGTGTAAGGTAAGGTCTAACTTCTTTATTTTGCATGTGGATATTCAGTTTTCCCAGCACCATTTATTTAAAAAAAGGTACTCAACTAACATTTGCTGAAATCTTTAATGCATTGAGAGAAGATATAGCATAGTCACAGGACTGACAGGAAAGGACTTTCAACTCATCTTCAGACCCACTCTTCTTCCTTCTCATGTATTATGGGCTTTTTTTTATCAATGGGGCAAATTAAGCCTGGGATGGCTAAATGATCCCAAGTACTGCAGCTAAATAGCAACTGTGTTTTAAAGTTGCTATTGAGAAGGTGGTGCTGCGTTATTCACTGTCATAGTTTACCTGGGGAAGGGGACATTCCTCAAAGAGGGCAAATCCCAATCAGTAGGAGAATGAAAGACAATTTGAAAAACTGTCTTCAGCATGAATATTATTTTCATAATACAAATGACCTAAAGTAAAACTCTTCTGTGTGTGGCTTGTGAGCTGCCCAGACATTGGAGTGCAAGCATTGGATAAGGGGTATGAGCCAAACACGCTGGGGGAACATGGATTTAGTGGGTATTATCTCATTATAACCAAGTGGACATAACTAGTCTTTGTTGAGAAAAGACGCTTGTATATGATGTGGTCAGTGAATTAACATCTACTTTCTATTTCTTTACATTGCACGGAACCACCCCAGACATTAACACAATTATCTTAGTTCTGATGTTACTCAGTTTCACCAGGAGCTCCAACTCTTTACAGTTTTTTTTTCCAGTTAGAATTGCCATCTACCGTAAGAATTGGGGTAGAAAGATACTCCTTTCAGACAGTTCAGATTTCAGCTTTATCAGGAACCTGGGCAGAGACACTATGGAGTTAACCAGACCACTGATGCATTTCTTATGAGATCTAGGAAAACCAAGACAAGCTGTGTGGAAGTCCTCTAGGCCAGGAGAACAGCAGTCTTGAGTCTCATAAATTATACATTGAGTAGAATCAAGGGAGTTGGTATGAGGATCCAGGAAGGTGCAGGTGCAATCTAGTTCTGGAAGCCATTTTGTGATGGGGGGATATGTTGGATGAAAGAATAAAGGATAGGAACAATTCAAATTACAGAATCAGAACATTTAAAATGAACTTATTGCTGAATTCCCTGCAGAAGGGTAGTTTCAATGTGCAGTGAACAGGAGTGCCACCTTCCCTACGCATTGACAGCACCAGGGAGTATCAATTTTAAAATATAGTGGCCAATATTTGCTTGGAAAATATCTCATTATTTTAACTTGTATTTCTTTCATTATTAATGAGGTTTAGAATTGTCTCATTTGTTTGCATCATTTATATTTCCTTTGTAAATTTTTTATATGCTTTGTTGATTGAATGGTAACAGTAATTTGTATATTGGGAAAATCAGTCCTTTGTCTGTTGTTTGTGTGGCAAATATTTTCCCAAGTTTGTCTTTTGGTTTTGTTTATGGTGCTTTTAGCTGCCAAAAATGTTAAAATTTGATGTGGTTAGATTCATCTATCTTTTCCTTTGTAGCTTTGAGGTTTCCTGTTATCATTAGAAAGGCCTCTTTAAGATAGTCAAATTATTCACCCATGTTTTCCTTTAAATTTGTTAAAATTTCATTTTCTTTTCACATCTGAATTCTTGGATTTGCCTGGAATTCATTTTGTGTACATCACAGTGCAAGTTTGCATTTCTTTGGGATATTGGTGAGTAAGATTGTCTTCCCGCTGGACTGGGAACTTCAGGAAGGCAGGCACTGAGCTTCCGCTACTTGTCCATGTGACAAGGAATAAAAACAGAGTGGACCATGTCCAGATAATAAAAACCAAGATGGTGGAGGAACTAGAAACAAGATAGACAGGGAACTGGGGATGCTTACTTTGGAGAAAACTCAGCAGGGAATCTCTTCCTCTGCTTAGTGTTAAGAAGATAGGCTAGGGCCAGTGGTGGATGCTTTGGCTTTCAGAGTTTAAGGAAGAGCTCTGGAAGGAACTATTCAAGAGGTAATGGGTTGCGTTGATGGTGAGCTCCTTTTCCCCTAGCGTGCTCAAGCAGACACTTATGGGATTCTTTGGGATGTTTGCAGAAGATTCAAACATCAAGAGCCAAGCAACTGAGCAATATGGGCTGAAGATCATTCAGTAGGAAGGGGTAGGGAATCATGAATGCAAGAGGCCCTGTTCTGTCTAAAGGAGCAACTGCCTCTCAGCTCTACCCGAGTGTTACCATATGTTGCAGCAAGATTGTTTTGTTTATTTTTTTTCAAGAAGTTTGAAAATGAATTTTTCAAATGGGAAGTTTCTTGATTTTTAAAATCTTGCATGTGCTAAACAAAACATATCTGCTGCCTGGATTTCTCTTGTGGTTTATGAGTTTGCAACTCCTGTCTCAGATAAAAGGGAATTATATATAGACAGTAGCATAGTTTCTGGACTAGATGACCTTTCCAAACTTTTCTAACCTTGGCTCTCCAATTTCCTGAGCTATAAAAATGTGAAAGATTATTAATAGTGTCACTATATCACTAGAATATGACTCAGCATATGAGAAGAGCAGATAGGATGGAGGAAGAATTAGGGTTTGATGGAAGGAAGAGGGTCACTGGAATTAGTCTGCTATGTACAACCTGTCACCATTTTGTGGCAGTAAATATTAATTGCTGGCAATAATAGAGTGTGAGGAAGTTACATAAGCAAGTCTTAAGAGAACAGAAGAAGCCAGAAAAATCTTTGAAGTGGCAATGAAGAGAGAGAGAGAGAAAGAAAACGGAGGATGGAAAGCAGTTTTGGACTGAAACTTTTGTTTGCAAAAAGGAAAATTAACAGTATGATGTCTCTACTCTCAGCTCACTGACCTGAAGACACAGGATCCTTTACACAGGCTGCATCATTCACCAATAAGGTAGAGTGTTTTGGCTTAGCAATAAAAATCAATGCTATGGATTTTTAGGTCTGTGGAGAAGCTGAGAGAGTCTAAAAGGAATAGGAATTGTTATTGCTTCCCAATACAACAAGATTTCACTGCATCTTTTTATCCATTATTGAGATATTGGTTGAATACACAGCCAAGGAGAGATGGCACCTGTGGCTCAAAAGAGTCAAATCTTCCACCTATCCTCCATTTAGTATGAGGTCTTGGCTCCATCTTGGTGTGACCTACAGCTGTGTATAGCAACATGGTAGATGCTGTCAGAGCCCTTCTTTTTTTTAAAGATTTTATTTTTTTCCTTTTTCTCCCCAAAGCCCCCCAGTACATAGTTGTGTATTCTTCGGTGTGGGTTCTTCTAGTTGTGGCATGTGGGATGCTGCCTCAGCGTGGTCTGATGAGCAGTGCCATGTCCGCGCCCAGGACTCGAACCAACGAAACACTGGGCCGCCTGCAGCGGAGCGCGCGAACTTAACCACTCGGCCACGGGGCCAGCCCCTGTCAGAGCCCTTCTTATAGCCCCGCAGCTCTGACAGCTCCAGCACACACCACCTGTGAGATTCCTACTAAAAATACTGGCCATTCTTTTCCTGAGGACTTGCCTTCTAGCTTGGCAGGCCAGGGAGTTAAAGCCTTAGGAGCAGTCTTCAATCAAATAGTGACAGGACTTCTTGTGAGTAAATTCCCAGACTCTTCGTTCCTGGGATGGGCCAACTCTGAGGTGTGCTCTGTGCTGTCTTCCAGAGGCCCCAGTGGGTCGTTGCCTCAGTTACAATATCAGGAAGCTTCTCATTAACATGTCCTGTTCTGGCTTCCTTCTCTTCTCTGTCTCACTTCCCCTCTTCCCTACCTGTACTTCCTGAAATCACCTCCCAAGTAAACCACTTACTCTCAAACCCCTGTCTCAGCATCCGATTCAGGGGAAACCCAATCTACAACAGGAAACAAAGAACTTATTGTGTAGGTGAACCCAAGGGTATTATAATTCCTGTGTTATTGGTTGAGTTCTTACTCGTTTAATCCCCTGCCAAATTCACATTCTGAAGTCCAAACACCAAGTACCCCAGAATGTGACTTTATTTGAAGACAGGATCTTTACAGAGAAAATCAAGTAAAAGTGAGGTCATTAGAGGGGCTCTTAATCCAATATGGCTGGTGTCCTTATAATAAGGGGACATTTTGACACAGAGGCAGACATGCATAGAGGGAAGATGATGAGAGAAGACACAGGGAGAAGATGGCCATCCACAAGCCAAGGAGAGAGGCCTGGAGTGGATGCTTTCTTTTCACAGCCCTCAAAAAGAACCAATCCAGCTGACACTTTGATTTTGGACTTCTAGCCTCCAGAACTGTGAGAAAATTAACTTCTGTTGTTTAAGCCACTCAGTTTGTGGTACTTTGTTACAGCAGCCCTAGCAAACAAATACTTACTGACATCTGTTGAGACTTACTACCTGCCCAGGCATTAGTCTGAGCATTCTACATGCATTCTTCCGAGCAATCCTCACAGCAGGCCTTTGAGGTAAATACTGATATAATCTCCCATTTGCACATAAGGAGTTCGAGGCATGGGGAGGTTAAGAAAGTTGTCCCCAAATCACACAGATAGCCAGTAGCAAAACCAGAATTGCATGTTGGCAGTCTGTCTTCAGAGCCACACTTTTATTCATTACAAGGTTAGTTTCCCACTGTGCTGGACTCTTCTATCAGGTGAGCTGTTAGATGATCGTTTTTAAATGCTTAGATGATGGTGATTTTAAGGCCCTGTCTTAGTTAGCATTCTCCAAAGAAACAGAATCAATAGGATCTCTATATCTATCATCCCTCTCTCTCTCTCTCTATCTATCTATCTATATCTACCATCTATCATTTTTTTGAAGGAATTGACTCACAAGATTGTAGGGGCTGGTAAGTTTGAAATCTGCAAAGCTGACCAGCAGGCTGGAAACCAAAGGAAGAACTGATGTTGTAGTCTTCAGTCCAAAGGCAGTCTGGAGGCAGAATTCCTTCTTTTTTGGGAAATGTGTTTTTTCTTTTAAGGCTTTCAACTGGTTTGATGGTGCCCTCCCACGTTGTGGAGGGTAATCTGCTTTATTCAAAGCCAGCTGATTCAAATGTTAATCATTCTAAAAAATACCTTCACATCAATATTTAGACTGGTGTTTGGTGTCTTTTCTGTTTGGTGAACTTCCCCTTATCAATCAATGTCTAGCCCAACTGTCACTTGCTCTAGAAAACTTTTCCTGCCACTGTCTCTCTTGGGCCAATATCCATCTCTGTGCCACTCCCATTCCTCCCACTCAAGAAATTCCATTCAATCTCTCAGTCTACGGGTTCCCTGCCATTGCTTCCCAGGCCCTCCCACTTCCACTGCAATCTGTACTAGAGCCTCCCAGATACTCAGCAGGACTAATTACTTCCTCTTTTCCTCCCTAGTTCTCAATTCATTCCACCATCTCGGCCCATGTCACATTATATTGTATTTTTAAAAATGTGGCTGTCTCCTTGGCTGAATTGATTTTTGGCTCTTAACAAAAATCTCTATGTGTAGTGAGAACTCTACTAATGTAATTATTAATTGAATGAGGTCAACTTTGCTTTTTTCACATTTCTGTAGGAACTTCCATGAGCCTCTGTGCTCCTCTGACATCCTGGCCTCTTTCTTGAAGACACAATTTGAGCAGTAGTTCAGGACTCTTGTAATCCAATTGAGGTCTTACTGGGTGCCAGATGCGTGGCCAGTTAGGAATGAAGGTAAGAGTCTGTCTTTACATTTACTAATGGTTTCTCGAGGGAGAACTTTTTTTACGGTGAGGGAGATTGGCCCTGAGCTAACATGTCCTGGGTAGCAGAGCCCTCTATAGACATAGAGTCAATGCGATTCACTTTCAGTTTCGGCATATTTTATTAAACTACCAGCACTTGAGAAACTGGTAAAGGCTGTGAATGTTGGAGAACAGGAAACGTTGAATGTTCCTATAGGATAACAAGGCATTTTCCTCCAATAACCTATGAGTCCACCTGAAGCTTTGGAGCATATGGTTTTGGTTACTCTTAGGGTGAAGACCAAACCCTGAACATGGCTTGTAAAACCCTACTCAATCCGGCTGCAACCAACTGCTCTGTGATCACATTGCGCCATGTACCCCTTTGCTAAGCCCTGGTCACACTGGTTCCTTCCAGCTTCTTAAACACATAACCTCGGCTAATTCCAGTCAAGTACCTGCCCAGGCCATCCACCCTGCTCCCTCTCCACACTTTCTTACAGGGGTTGCTCCTAATGACATTCAGGTCTCAGCCTACTTCCTCAGGAAGCCTCCCAGGACTTCCCTGATGGGATTATGTGAGCCTCTTATTTACTTTCATAGCTATGTATGTCTCTCCTTTGTAGCACTTGACACAAATGTAATTTTGCATTCTTGAGTAATTATTTAATAATTAATTACTATCTATTTTCCCAACTGTATTATAAACTCCCCCAGGGCAGGGGCTGTGTCTCTTTTGTCATCACTGAATCCTTATCCTCTAGTAACGAAAATAATGGTTGACAGGAAGGAAGGAAGAAAAAGAAAGAAAGAACAGAAGGAAGAAAGAAATAAAGAAAGGAAGGGAGATTGTGGAATGGTTGGAGTAGCAGCTGCTTAGTGCTACATATCAGACTTGAAAGTTCTTCTAGATGACCTTTCAGCCAGGTGAGGATAGCCAAGCTTGCCCAGGAGAAACTGTATTACTGTTTCAACACACAATAGCTTCTCACCAGTAGGTCTTGATGAGGCTTAGAAAACAGGTTGGAAGTGTTTAAGGGACCCTGAAAACTTCATTTTCTGAAAACAGAGGAAACCAACATGAGTAGATAGGTGCATGAGTTGATGCTTTTCCAAGTTCTTCAGCTAAATGGCTAATGAGATGCCCTCCCATCCTTCAGGCCTCACTTCCCATCTGACACCCCATCAGGCTCTCTTAGTCAGAGATTAGTTGTGGCAAATGGAAATTTACTTAAGCTAGCTCAATAAAAGTGGGAGATTTTACGGTAAAGATAAAATAGGCAATTTCATGGATATAGGAGCCGAATTGCAGCCTGACCTAGTGGGAACTGGACTACAGAAGCTACTGGGAAACAAAGCTCCATTCTCATGTCTCATGTCTCAGGGGTGCCATGGTCTGATTCATCTCTACTTCACTCTGATTCTTTTTGTGTCCTTCTTTTAGCCAACTTCCTCTGTTTGTAGGGGCTCTATGTGGTCACCAGCCCCCAAATATACATGATGAATCAGTTCAAATTCTTACCATGAAACTGACTATGGTATCTGTGTTTCTTAGTTAAAATTCTCTAGAGAAAGAATATGAGTCAACTGATTAGAGAGACTATTGAGTAGATTGTCCACTGTACCTTCAGATAAGGTCTGGGTCATATGATATATACATGGCTACCTAGGTCTGCTGTGCTTTAGAGACACATAAAGGACATAAGGACAATTTTAAGAGAAGTAGATTATATCTGGGGATAACAGTCCAAAATCATGTTTATTATATATTTGTATTGAGTCCAGTTCTTGCTGCATCATACACCTTTGAATAGACTGCCAAGGCTCATAATAAAACTCTCAAATGCTTTATTATCTAATTCCCAGCAATGGGTACATTATGGCCAAAGGACAGAAAGGGATGCTCAATGACCGGGGGGGGGGGGTGGGGATCCCACCTTCAGAGCCACAGTTCACTGCAACAGCAGAGGCCAACTGACTCAAGTTGGGCTATTTTTAGACCCTTTTGCAGGAATTTGAAATTGCAGCTGTGAAAGACTGGTCATTCTAAGGGGCTGGTGTATGACTGGGAGCTATGGTGGGCCATATTCTTCCATATAGACTGAGTTGAGGACGAAAAAATTCTTCAGGGGTAGAGAAATATGAAGCTGACATGTAGAGAGAAGCAGAGATGAGAGGTGAAGAAAAACGGGGTTCCTGATAGCTCTTCAGGAGATGTGCTCCCTGAGTTTGGCTGCATATTTGCCAACAAGTTCTGTGAGAACCCCCTCAGTCCATACAATAAACCCTTTCTTAAAAATCTTCAGTTCATTTCAGTTGGTTTCTGATACTTGCATCCAAATATCTTAACTAGTACAAAAATCAAGAGTGTCAGGAGTAACATGTGCAAAACCAGACTTTCAAACAAAATGTGGTGTTATCTGAGACAATGAGGGGGACAGTGGGGACTTCCCCATCCTAAGATGAGAAGCTGACATTCCTTGGTATGTGCTGGCAAAGGAATTGGTGGACTTGTTACTACCTCAGACTCAGACCATGTGCCCACAGAAATGGAGACCTTAGGGATCTTGTTGGCTCAGTATCAGGATATTAGAGTGTTGGTCGCTCCTTGCAGTCTTTGGCAGAGAGCAACAAAATGCAAGCAAATTCTTATCCAGACTTTGCACATGAGAAAACACAGAATCCATATAGCTAGTATTACAGAGGTCCAGATAAAAAATTATTCATTAGATTGGTGATAGCTTGGAGGAATTGAGAAATCTACAGATCCCATTCTCCCCACCTAAACCTGTAACGAATCCTCTTATTGTAGGCAGCCAGGAGTCGATTCATGAAGAGCCTCATGGACTTTGGATTCCTACAGGGAAAACTTTGATTTATATCCAGGAGAAACAGTAAAAATAAGGAGTCCTTGGAGAAGGCTCCTAAGAGTTATTCTAATTCTCTTTGTATATGTAACATGCCAACCTGCCATTATTGTCATCAGTTACTAGTAATAAGAAGTCATAATAAGCAAAAATGTCATAACTTCTTTGAGAAAATCCCCTTTCATCTTTTAGAAATATTATATTTTGTTTGAATATGTTTCATGTAATGATACATAGCAAAAGTATTCTAATAATGGGTTGTCAGGGTGATAAAACTCAGGCTTTCTAACTTGCAACTGTACTAAGAATGTGGTTAGTGAATACATGCTATTAAAATTGTTTCAGGAGCAAGGAATAGACAGGAGTCTTGCATTAGTGAAGCTGCCTATGCCACCCTCTGGTTGTTGGAGAAAGACTGTCCTGGGTCTTTGTGAGAGCTAGGGCATTAAAGTGAAGGGTGATTTTGTTTTCTGGCACTGTGGGGAGGCAGGAAAGGCAAAGGAGTCAGAAAAATATTCACAGAGCCAGTTGGTAGTACTAAGAAGATAATTTAATACCTTTTTTCTGAAAAATATGATACAAGAAAATGAAGTGATAATTTCTGTAGCTTGAGTGCTTCCTATATGCCAGGAGAGACTAAGGACGTCTCTATAAGGCTGATGGGTGTCAGGCGAATGACCTTTAGTGACCTTTCATCCTCTTCCCCACCCCTTGCCTGTCTTACTTCTTCAGCAGAATGGGGAGAGTCACATAATCTCTGTTATTCACAGAGCTCTTCCAAGCGTAAAATGGATGGGATATTGCTCTGAAAAGTCAAGGGTGCTCTGCAAATATAAGAGCCTGCCAATTTTTCTTTCTTTCATTTTCCTCTACTGGGAGGGGTGCAGTGGAAAGAGAGTGAAGGAGCAGCTTTGGTTAGAGTTTCAGTAGGAGCGAGGGGGACAGACAGTAAATATGACAAGCATATTATATGTTATTTTAGAAGATGATAATTCCTCTGGAGAAAAATACGGCAGGGCAAGGGGAAGAGGGAGTTTGCAATTTTAAGTGACAACCTCAGCTCAAATGCCACTTCTTTGGAAATTCTCTCTTTTGAACTTCTATCCTGGGGTGGAAATGATTGATTCCATGTATGTCATAGCTCTCATGGTAGCTTGTGAAATTCTTGAAGGCAGGAAATATGTGTGTATCAATATGTGTATACGTTTGTGTGCATTTATGTGTATATGTGTGTGTGTCTGTATGTATGTTTGTGTGTGTCTGTGTGTAAGTTTCAGCCCTGGTCTCTAGAACACTTTCCATAGTGAAAAATGACAAAATGACTGAATGTGCTGGTAGCTCCTGCCTGTCCTCTTCCTGGTCCCACCTTTATCAAAGGAGTCTCTTCCTGATCTTGTTCCTTTTCTTTTTATTGACTGGACATTTTGAGACTCATAAAAAATGCTTGTGCATCAGATGCTAAGAATAATTACCACAGTTTCTCAGCCGCAGAGAGCTGGCAAAGGTCATGCCAACATGCAGACTGTGCCAATTGCTTCTTTGGGCAACGCACTTGTCCTACTTACTTTTCCCCTAGGGTTTCTCTTGTGTTAATGATTAAAGGGAGAAACTTGATGAAGCACCTGACCCCAGAAGGGCAAACTGTGGCTACAAGGGGCCTTGTTTTTACCTGGGTGAATAGGTTCCCATTATACCATCTCTGGGTGAGGCATTGGCAGGGAGCCCTGTATTTACAAAACGTCTTTCTCCCAGGTCACAGCTGGTATGGGTGGCAGAACCTATGAATCATGACATTATTCTGACTGAGAAAACCAGACCCTGCAAGACTGGTGACTCCTCACGAGACAAGTCAGAACTAGAATTCAGGCTCCCTCAGCCATTGTTAGTGATGGCCCGACAGGTCAAATGCTTTTAGAAATGGGGATAGAAGAGAAACCTTTTCTACTCCCACATTAAAAGTGCCATTTTCAGTATCAGCAACAATTTCTCCTTGGGGACCAAGGTCAGCCACTGATTGGATACAACAGTGTTGGGTCCGAACATACTAGCGGAGTCTTGTGCTGGAGCCGGGAGCCCACAGATGGAGGATATTCCCCCATCTTGCCTGTGCATGCATGGAGGATGGATGTACAGTAACTACAGGTAGGAACTTATCAAAAGAGAAAGAGGAAGAAAAGATAATTATGAAATTAGAATCCCTCGAGCTTCTTGTCTTCAGGTGGCTAAAGTCATTATCCCCATATTTTTTTTTTTTTTTGGTGAGTGATATAAAAAAAACAGATGAGGAAGTGGAAGCTTAGAGAGATTCAGAGACTTATCCAGGATCACACAGCTAATCAAGGATGGTGGTGGGGATGCAGAAGGGGATGGGGATGAGGACCCAGGGGTCTGGCTGCCCCATGCAGTGCTTTTTTTCTACACCTTCAGTCTGAGATGACGATCAGCGAAAAAGCAGAAGGTCATGAGCAAAGAAAGAACAATGAACAAGGAGGGAAAGAGACTGTTGAGGGAAAGGTGATGTGGGTTTCAGGTGAGGAAACTGATCAGGTTCACCTGGTCCACACCCATCCCAATGCTGCCAAATCAATTTTTTTTCAGTTTTCATGTGCACAGTGGTTCAGTTTAACATTGACCTTGCTGCCCAGGTGCTTCCAGCAATATCAAACAATCTCTCTACAGCTCAGCACCAGAATTTTGCCATGGCTTCCCTTAATTAATTAGCAAAAATATCCAGCACCATCACTTGTCATGATGAATTATAAAATAGTTCCTTTTCGTATGCATATTTCTTCTGCTAGACTCTGAACTCCTTGCTGACTCTTGAACACACTAGAGATGATCCCACCTCAGGATCTTTGCACTTGCTGTTCTCTCTACTAGAATGCTCTTCCTCCAGATAGCTGTATAACTTGCTCCCTTGAGTCCTTCAAATCTTTGCTCAAATATCACCTGCTGATGAGGACTTCCCTGATCACCCTACTTAGAATTGCAAGCAGCTTCCCTAATATCCTTTTCTGCTGTATTTTTCTGCATTGCACTTATCACCATCTGACATAATAAATGTTTTCCTTTTGTGTTTTATTTTCTTTCACGCCCAAACTATGTAAGTTCATGAGGGCAGGGTTCTCTGTTGTGTCTTTAGTGCTTAAAACAGTCCCTGGTGTATAGTAAGTCCAATAAATGTTTGTGGCCTCAATGACAAGTGAAGGAATGCGCTCCTTCAGGTTGGACACATCTATTACAGTTCCCGGCACCAAACACAGGCACGATGTCAGTGGAGTGAAAGAAGACAAACTTTGTTTCTTCCAAGGTTTCTATTAAAAGTATTATGATAATTTACTATTACCTCCTGTGGCTTCACAGCTCCCTGATCCCTTTTGTGAAGGGAGTGTTTTGGCAACAGTCTCTCCCATGTTCAAGGCCCTCAAATAAGCTTTGCACACTTTACCGAGCTTTTCTCTGATTACCCTGATAGACTAAGTTTGCTGGTGGGTTGCTCCTGTGGCACCCTCTTGGCTCTCTTTTGAAATACACAAACCACTTATTAATGTCTATTTATTCCCAACAGACCTTAACAGTTTCAATAGGGCAGAGCCCCTGTGAGCCTTTCTCACTGCTCTTTCCTGCACTGCCTGACACTTGGTAGACAGTTAATGAGTATTTGTTGACTGAAAGGGCCAGGTATTGTCAGCAGTGCCAAGGAGAGATTAAAACACGTTCCTTGACCTCAGGCACCCGAGTGAGCATTGCTGCAGGGAAATCCCCTTCCTTCAAGTGCCTCAGTGCACACATCTTTCGGGAAATTCTTATCTGAAGATTCAACATTTACAAAATTATGCACTTCCTGGGGTTCCAAGTTTGAATAGGCAATTCTGCTGTTTATTCAGTGCAGCAAAATTACAAAACGCTATCTAGATTTCTCTATATTTAAAAATCACTTCTTTTAGGTCTTTCAGCTTGCAGGAAAGAGGTAGAGATGTGGGTCACCAAAAAGCCTCTTTGGACTAACCAAATAAAATTAATAATAATAATAATAGTTACTAACTTCATTTATCCTAATAGATGAGATTGTATTAAACACATAGAGTACAGAGCCTAGGATTCTCAAATATTTTTGTTAGCATTTTATCGATTCCCATGATTTACATTTTTAGGTATTTAGTCTCTTTCTTTTAAAGTCTTTATTGGGTTTCTTATTACAAAAATAATACATTTTTTTGCTACTGAAATTAAAGGATACATAAATATATAAAGTAAAAAAGGGAGAGTGCTTCTTTCCTTTTCCCTCTGCCTCCCATTCTCATTGCCCAGAGGTAACCACTGTTACTTTTTATGAATCTTTTCATGCTCATCAAACATTTATTTGCTTACTTTTAAACAAAAATTGTATCATATTTAACATCATTTTCTGCAACTTTCTATTTTACTTTACATTATAAATACCCTTGCAACTTATTATTTGCAGGTATGCTTTCTTCTTATTAAGAGGCTGTATAGAGTTCTATTGTATGGAGATATTCTTATTTATCCATTTATTTCCCTAATTCTTTCCAATGACAAACAGTGTTGGGATAAACATCTTTGAGCATGAAAAATTATGCAGTTAGAAAGAGAATTGCTGGTGGATTTGTCCTGTGTCAAGTAGACAAGCTAAAGCCCCATTTCCCACAATTTCTTTCCTTGCATAGTTTTGATTCAGTGTGAGCCACAGGAAATATTTTGCATGAGTTTGGAAGAAGGAAGTGAATGAAGTAGAAGCCATCTTCCTTTCAGGCTCTGGAGACTGATGCAGAGCGCCAGAGGGTTGCAGAGAGGGAGACTGTCACATACCTTGTCACTTCCCTGCTGGTTCACCTGGCTGTCATGGGACCATACCTTGACTGCTACTACTTCAGCTCCTGCCAGGTGTCCCCAAAGCTTCTCCAACATCTGGGCCAGGTGCAATGTTTAATTTCATGATGAAGGGTGCCAGCTTCCCTGCTGTCCTCCTCTACCCGAAGTTTGTGAAAATATTCTCTCACATTTGTAAATTAAAAAAATAAGTAATTTTGATCCAGCCAGCCCTGGAGGTCTACTGGTTAAGATTCAGTGCTCTCACTGCCACCACCCAGATTTGTCTCCCAGTCAGGGAACCAGACCACCCATCTGTCTGTCGATTGTCAGACTGTGGCAGTTGCTTGTTGCTGTGATGCTGGAAGCTATGCCACCAGTATTTCAAATACCAGCAGGGTCACCCATGGTAGACAGGTTTCAGCAGCGCTTCTAAGACTAAGACAGACTTGAAAGAAGGACCTGGTCACTCACTTCTGAAAAAATTGGCCTTGAAAATCCTGTGAACAGCAGCAGAGCATCGTCTGATATCGCACGGGAAGGTGAGAGGATGGTGCAAAAAGACCTGGCAGAGTTCTGCTTTGCTGTACACAGGGTCACTAGGAGTCAGAACCCATTCGATGGCATTAAAAGCAACAAAATTTTGATTCATATATAATTTATTTTTGGTGTCTTGTGCCAATTGTTCAGATACTATTTGTTGGTTTATCCGTTAATTCGAAACTTCATCTTCATATCATATTCCACATTTACTTGAGTTTTTTTTTCGGTAATTACTTTTTCTCTCCCCAGATATGTTTTAACCCTACAGTAATATTTAGCCTAATTTCTGAGGCTTTGGAATTTATTTTCTTATCTGTCAGAGAAAAATATCTCAGTCTTTTTCAGAAATTTCTTTGCTTTTCTTATGTACCTAAAATTCTAGATAAACTTTAAGATCAGCTTGTCATATTGTATTGTGTATTAGTTATCTATTGTCATAATAACTCATTGACCTAAAATAATAAGCCTTTTATCATTCCTCCTGAGTCTATGGGTCAGCTAACCAGTGTTTCTGATTTTAGCTGGGGATGCTCATGCATCTGTGGTCAACTCTGGATTGGGTCACAGCTTGACTAGGTTGTCTCACATATTCAGAAGTTGGCTGGCCATAAGCGGTCCTCGGCTGGGACAACTGGGCTGTCCTCCACATGGTGTCTTGTTCTTCAACAGGCTAGCCCAAGCTTGTTCACACAGCCGTGACTGGGTCCAAGAGTCAGAGTGGAAGTGTGCAAGGTCTCTTGAGGCTGAGCCTCACAACTGAGAATGCCATCCCTTCAGCTGCATTCTAGTGGACAAAGTCATAAAACAGGCATATATTGAGAAGGTGTGGAAATAGACTTACTCTCTTGAAGGGTAGAGCTGCAATCACCTTGCAAACGACATGCTAAAGGGAGGCTCTTGATTGGAAATTTTTGTATAATTTTATTTTGGTGTGTATATGTGCTATCTGATTCTGGTTTGGTATTAGCGTTGCTATATCTAAAGAGTATTCAGTGTTTAAATATTACAGGAATTATTAGTTCTTTGCAGGTTCCAGAGAACATTAACCTAAAAACTATCATATTCTGATGCCTTTGATGGGAGCAGGGCTTTGACTATTTCTAGACTCCAATGGTGTATTTAGTTTTCTATTTATTTTGTGCTAGTTTAATAATTTGTATTTTCCTGATAAATAAAGTATGACATTTAGATATTCAAATTTATTGATATAAAATCATGTAGGATATTCTCTTATAATTTTTATTAGGCAATATTTTAATCATTCAGAAAAACATAGAGAATATTCTGAGGAACATTCGTGTTCCCTCCATTTACATTTGCTAAATCTTAGCATTTTACTATATATGCTTAATATTTAAAAAAATAAAGCAGTAATGATATACCTGAAACCTTTGTGTACTCTCATTTCCTTCTCCTCCAGGGGTAACCTCTATCTTGAATTTGGTCTTAACATTCCCACACATGCTTTATATTTTTACTATGTATTTATGTTTCCATAGTAACCCAGAGTTTATTTGTATTTATTTTAAAACTTCACATCTATGGTCCTATAGCGTTCATAATGTTCAAATTTCTAGCAATTTGTTGAGTATAGTGGTTTTGAAAGTTGTCCATATTGATATACGTAACTCTAAGTCATATTTAATTTTTTGTTGATCTGATAAGTATGAACTGTTCTTTCTCATAATTTAAAATAACCTCTACAAACTGTTTTTTTCTCATTTCTCAGTCCTAGGGTCATGTATTTGTATTATTTTCTGTCTCTTTTTTATCCAATGGACTGTAAATATGTTTACTATGGTATTGGTCACTTCAAAGGGTCAACTCCTGGTTTTATTTATCAGATCCATTGAAAAATTTGTCTTATATATCATTACTTTCCACTATTTCTTTTTCTTTTTCTTTTTTTTACTTCCTTTTAGTTTCATTTGGTTTTTGTGTGTGTATTAGAATTTGCTTGCAACACATTTCATTTATTTTAGTTGTTCAATGTCTAATAAATGTATTTGCAAGTATAGTTTTTCCCCTTTACCACTATTGCTACAATTCACAGGTTTTACTATATACTTATCTGTGTCAGTTATTTACAAATAGCTTGAAATCTTGGGATGAGTTCCACTTTATCTTGAGTGTAACTGGACAGACCATTTCAATATATCAAAAAGGTTGATATTCCTTTTGGCTAAACTTTGTTAATTTATGTGTGCCTTACACTGTGATCAGAGAATGCATCTTGTAGGACTAACAAACATTTAAGTGATAATTTGGTTGAGAATTGAATTCTAGATTCAAAATCATTTTCTCCAATCTTTGTAGATTGTTTTTTTCCTTTGACTTCAGCATTCAGTGCAGCAGATAGAAATTTAACGGAAGACTATTTCTTATAGATCACTTGTTTTTGTTGTTTGTTTTTTTCTCTTCCAGAAATGTGTAGTATATTCATTTTATCCTTGAGTCTAGAAGTATGTCTTATTTTCAGTATTGGTATCAGGATCTTGGTGAGCTCTTGGGATCTGAAGTCTTAAGATTTTTTTTAAGTGCAAGGAAATTTCCTTCTATTATTACTTGAATTTTATTATCCTGTTTGTATATTCTCGTTGAGTTTTTATTAAACAGATATTTATCTTGTGTTCCTCTTAACTTTTTTTTCCTGATTCTTATTTCCCCTGCTGGTATTTTTGCTTTATATTCTGGTAGATGTAATAGTTTTATAATTTACAATCTCAATACAGGTGTGCAAGAAAAACAACTTCTTAAAATTTCATTTTAACTGAACTCAATCTTTTTTCCACTGAAGGAAAGAAAAATGAATCCTTTCCAATCCAAGGCAACTCAGACACTGATTAAACATGATCTATTCAGGATTTAAACTCAGTTCAAAATTCTCTCTCCTCTTTATTCTCTTCTTTCCCCTGGGATTGATCTAAATTCCCAGGGGTTTTATCCATCCTTCTGGCATTAGAAGTAGGACATTTAGTACAACTAATTCCCTCTGTCCTCACTGTCTTCTGTACAAAGGTAGCTAGTTCTGGTTCTTATTGTTGTATGCTTGTATCTGCTGCTGTCCATGGCCAATCTATGGCTTCTCTTAAGAGACATATACTCTGCATTCTCTTTGTGTGGCCCTAAAGCTCCCTTGGTTTTCCAACCCTCTAATGAATTTTTTATACTGAGGTGTTAGGATTCTGTGAAGTTGTTCTTGGTCCTTCTGCCTCCATCAATCATTGCTGGTATGTAGCTCTGCTGCCATGTTGAATGCAGAGAATCCCTAGAAGACCTACCACTATCCTAGGAAGTAAGGCACAGGTACCTCTCTTCCAGACACCTCTGAAAAATGGGATGGGGGCTTATATCACCTACTGACACCCTCTGGGACTCGTCTGGGGTTGGGGGATGTTGGGGCACTGACTCTTTCTTAACAACATCTATAATGTATACAACTATAATTTAATCAAGGTACTCTCTGATTTTCTCCTCTTCTGCCTGCTGCTAACATTTTTTTCTTTTAACTAAGAAAATGACTCTTTATCATAGTGTGAATTTTAGATTTACCGTATAAATTCTCTGTTTCCTTTCTTCCAGGATTGCTCTTTATATTAAAAGATTCTTTTTGAGGAATTTCAAGGAAAAGCTTTTATTTTTCAACATAGTCTTTCTTGCAATTAAAAGCTTTAGTGTTGACTACTATTGTTTTAATACGTTAAAAAACCTATTTAGAAATTTAATTGATTCCTTTAGTCCAGGATATATTAAGGCTGCTTCTGAAGGGGAAGTGCATGAGAAGTAATTACCATTTCCTGAATCATGGAAGTAAAACAAGGCCTGAAAAGAACACAGGGTATTGGGTGGTGCGAATTGATAAGGAGGAGGGAAGCCAGTGTTTAAAATCCAAAACTATTACTTGATCGAAATTAGCATCTCATCTTTGAAAATACTAGATTTTCAGATGTGTCTATGATTATTTTGTGGCCATTGTCATAAAACCGCTGTTTTATGCCACCACCATGACTCCCATGATATCTGGCAGAAGCTGGTGACTGCATATGTTAGAGGATTTGACAAATGTAATCCTATCTACACATTTCAGCTTTTCCCTCTCCTTCCATGGCCCTCATCAGTTGACTTCATTCACTATGACCTCACATTGCTGCTGGCACTGACCTGCATGGATAGATTCCTCTAGCAGCTGCTGCTATATATGATTTCTCTTGATATGATTTCTGCTACTATATATGATTTATCCTTGATATGATTCTGACCAGACTAGCTGTGATCCTGTTTACCTACCTGTTCATCAACAAGGTCATCTAAACATTTGCAAATCAGGTCACCAGGCCAAGACCTGCTCTATCTTTGCCTCACATATAACTACAGTTGGGTTGATCTTTGTGACTTGAACTTTAATCCATGCATGCAATGATTTAAGCAACTCCCTGGAAGGAGAAAAGGCTTTGACAATATTGTAACAGTGGTGAGCCCCAGGCTGAACTTTCTGATTTTATAGCCTGGGGAACAAGGACGTGAAGGAGGCCCTGAAGAAAGCTCTTAATAAAGCCAAGTTGTACTAATTATCATCACAGCTCTCCAAAATGCTCATCAAAACCCTCCTCTGTTGTACTAATGATCTGGGCTCTTATTATCATTTGCAAGTGTTCGCAGCACACAAGGCATTGAACCAGGCCCCCAGAGGTAGAGAATCTTCCAGAAAGGAGTTTCTCATGAAGCCTGCTTCCAGGGAAAGTAAGGAAAGACAGACGCAGGATATCAACAAAGAGATTCTATATTTTAATGAGGAGAAATATTAACAAAGATTTGAAATTAAATTATGTAATGGCAACAACAGGGAAGGTTGACAACAGCAGTAACATTAAATATTGAGCTAGAGTAGAACAAAATGGGATAGAAGGTGAAGTGATGACAATTGCGTAATAGATTTATGAGAGCTAGCATCCAAAGAAAGAATGCTTTATTGTCTATGAGGATATTTCATTACATAATTAGAAATGTTACATTTTTTTTGGGTGATTTATAATTTTATTTTTAAGTGAAAAATTACACGTGCTTGCCGTGGTGCCTGGCACATAGTGGGCACTCAGGGGTGTTGGATATAACTGCGGTCATCATAATTATTATTAGTGGAGTCTACATTCGTTAAAGACCAGATAGAAAGTTTTACTGCTATTTTAAAGTAACCAGTTGTTGTGAACTCTATAATGTCATTAAATGTGTAAAGATTAAGATAGGAAGTAGGAAGAAAGACTGAATTTGAGAAGTGGTCCAGGAAACACCTTTCCAATGGTGAAGACTGGCTTTACGTTCTCTCATTCATTTCTCTTTCATTTGATTTCCTCCATAACTTTAGGAGACTGGTACTATTATTGCCAATTTACAGATGAGGAAGTTGAAGTACGGAGAGATTATCCATATTTTGCAAGGTTGCACAGCTAGAAAATGGTGGAGCCACGATTCAACACAGGCAGTCTGATACCAGAATCCATAGTCTTAACCAAGACTTATAATGTCTTCTCTCTGGTAAACTCTAAGTTATTAGAAAATGCTAACTGAAAGAGAAAAGACTAAAAGAGAAGCTATCTGCAATTAGGATTAAAGAACTCTCGGGCATGAAAAAGATCTAATGGTCATGATATTTTCTAATACCTGTAAGGGGCACTAAACTGGAGTGACCTATCCCCACTAAGGAGCAGATTCATGGCCTAACAAGGCACATTTCTTAACTCAGGGTAGGGGCACATGGTAATATTTGCCCAGTAGGATCTCAGAATTGTTATGGACCAGTAACTGCCATGTGCCTGCCATTCTTCGTCTTTTCTAATGGGTATGCTTACTGTGGTTATATCCTGCCTGCTTCATCAATCTGTGTTGGGTGTTTGCAGGCCCGGCAGATAACTTGTCTTTTTAGTTCATAATTCTCCAGACCAAGGGGAGCTGAGTCTGGACTGATAGAGATCACAAAATCCTAGACTTTGATCCCAACGATGTAATTTGAAGCTTGTGGAGGAGGGGAGTCTTAGGGTGGTGATGAGTATATTTTGCATGTGGTTGGGGCAGTAGGATGTGAGTATTTACAACGATAAGAAAAACTGGATTATTGTTCAGAAAATATTCACTCCACTCCTCTCCCACTGTGAATTGAACGTACTCCTCTGCTCCAGGATGTTGACTTCACCATGAGACTTTCTTTGGCTGATAGGCATTAGCAGACTTCATGTAAGCAAAGACTTGAAATGTGCTTTGGTAATGGGGCTTTGTCCACTTGTGCTTCTGCCATTGTTAGAAGAACACGTCCCAGGTAGGCTTGCTGACTCAAAGATGATGAGAAACACGTGAAACGAACCAAACTCTGGCCTGGCCAAGCTAGCCAAGCCTAGCCTAAATAAACCAAATCCTGGCTGACCCATAGCCATATAAGAATAAATGCTTATTGTTGTCACTGCATTTGTGGGTGTTTGTTACACCACAGTGGCTAAGTAAATGTTCCATGGTCAAATGCATTTGAGAATTGCTGCATAATATATACTTAATTTCAGAGACTTATAGAGTATGTTATCATGCTAAAGTCTCTGAGAAATCCTTTAGTAAAGACAGTTAACTTTATTTAATCCAGTTTCTCAGATATATACAAACACTGAATTCTTTCTCAGTATGCTAAAAGTAAAAAAAAAAGTTAAAGATTAGCTGGAATTTGGCCTAATTTTCTTCTATTAGAGAAATTTCTCTTTGTTAAGGAAAACATCTTAACAGGCATCTTGATTATGAAATTTAGGAACCTCTAATGTATGGTCTAAATGGAAGGTATTTGGGTATTAAAGATTTAGATTATCGTGAATAACAATATATATAGGATCTTGAGTCTTTTTTTCCCAATGGATTAGATTGGATAGGAGTTTGGAAGACTGGTGAACTGGGAGAAGAGAGATATAAGTAAAAGATTATCTCAGCAGAGAAAGATAGGGGGTCGTATGTTAGCAGGCAGGCTTAGGTTGAAGGTGAGAAGCAGCCAGAGACAGATTCTTTGTGATGAGAATGGCTGGGGAATTTGTAGCACAATGACATCAATTATTCGGTTCTAATTTCCCCCCTATTCTGTGTAGTACTGTGAACCTCTTAAGTTTTCTACAATGTCTTTATTAAAAGTCTGTTACCCAAGCTAACACTGTGTTAACGTTGCTTCAGAGAATGAAGGAAAAAGTCTTGGCATGATGTGGTACTGGCAAGAGTGAGTGGTCATGGGAAGTGGACACAACTGTGGAGAGTGCTTTAGTGGAAGCAGGAAAACAGAGAGCCGTGCAAATGTGATAGTGAGAACCTTGAGTGTCCTCGAAAATTAGAGGAAGGAGTTCTAGACTTTCTGTTGCACAAAGGATGGGGATGTGGCAGAGATTTTAGCCCAAATATTTGTTTGCACAAATATCCATGTGTTTCTGCACATTTTCTAGCATCCCCTGTAGCTATGCTGAAGTCATGTGATGGGGCTCTGGTCACTGGGATGTGGGTAAGAGTGAGGCAGATCACTTCCAGGCCTGATCCTGAGTGATATCCTACATGACCTTTCCCTGCTCTTCCTCTGTACTAGCAGTCTTGAAGGCCACTTGTTCCAAATGGCATAGCTACAAGATGGAGGAGAGCTACCTAACCCGCACTGGGTTTTTCATGGGCAAATATAAATTTCTTGTGTAAAGCCACCGTGAGTTTAAGGTAATCTGTTAATACAGCACAGCCCAGAACACTCATCTCTTCACCCAGTCAGCTCTGGAGTGCATGTGCATGTATTTCTGTGTGGTCATAAAAAAAATGTCCTCTTGGGCATCAAGGGCTGTGGCCTAGGCAGAGTCCATTAGCAACCAGCGTGTACAGGACAGACAAAATTTCTAGTCCACTCACCAAGAGACTCTATGACCTTGGTCCCCACTCTTGACCTCTGTTTTGTTATCAGTACAAATGGAGAGTCCTACAATATCTCTTAATCCTGCAGGGCTCTTGTGAAGATAGGCAAAGAGTGCTTTGACATGGTTGAAGATGCTCTGCAATATTAGATCTCATTAAGAGGGCTTCCTACATTTTCTTTCCTAAGTGGAGAGTTGAGAGGAAAGAAATGGAATGTCCCTAGATGATTAAAAGACATTTATTAAGCCTGCTGCCAGGAAGCCCCTTGGTCTTGCCCTCCTTTTCTGGCATATCTCCAGTGCTGTGCTGGACCATATTAGCAACAGAGGCAAAAGGAAAATCAGTGATACTGCTGCTGTGTTTGTTCAAAATTTTGATGTTTTGTTCATCATGGATATTTTGCATTGCTTTTGATTTTTTAATAATATCACATTATCATTTTCCTTGTTTACTAATGTTTTGGTGCCACCTTAACTTTTGCACCTGAGATAAGTGCCTCAGTCACCTCACCCTAGTCCTGGGTTTGCCTAGTATCATCTTGTACAGCTGCCAAAGTCCCACTCATTGTCCCAGCAGTAGTCCCTGGAGTTGCCTGTCCCTGTGAATATGCTCATGTTGGTTCCCCTTCCTGAAGAGTCTTGCTCATCATTCTCCTTCTCTCCTGCCTCTGTCCAAAATGATTGTCAAATTCCACCTCCTCTTGGAAGCCCTCCCTGATCTACCCCATCCATAAGCGATCTTGCCATACACTGAATCCCCATGACATCCTACCTACACCTCACTTAAGAGGTTAGTACTTGTTATCTTCTAGGAGGGATAAATTATCACGTATATGAGGTTGCACATTCCTTGTCTACAGGCATTTTGTTTTCTCTTTTGGAGGGTCTTGCTTCATTTTGCATCTCTTGTTCTTCATTTAGAACTATTAGCACAGTGATGAATCAAGGAACTATGTGTTCTCATTTTCTCTTGGTTCTTATAATTGTCAAAGAGAACAATTATTCTGTTCTCCCCCATCTTCCTTATTTCCTTTTCTGAATTGAGACTTGAGTGACTTAACAAAATGCTTATGAATTTGGGGCTAAAGAAATACTACAGTGTCAAAGATGCAGAGAGTTGGCAAAGACTATGCCAACAAGAAGAACTTGCCAATTGCTCCTCCTGGCAACATCCCAGGTTTTTGTTTTCCCTGTGATTTTATTTGCTTTTAAAGAGGGGGGGAAAAGAGAGACTTAATGAAACTCCTGACCCTTCCCTAGGGAGGGCAAACTTAGAAGACATGATGTGTCTTGTTGAGGTCTTTGTGTAGAGTCCCCAGTGTGTCCTCCTGGATAACGTAGATCAAAGCCTTGAGTTTACAAAGCACCCTTCTTCCAGGACATGGCCACACTGATAAGGGCATCAATGGGTACAGTTTCTCATATTGTTCTGACTGGAGAAAAGCCAGAGACATCTCACTCCTCAAGCAACCGTGCAGAATGCAGAGCTGGGATTCAGGGTTTTTAGACTCCACCAAGTGGGTGTCTCATAGGGCTCTGGAAGCTGGGACTGGGACCAGGTGCCTTGTTAAGAATCCACATGAGCAATAATTGCCTTTCCTTAGAGAACACTTTAGCCATCAACTGGGGACTTCAGAGCTTTTGTAGCACCTATTAGTATCTTCTCCAAAGGAGATTTGCATTGGAGCCAGGAGCCCATGGGAAGAGGCTGTTCTCCAACCTCTGCCATCCCAGCCTGCATTTGAACAAAAACCAGGGTGAAGAATGCATCTTAATCAGGTTTACCAAGTCATGGAAACACAAAGATTAAGGGAAGAGAGAGAAGAAGGTGCTTGACCGATCAGAACTGACGAGGGACTTGAGGATGATACGGTACAGGGACTGACATTCAGGCAGCTATGACATTGTTGTCCCATGTTGATTCAGTATTTTTTGTATATGAGGGAAGGGTGGGGGGAGTGGGAAGGACACTGAGGCCTGGAGAGATTAAGAAACTTACTCAGGGTCATAACTGAGCGGGTATGGAAGAACCACCCAGACCTCCTGCTGACCAGCACATTGGTGTCTCCTCTACACTCTTAGGATGTTTCTCTCAGCAGTAGAAGAGAAATGACCTTTTAGAGACAAAGGAAAATTAGTGGGCAAAGAGAGAAGAGGACTGTCCAGATAAAGGTGAAGTGGAATTCAGGTGAGAAAACTGATCCTGAAAACTGATCCAGAATACTGGTTTTCTTGGTTCAAGCTCAATTCAGATCATCAGATCCAACTTCTTTTATTTATCATTTTCCCCAACATGGCAGACCAACACTAGAGTAGCTGCCAAAGTCTAATGCTTTAAAGATGATCAAATATCTTCTTTATCCTGCTGCACTGCAACTCTGCCAAATGACTTTCTATCCGTTAGCACAAAAGTCTCCATCAGCCTTCAGACATGAATAGACTGCAGTGCTGGTATTCATGATTGTCTCCTTAAAGGTAGACTTTTCCTGAGTCCTGTTGCACTGTTGGAGTAGACACGTGATGCATGTGAAATCCTGTTATGAGATAAATAGTGCTGCTGTGTGCAGTTTTATTCCTAATGACAGTTCTACCATTTACTAGCTGTGCAATCTTGGGTGTGTTATTTAAACTCTTTCTAACTCAATTTTCTATCTGTAAAGTGAGGATAATAAAAGTTCTTACCTTATAAAGTAGTTGTGGAGATTAAATGAGTTCATGTATAAATCATTTAGGTTAATTTCTATTATTAAGGACAATATCAGTTCTTACAAAATTTATTTTTGGTAATCTAGTTTTGGTAAGCTAAATAAGACAGCAGCTTTCTGTTAAGTAAGCACATTGTTAAGTTGAGAATGGGAAGGTAAACCCAATGATGGCTTATCACCTTCATGAATGTTGATGGATTTTAATGAGTTATTAGCCTTCGTATATATATATAAATTTCTTTTTGCTGAGGAAGATTCACCCTGAACTAACATCTGGCACCAATCTTCCTCTTTTTTTGCTTGAGGAAGATTAGCCCTGAGCTAACATCTGTGCCAATCCTCCTCCACTTTATATTTGGGTAGCCACCACAGCATGGTTGACAAATGGTATAGTTCTGCGCCTGGGATCCGAAACCATGAACCCAGCCACCCAAGCAGAGTGTGCTGAACCCAACAACTATGCCACAAAGCCTACCCATAGATATGTTTTTTTCTTTAAACATTTTCATAAAAATAATCACTTGAATGTGTGTACAGTGCCTTCTCTTTGCAAGGTGATTCATATCTCATTTGATAACTTTGTTTATTCCTCAAAAACATGTTAAGCTCTTACTCAGTGCTGAGCGCCAGGGGCACATGCCCTGACCAGGGAAGACAGACTCAAGAGAGACTTGCTGTAGGAAGTACTATCTGAACTGAGGTTTGAAGGTAGTGTAGGAGTTGGGCAGGACCCTGAGGATGGGAAAGATAAAGTGTTATGGAAGGAGAGGCCTGCAGACAGCACAGAGATGTGAGAGAACACAGGGGATTAGAGAAGCTGCAAATAATTCAGTGCGGCTAGAGACAGTGTGGGAGGATGAGATGTGGCTGTGGGTGTGAGGAGTGAAAAGTAAGAAAGGGATGTGAGGAAGGAAGTAGGCAAGATCTCATGGAGGGCGTTCTCTGACATGCCAAGGAGTCTAAATAATATCCTGTCCTTGATGGGGCACCATGGAGAGATTTTTCACAGGGGGTGAGACAGGATCAAATGGAAGCCTTTGAAATACCACTCTGCCCACAATGAGAAGGAAAAATTGGCAAGAAGCAAGTCAGAAGGCAGGGAAAACTGTTAGTTACATGGCTGTTGTTTTGATCCAGGTGAGAGATAAAGAGGGTTTGAAACATGGGAGGAGCTGTGGTCATGGAGAAAAAGGGACAGAGTCCTGAGACTGATATTCCCATGGTAGGCAGGACCCCATGTATCAACTCCTATTGGAGCTCTAGGAATATTTTGGGTAAGAGTGAGTAACTGACTTACAGGGACTCACACAGCTAGTTAGCAATCAAGATCGGACAGCATGCATTCTTATTCTGAAATATTTACCGGTATTGGTTTTCTTGCCATACTAAGTCGACTCTATGTCACAGAACTCCCTTGGTAGGAGCTAAGACTAGTCATCTGTGAAGCTCCACACAGCACTTGGCATATTTTATCCATAGTACATATTCAATGTAAACTAGAAATACAGTTAAGTCTTATTTATAGCTTCCTAGCTTTCTTCTCATCCTCAGTACCTCTGGCTTCATGGAAAACAAGAACCTCACCTTGGTGACTGAATTCCTCCTTATTGCATTCACTGACTATCCTGGATGGACACTCCCTCTCTTCTTCCTGTTTCTATTTATCTATCTCATCACCTTATTGGGGAACTTGGGCATGATTATCCTGATCCGTGTGGATCTCCGACTCCACATCCCAATGTACTTCCTTCTGAGTCACCTCTCCTTCATGGACATCTGCTACTCATCTGTCACTGTGCCTCAGATGATGGCCATGTTGTTGGAGCATGGGATTGTTTTATCCTACACACGCTGTGCTGCGCAGTTCTTCCTCTTCACCTTCTTTGGATCCATTGACTGCTACCTTCTGGCCCTCATGGCCTATGACCGCTATGTGGCTGTATGCCAACCTCTGCTTTACGTCACCATCATGACGCAGAAGGCTCGTTTGGGTTTTGTGGCTGGAGCTTACATTGCTGGTCTCTTCAGTGCCTTGGTGAGAACAGTCTCAGCTTTCACTCTCTCCTTCTGTGGAACCAATGAGATCAACTTCATTTTCTGTGACCTCCCTCCTCTTTTAAAGCTGACCTGTGGGGATAGCTATACGCAGGAAGTAGTAATTATCGTGTTTGCCATTTTTGTCATTCCTGCCTGCATGGTGGTGATCTTGGTGTCCTACCTGTTTATCATCTTGGCCATTATGCGGATCTCCTCAGCTAGAGGCAGGGCCAAGACCTTTTCTACGTGTGCTTCCCACCTTACCACTGTGTTACTCTTCTTTGGCACCCTCATCTTCATGTATCTGAGAGATGACTCTGGCCGGTCCCCACAGGAGGATCAGGTGGTGTCTGTGTTCTATACAACAGTGATTCCCATGTTGAATCCCCTCATCTACAGCCTGAGGAACAAGGAAGTGAAGGAGGCCCTGAGGAAAATTCTAAACAGAGCCAAGTTGTCCTAACCATCACCAATCTTGGAAAATTCTGAGAATCACCTCTTATGCAGTGTTAGCATTCTGGGCACTCATTATTTATAGCATGCTCAATGCTTAAATGTATATGACATGGTACAAGGTATAAAAAAGAACCAAAACTTTTAGTTCCAGAGAAAGAAAGGAAGAAAAGGAAGAGGCAGCCTGAGAAGAGATTGGGGTGCAATCTCTAACTTCCAGGACAATGGCAAAAGAATCTGAAGTTAAATCCTATGTAATCCAGTTGTGCACACCTCACTGGTCTGTGACTATAAAACAAGATTACATTTTTTTGGCAAAATTTTCTATGAAAGATTTCCATCTCATAGAAATGTTGAAAATAATGTATAGTGAACTCCCTATACCCGATACTTAGTTTCTGCAATTGCTAATATTTTGTTATATTTGCTTCATCACACATATACAATCTATTCATTTATCCACCCATCAATTCTTCCATCAATCTACCTTATTTTTTGATCCATTTTGAAGTGAGTTGCAAACATCGTTGTTAGTACTTTTCCCTCTTGTACACTTTAGAATGATATCATCGATTAGGATTCAATATTCAGATTACATTTATTTTTAATGATTAGAGTAGTAGTTTGATGGTCCAGTCAATAAAGCTGACCCTTCTCAAAGTATTCCTCAGACTCTTGTAGTAGTTCACAGGTCTGTCTCACATGAATAGCTAAAAAGCGCCCACAGTAACATGTCTGTCTATTGTTATCGCCACCGGAAATATGACCTGATCTTTCTTCTACCTGTTCCAGCTCCCACTTGTCAAATCGTTTGCCTGAGAATCCATCTGGTGAATTTATATCATTCCCATTGCCCATAATAGCGTCTGTATCTCTCTGTGTTCCGCAGCAGTTCAGTCTGTATCCAAAGCCTCCCAGAGTCTGTTGGGTTTCTTTCCCTCCAGCTTTATTGAGAAATAATTGACATATATAAGTTTAAGGTGTACAGCATTATGGTTTGATTTACACATATTGTAAAATGATTGCCACAATAGGTTCAACTAACATCTGTCATCTCATATAGATACAATAAAAAGAAAAAAAAGAAGAGAAAAAAATTTTCTCCTTGTGATGAGAACTCTTAGGATTTATGTTATACATTATGTATATATTACATCCCTAGTATTTATTTATCTTATAACTGGAAGTTTGTGCCTTTGACCACCTTCTTCCAAATGCTCCTTTCCCCACCTTCTGCCTCTGGTAGCCACAAATCTGATCTCCATTTCTATGAGTTTGGTTTTTTGCTTTTCTTTTGTATTACACATATAAGTGAGATTATACAGTATTTGTCTTTCTCTGTCTGTTAACATCCAAAACATATAAAGAACTCATACAACACAATAGCAAAAAAAACAAATAACCCAATTAAAAAATAAGCAAAAGATGTGAATAGACATTTTTCCAAAGAAGACATGCAAAAGGCCAACAGGTATGTCAAAAGATGCTCAACATCGTCAGTCAATAGGGAAATTCGAATCAAAACCACAATGATATATCATCTCATTCCTGTTAGAATGGCTATCATCAAGAAGATAAGAGATAATAAACGCTGGTATGGATGTGGAGAAAAGGAAACCCTTGTCACTGTTGATGGGATTGTAAGTTGATACAACCACTATGAAAAACAGTATGAAGGATCCTCAAAAAATTTAAAATAAAGCTACCATACGATTCAGCAATTCCACTTTTGTGAATATATCCAAAGGAAATGAAAACACTAACTCAAAAACATATCCACATCCCTACATTCATAGCAGCATTATTTACAATAGCCAAGATATGGAAACAATCTGTTGGTTCTTGATCTTCACTTCTCTAACTGTAGGTACCTCAATCAAATCCAAGGCACTAGAAAGGAACAGGCCCCACCTACTCATCATTTTCTGTTCTTTCTTTGATCTTTGTTCCTGGAACTCAAGCTCTTTTTCTCCCTGCCCCTTGGATTTCCCAAAAACAAAGTCTCAGGTATATGAATGATATAAACCATGTGGAAACGTATAACCGTATCAACAATATTATGAACAGAGGATGATTCCAAACTCAGCCAGCCCAAAATGATGTGGCACACCTGGAATTCCAGTAATAGGACTTTAAATTGAAAGAATCAGATAAGCAAAGCATGGAACATTCATAGTGAAGGCATACAAAGGATATTCAACTTAAGATCACTTATAGTAAAATACTATGCCTTTAAATCTTCAAAGACTTTGTGTTTATTCTAGAAGACAAGATATACAATTTTCAAGAGAAATATTTGATCCCTTTAACGGTGGTTTGTCTGGTTATTAAAACCCAGGCTGGAAATTTACAGTTCTTGTAAGGGGGATAATTAATAAATAGTTCCTGTGTCAGTTGTGTTACAGGTGGTGGGAAAAGTTAAGGAAGTAGTTAGAAAGCTTGGATTAGTTATATGATGCTCCCTCCTGATTGAAAAAGACAATTTTGAGTCTGTGTGAATAAGAGTAGTATACTGAAGAGTTATTTGCTCTCTTAGAATCTGCCAGAAGGCAGGGAGTTCATGACGAATTGAAAGGGACTACTAAGAGAATGAGTTTCCAGGATTAAAGAGACAATTTAATGCCTTCTGATTAAATTCTAAGCAGGCAGTTAAAGACTTCTATTTTAGAAGAAAGGGCTAACTGAAAGATCTGTAGGAACTAGTGTCTACAAAGCCCCAGTGGGACTTCATTTACTTTTTACTCTATAAAGACTGCTCAGGGAAAGTTTAAAAAAATGCTTTCCACTTAAGTATGGAAGCAAAGACAGGATTAATTAGGCAATTTTAAAGAATAGTTGATAATAGGGAGGTTGCCTTGTTGTAAATAGTGTTAGTATCTCCTTACATCTTGCTATATCTTGTGTTAAAGTCCTTCAATTAAAGCAAACTGTGATTGTTTTTGTTGAGTTATTTTAATTCTAAAAGTCCTGTTTTAACAGAAAATATACAGCTGACGATAAATCATTCAAAAGTCCGCTTTTGGATATACATACTTAGGCAATGCTAGTCTACAACAACCAGAAAACACTATCTACTAGGAGGTTTTGAATGTGGCTCTAATGGCTAAAAGGAGAATAAAAAGGTCTTCTGGAGAGAGAATCTTGGATATCCAGCTCAGTAAGGGGATGGCAAGTATGATACCATACCCACACCCTGCCTGGTCTGAAGCCTGGCACTCGGCTGCACTTCCCCCAACTCCCTTCTCAAGTTCCTGCCAACACGTGGTTTCCTCCAAGGAGACTCCCCTACCATAAGCCAAGACCTCCAGGAGCTGTCCAAGAAGGGACTTGGTATCATGGCCTCTTTGGTGGCTTCAGGAGACTCTCTCACTTTTTTTGGCCCCAGACCTAAAATAGGGGTCCTGGACACCACATTGCTTGGTACCAGAGATGGGAAAAGAAAAGCTACAGCCCTTCCAGTGGCAGTGCAAGTTGGTAGATATTACCTTACATTGGTTGCAATATGCCGTGATTTTCAAGGTGCCAAAAAGGGGTCTGATTCCCTCTTAAATCCCCTTTCTTTGCTTCCAATTCCTTTGCTTGAAGTTAGCCTGCTTGACTTTCTCTTCTGGAGACTGTAGGATATGATTGAAAGAATGCTGGGTGGTGACTGCCACTAACCAGCTGTATGTCCTTCCATAAGGGAATTCCCCATTCTATACCTCAATTTCTCCATCAGCAAAATGGGGGAGAGTTTAGAATAAGAGAATTCTGAGTCCCTTTGTGGTCTGACACTCTATATATCCAGGCTTTAACTCTATTAAAGTGTAAATTATTTGAGAAGAGAATCCTCATTATGCATTGCTAGCCACTTTCTTCAGAAGGAGACTGCGCAGAGCCCTCTCTGAGCACGGTTTAGGAAAGGGAGTGAGCACCCAAGAACTAGGTAACTGAGAAGTATGGGAATGGGTGCCAAGGCCAAGGAAGATGGAGTGGCCAGAGACAAACTTTCTACACTTCACATTGGCCCTAGGAATTTGGGCATAAAGCTTAAAGAAATCACTAAACAACAATCGTCTTTCTGATGACCACAAGATTCGCAGGCAGGATGTAAACATGAACTGTATCCAGTGGCAGATCTGCTTCCCGTGCTGCCTCTTGTGGCCTCCCCAAGTCACTGCTCAGCCACCACCCCTGTGGGATTTTGTGAGGCACAGTGGGAATTTCCCTGATTCTTCTTACCTTAGCATGTTGAAAATCTATTCTTTTGTGTTTCCAGAACAGCATCCCGTCTCATCTGGAAAATGCTCCTTTCTTTACTCTTGGTTCACACAAGTACTTCCATTTCCCTGTAGATCCTGTCTTTCTGGTCTTCAGTGATTGACCCTGAGGTAGGCACCTGGCTAACATTAGGCTAATCCTGATACCCCATCCCTTGGCCTTATGACATCTGAGACCTTCCATAGGATTTTCTTTAACTTGGCATCGGAAAGAGTGATTTTCATCTCCTTTGTGGTGGAAAAGCTGGGACAAGTGAAATGTGGACACAACCAGTGGAAGGAGTACGTTTAGGAAGAAAATAAAGCTGGTTTTCAGAGACAATTATGGGCATTGGAGAAATTTCTGATGTCATGGAGTTACCAGTCTCATTTGTCCCTGAGATCTAGCCGCAACCTTGCCTGCCCTCCCCATGGTTTTGAGAATCTTGTCATGAATTCATCTGTGTGTTCAAGCCATCTTTTGTTACTTGTAACTAAGAAGCTCCCATTAAGAAACCCAGGGACTCTAAATCATTCCCATTTTAGGCTCTCATTCTTCACATTTGTGAGGAGTTGGATTGGACCTTAAGTTCCTTCTGGCTACATCATTCTGGGAAGTTCAGGCATAGAAGCTCTGAGAAAACTTATAAAAGAAGCAATGCAAGAAACTTGTCTCAGGCCTGCGTACCCCTGAGAGTATTAGGGGATAAGAAGGGCAGATATGCATTTTTAAATTTAGAAAAGAATCAAGATGAATTTGCTTGATTATCTGGTTATCTTTTATTTGGGGCCTCTTTTTTTTTTTTTTTTTTTCTTATTCCCAAAGCCACAGTATGTAGTTGTATTTCCTAGTTATAAGTCATTCTAGTTCTGCTATGTGGGATGCCACCACAGCATGGCTTGATGAGTGGTCATAGGTTCATGCCCATCATCTGAACCAGCAAACCCCTGGCCCCCGAAGCGGAGTGTGAGAACTTAATAACCCAGACACGGGGCCAGCACCATGGGGGCCTCTTCTGTATTTGAGAGAAATAAGGGACCACTGGGGAAAGTGCCAGTTAACCAGTTTTGCCTTAAAAAGTCATGGATTGGGAATCAAATGAACTGATATAACTGCTGACTGTCTTCCTATTTGGGGACCTTAGCCAGTTCACCTTTGAATTGGAAAGATGGGTTCATTGACTTCTAATATCCCCTTGGTTTTAGTATCTTATAGGAACCTATAAAAATTCTGCAGTTCCAGAATGTGTAAAGTGAGGGCAGTTCACCAATGATGAACTATTACAGTATGTTAAGTCCTTCCAAAGCAAATTTATGAGCAATAGGTGGTCCTCCGCCTTGAATTGGCATGAGATCCACATAACTATTGATGGGGAAAGACAGTATAGATGGATTCCAGGGTGACTGCTGAGGATATATTCTCCTTACACCAAAACCTGCAGTCCTTCCTAGGGCTTCTCCAGGCTGCTAGTCATGACTCCTTGGCTACAAAGAACAGATATCTACTTTAAAGTAGTTTAAGAAAAGAGCTTTTTTGGAAGAAGGAGGGTTAACCTCCACAATCAACTCAGATTGAGTTTTCCCCTTACCCAATTATTTGTGCTTAGAAAGGTGAGGCCATATGGGGCCAAGGTGGATGGTGAGTCCATTCTTTCACCATGGCTGTGAGTAATACTTAGAAGGAGCAAGGGCCTGGACAAATACCCCCCAAATTTTCTACCACAATCTGCTCACTCTGAAACTTAGATTCCATATCTAAGCCCAGTCTCCTTCTTTCTAAAATGATAGAAAGAAAATACATACATAGAAGGAAGGATTCCTCAACTATTCCCAAACAGGGAGTGCAGAGACATCCTCATGAGGGTTTGTCGTGTAATATAGGAGTTAAGAGTGTGCATTCTGGAGCCGGACTGCTTGGGTTCAAACCCTAGCTCTGCCCCTTACTGTGGGAGTATTTGTGATCCACTTCAACTCTCTGTGCCTAAATTTTCTCATCTCCTTAAAACAGGATAATAATAGCATCTGATAGGACTCTAGAGTGGATTAAATGAACTAATACAACTTTATCTATCTATCTATCTAACAATCATCTGTCATCTTAGAAGAGTGAAGTGGCATATAGTAAGCCCCTTAAGTAGTCTTTGCTATTATTGTCCTGTCCGATTTCCCTTTCATGTTTTTTTTTTTTTTAAAGATTTCATTATTTCATTTTTCTCCCCAAAGACCCCCGGTACATAGTTGTATATTCTTTGTTGTGGGTTCTTCTAGTTGTGGCATGTGGGACGCTGCCTCAGCGTGGTCTGATGAGCAGTGCCATGTCCGCGCCCAGGATTCGAACCAACGAAACACTGGGCTGCCTGCAGCGGAGTGCGTGAACTTAACCACTCAGCCACGGGGCCAGCCCCCTCCCTTTCATGTTTTAACTCAGCTCCCACCATACCCTGAATCTCCAAATCAGGAAATCAAAGTTGGTCAGGTCTGTAGGTCTTAGGAACAAATTTCTAAACTTCTTTTACTTTAGTTTGATAGATCTCGATACTCAAATGAAATCTTGATCTATACTCTATGAGGTTCATTCTTCTTCTTTTCTGGGGCTGGCCCTCATGGCGACTGAATCATCTTAATTATCTGATAGAGGTTGTAAATTCTACCATAGCTTCCTGAAAGTATGGTTCTGATGGCCTCAGCAGCTGATTTCACCTGGGAGTTGGGCGGAGTCACTATTGTTTGTGAAGCAGAACTGCACGGGCTCAGCCATTGAATCTATTTCACAACTGAAGGAAAAGTTCTTTCTTGAAGAGTAAGACGTTTTCCTCTTTCACATCTCCTGAGGGATCCATCTGGAAGGATGCTGCTCTCAGCCTGGCCCCTTCCCAAATCCTTTCCCTGTAGGAGCCATTGCTCTGGGGGCAGCCAGTCTGACAGAGACTTAAAGGAGCCAGATCTTGAGATGAGTCATCAGGAGATGCCTTTTCTTGGAATGATTACTGCTTTGCAGTTTGGCATTCGGTCAGTTGCTGAGCTTTTTTAGAGCTGCACTGCCTAAGGAGCATCCTTCCGTAGGAATTCTAATTCTGTAGGATGGTAATCTGCTTTTAATGAAAAAGATGTTCTGTGGTCAAATATTTTTGGGAAATAGTAGGTTAAAGAAAGTTGACAAGGTCTCTTAATTATAGGATCTTATAGATCCTTTACAATGTTGATATGCAATATGATTTTCTTTGTGAAGGAGTATGCAGTGATTTCCAAACTTATAACAACAGTAAACCTATTTTCCTCCCTGGAATGTCTACCTAAGACACCTGGGGAAATGTAAAGCTTTGCAAGTTAGGAGCCCTTTGGCCGTGTTTCTCAAACATTGCAGTACTTTGTAATCACTTGGGGATTTAAAAAATACTGATGCCTCTTTTCTACACTCAGACATTCTGGTTTAATTGTTAAGGGCTACACTTTGGGCTCCAGGATTTTAAAAGCTCCCCAGGTGATTCTAATGCAGCAAAGTTGAGAACCACTGCACTGGAGTCCTCCTGTCTTGTGCCATTTTCTGAGTAGGCTTAGTCAACAGAGCACTTTGTTTTGCTATCAAGTAGCCGCATAGCCCTCTCGGTATCTAGGTTTTTTAATTTACAAGATGGGGAAACATCAAGCCCACCCCAACTATCTTAGGTCCCCTGTGAGGAAGGAAGGCACTGATGAAAGTTTGGAGAAATCATGCTCTTCAAGAACACACGTGTATTATTTTACTTTAGTTTACAGCACGGTGCACAGAGGGTCAAGCAGGACTAGAGTTCCCGAGAATGCTTCCCCAGGCACAATTCTAGATAGAATACTTGCGGATTAGCTGTATCAGAATCACTTGGGCTGCCTGTTAACAGTGTAGATGCCTGCACCCCATGGCAGAGGCACTGCATCAGAATTAGTGGGGGTGGGGCTATAGTATTCACATTTTAAACAAACTCCCTGGGTAGTTCGTATGCACAGTGAAGTTTGAGGACCAGTGCTCTGGAGGAGAGGTTGGCCACCATTAAAAATTTGCTCAGTTTGTCTGGTAGAAGTCTGTTTACGACCTGCCCACAGTTGTCTCTCCAACATTTCATCTTGTGACTCTCCCACTTGCACCATTCTGCTTCTGTCAAATGGTAAAGTTTCAGAGTCACCAATTACAGTGTGTCTTGGCAATGGGGAGCAAAAGCCAGTGCTTACAAAACAGCCTTCTTTTGGGGTCAGGGCATAGCCGGCTAGGATGGCATTGTGCAAAACCTGTGACAAAATTCCCAACTGAGATATAGGAAACTTTCAAAGAAATACGTTCCTTTTGGTACAAAGCAGGAGTGAGGCAAGACTAGGAACCAACCTCATCAGACCTTGGTGAATGATGGCAGGATGTGGGATAGGGCTTTGGGAGCTTGAAATTAAAGAGAAATTTTCAAAGATATTAGACACCTTGTTAGGGAGTCATGGGAAGATAAATTGCTTCTCTCTGGAGACTCACCTCAGGCGCCAATTATGGCATGATACTGGAGCAGTGAATATAAGAAGCAACACCGGCAAGGTCTAATGCTGCATCAGAAGCTCCAGGAGAGAGCCTGGTCCCCTAGCTGTGCTATCATGGACTTAGTCTGAAAGAAATCTCAGGAAACTCTAGCATCAGGGATGTATTGTTTTGTCAAGGGTAAGAGGAAACATAGAGACTCTATAAAGCAAGAATAAGACAGAGAAATTCTGGAAGTGACCCCATAGCAACTAGGTTGCTATGAGTATGGACACATGCTACATTGTTGTTTACTGAAAGGGAACAGAGACAAGGTAATTGAAGTCCAGAGAGGAAAAGTGACTTGCCTGGGGTCACACATCTAGTGTGGGTGAACTGGAACCCAGATTTCCTCTGGATGGGCAAGTCACTGGCAGAGGAAACAATAAACAAAGGAAGAAGGCAATAGTGAAGTGGAATTCAGGTGAGGACTGTTCATGCCCAGCTCATGGCTTCCAAACCTAATTTCTTTTCTTTGTTATTATCCCTAATAGGTCAGCTTGGTATTGGCCTGGCTGCTGGTGCACTGAGTAATCAAATATAATCAAAGCCCTCCTTTATAGCCCTGTTCTAGAACTCTATTAAGGACCCCAAGTCCATTAACCCAGATTCCTCCATCAGTGCTTGACAATACGAGGCTGCAGAAGTATTTCTGCTTTCAAGTGTGGATGCTGTTTATCAAACTACTGCTTCTATTAGGGACTGTGAGAACAACCAAGCAATGCTTATGGAGCTTTGGCGCTAAAAGAAGCTTATGCTTGCTCTTTTCATTCCAAGGTTAATGCTAGTACTTACAAAAACGAAAAACAAACAAAAAACCCTTAGTAAGCCAGCCAACTCTAATTAGGATAACAGCTGTTTGTTAAACATGCATGTTATTAGACTGAGAATAGAAATATTACAATAAGCAGAGCCCATTGCTGATTGCTAATGGATTTTTTTGGTTCGTGCTCTTTTGTTCATAGAATATAAATTTTCCTTCCTTAAAGTGTTCATTTAAAATTTTAAATGGCCACCATATATACGTGAAGTGCTTTTAACTTTCCAATGCACTTTTGCATCTGTTTTAATCTATGCATTAACTTTATCTCATCAGCAGGGCAGATATTATGATCCCCTTTTGGCAGAAGAGGAAATTGAGGTTCAGAGAGGTCAAGTGCCTTGCATAAGATCAAACAGCTAACTGGGGACAGAGTTGCAAATATTAAGAGCTGACTTGTAAGTTTAGAGAATCATTTGCTCTCCATTCTTAGTATAATAGAAGCATTCATCACTTTTTTTTTCTTTTTAGTGAGATCTGTGTTTGTCCATTTCCACATTAGCCTGAAAAATTTGTTGAAGTTGAATGCCTATACATCGGAAACTCAATTTAAAGCTTTTTGCTTGAAATGACTTGAACTTCTCTTCAGGGATCCCCTTGCCTGGCTCTTTTGTCTTAGCCCTTGCAGGTAAATGGCTGAATGGATGGCTGGGAAGAATTACACTGTGGTGACAGAGTTCTTCCTGATTGTATTCACTGAATATCTTGAGTGGGGGCTTCCTCTCTTCCTGGTGTTTCTGAGTTTCTATCTACTCACTCACCTGGGGAATTTGGCAATGACCATCCTGATCCACAAAGATTGCTGGCTCCACACCCCAATACACTTCTTCCTCAGCCGCCTTTCTTTAGTGGACATCTCCGACTCCTGGTCATGCTCCTTCAGATGCTGGCTGTGCCGTGTTCCCAGTGTGTGGGAACACGGCACAGCCATCTCGCAGGCTCGCTGCACAGCTCAATTCTTCCTCTTCACCTGCTGTGCTCCCCTTGACTGCTACCTCTTGGCAATCATGGCTTATGACCACTATGTGGCCATGTGCCAACCCCTGCTTTATGTCACCATCTTGACTGAGAGAGCCCGCTTGGACTTAGTGGCTGGAGCTTACATTGCTGGTTTTTCCAGTGCCTTTGTTTGAATAGTCACAGCCTTCAGGCTCTGCTTTTGTGGAAATAATGAGATCAACTTTATTTTCTGTGACCTCCCTCCTTTGTTAAAACTCACTTGTGGGGACAGCTACATCCAGGAAGTGGTGATTATTGTGTTTGCCATTTTTGTCATGCCTGCCTGTATTTTGGTGATCTTGATGTCCTACCTGTTTATCATTGTGCCTGTCATGCAGATTTGCTCTGCTGGAGGCCCGGCCAAGAACTTCTCGACCTGACCTCCCACCTCACTGCTGTGGCTCTCTTCTCTGGGACCCTCATCTTCATGTACCTGCGAGATAACTCAGGCCAGTCCTCAGAGGAAGACAGAGTGGTGTCGGTGCTGTACACAGTGGTGACGCCAATGCTGAACCCCCTTATCTATAGTCTGAGGAATGAGGAGGTAAAGGAGGCTGTTAGGAAAGCCCTGAGTAGACCAAAACTTCTGGAAGGCTGTAGAAGGACTCTTGTCAAATATATCTGTCATTCCCTAGTTTCTTCATCCTTTCTGTCTTTCCTCAAATATCATCTACTTGGAGAGGTAAGTAGGGAGACAACCCTACTTAAAATTGAACTGGAACACTCCACCTCTACTTTCTGATTTATTATTCTGCGTAATACTCATCACTATCTGATGGACTATGTTTTACATTTTTCACATTGTCTAATTCTCACAACAAAAAGTGAACTACATGAGAATAAGCATTTTTATCTGTGAGATTCATTTTTGTTTCCCAGTGCCTACCAAAGTACCTGGCATATAAGAAGCATTCGAGAAATATTTGTTAAATAAATGAATTAATCCCAAGTTGCAGTGTCTACCTTTAAATTCCAACTTCTTTAGTCCTGTTTTCTTATCTGCCAAGTGGGTTTACCTACTTTATATGACTATATTTTTGAGAATTCAACGCATGAATGGGAAGAGACCATGTCTGTCATATTCACTAGTATCTCTTGAAGGCAGTGCATTTCCTAGCATGACAAATACTTGATGAGTGAAGGAAAAATATTTGGAAAGTCAAAAAGTTATCGACAAACGCAGCTACTGTTTTGATCCAAAGGGATTTTGTAAATCTTATCATTATTTATTCTTTCGTGTTTCCCTTTTTACTGTTTATGTGATTTTTGAATAATGATGATGATAATAATAGATAACAATACTTACTAAGCACTGATCACCTTCTAGGAATTGTGATGTTGGCTACAGGAATTATCTGACTTAATTCTCACCTGATTTACAAGTAGATGAGGCACCTGAGACTTAGAAGTTGAGTAATTTTCCCAAGGTCAGCATGCAAGTGGCAGAGTGGGCCTTCCACTCCACTGGAGCCTGAGCTCTTAATTACCATGTACACAGTCTCCTGCTTATGAACTGCTGGCTACTCCATATAACCACTCAGTCTGGAATTTATTGTTATTACACTTTTATTTTTCCTTTTACCTGGTGAAGAAAAGAAAAACGTCCAATCTGTAGAGGTAGGAGGCAGTCAACAACATTTATTTTATAAACCTGATGTGCTAATATTGTGTAACGTGACAGCATGTGGCTATGTGTGTGTGTGTGTTTGCCTGTAGTTGTGTATGAGAAAATGAGGTGTGTATATTAAATAAATGGCAGCTTCTGAACTCTAGGAACTTTCATTTTAAGGACATATGACAAAAATTTTAGAAAACAGTTGGGTGGGTATGTTTATAGAAAGATAGAGGGAAAAAATTGCACTGGTGTCCAAGAGCTTTTTTGGGTTCACACATCAGCCTTTGTTCATGTTTTTGCACAAATCACTTAAAAACTGCAGAAGAGGATGAGGCAACTCTGCAGAGTGCATCTTGGGGGCCATTTTTCAAATATTAACTGCCATGCAAATGTTCTCCTGACACATCAACTTCTGTGGTAGGTGGTAGAGGCATTTGTGCTGTAGGAAGAGCTCAGAACTTGACATCAAAGTGTCCAGTCCGTCACTTCTTAGTTCTATGGCTTCAGATTAGTTGGGGCCTATCAGCCTGCTTTCTCAACTGAGCAATAAAATTTATTGAGCATTTACTCTGGGCCGGGTTTTATATGTATCTCATTTATCCTCACAACTTGGTGCATGTGGAGAATGGAAGGTGCTAGGTGAAGTTGTATAAACATTAGTTTTATTATGGTGCTTGTCACAAGCTCCACAGCCCAATGAGCATCAAAAGACAGAGGGACCCATAGCTGATTAGTAAACTCTTCATTTCAGAACTCTCCGGAACAGTCTCCCCTGGGCTGAGATCAGCCTTGATCCAGACACCTCCAGAAATAGAGAGTTCACTAATAATTTTTTAACTTAACTCTTAAACTAATGGACACTCAAATGCACACTTAAACTAAGCTAGGCACTATGCTAAAAGCTTTGCATGAATCATTTATTTTAGTCCTCCTAACAACTTTAATGGAAAGTAATTATTATTGACCTCATTTGGCAAAAGGAAGAACGAAGACCCAAAGAAGTTATGTAACTTACCCAAGTAATGAAACAACAAAGAGGCAGACCAGGGAGGATTTCCAAAGTGCACACTCTTAAATAATATACACTCTTCTGCATTTTTCCCTTTTTCTCCCAGGCCCAAATTCTCAGTCGTGATTTGCTTCAGAAGTGTCTGGATTTCGACTGTCTCCTTGGTCTCAATATTTGATAGGTCTGGGCTGGAGTGGGTGCATCTTCTGGCCTGACATAAATATGAGGCTCATGAAACTCACCTTTGCCCTCTTGTAGGTCAAAGAGGAGGGTCTGGGAGAATTTGCAGCTCCTCCAGAAAGAGCAGGATAGGCTCAGATGAACGATTGCCTTCTGAAGCCCTTCCAGAGCAGCTCTTGAGTCAAACCTTCCTCTAGTAACTAGTTCCCCAGTACGGTGCTCCAAGCAGTCACCAATCTTACCTTCATGTCTTCTTTTCAGTCTTCAGTGATCAGCTAAGAACTCAAAATTCCTTTTGAAATGCTGATCATTGTTTTTCTTACCATTTAATAGCATTAAGAAATACATATACTTCATTATTTTGTTCTATCAATTATCTATCAATCATCTATCTATCCTGTATCATCTCATAAGATACTACTCAAAGGATGTGTCTGAAGTCCCTTCTGATTTGCTAAGACTTCTTAAAAATAGCTTCGTTGAGGTGTTATTGACATGAAATAAACTGCATATATTTTAAAGTGTACAATTTAGTAAGTTGTAACATATGAATACACTCATGAAATCATCACCACAATAAAGATAATGAACATCTCCGTCACTCCCAAAAGTTTCCTTTTACACCATTGTACTTTCTCCCACATGTCCCTTCCCACCACACAACCCTTCATACTCCCAGGCAACAACTAATCTCCATTTTTCACTATACATTAAAGATCTACTCTCTTAGCAACTTTCAGATATACCATACAGCATTGTTACCTATAGTCATCATGTTGTATCTTACATCCCCACAACTTATTATGTTACAACTAGAAGTTTATACCTTTTGATCACCTTCACCCAATTCCCTGCCCCCCCCCCCCACCTCTGGCAACCACAAATTTGATCTCTGTTTCTATGAGTTTGATTTTTTCAGATTCCTCATATTAGTGAGATCATACAATATTTGTCTTTCTCTGTCTGACTTATTTCCTTCCCAATACAATGTTGAATAGAAGTGAAGAAAGTGTAAATTCCTGTCCTGTTCTTGATCTTAGGGAAAACTTTTTGGTCTTTCACCATTCATTATGTAGATTTTTTCATAGATAACATTTATCAGATTAAAAGTGTTCCCTTTGATTCTCAGTTTGTTGAGATTTTCTTTTTTTTTAGTCAGAAATGGATTTTGAATTTTGTCAAAAGATTTTTCTGCATCCACTAAGATGACGGTCGCATAGTTTTATTTTGTGTTTATTAATATGGTGAATTCCATTGATTGCTTTGGGACTGTTAAACGATTCTTGTATTTCTAGGATAAACCACACTTGGTCATAGCGTAGTATTCTTTTTTTTTTTTTTTCTGCTTTATTTCCCCAACACCCCTGTACACAGTTGTATATCCAGTTGCATATCCTTCTAGTTGTGGGATGTGGGATGCTGCCTCAACGTGGCCTGACGAATGGTGCCATGTCCACGCCCAGGATCGGAACCCTGGGCCGCCGCAGCAAAGCACGCGAACTTAACCACTCAGCCACGGAGCTGGCCCCGCATAGTATTCTTTTTATTATCAAAGAAAGTAGAAGATGTTCCTGAGTATTCTTGGTTGGTTAAAAAGGTCACAGATATATTGCCTACATCTGTGTATATACCAGTTTTAAAAGGAGTTTGCAGTTCTGGGTCATCTAAATTCCTCTGTTAAAAGGAGTATATGGGCCTGTCCCCATGGCCAAGTGGTTAAGTTCGCGCGCTCCGCTTTGGCGGCCCTGGGTTTCGCGGGTTCGGATCCTGGGCACAGACAGGGCACGGCTCATCAGGCCATGCTGAGGCGGCGTCCCACTCAGCACAACCAGAGAGACTCACAACTAGAATATATGACTATGTCCTGGGTGGCTTTGGGGAGAAGAATTAAAAAAACAAAAAAAGATTGGCAACAGTTGTTAGCTCAGGTGCCAATCTTTAAAAGAAGTATATGGAGAGGCATAAGCAGTGGAAGATGGAAGGCAAAGAAGAAATTTGAGATGTTTTTATCTTCTGAAAAAAATGCTCTGAAGGAGGCAGTTTCTATTTGAATTCAGCCCTGAGGATGCAAGACTGGTTGAAAGATTGCTAGGGGTGATAGCGGCCTGCATTGAAGAGAGCAAATCAGAAAGTCTGATTTCAGGAGTGATGGTTTGGCTCCTGTGGTATTTGAAACAGTTGATCCATCCTTTTTCCTGGAACAATTTTTATTTTCTTCCTCAGTCTTCCAGACACCACTTTATTCTAGTTTTCTACCTCTTTGGCTGCTGCTCCTCAGAATTCATTGTTGGATTCTTATTTTAAAGATTTTATTGTTTTCCTTTTTCTCCCCAAAGCGCCCAGTACATAGTTGTATATTCTTCGTTGTGGGTCCTTCTAGTTGTAGCATGTGGGATGCCGCCTCAGCGTGGTTTGATGAGTAGTGCCATGTCTGCGCCCAGGATTTGAACCAACGAAACACCGGGCCTCCTGCAGTGGAGCACGTGAACTTAACCACTCGGCCACGGGGCCAGCCCCTGTTGGGTTCTTATTTTAAATGTTAGAGTTACTCAGGGCTTAGTAATAGGACTTTCTCTCCCTCTGTAGTCACTCCTTAGGTAATTTCATCTAGACCTCTGGATTTAAATACTTATTTTATTAAATACTTAAAGTATGTAAATAAAATTCAAAGTGTCTACCATGGCCTACAAGATTTAGACAAGTTGGGTCCCTAACTACCTCCATGACTATATCTGCTTCTCCCCTCTTTCCCCCTAGTCCGATCCACTTACTAGTCCTTGAAGATGCCAAACCATTCCCTCAGTGGGATCTTTACAGCTGCTCTCCCCTTTCCTTGGAATGTGTTTCCCCAGGTCTTCTCATGGCTTACTCCCTTATTTTATTCAGTTCTCGGCTCAAATACCTAAGAGAGGTCTTCTGCAGCTCTTGAATCTCTCTATCTAAAACAGTTCTTCTACCGTGTGTTACCGTTCATCCTCTGATGCCGCTTTAGTTTTTATCACAGCCTTTCTTGCAGCCTCATATTATAGCCATCATTTATTTATCTACATGTTCATTGTCTGTCTCACACACTGTGAAGTAAGAGCCAGGAGAGCAACAACGCTGTCTCACTTCCTTTTGACTCTCGCTAGGTACTTAAAAAATATTTGTTTAGTGAATAAATAAAAGAGTATTTGCTGACACTTTATACATTAGGCCTTCAAGTCATTCCTACCCAATATATGGATTTTTTATGGCTTGTTTTTACTAACCATTTCTCTTGCACTTGTTTCCTACACTTGGATATCAGGGGTTTCTGTTAATTTATTCATAAAACCACAAGTTGGCTTTTCTCAAGTATGACTAGCAAAAGAACAAGTATAGCATAAAATTTAGTTGACTGTGCTTTGCACAAAATCTTTATGCTTTCTAAATCTAATGACATTAATTATTGTCCAGTCTTGAAAATCACTTAAAATTATTTTTGTGTCAGTTTCTTTCTTTAGTTTGTGAGTGCATTCAGGTCATGCACTGTGAATTATTCATCGTTGTAGTCTCAGGGCCAGACTCAGAGCCTGGTAAATAAAAGGTTTACAGTAGATATTCATTGAAAATGACAAATAGGAGAATGACTCAGGAAAATACAAGTGTCAAGGTACAGATTTATGGCTCTCCTCTGTGAAAACTTGTCAAGGTTTTCATAAAAGTTTGTGATTCTCTGTTTTCTTAATCAGTTGTCTTTTGTGTCTCAAACTTAATTCTAATTCACTTCCTCAGGCAAACTCCCAGCTAGCATACAAGTCTATTTCTAGCTGTCAGCTTCCCCGTGACTCACTGCTGATGGAGCTTTACCTTAGAGTGGATTCAGCCTCCTGTGGAACCTACAAGTCGGAGGTGATAAAGGACCACTGACAATCAATTTAAACCAAATGACCTGGGTCTAAGGCTGGTGGCTCTTATTATATCAAATAGAGGCTGATGAAACCAGAATAAAAAGAAAAAATTACAGATCTACTCAATCGATGTTTATGTAGCTGAGAAGATTCTGGCACCATGATAAGCATGGTGGCTTAATAGGCAAGACAGTTTATTTTACTTAAAATAAGAAAGCTGTTTTTACTTCCTAAAATGATGATTACTTGTAAAATGTCAAAGCAACATAGGGTATAATATAAATCACTCTATGCTATGAAATAAAACCACTGTTTTGGCTGTATGACAAAACACCCTGAAATGTAGGGATATGAAACAATAACAGTCATTTTATTGTTATCGCTCATGGTTCCAGGAGTTGACTGGACTCAGCGAGGCAGTCTTCTCTTGTGATTTTGTGTGCTTGCAGTCAGAGCTGAGGCTGGGATCAGCTGAATGTTCGCTCACTCATATGTTAGGTGACTGACTGAGAAGACTCAAAATCTGTGGATTGGAACAGCTGGTTTCCTTGGGCATCTGTCTCTAACTCTATGTGATCCCTCCACATGGTCTCTCCAGCATGGCGGCTTCAGAGTAGTAGAACTACTTACATGGCAATTCAGAGCTCCAGAAGTGCATGTCCCAAGGGAGAAGTACCATATGGAAGCTTTATTGGCTTTTCTTAGATAGTCTTGGAAATCATGCAGCACCCTTTCTGTGCTACGCTATTAGTCAAAGCAATCCCCAAAGCCCTTCAGTTTCAAGGGGAGGGACACAGACTCCCTTTCATGATGAGGAAGTGGCAAATTTCTTCAAGAGGGTGTGGGATGAAAAATATTGTGTCCATTTTGGGAAAATACAATCTATCACAACTACTGATAATATTTTCTAGACTCTCCTCTCAGGCATTTCTTTCTGCATATTCTGTTTATGTAAATGGGTTTTAATGAGACACACTGTTATAAAACTTTCCTTGCTCATATGAGATCAATTGTTATATTACAGGAAAACAAACCGAGGTTAGTAATGTGGCTTGTGGTCCAATGAGTTAGCTGCAGAGCTGGACCAGATAGCAAGTCTCTCAATCACAAATCTAGGCCTCTCTACTACTCCATATGGAATAATGAAAGTAGAAGTCTGTGTTGTTTCATGTTGGAGCTGTGGGTGGAATAGGGTTGTTTTTGAGGTACTTGAGGAAGGCAGGACTCTTAATAAGCTAGTTTGGTAATCTGTATAAAAGCAGGTGGAATGACAACTCAAATGAAGCATGAAAGTTTAAGAGGTACCACAGAAAAAGGCAGGTGGCTCATTACATATTTTCTCTTAAAAAGATTGGATTTTTATAAGTTTCAAGAAGAATAGAAGTCAGTTTAGACTGGGTACAAATAAACCTAGTTTGATAGGCAGGTAGATTGGAGTTGGAAGCCAGGGGACAGTTACCAAAAAAAGGAACAGTTCTTTTATTTGCGTGTCTATGATCTACCAGGCACCTAAGGTAATTGTCTAATATATGTGTTCATTTAGCCACAAACAGCTTTGGGATGTTGGGATTACTATTCACATTTTACCGATGAAGGAGATGAGTTTCAATGATTTAATAATTTTCCTTAGATCACACAAGTGGATCACAACATGCTGAAAAGCCAGGATTTAGCACCAGATCTTTTCTCTACGCTACAGTGCAATTGTTAGAGAAATTGGATTCGGTAACTAGTAATAGTTTGCTCCAGATCTGGAAATGTTTAAAAAGAGGATTTGGACAGGAAAAAGTACACACACTTGTGGGTAGCTACAGAGTATTTCTAAGGTGGATGTCTGAAAGATATCTCCATCAATCATTAGGCATGTAGATTCACAAAATCCCAGTGCTGGACTGGAACTCAGAGCTCTTGAGGTTCAGTGACTCTTTAGCACATCAGGGTCACCTGTGGAGTGTTTTCAGAATAGAAGTGCCTGATTCCTTCACAAGAGTCTGAGTCAGTAGATCCCGGGTGGGATGTGGAAGGAAAGTAGTTAAACCTGGTTTGTAGCCTTTTCTCAGCTTCAGAGAAGTCTGAGGTTTGACCTTCAGTCAAATCCCCTTTGCAACTCGTTGAATGGTATAGGTGTACACTGAATCCAAGACACATGACAGTCCCACTGAAATGGCTTTGAAGTGACTCAAGCATTAGTATCTGTTTGTTAAAATTGATTATGGAGGAATCTGTGACTGATGAGTAACCTGTATTTGCTGAGATGTGGCTGCACCACAAAATGGGTGTTAGTCACATACCTCTGAGGGTGCTATCGATAAGCAAGGCATAATGCCTAAGGAACCCCATAGCTAAAGATTGCCTGAACTGAGGTGGTCCACGTCCATGGAGCACTCTCTTTCATGACCATGTACATCACAAGTATAAGTGTGGAATGACAGGATATTTGGAAGGTATGCCTGGGAATCAGGAGACCTCCACCACACAGTTACTGCATGCGTAGTGGGACTCTCCTGTATCTTTTCTTAAAGTTTTCTTAAAACTTGATTCTTGATATATCTTGTGAGTATAATTGCCAGCCTGAAGCCAAGATCCCTGCAACTGGTTGAGCCGAGAAGACATGGGAATGTCTGAGGATGTGAATTCCGAAAAAGTTCCTCCAAGTAATTCTGATGTACACCCTCAGGTGGAAACAACTGGGGCAATGGCCTCATTTTATAGATGAGAAAACAGGCTTGAGAATGTGGGCTGACATGACTAAAGTCTCACAGCTACTTGGGGACAGAATCAGAACTAGGACTGATATCCTCTATATACGCGCATTTTGGTTTTCCATTGAAATGCATTCCAAAATGTGTTTTGCACAACACTTGACCCATGAACCACTCTGATGAGTCAGGTTCTGTATGATTGAATAAGTTTGGTTTTGAGAAATGCTGCATACTGTCTTACCCTCTTGGAGATTTATGCTATACTAAAGGCTTTGAGAAGTTGTCTAGTTAAGACATTTTGCTTCATTTAACTCAAAGTCACCAAAGTCTATTTGAAAGTGGATCCTTCATTTTTATAACTATTAAACATCTCACTGAATAGTACCTTGGCAAAACAAATATTGATAACTGACCTAGGGAAATCTAGATTGAATAAGGGAATAGTAATAACTATCTTAAAAGCTGCAAAAGCTGCACTGTAGGTATAACATGCACTTGTTATTGTCTAAGTTATAAACAATTTGTACCAAAGTTTGTAGTAATATATATTATAAAGATGTGCATTATTTTTGTGACTTACTATCAGGGTTAGAGTCTTTGTTTCCAAGACCAGAGCTATGTGCGAAAGCCCCAACTTCTCAGAGGTTGGAATAGGAGGCAGATTTCTGAAAGTTCATCAAAAGCTGAACAATTACAACTATGCCACAAACCCTGGGCAGAACCAATCTGGTTATGGGGATAAAAGGAATTTAGATGCTCAGGGCATCAAAGGGAGGAAGCTTTTCCTACTGATGAGCTTTCTCAGGGCACCTTTCATGTCCTTGTTCCTCAGGCTATAGATGAAGGGGTTCACCATGGGTGTCACCACAGTGAATAGTACTGCACCAATCTTATCTCTGTCATCATGGTGAGTGGATGAAGGGAAAAAGTAGACTCCTACAATGGTCCCATAGAAGAGCAATACAACTGTCAGGTGAGAGCCACAGGTGGAGAAGGCTTTCCACTTTCCCTCTGTGGATGAGATCCTCAGAACAGCTCTGACAATGCAGATGTAGGAGAAGAAGATGATGGCAAAGGGGAAAGTGATGACTGACAAACCCACAATGAACAACACAAGCTCATTTATCATTGTGTCTGAGCAGGACAGTTTGAGAAGAAGGGCCAAGTCACAGAAGAAGTGTGGAAGAGTATTGCTGTCACAGAAGACCAGTCGAAGGAGCAGAAGAGTGTGTGTCAGGGCAACAATATTACTGAGGACCCATGGGATGACTGTGAGCAAAATGCAGAGCTTTTTTTGCATGATGGTCATATAGTTCAGAGGGTGGCAGATAGCTACAAAACGGTCATATGCCATGGCCCCCAAGAGGAAATTGTCAATGGTGACAGACATAAGAGCAAAGTACATCTGTGTGATGCAGCTCTCATAGGAGATGGACTGACTTTTGGTCTGAATATTCATCAGCATTTTCGGAACTGAGGTGGAAATGGAAGAAATATCAGCAAAGGATAGATTGGCAAGGAAGATATACATGGGGGTGTGAAGGTAAGAATCCAAGCTGATGACTAGAATGATGAGCCCATTCCCAACCACAGTGACCAGGTACATACCCAGGAAAAGCACAAAGAGGAGCTTCTGCTGCTCAGGTTGGTTGGAGAGTCCCAGGAGGAAGAATTCAGAGATGGTGGTTTGGTTTCCTTGATGCATTTTTTCTGCTGATCTGAAGAAAGGATCACAGGTACTCATACCCCTACAAGAAATCCCAATATGGTGCCATTCAACTTCAGCCATTGCAAGGAGGTAAGCACTCTTTCTAAGTGTAGAGGAATGAAAGGTGGAAAAGGACCACTTAATAAGGAAATATGTCAGCAGTGCAGAGACTCAGGAAATGCCTTAGAAAGAAAAGACAGAGGAATGATGGATACTTCTCAATGAACGTGTTTTAAACTCTGACAGGATTCTGAATGTTATTTTTACAGTTGTCTCCAAATGTAGCTAAATGCCCAACATTGAGGGCAATAGGTGTACTCCATATTCTAAAGTTGGTAGTTATCCCTGAAGGAATTACTTAAAAATGAACAAAGTTGTCCTAAGACCTTTCCCATCATTCATCTTCATCCTTTAAATATAAGATAGAAACTTGAAGAGTCATTAAAGTGAAGAGTTTGGGGAAGTAGAAAAACCAAGAGTTAGGAATGCTTATAGGAATATACTGTTGTGTGGGTGCTCCTTCCAACTCGTTAGGGGAAGGTCTCCAAAAAAACTGGTCTTGAAAAATGTGTACAAGAAGGGGAATGAGAATCTTCCTTCATTCATGGCTAATGTTAGGTAAATGGAGAAAGTTTCTGGGACACATAAGAATCTAAAGACTTGTGTTCTCCTGTCACTTTTAAAAGCAGGAGCCTCATTGGATTAGCCACTATGGTAAGGGTATGGGGAAAGCATTGTAGGGCAATCGTGCATCCTCATCCATGGCATAGTATGAATATGTAAGCTTCTTATAGGCCAAGTGAATGCTGCAGGAGGCCTTTGGGCTCAAGCTACCTTTTTGGATTTTCAACCAAGAAGCAGCCTGCTAGGGTGGAAGAGGCTGTAGCAGTAAGAGGTCATGGAGTAAGTCTTCTGTGAAGGAAAGATCATAAAGAGATGAGGTAGAAAGTTCGTTGTGCTTGTCAGGGAACTGCTTAATGGAGCAGTACTTGAGAGGGGGTCTCTGAAGAACCCAACATAATCTCATGACAGAGTGTGCCTGACACATATAACTCACCAACTGATAGATAGTATTCCATGACAACAGACTTAAAGACTTTTGCCCTTTTCTGCTCTCCCATTCTTCCTCCTTACTCCTGCACATCCCAAGCTAACTGAGCTCAGGAGGGAGGACACATGCTTTGAAGGATGTGAAATTGCAGTTTTAAATTGGGCTGGGCTTTTGAATACATAGAAGTGGGTCTTTAGTATCAAAGCAAAACGTGTTTAAAACTAAAAGTGGCCAGAAAGCTATAGGGACCACCCAGGGTGTTATCTAGAGGCAGGGAAAGGAGACTGGACTTAGCATGGTTTACCTTGAGGCTTATTGGAAAGAATATTGGCTTGAGAGTGAAGATGTTTTGGTTCCTGTCTTTCTACTCTCCTAGCATCATCTCCCTCTCATATTTTTCTCTCTCTTCTACATCTCCATAATCACTTGTCTCTCAAAGATTAGAGATCGCCAAGTCACCAAAGAGATTTTGTTTCCATGAGGAAGCCAGAAAACAGGAAACTTCCACCTGTGGGATTCTGGAAAGCTGAAGGCAGTGAAGAATGGAGTAGTAGCTCTGAGGTCTCTTTGCCTCTGAGAAGCTTGGCTTACAGATCAGAGAGAGGGGGAAACTTATATGTAGAAGGGAGACTCAAAGGCAAAACTAAAATGAGATAAAGGACTGGCAAGCATCTATATCTAAACCTCAGGGCAAGATACAGGCTGGCCTTAGAGGGTCCTATGATCTCTAAGCCCTGGGCTGGTTTGGGTTTGACTGGAATGGGGAAGTGCATATTTTTGAGTGACAATCTCTAATCTTGCCTTCCTGTCCTACCTCCCCCTGCACCAGCAGTCCCACACAAATTCTTCTGAGTCCCTGAGGCACCTGCCTATCTGGTTAAGAGCAGCACTAAAGTCTAAAAAGACTCACCCCTGAAAGATGGTAAGATCTCAGGTAGTTACTGGAATCTGGACCCAGTAGCTTAACTTGTTGTTGACAGGGTAACGATGGGGAGACTGGGAGCAGATCTGATGTATTTTTCAGAACCAGACTCTTTTCTCATCACCAGAGTTAAGACAGTCATAGTGCTGGGCTCACAGGGAGCGTGTAGCTCCTTCTAAGTCCTTTGGGATAATATCCCTGAAGTGTTTTCCCTAAGACAGACAGTTGTTTTCACACCCCAGTCTCAATGAGGTAAATGGGGAATAGACAGGCAGCTTTTCAGTTCTGTTTACTTGTTCATCTTTGGTATCTCTTCCTACTTGTGTTTTCTTGTTTGTAGCTTATTTTGCATAAAGCAAAGTGAATAGCAAGTGATTGTTTGCTGTGTGTCTTATGTTTCCCGTGAGACAGTAAGCATTTTGAGAGTTCCTTCCCTCTTTCTTCTCTAATGCCTAGTAGTGGGGAGCACTCAGTAAACCTTGAGAATTGAGTTAAATTCCTGCAATAGCAATTAAGACTCCAAAGCGATGCCATCTCTGATGGAAGGGGATAGGTTATGGCCTTCTGTATCACTTGAATGACTGTCAGCATTGGAAGGGAATCTGGATGCTCATTGATTCAGCACTCAGGACTGTTAGTTGCAAATAAAAGACATAAATTCTGGATTTTTAATATTGAAGTGATATTGAGTGGTTCACAGATACATTGGGAAGGCTCAAATATGGGCCCTGAAATGGACAGGAGCAAGGGAGGCTGTATAGCCAGAGATACAACCAAAATCAATACATCCCTTCTTCTAATGCTTACATGTGTCTCATAATATACTGCAGTTATTTCCCAACCAAACCAAGAAAACTCACTCCCTCCTCAACAGGAAACTGCTTAACCTATGGACTAACTGTACAGTTATTCATGACTAATATTTAAGATAAATGTGTAATGGAGAAAAAAGAAAAGGCAAATTATTCTGTCTATCTTTCTATCTAGTCACAGCCAGGAAGAAAATGTGGGTGGAACCAGAATCCTTGTTCCTGCAACTTGTCCATGAAGCGTATCTATGAGTTCCTTCATCTACTACTGCTTTGGTGTATGTGTCACCACCTCCCAGCCCCAAATTCATATGGTATCAGAGGGGGGTCTTTTGGGAGATGATTATGTCATGAGGACTGAGACCTCATGAATGGGATTAGTAACCTTATGAAAGAGGCCTGAAAGAGCTCCTTTGCACTTTCTGATATGTGAGGGCACAGCAAAGAGGTGGCCGTCTATGAACTAGCAAGCTGTCTCCCACCAGATACCGAATCTTCCGGCTCCTTCATCTCAGACTCCAGCTTCCAGGACTGTGAGAAATAAATTTCTGTAGTCTATAAGCCACTCAGTTTATGGCATTTTGTTATAGCAGACTGAAGGAACTAAGACAACAACTGTCTTAGCATAGGTCTTCTAGAAAGCAGAGCATAAAGCAAGAATTTAAATCTTGACATTTTTATTGGGAAGTTAAAACCCCAGGGATGTAAGAAGGAGGACAATAGGGGGAACTGAGGCTAGACTAGATGCAAAGCAATGCAAAGAAATGCATTACTGCAAAGGTGATTGTTCACAAGCACGGAAGAGCCAGAGATTCCTTATCAGATATGGTCACTCAGTATCTGGGACTCCTCTGGAAGGAGAAATCATATCTAGGAGCAGTTCAGGGAGGAGAGAAACTAGGGGATACTTATATGCCCTGTTCCTTCTCCCCTCTTGCTTCCCAACAACCAAGATTCACCCCATGAAGACTTGACTCTTCTGAACTTTCGGGTTGCATCATCTGGCCCCTTGGTGGCCACACAGGAAGTCAAGAACCATGTTCCACAATATGGCCATTAATCTGAATTTGGATGAGAAGGGGAACTTTGTGTGGGCTGGTTGGCACATGGGTTCACTGTGGGTGTCTGCTAGCTGAGAGACCTTGGAAAGAGGTAGCAGAGTTTGGGAGGTGAGCAGGGTCATTAGAAAGAAGGAGATAATTTAAGGTTTGTGTCCAATACAATCTATTTCTTCTGCTGCTCAGATCTACTCATGCCTTCTCATTATCTCTAGAGTCTATAGCACACTATGGTGCCTTCATTTTTCCAAAAGAATGAAAATACACTGAGGAGGAAAGTATAAGTGCAGTTGATCTAGAACAGTTTTTCTCAAGCTTTTATTCATTATTGCCTAGACACTTCCTATCTAAAGAGAAGGACTTGGAAAAATCTCCTGAGTCTCTGACTGCATTTTATCTGCTCCAAGTTTGTTAATGAAACATTACTTAGGCTTTATTCTATGTCCTGTTCTAGCCTAAGTATTATGGGGAAATCATGAGGGCTAACGCTCAGGTTCTATCCTCAAGGAGCTTACAGTTGACTTGCAGATATAATATGTAAACAAGAAGCAAGAACTTGTAGTTTCCAGTGGCAGGTGGAGACAAGTGCAACGATTACCATCGGATATCGGGCACATTAGGGGAAATGCCACAGAAATTCAGGTGAGAGAGAGCTATCTGTGGACTGTGGTGATACATAAATATTCCATGCAGGATGTGAACTAGAGCCATTCTTTTAAAATGAGTAAGGTTTATACAGGTGAGGAGATACAGAGAAGGATTTTGAAGCAGATGGATGGTATGAGCCAAGGCCAAGTAGTAGGACTATGCATGACATATCCTGGGTTGAGTAAAGAGGTCAGCATTGCTAAGATTGAGGTTCGTATAGGGAAGTTGTAGGGGAGGAAGACATTTCCTCTACATGCTCTGGGTCCTTCTGGCAAGATGTCGAGTTAAATTCACATGAGACAGAATAACAGGAGAAAATTAAACAAAGCTTTATAACATGTATACATGGGAGAGGCTCAGGCAAACTGAGCAACTCACCAAAACAGCAGAAGTTCTCATCTTAAATACCACCTCAGCTAAAGATAAAGGAGGACGTTGAGGGTGGGCGGAGTCAGTTATGGGAGATTACGAGAGAAGTGCAGTAAACAAGAGTCAGGTTATTATGCAGAGTTGAGTCTTTTCCTTCCACATTGATGAAAGTTTCTAGAGATAAGATCATGCTTCCTTCTTCCTGGTACAGAGAGGGAGATGCCTTTACAGATAGAGATTTCCTTTACAAATGTAAATATCTCTTAGCAAAGGGTAACTTCTGCTTCTCAGAGTTTCTCTCGTCTGCAGTTTTTTTTTCTTTTTAAAGATTGACACCTGAGCTAACAACTGTTGCTAATCTTTTTTTTCTTTCTGCTTTTTCTCCCCAAATCCCCCCAGTACATAGTTATATATATTTTAGTTGTGGGTCCTTCTGGTTGTGGCATGTGGGATGCTGCCTCAGCATGGCCTGATGAGCAGTGCCATGTCCGCGCCCAGGATCCGAACCAACGAAACTCTGGGCTGCCACAGCAGAGTGCACGAACTTAACCACTTGGCCACGGGGCCAGCCCCCATGTCTGCAGTTTTTAAAAGTAACCAGCCCCAAATAATCATCATGCCAAAGAGAAGTATCTTGGGGTGGCTAATTCTAGTTCCCTGCAAAGTAAAAAATAGACCTATAACTTGGGGCCTGATCCTGCACGCTATTAACTTCAAGATAAGGTGTTTGGATTTGCATTCACCAATTCCTTACCAAACGCTTCCTTGTCATTCATAAATTACACAATGTAGAGTAATTCCATGAACAGAGTCATAGAATCTAGAGCTGAAGGGCACCACAAAGGTCAATGAGAACATCACTTATTGTACAAATGAGTAAATTGATCCCCAGAGGTATGGGTGACTTGTTAACATGAGTTGATTAGTTTGGGCAGAATGAAACGAGAATCCACATGAGTGGTTCCTGGTTCACTGCTCTCTGGTTGATATCCTTTCAGGTTGATGTAGCAGAAAGAGTAGGGACTTTGAAATGAGACAGACCTAGGTTTGAAATTCACGTCTACCACATAATTGGTTTGTGACTTTGGACATGTCACTTAACTTCTTAGAGGCTCTGTTTCCATACCAACAAACTGGGGTTGATGTTTGCAAAACACCGAACTTGGTCCCTACAACATAGTTAGCATTTCAATAGTTATTAGCTTCTCCTCTTTTGTTTACTTCAGAGGGGTCAGCATCCTAGGGAGTATGATTTAGGAGCTCCACATCCCAACCTCCTCTCTTAGCTGGTTTGAGATAAACAGTGATAAAATCACCAAGGGCTCAGACAACAAAATATCTCCAGAAAGCCCTGGTTGAAATAGTTGTCTTAGGCTCTGGAACCATGAGGCATGGGAGTGCAAAAGAAATAGAATACAGGGTCAGTCAGAAAAACTATCCAATGGTGGGTGCCGTCTCATGTGTCAAGCATAAAAGAGCAAGAAAAAAGAGTGTGGAAGAGACATTAAAATCAAGCTCACAATGGATAAAGAAATTGGATTAACAAATTGTGGTACATTCATACGTTGGAATACTATTCAGGAATTAAAAGAACAAACTGCTGAAATACTCAACCATCTGTGTGAATCTCAATCACATTATGTTAAGTGAAAGAAGCCAGACTCAAAAGAATACATACAGTATGAGTTCATTCATGTGAAATTCCTGAATGAGCAAAACTAATCTACAGCGATAGTGATCAGGACAGAGGTTGATTGGGCAGGGAAAACAATTGATTGGAAAGGGGCACAAGAGAACTCCCTGAGGTGGTGTAAATATTTCATTATTGAATACAATTGCCCAAATACATCTCACTGAACCAACTGAGATCTGTGTATTTTATTTTATGTTATTTACGTATTTATGTGTTATGTTATTTATACTTCAATTAACACATAATACAAGCTCACCACTTTCTCCTTTGTGTTTCAAGTAGAATTTAATTTTTTATTATCCCATTGGGTCAAAAGAAAAATCTTTTCTTGCATTATCTTTTCTCCCAGATAAGCAGAGGCCGAGATGGTAAATCTTTGCTGAGATTCTGGAGAAGCTGGGAGGCAGAGCAGAGCTAAGGATGTTCCTAAATATGACAACATCCCGAGTAAAACTGTCTTCCTCCCAGACAATCTAATAGGAAGTTAATCCACATTAGACAAGGGAAGAGAGACCAGAGATGTGGCAATTTCTCAGGAATAAGAGGACTTTTGGTGGAATGAGCCAGTGGAAGGCACTTATGTAAAACCACAGGGATTTGCTGGGGGCTTGCGGCCTCATACTTGCGTGTGGGAGGGAGTTGTCAATTTAGACATTTTGGAGCTAGTGTTCCTAAGACTTCCTGTGTCGTGTAAAAAGAATATATAAACCCTTCTTGGAGAACACACAGAAGAACTTACTAAGATTTTTGTCGAGGAAGACATTGACATACTTACACCATGATCTTCTTGCATATATTAGTCTCCTATACTCTAGGGAAAAAAAGATTGATTTACGATTGTTTGTTTATTTTCCTAATAGTCTTTAAACTTGAAAGCAAGTATCTTGTGTTTTTGTCTATGAATTCCAAGCAGATAACCCAGTGCCTGGCACAGAATATTGTCTCTTCTTCATCTCCAAGTCACTATTCTTCAACACTCTCCTTCTCATCCTAAATCCCTGCTCCCCTCACCACTCTTCTGCTTATTTTCATAGCATTTGCCTGTTTATTGTCTCTTTTCCCCTCATGAACATTAAATCCAGAGAGTCAGAGACTTTGGCAAATAGCGCTAGATTCTGTTTGAATATTTGTTTAAAAATGAGTAAATGTACAACTTAGCGACTATAGTTAATAACACTGTATTGCATATTTGAAAGTTGCTAAGAGAGTAGGTCTTAAAACTACTCATCACAAGAAAAACATCTGTAACCATGTATGGTGACGTATGTTAACGAGACTTATTGTGGTGATCATTTTGCGATATATACAAATTTAGAATAGTTATGTTGTACACCTCAAACTAATATAATGTTATATGTCATTTATACTTTAAGAAAAAATATATAAATGAGTGTCCATAATAAATATTTATGAAAGGAATTGTATTATGACATAAAGGAGTCTTTCTAAATAGTTTTATAAAGATCACCAACTATGTGGTCTATGGTCTCTGAAGATGGTTATACAAAATTGTGCCCCATCTCTGTTGAGTAACCTCTTTTGCCCAGTGCTAGGAGCTCCACACTATTTCCTTCTCGTGAGACTGGATTGGAACCTAAAAGAGGCAACTAGGACAATTCTCAAATGGGAGCCATTGGGCAAAGAGAAGCGCAAGGAATTATCACCATCATATTTCAAGCTTCTACTGATTTTCACGAGAATCTGTAATTTTACAATGTGGTTTTCAAAGTCACTACTGAATGAGAGAGAGAGTGAGAGTAAAGAAAATGCAGTCATCATTATGAAAATACCTGTTGAGATTCTTGATGGCGTGACATTGCAGGTTATTTTTGACCCATCCAATATCCATAAAACAAATTGTCTGCCCAGAATGTGTTGTTGTATAATAATCACTCTCATTCAATCATTTCCTATCCAGCCATCTCTCTATCTACACTCAGTAGTTTTAATTATACGACACAGAAATACACAAACACACACTCCCCTTATGATTTCCTTGGTTTCAACGTGTGGGAATGAGAAATACAAATTCCTGAGAATTTTCAGGAATGTATGAAATTATAAATTATTCTTAAAATATTTTCAACATTCTTTATACTCTTTATTTATTATAGGTATCCAAAATTTGTTTGATAATTATAAATATTAGTGTATTAGTATACACCAAGTAGTGTAGATTATAGTGAATAGCCAAACACTGGAAAATGCCCTGTGAACATTATTAGGTAGTATTTGAATAACTAAACATTCAGATCTATCAATAAGATTGTGACACTAAACAGAATCACATATCAAGATTGCCAATTTTAGAAATTATTTCCTTCCAAAATTTGTTGTCTTGGAACATCACTCATAGGATTTGTATAAAGTATCCTGGGCATATCAACTTACTAATATTTATTTTATTTGCAATAATGACTAATGTTAGAAGCAGATGGGGCCATGAACACACACATGGAAACAGCTACAAACAAGACTGAGTGATTAGATTATGACTGCTTCTCTCTCTGCTTCTTGTCCTGGTTCTGGAAATGTAGACTTAACTTTTGACTCCGTGTGTTACGTTTTCTGCTCCTGCTTTCCCCTTGACATGAGTGGACTCCTCTAAACAGTAACCTCTCTATGTTGGCTAGTTTTCTTTCATTCCTGCAGAAGAATTATAATACTTTTACCAATTTTCTAATTTCTCAACTACTTTCTCTCGGAGTTTGGATTTAAAAATAAATAATTGTTTTAGAAATGCTAGGAAAAAATTCCCACATGGAAACACCACTCTTAGCACTGTGACTAACCCTTCCTTTAATCCACCAGTTAAACAGTAAGGAAAGAAATGGAGAAATCTACTCTCACAACACATCAGAGATATTTTCATCATGTATTCTGGCCTTAAGGTACTTATTAATTAGTAGTGGAGACATGTACTCAATTAAATACACTACCTGATAAGATATATTTTAATAAAATTCAATGAGAGAGGCATAGATAGAGGACGTCTGTGGGAAGAGAGGTTGCTTTCTGGGCAAGTACTTCTTGGTAAGGCAGTTGATACCAAGGACAGACTTGCAAACCCAAAAGGCTGCATGCAGGTGGTAAACAGGAATTTGAAAGAAGTGGTGAAGGTGAAGGAGAGGAAAAATGAAGGAAACCTAAAGTAATTTTGCAAGTTCTGACTTCTGTTTACGCTGCCAGGAGGCTACCTTGTTAGGAGGGGATCATCATTTTCTCAAGGCAAACATTGACATTTAAGTCCCATCATTTAACTCACAATGTGCTGATACTCCACTCAATGTTTTAATCCAGAATGTAATAATTACATGGAACGACTCTTATATTAAAGGTATAATTTTTCATCAAGAAGGAGGAGCTCGTTCTATTCAGCAAAAATAAGTAGAGGAAGATACCTGGAGAAGCCCAGTAATTCAGTTGAAAGGACTGATCAACTCTTTAGAGCCTTTTCCCCAACAGAACAAAGTAACATTTCATTCTCTTCTTTTAGAGTTCCAGGTGAATTTTCTGTATGAATTGTGACATTAAATAAAAATGAAAGGAGGCATGAAAATGCAGTTGCAAACTTTCCTTTTGTTGGCATTCCAGACAATGCCTAGCACAGTGTGTACATTTAATTGATTCATTATGTTCTGATGTGACTTGGCCTGGATATGTTGATAAGCAACCAGCCAACCAGAGAGTTCTGTTTCTCTCTTCCAACATTGAGTTGGCAGCAAAGGCTTTTCGAATATATTGTTAAACCCATGACTATTTCCAGAATAAGTAAAGTTTTGCAGTTCTTCTCCTTATCCCTATGTGAAAACAGCTTAAAAATTAAAAGTATCAAAAGCAGTTTTGAAGAGAAAAAGAGGTAACAAAAACAAAAAATGTTAATCCAGGAAAAATATGAAAAATGGAGGAGGGTCTTGCTGTGATGATGGGAGTTTTATGTGCCAAATAAATCTACATAAGCTTCAGATTCCCTTTAGAAATTATCATTTTTCTGATTATAAAAGCAACACAATCTTTTTTTGTAAAAACATGAAAAAATGTGTAAATGAATAAAGAAGAAAAAAATTATCCTAATTCTATGAGTCACAGATAAAACTGTTAACTTTCTATTGTATTTTTATTCATCGTTGTGCATATGTAGTATTACAAAATTGGGCTCCTATTGTAAATAAATATAGGTTGGTACCTTACTTTTATCACTTATAGTTATAATGATAAATATTACTCTTTATTCTTAAATATTAATTTAAATATGATTTAAAGTATGTTGTGTTTATGTATCTAATATTTGAAGTTAGATTTTAATAACTTTTAATTTTATAAATATAGAAACAAACATATGTTTTCAGTTTTGTTTGACCCTGTCAATTTCTTGATGTTGTGATTGTAGAATAAGAATTATTGAATCAAAGAATAGAAACCTTTCTAGGCCTTTGGTATACTTAGCTATATGACATTCGGAAGAGTCATACCAATTTCTTAGATCAGTTATGATATCCACTGGCAGACACTCTCACTCTCTTCCTGGAGTTGTGAACTAAATTTTATGGGCTGGATCCAGACCCATGCCTCATAGGTTGTACCCTCCTTTATTTGTTCTGGGAGAGATGCTTCCTTTTAAGAACTGTCTCTGGAGCCCTCTTCACCTCATTTTTCCTCAGGGTAAATGAGAAGGTTTCTCAGTGTGGTGTCAGCTGTGAACACTGGAGAGGGAAGCTGATTCTGCTTGAGGGTTTGTCTGTGGTTGGGGCACAGCTACAGGAAGATGTTATAGCCATCCAGCAGTAGATGGGAGGAACAGTGGTGCCACCCATTGAGTGGCTCCTTGAGAAGCAGCCAATAAGAAGACAGAAGAGGTGAGGAAGGAGAAACAGCAGAGGTTTAGTGAAAAACACAAGTATAGATATAAATGGGTCCTGCAGGCAGTGCTGGTGTCAACCAGAGGCAGTTTTCCATACTCCAGCATGACTGGCACATGGAAGGGGCTTAGTCAATGAATGCTAATTTCTGACCATTTCTTGGCATGGCAGAATGAGTGAATGAAGGTGACAAGTTGAGATATATGGAATGAAGGAAATTGATGCATTAAATAAGCTAATGTTTGCGATTCATTCAAATCTAAAACAGTAATAAAATACATTTCTTTGAGTAAAATACATGTCTTTATGAATAGTCATTAGTTAAGGCAACTTTCACGAGATAATTTAATATTATTGCCTCCTCAGGAGGCAGGATGTGTAAAGGTATCAACCTTTATTCCCAGGGTATATGGGGGGGGGGCGGGTTCCTGATAGAACAATTGCCCCTGAGTGTAACCACGGTGAGTTACAATCTTTAAAATATGGCTAGGACACTAGAGCTCCTGCATGAAAGTTTTGTCCAAATTTTTGAATCTCATTCAAAGCACCTCTAGAAAATGAGTGCAGATTGTGGATGTGGGGAAAATATGGCAAAAGAGAAATATCAACTGCAAAGGGTGGTAAAGTAAGTATTATAATTCTATATTTATCATTTAGAGTTTATTATCATGGCAAGTGACAGGTACCCACACTAGACCCCCTAAGCCTTCAACTGGTACTAGACACCGTTTTACCAAGACAGCATTCCTCAGAGCACCTTTGATATCCTTCTTTCCCAGAGTATAGATAAGGGGATTGAGTATGGGGGTGACAAAGGTGTAGACCAGGGCGACTTGGCAGTCCTCATCATCAGAGGTGCCAGACTGGGCACTCAGGTAGGCCAGGCTGCATCAGCCATACTGCAGCAAGACCACAGTGAGATGGGAGGAGCTGGTAGAGAAGGCCTGGCAGTGACCCTCAGCAGAGCGGATGTGCAGGATGGCACAGATGATGAACACATAGGAGACACAGGTAAGCAGGAAAGAGACAGTCAGCACCAGGATGCCCACGACATAGAGGATGGCCTGGTGCACGTGGATGTCGGTGTAGGCCAGCCACAGGACCGGAGGCACAACACAGAGGAAATGGTTGATTTCCTGGTGGTGCCCACAGAAGGGCAGGGTGAAGATTAAGGATGTGAGCTGCAGGTAAAGGAAGAGGGCCAGGCCCAGGGCACTGGCCACCATCTGGATGCACAGCTTCTGGGTCATGACAAGGGTGTAGTGCAGTGGGTAGCAGATGGCCATGTAGAGTTCATAAGTCATGACTGCCAAGAGAAAACAGTCTGTGCTGCCAAGGGTGACAAAAAAGAACATTTGAGCCCCCCAGCCAGCCAACAGAATTGGCTTCTGGGTCCCAAAAATGTTAGAAAGCATCAAAGGCACCACAACACAGGTGTAGCAGATTTCCAGGAACCACAGATTGGACAGGAAGAAATACATAGAAGGGAGCCGAGTCTGCACATCACCCAGATGATGGCTGTGTTGCCACAAAGGGTCATTAAGTAGAGGAAGAGAAATGCAGGGAAAAGAGGGCCTGAAATTCAGGTACTGCTGTGAATGCACAGAACACGAACTCAGTGGGACCTGACTGGTTGAGGACAGGGCTCCCAGCAAAAATGTCTCCAACAAAAGAACAGAAAAGTGCTGAATCTTTCTTAGGTGAGTTGCTTTATTGCCTGAAGAAAAGCAGGGATTTTAAATTTGATTCTTTATTTGGAATTATCTATTTAGTATCCGGTTTGCAGTCTAAATGCTTGGAATGAATTCACAATAGAGTGTATGAAATATTTTTCCACGGAAATCTTCATGAATAGGATAGATCCTCATCTGTAGACATTTCTGGTGACAAAGACATGTAGATGTTCCTGGAGAAATCACTTTTTTTACTCTGGTATTTTAAATCCAGTTGACGAGGGCTAGCTCCTTGCTTGTATTTAATTAAACTAAAGAGTTGTACAGTGATATATATATTCCAAATGAGATAAATGGATGTGTTGCTCACTTTTTGTGCAAACATTCTGATTGAAATATAACATATATACAGAGAAGTTCACAAATCCTAAGTGTACAGCTTGATTTATTTTTTAAGTGGTAAATACACCAGTGTAACCACTACCAAGGTTAAGAAATAGAACAATTCCAGTAACTTATAAGCATCCTTTAACCCTTCTTTCAGTATTTATCCCTCTTTTGACTTTTATCACTGCAGATCAGTTTAACTATGGTTAAATTTATATGTGCAATAACAAAGTATGTACTTTATTGTAACTGACTTCAACATTATGTCTGCAAAGGTTATTCTTGTTGTTTTGTGTAGCAAGACATTGTTCTTTCCATTGTTTTCTAGTATATATCAGAGAGACTAGAAGCACCTGGGCCCACCTTCACAGGAACTGAGACATTAGTGATAGCCATTACTGTGACCTAGTACAGGCATGCTGACACAGAAGCTAGCAGATGCCATTGAATTTCTTCCTGTGGTCTGTTAGCACAGAGGTTTGCCCCACCCACTAGAGCACTTATTTAATCCAGCTCAGCCAAGACAGGCAGCCCACCTTAGGGACTCACCCCAACCACCAGCAAGCCTACAAGGAACTTGTGGGCCCACATAGGTGGGTTGTATAGGACCTCTGTAGCAGGGTGAGTGGGTTTGCCTCAGTGGGGTGGGACTTGCACACAGGGTGGGACTACATTGGTGGGATGTGTGGACCTGTGGGCAGTGGGATGTGTCAGCTGGAGCAGATTTGTGCCACTGACCATCTCAAACAGTCACAAAGGGGATCTGCTCCACCTTCTAACACCTGAAAGGATTATGTGCTGCCACACCTGGGGCCAACCCCCCCACCCATAGTTGCACTCCTGAAATATCTAAGAAAAGCCTTGCAGACTGGAGGCCTACAGCAACTGTGAGCCCCTGAGCCTAGTAACCAGACATGCTGGGGGTATAACTCACTTAAGAGAAAAACAGCAACAGGTGTGTGCTACTAGAACTTGCAGCCAGCCATATTGGGGATTGTACCAACTGATAAAGTGACTAAAGTGATGATAGCAGCCGCATGCTGCTGAGCCTTGCAACCAGCTGGCCTCAGGCCAGCTTAGCTTACCCATGCACCCACAGCAAGAGCAACCCTGACACAACAGAAGGTACACATGTGGCCCACACAGAGGACACTCCTGGAACATTTGGAACTGGTGATGAGAAGGAAGACCATTGCTGGGCCCCATAAGGCATCTCTTACATGAGGCTACCTCTCTCTGATCAGGAGAGGTAGCTTATCTACATAATACATAGATACAAGCACAGAGAGGTACACAAAGTGAGGAGACAAAGGAATATGTTCCAAATAAGGGAATAGGACAAATCTTCAGAAAAAGAACTAAACAAAACTGAAATAAACAATCTACCTGATAAAGATTACAAACTAATAGTCAAGGATGCTCACTGATTTTGGAAGAAGAACAGATGAACACAGTGAAAACTTCAACAAAGAATTGAAAAATATAAAAAAGCACCAAGTATAATTGAAGAATACAATAACGGAAGTGAAAAATTCACTATAAGGAATCAACAGAAGAGTAGATGACACAGAAAAATGAATCAGTAAGCTGGATGAAAGAGTAGAGGAAATCATCCACACTCAACAGAAAAAAGGGAAAAGAATTAAAAAGAATGAAGACAGTCTAAGGGACCTCTGGGACAACATCAAGTAAACTAACATCCATATTATAAGTGTCCCAGAAGGAGAAGAGAGAGACAAAGGGGCAGGGATTCTGTCTGAAGAAATAATAGCTGAAAACTTTTCTAATCCAAGGAAGGAAACAGACATCCAGGTACAGGAAACACAGAGAGCACCAAACAAGATGAACCCAAAGAGGCTGACACTAAGACAAATTATAATCCAAATTTCAAGAATTAAAGATAAAGAGAGAATCCTAAAAGCTCCAAGAGAAAGGCAACAAGTTACACACAAAGGAAATCCCATAAGGCTATCAGCTGACTTCTCAACAGAAACCTTATAGGCTAGAAGAGAGTGGCAAGATATATTCAAAGTGCTGAAAGGAAAAAACCTATAGCCAAGAATACTCTACCCAGCAGTTATCATTCAGAATGAAAGGAGAAATGAAGAGTTTTCCAGACAAACAAAATTAAAGGAGTTTATCACCAATAAACTGGCCTTACAAGAAATGTTAAAGAGACTTATTTAAGTGGGAGAGAAAAGACCACAAATAGGAGAAGAAAGTTACCAAGAAGAAAAATATTTGCCCTGGTAAGACAAATATTCAGTAAAGGTAACAGATCAACCACCTATAAAGCTAAAATGAAGGTCAAAAGACATAAGTACTAAAAACATAGATCTCCATGATAAGAGGTTAAGGGATACACACATACACACAGGTTAAATATCATATCAAAAACAAAATAGGGGAAGGGGAGTAAAACTGTAGGCCTTTTAGTAAGAGGTCAAACTTAAGAGATCAACTTAATAAAAATTGCTCTTTACATAGTTTATTATATATGAATCACATGGTAATCAGAAACCAGAACCTATAATAAATAACATATACACATAATAAATTATACATACACAAAATATAATAAATATATACACAAGAAATTAAGAGAATGGAATCCAAACATAATACTAAAGAAAGCTATCAAACAACAAGGGAAGAGAGCAAGAGAAGAAGAAAGGAACAAAGGAGAATTACTAAATCACCCAGAAAAAAGTAACAAAATGGTAGTAAGTACGTACTTTTCAATGGAAACTTTAAATGTCAATGGACTAAATGCTCCAATAAAAAGACATATGGTGGCTGAATGGATTAAAAAACAAGACCCATATATATCATGCATACAAGAGACACACTTCAGTCCTAAAGACACTCACAAAGTGGAAGTAAAGGTGTGGAAAAATATACTCTATGCAATGGAAATGTAAAGAAATCTGGGGTAGCAATACTTTTATCAGACAAAACAGACTTTAAAAAAAAAACTATAACAAGAAACAAAAAAGAGTACTACATAATGATAAGGGGAACAATCCAACAAGAGGACATAACACTCATAAATATCTATGAACCCAACATAGGAGGACTTAAGTATATAAAGCAATTATTAACAGACATAAAAGGAGACATTTAAAGTAATACAATAATGGTAGGGATCTTTAACACTCCACTTACATCAATGGATAGATCATCCAAAAACAAGATCAAAAAGGAAACATTGGATTTAAATGACACATTAGATCACATGGACTTGGCAGTTATATACAGAACACTCCATCCAAAAAACCACAGAATACACATTCTTTTTCAATGCACATGGAACATTCTCCAGGATAGATCACATATTAGGGCACAAAAAAGTCACAATAAATTTAAGAAGATTGAAGTAATACCAAGCATCTTTTCTGACCACAGTGGTATGAAAGTAGAAATCAACTACAAGAAGAAAGCTGGAAAAGCCACAAATATGTGGAGATTAAAAAAATGCTACTGAACAACAAATGGGTCAAAGATGAAATAAAAGAAGTCAAAAAATACCTGGAGACAAAAGAAAATGAAAATACAACATGCAAAAAATTTATGGGATAGAGCAAAAGCAGTACTAAGAGGGCAGTTCATAGCAATATAGACTACATCAACAAACAAGAAAAATCTCAAACAACCTAACAGTGCCCCTAACGGAACTAGAAAAAGAAGGATAAACAAAGCCCCAAAGCAGTAGAAGGAAGGAAGGAAATAATAAAAATCAGAGAAGAAATAAATGAAATAGACTAAAATAAATAGAAAAAAATCAATGAAGCAGAGAGCCGGTTCTTTGAAAAGATAAACAAAATTGACAAAACTTTAGCTAGACTCACCAAGAAGAAAGAGAGAAGCCTCAAATAAATAAAACCTGAAATTAAACAGGAGAAATTACAGCAGACACCTCAGACATACAAAAAATTATAAGAGAATACTACTAAAAGCTATACACCAACAAATTGGATAATTTAGAAGAAATGGATAAATTCTTAGAATCACACAACCTTCCAAAATGAAATCAAGAAGAAATAGAGAATTTGAATAGACCAATCACCAGTAAGGAGATTGAAACAGTAATCAAAAACCTCTCAGAAAACAAAAGTCCAAGAGCAAATGGCTTCCCTGGTGAATTTTACCAAACACTCAAAGAAGACAATACATATCCTTCTCAAATTCTTCCAAAAAATTGAAGAGGACGGGAAGCTTCCTAACTCTTTCCATGAGACCAAAATTACCCAGATATCAAAACCAGACAATGACAACAACAAAAGAGAAAATTACAGGCCAATATCTCTGATGACTGCAGATACAAAAATCTTCAACAAAATACTAGCAAACTGACTACAACAATACATTAAAATGATCATACACCATGATCAAGTGGGATTTATGCCAGGGATGTTTCAACATTTGCAAATCAATCAAGGTGAAACACCACATCAACAAAATGAAGAATAAAAATCACACAATTGTCTCAATAGATATAGAGAAAGCATTTGACAAGATATAACATCGATTTATGATTAAAAAACTCCTAATAAAATGGATATAGAAGGAAAATACCCCAACGTAATAAAAGCCATATATGACAAACCCACAGCTAATGTCATACACAACAGTGAAAAATTGAAAGCTATCTCTTTAAGAGCAGGAATCAGACAAGGATGTCCACTTTCACAACTTTCATTTAACAGTATTGGAAGTCTTAGCCAGAGCAATCAGGCAAGGAAAAGAAACAAAAAGGATCCAAATTGGAAAGGAAGAAGTAAAACTGTCACTATTTGAGATGACACGATTTTATATGTAGAAAACACGAAAGAATCCATGAAAAACTTTTGGGAAAAAATAAACAAATATAGTGACGTCATTAGGTACGGAATCGACACACAAAAATCAATTGTATTTCTATACGCTAACAATGAAATAGCAGAAAAAGAAATTAAGAATACAATCCCATTTACAATCACAACAAAAAAGAATAAAATACCTAAGAATAAATTTAACCAAAGAAGTGAAAGACATGTACACTGAAAAGTATAAAACATTTTTGAAAGACATCGAAGACACAAAGAAATGGAAAGATATCCTGTGCTCACGGATTGGAAGAATTAACAGTTAAAAAACCATGCTTCCTGAAGCAATCTAGAGATTCAATGCAATCAGTATCAAAGTCAAAATGACATTTTCACAGAAATAGAATAAAGAATCTTAAAATATATATGGAATGAAAAAAAGACCCCAAATAGCAAAGCAATCCCGAGAAAAAAGAACAAAGCTGGAGGCATCACAATCCCTCACTTCGAAATATACTACAAAGTTATAGTACGCAAAATAGAATGACACTGACACAAAAACAGACACAGAGATCAGTGGAACATAATCCAGAGCCCAGAAATAAACACACACATCTATGGGCAGCCAATTTTTGACAAGGGAGCCAAGAACATACAATGTAGAAAGGAGAGTCTCTTCAACAAATGGTGTTGGAAAAACTGGACAGCCACATGCAAAAGAATGAACACAGACCATCATCTTACACCATACACAAAAATTTACTCAAAAAAGGATTAAACACTTGAATGTAAGACCTGAAGCCATAAAGCTTTTAGAAAACATAGGCAGTAGACTCTTCAACATTGGTCTTAGCAGCATCTTTTCAAATACCATGTCTACTCAGCCAAGGGAAAGAAAAGAAAAAATTAACAAATGGGACTACATCAAACTAAAAAGCTTCTGCACAGCAAAAGAAACCATCAACAACCAAAAAGACAACCTAACAATTGGGAGAAGATATTTGCAAACCACATATCTGATAAGGGGTTAACATCCAAAATATATAAAGAACTCATACAACTCAACAACAACAGAAACAAACAACCCAATTAAAAATGGGCAATGTATCTGAACAGACATTTTCCCAAAGAACTACACAGATAGCCAACAGGCACATGAAAAGATGTTCAACATCACTAATTATTAGGGAAATGCAAATAAAAACTACAATGAGATACCACCTCATGTCTGTCAGAATGGCTATAATTATGACGACAAGAAATAACAAGTGTTGGAGAGAATGTCGAGAAAAGAGAACTCTCATACACTGCTGATGGGAATGCAAACTGCTGAAGCCACTATGGAAAACAGAGTGGAGATTTCTCAAAAAATTAAGGATAGAACTACCATATGATCTAGCTATTCCACTTCTGGGTATTTGTCCAAAGAACACAAAAACACAAATGTGTGAAGATATGTGTACCCCTGTGTTCATTGCAGCATTATTCACAGTAGTCATGACTTGAAAACAAAGTGCCCATAATTGGATGAATGAATAAAAAAGATGTGGTATATATACACAATGGAATACTACTCAGCCATAAAAATGATGAAATCTTGGCATTTGTGATAACATGGATGGACCTTGAGAGAAGTCTGCTAAACTAGCAAAATAAGTCAGATGGAGAAAGTCAAATACCATATGATTTCACTCATAATTAGAAGATAGAAATAACAACAACAGTAAGCAAACACAGATACAAAGACTAGATTGATGGTTACCAGAGGGCAGCGGGGAGGGAGGAGGGAGAAAAAGGCAATAGGGCACATACATATGGTGATGGGTGGTAATTAGTGTTTGGGTGGTGAACATGATTAGTCTACACAGAAATTGAAATATAATGATATACACTTGAAATTTATAATGTCATAAACCAACGTTACCTCAATAATTTAAAAAAAACCTTTCATTTGTTTTAAAAATACTTGGTGAACTTTTAAAAAAATTTTCTTGTGATAAGAACACAACATGAGACCCACCTTATTAACAAATTTTAAATGTACAATACCTTTAATTACCTCATAAATCATACAAAAATATCTAAGTAAATTAAACATAGGGACAAAAAGAAAGTATACATTTTTAAAGGTACAGTATTGGATGACCAACTGAAACAAATGTTCTAAATTAGCTATATATTTATCTAAGGTAGTAAAATATAAAAAAATCATTCTAAATGTCCAATATTAGGGAATAGCTTAATAAATTGTAGAACATCAATACTATTAATATTAGGTAGTCACAAAAAGTATAACTTTGAACACTGAATTGAAAAAGAAAAACATTTACGACTTACTGTGAGATGGAAATACTATATGCTCTCATTGTAAGAGTGTAAAATATGTTTGTAGGAATGAGGTCATCTGAACAAATAAATATATCAGTTTAGGGTAAAAAGGGAAAATAAGTCTGAATATAGCCTTCATATGCACTTAATCACACGTTCAGTTATAAGAACCAGCACAGACTCTTTTTACTGACCATTGCCATGAATCTAAAAGGCAAGCTGTCTTCACTCACATGGATTTTAGATATTTTGAACCTTTATGGATAAATTCGATGTGCTTACTTGGACTTCAGAAAAGACCTTGACATGCACTGCTGCCTCTGCCATAAAGCACATTCCTTTCCCTTCTCTTGGCTGGTTTGTCATCTCTTAAGTCATAGTCTATCACCTCAGAGAGGCCTTCTGGAACACAAAGCAGCACTCTGCCCCTATCATATCTATCACATCACTCTTTCACACTCAGTCCCCAGTGTCCCTACCCTGTTCTGCCTTTTCTTTATAGCTTTCACCCCTCTAATATAGTATTAAATGTTTTTATTCTTATTTATTGTTTATTATCTGTCTTCCTCCCTTCAAGAATATAATCTCTATGAGGGCAAGATTGTTGTCTGTTTTGCACCCTGAAGTATCCCAAACATTGGAAATATGACTTGGCTCATAGTAAGAATTCAACAAATGTTTGTTACATATTGAACTTGTTACATATTGAGTAAAAATACACATTATTGATAACAAACATGAGACAGGGAGGCTGCATGTGGCTACAAATTAATGGCAGCAATGAGGAGAAACTATGTGATTTTAAGTACATAATGTCTGGAGGGAGGTGGAAAGGAAGAAAAAACTAAAAAAAAGCATGGTTAGCCTAAGAGTTAGTAATATAGCTACAATTACAAATATATATGTATGTCTTTAAGGACTAGGAAAATATCAGCAGAGGGAAAACTTGATCAAGAAACAAGTAGGATAAGGAAACGTGAAACCAAAGATCAGAGGGAGTGATTATGGGAAAATTCTTCATAAAATTTTTGCTTATCAAGAAAAAGACATAGATCATAGAATTTTCTAGCTGGAAGGATCCATGAAGTCCATTTAACTCAACATCACATATCACAGATGAGGAAACCCACATAAGAGCTTCACTACTTGCCCAAGGTCAACAGTTACCACATGGCAGAGCCATAACGAGACCCCACATCTCCAGATGCCTAGACTAGTGTTGAGTTAGTTCATTACACATGTTCCATGAGCTCACGCTGAAATGAATGTGTGCCTTTGACAATGCTCACTGGGAGACTGTCTGGAACACAACATCAGTAAGTTCCCTACTGGGTATAGGAAAGGAATGAGGATACCCAATTGGAATTCCCAGATAATCATTGTCTACGGTGACCATGCAGAAAAGTTGCCCATTAATCTTGATTAGTTGATCAACTCAGGAAATTTTTCTCAAATATTTTCTTTAGTTGGCTTCAGTTTAAGAGGAACCATTGGGGAAGTTCCTCCTCTGTGGGGACCCATTAATTTTAAAGAAATTTCATAAAGAACGCTAAATGATCTGACTAAATCAGAAAGATTGGACAATGAGTGGATGTATCAGAGTCTGTTTTCTATCATTTAGGAGGGGTCAGATCTTCTCATTCAGCACTTGATTTAGGATTATTCCAAGTATCATCCTTCCAAAGTATGTCCCTCTCACCCTGCTCCACCCTGATCATAAATTTCTAAGCTGTCTCTTCTCCTGAATTTTAGCATGCAAAGGACTTTCCTACATTCTCATCTGGATATTATAGAGGTATTGTATACTGTCTACTTGTCCTCTCTGGGAGATACTGCACAACATGAAGTTCATGCGTCCTCTTTCCATTTTACTCTGTAAGAAGATGATAAGTAGGGTCAACGAACCCCCTGGAAGAATTCTCTGTCCTCTGTGGCAAGAACTCTTAACATCTCTGCAAAAGAGTTAATCTGCTCTTTAGTGAATTTCCTTAGGTGGCTGATGGAATGAAGTGCCTTTTAAAGCGGTAGGGGAGCATCTCAACAGACGTAATATCTTTAATTGATTTTATTTCTAAAAATAATAAAATACAAATTTCTACAGTGCATTACAATACAATACGTATATATCAACATTGAATTGTGGAAAACAAATGAGTTATAAGAGTAGGTACTACTATCCATTTTTACAGATACAGAAAAGGGAACTCTGATAAATGGTTGAATTACCCAGCATCATATACGTAATAAGTGTAAAACTAGGATGAAACTTTGGTCTTTTGCCTTTTTTTCACTATTTATTTCACAGAACTACCCTAAAGAGTATTGCATGGACCTCACTTTTTTCAAGCAGCATCATTAAATCATCAGCATTTAATAGTGCTCTGTGAAAAAAAAGTATTTCATGGTAAAATAGAGTTGGAAAATTTTGAGGTAAAATTAAGCTGTTTGCTTTACAACAGAACCTCACAGAACTTTGATGTGCTAATATGCGTCGTGAATCTTGATAAAAGGTGTGAATGTTTTCTAAGTTGACCACAAAAACTTTTTATTTCTGGAGTCTCATGAAAAATTCTGTTCCACTTGAAGGAGCACAATTTAGAAATTCATTCCTCAGAGGGTGTTTAAACTATTTTCTTATGTGTCGTGTTCTCTTATCAGGCTGAAGTTGGCAATCATGTCTTCTAATTTTTTTAGATCCCTCCACATAAGTAAGCCCAAGAATTGAGTTCATAACACTCAGCAAATGTTTTATTTATTGATAAAGCATGGTGGCCTTATAGTTGATGAGAAGAAACTTTTTTGGAAGTTCATAAAAGGAGCACCTATCACTAGAATTGGGGAAAGATGAGGATCAGGGAAAGCTTTCTGGGGGAGATGAGACCTAAACTAAGCTCTGAAGGAGGAGTAAGACATAGCTAGGGAGTGTGGAGAAGAGTGTCCAAGGCAAATAGAATAGATGATGAAAGATCCGCAGAGCAAGAGAGGCTATGGAAGACAATGAAAGTGGTTCAGTACGGCTGGTGTGGAAAGTGAAAGAAGGAGAATGGGAAAAAAGAAATAACTATGAGATGACAAGGAGAGCATTTAACGTCCATGACTGTTAATTCTCATAACAACTGTGTAGGGTAACTATAGTATACTCTCCACAGCTAAATATCTGAGATCCATAGAGGTTAAAAGTAACTTTGTCCATGGTTCTAAAAGTAGTAAATGGCAGATCGAGAACCCACACTTTTGTTTAGAGATCAAATGTCTCCTAAAGGTGTAATCAACTTGGGTTGCCATTAGGGAAAATAGTTTGGGGCAGGAGATGTTTTAAAGAGTTCTCAAATATTTCTACAAAAGCTGTTCCTCCCCTTACCTGTGTTCATAGCACCAGACTGAATTTGGGCACAGTTTTCAGCAGCACTGCCAGATCCGTACTGAGTATCCTTTCTGCCTGGATGCTTGCACTCTCTTAACTAAGTTACACAGCCTTTGATGTAGATGAAAAGTGATATATACTAAAGGCTGTGTGTAGACCCCACTCTCTGTTAATTTGTCACGTGGAATGTGGATTCTGACCTCAGGTACACTCATAACTAGCCATAAGCCTCTGAATAAGGCTTAATCTTGGTGGATCTCAGTTTTTGCATGTAGATTATCAGAGGTTAGAACTAGATACCTCTTGAGTTCCCTTGTAGTTCCCAGGTATAGGAATTCAACTTTATATATGCTTTATAAATGAGCATGTATATGACCTATAACTTGGCTCTCTATGGTTTCAAGGCTCTCCCTAACATTTAACAAGTTTTCTGGTTTTAAAAGCATGGTGTTTATGAATTAGCAATATGCATACATTACACACTGTAATACTGCTTCGTTAGCCATTGAGGAATAATTGTTACCCGGATGAGGTTCCCAACATTATCAAACTTATTGGTTCAACAAGCACATCAACAGTTTAATTGGTATGCTTTCCACCATTCATTTATCAACTGAATCCATCCCACTCTAGCCCTTCTTTATTGCGAGTAGCAGATAAATATAAACAAAATAACCATTGGACTGAGAAAGCCCCAATCTAGGTGAGGCTGAAGGAATTGAGATATAATTGGGCTGTAGAATGAGCCACTGAAAATTGGTTTTGAAAGGAAGTTTAAAGGATATGAAATTTAATTTCAAAATAATTCAATTTAGTTCAAATCAAATCAATTGTGATAGGGATATACTGGTGAACAAGACAGGCATTCTTGCTCTTGTGGAGCTTAAATATAGCCCTGATTTAAATGTTTATCTAACCGGCATTGCCAGGAGTTGAGTATTTTAAGCATCAGCTCCCTGAGGAAGTAATATGGGCACCCAGAAATCAAGTAGATTCTGTGGGTAGTAATGATAACAGGGCTGGAAGTTTCTCTGAGAAAAGCTTTGGGGAGAGTAGTAGAAGACTGAAAATAATAAGTGCAGCTTATGGATTTGCATGGACCATTAGATGATAAAGAAACGAAGGTGTGAATGCCTCAAGCCATACTATAGGATGATAAAGATTCAGAACAGAAAAATTTATTTTCACAGAGCTCTTTTGGACATGAACTAAAGAGCTGGCACAGGAAAGATGTCTACTAAGAACTTTTGTAGATGCAATCAAACTCTCAACCATTAGCCAGATGAAATTGTTGAAATGGTCAAATATTCCATTTGTGCAAATGGACAGGTTACTTCAAAGTCAGTGGTCAAAAGAGTTGAGTGTGAACGACAGAATTAATTACTTATTGTTGAAAACTTGACCATGACAGCAATTTTCACAAAGGTTGTGCCACACATCTTGAATGATAAACCTAGTGGCAACGATAATATTTATTCTCATATTTCATAAAAAGCTGAAGAAAAAGATATGTTTCTACTGCACAACATTAGCCTCACTAACTCCTATTTTTATCAAACTCTATAGTACAAAATGTGACCAGCTAGTTTACTCACTGTACTTCATCTCACAGTACCTCAAATGTTTGCTAAGAAAAAAGCAAGTGTAACCTCCGAGTGTGAACATACATGACAACTGATGACGATCAAGAAAATGTGCAGAGGCTTTTGAAGTAATCCCCAGAGGAGCTCCAGGATCGTTGGAAAGAAACACCACAATAAGAGGAAGTGAAAAAGCTTCGAAAGTGACCATTGGAAGGGAAAACTCTACTTTGTAAGGATGAACTCTGAAGTATTTGATTTTTCAATAGATTATAACCTCACCTTGGATATATGTGCTGGTTTTTCCCTTGAAATTGCCCTGTCACGACTTGCCCTGACACGTATCAGCCTCCAATACTACATCTCGCTTTATCCACAGAAGAAGTATGTTTTGCACCAAATCTTGGCTCTTCCCATTTAGGTACAATGTTGCTCATTTGATTTTCATGTCTTAATAAGATAAAATCATTTTTAAATGTTTTCCTGAATCAAGTTCTATCTTATTTGGTTTTGATGATATATAATTACAATTCTTTTACTGAAAGTTTTCTTTTGTGACATTTTATTTTTCTTCCTTTTCTCTTTTACTTTTCTTATTTAAGGTTTAACAGAACAACTGCAAGACCTAGGAGGATACAACTCTAGAGGAGCCTCACTATCCACTCTGGAAAGATGAGAACTGAAGGGTAAATATCCAAGGGAAACCCACCATCATGAGGGGAGGGCAGTTACGTTCATTGGATGTCTGTTGTGTGCCAAACACATTTCATCATATTTGAAACATTTAATCTTCATAAATTCCCTTTAAGACTCCACATTCACATGCCCAATCACACATTAGAGAATCAAGGCTCATCAAGAAACATAATTAATATAAAAATAAATTAGAAAATAAGGGAAACAGGTTTCAAACGCAGATCTGATTACAAAAATCCACACAATTGACACTAACATTCTTCTTTCTCAACATTATGTTGAAATACCAAAGGATAAAGGAAAATTTTTAATTTATTATATGATTTCAAAGTTGCATTTGTTCATTTTAAACTTTGTAAATACAGAAAAGCATACCCAACAAACAAAAAGAACTGTGATCCCACCAACCTGGTAATACCATTGTTAACATTTGACATATGTTCTTTTATTTTTTATGAATAGATCTAATTATTTTTAGATGGAATTATGGTATAATGCATGTTTATAATCTGCTTTTTCATGAACCTTCTCAATCTTACTAAATATTTTTCCGCAACATCGTTTTTAAGCGATTGCATGTTCCTTCACATGCGTAGACCACAATTAATTTAAGCATTTTCTTCTTATCGTTATTAAGGTTGATACAATTTTTCTCCACGATATAGAAAACTGTGATGAACATTCCTGTCAACAATTTTATGGACACACTCATGGTTAGTTTATAAGAATAAACTCCTTAAAACAATATTGCTGAATCAAAGTGTATGCATTTCTTCAACTCTTCATTACATGTCACCAGATTGCACTCCACACATTCTTACAGCACTTTATCCTCCCAGGAGCAGTGTTTGGCGATATAGCCCTGCTTGCAACTCTGACAACACCAGGTATTACTTTTTTCCCCTTTACTATCAGTTTGTAAACAGAAAATAGTATCTGATTTTGTTTAATTTTGTATTTATCTGAATACTAATGACATTGAATTTTATTTGTTTGCCTTTGCACATTTCTTTTTTGAATTGCCTGTTTTTCTAATGATGAGTTTATTTTTGGTGGATTGTAAAATTTCATTTTCTATTCAATTTGCTTATTTGTTTTTGACCTATAGAATTTTTAAATTTCTATTCTGTCAAAATATCAACATTTTTATGGACTCCGCTCATTTGGTTGTAAGTCATTTGCTCGTACTCTGAGAGGTGAAAAATGTTCATCTAGACTATCTTCTAGTTTTCTTCTACTTTTTAAAATATTTGAATCTTAAGTCTTAAATTTTCATGTGTAATGCTTTAGGGAGTTAATTTTAAAAATGATTAGCCCATTGTCCTGGCACCATATTAGAAAATTAATCCTTCCTGATTAATTTGAAGTAGTGACAATAGTTAATATACATTGAATGTGTACTCTGTGCCTGGACTGGTCTAAGTACTTTCACAGAATAATTTGAGTCTCATAACAACTGTCAAAGTAGGTACATATATTTTCAGTTCCATTTTACAGGTAATGAAACTGATGCATATAGTAGACAGAGAAAATGTAACACAGTGACTAAGACAAAGGATGCTGGAACCAGCCTGTATTTAAATTCCCTTTGCAACACTTGCTAGCTGTGTGATCTTTGGAAAGTTACTTAACCTCTCTGTGCCTCAATTTTCTCATCTGTTAAACATGGATTAGAGCCCCTTTTAGAGGGCCGTTATGAAATGAATTAATAAATTCAAAGTGCATAGAATAATGTCTGATACAATATGTGCTGTGGAGCAATTAACTATTATAATGATTTTTTTCTCTTCTACTGTACTGGATCTCTAGCACACTATGTTGATTTATGGTATAATATAGTTTATAACTTATATAATTATTTCTGGCATATTTTAATGTCTTGTGATGCAAGTTTTGCTGCCTTGTGGCACACTGTTTTTTTTTTTAAGCATGCTCTTATCTTTTCACCTGTTTATTCCTCTAGAGATTTTGATAAGAGTTGCATGAAATTCACACATTGTTTCAGCATCAATGAGCACTAAAATATTGGGATTTTCCATCCAGGCACATATGTACAAGCTTAGTAGTTTTCTTCAGAGTTTCTATTTGTGACTTAGTAAGTTTATTCACTGGCGTGTTATTCATTATTCATTCATTTTGGTTGCTGTTTGGAGGAAGGGTGTTCTAACTAGCATCACTGATTAAAAAAAAAAGAAAGCTCTGTGGTTCAAAGCATAAACTAACCACTTATTCATTTTACTTTGAATTAAAACATACAAATGGGCATTTATTCATCAATCTTTTAATATAAAGCCAAGGGCTTTACTTTGAGTTTGTGTTGCCTGAAGTCAAAATCTTTCTTTTCATGCATCATGTATTAGTTCAAGTTTTAACTTTTATAACATGAAGTGAACATTTAGATGCATATCAAATAGGAACATAAATTTATTCAAAATTTTCTCATTTATCCTTTTAGTCTTTAGTAGCTGTCTGGATCACATCTTATTCTACAGAAATTCTTAGCAACTCACAATAATCAAGTATTTCTCAAACACTCAATTATTAATTTTCATTAAATACCTTTATATTCACAATAGCATCTTATTAGATTTTGCAATATTTAATAAAATGGCATAATTACTAAAATGAATACAAATAATATAAGTAGGTTTGGGGAAAATTCAACCAATGTAAAGGCATATAAATCAATTTGGGGTGTAGGAAGGCTCAGATATTTTAGAGAGTAAGCCATGGGTCTGTTGTGTTCAGTGTATCATGAACATCATTTAGTATGTTGAACAGAGGGAATGAGGAGCATTGGTTAATCTGACACATCAGTTAGTGAAGATTAGTTAAGAGACTTTCTACTACATTTCTTTGGAACTAACCACCCTAAGGAATATCTTATTGGTCTTTAATTTTTCACTTGATTCTGTTAGGTTTTCAGTTAGGCAATGAAATCTTCTGCATCCTCTCTCTGTCTTATTGCAACAGCTACATCATAAAACACAAAGCTCAACAAAAGTGATGCTAGCCTTTCTATGTCATCATGTGTACACTTGTTTGGATTTTTTATTATGTAAATGTTAGACTGTCTTTAATAGAACATAAACTTCATTTAAACTTATTTTCAGAAATTAAATATTTACTTTTCTCTACTTATGTTATTTTACCTTATTTGCTTGCTTGCATTTTCTTTTGGTTTCAGCCTTTTGCTCTCTGCAGTAATTTACTTTTTAAAATCAGATTGTTTGGAACGGATATGCTGAGTTTTATTCCACTGATGATGATTATTCAGAAATAAACATTTGAATAGATATTTCTCTAATTAGTCAAATCTATATGAAATATTTCTTGGATCCTTCCTTACATAGATTGAGGATATTAGTATACTTTCATTTCTCCCATCCTTCTCTATCAATTTTCCAAAGATAAAATTTGTGGTTTTAAATATGCATAACTATTCTAATTTTTGCATTTTATATTATGTTTATCTTCAAAAATTATTTTTGGATTTTTTTGCTTTTAACAATGTTTGCATTAACCATGTAGTGTTAAATACATATTTTACTATTTGACTTTTCAAATCAGGTTTTTACCTTACAACTTCCCCAATCTTGAACTATACATTCTGATTAATTACCCAGTAACCCCGAGTCTTTGTTGAGGAATTATTTTAATTGTATTTAGAGTGATGTATTTCCTAAGCCCTTGTAATCTGAGAAAGTCTTTCCGTTGCTTTTAAGCATAAATCACTGAAGTCTGGGTATAGAATTCTTTCACAAGAATTTGTTTTTCTTAAAACTCTGTAGACATTGCTCTATTGTTTCTTGGGGTTTTGTATTGAAAATAAAGCTACAGTCCAACCTGTAGAAGTGCTTAATTTATAGGTATTTTTCCTTTCCCAGATGCTTATAAAACTCTTTCTTATTCACCTGATTATTCTATGCCTATTTCAGTTCTGTTATTGCATGTTTACTTTCCTTATTGTCTTGTATTATCTCAGGCAGCTCTACTTTCGTTTTGACCTGACTCCTTTACAAGTTCCTTTTATTTGAATCTGTCAAAGTCCTAAAGTTTAGCTTCATGGTTGTAAATTAAGAAAAAAATATTCAAATGAGAGGAACTATATAAAGAGTATATATCAGAAAGAATTGAAATAAAAAATGCCTAGTTTTAAATGGACTCATAACTAGATGAAAAGTGAACAGCTCAAGAATAAATTATAATATAGCCATAAAATGGGATACTACAAAACAATGGAAAGAAAAAAGTCTTACTACACAAAACAGCAAGAATAACCTTTGCAGACATAATGTTGAAGCCTTATAACAAATTAGATACTTCATTACTGCATATATATATTAGAGCACAGTTAAACTAGTCTGAAGTGATAAAAGTCAAGGAGGGAAAAAGACAGAGAAGATATGAAGGGTGCTTGTAAGTTGCTGGAATTGCTCTATTTCTTAATCTTGGTGGTGGTTATCCTGGTGTGTTTACCACGGAGAAAAGAAATCAAGCAGTACAGTCAGGATTTGTGAACTTCTCTGTATGTATGTTATATTTCAATCAGAATGTTTGCCCAAAAAGTGAACAACACGTCCATTTATCTCATTTTGAATATATCTACAACTATACTCTTTAGTTTAATTAAACACAAGCAAAGAATTAGCCCTTGTCAATTGGATTTAAAATACCAGAGTAAAAAATGTCGTTTCTCCAGGAGCATCTACATGTCTCTGTCACCAGAAACTTCTACAGATGAGGATCTATCCTATTCATGAAGATTTCCATGGAAAAATATCCCATACACTCTACTGTGAATTCATTCCAAGGCTTGAGACTGGAAACTGGATACTAAATAAGTAATTCCAAATAAAAATTCAAATTTAAAATCTCTACTTTTTCTTCAGGTAATAAAGTGACTCAGCAAAGGAAGGTTCAGCACTTTCTGTTCTTTTGCAGGAGACATGTTTTCTAGGAGCCCCGTCCTCAACCTATCTGGCCCCACTGAGTTTGTGTTCCGTGTGTTCACAGCTGTGCCTGAATTCCAGGTTCTCCTTTTCCTACTCTTCCTCTTCCTCTACTTGATGATCCTTTGTGGCAACACAGCCATCATCTGGGTGTTGTGTGCACACAGCTCCCTCCGCACCCCAATGTATTTCTTCCTGTCCAATCTGTCTTTCCTGGAAATCTGCTACACCTCTGTTGTGGTGCCTTTGATGCTTTCTAACATTTTTGGGGCCCAGAAGCCCATTGCGTTGGCTGGCTGTGGGACCCAAATGTTCTTTTTTGTCACCCTTGGCAGCATGGACTGTTTTCTTTTGGCAGTCATGGCGTATGATCGCTACATGGCCATCTGCCATCCACTACACTACACCCTCATCATGACCCAGAAGCTATGCATCCAGATGGTGGCCAGTGCCCTGGGCCTGGCTGTCTTCCTCTCCCTGCAGCTCACATCCTTAATCTTTACCCTGCCCTTCTGTGGGCACTATCAGGAAATCAACCACTTCCTCTGTGATGTGCCTCCGGTCCTGTGGCTGGCCTGCGCTGACATCCATGTGCACCAGGCCGTCCTCTATGTCGTGGGCATCCTGGTGCTGACTGTCCCCTTCCTACTTATCTGTGTCTCCTATGTGTTCATCACCTGTGCCATCCTGCGCATCCGCTCTGCAGAGGGCCGCCGCCGGGCCTTCTCTACCTGCTCCTCCCATCTCACTGTGGTCTTGCTGCAGTATGGCTGTTGCAGCCTGGTCTATCTGCGCCCTCGTTCCAGCACCTCAGAGGATGAGGACCGCCAAATCGCCCTGGTCTACACTTTTGTCACCCCCTTACTCAACCCTCTTATTTACACTCTGCGCAACAAAGATATCCGAGGTGCTCTGAGGAATGTCATCTTTGGTAAAGCAGCCTCTGACACTAGTTGAAGGCTTAGGGGAACTGTGGTTGGTGTCTGTCATTTGCCATGATGGTAAATTCTAAATGACAAATATAGAATTATAATACTTCACCACACTTTGCAGTTGATGTTTCTCTTTTGCCATAATTGCCCCATGTCCACCATCTGCACTGATTTTCTTCAAGTACTTTGAATAAGATTTGAAAACTTGGACAAAACTTTCAATGCAGGAGCTTTATTATCCTAGCCCTGTTTTGAAGATGATAGCTCACTATGGTGACACCAAGGGCAATTGCTCTATCAGGAACCCACCCATACATCCTGGGAATAAAGGTTGATAACTTTAGACATCCTCCCTCCTGAGGAAGCAATAATGTTAGTTTATCCTGTGAAAGGTGCCTTAAGTAAGGACTATTCATAAAGACATAAATTTTACTCAAAGGAATATATTTTATTATTGTTTTAGATTTGAATGTATGGCAAACAATAACTCATTTAATGCATCCATTTCCTTCATTCCATATATCCTAACAGGTTGCCTTCATTTTCTTTCATTCTGCCATGCCAGGAAGTGGTCAGGAATTCACATTCATTGTCTAAGCACCAACTGTGTGCCAGTCATGCTAGAGTATTGAAAACTGCACCTGGTTGATGCTAGCACTGAGTGCATGAGCTGTCTATGCTATGGCTTTCACAAAGCCTCTCCTGTTCCACCTTCTTCACCTCTTCCAGTGCCTTAATATTGGCTGCTGCTCATAGAGCTGCTTAAAAGGTGGTGCCACTGTTCCTCCTACCTAGTGCTAGATGGCTGTAGCATCTTCCTGTACCTGTGCCCCAACCACAGATAAATCCTCAAGTAGAAGCGGCATCCCTCTCTAGTGTTCACAGCTGACATCACACTGCAAAACCTTCTCATTTACACCCTGAGGAACAGTGAGGTGAAGAGGGCTCCAGAGACACTTCTTAACGGGAATTATCTCTCCCAGAGCAAATAGAAGAGGGGACAACCTCTCAGGCATGAGTCTGGATCCAGCCCATAAAACTGACTTTAGTTCACAGCTCCAGGAAGTGAGTAAAGTGTCTGCCAGTGGATATTAAAACAGATCTAAGATTGGTATGACCCTTCCAAACATCATATAGCTAAGTATACCAAAGGCCTAGAAAGGTTTCTATTCTTTAATTCAATAATTCTTGTCCTAAAATCATAACCTCAAAAAATTGACAGGGTCAAACAAAACTGAAAACATAAGGCTGTTTCTTATATTTATAAAATGAAAAGTTATTAAAATCTAACTTCCAATATCAGATATATAAATACAGCATACTTAAAATCATATTTAAATTAATATTTAATAATAGAGAGCAATATTTATCATTATAACTATAAGTGATAAAAGCAAGGTACAACCCTTATTTACAATAGGAGCTCAATTTTGTAAAAATACACACGAACAATGAAGAATAGAAACACAACAAAAAGTTAATGGTTGTTATCTGTGGTTTGTAGAATTAGGATAATCTTTTTCTTCTTTATTCATTTATGCATTTTCCCATGTTTTCTCAAATAAGACTGTGTTACTTTTATAATCAGAAAAATGATAATTTCTAAAAGGAATCAGAGGCTCATATAGATTTATTTGATACATACACTTCCCATCATCACAGCATGATCCTCCTCCACTTTTCATATTTCTCCTAGATTAAAACTTTTTGATTTCATTGCTTCTTTTTCTCTTCAAAACTATGCTTGATTATTTTAATTTTTTTGAGCTGATTTCACATGGGGATAAAGAGAAGAACCTCAAAGTGTTACATATTCTGAGAATAGTCATGGGTTTTACAATGTATTCGAAATGACTTTTCCTCCAACTCAATGTTGGAGGAGAGGAACAGAACTCTCTGGTTGGCTGGTTGCTTATCAACATATCCAGGCCAAGTCACATCAGAACATAACGAATCAATTAAATGTACACACTGTGCTAGGCATTGTCTGGAATGCCAACAAAAGGAAAGTTCGCAATTGTGGTTTCATGCCTCCTTTCATTTTTATTCAATGTCAAAAATCATACAGAAAATTCATCTGGAACTCTAAAAGAAGAGAGTGAAATGTTACTCTGTTGGGGAAAAGGCTCTAAAGGGTTGATCAATCCTTTCAACTGAATTACTGGGTTCCTCCAGGTATCTTCGTCTACATATTTTTGCTGAATAGAATGAGCTCCTCCTTCTTCATGAAAAATTATACTCTTAATATGAGTCATTCCATGTATTTATTACATTCTGGAATTAGAAGATTGAGTGGAATATCAGCACATCGTGAGTTAAACGATGGGACATAAATGTCAATCAATGTTTTCCTTGAGAAAATGATGATCCCCTCCTAACAAGGTAGCCTCCTGGCAGCGTAAACAGAAGTCAGAACTTGAAAAACTACTTTAGATTTCCTTCACTGTTCCTCTCCTTCACCTTCACCACTTCTTTCAAATTCCTGCTCACCTCCTTCATGCAGCCTTTTGGGTTTGCGAGCCTGTCCTTGGTATCAATTGCCTTACAGAAAGCAACCTCCCTCTCTACATCCTCTATCTATGCCTCTCTCATGGAATTTTATTAAAATACATTTTATTAGGTAGTGTATTTAATTGAGTACATGTCTCAACCACCAATCAATAAGTATCTTAAGGCCAGAATACATGATGAAAATATTTCTAGTATGTTGTGAGAGTGGATCTCTCCATTTCTTTCCCTGTTGTTTAACTGGTGGATGAAAAGAAGGGTTAATCACGGTGGTGAGAGTAGTATTTCCATTGGGGAATTCCTTCCTGGAATTTCTCAAAAAATTTATTTATTTTATTTTATTTTATTTTTTTAAAGAGTGTTGGATTTTTTTTTAAGATTTTATTTTTTTCCTTTTTCTCCCCCAAATCCCCCAATACATAGTTGTATATTCTTTGCTGTGGGTCCTCCTAATTGTGGCATGTGGGACACTGCCTCAGCATGGTTTAATGAGCAGTGCCATGTCTGCGCCCAGGATTCGAACCAACGAAACACTGGGCCGCCTGCAGCGGAGCGCGCGAACTTAACCACTCAACCACGGGGCCAGCCCCCAAAATTTATTTATTTTTAAGTCCAAATTTTGAGAAAAAGTAGTTGAGAAATCAGAAAATTGGAAAAAATATTGCAATTGTCCTGCAAGAATTAAAGCATAATAAACAGAGAGAGGTTACTGGTTAGAGGGATCCACTCATGTCAAGGGAAAGCAAGAGCAGGAAACATGACACATGGAGTCAAAGGTTAAGTCTACATTTCTGGAACCAGGGCAAGGAGCACTGAGAGAGAAGCAGTCACCATCTAATCAGTCAGTCTTGCTTGTAGCTGTTTCCATGTGTGTGTTCATGGCCCCATCTGCTGCTAATAGTAAGTCACTCTTGCAAATAAAATAAATGTTAGTAAGTTTATATGCCTAGGATGCTTTACACAAATACTATACGTGATCTTCCAAGAAATAAGAAGTTTTGGAAGGAAATTGGCAATTATGATTTGTGATTTTGTGTAGTGTCACAATCTTATTGAGACATCTGAATGTTTAGTTATTCAAATACTATCCAATAATGTTCACAGGGCGTTTTCCAGTGTTTGGCTATTTGCTGTAGTCTACAGTACTTGGTATAAACTAATACACCTCATATTTATAATTATTAAACAAATTTTGGATACCTATAATAATGAGTAAAGAGTATAAGGAATGTTGAAAATATTTTAAAATAATTTATAAGTTAATGCATTCTTAAAAATTCGCAAGAATCCTTATTTCTCATTCCACCATGTTGAAGATCAAGGAAACCATAGAAGCAGAGTGTACTGTTTAATTACAAATAGTGAGTGTAGATGGAAAGATGGCTAGATAAGGAAATGAATGAATAAGAGAAATTATTATACAACAACACATGCTGAGCAAGCAGTTTGTTTCGTGGATTTTGGATGGGTCAAAAATAACCTGCAATGCCACACCATCAAGAATCTCAAGAGTTATATTCACAATGATGACCACATTCCCTTTTCTTTTTCTTCTCTCTCTCTTGCTCTCTCTCTCTTTCAGCAGTGACTTTGAAAACCACATTGTAAAATTATGGATTCTAGTGAAAATCAGTGGAAGCTTGAAATATCATGGTGATTATTTCTTGGGCTTCTCCTTGCCCACTAGCTCCAGTTTAAGAATTGTCTTAATTGTCTCTTTTGGGTTCCAATCCAGTCTGATAAAAAGGACAAAGAATGGTGCTGCTAGCAATGGGAAAAAGAGGCTACTCGACAGAGCTGGGGCACAATTTTGTATAACCATCCTCAGAGATCATAGACAAAATACTTGATGATCTTTATAAAACTATCATAGAAAGACCCCTTTATACAATAAGGCAATAATTTCTTTAATAAATATTTATTATGGGCATTCACATGTATTTTTTATTAAGGTATAACTGACATACAACATTATATTAGTTTCAGGTATAAAACATAATGATCTTATATTTTATAAATTACAAAATGATCACCACAATAAGTCCAGTTAAAATTCCTCACCCTGAGTAGTTACAGAATTTTTTTTCTTGTGATGAGAAATTTTAAAATCTACTCTTAGCAACTTTCAAATATGTGATATAGTATTATCACCTATAGTCACTAAACTGTACATTTACTCATTTTTGAACAAATATTCAAACAGAATCTAGTACTATTTGCCAAAGTCTCTGACTAGCTGGATCTAATTTTCATGAGGGGAAAAGAGATAATAAATAAATAGGCAAATGCTATGAAAATAAGCCAAAGAGTGGTGAGGTGGGCAGTAATTTAGGATGAGAAGATGTTGAAGGATAGTGACCTCTTTGCAAGTTTATTTCTCACTTCTTTATATGAACCTCAATCTTAGCAATACTGTTGTCTTTACTGAACCCAGAACACATCATGCATGGTCCTACCACTTGGTGTTTGCTCATACCATCCACCTACTTCAAAATCCTTCTCTGTACCTCCCCACCTATATAAACCCTTGGCCTCGGGTTTCACTGGTTCGGATCCTGGGCACGGACATGGAACTGCTCAAAGGCCATGCTGAGGCAGCATCCCACATGGCACAACCAGAAGGACCTACAACTGAATATTCAACTATGTACTGAGGGGTTTTGGGGAGAAGAAGAAGAAAATAAAAAGATTGGCAACAGATGTTAGCTCAGGTGCCAATCAGTTAAAAAAAAAAAGCCAGAATTTATTTATTCATTTAGTTTGCAACTAACAACCCTGAGTGCTGAATAATTGGGTCTCAAGAATCCCTTCCAACGTTGACATTCATTCCAGTGATATAGGCCATAACTTATCCCCTTCCACTGGAGATGTCATCTCTTTGGAGCCATAATCCCTAGTGCAGAGAATTCCCTCAATTCTTGAGGTGTTTACTGAGTGCTCCTCACTACTGGGCACTAGAGAGGAAACAGAAAAAGAACTCTCAAAATGCTTACCATCTCACTTGGAACACAAGACACACAGCAAACAATTCACTTGCTATGAAGAGCAATAACTAACTAAGTCACAAACAGGAAATCACAAGCAGGAAGAGGCACCTGAAGATGAACAAGCAAACAAAATTGCAGAGCTGCCTGTCTTTTCCCTGTTTACCTCACTGAGACTTGGGTGTGAAAACAACTGTCTTGAGGAAAACACTTCAGGGATATTATCCCAAAGGACTTAGCAGAAGCTACATGTCCCATGTGAGCCCAGCACCATGATATCCTTAACTCTGGTGCTGTAAAAAAGAGTCTGGTTCTGAAAAATACATAAGAGCTGCTCCCAGTCTCCCCACTGCTACCCTGTCAACAACAGGTTAAGCTAGGGGGTCCAGATTCCAGTAACTTCCTGACATCTTATCGTCTTTCAGAGGTGAGTCTTTTCAGACTTTAGTGCTGCTCTTAACCAGATAGACAGGTGGCTCAGGGGACTGCTGGTTGGGGGAAAGGTAGGACAGGAAGGTGAGGTTAGAGATTGTCGCTCAAAAATACACACTTCCTCATTCTGTTCGACCTCAAACCAGTCCAGGGCTTAGAGATCACAGAACCCTCTAAGCCTGGTCTGTATCTTGCCCTGAGGTTTAGATATAGATGCTTGCCAGTCCTTTATCTCATTTTAGTTTTTCCTTGGAGTCTCCCTTCTACATATAAGTTTTCCCTTCTCTCCGATTTGTAAGCCAAGCTTCTCAGGGACAAAGAGACCTCAGAGTTACTGCTCAGGTCTCTACTGCCTTTAGTTTTCCAGAATTTCAGAGGTGGAGATTTCTTGTTTTCTGGCCTCATCATGGAAAGAAAAGCTCTTTGGTGACTTGGCGATCTCTAATCTTTGAGAGGCAAGTGATTATGGAGATGTAGAAGAGAGAGAAAAAAATGAGTGGGAGATGATGTTAGGAGAGTAGAAAGACAGGAACCATACCATCTTGACTCTCAAGCCAATATTCTCCCAAAAGCCTCAAGGAAAACCATACTCAGTCTTATCCCCCTTCCCTCTCTACGGGCAACAGATTGGATGATCCCCATAGCTTTCTGGTCACTTTTAGTTTTAAAAATAATTTTATCTTCATACTAGGGACCCTCTTCCAGGTATTCAAAGCCTAGCCCAATTTAAAACTTCAATTTCACATCCTTCAAAGCATATGTTCTCTCTCCTTAGGTAGCTTGGGGATGTGCAGCAATTAGGAGGAAGAATGAGAGTCGGGGAAAGGTCTTCAAGTCTGTTGTCATGGAATAGTAGCAGATGGTGAGTTATGTATGGCATGTGTGCTCTGTCATGAAACCATTTTGGGTTCTTCAGAGACCCCCTCTCAGGGACTGCTCCAGTAAGCAGTTCCCTGACAAGGACAATGAATTTTCTCCCTCATCTCTTTGTGATCGCTGTTTCATAAGGGAGCCACTCCATGACCTCTTACCACTACAGCCTCCTCCACCCCAGAAGGCTGCTCCTTGGTTGGCATCTCAAAAAGGTGGCTTGAGCCCAATGACCTCCTGTGGCATTCATTTGGCCTATACGAAAGCTCACATGTTCATACTATGCCATGGATGAGGGTTGTTTTATCATGCTTTCCCCATACCCTTGCCATAGTGGGCTAATCAGTAAGCCTCCAATATTTAAAGGTAAGAGGCAACACAGGTCTTTAGCTTCTTATGTGTCTCCTAAACTTTCTCCATTCACCTAACATCTAACGGTAAATGAAGTAAAATTCTGGTCTCCCTTTTTGTAAACATTCTCCATGAGCAGTTTTTTTGGAGTCCTCCCCTAACTTGATTGGGAAGGAGCACTCAAACAACAGGGTAGTCCTATAGGCATTCCTAAATCTCTGTTGTTTCTACTTCCCCAAACTCTTCACTTTAATGACTCTTCAAATTTCCATCTTCTTAGATTTAAAGGATGAAAGTGAATGGTGGAAAAAGTCTTAGAACCAGTTTGTTGATTTTTAAGTATTTCCTTCAGGGGTATCTAGCATCTTTAGGATAGGGAGTACACCTAACATATTGTCTTCAATTTGGGGCATTTAACTACATTTGGAGCCAACTGTAAAATACACATTCAGAATCACATTACAGTTTAAGACGTTATTGAGAAGTATCTATCACGTCTCAGCCTTTTCTTTCCAAGGCATTTCCTGAGTCTCTGCACTGCTGACACAGTTCCTCATCAAGTGGTCCTTTGCTGCCGTTCATTATCCTTCAGCCTAGAAGGAGTGCCCACCTCCTTGCAATGGCTGCAACTAAATTTTACCATATTGGGGTTTCTTGTTGGGGTATGAAAACCTGTGTTCCTTTCTTTGGATCAGCAGAAATATGCATCGAAGAAACCAAAGCACCATCTCTGAATTCCTCCTCTTGGGACTGTCCAACCAACCTGAGCAGCAGAACCTCATCTTTGCTCTTTTCCTGGGTATGTACCTGGTCACTGTGGTTGGGAATGGGCTCATCATTCTGACCATTGGCTTGGATTCTTACCTTCACACCCCCATGTATATCTTCCTTGCCAATCTATCCTTTGCTGATATTTCCTCCATTTCCACCTCAGTCCCCAAAATGCTGATGAATATTCAGACCAAGAGTCAATCCATCTCCTATGAAAGCTGCATCACACAGATGTACTTTTCTATTATGTTTGTTGCCATTGACAATTTCCTCTTGGGGGCCATGGCCTATGACCGTTTTGTGGCTATTTGCCACCCTCTGAACTATATGACCATCATCCAACCCAGGCTCTGCATTTTGCTCACAGTCATCTCATGGGTCCTCAGTAATATTGTCTCCCTGACACACACCCTCCTGCTCCTTCAACTGCTCTTCTGTGACAGCAATACTCTTCCACACTTCTTCTGTGACTTGGCCCTTCTTCTCGAACTGTCCTGTTCTGACACAATGATAAATGAGCTTGTGTTGTTCCTTGTGGGCTTACCAGTCATCACCTTCCCCTTTGCTGTGATTCTCTTCTCCTACATCTGCATTGTCAGAGCTGTCATGAGAATTTCATCCACAGAGGGAAAGTGGAAAGCCTTCTCCACCTGTGGCTCTCACCTGACAGTTGTATTGCTCTTCTACGGAACTATTGTTGGAGTTTACTTTTTCCCTTCATCCACTCATCGTGATGACAGAGATAAGATTGGTGCAGTACTATTCACCGTAGTGACACCCATGGTGAACCCCTTCATCTATAGCCTGAGGAACAAGGACATGAAAGGTGCCCTGAGAAAGCTCATCAGTAGGAAAAGCTTCCTTCCTTTGATGCCTTGAACATCTGAATTCCTTTTATCTGCATAACCAGTTGGGTGATTCTGCCCAAAGTTTGTTGCATGGTTGTGGTGGTTTAGCTTTTGATGAGCTTTGAGAAATCTGCCTCCTATTCCAACCTCTGAGGAGTTGGGGCTTTTGCAGAAGCTCTGGTCTTGGAAACAAGGACTCTAACCCCCATAGTAAGACACAGCAATCACACATATCTTTACAATCTATGTTACTACAAACTTTGGTGGCAATTGTTTATAACTTAGACAATAGCAAGTGGATGTTGTACCTACAGTGCAGCTTTTGCAGCTTTGAAGATAGCTATTACTAATTCCTTTATTCAATATAGATTTCTCTAGGTCTTTTTTCAAAGTTTGTTTTGCTAAGGTACTATTCAGTGAGATGTTTAATAGTTGTAGAAATGAAGAATATGACATTCAAATAGTTTTGGGGACCTCTGAGTTAAATGAAGCAAAATGTCTTAACTAGACAACACTCAGAGCCTTTAGCATAGCATAACTAATCTCCAGGAGGGTAAGACAGTATGCAGCATTTCTCAAAAATAACATTATTCAATCATAAAGAACCTGACTCATCACAGAGTGGTTCATGAGTCCAATGTTGTGCAAAATACATTTTGGGAAATGTATTTCAATGGAAAACCAAAGAACGTGTATATAGAGGATATCAGTTCTAGTTCTGACTCTGTCCCCAAGTAGCTGTGAGGCTTCAGGCATGCCAGCCCACATTCTTAAGCTTATTTTCTCATCTATAAAGTGAGGCCATTGGTTCCAGTTGTTTCCAACTGAGGGTGTACATCAGAGCTACTTGGAGAAACTTTTTCAAAATTCATGTCCTCAGACACTGCAATGCCTCCTCTGCTAGACTAGTTGCAGGGGTCTTGAGTTCAGATTGCTGACTATACTCACAAGATCCCCAAGAATCAAGTTTTAATAAAGCTTTAGGAAAAGATACAGGTCATCCCCACAACACACACAGTGACGTAAGGTAGAGGTCTCATGATTACCAGGCACACTTTCTGAATATCCAGTCGTCCATACTTGGGATGTGCGTGGTGATGAAACAGAGTTCTCAGTGAGCGTGGACCATCTCAGTTCAGTGAAACTTCAGCTCTAGGATTCCTTAGGCATTGTGCCTTGCTTACTGATAACTCTCTCAGGGGTGTGTGACTGGTACCCATTTTCTGGTGCAGCTGCATCTCAGCAAACACAGGTTACTCATCAGTTACAGATTCCTCCATATCCAATTTTAACAAATAGATACAAGTTCTTGAGTCATCTCAAAGCCATTTCAGCAGGACTGTCATGAATCTTGGATGCAGTATACATCTATACAATTCTTGAATTAGTTTCAAAGGGGATTCAACCGACGGTCAAACCTCAGACTTCTCTGAGGCTGAGAAAAGGCTGCAAGCTTGGTTTGACTACTTTCCTTACAAATCCCACTCTAGATTGACTAATTCATACTCTAATGAAGGAATCATGCACTTGCATTCTGAAAATGCCACTCAGGGGACCTTGATGTGCTAAGAGTCACCGAACTACAAGAGCTCTGAGTTCCAGTCTAGCGCTGGCATTTTGTGAATCTAGATGCCTACTGATGGATGGAGATGCCTTTTAGACATCCGCCTTAAAAATACTGACTTCTATTCTTCTCAAAACTGATGAAAATCCAACGTTTTAAAGAGGAAATATATAATCAGCCACTCACCTTTCTCAAATTTTTGTGCTTCATTTGAGTTTTCATTCCACCTGCTTTTATGTAGATTACCAAACTAGCCTCTTAACCGTCCTACCCTCCTCAGGTACCTCAAAATCCAGCCTATTCCACCCATACCTCCAACATGAAACACCACAGAGCTCTGCTTTGATCATTCCACATGGAGTAGAAGAGTCCTAGATTTGTAATTGAGAGCCTTGGTGTCTGTTCCAACTCTGCAGCTAACTCCTTGTGTCACCAGCCATGTTACTAACCTCAGTTTCTTTTTCTGTAATATAACAATTGATATAATATGAACAAGGAAGGTTTTATAACAAGATGTCTCATTAAACCCATTTATGTAAAACAGGATATGCAGAAAGAGATTCCTGGTAGGAGAGTCAAGAAATGATCAGTGGTTGTGATAGATTGTATTCTCAAAAATGGACACAATATACTTCATCTCACAAGCTCGTGAAGAAATTTGCCACTTCTCCATTAAGAAATGGAGTCTATGTCCCTCTCCTTGAACCTGGAGAGCTTTGGGGACTGCTTTGACTAATAGTATAGCCCAGAAATGGTGTCACATGATTTCCAAGACTACTTAAGAAAAGCCGGTTCTGCTTCCACCTGGCACTTCTCTCTCAGGAAAGGTACCTCTGGAGTCCTGAATGACCATATAAAAAGTCTCGCTACTCTGAAGATGCCATGCTGGAGGGACCATGTAGAGGCATGACATAGAGTTAGAGAGAGATGCCCAAGGAGCCAAGCTGTTCCAGCCCATAGATTTTGAGTCTCTCCAGCCAGTTAACCAACATGTGAGTGAGTGAATGTTCAGCTGATCTCAGCCTGAGCTCTGACTGCAAGCACATGAGACCCCAAATGAAAACTGCCTCGCTAAGTCCAGTCAACAGCTAGAAGTGTGAGAGGTAACAATAAAATGACTGTTATTGTTTTTTTCAATCCCTGCATTTAGGGGTGGTTTTTTATACAGCAAAAACAGTGGTTTTGTTTCATGGGATAGAGTGATTTATATTATACCCTTTATTGCTTTAACATTTGTATTAACTCTCATTTTAGGGAAAAAAAGAGCTTTTTTATTTAAAGAAAATAAATTGTCTTGCCTATTAAAACATCATGCTTAACACAGTGCTAGAATCTTCTCAACGACATAAACATCAGTTGAGCAGATCTGTAATTTTCTCTCTTTATTCTGGTTTCATCTAGCCCATATTTGATATAATAAAAACCATCGGGTTTGGACCTGGATCATTTGGTTTAAATTGATTGTCAATGGTCCTCTATTACCTCTGACTTGCAGGTTTCACAGGAGGCTGTATCCATTCTATGGTAAAGCTCCATCAACAGTGAGTCACAGAGAAGCTGATTTGCCTAGGAATAGACTTGTAAGCTAGCTGGGAGTTTGCCTAGAAAGTGAATTGGGTTAAGGTTAGGACACAAAAGACAACTGGTTAAGAAAATAGGGGATCACAAACTTTTTTGAAAACCTTGACATGTTTTCACAGAGGAGAGGGATAAGTCTGTACCTAGATGCTTGTTTTTCCCTGAGCCATTCTTCTATTTGTCTTTGCAACAAACATCTATTGTAAACCTTCCATTTACCAGGCTCTGAGTCTGTTCCTGGGACGACAAGGATGAATAATTCACGGTACATGCCCTCAACATACTCACAAACTAAAAAAATAAACTCATATAAAAACAATTTTAAGTGACTTTTTAAAGACTGAATAAGCAAAGACAATAGTTAGGTAATAATTAATGTTATTAGATTTAGAAAGCATAAAGATTTTGTGCAAAGCACAGTCAATGGAATTTTATGCTCTGCTTGTTCTTTTGTGCTAGTCACACCTGAGAAAAGCCAACTGGTGGGTTTTTAATAAATTAACAGAAATCTCTGCCATCCAAGTGTAGGAAACACAAATGTAAGAGAAATACCTAGAAAAATGAACCCTATATGAGGTGTCTTACGTAGTGAAACTCATAGAAACAGAGAGTAGAATCATGGTTGTCAGGGCCTCGGGGCAGTGAGAAATAGGCAGCTGCTATTTAATGGGTATAAAGCTTCAGTTATACAAGATAATAAATTCTAAAGAACTGTATAACATTGTACCTTGGTTAACAATACTGTGTTGTGCAGTTAAAAATTTGTTAACAGGGTATATCTCACGTTAAGTGTTTTTACCATAATTTTAAAAAAAGGGGCTGCCCCGTGGCCGAGTGGTTAAGTTCGCTTGCTCCACTTGGGTGGCCCAGGGTTTCACTGGTTTGGATCCTGGGCACAGACATGGCACCACTCATCAAGCCATGCTGAGGTGGCGTCCCACATGCCACAATTAGAAGGACCCACAACTAAAAATATACCACTATGTGCCAGGCGGCTTTGGGGAGAAAAAGGAAAAATAAAATCTTAAAAAAAATAATAAAATAAAAAGAGGGGAGCACTGCAAGATGCAAGGCATCTATTTTGCTGACATGGATCACAGCTCAGAGGGCAAGATTTTATAGCAAGCAGTTTCTTGGTTTGGTGGCTTTCTGATTCTGGCAGAAGCAGTGAAATGTTGGGACTAGAAATTGTTCCTGAAAGCTTCATCTACTTTTTCAGCCATTACAAAAATTTTGGAAATCACAGAATACATCATAGTAAACACTTTTGACTTAAACAAAAATAAAAGTAGCCAGTCAAATAAAATGGTATTAAATACATTAAAAAAATGAAAGAAAGGAAAGGAAAAGGAAGCAAAAGAAAGGGCTGTCGACCACGTAAAATTCTACAATCAGGAAACAGGCTGATAAAACAACTCAGCTGCAAACATGTGGTACCCTTCATGAAAAAAGAAAGATGACTCTGGGGGCAGAACCATGAGCCTAGAAAGTAGAGCCTTGGACCACAGAGAGTGATACTTTGGGTCTAGAGGGCAGAGCTATGAGCTACGGAGGATTATTTCCAGCCCTTGAAAACTAATGGAGTTTACCTTTTTTTAAATTTCAAAATTGGTTAGAACCAATAGCTCTTTTATTTCTACCATTTCTCTCTTTTTGGATGGGAATATCTGTAACTGTTATCGTATGCCTGTCCCATCATTGTATTTTGGTACCAGATAACTTGTTTTCTAGTTTTGTAGGTTCACAGATGGAGAGAAACTTGTCCCAGCATGGTTCATACCCAGAGTCTCATCTAGACCTTGATTTAGGTGATGAGATTTGGTACTTTTGAGCTAATATATTTAGATGAGATTCTGGAATTGAGTTGAGGCTGTGATGGGTTGAGGTTTTGGGGGATGTTGGGGTAAGATGAATATATTTTGCATTTGGGATGTGTTATTGCATAGAATTGTCAAGTGAAAATTCAGAGAGCTTTACTTGGTACGTATATTTCATTGAGCAAGAAAAAAACTGTTCACAAACAGGGAGACTTCAAACTGAAAATTGTTAGAAGTTCAGAGGCATGTTGTTACAGGATGGCTGATAAAGTGAAAATGAAGAAATTGTTGAACCTTTATAATGATTGGTCATTACAATGGAAGTTTTCAGATGACAGGGGATTGGTTAAAAGTGATTATCTCATACCATTTTAGGAAGATAACTAATTTCATTTGTGATTATCAGAGGCATTTACAAGGAATTATCCAAGTTAAATTTCACTTACTTTCATGAAATAAGCTAGATTAAGTTTTGCTTACATAGCCTAATTGGTTTGCGTACTTAGGGGATTTTCAAGCCTGGTCTCCATTTTATTTTATTTTATTTTAACACTTTGAGGCTCTCACCCCCTTAGGTTCATCATAGTGATATGGCTGAGAATCAAAGACAGAGAGAAAAAATTTTGCATTCATATGGGGAGAAAACACAAGAATACAAGTGATTTCTCATCAGAAAAATGGGAACCAGAAGACAATAGAATGGCATCTTTAAAGAGATGGAAGTAAAAAAGAACATTCCTAGAATTCTATAACCAGCAAGAATGTTCTTAAAATTAAGATAAAAAATGTAAATGACTAATTATGGAATTCCTTCAAAAAAATTGACTGTTTAAAACAAAAATACCACCTATAAGGGAGTTTGTAAGTAGAATGTTACAATAAGAACACAAATATGGAGGTAGAAAATGGAATTGTATGTTTAAAAGTCTCTACATATTTACTGCATTAGTATCATAATAATTCCTGTTAGGCTGTGATAAGAATGCAACTACAAAATATAATACAAAAGATATAGCTAAAAAGCTGATAAAAAATGTTCTATAAATTCAAAAAGAGACTGGACAGGAGAACTAAGGAACCAAGAACAGGAGGGATAAATAAAAACACGTGGAAAGATAAGATGTATACACTCCAATCAGATTGGGTTAACAAGAAAAAGTATGAACTACACGTTCTTTGAAAGAGGCTCCCTTTATATATGAGATAATATTGAAATCATAAGGAAGAACAATATATATGATGCAAATTCTAATCATAAACAAGACAATGTGGTTAAATTAAGATCTGGCAAAGTGATTTCTGGGCCAGGTATTACCAGCAATAAAAAAGAACATTGCTTAATGATGAAAGGGTTAATCTGTCAACAAGATATAACAATGCTAAATACGTATACATCTGATAACAGAACTTCAAAATACAAGAAACAAAAATTGTCAGAACTAAAGGGAGAAATTTGCAAATCTGCGATCACAGTTGTGGATTTTTAACCCACTTCTATCAGTAATTGATAATGCAAGTAGACAAAAATACCTAAGGATATAGAAGATTAGAACCACACTATTAGCTACGTTAACCTGATTGCACTCAACATTTACAGGATGCACATTCTTTTCAAAGCCACATGAGACATCACAACAAAACACATGTTGTGTCATAAAATAAATCTCAATGATAAAAATTATAATCCAAACTCAAAATTCTGGATCTTGTAATTAGTACCAGTTCCTAATTTGGACCATAGTAGACACTGCCATTCAAAAGGAGGAGGAATAGCAGGCACATAGTAATCACTAGTCCATAGCGATTCTCAGTTCAGTCGGGCACATTGCCAGGGCCCTCTACTGGCAGCAGGGAATGTTCTTTTTTTACAGCCCAATTATGCTCTCTCGGACTGGTTTCCTAATCCTTTGCAATTTGCAGATATTGGCTGTGCTCCCTAGGTCTGTTCTGTGAGAAGTTCTTCCATTTATATGAAAATTGGCACATGTTTGCAACTAAGTAGATTTCTTAGCTTGCTTCCCATTTGTATAAAGTTGAGAGCTCAGGAAAAAGAGTTTCCCTAGGGCAGAGGGGCCTCTCACTCAACACAGTCTTCCCTTTTTTTTTGGTTTATGGCATAGTTGTCTCATGATTCAAAGAAGGCAAGCTCCAATGTGAAAGTGCTTATCAAGCCTTTATTTTGCATCATGTTTGCTGATGTCACACTGGAGGATTCAAGATTAGAATCATTGTGGGAGGGTTACACAGAAGGGAATAGATAGCAGAAGGCAAGATTCTTGGGGGGAGACTACTGCTATAAGAAAAGAAAGAAATACAAGTAGTTTTACTTATCAATGACTTGATCTTGTACATAGAAAATCTAAAAGAATTTGTAAACTACTAGAACTAATAAGTGAATGTATTTAAATCATGGATACTAAGTCAATGTATATATTTGTAGCATTTCTATATACTGATAGAAAACAACTGAAATCTAAAATAAGAAAAGACATTTACAATAGCATTAAAAACCGTAACAACCTAGGCAGGAATTTAATGAAAAAAATATGAAAGATAGCTGTATGGAAAAAATAAAATATTACTAAGAAAAATTAAGGAGATCAATAAATAAAAAAATCTACCAAGTTTATGCATTAAAAGGTTCAATATTGTTAAGATATCAATTATATTCAAATTGATCTCTAAAGAGTCAATGTAATTCCCAATAAGATCTCCTCACTTCTTTTTATAAACTTCAGAAAGAAACAAAAATGACATAGGATTGCAAGATAATCTGATAAAGGAAGAAAAATTTTGGAAAGCTTTTGCTCTTGGATTTCAAGACATACTAAAAAGCTACAATAACTAAGACTGTTTGTGCTACATAAGGATAGAAAAATTTATTAGTGGACCAGAGCAGAGGGTCAAGAATTAAACACACACACACACGCACACATTCAATTGATTTTCCACAAAGGTGCAAAAGCAATTCAACAAGGAAGCAAAAATCTTTTCAATAAATGGCACTGAAATAACTATATATAATATGGAAAATGTAAACATTGACCCTTAGCTCCTATAATATGTAAAAATTAGTTTGTGCTATACCATAGACATAAAAGTGTTAGCTAAAACTATAAAACTTTTAGAAGAAAGCATAGGAAAATATTTTCACAAACTTGAAGAAGGCAAGTATTTCTTAAGTAGGACCCAAAAGTCATTATCATAAAGGAAAATGATGATAAATTAGACTTGTCTTAAAAAATAATTCTGCTCATCAAGAAACATCAATGAGATGTTTAAGTCAAAATTAGGAAGAAAATATTAATGATAAAAATATCTGAGAAAGGAACTATATCCAGAATATATAATAAACTTAGAAAAGATAAACAACCCAATTAAAATTGGCGCAATCTTAAAGTAATATTTCATAAAAGAAGATATCCAGATGGCCAGTAAGCCTATGAAGAGGTACTCATTATCATTTTATCAGGGAAATGCAAATAAATGTTGCTTCTGAAGCTGGAAACAGTGGGTTCAAGTTTCAAATTCCAGCTCCAGCACATATTGCTACGTGACCTGACACCAACTACTTAAACTCTGTGACTCAGTTCCATCATTGGAAATAGGATAGTAACAGTCTTACTTCATAGGAGTTTTGAATATCAAGAGAATATATATATTTTTGGCGCAGAGTAAGCACTTAATATTATCCATTATTAATAACTAGTATTTGAAACATAAATTTAAGGCTGCATAATATTCTTTCATACAATGATTGTTTTGCCAATACTTTATTATGGGGAAACTGGATTGTTAACATATTTTTATTTTTACATAAAATACTATAAGAATCATTCTTTTTCTGATTATTCTCTGTTTGTCCCCAACTCACAGGGTTTTTTTCTGCCCTACCTTGTCCCGAAAGGCTAACTTCTGAGACTGAATCACTCAGTTCCCCATGCCATCTTGCTTCCAGTTGGATTTGGCCAACTGAAGACAGGAGGAGAGATGGAATGGTACAAACAGAGAGAGTTTGGGGTACTTATCTTCCTGCTCTCTCCTTGCATGGGCATAGTCTGTCAATAGTTGCTGTTGTTTTTCTTTTCTAAAGCCACAGTTGCTAGCAAGTGTCTTCTCTCTACAAATCTAGCTCTTACTAGACTCTGATAATACTGCGCCCTCTTATGCCTGTGAGGTCAAGGGGTCATAATAGTTTCCTGCTACTGCTAATGTGTAAGTGGATTGCCACCTGTTACTGGTTCCCTTACTCATACTTTTGAATATGATCCCTTTATTATTTTTTTCAGTTAAAATCTATTGAATGAGCCATCTGTTTCCAACTGATACCTGAAATGCAGTCTTATACTTGCCACTTTCTATTATGTTATGCTCATTTGTTGATGTCTTTTCTAGGAGAGAAATTACTGAGTAAAATGGTAGAAACATTTTAAAGGTCTCTGGCACATATAGCTAAATAATATCCAGATGATTCATACCATTTTTTAAGATCAGTTTTAACATCAACTGAGAGAAATCCCAGTTGCGTGTGGATTTGAATGAACTGGAACCAAACCGTTGCCTGATAGGTTATACCCTTCCCTAGTTGTTCTGGGAGAGGTAATTCCTGGTAAGAACTCTCCTTAGGGTCCCCTGTATCTCACTGTTCCTCAGGGTGTAGATAAGTGGATTGAGCAGTGGAGTTCCCAATGTGTACACTAGTGAGATGAACTGATCTTGCTTGGGGTATTAGATGGAGTTGAGGCACAGGTACATGAAGGCACAACAGCTATACTGCAGCAGGACCACAGTGGGATGGGAGGAGCAGGTGCAGAAGGCTTGGTGGCGACCAGCTGCTGAATGGATCTTGAGCACAGCAGCCACAATGAAGGCATAGGAGGTGGCGATGAGGAAGAAAAGCACAGCAATGGCTAGTCCGGCTGCCACCAGCACTGACTGCTCATGGATGTGGCTGTTGGCACAAACAAGATGCATAACTGGTGGCACATCACAAAAGAAGTGCTCGATACTCTGAGCCCAGGAGAATGGCAGAAAGAAGATGAAGACCACCAGTTCAGGAACAAGCTGATGACTACAAAGGCCACAACCAAATGAACACAAAGAGTTAAAGTCATGATGAGAGGGTACTGCAAAGTGTGGCAAATAGCAACATACCAGTCATAAGCCATGGCAGCCAAGAGGAAGCAATCAGCACTGCCAAGTCTGATGAAGAAAATCATCTGAATGGCACAGCCCAGGAGGGTGATGGTCTTCTCTGACTGGAGGATGTTGGCCAGGATGTGAGGCACCATCACAGCAGTGTAGCGTATTTCTACTGCTGAGAGGCTGCCCAGGAAATAGTACATGGGTGTGTGTAGGCGTGCTTCTGTCTGGATGGCCACCACGATGAGGACATTCCCACTGATGATCAACGTATAGACCAGGCTGACTCCAAGGAAGAACAAGACACGCAGCTCTGACTGGGAGGGATAGACCAGGAACACAAATTCCATCAACAGTGAACGATTTTCCCAGGTCATTCAGCTGATAGCTTGTCTCTGCTGAGAGTTACAGAGAATGAAAGACGAATCAGACTGACAATATATCGGTTCAAATTCTGAGCCATGATCTAATCTAATCAGAGCTGGAGTTAGAAATGAGAAGAATTAGGACTAATTCTCTTTTTTCCTCTCCTTTTACCAAGTATCTTCATATAAATATCCACAACTTAATTTCTAACTGACAAGAGTTGGGCTAAATTATACAAGAATATTTTGAGGAAAGAGGCAGAGGAAGTTTGTGTAATTTAAAACTATTTTCAGCAGAAGTGGAATGAAAATTAAATTCTTCCAGTAAACTCACAAGAAGTGTCAAGAAATTCTTGAGAGCAAGGATCATTAAGGTGAGAGCAGGAAGCTTTTCATTTGTTCTTTCTTTCATTCATATATTTATTTACATATGATGCCTCCTGAGGTATTGACTCAGGGATATATGGATGTAACACTGAAAAGCTAGTGATAGGATGGAAAATGAAGAAAGAAAACAACACTCATGGGCAAAGAGCTGACATAGGCCTGAGATTAAGTGTCAAGGGTAAGTCTCAGAAGAAGCCCTCATGACTTCTGAGTTTTCTATCCATAACCAATCAGGAGAAGTGTAGGACTTGTCGGAAACAGAGTTTTATCATAGGGCTCCTCCTAGCTTGTGGTGGTTTGGAAAATATGGGACCATAAGCTGTTGGAGATCTAAGAATCCTTCCTGTGCGTTTGGGGATGAATAGGAAAGAGCAAGCCTGTCTGCATTTATTTCTTTTCTCTTTTGAGGAGCTAAAGTGGGAAAGCCATCCATCTTCCTTGGAAACCTTCTAATGAACAGATATAACTCCCAAAGGGCATCCATTCAACTTCTTTTCCAAGGCCAACTCATATTCAAGAAGGTGGAAAAGAGGCAACATGTGACCCTGTTTCAACCTGCTCAATTTTAATATTTATTATGAGCTTTGAAGAAAAATCTTAATCCAGAAGAACGACTTCCAGTAAAAGTCACCCACATAAACCCACCTTGGTATCACAAGCATAGGGAAAAATGTGATTAGAGTTTGTCCTAAATACTAAGAGCACTTAAAGCATGAATGGCTCTGTTGTTTTTTTAACAGGTAACAAGCGGTGTCCATATTTTTCATTCACTTTTCCTCTTCTGAACTTCAATAATGCTTTGAATTATTTCTAATGTCACTGAGCATAATCACCATTGTATTATAACACGCAGAAGAGGGGCAGTGTACCAGTGTAAAATCAGTTTTGAAATTAAATGATGTGGTTTGACTAATCCCATCTCCGTGATGCTAAGCAATACATAATTTTCCTGAATCCCAATTTCTTTATTTGAAAAATGGGGCAATATTACTCTTTGTTCTAAGGGTTGTTGTGAGCATTAAATGAGATAATAATGTAAAGTATCCACCACAATGCCTTCTCCATACTTATAGCAGCTAACAACAGATAACATCACTATTATTTGTAGGTTCAAGGGTAGCCATTCTCCCTTATTTATGTTTTTTCTCCCTATCTCACCAAGCCTAATGTTGTACAAATTATAGACATTCAATAAATATATATTGTATGGGTAAATATACTGTGAAAAACATAAGTCATTTACACTTTTATTCCACTTTCCCTTTTCACTTTTAAGATTATTTCATAACCAAATCACTTGTTCAAGAGCCCTTATGGAAAATAACTTGACTTCAGCATTTGGGCTGCACTGTGGAAAAAATCCTGTCATCCATGGATATAGCATATAGAAGTCTATAACAGGCATCTGAGGCTAGTCTACCACCTATATTACAATAGAGGGCTCTGGAATCTGTGTGATAATGACGACTTCTGAGAATTTTATTATAGTCTGTCACATTCATATCACCTTAATGGTGCTCTCCAGGATATATATAAAATATTTCTAATACAATTACCTGTAGGTCATGAATTCTTAGTACTGGAAAGGATCTCAAAAGTTATCTGGTTTACTCCTCTATAGAATACATGAATCTCTAATACTGTATCTTAATATCAGGTCATCTTCAATGCTTGGGAAACCTCATTACTTCCTGACTTGCTTGCTCCATTGTTGGATGACATGATCCTCTTAAAGTTCTTTCTTATAATGGCTGAAACCTGCCTCTGTGCAACTTCTATACATTCATTCTGTTCTACTCCATGGGGCCATTTCTACGTGAAACACTCTAGAAACTAAAGAGCTCTTATCATGCAGTGCTAAGTTTTCTTCCAAATTTCCCTTTGCTATTCCTCACATGACATGGTTTTGATACGTCTCAAAATTTTAGCTCTGGAAATGTTCTCATTTTAAATAATTAAATGTCTACTACATGGGGCAGATCACTAGAATGATCCACTATACAAAGATCTGGGATCACCTATCTGTTCATTGGCAATCTATTTCTTCCTAATAAAGATCAGATTAATCTCTGAGCTTGTGTTAGATTATTTTGCTATTTTCCTCATACTTAGTCTGACACGTAGCTCCCTAGATGCCAAAACTCTAACCATCTTTTTCATTTTCAAAGAAGCAGAACATTCTCCATCATTCTGTTAATATTGGTCCGTTGCTCTAGTCAATTGAGATTGACATTTTAAAAAGCCTTTAATCTGTGATTCCACATCTTATCTATCCTTTCTGAAGTCACTGACATTTATTTTTTATTAATTAAGTGCCAAGCACCACATACAATGGTGATAAAAATGGCACAGCTGTGCCCAAGTGGTTATACATCCTAATGAGAGACCCAGACATTATTAATTAAAGAATCTGGTGTATATATAAAGTTAAAACTGTGATTAAGTGCTGTAAAGAATAGTAGTGAATTATAAGACTGTACAACACGGGGCTCTGGCATAGTTTGTGATTAGGAGACTCTGAAAAGGCTTCCTAGAGGAAATAGTATTTAAGCTCAGATCTGAAAATTGGAAATTAGGAGAAGAGAAGTATGCGAGGTAATGAGATCCATATTCTGGATAGATGAATAGTGTTTTTTATAGTTCCAAGAGAGTGAAACACTGAATCAACATTTCATCAACTTGCTATTCCAGGTTGTTACTAAATATGTTGCATAGGACAGAGGCAGGATTAGAGCATTTTAGCATCATCTCCAGAAATCTGCTCCATCTCAGAGCCTTCAAGTCACGTCCCACATCATATCCTCATCTTCCTTCTTACTTCTCCAGCTAGACTAGCCCTAGCTGGCAAGAATGTCATGAGAAACATTATCCACGTACATTCTGAAAATCCAAGGAGTCAGAGGAGTCCAAAGAGACAGAGTCTCTTTTTCCTCAACTTGTATGTATATTGTATATGTAAGAAAAAGATTTTCCATCCTGGACACTGTTGACATTTTGGGCTGGATAATTCTATTGTGGAGGGTTGTGCTGTACACAGTAGGATATTTTGTGGCATTCTGGATTCTACCCCCTAGGTGACAGTAGCTCCAGCCCGTTACCCACTGGTTGTGATAACCAAGAGTATCTCTAGACATTGCCAAATGTTTCCCTGGGAGGCAAGATTGCCCCAGTTAAGAACCATTGGGCTAGATATATGGAAGATGCTTGAAACTGTTTGTTAAGTGATTAAATAAATAGCTCAATATTCAGGTCTGGAACTCTATGGCAATCAGTCTTTCAACTCAAGACAAAGGTCAGGAGGTTGGTAGGTGAACACAGAATTGTAGCTAACTGGGTTGTATATGTTTCAGCCTCTTTCCATTCATCTAAGGTAGTCTGATGTATTTTTCTCACTGTTGTAAAGATATTTCAGTTAAATGAATTAGGAATGGTTATCTAGAATCAAAGCATCCTTTTCTCAGATCATTTCTAAGGAAACATCAACCATTTTTCCTTACAGTTCGTCGTTTTGAATAATATAGATTAACTCCTGTCTGTATGAAAATTTGCTTTGGAAGCAAGTAGTCTGTGTGAATCCTTGTTTGGGGGAATAATGCAATAAGTGAATGGTCCTACAGCTAAGAAATCAAGACACAACTAACTGGTGGAGGGAGTTGGACTGAATACTTAGGACTGTGAAAATATACTAGATTCCTTCTAGTTTCTTGAATAACTTTTCTCTATGGTCTGGTACCTGTAGGAGTAGAGCATAGCATTATACAGCAATCACAAGGCTAAAATCTTGGCCTTCTGACTTCAATCAAGGGTCTAGAGAGTTTATTATGGAATAAGATTGCATAGAATGATTGTAAAAGTCATTTATCAGAGAGAGGATAGAGAATTCTGTTACTATATGTGAACGTGTGAAAATGAAAAATATAATACATATAATGACTCTATGTATTAGGTGATGAAAACATTTTCCCTCTCTAAGCTACACTAAATGGCACTGTAAGTTTTTGTTTGGTGGGTACATGTGCTAGTTTGTTAGGGCTGCCATAACAAAGTACCAGAGGCCAGGTGGCCTAAGCAACAGCAATTTATTTTCTCACAGTTCTGAAGACTGGAGGTCTGAGATCAAGGTGTCGGCAGAGTTGGTTTCTTCTGAGGCCTCTCTCCTTGGTTTTCAGACGGCCATCTTCTCCCTGTGTCTTCACATGGTGTTCCCTATGTATGTATCTGTGTCCTAATCTCTTTTTCTTATAAGGACACTAGTCCTATTGGATTACGACCATTTTTGATGATGATCTCATTATAATTTAATTACCTCTTTAAAGACGTTATCTGCAAATATGGGCACATTCTGAGGTACTGAGGGGTTAGGCCTTCAACATATGGATTTTGGGAGGACACAATTCAGCCTATAGTTATATGTATGTTTTAAAATGGGATAAAATATGTCATACCAGGGAAGTGTCTTCAGCTTTACTCCATTAGGATATCTATTTGTCCAGAAGTATCTTTATTTTCGATGCTGTACACACACACACATCCACATCCACACACATGAAGGCAAAATAGCAAACCACAGCAAAATAGAATGTACTCACACTGTGGGATGGCCTTGACCTGAATTTGCATCCTGCTTACAGCTACCTGTAACAGCATGGGTGCACTGTTAAAGTCATTGACCCTAATCTCACCCATCTCTGCATTCCCATCCATCGTCCCTCAGGGGAAAAAGCACTTGGAGAAGTTGATGAAGGAAACTCAGGTATTTGATTAACCAAGATTGTCTTTCTCATGTCCTATATTTTATAAAACAACTATTGCAAAATGTGGTAGAGATGGACCAAGTACTTCATGGAATGAATAATTTGTTGCCGCAATAATTCTACTTTTTCTCCCTGATTTACAGGGACTGAATTTAATTAATCCCAAAGGGAATTTGAATGAAAGAAGTCAAGCTTACTGGCATACTTTCCTTCAATAAAACTTGTATTTTTAAGATCAAACTTAAAAATAAAAAATTAATGAACTGAAGAAAGTGAGTGGGGATATCAATTATCAATGCAGAAAAATTCCTTGTGGAGTTCCTACACATGCCATCTTCTCAGGAACTTTCATGTCCCAGTTTAGACAAGCAGAAGACAAAAATAAGAACTTCATAGAGAGAGGCTTTGCAGAGGTCACTGAGGATGGGACCTCAACAGCTGAAACCTAAGGATTATCAAGAATGATAGAGGAGGATCAGTAAAAATGAAGGTAAATAAGCTCTAGGATCTTAATATGAGTCAGTGTTAAAAGATTTAATTTGCAAATGTTTGATATGTAAACTTTGGTTTACATAAAGTCACTGGATGGTTGTTTCAAAGGGACATTTCTCCATTCTTCGCAGCAGCTCTGATTGGGTAGTTTTGGGAATGGGGCTTTGGGAGCAAATATTTCCTCAGTCCCTGCCAGTGATTCTGATGCAGGAAGCCAGCTGGCAGCACTTAGAAATATATTGCTCCGTAAGAATTCCGGTTTGCACCAGAACCTGTGTTTGTTCATTCCACTATTTTGTATTAGGCACTTTTGCAAGTTCTCTCATAGCCCAAATTCCTGTCCCTCTTCTAGGAATTCACTGTCTGTCAGATAACACAGTGGGTACTTTACTGGGACAAGCCTGAACATGTTCCTCTATGTAGTCCATGCTGACATGGCACACAGTCAATTAATATAAGGTATCACATAAATCAAGAAATATAGTTGCATGGTTGCAAGTCTACTCTGCAGTACACCCAGGCATAAATTGCATTTATTGTCAGCATCCCAAAAAATTTTCTGTTCACGTTGTTGCTATATCTATAAGGCCCAAACTCTTAGATAATGTCACTCACTCTCTTCTCTTTCTCTATAAATCTCTTTGTCTCTATCATCATCTATCTGTCATCTATCTATCTATCTATCTATCTATCTGTCTATCTACGTGTGTATATAGTTGAAGTGGTTCTTTATCAAACAATTTTATGGGGGAAAAATGTCTAACTAGAAAATACTGTATTCACACACTGATAAGACTCTACATGCTTTACTGAAGAGTCATCTTATGCCTAATTAAAATACAGCCAACATAATATGACACATTAGAAGGTCTGATATGAGCTGCTTGTTTCTTGTTATTAAGTGCAATCATCTGGATACTCCTAGAAGCAGATGCCAAGACAGGATTAGATGTGTAAGAGACAGTGGGGTAAAAGTATTGCAGAGAAAAGAGGGAGGGAACCAGAGAAGGCAGGAAGAGGTGTTGAACCGTGATATAGATCTGACTCTCATAGAAGAGGAAGGGAAGGAAGGAGAGTTGGATAGGCAAAACGTCAGATTCTAAGAGAGTTTTAATCAGGCCAATGGGGTGTCCTCAGTCAAAGTCTCTAACCATAGGAGTCCTGCATCTTGTGGGAATAGATTTGCTTTAGTATCCTTAACACAGTCAATCTTTGGCTGAGAGTAGAGAGCGGGTAGCATGGCCCGGCATGGATACGTTGGTGGATTCAGCTCAGCATCTGGCCAATCCTCCCTGCAGCAGGGTATATGAGTGGCACATTTTCATGACCACTTCATTAAGGAACTGGTGCTAAGGAGAAAGTTACTATTCTAATCAATAGATTCCTTTTGTCCTTGCTTTGTAAAGTTTCTGTACTCCAAACCCATTGTTGTTTTGTCAGAAATCAGTTACTTCCCATTTGCAGAAAGTTCTTAATGTGGACTTTGATCTCTGAAGGTAAAAAATGATACTCCAAGGTTTATCACAATATCCGTAAGGAGAAGAATTTCCCTTAATAAGATCTGAAATAGGTTGACATTTTCTTGCTCTTATTAATCTGGGAAAGATGCTGATGGTGGTGGTAATGAGGATGACCACCATGACATTTTTGGGATACTACTTCCTAACTCCAAACTTGGAAATGTAGGAACTCAGTAATTTTTTTCTTTAACAATTTCTTGCCAAATATTCTGTTGACTACACAAATGGAGAGATAGATGGTGAATAAAGGTATACTTGTGGAAATAACACTCTTGGGAAATCATACATTCTCTTCTAGTCATGGGAGGTTAGATTTTGATGGGAGAATGAATCACAGGAATCAAATATGGAGGCAGAAGACCCATTAGAGTTACTTGCAATTAAGATGAGAGCTAATGGTGGACTAGACTAGAACAGTGGAGCTAGAAACGGTGTAACCATTCTCCTGCATTAGCACTGATAATTAATCATGTGTTCTGGTCCTGGCCAATCAGTTCTTTATTTAGCACTGCAGCAAGACTAGATTTGGAGACCAGATTTCAACTCCCTCTCTTAGAGATTAGGGGACTGGCAAGTGAAAAGCAGGTGTTAGAGCCACTTTGGGTGGACAATGATAAAGGGAAGGGCTCTATTTCCAGTAAAGAATTGATAAATAGAGAGGAAAACTGAAGCAGAAGCCAATTATACAGAGTCTGTGCTGTATAGAAATCCAACAGGTAGCAATAAAATAGGTTGATCAGGACAGATGTGGGAATCTAGATGGGCAGTCAGGTACGCCTATGTTCCTGGGACCCTGAGCTTGCATGGCTGGAATGGGGCTCCTCTGGAAGTCAGTATGCCCCATGTGTGTACACACTAGCCCAAGATAGACTAAGGGGCAGTTGGTTGCAGAGGTGTTGTGGACAGGGCTTGGACTGGAAATGTATACACAGTGATCGATTGTCTATGTTTGCCAAGTAAGTGCGAGGAGGTATTGGCAATGCTGGAGCCAGAAAAAATGCTAAATCTGAAAAACGGGGGCTCTGGTAACCTTAGCTGAGGATAAAGAAACAATTTGAGGAGGAACACTGCAGAAATTTAACTCTCCTCTGTTACTTTTTTTTTTTTTATTAATGTTATGATAGGTTACAACCTTGTGAGATTTCAGTTGTACATTTTTGTTGGTCATGTTGTGGGTACACCACTTCCCCCTCTATGCCCTCCCCCCACCCCCCCTTTTCCCTGGTAACCACCGATCAGATCTCCTTATCAATATACTAACTTCCACCTATGAGTGGAGTCATATAGAGTTCGTCTTTCTCTGACTGGCTTATTTCGCTTAACATAATACCCTCAAGGTCCATCCACGTTGTTGTGAATTGGCCAATTTTGTCTTTTTTTATGGCTGAGTAGTATTCCATTGTGTATATATACCACATCTTCTTTATCCAATCATCAGTTTCTGGGCATGTAGGCTGGTTCCACGTCTTGGCTATTGTAAACAATGCTGCGATGAACATAGGGGTGCAACGGACTCTTGATATTTCTGATATCAGGTTCTTAGGATAGATACCCAGTAATGGGATGGCTGGGTCATAGGATATTTTTATTTTTAATTTTTTGAGAAATCTCCATACTGTTTTCCATAGTGGCTGTACCAGTTTGCATTCCCACCAACAGTGTATGAGGGTTCCTTTTTCTCCACATCCTCTCCAACATTTGTCACTCTTGGTTTTGGATGTTTTTGCCAATCTAACGGGGGTAAGGTGATATCTTAGTGTAGTTTTGATTTGCATTTCCCTGATGATTAGCGATGATGAACATCTTTTCATGTGTCTATTGGCTATATTCATATCTTCTTTTGAGAAATGTCTGTTCATGTCCTCTGCCCATTTTCTGATCGGGTTGTTTGTTTTTTTTTTGCTAATCAGTGTGAGTTCTTTGTATATTATGGAGATTAACCCTTTGTCAGATAAGTGGCTTGTAAATATTTTTTCCGAATTAGTGAGCTGTTTTTTTGTTTCAATCCTGTTTTCCCTTGCCTTGAAGAAGCTCTTTAGTCTGATGAATTCCCATTTGTTTATTCTTTCTATTGTTTCCCTCAACTGAGGAGTTATAGTGTCCGAAAAGATTCTTTTGAAACTGATGTCAAAGAGTGTACTGCCTATATTCTCTTCCAAAAGACTTATTGTCTCAGGCCTAATCTTTAGGTCTTTGATCCATTTTGAGTTTATTTTGGTGTGTGGTGAAAAAGAATGGTCAATTTTCAATCTTTTGCATTCCTCTGTTACTTTTTAAATAACTCCCTACTGTGGTCTTCCTGAATTTGAAGCAAGCATACGTATTCACTCAATGTACCATACAGATTTTACAAGTTTGAGCCTGTCCTTGCTCAGATATTACTTTGTCATATTAAAACTTGCTAATTTTTAAAATCTTTTTCCTTTGCATTTCTTTTTCCCTCATTTCCTTTGGTCGATTGGATGTTTTGCAATGGAACAAACTTTTCATGTGTTCCCTTTGAGATGTGATAATTACTCTGGGTGATAATTACACAGTCTAGGGCTCACCCATTTAAAGTTTGGCTTATCATTAATTAGTTGTGATTAACAAAATACTTATGTAACATTACTCGCCCATCTCTATTCTAAGTTCTGGAGGTACAAAGAAGAATAATACAGATAATATTACTGTTTTCATGGAGTTTACATTGTAGCTGATGAAATACACAATAAACATGTGAAATAAGTAAATGAGATATCATCAGGTAGTGATAAATTCCACGAAGAAAATGCAATAGATTAATAGGATAGAGAGTGACTAGAGGAAGAGAGTCATCAAAAGCATCTTCTTTGAGCAGGTGAAAAACAAAAGGTGAGAAGCCAGACATAAAAGTCTGAGGAAAAAGTAGTTTAAACAGAGGGGAAAGGTGACAGAGCTAGTAAAGGACTCGAAGTTGGAAAAAAAGTCAGTGTCTAAAACAACAAAATCTTAAGATTTAAGCATATCTATTCATGAAAGTGTCTTGGATATCCTATTGTCAGAGACCTTCATGAAGAAACTGAGACCCAGAGAAGTTACCTGACTTGTGTGAGGTGCTCAACAGGTCAGTTGCAAAAATAAGACCAATTCAATTCTTATTTCACCCAAACTACCCTGTGACTATCTAGCAATAAAACCTAGTTACTCTTTATGACATCAAAAGGAATGAATAGAGAATAATTGTCTATTTTTTTTAAAGAATGTCACACTGCTTTCCATAACTCAATAGACTAACGAGTTAATCTTTTTTTTAAAGATTAAAACTAATTAGAGTCAGAATTTTTTGAAACAATATACTTCTAAGACCATAAAATGACTGCATAATTTGAAATAATTTGTATATGAGTTTCTAGTAAAATAAAATCTTAAAAGCCTTTCCTCACAGTTTGCTATAAAGAAACATACCTTCACAATTTTAACTTACACAGATCAGTTGTCATTTCTTGAGCTGAAAGGCAGATCACTGGGATTTGGTCCCAAATCAGGCTCATAAATATGTGGAACTACGTACTGTCAGTTATCAAGGCCAATGCAAGAATACTGGGAGTAGTTCTAAACCCAGATGACTTCAAGGTACAGTAGTCAACATAAACAAATGCACCAGGAGGGCACACTTAAGAGGATGGTAAGGGGATAGTGGTAGATATGAAAGTTCAAGTGTTTCCCCAAAGCATTTAGACTCATAGAAAAACAAAAAACAAAATGACGGCAACAAAAAACTGTGCTGGCTAAATAAAACATATCAGGAAGCCAGATTCAGTTCACAAACTGACGTCTTTTGCGCCTTGTAGGAGTATCCAAAAGTCCCTGTATTTAACTCTAGAATTAGACTTTAGCCATGTATAGACTAGGCCTGAATGTGAAAAAATTTAATATTTTGGAATTTCACAAATCTTTCAAATGAAAAATCAGTTATATTGAAGAGATATCACTTGTTAGCAGGGACAATATGTCCTGTTTCCCCACTTCACTACTCTGCTAAAATATTTCTGTGGTACACGGAATAGGCAGCATCATTACTCAGATTAAAGCAATGTGCAAAGAGAACGGACAGGTACTCAATCCTGGAAAGTGCTCTGCTTAGATGTTGCCTATGAAGATAAAGAGAATTTGACAGTACAAGACTGCTAGGATTTCTCTAACCAGAACTCATTATCAGTAAATTCTCTTTCCGTATAAGAGCACGATGTTTACCACCAAATCCTTCATGTATTTTATATATATGTGTGTGTGTATATATATATGTTTATTGTGATTGCAGCATATATATTTATATATATACACACATACATATTATGTGTATACATAAATATACATATTATACTACATATCTTTAAGTTATTATATATATAACATATATATATATTTCTTGCCATATAATATTTTTCTATCTTGGCATTTGTTGTCTCTCTCCAAAACTTTACTTGTTCATCTCTGTGTCCCCAGTACTCAGAAGAGTACCAGGAATGCCACAGATACTTAATAACATTGGACAAGTGATTTAGTTGCTTGGAGAATAACAATACTTCATGAATTAAACCAGAAGTTTTGGCTAGAAAACATCAATACCTTCTAATACACCTGTTTACTGACCAGTGTTTTTCTTCTTTTTCTTTATTTTCCAGATTTTTCTACAGTGACTATGGATTTCTCTATCAAATTTGGGGAGGGATGCTTTATTTTAAAATGTCATGGAGATGTTCAGCATACTTTTATGGGCAGCGTTCAATTTTCCCTTTGTAGTTTAGATTATATACTTCTTTCCCCTGCCACTGTCATTTATATTTTGTAAACTTGCTTCCAAAACTATGATTAAGGAGAAAATCCAGGATCTGCCTTGCCTGACCACTTCTATGAGGCCAAGCTTTTGACCCACACATCTTGCAGGGGGTGCCAAAATGTGTGGAGCTCAGCTTTGGGTGGATACGTCCAGACCAGATTGCCTCCTACCAACATTTTTCTTCTATTTTGGAGATGGTTTCAAAAGGATTAAATTTAAAAAGCATTGTTTTTGAGAGACAAGCTTCAGTTTTCTGGGAAGGGCACACTTGAATTATCTGGAAAAAAATACTTACATTGTCATTCTGATTTTTTCTGAGTTTTACATGAAGAATGGATGCCGAAGTGATTGCAGTGTGCCTCTGACCCCAAAAGATTGCCTCCGAGTGATATCATGTGTAATGAGTGCAGAGGATGAAGTCATCAATCCTGGTTCCAAGGTGGCATTTGAACACTGGGGCTTGAAAAATGTATTTCAGTACATTTTTCAGAGAAAGAAATCCATTCCTAATTTCATTATGTTAGTTTGTCTTGCTTCATAATAATTTAAATTGATAAATTTAAAAAGAATAAAGAATAGGAGTTATGTTGATTGTTGATTCTCTAAAGTCTAGAGGAGTGGAATTTGTTATTTTAGAAACTAGGTGATAGAATATGCTCATCCTTCCTGACATAATTAATACTCTATATAAATTAGTAGGTCGTCATGATTTAAATATTATGTATGCTCTAATGACAAGCTCCAAACTGGCTTCAAACTTGCATGCAGATATATGCGTCTACCTCCCTACCGATAGTATTCACCCATCTAGTGATTTTTAAAAACTTAATTACATATTATTCTAGAAATTCTTTGATTAATTCCCTTCCATAAACCCAAAGATCCCATTGCTCAACATATATTCCTAGATCTTTTCCTTTTTTCGGAAAAAAATGTAGATATAATTACTACTGTTTTGTATTTTTCTTAAGTATATCACATGAAATCTACACTCACTTTTGTCAGAATATTATTTGCAATAAATACAATGCTGACAGAAGTCCCATGAGAAATCTGAACAGAAAACAGCTTATTAAATATGACCAAAATGAGATAATGGAGTTATGACTGGAGTTATTATTATCAATTGCATCGGACCCAGGTGTGAAGAAACAACCCTCCCCTCTTTAAAGAAGACATCCAGTCATTGGCAAAACCCTTTGGGTCAGCTTTCTCTCAAAATGCATATCCAACTCTGCTTGGATGTATGAAAAATAATTATCTTACAATTAGAATGCAGCAATTAGAAAATTATGTAGTGTTGCTTATGATGAGACTGAAAAATTAAGAGGAGACATTTTTATCTGGCATCCAAGTCCCTTGAAGTTTGGGAATTTCTCCTTTACTGCTCGGTTTTAAGGAAACAAAACTAAGTTTAGCTGCAGGGTAAGTCATTCTTGATTTAGGCAATGACTGATTAATACAGATACACAGTCTCTTGAGAAGTCAGTTCATCTGGCAATAATGGAGACAGATGACTTCTATTCGAAAGATGTGAATAGGCTGTCATTGGATGCTTCTCAAACTGTAGCCACCCTCTCCTTCCCCATGTATCCACTTGAATCACAGACCATCATGCAAAAATTCTCACCTGCTTCAGATCTATCTGATAAAAGCCAGAAAACTCACAACACTGAAAGGTCTGTCCAATGTGCATAGCCTGGTAATTTCCTGTTGCTGATGTAACGGTTCTTACATTGAAATGGACTTGAGCCCACAGGCAAAGTGTCCTAGAATACACAGCATTAATGAAATAGTTATTTCAACCAGAATTTATTGATCTATTCTTTGCATCATTCACTGTCTATATACAAGGACTGCTCATCTCCAGACCTTGGTTTTACCACCTCCCAAGACTGGGTATCCATATCATCTCTCCTATGAAGATGCTTTCTAGAGAGTTTGACCATGACTCTTGATGCCTCAATCTTTATTCTCCACAGTTTAGGCGTCTTAGTGTTGGGAATCTGGCTGTCAACCTCAAAGTATGTTAATTCTTACAGGAGATAGACTTAAGAGTAGTCTCCACTCCACCTTTCTTGACTTACATATACATTCTAACATTGAACATTGGAGCATAGATTAAATAAACACACAGGGACCCCTGTTACATGGGAAAAATGTTTAACGAGGAAAATAGGTAAATTTTTATGGCAAATATGAGAATAAGACATATTAGGTAAAGTGAAATATCCTTATGAACATTTTTCTTTTTTAAATTAATTTTCTTTCTTTTATTGCAGTGACATTGGTTTATAACATTATATAAGTTTCAAGTGTACATCATTGTATTTCAATTTCTGTGTAGATTACATCATGCTCACCACTCAAAGATTAATTACAACCCATCATCATACACACATGCCTGATCAACCCTCTTGCTCTCCTCCCTCCCTGCTTTCCTTCTGGTAACCACCAATCCAATCTCTGTCTCTATGTATTTGCTGTTGTTTTTATCTTCTATTTATGAGTGAGATTATATGGCCTTTGATTTTCCCCCTCTGACTTATTTCCCTTAGCATAATACCCTCAAAGTCCATCCATGTTGTCACAAATGGCCAGATTTCATAATTTTTTATGGCTGAGTAGTATTTCATTCTGTATGTATACCACATCTTCTTTATCCATTGGTCCCTTGATGGGAACCTTGGTTGCTTCCAAGTCTTGCATATTGTGAGTAATGCTGCAATCAACATAGGGGTGCATATATCTTTACACATTTGTGTTTTCATGTTCTTTGGATAAATATCCAGCAGTGGAATAACTAGATCATATGGTAGTTCTAGTCTTAATTTTTTGATGAATCTCCATACTGTTTTCAACAGTGGCTGTACCAGTTTGCACTCCACCAGCAGTGTATGAGAGTTCCCTTTTCTCCACATCCTCTCCAAAACTTATTTCATGTCTTGTTACCTATAGCCATTCTGACCTGGGTGAAGTGATATCTCATTGTAGTTTTGATTTGCATTTCCCTAATAGTTAATGATGTTGAACATCTTTTCATGTGCCTGTTGGCCATCTGTGTATCTTCTTTGGAGAAATCTGTTCAGATCTTTTGCCCATTTTTAAATTGGGTTCTTTTTGTTGTTGTTGTTGAGATGTATGAGTTCTTTGTATATTTTGGATATTAACTCCTTATCTGATATATGGTTTGCAAATATCTTCTCCCAATTGTTAGGTTGTCTTTTCGTTTTGTTGATGGTTCCCTTTGCTGTGTGGAAGCTTTTTAGTTCGTTGCAGTCCCATTTGCTTATTTTTTCTTTTGTTTCCCTTGCCCTGTCAGACATGGTACTTGAAAATATGCTGCTCAGACTGATGTCAAAGAGTGTACTCCCTCTGTTTTCTTCTAGAAATTTCATGGTTTCAGGTCTTACATTCAAGTCTTTAATCCATTTTGAGTTCATTTTTGTGCATGATGTAAGATAATGGTCTACTTTCATTATTTTGCATGTGGCTGTCCAGTTTTCCCAACACTGTTTATTGAAGAGACTCTCCTTTCTCCATTGTATGCTTTTGGTTCCCTTGTTGAATATTAGCTGTTCATAAATGTGTGGCTTTATTTCTTGGCTCTTGATTCTATTCCATTGATCTGTGTTTCTGTTTTTGTGCCAGTACCACTCTGTTTTGCTTACTATAGCTTTGTAGTATATTTTGAATTAGGGAGTGTGATACCTCCAGCTTTGTTCTTTTTCCTCAGGATTCCTTTGGCCATTCGGGGTCTTTTGTTGTTCCATATAAATTTTAGCGTTCTTTGTTCTATTTCTGTGAAAAACGTAGTCAGAACTATGATAGGGATTGCGTTGAATCTGTAGATTGCTTTAGGAAGTACAGACGTTCCATTTTTAAAATTTTTAAAAAATTTTCGGATGTACATCATATTTCGAATTCTGTGTACATTACATCATGTTCACCACCTGAAAACTAATTATAGTGCATCCCCTCACATGTGAGCCTAATCAACCCTTTTGCCATTACCCTATGGTAACCACCAATCCAATCTCCAATGCTATGTGTTTTTTTGTGGTTATTTTTATCTTCTACTTATGATTGAGATCATATGGTATCTGACTTTCTCCCTCTGACTTATTTCACTCAGCATAATACCCTCATTTTAACTATGTTAATTCTTCCAATCCAAGAGCACAGAATTTCTTTCCATTTCTTTGTATCTTCTTCAATTTCTTTCAACAGTGTTTTACAGTTTTCAGTGTACAGATCTTTCACTTCTTTGGTTAAGCTTATTCCTAGGTATTTTATTCTTTTTGTTGCAATTGTAAATGGGATTGTATTCTTAATTTCTCTTTCTGCTACTTCGTTGTTAGTGTATAGAAATGCAACTGATTTTTGTTTGTTGATTTTGTATGCTGTGACTTGACTATATCTATTTATTATTTCTAAAAGGTTTTTAGTGGATTCTTTAAGGTTTTCTATATATAAAATCATGTCATCTGAAAATAGTGACAGTTTCACTTCTTGTTTTCCAATTTGGATCCCTCTTATTTCTATTTCTTGCCTGATTGCTCTGACTAGGACTTCCAATACTATATTAAATACGAGTGGTGAAAGTGGGCATCCTGGTCTGGTTCCTCTTCCTAGAGGGATAGCTTTCAGTTTTTCTCCATTGAGAATGATATTAGCTATGGGTTTCTCATATATACCTTTACTATGTTGAGGTATTTTTCTTCTAAACCCATTTTATTTAGAGTGTTCATCATAAATGGACGGTGTATCTTGTCAAATGCTTTCTCTGCATCTATTGAGATGATCATGTGATTTTTATTCTTTATTTTGTTAATGTGGTGCATCATGTTGATTGATTTGTGGATGAACCATCCCTGCATCCCTGAAATAATAATTGATCATGATGTATGATCTTTCTAATGTATTGTTGTATTTGATTTCCTAGTATTTTTGTTGAGGATTTTTGCATCAATGTTCATCAGTGATACTGGCCTATAATTTTCTTTTTTTGTGTTGTCATGTCTGGTTTTGGTATCAAGATAATGCTGGTTTTGTAGAATGAGTTAGGAAGCCTCCCCTCCTCAATTTTTTTTGAAGAGTTTGAGAAGGATAGGTATTAAGTCCCCTTTGAATGTTTAGTAGAATTCCCCGGGGCATCCATCTGGTCCTGGACTTTTATTTTTTGGGAGGTTTTTGCGTACTGTTTTGATCTCCTTACTGGTGATTGGTCTATTGAAATTCTCTACTACTTCTTGATCCAGTTTTGGAAGGTTGTAAGATTCTAAGAATTTATCTATTTCTTCTAGATTATCCAATTTTTTGACGTATAGCTTTTCATAGTATTCTCTTATAATCTTTTCTATTTCTGAGGTGTTCATTGTAATTTCTCCTATTTCTTTTCAGATTTTATTTATTTGAGCCTTTTCTCCTTTTTCTTGGTGAGTCTAGCTAAAGGTTTCTCAATTTTGTTTATCTTTTCAAAGAACCAGTTCTTGGTTTCATTGATTTTGTCTTTTTTTTCATCGCTATTTCATTTATTTACGCTCTGATTTTTGTTATTTCCTTCCTTCTGCTGCTTTTTGGATTTATTTTTTCTTCTTTTCCCAGTTTATTTAGGTGCACTGTTAGATTATTTATTTAGAATCTTTCATCGTTGTTGAAGTAGGCTTGAATTGCTGTAAATTTCCCTCTTAGCACCACTTTTGTTGTATCCCACAACTTTTAACTTGTTGTATTGTAATTTTCATTTGTCTCCAGGTATTTTTTAATTTCTACATTGATTTCTTCACTGACTCAATCGTTGTTCAGTAGCATTTTATTTAATCTCCACCTATTTGTGGCTTTTCTAATTTTCTTCCCGTAGTTGATTTCCAGTTTCATACATTTGTTGTCAGAAAATATGCTTGGTGTTATTTCGATCTTCTTAAATTTATTGAGACTTGTTTTGTGGCCTAATTTGTGACCACTCCTGGAGAATGTTCCATATGCTTTTGAAAAGAAAGTGTATTTTGTGGGTTTTGGACGGAATATTCTATGTATATCTACTAAGTCCATCTGATCTAATGTGTTGTTTAAGGCCAATGTTTCCTTATTGATCTTCTGTCTGGATGATCTATCCATTGGTGTAAGTGAAGTTTTACAGTCCCCTACCACTATCATGCTACTGTGTATTTCTCCTTTTATGTCTGTTAGTAATTGTTTTACATATTTAGGTGCTCCTATATTTGGTGCATAGGTATTTACAACTGTTATGTCCTCTTGTTGGATTGTTCCCTTTATCATTATGTATTGCCCTCTTTTTCTCTTGTTACAGTATTTGTTTTAAACTCTATTTTGTCTGATATAAGGATTGTCACCCCAGCTTTCTTTTCTTTGCCATTTGCATGGAGCATCTTTTTCCATCCCTTCACTTTCAGTTTGTGAGTGTCTTTAGGTCAGAAGTGTGTTTCTTGTGTGCAGCATATATACGGATCTTGTTTTTCATCTAATCGTCCACCCAATGCCTTTTGATTGGAGCATTTAGTTCATTGACATTTAAAGTAGCTAGTGAAAAGAATGTACTTACTGCTATTTTCTTACTTTTTTATGGGTATTTTAGTAGTTCTTCTCTGTTTCTTCTTCTCTTTCTTTCTTCCCTTGTGTTTTGATGGATTTCTTTAGTGTTATGTTTGACCTCCTTTCTCTTAATTTTTTGTATATTTATTACAATTTCTGGTTTGTGATTACCATGAGCTTCATGTATAATAACCTACGTCTTTAGTAATCTATATTAAGTTGATGGTTTATTATATGGACCTCTTGTTAAAAAGCTCTACTCTTTACTCTTTATCTCCCCTCCTCCCACATTTTACGTTTTTGATACCATAGCTGACTTCCTCTTTTTTTTTTTGCACGTGTATCTGTTACCCTCTTATCATGGAAACAGATGATTTTAGTACTTTTGTCATTTGATCTTCATATTAGCTTCATAGGTGATTTATCTCCTACTTTTACTGTATGTTTGTCTTTATCAGCGATTTTATTTCTTTTTTGGGATAATTTTCTTATTCTTACCTGTGGTCATCTATTTTCCACTTAAGTAAGTCCCTCTGGCATTTCTTGTGAGGCTAGTTTCTTGTGGGCAAACTCCTTTAGTTTTTGCTTCTCTGGGAAACTCTATCTCACCTTCCATTCTGAATGATAACCTTCCCAGGTAGGGTATTTTTGGCTGTAGGTTTTTTCCTTTCAGGACTTTAATATATTGCGCCACTCGCTTCTAGCCTATAAGGTTTCTGCTGAGAAGTCAGCTGATAGCCTTATTGGATTTCCTTCGTATGTAACTTGCTGCCTTTCTTTATCTTTAATTCTTGACATTTTGATTATAATGTGCCTTGGTGTAGGACTTTTTGGGTTTATCTTGTCTGGTGATCTCTGTGCTTTCTATACCCAGATGTCTGTTTCCTTCTTTGGGTTAAGAAAGATTTTAGCTTTTATTTCTTCAAATAAATTCTCTGCCCCTTTATCTCTCTCTTCTCCTTCTGGGACACCTATAATACTAATATTAGTGCACTTATTGTCCCAGAGGTCTCTTACACTGTCTTCATTCTTTTTAATTATTTTTTGTTTTATCTGTTCAGCTTGGGTGATTTCTTCTAGTCTTTCATCCAGTTCACTGCTCTGTTCTCCTTTATTGTCTACTCTGCTTTTGAGTCCCTCTAGTGAATTTTACATTTCCTGTGTTGTATTCTTCATTTCTGATTGGTTCTTTTTTTAATTTTTTCCAATTCTTTGTTGAAGTTCTCACTAAATCCATCTATTCTTCTCCAAGATCAGTAAGCATCCTTACGACTCTTAGTTTGAACTCTTTTTCAGGTAGATTGTTTATTTCTGTTTCATTTAGTTCTTTTTCTGAGGCTTTGTCCAGTTCCCTTACTTGGTATGTATTCCTTTACCTCCTCTTCTTGGCTCTTTCTCTGTGCTTTTATCTGTGTATTAGGGAGGTTAGCTATGTCTCCCAATCTTAGAGAGGTGGCCTTACACAAGAGATGCCTTATGAGGCCCAGTAGTGTCCTTCCCTCTTGTCACCGGTTCCAAATATTCTAGGCATGTCTCCTGTGTGGGCTGCATGTTTCCTTCTGTTATGGCATTGTTGCTCCTGCTTCAGGTGCCTAGGGAGGCTAGGCTGTCCCCCTGACCAGTTGGTTGTAATGCTCAGCTGCATGTGGCTACTATGGATCCTTCAGTCACTTTATTAGGCATGGGAAGCCCCAGCACAATTGGTTGCAAGGTCTAATAGCATATTCCTGTTGCAGTTTTCTGTTAAGTGAGTAGGACTCTAGTCTGGCTGGTTGCTAGGCTCAGGGCCTTACAACTGCTGTATGCCTCTGGCCTTCCATGCTGTTGTCAGCTCTCTCAGGATTGCAGCTCAGTGGGGCCAGCCCCAGGCATGCGAGTACCCAGTTTTTTCAGGCTTTTGAAGGTGGGGCCAATCCCCTATGTGGCTATTTGAGAAGCACAAGTCTACTGCAGCTGACAAGCCCCACCACTCACAGGGTCACACAGCCCATCAACACATTCCTGCCCCATGTGCACTCGCCAACCCACTGAAGTGGGTGCCATCACCTCACTGCCACAAAAGCTCCACACCCTCCACCAATGCAGGCCCAGACTTTGCACATGCTCTGTCTCACAGAGGTGGACCCACCCACCTGGCCACAGAGGTTCCAGGCACCCTGCCTATGGGAAAACCCTAGTTGCCCAAGGGCCTGCTGTTGGTTAGGGCCAGGCCATAGGGTGGGCTGCCTGCCCTGGCTGAACTGGATTAAACTGGGTGTGGCAAACTTCTGGGCTAACAGGCCAAAGGAAGAACTTCAATGGCATCTGCCAGTGTCTGTGTCAGCACACCTGTACTAGATCACAATAATGGCTGCCACCAATGTTTCAGACCCTGGAGAGGTGGTCCCACCCCGGGGAGGTCTCACTTCTCACTAAGATGCACCCAGAGCCTATCAAGTGAGTCTCTTTTCACAAAAGGACTGTGCATCTTTCTTTCTGGTAATTTTACGTTACTTTCCAAAAGGGGTGAATTTGTCCATGGGCCCTTTAAGAACAGGCTTTTTTCCCTTTGTGTCAGATAACTTTTCTGGGGATATTCTGCACTGTAGTTAATAGCCAGCAAAGCCAGATATTATGACTCTTGTCTTGGTTGTGCTGATTCCAAAAGCTGCTTATTATGGTAACACTCCCCTGCTCAGATCCCCCTCTCTCTAGGGAAGGCTTCATACCTTAGGATTGCTCCAAGTTGGCTGTGAAGTGCCATGGCTCAGACATGGCTTTTTTGGCTCCAGGAAGGAATTTCTGCCTCTTCCATCTCAGTCAGCATCTTCCTTTGTTGTGGAGGTTTTTCTTAAATCCAGTTTTTGCTTCTCTCTCAGGGGTAATTGTTCCAACTGTAGGTATAAGTTTGTTGTGTCCATGGAAAGAGGTGAGTTCAGAGTCTGCCTATGCTGCCATCTTGACCTGAACATTTTTCATCTGAGGCACTATTCAAGGAGTCAGTACCACTGCTCCTAAGGAGGAAGCTTCAAAGATAATAAAGTTGCTTCAGAGGAAACATAAATCTTTCAATATGGGGCCTATAGTTCCTTTGTCCCCACTTTTAGAGTTTTACAGTTTCAGAGAAATTTTAGAAAATATGAGTGAACTGTAACAACTAAGGATATTAGGAACAGAGCATTAACAAAAGCACAGATTGTAGCAAATGAAATATAAATCTTTCATTTATGTGTAAGAGTTTCACTGTTGTCACATGCTCAGGTACCTCTTCCAAGTCCCCCTAAACCTTCAGAGAGTTTCCACAGTTCCTTTGATACCAATGGCCTTTTTCAGGGCACCTTTGACATCCTTGTTCCTGAGGGTATAAATCAGGGGGTTGAGTAAGGGAGTGACAAAAGTGTAAACAAGGGCAAACTGGCGGTCCTCATCTACTGAGGAGTGGGATTGAGGATGAAGGTAGACCAGGGCACAGAAGCCGTACTGCAGCAAGACCACAGTGAGGTGGGAGGAGCATGTGGAGAAGGCCCAGCGGCGGCCCTCAGCAGAAGGGATGCGCAGGATGGCAGAGGTGATGAACACATAGGAGACACAGATAAGTAGGAAGGGGACAGTCAGAACAAGAATACTCACAACATAGAGGACAGCCTGGTGCACGTGGATGTCAGCACAGGCCAGCTGCAAGACTGGAGGCACATCACAGAGGAAGTGGTTGATTTCCTGGTGGTGCCCACAGAAGGGCAGGGTGAAGATTAAGGATGTGAGCTGCAGGGAGAGGAAGAGGGCCAGGCCCAGGGCACTGGCCACCATCTGGACGCACAGCTTCTGGGTCATGATGAGGGTGTAGTGTAGTGGGTGGCAGATGGTCACATAACGATCATATGCCATGATAGCCAAGAGAAAACAGTCAGCAGCACCAAGTGTGAGAAAAAAGAACATTTGAGCTCCACAGCCAGCTAGTGGAACGGGCTTCCGGGCCCCTAAAATGTTAGAAAGCATCAAAGGCACCACAACGGTGGTGTAGCTGATTTCTATAAAGGACAAGTTGGACAGGAAGAAATACATTGCAGTGCGGAGCGAGGTGTGTGTGCACACCACCCAGATGATGGCTGTGTTGCCACAGAGGATCATCAAGTAGAGGAAGAGGAAGAGGAGGAAGAGGAGGACCTGAAATTCAGGGACAGTGGTGAATACACGGAACACAAATTCAGTGGGGCCAGATTGGTTGAGAACAGGGCTCCTAGAAAACACGTCTCCTGCAAAAGAAGAGAAAGTGCTGAAACTTTCTTTGCTGAGTAGTTTTATCGATTGAAGAAAATAAAAGATTGTAAGTTTTGTTTCTAATATGAGAATTACCTAATTGTCATCAAGATTGTAACAATAATAAAAGAAATAGAATAGTAGCCCTTAGAATTCTTCATATGTGTGTTCCTGAAAACAAAGAAATAGATTTCTAAAAAGTCTTTAAACATCAGTCTTTAACTCTAAGTTCACAGTTGCTAGTTCTTTGCTTTTGCAAAAGATTCATAGTCGTATAATTGTAGACATTTATTTTACAGATGAAACTTTGAATGATGGAATTCTTCATATTAATCTGGATGTTGTGGTTTTACAGAGGACTGAGCACACATCTTTATTCCAATGTTATCCTGACATATGCCACTTATATATTTTCCCTCATTAGAGTAGTTTCTGTAAGGCTTCAACTGTCAACCCAAACTTTAGGGCTCAAATGTACTGACTGGTAAAAACATTGGATGCATGGTAGGCAGAAACAAGAGTGGAGCTGGCTGAGATAACGAAAGATGATGAGGAAACTACACATCCATCGGAGGACGAAAAGAAAGAAAAACTAACCACTTTCCACAAAGTCACCACTTCCTGGCAGATTTGGATGTAAAATATACTTTTTATGATACAAAAATTCAGGAGACAATGGATTACTACCCAAAGTATTTTAAGAAAAATAAATCATGATTAAGAGATCTTATGCCCAATCAAGTTGTCATCCATGTATAAAAATATCAAAAAGAATTTTTCAGATTTGCAAAGGATCTGGAATTGTATTGTCTACATCCATGCTGAAACAATAACTCAATAACTCAAATAACCAAATTTGTTAAAAAATTAATCAAAATAGGGGCTGGCCCCATGGCCAAGTGGTTAAGTTCACGCGTTCCGCTGCAGGCGGCCCAGTGTTTCGTTGGTTCGAATCCTGGGCATGGACATAGCACTGCTCATCAAACCACGCTGAGGCAGCATCCCACATGCCACAACTAGAAGGACCCACAACGAAGAATATATAACTATGTACTGGAGGCTTTTGGGAGAAAAAGGAAAAAATAAAATCTTTTAAAAAAATTAATCAAAATAAAAATTAAATGTTGAGTATTTTGTGATATAAAAGTAGTGAGAATTAAAACATAGTAAGACACAGTTATGTCTAAATGATTATTTCAACTATCGTTTTATAAAGAACAGAAATTCAAATATAATTCTTGAGAAATTCATTATGAAAAATAATTTTTAATAGTAATCAGATCTAAATCTCAACTGATATAAAAATGTGAGAAGAGAGTAAGAGAAAGGAGAGAAAGGTAAAATTGTTTTAATTTCCTCAAACTATGTAAAAAACTATTCAGTATAAACCACATTATTATTTAGATGTGGATAATTAGAGAAAAGTTTATTCTTTTTATACGTAAACATTTAATATTAATTGCTTTGATATTAAGCTCAAATAGATAGTATTTTTCCAAATATATAATATAAATACATACGATATATCTTTCCCAATGATTTAAGAGAAAAATGAAAGAATGAAGCTATAATTAAAAAAAAGAACAAAAATGAATGAGAAATTATATAGAACAAAAATCTTTAAAAAAATGTCGGAAGCAGGAAGAAACCTATCAATTAAGACAATGATCATAAGTGGGCATGTATCACCTAGTAAAATATAAAGATGTTCAGATTGAGTTAGGAAACAAAGAGAGATTTTCAAGAGGCAAGAAGCATAGTGCTTTATAAAACCTATCACTCCTTTCATCCAAAATTTTTCTGGAAATGCTAAAATAGGAAATAAACCACAATGCCCAATCGAAATAAGATGACAGACATCTGATCATCCCTATGAAAACTCTAAGGCAGCCAACTGAGAAGTTGTTAGAACTAATAAGGAAATGTCTTAAGATGGTCAATAGTTAACTCTCTACTTAACCACCTTGTTCTCCTTTCTGTCTGTAAAATATACTGTGAGTGTCCACAGCACACTGAAGTCTAGGTGAGTAGTTTTCATTACTGTACCTCTGAGCACTTAGATTCCCTCCAGTGGAAGTTTTTGCTTATCAAGTCAGTTTTGTTTGTTTCCAATTGTGAAGAAGCCAAGTATACTTGAAACTGTTAAAATTAATAAAATAGTGTATGAAATAATGAACTCTGAATGTGAAAAAGGATTTTTCCAATGCAAATCAATTTTAATGGTTTGGAAATATTTCATAAAAGTGAGTTGCAAACAAGTAATAATTTACTGATGAATTAGCTAAGCTGGGCACAACTGCTGTGTATGTTTGAGGGAAAAAAATCATAAAAAGATTATGTAGCATGCATTTTTTTCAGAAATGTGTTTACATTTTCATTCCATGTTAGACATTGATATTGCAAATTGTTTACGATGATTTGTGAGTATGGTTCACATAAGGAAGACTTCAGTTTGCAATAGTCAGCCAACCAAAAGCATACACACGGAAAAGGCTTGGCATATATAAGAAGGCTGGGGGGGATGCGCAATTATATGTTTTAAGTTAAATTAAGATTTTAAGGAATATGTATATTTTAAAACTAATTTCCTTGTAACTGTCCTTTTAATTAACTGATCAAGCATTGGCCCAAGTAGCTTTGGGTAAAAGGACTTTTACTTTACATAGAACAACAGCTTTTCTCCATACCAGCAATAACTACCTAGAATATTCTAATTAAAATAGCCATGCCAATATAAAATATCAATAAATGTACTGTAATCTTTTTCTTAAAGATCGGCCTTGAGCTAATATCTGTTGCCAATCTTTTTTCTTCTTCTTCTTCTCAAAACCCCCCAGCACATAATTTTATATTCTAGTAATAGGTCCTCCTAGTTCTGCTACGTGGGACGCCGCCTCAGCATGGCTTGATGAGCCATGTTAGGTCGACACCTATGACCTGAACCCCTGAAACCCTGGGCCTCTGAAGTGGAGTGCGCGAACTTTACCCTTGGCCACAGGGCCGGCCCCATAACGTAATCTTAAGACAAATTTAAGGCATTGTTATAGGTTTTTCTAGGATGTGAAAACTCAATATTTTGAAAAATGGCATGTGTCTTAAAAATAATGCATCTAGTTGGTGCAAATCTGCTAAAAATCCCAAGAGAATTTCAGTGTGTGTTTGTGTCTCCATGTACTTCATAATGTGATTTTACAGTTTATTCGGAAGAATAACCAAGTAAGAATAAATAAATGTTCAAAAAACAACAAGGATGAGGTTTGCATTAAATATTAAATTGTAGCATAATTATATGTCGTAAAAATTATATCAATTCAAAAATAAGTTCAGGAATAGAGAGAGAATTCAATAAAACATAAAATACTCATGAATATCTGAGTCTGCAACATGTGATACAGTCAAGGCAGCATATCAGAGTGATTAAGAGCATGTTTTCTGCCATCAGACTGCTCAAGTTCAAAGTTATCTTGGACAGTTTACATAAAATCTCTATACTTCAATTTGCTCGTTTATAACATAAGAATGTCAATAAATGCACTTTCTTTATAGGGTTTCTGTGATGATATAGTGAAAATTAATGAAAGGCGCTTAGTATAGTGCCCATCCCTATAAACATTCACTAAATGTTAGTGCTTACTATTTTTCAAATACCCATAGTATGGAATGATGGACTAATATTCATTTTGACATTAATTTTCTAATTTACCGTATACTGAATTTATTTTGGATGGCCAAAAAGTTTACATTCTTAAAATCATAAAGGAATTAGAATTAATTAGAGCAAAACTAAGAACTCAACCCAGCAAGATTAGTTATTAGAGGTCGGGTCTACCCTATACTCTTGGATTCTTGGATTTTGCTCTTTTAATCTGTGTTGACTGCTTTGCAACTTAGTCAAGATGTTGCAAAGACCTACACAGAAAAGACAGTTTAGTTGGAACAATTCTGTTGGAGTGACTTACACAAACACTCAAACTCTGTCTGGATGTATATTTATAGGAGAGTGCAGGCAATCTCCTATGAAATGTGATTTGAGGAGCTTCAGAAAATCTCTACTGCCCCATATAGGCCCCCTAAAGGCACTGACTGTGAAGGAAATTCTTGAGTTTATTCCTATGAGAAAGTGCACAAGCTTTAAGGTCCTTCCATTTATGTTTGAATCCTGCCTCTGCCACATGGCAGCTCTCTGGCCTTGGGAAATTTACTTAGTCAATAAGTAAACCTACAAATCTCAGTTACCTTAGCTGACAGTTTGCAGGGTTGGTGTGAATGTTAACAAAAATGTACACAGAATTGTGCTGTGTTGTGCCTACCTCTTTTGTTCCCCTAAACTTTTTTTATTGTAAAATGCACATAACACAAAATTTACCATTTTAACCATTTTTAAATGTATAGCTCAATGATATTAAGTACCTTCATATTTTTGTGCAGCTATCATCACCATTATTTCCAGAAATCTTTTCATCTTGCAAAAGTGAAACTCTATACCATTAAACAAATCCCCATTTCCTCCTCCTTCCAGCCCCTGGAAACCGCCATTCTACCTTCTCTGTCTGTGATTTCGACTACTTTCTGTATCACATATAAGTAGAATCATACGGTGTTTGTCTCTTTGTGACTCGCTTATTTCACTTAGTGTATCTAGTTTTTCATAGGGGTTCATCTCTTCCCAGTCCTCTACCCTCTGCAATTCCTTGAATACTATCTTGTCTTTCTTGAAATCATGGAAAGTCCTTCAGCCTGCATGACTTTTACTTCTTTTCTTCTTAGCTAATTTCTACAGGTTTCAGCTCAGCAATCAATTATCCAGGAAGCATTCCTGATTCTCACCGTCTGTGCACCTGTGGATAAGGTGCTTTTCCTATGAATTATTGTAGAATTGTGACTATTTCTCAGTTACAAGACTGTTATGCCTGAATCAGGCTAAGCACTGTCCAGCAGGCAAGGAAGCTAGCTAGCACTTATCAACCACCTGCTATATGCTGAAATCTTAGTCTCAGCTCCAGGGGAGAATATTAAAAACTTATTTTAAAAAGTGGTCATTGTCCTCAATCATGTAAGGGAGACCTGACATTTAACATAATTTGGGAAAAACTCTTCTAAGTGAGGATTTCCTATATAATCTTTTTAGAATACTAAAGCTGTAAAATGCTCCTCCCCCACATAGAAAGAAAGATACATAGATAAATAGATAGATAGATAGATAGATAGATAGATAGATAGATAGATAGACAGACAGATAGATGCCAGATAGAAAGGTTTCTGAGTACCTTACCCAGAAGCGTTTTTGCAGCTAATGTTTTTGCTACATAACTAATTGGCTATAAGGCAATTTTGCTGTAAAAGATAAAATAACTGGTTGACAGTTTGGTTTGACAGTTTGGTTTCAACTAGGAAATACATTGATAAAACTTACTGGAAGTGTGAAATAAGAGAGTGTAAAACCAGATTGCATATTATACTAGAAAATGATAGTATATCAGTTTGCAAATCCTTTGGTGAGCCAGTTCTCTCTCCTACCCATCAAAACCAAAAGTTCACCTAGAGGTGGCTAGTCATTCACAACAGTCTTCAAGAGCATTAATTATTGATTCTTCAGCTAATTTAGATACAAAAATTTGTTCTCTAATGCCATCTTTACCAAATTTATCCTGCAATGTTAGAAGTTGGAGGCAAAGAAAAAACAAAGCTTCTCTTCCTCTCCCCCTGCCCCACCAAAAAAGAAATGGTTATATAATTCCTGATGTGCATAAGTTTCTTGAAAATGGTGACAATGTTTTGCTATTTAATAGTGGAGAACATGATGTGGACAGAATTTTGGTATTTGCCACAGAATCTGGCTTAGATGATTTGGTGAAATATAGGGACTGGGCATGTGATGGAACGTTTAAATGCAGTCCAGATACGTAGTACGTGTTTCATTAGGTTCTTTTTAATGTCTCTCTTTTATTTACTTTTTAAATTATTTTATCTTTTATGGCAAAATTGTCTTATGGCCAATTCATTATGTGGTGAAAATGTTTGAGGCAAAAATGCTTGTGGCAAAGATGTTTAAGGCAAAGATATTTATGGACAAAATACCAAGCATGAATATATATATATACACACATATGTTCATAAATAGATATATTCATAGACACATAGATGTAGGCATACATAGTCAAGCACATTTGGGAAACATTAAATATTCATTTTGCGTGTGCGTGTGTGTGTGAGGAATATTGACCCTCAGCTAACATCTGTTGCCAGTCTTCCTCCACTTTGTATGTGGGTCACTGTCACAGCAAGGCTTGATAAGTGGTATAGGTCTATACCCGGGGTCCAAACCTGCAAACCCCAGGCCGTTGAAGTGGAGCATGGGAACTTAACCACTACACAACCAGGCTGGTCCCTAAATATTCACTTTTTGATTCACAATGGAGATTAAAAAACTCTGAGACTCTGAGAATTAAAAGACTCTGAGAATCCCAATGTGAAGAAGTATGTATAAATTTAACCTTTCAAAATTTTTCATGAAACTCTAGGGTTCATGAAAGCCTCCTTAGATGCCTTGGAAAACATATTCAAATATACTAATAATGGCTTATGTCATAATGTGCAGGTGCTCATCTAAGCTCTCCACAGGTATTAGTCCAGTTGCACCTCTTAACTAAATCATGGGGCAGATAACATTTTCTGTCTATTTTACAGATAAGGAACTGAGGTCCCAAAAGTAACTAGTCTGAGATTAAACAGCTAGTCAGTGGTGGAGTCATAATTCAAGCTCAAGCATTTTGGATCTAGAAAAGAAAGACCTACGTTTGGGCCCTGGCTTGACTACTTCCTAGTTATATGATGTTGGACAAGCCACATCTAAGCCTCATTTTCCTCATCTGGGAAATATGGATAACCACACTCAATCTAAAAAGTCATGTGATTTATTCAACCCTTCTTGCACGTACTTGAAAATTCTCCCTACACTCTAAAGTAAGAATTGGAAAACTTTTTCTATAAAGATCAGATAGGAAACATTTTAGGCATTGTAGGCCACTTTGTTTCTTTGTATATTGTGTATCTTCCTCTCCCCCTCCCTTCTTTTCTCCCTGTCTCCCTTCCTCTTCCTTCTTCCCTCTCCTCCTTCCTCCAGTTGCCCCTCCCCCTTCTCTTTCTCACTTCTGCCCTCCCTTCCCCACTCTCTTTCTTTCATTCTTTTCTCTTAAAGTATAAAATACATTCTTAGTTCAAGGGCTGCGCAAAAAGAGACTGAATTTGGTCTGTAGGTCTAGTTTCCCTACTCTCGCTCTAAAGTATTATACACAGTAATTTAAGATCAATAAGGAAAAAGAATATCCAATTTATTTTTAAAGAGTAAAGTCTCTGAAGATGTTTCCTTACCTCTTTCAATTCACTGTGTTCCATCAGCCATCAAAGAAAATTCAGAAAGGCAAAATATTTGTTTTTCTGAAACACTAATAGTTCCTGCCATAGATGATTAAGTGAGCTCTCCCAGAATGCTTTTTGACTCTATGTATCCTATTCTTTAAGGATGAAATGAAATAAGGATACATGGGCTCCAGATGAGTAGAATCCCCTAGAAATGAAAAGTGACCAGTAGGTGATTTTCTCATAGTATCTCGATGTAGATGGGAAAGGGTGTGCTGGTGTTCAGGAAAAGAGTCTGCTTTTAGAAAGCTGTCCTTGGGATAGGGTAAGATAAAGATACAAGGAGAGTAGGGACATTATGGAAATATCCTCAGCCAGAGTCCTACGTGGGAGGACCAGACTCCTCTTCTGCATTATTTTCTTTACTCAGAGGCCTTTCTTGCCTGATTTAGCCAGATAAGTTAGTGCCTTATGGGATGTCTTAAAATAATGGGTCCCAGAGAGGAGGAATTTCCCCAGTGGTCTTTCTTAAACCAAATTCAACTAAAAAACAATTTGGAGGAAGTTTCCTGGGTTGATCAACTGTGAAAAAGTTATTAGGCAACTTTTCACAAGAGGATCACAGACAACTGCTCTCTGGGAACTATAGGATGGTGTCCACATTCCTACCAACAGGAACCTATGGATGGATTCTAGCAAATCCAATCAATGGGAAATATTCATGCCAGGTCAAGGCTTCCAGAGGTGTAAAGTGCATTGAAATGATCCTAGCCTGGGCAATTAGGAATGAAAATTTTAGGTTGAGCTTTGTCACTTAAATGCTAAGTTACCTCTGGCAAATTTTGAAGATTTATTTATTTATTTGTTATTTGTTTTTTACTGTTTTTAATTTTTTTCTTGTGAGGAAGATTTGTCCTGAGTTAACATCTGTTGCTAATCCTCTTTTTTTTTTTTTGCTTGAGGAAGATTAGCCCTGCACTAACATCTCCCCCTACTTTGCAGATGGGCTGCCTCCACAGCATGGCTGATGAGTGGAGTAGGCCTGTATCTGGGATCTTATCCTGTGAACCTGGGATGGCTTAAGTGGAGGGCATGGAACTTTAACTGCTCAGCCATGGGGTTGGCCTTCTGAAGATTTTTATATTTGAGTTTCCTCATCTATACTATGAGTGGTTAGACTAGATGATGTTCATGATCCCTTCTAACCTCAGAACTCTATGATTTCTACTTCTCTCTCAAGAAATAGAAAATATATTAGAGAATTGTATCCCCTACATCACTTTTAGCTTTCTCCTTTCCCCTGTCAATCGTATTTATATTTCTCTCTGTTATGCCCTGCCTCCTTCCTGTGCTGATAACTATAATTTTAACTCTCCCAGCCAGGTTGCTCTATTTGCTCCTCCTTAGTTACCTCTTTTCAATTTCATGTACCATTTTACCCCTGATACTGCTAACAGAATATCCATTTTCTCCTCTCCTTCTAATCCTGTAACTCCTTGCAAACCTTCCACCTAAGTTCGGGTTATGATAGATTTTCCTGTCCTGGGAAACATATTAAAAAAAAAAGCACATGAACTTGAATATTTTTGTTACAATAGTCAATCAAGAGAGTCTTCCTCTGATTTAGGGATAATATAGATGACTCATATATGAATCAAGTTCATGTAGAGGTTAACTAAGAACACATTCTCCTTGTCATTCATTGAAACACAGTTTCTTTAATATCCTAGAATATCCATAACACTTTTTTTTTGGTGAGGAAGATTGGCCCTGAGCTAGCATCTGTGCCAATCTTCCTCTATTTTGCATGTGAGAGGCCACCACAGCATGGTTTGATGAGTGGTATGTAGGTCCATGCCTGGGATCCCAACCTGTGAACCCTGGACCACCTAAGCAGAGCATGTGAACTTAACCACTATGCCACCAGGTTGGCCCCTCCATAACGCTTTTAAAACAACATAATTAATTATGTTCATCAGCAGTTATAAGGACCAAACTATCTTGTTTGGTAGTGTAAAATCTACCTGGTTGTAAGGTATCTATACAAAAATAGTCCAGAATGTGTAGTATTTATGATAAACCAAGCATTCATTGTTAGGTCTCTAGATAAATTTTGAACCATGACAATAGAGGAAATCCCCTAGGAAGTGAGTGGTGATAAAGCAAAGGGGAGGTCCAGGGACTAAGCTGTGGGCCATACCAACATTTCAGGTTTGGGAAGTTGTTGAGGGTGAAGTAAGTGAGATGAGCAGGTTTTAAGACAAGATAAAAAGCAAGAGTATATTGATGTAAATATCATTATATAGTAACAATTCTCAAATATGTAGCTTTGCCCCAAACCTGTCTCCTGAAATTTGGAAATGCATATCACCTTCTTCCTCCAATCTCCGTGTCTAATTTTAATTTGGTATGTCAGTTAGCACTTGATTTTCCTTACTAACGTTCTCCTCTTGCCATTTCTCCCCTCTGACATGAGTGACAATTCCTTGCATGAGTCACCTTTCTTTTCCACCTCTACACCCACACCATCAGCAAATCCTTTCAGCTCCACATTCCCAAAGGATCCAGAATGTGACTTTCTCCTACGTCCACCTCTACAGCTCTCATCCAGGCTACCATCATCTATCTGTAGCTTGGATTTCTGCAGCTTTTTCTTTGTTTTCATTTGTTTTCTAAATTATTATTTTAATTTATTTCTTATTGCAGTAACATTGGTTTATAATATTATATAATTTCAGGTGTACATCATAATATATTTTGAATTCTGTGTAGAGTACATTATGTTCACCACCCAAAGACTAATTACAATCCATCACCACGCACATGTGCCTAATCACCCCTTACACCCTCCTCCCTTCTCCCTTCCCCTCTGGTAACCACTAATCCAATCTCTGTCTCAATGTGTTTGTTTGTTGTTATTTTTCTCTTCTACTTATGAGTGAGATCATATGGTATTTGATTTTCTTCCTCTGACTTATTTCACTCAGCATAATACTATCAAGGTCCATCCGTGTTGTCACAAATGGCTGGGTTTCAGCATTTCTTATGGCTGAATAGTATTCCATTGTGTATATATACCACGTCTTCTTTATCCATTCGTCCCTCAATGGGCACCTAGGTTGCTTCCAATTCTTGGTTATTGTGAACAATGCTGTGATGAACATAGGGGTGCATGTATCTCTCTGCATTTGTGTTTTCAAGTTCTTTGGATAAATATCCAGCAGTGGAAGAGCTGGATCATATGGTAGTTTTAGTCTTAACTTTTTGAGGAAACTCCATACTGTTTTCCATTGTGGCTACACCAGTTTGCACTCCCACCAGCAGAGTATGAGGGTTCCCTTCTCTCCAAATCCTCTCCAACACTTATTGTTTCCTGTCTTGTTACTTACAGCCCTTCTGACTGGAGTGAGGTGATATCTCATTGTAGCTTTGATTTGCATTTCCCTGATAGTTAATGATGTTGAACATCTTTTCATGTGCCTGTTGGCCATCTGTATATCTTCTAGGGAGAAATCTCTGTTCAGACCTTCTGCCAATTTTTTAATTGGGTTGTTAGCTTTTTTGTTGTTGAGATGTTTGAGTTCTTTGTATATTTTGGACATTAACCCCTTATCAGATATATGGTTTGCAAATATCTTCTTCCAACTGTTAGATTGTCTTTTCATTTTGTTGATGGTTTCCTTTGCTGTGCAGAAGCTTTTTAGTTTGACGTAGTCCCATTTATTTATTTTTTCTATTGTTTCCCTTTCCCAGTCAGACACGGTATTTGAAAAAATGCTGCTAAGACTGATGTCAAAGAGCATCCTGCCTATGTTCTCTTCTTCGAGTTTCATATCTTACATTCAAGTCTTTAATCCATTTTGAGTTGATTTTTGTGCATCTGCAGCCTTTTTTATCCGGGTTCTTAGCTTCCACTCTCTCCTCTTATAGTCTTTGCTCTTTCCTTTTTATGCACACATTTTCTTATTTATAATTTCTAAAGCTAAACTGATTGCTTTTCACATATTGCTTTTATTTGCTGCATGTCTGTTTTTATGATAATACCATACTGTTTTGATTACTGCAGCTTTGTAATATACATATAGATAATAAAGATATAAGCATTAGGCTTAGATAGTGAAAAGGAACATGGTATGTACTTCAAGGGGATGAGGGAAGAGGGGACATTGTGGGGTGATCTGAGAGATGTCCTTTCTTTAGGCACAAAGAATGAAGAAACCTTGAATCCTATAATTAACCATTAGGGACCAACTTTGTGCTGACTCATTTATGCAATCTCAGTTCACTCATTCATTTATTTATTCACTCATGTAATCATCCAGTCACATATTTCCTCATTCATTCATCTAATGTTTCATTGAATGAGCATTTAATGATTCCCATAAAAAGACAAGTCTGCTGAGGATGAGAGGGCTGATGTATGAGCTACTACCAGTCTTCAAGAGTGTACAATTCCCATTAGATTTCAGTTCCAGAGATCACTTTTTAACTTGTAGAAAGCTACATCTTGGCCTAATTAAATCCCTCTGAGTGACCAAGGATATTACTTTAGTTCCCTGTAGCCCAGGTTAAGATTTCCCCTCACTGTTGATCTCAAGTTCAATGTCTGATTAGAATCAAAGTCACAGTTAGTAATTTGAAGAAGAGCTTTAGCTCATTCTGCTATTCCTAATGCTTCTGTCTTAGGTCATTTGGGCTGCTAACAAAATATTATAGATTTGGTATTTATGTTGTTATAAACAGCATAAATTTATTTCTCACAGTTCTGGAGTCTGAGAAGCCCAAGATCAAGGTGCTGGAAGCTTCAGTGTCTGGTCAGAGCCTACTTCTTGGTTAAAAGATGGCCATTTTTTTGCTGTGTCTTCAGATGGTGTATGGGGCAAGGGAGCTCTCTTGGATGTCTTTTATAAGAGCAATAATTCCATTTACCAGATATTGAATCTGTCTCTTCCTAAAGGCCCCACCTCCTACTACCACCACATTGGGCATTAAGATTTAAAATATGAAATCTGGGGCACATAAACATTGTATCTAAGATGCTTCCATTCCAAAAAATAATCCAGACAGAAATTTTTAGTCGTATAAATTCATTATTCATTTTTATCAAAAAGTTACAGAAGCCTGTTTGACAGGATATGGGTGAATTGTTACATTACTCTGTTTCTGTCCAACACAGGGTGTTAGATGTGGTTAAATCGTGTCTGAACTTGCCTGCTTTAGGTTCCACAACTATGTGACTAATACTCCACATCAACCCACCAAGACTTAAAGGTCAGGGCATAGAGATCTTTTCATAATGCATTCATAGTTTACTGTTCTTTTCCTATTTATTCTCAAGTAGGCAATGGGACATTGGGATTTGGTGAAGGTGAGCACATCAGATTTTAAGGTTTGTGGTCTCCAACTTGACTTAAGTGGATGCCACTGGCACATGAAAATTTTCCAGCTAAACTTCTTTATCCAAGTGAAACTTCTCATTAAGTAACATAAAGCTTCTAGAAAAAAAGGATGGCAAATCTTTCCAGATAGCAATGGCTTCATTGTTAGTAGTACCAATGCATGGACAGAATGCAAGGGCTCTAATCCTCTTCATATTTCTCCAAAGATCTCAAAAACCTATGTTACTTAATACGTTCCTAGTTAGAGCTGTGATAAGGTGATAGGGATTTGGGGAGTTTTCAGAATATCAACATTGAAGGAGATTTATACAGTTTCAAGGAAGATTCTAGAACAATATTTATCTGAATTTTTCATGTCTCTTTCAGTCCTTCTAATGCTTTAGTTACAGATAATTGTGTTATCTTGAGAAGATTAGTGGCTCTTTTTGAAAAAGAATTTCTTCAATCTTAATATCCTTTATGTCCACTAGAGTACGTTATGGTGGTAAACTATTGTTAGCTGAAATAAACTGGAAAGGATTTGCTTTGGAGTCCTGAAGACTTGGGTTCAAAATTCTCATCTTGCCACCATCTACCCCTGTCTGAGCCTGCGTTTCTTCTTCTCTGTATGGTTGATCCTCTCAGAGTTAGTGTGAGACCTGATTGAGATAGCATATGCACATAATTGAGCAGGCTCTAGATGCTAAATTAATATTATCTTTTTAGTCTCAATTTCTTCTACATATCAGGCTCTGGGGAAGAGACTGCATTTTACAACCTCCTGGTGCCCAGGTCTTATCCCGAGATCTATTAAATTATACTCTCTTGAGGTGAGATCCAGGCAGCAGTATTTTAAAAATCTGGCGCAAATTATTTTAATGTGCAGCCAAGGCTGAGAACTACTGCTCTGGGCTAGTGTTTCTGGTTGCTTGAGTCCAGTGGTTTTCAAACTTGAGCATGTTTCAGAATCACCAGGAGGGCAGGTTAAAACATAGATAGCTTGGCTCTGCCCCTAGAGTTTCTGATACTGTAGGTCTGTGGTGGGCTTCCTACAATTGGCATTTCTAAAAAGTTACAGGTGATGCTGATGCTGCTACTTTGGTAATGATGCTTTTGAACCACTGCTCTAGGGAAACAGTTCTGAAAGTGTGATCTTCACAGCAACCTCATCTGAAATACAGGGGAAGCTTATTAAGAATGCAGGAAGTCCTCCTTATCCAGACTTTCTTATATGAACTTTATCTATTAGAAATCAGGTAAGGGATAAGTACAGATATGTATTTTTGTTCTCTAAACTGTGTTTTTCTCCACGAAATTCAGGAACTAAATAGGTTTATCTTATATAGTATACCTCACTTTCCAAACTCACCGCTGGCATTCTTGCTATCTAAGCTCAGGATCTAGGTATATGTGGCTAATAAGGGATAACACTGCAGATTTGTGGGCTCCACTAGAGATATACTAAATTAGATTATTCGTAATTAGATTGTGAGATTCTACATTTCAATAGTCTCTCAAGGTCATTCTTAGGAGCATGAATGTCTGAGAAGTATGCCTCTATGCTATGTGCAAGAATCCTGAAGTTTTTTAGAATTCTAGTAACCGAAAGTGTAATTGTAGTGTCATACACCCATGAGATTTACCTACAAAGCACTTTAGGCTAAAAGAGTGATGTAGTGTGGGATTCTATAGCATCTAGGGTGGTAATCTTGATCTTAAGATAGAAGTAACATCCTCTTTCGAGAAAAGGACATCCAAAATTTCTCCTATGAAGTGATAGTCTCAAAACATGAATAGAACCAGTCTCACTGGGGAGGGAACTGCTCAAAGAAATTGAAAAAAGAATGAATTAAAGTTCAAAACATATTTTTAGACACTAGAAGTGCAATACAAGTTTCATATGGTTTACATGTTATTTCTAATTAGAAGGCTAAGCCCAATGAAGACTTTGCTTTTCCAACTACCTTTTTGAATGCACTCTTGACTTCTTTATTCCTCAAGCTGTAGACCAGAGGGTTCAGCATGGGGATGACCATAGTATAGAATACGGATGCCATTTTGTCTGTGTCCATGGAATGATTAGAACTTGGCTGTAAGTACATGAAGATGATTGTCCCATAGAAGATGGAAACAGTGGTTAGATGGGATGCACAGGTGGAGAAGGCCTTCTTTTGTCCCTCAGCTGAGTGCATCCTCAGGATAGCAATAAAAATGAACATGTAAGAGTTCAAGATAACCAAGAGAGTGAAAAAGATACTGGACGCTGCCAATGTGAAGAGCACAATTTCATTTGTGTGGGTGTCAGAGCAAGAGAGAGCCAGTAGTGGGAGAATGTCACAGAAAAAGTGATTAATCACGTTGGAACGACAGAAGAAGAGGTGGAAAGTGAAGGCAACATGGATAGAAGACTGTAAAAGTCCACAGATGTAAGAGCTAGTGACCAGTAAGGTACACACAGTATTTGTCATGATGGTGGTGTAATGCAGGGGTTTACACACTGCTGCATGGCGGTCAAAGGCCATTGAGGCCAGGAGGAAATTTTCACTAATGGCAAAGGCTGCAAAGAAGAACATCTGGGCAGCACATGCATTGTAGGAAATGATGTTAGCTCCAGTGAGAAACCCCACTATTACTTTGGGAGTGACAGCTGAGGCATAAACACAGTCCACCAGGGAGAGGTTACTGAGAAAAAAGTACATGGGAGTGTGGAGTTGAGAGCCCAAAAGAATCAACATGATCATCCCCAGGTTCCCAACCAGAGTGATGAAGTAAATGAGAGTGAAAACTATAAATAAAAGTACTTGCATCTCTTGGGCATCTGTTAACCCCACAAGAATGAATTCAGTTGCCTCTGAAATGTTCTCCATCAAAGTCACTTGGGAATCATCATGACCAGCACCTGTGACAAGATGACAAACTCAAGATAATGATATTTGATCACTATCATGGGAACAGAAGTGTGAATAAGACCTCTTGCTCATGTGTGTGAGCTGCGTATCAAGGACAGGAGTCTGAGTGTGAGAAGTTGGGCTGAATTGTGGGTAGGGTTTGATTGAGTGAAGTTGTTCATCTAGAATGGTATGTAAGGACACTGGAATGTCCTTGCTGACTGTGGCGGCCACAAGGGCACCATATTATGACTCTGGGCATATTTCAGCTTGTTGCTGCATGTTCTACTCTATTATATTAAACCACATAGGACTTTTTCACTACTTGCTGTATCTTACAGGCACTCTTGTCTAAGATATGTATAGAAAGGTTAATAAACAGAAAGCATAATACAGGAAACATTTTGTCAGTTGTTGGTATATGATGCTGACAAGCCCCATCAAATACATTTGCCATCTCTGAGGGACCCCTCAACCACTGGTTCATAGTACCTCAAGATATACAATGATTCAGAGCCCTGCTTTAGAGACATCAACATTTTTCTTTGTAATTTAGAAGGGCCCTTGTTTGGATGCTCCACTGAAACCATTGGCCCCTGAAGGAAACTTCATGAGTTTTGGCACATTCTTAGTGATGTTTTGGCATTTTTCAACAACTCTAAAACTAAAAGAACAGTTTTTTAAAAAGTTGAGGAAAACTGTAGCAGTTTTCTCTTCACGTCATATTCTTTATTTTTTCTCATAGGTTGATGTTTTCCATCTTCCAAGCATTTCCTATGTCTTTGCTTTATTTGTGAGGTAGGGAAATAAGGTGGGGGGGGGAGTGGAAGAGTTGCTTTTGTTCTCATCTAGAGACTCTGTGCCCTCAACCAAGCCATAGACCTCCTGCTTTATTACATAGTGTATCTGGTTGTGCTCACCTCCATTGGTAGCTCACCTGACAGCTTATTGGGCTGCTGTGTTTATAGTATGAGAAGCTTTGTCAATCCAAGAGACACTCCTGACTCTGGAATCTTGTCACATTCATTTCTCCTGGATTAACAATACTTAAGGATGTGATATAGCCCTTTAAAGATAGCCTAGTGGGAGAGAACTGTATCAAAAAGACACATTAAACATAACATATTTCTAAAGTAGAGGCATTCCCAGGGCTCTTTGAAAGTAGAAAGTATGTGGTTAGCCCAACTCAGAGACTCAGGAAGGCTTTCTGGAGATGACAACTCATGAGTTGTTGCTTGGAGACTAAAGAGACATTAATAATGATTATTAGTTATTATAATAGCAAACACATAGCATTTACTCTATGTTAGGAAACTGTTCTAAGCTGTTCATATATATTAACTTATGTAGTACATTTAGCATTTCTGTGAGGCGGGTGCTGTTATTACCCTCTTTTTACTTCAAATGGAACTGAGGTTTAAAGAGGCAAATTACTTACCCAAGTAAAAAAATCTGGTGGTAGAACTGGGATTTGAACCCAGGTAGTATGATCTAAAATCCATACTATTAAGCAGCCTTCTCAAAAGAGTGGGTCAAGTTAATTAACTTTCTAGTATTTCAGCTTCCTTATCTTTCAAGTGGGAAAAACAGCTTTCAGCTTTGAAGGGAGATAAATAGAATAACTTAAATCCTGCAAAACATTTAAAATAATGTCAATTACACAGCAAGTATTCAAGAAGTTTAAGCTGTTACTACTACGGCGACTATTACTATTACTACTACTATTACATTTACTACTACTACTGTTACTACTTTTACTACTATTATACCAGGAAGAAGAAACATCATGGATAAAAGGATGAATTGTTAAACACAAGTGTATAAACAGGCAATTATAAGAAGATAGGTATTACTAATTAGTAAAATACATGGCACAATCAAATCTCAATTAGGGAGTGATGTGCAAAAATAATTGTTAGAAGCAAGACGGATAGAATTGAATCCTAAGAGAAAGAGCGGTAAAATGCGTCAGATTATAGACATAACATGACCATATAGAAGAAGAGCCTAAGGTGACTATTTACACCAAGTATAACTCAAGGATATGTTTTTTCTATTTGTACAGATAAGTGTCACTCCCAGATTAACAACTTAGGTGGGATGTGGCTTTGGGAGTATTACTTACACTCTGTGAATCTGAGTTTCATTTTCTATGAAATAGTTCATTTAATACTTCATGTAACTATTTTACGGAGCTGGAAAGACAAAATTAAATAACATATGGAACCCTATTAACATAACGCCTGGCACACTGAAAGTATTCAATGTTAGTTACCTCTTCTCGTTCTTATCCTAGTTGGCTTTGCATACAAGCAAGCTCTGTACCAGGAGGTGGTGTTATAAAATGAATAACGTGGTTCCTGACTTTTTAATGAGGTAGAGACAACCAGATCTACAAATTATTTCCCCCAAATAATGTGCTATAATAAAAGTGTATCTGAGGTGTTACAAAATGGTCACAAAAATACTCCAAATATGCTAGAACATCCTAGTGACCATGAAGTCACTTCCTCTTGAGATTGGTTCTTCAGTTCTTAGACGTCTCTGTTTGCTGGAGTTGCCAGATTTAGCCCAAATGCATAAACATGTGAATATGATTAAATTTATTTTTGAAAAAAGTTAATTTCTGTATTCCACTGATGCACCAAGAATGGCCAACTTATTGACCGATTTCTTATCTACTGTAAATTTAAAATAGCTCCTTTTGATCTAAAAATTCAGAGGTATAGGGGTATGGATAGGATTGTACTACAAACACAAGATCAATTCTAATCTAGTTCTATTGCTAATCATCTGGGTGTGGGCCTGCCACTGGCCAGATTTTAATTCACAAGATGAAAAACATTCTCTGTTTCCCTTGTTGGCTACTATTCTGCTCTCATGTGACAATGAATATGAAAGTTCTTTAAAAAGCATAAAAGATGCTAACATTTGACAATCAGGCAATCTGAGCCATTACTTTACATAGCTTATCTCATCTCTTCTTGGTTACTGCAGGCTGTTCAGCCAATAATATTGAATGTCCAAATGTTGATGTTCTTAATGAAAATGGCTTTATATTTGAGATCCCCAGATAGAAGAAAGTTCTACAACCCCTGATTTCAGAAAGGGAAGTATGATATTTGCACTGCTACTCTTGTTGCACACTTTAAATAAAAGAAAATTAGGAGGTACAGTCTCCCTTTTGAGTCTAACCATCACTCCAATCATTTATATAAGACATCTGATTGTAATGACCGTGGAAATCTGGGTGCTGTAGCACAGCAAAGCAGAGTGGAAAGACCGGTGGGCTAGGAGTGAGAAGACCACTAGTTAACAGGCTGTCTATGATCTAGTCATTTAATCTCTCAGCGCTTTATTTTCCTCATTTGTAAAATAAAAATGGTTGGAACTTCTCGAGCCCTTTCCCATTCTAATTGACTATGATTGTATGTTTTCCTAATACTTACTTTTGTCCTAAGAACAGACAAATGAGGGGACAAAGGAGGGAGTATGGAAAACCTTCATGCCCAGATTTTTGACCAGAAGTCCACATCCAGGAAAGCATCGTGCTGGAGAAACTCCTTCCCCACTTGTGGAGCTCTGTTGTGGAACGTAACTCGGGTTTGCCTTCTTGCAAATATCAAGGCAGAGACAATGACTTTTTCTTACAACAAATCTCAGGGGAACCATTTAGTGTCATATAAGTAGATATCTCAGGAGACTCCTGATCCCAGATTGGGCCTCCTAACCTGAACCTGACTGTAGATATCAGAGGATAATGTTTGCATGTATTTCAGCTGAGAATCATGTGCTTATGAAGACGTGGGGAAGGGAAGCTTAGAGGGAAGTTCCCCTAGTCATCAAATCAGCAGTGCCATGGTCAAGTTAGGCAACAAAAATAAAAAAACTCACTAAAATCTCTGGCTTAGGTGATGTCAGGACTTCATGCAGGATTTCTCATATCTAGTTCTTTCCTTAGAGCCTAGAAATTGCCCCAGGATTTTTTTTTAAACAAAACACCCATTTGTCTTACCACTAAAGTGCTGGTCTGGGGATATTTAGGAAGATTTTTTTCTTTTTTCTAGAACTAAGAGATGGATCCATTCTTTCCTCTGCATGGTCATCTCTGACTCCAAATACTCAAGCAGAACTATCTCTCTTTCATCAGTCAGTCAAGCATGGCTGTTACAAATTTGAGCTGTGCAGTCATGTGACATAAATTATGCTAAGAAATGGGAAACATCAGCCTATGAGAAAAAAATAAAGACTGTCATATGAAGAATGAATTCAGTCACTTCTGAAATGCTCTCCATCAAAGTCATTTGGGAATCATCATGAGAGGCACCTATGACAAGATGACAAACCAAAGATAATGCTATGTTATCACTATCATAGGAAGTGAAGTGTGAATGGGGTCTCTCACTCATGTATGTCAGCTTCCTGTAGAAGGCAGGAGCTCATATGGAAGAACTTGGACTGAGTGCAGAATAAGAGTGAGTTGAGTGAGGTCGTTCATCTAGAAGTATGGTTGACATACAATATGATATTAGTTTCAGGTGTACAACATAGTGGTTTGACATTTATACGCATTACAAAATGATCACCATGGCAAGTGTAGTATCCATTTGTCACCATACAAAGTTACTATAATATTATTGAGTATATTCCCTATGCTGTAGATTACATCCTTGTGACTTATTTATTTTATACCTCTTAGTCCCTTTCACCTATTTTGTCCATCCTCTCACCCCCTCCTCTCTGGGGGCAACCAATTTGTTCTTTGTATCTATGAGTTTGGTTTTTTTTGTTCATTTTAGTTTTTAGATTCCACATATAAGTGAAATCATGTGATATTTGCCTTTCTCTGTCTGACTTATTTCACTTAGCATAATATCCTCTAGGTCCATCCATGTCATTGCAAATGTCAAGACTTCATTATTTTTTTGGCTAAGTAATATTCATATATATATATGAATATATATATATGAATATATATATACACACACATATCACATCTTCTTTATCCATTCATCTAAAACAATGGGGAAAAGACAGTCTCTTCAATAAATGATGTTGTGAAAATTAAATAACTGCCTGCAAAAGAATGCAATTGGAACACTATATTGCACCATATGCAAGAATAAACTCAAAATGGATTAAAGACTTGAGTGTAAGACCTGAAACCATAAAACTTCTAGAAGAAAATATAGGTAGTAAGGTCTTTCACATAAGTCTTAGTGATATTTTTTTGAATCTGTCTCCTCAGGCAAGGGCAACAAAAGCAAAAATAAACAAATGAGACAACTTCATACTAAAGGACTTTTGCACAGTGAAAGAAACCATGAGCAAAATGAAAAGGCAACCTACTGAATGTGAGAAGATACTTGCAAATGATTTATCCAATAAGGGATAGTATTCAAAATATGTAAAGAACTCATGCAACTTAATTTCAAAAAATCCAGTTAAAAAATTATCAGAGGACCTGAATAGACATTTTTCCAAAGAAGACATACAAATGGTCACCAGGTACATGAGAAGATGCTTAACATCACTCATCATCAGGGAAATGCAAATCAAAACCACAATAAGATATCACCTCACATTTTCCTGGGACAGGAAAAATTCAAGATGAGTCTAGAGCACCTTCTAGTTTCAGAAAGAAAAAATCAAAACAAAAGAAAACAAAAACCAAAAACAAAAGGACTGGGGCATATCAAATGAAAAACAGGTCAAATTGAAAGTGTCCCCAATGGCCAAAGATGGAACAAGTCAAGCAAAAAAATAAATAATATCATATTGAATTATAACTAGGATGTAAAACAAAAATAAATGAGCCCATGCTGGTAAAAACAGACAATCAAACAAACAAATTAAGTGAAGGAGGAGAGACTTCATTTTTGTAGAAGAATTCTAAATAATATATTTAGGAACCACTCCCCTGGAAAGGAAATGCACAACTCGTCTGTCGATTGTCATACTGTGGCAGCTGCATGCTTCTCTGAAGTGGAAAGCTATGCCACCAGTATTTTAAGGACCAGCAGAGTCACCCATGGTGGACAGCTTTAAGTGGAGTTTCTAGACTAAGACAGACTAGGAAGAAGGACTTGTTCACCCACTTCTAAAAAAAAATTGGCCATGAAAACCCTATGAATAGCAGTGGAGCATTATCTGATATAGCACTGGAAGGTGAGAGGATGGTGCAAAAGACTGGGCAGGATTCTGCTCTGCTGTTCACAGGGTCACTGGGAGTTGGAATCAACTCGACTCCAGGGCACTAACAACAACATACCCCAGGATGGGGAGTATACTACCCAGCCACCTTGAGTCGGGTAAGGACTTTGTGATTAGCTTGCAAAGGATAGAGTACAAAAAGTGGAAAACAAGTAATTTTACAGTGAATAAACTGGCAAAAATATCTTGGTCAGGTGATCAAGGTTAACATCCTCAGTGACAAGTCATGTTGGTAACATATATCCCCTGATAGGATATGATGAGAAAGGCATGTCTTATTCTTCCTGAAAACCTATAACCACTGTCTAATCAAGAGAAAAACATCAAGCAAACGCAAATTGGAAGACATTCTGCAAAGTATCTGACCAGTATTTCTCAAAGCTATCAAGGTAAAAGAAAAACAAATAGAGACTGAGAAACTGTTACAGATCAGAGGAGACTTAAGGAGGCGTGCAACGCTGTGAATGTTGTTTCCTGGACTGGATCTTGGAAGAGAAAAAGGACATCATTTGAAATACAATACAATCTGACTAAATTCTTGAAGTTTAAGCAATAGCGATGTGCCAATGTTAGTTTTGACAGATGTATTAAGATAAAGTAAGATGTGAACAATAAGGGAGACAGCGAAAGACATGCCGGACTTGTCTGTAATATCACAGCAATTTTCTTGAAGTCTAAAATTATTATAAAATTTATAATATATTTAAAATAATCATTAAAAATGTTTCCAGGAGGAGAAAACACCATTTTCACAGCCTTTGGAGCCAGAAGAGGATATTTGTGTTACACCATACCATCATTGATAATATCAGCATGTCCCTCTATAACATTCAAGTACAGTTGTATAAATCTTGAGATGTTTAATGTTTCTAATTTTATAGAAATGGGAAAGAATTCATGAGTGCAAATTCCTTTGAATAGCTTTAGTATAGAATTGAACTCATTTTAGGGTCCAAATAAAATACCTAATTATTGTATATTGTATTAGTGTATTGAGGTAGGTTATGTTTATTGTTGTAAAGTATTGTCATGCTTACATTTTGTATGGATACTTAGAATCATCAATTATTCTTAAAGTTAAATAAATCATCAATATGTAGGAAGAAATTGTTAAAATTGAATCATGTAGGAAACTTAGCACAGTCTCATATTTTGTCTTTTTATGATTTACTAAATAAATTAATTTCATGTGTTATTTGCCACTTATTGAGAAATTTCTAATAAAAAAACTTAAGACGGTTTGATATGTTCTACTTGATGGTGTGTTTTTCAAAAGATTACATATTCCAAAAGTGGGAGAATGCAAGTAGTGAGTGATAAAATAGAAAAAACTAGTTACATCTCATGAAATGCTCTAGAATTGTTTTCTAAAGACTTATATAATAAGTAATGAACTCAATGATCAGTGGTTCAAATATATAGACTGCTGGACTCAAAGTATAATTAAATAATTGATTTATTAATTTAACAAATATTTACAGAGGAATTAGTATGAGCCAGAATGTAATTTATGTTTTGAGGAAGAAGTTGTTAGTAAAGAAGCAAAGACATTCTTCTAGGGTAGTGTATATTCTAGATATGGAGATAGATGAACAGGTGAACAAATAAATTAATAGTAACAACAATAGTTGAGTACTAATCAACACTATGAAGAATAAAGCAAGAATTGAACAGTATCCATTACGAAGTGGAGTGACTGTGATATGGTAATATTTAAGCAAAGACCTGACGGAAGTGAGGGAGCTTTCTGAACATTGGCAACAGCAAGTGCAAAGACCCTGAGGCAGGAACATGCTTGGAGTTGTCCAGCAATAGCAAGGAACTGTGTGAAGGAAGTTGAGTGAATGAGTAGGAGAGTGGTAAGACATGATGTACTCATCTAAAACTAAAGTATTCATGCATGAGTGACATTAGCCATTTCACAGTATTTCTAGAGAAAAAAAAGAATAACATTATTATTGCTCCGTGCATTTTCTTTTACAAAGTTGAGGAGTTGGTAGTCATACACAGAAAAATTGAAAAATTCCCTTGTTATCAATTGATCCCCTTTTTTTTAACTCTGGTCTTACTTTTGAAAATTATTGTGTGATCATACTTTTTCTACCAAATGACTTACTGAAGACAAAAATTTTAATTCCTTCAAGGTGTTATACCTACATAGCTCTGAAAAAAAAAGCCAACAAAAAGTATATACCTTTATTAAAAATATGTGTCATGTTTTCCCTTATTTTGGACTCTTGGAATAGTTTTTTTAATGAGAGAAATAAAAAATATTAGACATAAGTTTATATACTGCTACCACAATTAATTACTTTGACTTTTTAAATAAAAGCTAGTCATACTCCATCTACATACTTTAACAAATTTCCCACTCTTGTGTGTATGTGCACACGTGGGATCCTTGCATGCACTCCTATTCATGGGTTTGAGCCCTGTTTTACAAATATATTTGCATTGGTATATCATAAAGAAAATGTGAACATATGAATAAATCAAATGTAATTAAGAAGGTTTATGACAAATAGGATCTAAAAATTTTTAAGATGCCTTTTGGCTATCCTCATTCAGATATTACATATCTGGACATTATTTTTTGTTTTATAGGAGACACATTTTTGAAGGGGAAAGGGCAATACCTCAGTAATGTAAAGGTAGTGTAGGCCATAAAATGTGAGTTAATGCATGGAGAAGATCTGACAGGACTGAAACTAGGTCTTGCGGATCCTATAACTTTAAGATCTGAAGCCTAGAGACAATTTTGCCTTCTCAACAGCCTTCTTGAAAGCACTCTTGACCTCTTTGTTCCTCAGGCTGTAGACCATGGGATTTAGCATAGGGATGATCATTGTATAGAACACAGATGCAATTTTGTCTGTGTCCATGGAATGACTGGAGCTAGGCTGTAAGTACATGAAGATGACTGTCCCATAGAAGATGGAGACTGTAGTGAGGTGAGAAGCACAGGTGGATAAAGCCTTCATGTATCCTTCTACTGAGGGCATCTTTAGGATGGTGACAAATATGAACAGGTAGGAAATCAAGATTACCAGGAGAGCAAAAAAGATGTTGAAGCTTTCCAGAAGAGCAAGGATCAGCTCACTAACATGTCTGTAAGAGCAAGAGAGGGCCATGAGAGCTGGAACATCACAGAAAAAGTGAGGGACCATATTGGACTTACAGAAAGAAAGACTGAATACATCCCCAACATGGATAGAGGCATTCAGGAAACCACAGATATAGGAGCCTATGGCCAGACGTGTACACATACTTGTTGTCATCATGGTGCTATAATGTAGGGGTTTACACACTGCTGCATAGCGGTCACAGGCCATAGAGGCCAAGAGGTAACTTTCCACAGTGGCAAAGACTGCAAAAAAGAACATCTGAGCAGCACATGCATTGTAGGAGATGACCTTGTCACCTAAAAGAAACCCAGCCATCATCTTGGGAGTGACAGCTGTAGAGTAACAAATGTCCGCCAGAGACAAGTTACTGAGGAAAAAGTACATGGGAGTGTGGAGACAAGAGTCCAAGAGAATCAACAGGATCATCCCTAGATTTCCAAGTACATTAGTGAGATAAATGAAAGTGAAAATGATAAAGAGAGGAACCTGCAGTTCTGGGGCATTGGTTAGTCCCAGCAGGATGAACTCAGTCACTTCTGTGTTGTTCTCCATGGATGTTATTTTGGAATCACAGGATGCCCTGTAGCAATGAGAAATAAAGGTACAGAGTGACAAACAAAGAAGAGATTGAAGTAAAATTCATTTAATATTATATATATATATATTTTTCATTATAACAATAATTTATATGTCAAGATTCTACAAGTTTAAAGTATTGACTAAACAATAAAGTTTAAGGCATGAATTATCTGTAGAGTCTCACACTTTTGAAACTGAAAGATTTTTATGGATCATTTTTCAATTTTTAAATTTTATGAATTTGTAAACTGATTTGTAGAAAAGGTAATGCCTTGATTAAGATGAAATGTCTTGAATGACTGCATCTGTCAACTCAGTTTTTCTGAGCCTACTAAACACTTAGATCTATATTGCCCATGTGCAGGAACTGCTCAAGGCATTTTACATGTAGATTCATTTATTACTCTCAACCTCCCTATGGGAGTGATTAATTGTTACATGCATTTAACTTAGGAAGCACAGAGGTTGGGTAATATATTTAAGTTTACAAAATTATTTGTGCCAAAGCCAGGCCTTGTACCCAGGCAGAGTGATTCCCAAGTCTACGGGTCTTAATTGAATTTAAACCAAGTTGAATTTAATTCAATTTACAATTACTCCATGTCTCCAAAGTTCTAAACTCAGAGTTTGGAATATTACAGTGACATAAGAGAGATATATGCATAGTGCATGTAGTGGTGTAACTGGAGCAGTAGGGGCATGTACATCCAGCAGAGGCAATTCTGAGAGGAAGGCACAGCATCCAGTATGAAGCCTGGGTTCTGGACTGAGGTGCATATCAGCCGTATCATTCACTACCTAGGAGTTATTGGTCCTCTCTTAACTCTTCTCAACCTGATTTTCTTCATCTACTAAATGAAAATAGTAATGAGACCTAACTCAAGGTATTATTGTAAGAATTAAATGATAGTGCATAAAAAACAATGAGTAAAGTGCTGGGTATTTAGCACAGTCTAATTAGATTTAGATGTTTATATTAAAATCAGAATTATGATTATGATGGAATGATAGCCTCCATGTTTGTTTGAAGAAGGTGGATGGTTAAATGTAAGGCTCCAGTGTGGTAGAGTTTTTTAAGACTTCTCTCTTCAATTTGCCTTTTTTCACACATGTGGTGCCCTGAGATTTTCTGTGCCTCCAGTGTTTCTCAGTTTGTCACTCTGTCTACATGAGTGGATGTTCAGCCATTTCATGTGGGCCATTCTTTTGCTTAATTTCTTCCTTAACATCTATGGCTTAGCTTGGGTTGAAAGGGTATTCTTTCTTAAATTCATTCTTTCTTTCATTACTCTTATCCCATAGTTGAATCACAGAGAACAAAGGGTGAATGTTCTTAGTTTGTTGGCTACAGATCTCTTTTGTTGGCCAATTACATGCTTGAAAATTTTTTATTTGAATCTATTCTTGTTTAGGTACAGTGTTTTTAATCTTTTTATTTGACTTTGATACCTTTACAAGGGCATGTATTATCTGCTAATTATTTTTTATCACCATCCTCTTTAATCTTTTCATAGCTTCACTTTAATGCCTAGCCCATAAAGTCATTATGTTTGCCAACCATAACCACTTGTAGAATATACTGTGTTCTACAATAAAAAATAAGACCTAGGGGCTGGCCCCGTAGCTGAATAGTTAAGGTCGTGTGCTCCACTTCGGTGGCCCAGGGTTTCGCCAGTTCAGATCCTGGGAGCGGACATGGCACTGCTCATCAATCCATGCTGCGGCGGCATCCCACATGCCACAATTAGAAGGACCCACAACTAAAAATATACAACTATGTATGGGGGGCTTTGGGGAGAAAAAGGAAAAATAAAATCTTTAAAAAAAATCTATATACATTTATATTTGTGTGTGTGCATATGTATATATATGCATCCTTTCATTTAATCCTCACAATAATGTTATAAGGTAAGTGATATTATTATTTCAATTAATAGAACTGATGATTTGAGAAACTATGTAAAGCTCTACAATTAAGAGCTAGTGTGAGGAAAATTCAAGACTTAGGATTCAAACCCAGCTGTGACCAAATCAAAAGTCTTTGCTTTTAGCCACCTCACTGTCAGCATTTATAGATGTGCTAGTAACAATAAGAGTGAGATTATGGGGAAAAGTTTACAGTGGAGTATGGATCTTGCTCATTCAAGAGGATTTATTTCACACTTGTCTTTTTTTAACCTTCACTGAGAGGTCAACAGATAGTGAATAAGATGAAATTTATGCCTGCTTACTCAAGCATCATCTATCCTTTATTTTTAATTTTATTTATTTTTATTTTTATTTATTTTTTTACCAGTCTCTTTTAGGAAAGCAACATGAAAATGTTTCAGAATTATCACTAAACTTCCTAATAATGGAAGTTTTGATACTTATGTCCAGTCTCAACTCACTGCTGTAGCAAAATATTCAAAAAACCTATTTCTGTGCTTAAATAACTCATAGAAGGTATAGATGCTCCATTGATTTTGTATGAATTACACTTCTGACTTAAAGTGTATATGTATTATAGAAGCTTACCTTGCTGCTGGAGATGAAGGGGCAGTAAATCCTGAATAGTGAATCTAAAATCAGAAATTCAGCCATAGAGTAATATATATTTACTGTGAGCAATGTTCTCTATTAGGCACTCGTCAAAAATTTCCAAAGTCTCTAAGGCAAGTAGAGATGAGAGGAAGAACACACATGGAGGCAGGAACATGTGTTTAAGTACTGAATTCATCATGCATTCTTTGTGTACCCTTGGTAAAGTCTCTTATCTTCTTCTTATCTGTAAAATAAAGAATAAAATTACTTCTCCCACATAATCCAAGGAATTGTGTATGTGAATAGCAAATAAGGGAAGCACCATAAAAAGCCTTGCTGAAGGGTTATCACTTTAAAGTCAACCAATATAATTTTCATCTCAAAGTGTTCTTCCTGGTCATTGTTAGGAGTTCATAGCAAATCGTCAGGTCAAGATTTGGGGGTGGGAGGAAAGCGCTTAAGTACTAACAGCTGTTAACATTTAGATGAAAAATGATGGCTAAAAGCACACAGTCAGTCCTTCTAAAATGATGTTAGATTGAAATATATTTGGGATTCTAGAGGCTAAATAATGGGAATCAAGAGGGATTTATAGACACATGGACCTCTCTGGGGATGTCTCCCATGAGGACACATGACTTTTATAACACTTTCCTAGGGAAAAAACAAATTGCCTGTGGAGACCTACCTGGATACATTGAGGGTGCACACCTGTGTGTATTACTTATTTCTTTTTTCTCCCACTTTCTAATTAAAGTAAAATTTACAAACAGTAATATCCACAGTTTTTAGTGTATAGTTCTAATAGCTTGGTCAAATTTCTATCACATATCCACTAGCACAGTCACAATGTAGAAGAATTTCATCACCTAAACAAAACCTCTGAACTTATTTGTGGTCAAATCCTTCTCTTACTCAATGCCCATGACAACCACTAACCTATTTTCTGTTCATATGTTTTTGTCTTTGCAAGAATGTCACTTAAATAAAATCCTAATAAATGTAGCCTTTGACTCTGGCTTCTTTTGGCTAGCATGGTGCATTTGAGATGCATCCATATTGTTACTTGTATTAATTTCTTAAAGCTGCCATGAAAAAAGTACCGCAAGCTAGACGGATTGAACAATAGAGATTTATTGTCTCACATTTCTGGAAGCTAGACATCTGAGACCAAGGTATTGGCAGATTTTGTTCTGTTGGTTCCTTCTGAAGGCTCTAAGAGAGAATCTGTTTCATGTTTTTCTTTTAACTACTGGGTAGTTTGCTGACAATCTTTGGTGTTCCTTGACTGCCTATTTGGGTAAATATCTATAAGTTGGATGGCTTGGTCAGATGGTAAGTATATGTATAATTGAATGGAAACTGCCAAGTGTTTTCTGACTGCCAGTTTGCATTCCTACCAACAAGGTATTACAGTTGCTTCACTTCTTTGACAGCACTTGATATTACAATGGTTTTAAAATTTTTATTTCGGTTTTATTTCATGTTCTTTCTTGCTCTTTCTCAAGGAAGATTTAAGAAATTTCCATGATAAAATCTGTTATTTACATGCCCTTTTGCCTTACCAAGACAGTTCTGGCTTGAGAATGCTTTTTTTTTTCCAACAAGGGAGATAGATCCATTCTTTCCTCTGCACGGTCACCTATGAGTCCACACTTCCAAGCAGACTTACCATATCTTTGTCAGTGCAGATAAGTGTCATGGTTACAAATTTGTTCAGTGAACTCAGGTTGATTTTCTTCTCATGTTTAAAGAGGGAGATAGTAATGTAACACTTATGGACTTTCAAGAAGCTTATAACCTGGCATAGATACAAAGTTTAGCATACTGTCTAGCACATATCAGTTGTTCCATCAGGTTAATTATTAATATTTTATTACTTATAAAATAATTGATATAGCATAGTTCACAAAGATAGTGTTGCTGAAGCATTTCATATGCTGCTTTACATGTGCTTGCCCCATTGCAGGTGGGCTCAGAAATGACTAGTTGCAGAAGTGGATTGTCATATGTAATGATATGCGTCATTTCTGGGTGAGTTAAAGCAGATGTGCAACCTTCCAGTTGTTTCTTCTGCTACAGTGACTGAGGAGACTTAATGTACCAGCAAGCGCAGCTATAGATGGTAAAGCCTATGTCAGTAGTGTTTTTGGGTGACATCTCGGAGAAATACTGCCCCTCCCTAGACAAGCTGTGTTATGAACTTGTACTGTCAAATGTGAGAAACAAACCTATAGTACACTGAATAATGACCCCCAAATATCAGATCCTATTGCCTGGAATGTGTAATGTTACCCTATATGACAACGACTTTGCAATTGTTATTAATTTAAGGGTATGTACATGGAGATTATCATGGATTAATCAGTGGACTCTAAATACAACAACCAGTGTCCTAACAAGAGAGAAGCAGGAAAAAGACCAAAAAACACCCCCAAAACCCCCAAAAAAGGCAAACACCATCAGAATAAACCTTTTCTCAGAATTATTCTAGATCATATTCAAAATCTGAAACCAAGTAAATGTTGATCCATGAGAATGGCAACTTAACCAAGATGTTTAAGGAAATCTCTGTCAAACCAGCAACTCAACACAAGCGAAAGGGATAGACATTTCAGATACTATACACAAAACATACAGTCAGTAAATAGTTTAGAAAACTGATTAAACAAACAGATACAACCAATGACAGGAAAACAACAACAAAAAACCTGAGAGAGAACAATCTGATTTCCAAAGTTTATCACACTATATATTCACAAGTATATATGTGAATATATTTGCATATATTCACAGTGTAGTTTTCAGTAAAAATTAGGAGACATGCAGAAAAACAAGAAGATATGTCCCATTCACAGGGGATAAAAAGAGTTAACAGAAACTGTTCCTGAAGAAGTGCAGACATTGGAATGATTGGCCAAAGATTTTAAGTTACCTGTCTTAAATATACTCAAAGAACTAAAGGAAACCAGGAGAATAATGTCTGAACAAACAGAGGATATCAATAAAAAGATATAAAGGATAAAAAGGAACTGAATATAAATTCTGGAGCTAAAATACAAGTGAAATTAAAAATTCGCTAAAAGGTTTCCACAATTGTTTGAGTAGGAAGAAGGAAGAACTAGCAAACTTAAAAATAAGTCAATTGAATTAATTCAGTGTGAGGAACAGAAGAAAAAAAGAATGAAGAAAAACTGAACAGAGCTTAAGAGACTCTTGGATCACCATCAAGTGTACTAGAATATGCATAATGAGAGTTCCTGACAGTGAGGAGAGAGAAGGAACAGAAAGAATATTTGAAGAAATAAGGCTAGAATTTCCCCAAACTTGATAAAAAAACATGAATCTACTCATCCAAGTAGCTCATCAAACTGCAGGTAGGATATCACAATGAAATAAATACTGAGACACACTGTAATCAAATTATTGAAAGTCAAAGACAAAAAGGTTCTTGAAAGTAGCAAGAGAGAAATGACTTGTCACATACAAGGGATTATTAACAAGATTAATAGTCAACTTCTCATCAGAAAACATGAAAAAAGAAGTCAGTGAGAGAAGATATTTAAAGTGCTGGAAAAAAATCCTGTCAACTAAGACTTCTATATCTGGTAAATCTATCCTTCAAAAAATAAAAGAGAAATTAAAGAATTCCCAGATAAACAAAAGCCAGAGTTTATCTCTAGTCAACATGTCCTACAAGAAGTTCTTAGAAAGAAGTCCTTTAGACTGAAATAAAATGACGTTAGATAGTAATTCAGAACTATACAAGAAGTAAAGAACACTATAAAGATAACTATATAGGTAAATGAAAAGCCAGTATTATTGTAGTTTTGGTATGTAACCGCTCTATTTTTCCCATATGATTTAAAAGAAGAATGCACAAAAATGATTTTAAACTAAGGTTAATGTCACAAAATGTGCAAAGATGTAATTTATGACAATAAAAGTGTAAAGGGGAGAGATATAGCTAATAAGTATATTTGATTCCCAAGACCATGATTTTTAATTCCCCACGTTGACTCAGAATGACATTCAATACATCAATCAGTCTTGAATAAGGCAATATAATGAGTCACTTTTTTGTATCCAGGCTTGGGGTAGGCAGTTTACATTATATGTGAAACATTAACGCGATATTTCTTAGTTATTAAGCTTTCAGATCAACATGTTTCCAAATTCCAATTCTGCTCATTGCTAGCATTACAGTCTTCAGTGTGTAGCTCATTGTCAGCAAGCTTCAGTTTCTCCATGCGTGAAATGGGAATATATCTCACATGGTTGCAACATAAATTAATGAAAGTATAGTATAAATGTGGTGTTCCCAAAATAACAAGGGCACAGTAAATCCTCGCTATCACAGTTTGTCATTATTAAAGTTCTGATATCCACTTTAATACAGATACAGATGATACAGATGATATCGATCATCTGTATGGGAAGGTAAAGCTTAAATTAGAGAAAGCAAATTGTTACAAGTAACAAAGTAATAAAAGATTGCCTACGGATTATAATGGCAAGCCAGTGTCTAAAGAGGAAAAGTTACTGAAGACTTTGTGGAAACTTGTGCTATTCTTTGAAGAGTAAGTGAGATTTGTGCTGGGAGCACAGAGCATCTTGTCAGGAGGACTGCACTTTTTAATTCTTTCCTTAGCACCAAGTATGTGGTGGTCCGATCCATAAAAAGTTCCCCATCTCGGAACAAAGAATGCTAAGAAGTCAACAAATGCTTCGAAGGACTTTTGTTTTTATCAACAGATTAATTTGATTATGAGTGATCCCCAAACTAGTTTTCTTCCCCAGGAAAATGTTGAATTAAGATCCACTTCTTTACTTTGTGGAGAAGAGAGATGGTTAAAAAAAAAGGGGGTTTTCAGTTCTTTGTTTTTTTCCAGATTTAAGAGAGTGTATAATTCTGTGTGTTGACTGAGGTAAGTAATTTAAGGGACCAAAATGGTGCCTTAGGCACTTTGCTCTGGATAATAGTGCCTCTCCAGTGGCCTCCATACTACAAATGGCAGAAGTTTAGAGGGAGCAGAGAACTCTGCATGCTTCTATCAAAAACCTTCACCCTCCCCTTCCCACTCCCAAACTCGTAGCCTGATTGTCACTGTCCACCTGGAGACCTTAGGACTAATCTCAATGTTCTTTTTCTAACTGTGTCACTCACCATGAAGCTGAGAATCTCAGACCAGACCTCAACCTCTATAAAATAATGTCCGTATCTCTTTATTTCCCTATTTCTGTCCCCAAACTCACTCCTGCCCAAACTCTTGAAAACTTTCCACTGTGCACTCTGGAATTCATAGGAGTCATCAACATAACCCAGTATACACTTAACCTCTCCTCTGAAAGTTCCATTTACCTACATGGTCTAACTGAAATCTATGTCCTGGGACAGTGTTCCCCTTGCAGTCATCTCAGGGGGAGGCAATTTTCTCTCTCACTTTCTTCTTAACACTGTACCACCTCATGTTCTTGACTTTGTTAACAGTATAACAGTCTAATTTTTGTTTGCTGTAAACTCTTTCCTTTTGGTGACTTTAATATGATATACATTTGTTGAAAATTAGAAGTTGCCAACGGAGTTCAAATTAATAAAATCTAACGCTGCCAGTCCTCTCCTCTGAACTCCAGACTTGTGTAGCCTTGTGTTTATGCAACACTTCCACATGGATGGCCAAAAAGAATCTCAAACTCAGCATGACTAACCTGCGATGGTGTCTCTCATTTTTTCCCAAAGAACTGCTTCTTCTACACCTTTCCGTGTAACACTATACATAAAAATGGAGTCATCATTGTTCTCTTCCTCTAATGCCCTATATTCAATATATCAGGAAATCCAGCCAAGTCTACTTTTGAAATATATCAGGATTGGATAATTTCTCACCTCTCTATCACCCTTATCTAAGTTATCATCATCTCGTGCATAGATTAATGAGATTAATGCAAAGAAACATGCAATGGGTGAGATCATAGGACCCCAGCTTTCATTCTCACATGGAAGCTCTCCTTAACCTCGCCTACAATTTGGATCCCTAGATAGAGCCTGTCACTATCTTTAAAAATGATATTTTAAACTAGCTTTTAGATATAATAATATCATTTATAGAATGTGTTTAAAGTGTTAGGCAATTTTATCTCAATTTTAACAGGTGGGGAAACTGAGACCCAGACACATTATTTAATACTCAAGATGACTGAGAAAATAAATGGATTTTTACTTGACATAGCTGGACTGGCCACTGTACAGGTAGAAAAAGAATATTGTGTGAAAAATTGAAGGAAGGAATGAAAGGAATGTGAGAGTGGAAGGAATTTTGAACAGAAGCAAATGGAGTGAGTGAGTATATAGGATAGATTTCACACTTATTTGGAATCCCTCTGTAACAGCATTCACCCCTCTAATCCATACATAGATCAATGACTGTGTCCTCGTCATAATGTGTAAGAATTTACAATGTCAGTTTGCATTATCAATCCAGTTTGATTATGAGTTCAAGGGAAAATTGATGACCGAGTGATATTGAGCAACACCCAAGGTCACCCATCCAGTATATAGTAGAGCTAGAGTTTGCATCCAGATGTCCCCAGTTTGGATTCATACTTTTAACTTTTATTCTCTAGCTGTCTTTATTCCTTGTACATGAATTTCTATAGTATCTCATTGTGTGGTAATTACACATTTTATGTATCTTATTATCCTGTGAGATATTGAATGCTACAACATGATATATTAAACTATCTTTTGCTAACATATAATACTGAGCTTGATACAGTGGACATAATGGTAAAACAGTGACTCAAGTGAAATGAATTAAATTACACTAAATCTACTTTATTACATGGCTATTTTGTGTTAGTGTTTGAAGATCTGAACTGGGAGGCTAACATAAACCCATCAGGAATAATCCTGATTTTGCACACACTCCATCCCTGCACTCTGGTTTAACCATTTATGAAGTTAGAAGAATGAGTTATTTTAACTCCAAAATACTTTTGGTTGGAACACTCTCTAGTCTACCAATTTCTAAAAACTACATTTTGCTGTTGTACCCATGTTAGATTCAGAGAATACTGATATAAGTTATACATTGGGCATAATGATGGCTCTAAGCACAGCTATTATCTAGATCCTCTTTTCTCATTGCTATAAGGCATTCATATAATCCACAAATGACCCCAATGGAGAACAGTACAGAGCTGACCAAATTCATTCTTGTTGGGATAACTGATGACGCAGAACTGCCCATCCCACTCTTTAAAATGTTCACTTTCCTCTGCCTCATCATGCTGGTTGGGAACTTGGGGATGATTGTGTTGATCCTGCTGGACTCTTGTCTCCACTCTACCATGTACCTCTTCCTCAGTAGTCTCTCTCTGACAGACTTTGGTTACTCCACAGCTGTCACTTCCAAAGTGATAGCTGGATTCCTTACAGGAAACAAGGTCATTTCCTACAATGCATGTGCTACCCAAAAGTGTTTTTTTGTGGTCTTTTTCACTGTACAAAATTTTCTCTTGGCCTCAATGGCCTATGACCACCATGCAGCAGTATGTGGACCAGTAAAGTACACCACCATCATGACACCAAAAGTGTGTATGTGTCTGGTCATAGGCTCCTATGTCTGTGGTTTCCTGGATGCCCTCATCCTCACTGGGGACATATTCAACCTCTCTTTCTGTGGGTCCAAAGTGGTTGATCACTTTTTCTCTGACGCTGCTCCTCTCCTGACTCTCTCATGCTCAGACAACTACATGAGTGAGATGATTTGGTTTGTTTTGGTGTGCAGGAATATCCTCTTTTCTATCCTGCTTATCTTGATCTTCTACCTTTTATATTTATCATCATGCTGAGGATGCACTCATCTGAGAGATGCCATAAGGCCTTTTCCACCTGTACTTCCCACTTCACTGCTATCTCCATCTTTTATGGGACAGGCATCTTCATGTACTTACAACCCAGCTTCAGCCATTCCATAGACACAGAGAAAATAGCATCTGTGTCCTATGCCGTAGTTATTCCCATGCTGAATGTGCTGGTCTATAGCCAGAGGAACAAAGAGGTCAAGACTGCCTCTAAAAAGGCTTTTGGGAAGGGTAAGTCTTCTATAGGGTTCATATTTTAATTTTATAGAATCAAGAATAAGACATTCATACAGCTCAGATCCATGTGGGGAAAATATTAACTTGCTAGACTAACAATTTTATAAATTCCTGAAGTAATTTCCATCGGTTCTTTACTAAGTATACAACCAATTGTGTTGACAAATATTGAGGTCTCAGGAATAATAGCTTAGGAAGAATAAACATGAACTTAGAATTTTTATTTGAAAATTTCTCCTTCATTACATTTTGTTATTTAATTTGTTTACAAAATCATCCACACCACCATATGCACACCTACAGTCACATGTATATTTAAGTATATTCCCACACATCCTTCATTCATGCAAAGCCCATGTAACTCACACATCCATGAATGGACAGTGGAATAAGTTCAAGAGATGAATGGAATTAATCTATTTTTATAGGATAATTTAAAACAATGATTTTAATATTTGATAATAAATCGTTTAATATGAAACTGTTAATTTTTTAATAGTCCCTACATGTGTGATTTTTAAATTTTACTTTTAAAAACTTTTTATGTGAAAATATTTTATTTTAATTTACTTAAAATTGGTTCCAAACATCCTGGGTATAGGTTTATTACTGCAGGGGTTTTTTTTGTTTGTTTTGTTCCTTTTCAATGATAATAAAGGTCATCATGTGGGCATCTTTATTTAGCTCAATATCCACCTTTATTGATTCATTACCCAGTATCAACATTTTATGTGACAATTTTAATAAAGGAAGCAGACCAGAGTATAAGAACAGGGAAACAATAATAGAAGCATATTTTAATCTACTGAAATAAAAATAACAACATTTAATATTAATGTGAGGCTTGACTCTTTGTCTTCAGATGCTCAGTCCAGGACACATTTCATATTTCTTTCTTCATGTATACAGTCAGGTTGCCAACTTTTTGGTCAACATTTACCTCAGGTTAGAGGCTGACCTGACTGTTCTTGTCTGTCTCGAAGAATTATCTTGCCTAGATTTTTAATTTCAGTGTGTTAGCACACTAAGAATAGTTCACAGGAGTGATAACAGTTATGAAGATGTCTTTGAAAAAGGAAACTATTATCTTATTTTATTGAGTCTAAAGAGTATTTCTTTGAATTATCAATACTCTGCATATTGGTTTTTCTTTGAATATTCTTTTCCTATCTAAATAAGTTAGAACATATTTAGAACACATACAAAAATATATATATTTTTAAACCTTAGCCTCATATGTGGGAAGAGGGAAGTATACTTTGTTCCATGTGGTGTCTGTAATCTAGCATTTAGGACTCCTGTGGTTTAACATGAAGTGCCAACATACCTTGCTATGGCATGGTAGAGATATTTAAATGTAAGGGACATATCCTTCAGAACCAAATGAAAAATCAAAGCAACAAATTGTCTCTCCTGATAAGGAAGTGTTTTCCTTTTGTAGAAAAGTAACCGAGTTCTCCGATCTCTCCAAGTTATTCTCCTAAAATGCTAAAACCTGGAGAAGTTCCTCTACAAGATGGTGAAAAAGGAGCCTCCTGAACTCACCTCTACCAATGGACACACCAAATCTACAGCGACATATTAGACATTTTCCTGTTACATAAATCATAAATCCAGAAATAGCTGAGTAAGTCCCTCACATAGGGAGAAGGAGAAAATATTCACATCACTCACATTGAAATGGGTGGGAAATGTTGAGGCACACTCTCATCTTTAACCCCCACGTCCAGCATAGTGCCATATAATCAAAAGGGAATGCCCAAATCCCAGCCTCTCCCTGATGAGCAAAGGGTTTGAATTCTTCATCTAGCACTCCAACTTTTAACATTCTCACCTGAGGGACAGGCACTCCAAACACCTATCTCTGAAAGCCAATGTGAGACAGGAACCAGCCTAAGAATATAGCGCCATCTGCAAGACCCCTGGCCTAACAAGATAAGGACCCTAACCAATTGGCAAGCTAGGAGAACCAGAGGCCACCAAGATTCACATTCAGCAGCCTCTGGACTTTCCTGGGCTTACACATGTGCCCTAGCATCCAGGAGTCCACTGAAGGTGACTCTAGCCCCTTACCATAGTAAAAATCACCACTAGGGGTGGAGAGCTAGCATGCTAATGATACATGCATCACATGTAGTAGCATGCTATGTGACAGCACACGTGAAAGTACAACCCTACCTCTACATTCCATGACAAGACATTCCTCCCTAGCTTTTGCCTAACAAAAGCCCCACAGTCTGTTCCCTAAGGAGGCAGCCACTTGCCCCTTTCCTTTCTGCACTGGTTCCCTTGTGCCTTTCCTCTGCACAAGCTAATAAACTTTTACTTTTCTACTCCCACTTATTGTCTCTCTTGATTTCTATCCTGGGGGACAATAAGAACCCAATGTGCTGGTAACAAATGGAGCTTGCATACACAAGGCCTACAAGACTATAGCAAAGAAAGAAACAGTTCTTAACAGGCTCATGAGGATTTTCTGTGGCTCTCCTCTAAGAGCCCAGTACAGAGGAAGCAGGCAAAGAATGCCCATCTCCTGGTATGCCTATATGCATACATTAAAAGCTGTTGCCTCAGTGTCAGTATTATAATTTAATATACATCTAGGGGCTGACTTCAATTCTCCCTGGCTTCTCCCAGAGAAGACAGCAGAAACCACCTGCCCCCCTCTGTAGGCCACTACGAATCACCAATACCTCACTAGAAGGTGCTGGTACACATGTCCTGCCCTCCATATTTTGCAGCTGCTGCCCAAAGCACAGAACCCTAGATTGTCTGGCTCTGATAAGCCAAAGGTGCTTGCATTTGCAGGTCCCACAGGAGGGTAACAAACAAAGAAATAGTTTTTAACTAGCTATCCTCCCAGGGCTCAATGCAGAGGGAAAAGATGGAAATGCACATCTCCCAGTCTTTCCCTGAAAGAGGTCCATTTTCATACTTTAAAGGCTGTTTCCTGAGGGTAAGGCTTCTAATTTAGCATGCATCTAGGGGCTGATTGATTCTCCCCAGAGACTGGGGAAACCAGCAGATTCCACTTCTGCCTTCTAATTCAAGATAGCTACAAATTGCCCATATCTCCCTGGAAGGAGCTTGTACACACTTGGTGCCCCAGTTATTGCAACTGCCACTGAAAGGACAGTCCCCTGGATCACCTGGCTCTGACAGCCAGTGGGGCTTGCATTCATAAATCTCAAAGGACCGTAGCAAAAAAAAAAAGAGGCAGTTATGAATGGATTCAGGAGCAGCCTCGACCCTCAACTACACACCTGAATCCAGCACAAAGGGAGCAGGCAAAAACACCCATCCCTCTCAGTTTGTACCAGGAAGGGCCCTAGCTATACACTTTCCCAGCTACTGCCTGAGGGATTGGCTTCCAGTAGACCTGCATCTAGGTGCTGACTGAGATCCTCCCGTTTGGGACACTGACAGATTTTGGCAAACCATCAACAACAGAGAACCCCTAAGAAGAAAGAAGGCAACTCAGACAATCACAAAGGTTTGAGAAACAAACAAGGGGTCATACCAGACTGATTGATAAGTTTCATCTTCCACATAAGACCACACTGTCAAAACTGAGAGAGGTGGTTATTTTATCCTATGTGCAGAAAACAGCACAGACAGTCAAGGAAAATGAAGAAACAGAAGAATATATTCCAAACAACATTATAAGATAAAATTCCAGAAAAAAATATTAATGAAATGGCAATGTTATTTACCTAACAAAGAGTTCAAAATAATGGTCATAAAGATACTCACCAAGGTCAGCAGAACCAGGTATGAACAATGAGAGAATTTCCAGAAGGAGATAGAATATATAAGAAAGTACCAAACAGAAATCACAAAGCTGAAGAATACAATAACTGAAATGAAAAATTCAATAGAGAGGTTCGTCTGCTGACTAGATCAAGCAGAAGAAAGGATCAGTGAACTCAAAGACAGAAGCAATGGAATTCATCTAATCAGAGGAGCAAAAAGAAAAAAAATAAGAAAGAGTGAAGATACTATAAGGAACTTACGGAAACCATCAAGTAGACAAATATATGCATTACGAAAGTCCCAGAAGGAGAAGAGACACAAATTCAGCGAGCTTATTCAAAGAAATAATCACTGAAAAATTGTTTAACTTGGGGAAAGAAACAGACATCCATCCAGATGAGGAAGCTCAGAGAGTTCCAATTAAGATACATCTAAAAAGCCCCACACTGAGACACATTATAATTAAATCAAAAGTTGAAGACAAGGAGAGAATCCTAAAAGTAGGAAGAGAAAAACAGCTTGTTACATACAAGATAACCCCCCAGAAGCCTGTAAGCAGAAGATTTTTCAGTAGAAACTTTGCAAGCCGGAAGTGAGTGGCACGATAAATTCAAAGTGATGAAATAAAAAAACTGTGAACCAAGACACTCTACTTGGAAAAGTTGTCCTTCAGAATTGAAGGAGAGCTAAAGAGTTTTCTAGACAAGCAAAAGCTGAAGGAGGTCATCACCACTAGACCAGCCTACAAGTAATGTTAAGGAGACTTCTTCAAGCTGAAACTCTATATTTTTATTCCTCCCACACACACATCAGTTATTAGTGAAGTTGTTTTAAGTTGTTAAAATAGACAGTTATGGGAAGTTTTATATAAGCCTCATGGTAACAACAAAGTAAAAGCCTATTCTGGATACACACATGATAAATAGAAAGGAATCTAAGTTTACCATTGCAGAAAATCATCAAATCCCTTATAAAGAGACAAAGAGAAGGAAGGACTCACTGTTACTTTTTTTGACAATAACATTTATTTATTTTCTGTCTACTTTTTAACTATTTTAATTGTTATTTTATTGATGTTCTTAGGTGTATTTTAATTATTTTTTATTTTTTATTGAGATATAATTAACTTATAATGTCATTTACGTTTAAGGTGTATAATGTATTAATTTGATATATATATATTGCAATATGATTACCACTGTAGCATTAGCTAACACTTGTATCAGGTCATATAATTATAATTTTATCATTACTTTTTTGTGGTGAGAATATTTGAGATCTAGTCTTTTATCAACTTTGAAGTATATAATATAGTTTTGTGGACTATAATCACTATGCTGTGCATTAGATCTCCAGACCTTACTCGTCTTCTACTTGCAGGTTGGTACTCTTCAAATATAGAGCTTCTCAAAAAGTCCCATTTAGTAAATTTGCCCTTGTTTTGGACAAATTCTAGCAGGTATCTCTTTTATTTTAAACTTTTTGGTGAGGAAGTTTGGCCCTGAGCTAACATCTGTTGCCAATCTTCCTCTTTTTTTTCTCCCCAAAGTCCCTAGTTGTAGGTCATTTTGGTTTTTCTATGTGGGGTGCCACCACAGTGTGGCCTGATCCCATGCCCAGGATCCCAACTGGTGAACTCTGGGCTGCTGAAGCAGAGCATGGGAACTTAACCCCTTGGCCATGAGGCCAGCCCCTCAGGTATCTCTTTATGTATGGTTTCTACCATATTATCTTTCCTCTTCCTTTCTTAGTCTTCAAAACATATATAAACAACCTTTTCACCAGGTCATTCATGTCTCTCTTGCTCTTTTCTTTAATTTCTATCAGTGTTCTGCTCCATTTTTTAGCCTGGATAGTTTCTACTGAGCCCTTTACTAGTTTACTCCTTTGCTGTGTTTAATGTGCTTTCAAGCTAAATATTGAATTCTTATATTTAGTAAGAAAATAAGGAGTTTATGTCAATCCTTTTCTCTTTTCTCTAGTACTTTGGCTTCTCAATTAATGACTGTCTTTGTTGTTCTTCAATGCCTTTATACAACTTTTTTTAAAAAATTAGTTTTTACAGTTGTACTCACTGGCAGAATTAGGCTGTTCCCTTCTACATGGCTATAATCCCTGATAGTCCTTTTTACTAAATTATGTGCCAGATTTCTTAGCCATAAATTGACCCATAAAAAGAGCTGAGATCAATGTATATACATCCCATAACTCAATCTACTTCTCTTTTGAATAATAATTTTCATATCTATTTACTATGTAACTTCTCTTATTAGTTGCAATAAATTAGATTATAAATAGGTTTCTGAGGGTGACTAATTGATATATCTGTCCAGTGACTTTTGAAGTGAATTGATTTGAAAATTCTCTTATATCTGAAAGAGGAAGGAGAGATGGAACACTTTTTTAAATTAACTCACTAGATGACTAAGTATTCCAGATTATTGCCTTCTTTATTTAGCAAATACAAAGTTTCTGAAGTTAACCCAATTTTCTTATAATACAAGACATTATATCTCTATATGACCTGCCTATCTGTATCTCCCTCTCTTTTCTCCCGACCATATCTCATTTCATGTATTCCTCTCAACTCTACTATATATTATCACACTGTGATGTAGATAGTGCTATTATCCCTTCTTTATTACAGGTGTTTTCCAAAGGTGTCAAAGATAGAAAATTGAAAAGTCTCACGTTTAAAACCAGATGTATTTCTGTGCACAATCTATGCTCACAACCATTACACTATATAGATATTGGTAACAACATGGACCTAGAGGGAAAAGTGTTCTGATTCATTTACAATAACAAGAACAGCAGGAATTCTTGCCATGACAAGACAAAAAGGCATTGGCCATGTGGGATGGTGATGACTGAGACATGAACAGGCTGAATACCTTGGTGTACAAGTTTACTACTAAGTCATATCTCAGTAGAGTGGAGGTTAATTATTCACAACCTCTAGGAAAATTATAGGAACTACTCACACTATCATGGGTTTTTAAACTCACAGTCTGTAAGTTATTCTCCTTGGGTATGATGGATATTCCTCAAGAAATGGCAATGGCTTTTATCACGATGTTGCAGGTTTCCAACAAATCATTTCCAATTTGAAGCTAATTTTGAATCCCAATTTTCATTGCTTCTGGTATGATAATATTTGAGCTATCTTTATGACCTGCCTATTCGGATCATGTGATCCAGACCAACAACCCTGGTATCAAGAATAGATGGATTTGTTTGGTTTTATTTGGATTTTATTCTCAGAGGATGCTGAAATGGAAACTATCAAGGAAGTGGCTTTGCTATCTATGCTGCAGACACATCGGCTTCTTTTAGATTCTACGAACTTTTTTTAAATTTGGAGCCATTAGTACATACTGTCACTTTCTTTGGGACGATCTTTCTCACATTGGTTCTTTGTCATTAGCCCTGGCTAAAATGAAAACTCTGGGCTTTTCCTTCTGCCCTAAGGCTCACCTAACATCAGACACTGCCACAACCTGAAAATTACTTCTTTTTGTTACGACAATACAGATTTGCCTTCCTAAATGTATTACACACATGAAATTCATACATGAAAAATTGTGTCAATTGTGATAACTTGAACTATATTTTGAGTATACAATAAACTGTTTAATCAATAAAGTTATTGATCAGTCCCTCAAAAAAAATTTCTGAGAATGAGAAAACATTCTGTCCAGTCAATATAAAGTAGATTTCTTCTTTTCTCTCTCATTTTTCTATGTATAATTACATGCTTATTCTATACATAATTATAAATGGATGGCATTTTTTTCTACATATAATTGCATGCTTCTTAGGGTGTTTCATTGTTCAGTGTTTATCTTCCCCATTAGACTTGAGCACCATGAGTGCAAAAATGGTGTTTACTTCGCGTGAGTCTGTATTCCCATGGCTCATCATTATGGCTGAAACACACTTGAGATCAATAAACAGTTAAGTGAACTAATATTTCTTCCAGAACACTGAATCTGGACATCATATTCTCCCCTTTCCCCAGCCTTTGCTCTTTTCTGTTATTGTTTTTGTTTTTTTGATTGCTGTAGGCTCTCTCTCTGCTGAGGATCAGCCTAATGAGCAAACTTAAGGTCTCCTCAGGTCTTTTCTGAGCTTCTCCCTGGGCATGTATAGTCATTTTCTGATCTACTTATTTTTATGCAGTTGTTTTTGAATGTTCTAGACTTTAATGTTTGGCTCTAGAAAGGGGAAAAAATTAAGGGGAAAATAAAACAGGCAATAGCCCTTTAAGTCCCCTGGAAGTCACTTCAGCTAATGGGGGGGGAGGGAGTCTTGAAATAATAGGGGAAGTAGAACAACAATGACCTCCTACCTCTTTGTTTGCACCTCTGTGATCTGAAGCAGCAATCAGAGCACAAATTCTCAATATTTAGAGGACAGAGTCATTTAGCCCACCCTGGCTCTTGCAAGTTGTGTGCAAGCTGCTCCAGGAACACATGCACAGCTGCTTGTCACATGGCTCAGAGTGGGAAATGGGTACCTGCTACTGTGCTAAGAGCTGAAAATGATCAAAATTAACTGCAATTTATCATCCAAGTCTTCCCCTGGAAGTAGCAAGCCAATAGACTCCAGAAATGCCAAATAGTTACATCAGACAGATTCTCAGTGTAATTGTCTAGGTGAGGAGATAGATTCCTGGTGCTTCCTCTTCCAGCATCATCTCAGAATCTTAGCCTCTATGGCTCCTTCCTATAAGAACATGTGGGATTTTATTTAGGATACACACAGATAATTCAGGATAACCTCCTAATCTTAAAATTCTTAATTTAATCACATCTCAGTAGTTCTTTTTTGCCATATAAATTAATATTCCCAGGTTCCAGAGATTGGGTCATGGATCTTTTGGCAGCTATTTTTAGCCTGCCACAAGATTATATAGAAACATTCTGTGCTATTTCTGAAAATCTTCTGTTATTTTTAAAATTAAATAATCATTTAAAATAAAAGATAGAAACAATTGCAAGAGTAGAAACATTATCATAAATACCAAAATGAATATTTGTGTTAAACTATAATGATTCACAAGTACCACTACAAGAATCCTAACACATTCAAGGCACAATCTTACAAATATTGAGATGCTGAAGTCTCTTATTTTATACAGACAACAAATTAGACATGGGTGTACATTCCTGTAGATAGGTTTTATAAGTATCAAACCCCTGAGGATCAAAATTAAAAGTACAAAGATTGTGCATTATACTAGCATATTGAATGCATATTGTCTTTATTACTGAGAGATACTGTCATGTTTATATTTATATGGACATTTAGAATAATTTAAGTTAATTACAATTTGTATGTATGCAGTAATTTTCCAATTAGAAAATGTTTTTAATTTCCCCTCCATTTTTCTTGTACTCTGGCTCTTGTATTCTTTCAAAAATTATATTGTGAATATATTGATTGTATAAAATGGCTCAGTCAAGACGCAGCAATTAATTTGTGTTGCATTTATGTATCTCCAGATAAAATATGTCAAGAAAAAAGCAAATACTTTCATTTAAAAGTCACTTTATTTTGAAATTAGGACCCTTAGAACACTTAGTCAACAAAGTAGATACATAATGTTAAACATAAATTGACGTTCTAATACTACAATTAATTACTAAATTATGTAAGTTAAAAGCTAGCCACATTCCATTACATATGACAAATTTCCCACTCCCGTGTATAAGCTCCCACATGAGGCACATACATACACTTCTGCTCATGGGCTTGTTTGTGCCCCTGGTTTAGATGTATGTTTATAGCGGCATATGGTAGGGGAAATGTATGCAGAATGAGTGAATGAGTCAAATATCCATAACAAGGTTTTTGACAAGCAGGACACAAGATGTCTTATGATTCACCTTAGCCATTCTCATTCTGGTATTATATTTCTCAACATAATATTTCCTTTTTTCTAGACAACAAACTTTTGAAGAGGGACGGTAATAACTTAAAGAACTTAGCTTCAGTGTGGGCCTAAAATATGAGTCAGTACATGGGGAAGATCTGAGAGAAATGAAATGAGGTTACTGTGAATCTTATGACATTTAAATCACAAACATACAGACAATTTTGTCTCCAGAAGAACCTTTTTGAATGCACTCTTGACCTCCTTGTTTCTCAGGCTATAGACAACAGGGTTGAGCATGGGGATAATCATACTATAGAACACAGACACCGTTTTGTCTGTGTCCATGGAATGACTGGAGCTCGGCTGTAAGTACATGACAATAAGAGTCCCATAGAAGATGGAGACTGCAGTGAGGTGGGAGCCACAGGTGAATAAAGCCTTCTGGTATCCTGCAGATGAGTGCATGTTTAGGATGGTTATAAATATGAATAAGTAGGATATCAAGATGACCAGGAGAGCAAAAAAGACATTGAAGCTGGCTACATAAAGAAGAACCAACTCACTCACAAGCCTATCAGAGCAAGACAGAGCCAAGACTGCTGGAATATCACAGAAAAAGTGATGGACCACATTGGACATACAGAAGGGAAGACGGAATGTGTTCCCAACGTGGATGGAAGCATTCAAAAAACCACAGGCATAGCAGCCTATGATCAGACGTGCACACATACTTGTTGTCATGGTGGTGGTGTAATGCAGGGGTTTGCACACTGCTGCATAGCGGTCATAAGCCATTGATGCCAAGAAAAAATTTTCTATAGTGGCAAAAGCTGCAAAAAAGAACATCTGAGCAGCACATGCATTGTAGGAAATGATCTTGTCTCCTGTAATAAACCCAGCCACGACTGTGGGAGTGACAGCTGAAGAGTAACACAAGTCTACCAGAGACAAGTTACTGAGAAAATAATACATGGGAGTGTGTAGATGAGAGTCCATGAGAATCAGCAGAATCATCCCCAGATTTCCAACCACATTTGTGAGATAAATCAGAGTGAACATTATAAAGAGAGGGATCTGCAATTCTGGGTTATCAGTTAGTCCTACAAGGATAAACTGCATCACTTCTGTCTTGTTGTCCATCTACGTTATTTGAGAATCACATGCCCTGTAGCCAAGTAAAATAAAGTACGAGTGTTAAGTGGAATAGAGATTACAGTGAAATTGAAACATTCATATACCATGTGCATTATTTCATTATAGCAATAATATGTGTTTCAAGATTCTCCATATCTAAAGCATGAGCTTAACCACAAAATTTGGTACCTTATCTGTGGTTAAAAATAGCTGAATTAGAAGGATCTTTATGGATCTTCGTCTCAGTTTTAAAATTTTTTAATTTGTAAACTGAGATTTGGAAAATTGAATGACTTCTTTCAGATGACATGTCTGGGGTGCCGTATCCAGTTTTTCCCATCCTAGTAAAAGATTACACCACTATGTTGCTCATATGCCAGGACTGCTTTAGATGCTTTACATGTATATCCAATAATTCCTCTCAACAGTCTTATGAGGTTGGTTAGTTGTTACTTTCATTTAAATTGTGAGGCCCAAGACATTGAGTAATTTATTCATGTTTCCACAAGTATTAATGGAAAGCCAATCTTTGGATCCAAGTAGAGTGGTTCTAACTAAAATTGTATTAGTTGAATTTAAATAGAATCAGATTTAACTCAATTCACAATTACTTGTCTCCATTGGTCCAAATTCAGCGTTGGGGGTTTCACAGTGAAGCAACTGAGAATCATATGTATAGTGTGTGTGGTGGTATAAGTGGAGCTGCAGGGGCATGCACAACTAGCAGAGGCAATTCTGAGGGGAAAGCATAGAACCAGGTATAGAGCTTGTGCTCTGGGATGAGGTACATATCAACTCTACCACTTACTATCTAGGAATCATTTGTGTTAACCTAACTCCCCTGAACCTAATTTTCTCCATTTACAAAATGAAGATAGTAATGAGATCTAACTCAAGGTATTATTGTAAGAATTAAATGAGATAATGCATTAAAAAAACAATGAGGGAGCCAGCCCACTGGTGCAGTGGTTAAGTTCACATAATCTGTTTTGGTGGCCCGGGGTTCACCGATTCGGATCCTGGGTGCGGACCTATGCACCGCTTGTCAAGCCATGCTGTGGCAGGCATCCCACATATAAAGTAGAGGAAGATGGGCATGGATGTTAGCTCAGGGCTAATCTTCCTCAGCAAAAAGAGGAGGATTGGCGGTAGATGTTAGCTCAGGGCTAATCTTCCTCAAAAAAACCCAAAAAACTATGAGTAAAATATTGAGAGTTAAGTGATAAGTATTAGCTATAAAATTACTATTAGGATGGAATTATGGTCTCTCTGTTGGTTTGGAAAAAGTGAGAGGTAAGATGCAGGGCTTTGGGTGTGAGTGAATTTTGAAGTCGTGTAGCTTCCTTCTTCCATTTGCCTTTTCTCACACCATAGGATCAGGAGATTTTCTGTACTCTCCAGTAACTTTCATTCTTTCCTTGTTCCACTCATACAATTGGCTGCTCTTTCACATACCAAGTTTTTTTCTTAATTTCTTCCTTGAAATTTATCTTTTAAATTGCGTTAAAAGTGTCTTCTTCTCTTAAACCCTTTTTTTTCATGACTGTCATCCCATATTTGAATCACAGAGATATAAAGTGAGAGTTCAGTTTGTGGCTTCCCTCTAGCCTGCATATCTGTTTTTGTGACACACTTTGTGTTGTTATACATTTTATATGAATCTGTTCTTGTGTAGGAACAGTATTTTAATTCTTTTTATCTGAATCTGAGTCCTTTGCAAAGGCAGCCACGTTATGCTGACTGTTATTTCCTGCCATCTTCCTCCTACACCTTTGGCACTGTCACTTTACAAGGCTAGCCCTTGAAGGTTGTGTTTGCTCACCTTAACATACATAATCACTTTTAGCATATACCATGTGCTACAACCAATGCTAAGAGCTTTACATATAACAATATGTGTGTGTGTAAGGTAGATAGTATCCTTATTCTTATTTTAACACTAAAGAATTAAGGATTTGTGAAGTTATGTAATGATCTATAATTACACAGCTAGTGTGAGGATTTAAACCCATTATCAACTAATCAGAAGCCCGTGTTTTAGCCATATCACTGTCAACATGTGCAGATATGCTAGAAACAACAAGGATGAAATTCTGGGAGAAATGTTAAAACAAAATTTGGATCTTGCTATTTCTCTTTTGTCCCTTTCATAGTTTAAAGAAGAGTCATTTCACTCTCCTGTTTTCTTTTTTCTCCTTACTTACAATAGGGGGGCAAACGTACAGTGAACACAATAAAATTACCACTTAATGGTAGCATCACCCTAATTATTTTTTTATTAATCTTTTTTAGAGGATCATCATGATGTTTCATAAGTATCATTTAACTTTCTGCAGATGGAAGTTTTGACATTTACTCCCCAGCTTCACTTCAGTTTTTAAGGAAAATGTTCAAAACATCTATTTCTGTGCTTGATCAATCATAGTAGGTGTAGCTACGCCACTGCTTTTGCATGAATTACAGTTTTCCCTAAAACCGTACGTTGAATATGGAAGCTTACATTGCTGTTTGAAAACAAATGACAGTCAATCCTGAATAATGTGTTTGAAATAAAAAGTTCACCCATGGAATAATGCATAAATACTGTTAGAGAAGCTCTCTCAAATAGTGGTCAAAGGTTCCAAGGCCTCTAAGGCAGAGAACAATGGAGGAAAGAACATTAACATGGGTTCAAGTCCTGAATCTACCCTGCATTCTTTCTGTGTCCTTGGAGGGATAAATTCCTTGCTCATATGTAAAATAAACATAATAAAATTACCTCTCCCACATAATCTGCATAAATCTATCTGTAAATAAGGAAATGCCTTATTTCCAAATAAAGAAATGCCTATAAAATAACTTGGTGAGTGCAAGGGTTAACATTTTAAAGTCATTCAATATAATTTTTACCTTGGAGTATTGCCTTGGCCGTGGCTGCAGGCTTGTAGGAAATCTTAAGATCGAGAGAAGGCCTGTATGTGAAAACAACCATCAACATTCAGATTAATAAACGATGACCAAAAAGGCTAGGGCCAAAGCCTGGTCCCTCCAAAACAAAGTTACCTGGAGTCATGTTGGATTTCAGAGGCTAATGCATGGGAACTGGAGTGAATTATAGTGACATGGAGCTCTCAGGAGATGCCCCCATTAGAACATCTACAGCGTCTCTTCCTACTTTCCTAGGGAAGAAGTAATTAAACTGCTTGTGGAGACCAAGTTAGATATTTTGAACATTCACATATGTTTTTGTATTGTTATTTCATAGTATTTTTATTTTTAATTAATGTATAAATAACAAACAGTAATATGCATACTTTTTAGTATATAGTTCTAATAATTTGATCATTAATTTCCATGTATAGTCATGTAACCACTACTGCAGTCACCCGTAATAAATTTCCCCGAGTTTCTGTGTAGTCAACCCTCTCTGTGACCCATTGCCCCTCATAAGCACTAATATGCTTTTTTCCACATAATTCTGCCTCTGCAAGAGTGTCCTTATCTAGAATCCTAGAATATGTAGTCTTTGATTCTGGCATTTTTCACTTAGCGTAATTTAATTGAGATCCATCCATATTGTTACCTGTATCTGTAGTGGAATTTTTTAACTGCAGAGTAGTATTCCATAATATAAACTTCACATATTGTTTTTTTCTTTCCACAGTTGTTTCCAGTGAGTGATTATAAATAAGGCTGACCAAAACATTGGCTAAAATTTTTGTGAACATAGGTTTTTATTTCCTTTGAGTAAATATCTAAGAGTTGGATTACTTGTTCATTTGGTAAATACACTTAATTGAACAGAAATTGCCAAACTGTCTATGGAAGTAGCTCTACCATTTTGTACTCCCAAGGCCAAACACATTCAAATTTCTTCAAATTTTTGCAGCACTTGGTACTTTGAATTTTTAAAATTTAATTTAGTTTTATTTTCATTTCTACTCTTTCTCAAAAATGTCTCAATAAGTCTCTTTAGCAAAATCTTTTTTTTAAAATTCCTCTTACCTTACCACCACAGTTATGGCCTTCAAGTGTTTTTTTCCCCCAATAAAGGAGATGGATTCATTCTTTCCTCTCCACATTTTCCTCTGAGCCCAGATTCTCAAGTAGAATTATTACACTTTTCTCATTGCAAGCATGTGTGACAGTTACAAGTTCGTTTTGTGTACTAAAGTGGCTTGGCCTCAAAATGAGTAAGTAATTTGTCATCATAAAACTTCAGCTTATCATCTGTAAAGAAAGAGATAATAATATCATGCCATCCTCATAAGACTGTCAATGAAGTTATCAGATTACATGCATACAAAGCAGAGAACAATTTCCAGCACATATCACATTTTCTGTAAGGTTAAACAGTAATATTCCATTATTCAAAAAAAATTGATAAAGCATGACTCACAGAAATAGTGATATTCAAACATTCCATCTGCTTCCTCACAGGTACCTACCAATTATAGGTAGAGTGAGATGTGTATTAGTTGCAGACAACGGACTGCAGAAAGAACTGATATATATCATTTTGGGGTGGGTTGAAGCATACTCATTACTCTCTTGTTATGTTTCTCCTGCCGCAATGATTGAGGAAGCTTCATGCTTGAGGAGGTGCAGCTACAGATGGTGAAGGCTTCATCAGCCTTGCGTGACCACGTAGAGGAGGCTCTCCAATTTGCTAGATGCCCACGGATATATAGTAGCATAAGTGAGAAACAACTCTGTAGGGACCTGAATAATGATCCCCAAACATATCAGATCCTAATCCATGGAATCTGTAAATATTACCAATGGCTTTACGATTGTAATTAATTTAAGAGTCTTAAGATGGAAGATTCACCTGAATTATTTAGTGGGCTATAAATGTAATAATCAGTGTTCTTAAAAGAGAAAGGCAGGAAAAATAACCAGTTAGCACATTTCAAGGGCCCATTCCTATATAAAAACACTGAAAAAATTAAGCGAAAGCTCTAGAATCAACTGTGTTAAAACTCTGAAAAATAGTCAAAAGTTTACAAGTGAGTGCTGAATCAAGAAGAAGATAGTTAAATGTGGTGTTTAAGGAAATCTTTGTCAAACTACTATCTGATTATAAGTAAAATTTCAGGGACCTCAGAGACCACACCTGACAAAGAATATCATATTTAAAAATATTTTAGAAAATTCATTAAACAAACAACTACAATCCACAGCAAGCAATAAGAAAAAAGCCTTGGGAAGAGGGAAGAATCTGATTTTCATAGTTACAAACCTATAATATTTGAAATGCCCAGTTTTCAACAAAAATGAAAAGATATGAAATATAACAGTAAAGTACATACCATTAAGAGAAAACAAAGAAATTGACAGAAACTCTGAGAAAACATAGATATTATTATTATAAAGCACAGACTTTGTTTGCTGAGGAAGATTTGCCCTAAGCTAACATCCATTGCCAATTTTCCTCTTTTCGCTTGAGGAAGATTCACTCTGAGCTAACATCTGTGGCAATCTTCGTTTATTTTGTGCAAGGGTTGCTGCTACAACATGGCCACTGATGAGTGGTGTAGGTCTGTGCCCAGGAACTGAACCCAGGCCAATGAAGCAGAGCACACTGAACTTAACCACTAGGCAATAGGGCCAGCCCACAAAACAAAGATTTCAAATAAACTGTCTTGAATATTTGTAAAGAGGTAAAAGAATATTGGACATATGATGAAAGGAAACTAGGAGAATGAATTTTCATTAAATAGGGAGCATCAACAAAGACAGAGAAATTTTAAAAAGGAACCAGCTAGCATTTCTGGAACTGAAAAGCATAATAAGTAAAAAGAGAAATGCACTAGAGGAGTTCAACACTGATTAGAGCAGGGAGAATAAAGAATCAGTGAATTTAAAGAAGAATTAATTGAAGTAATCCAGACTGAGGAGCATAATGAAAGAATGAAGAAAAACCAAAAAGAACCTAAGAGACAGGTTGGATGCCATTAAGTGTGCCTACTCATGAAAAATGGAGTTCCAGAAGAACAGGAGAGTTAAAGAAAAGAGAAGAAAGCTAATTGCATAGGTAAATACAAAACCAAATAATTTTTACTTTTAGTTTCTAACTCTTATTTCTTCTACATGATTTTAAATAAAATAATTATAAATCTATATTAATGGTACAAAAAGTATAAAGATTTGTGACAATAACAAGGTAAAGTAGGAGGGAGGCAGCCATATAGGAGAGGAGTTTTTATACTACTGAAGATACCTTGGGATTACTCAAACAAAATTATTGTAAATTTAGTTGTTGATTGTAATCCCAGGATAATTGCAAAGATAATTAATATGAAAATGAGAAGGAAATAAAGGGTACACTAAAAAATCAATTAAACACAAAATAAAGCAGTAATGGCAGAAGTAAAGAACAAAAACTATAAGACACATGGAAAACAAATAGCAAAAGGCCAGAAGTAAGTTCTTTCTTAGCAGCAATTACCTAAATGAAATTGGATTAAACTCTCCAATAAAAGTTAGTGATTGGTGGAATGTGTAAGAAAACATGATTCAACTATGTGTGTACTGTCTACATGAAACCTACTTACATCCAAGACACACATAGGTGAAAGTGAAAGAATGGAAAAAAGTATTCTATGCAAACAGTAGCCAGAACAGAGCTGTGCTAGCTGTGCTAAGATTAGACAAAATAGACTGTAAACGAAAAACTCTTAGAGGAGACAAAGAAGGACATTATATCTTGATAGGAGTCAATTAATCAAGATCTAACTATTATAAATATATATATAAAACAGGGCCCTAAAATATATGAAGCAAAAATTGGCAGAATTGAAGGGGAAATTGACAGTTCTACAATAATAGCTGGAAATATCAAATACCTCACCAGAATAACAGAATGACTGGAGAGAAGACCAGTAAAGAAATAATAAGAGCAACACTATAAACTAACAAGATACAATATGTATTACATCCTATCCAAGAACTGAAGAACACACATTCTTCTAAATTGCATAGGAAACATTTTTCCAGGATAAACCATATACTATAAACCAGGACAAACCAAGAAAATCACAATACTTTTTGTTATTGTGATGACATTGGTTTATAAAATTATATAAATTTCAGGTATGCATCATTATATATTTTAAGTTCTGTGTAGATTACAACATGTTTAATACCCAAAGATTAATTACCATTCATCACTATACACATGTGCTTAATCACCCCTTTTGCCCTCCGCCCTGCCCCCATTCCCTCTGGCAACCATCAATCCAATCTCTGTTTCTATGTGTTTCACAATACATTTAAAAAGATTAAAATCATGTGAAACATCTTCACTGACCACAATGGAATGAAACTGGAAATCAATAAAGGAAAGAAATTTTGAAAATTCACATATTATAGACATTAAAGAACACACTCTTATGCAGTGCTCATAGGGTAATCTACAGCTATAAGTACCTAAATTAAAAATGAAGGAATATCTCAAACCAATAATTTAATTTACATCTGAAGGAATAAGTAATAGCAGTGCAGCTAAAGCCAAAGCTAGCAAATGAAAGGAAATAATATAATTACAATCAGGTTAACAAAATACAGAATAGAAAAAGAATAAGGAAAATCAACTATATCTAAAGTTGATTCTTTGAAAAGTTCAACAAAAATGACAAGCCATTGTACATTCACTGTGAAATAGAGAAAACTCAAATTACTAAATTCAGAAATAAAAGTGGAGGCATTACTACTGAGCTTACAGAAATGAAAAGGATTATAATAGAATACTGGAAATACACAAGCTACCAAAACGGACTCAAGAGGAAGAAAAATCTGAAGAGATCTATAACAAGTGAAGAGATTGTATCAATAATAAATAAATTTTCAGCAAAATAAAGCTCAGGAACAGATGACTTCACTGCTGAATTCTAGCAAACATTTGAAGATGAATTAAGACCAATTCTTCTCAAATTTTTCCAGAAAAAGGAAGAAAATGAAAACACTTCCTAACTTGTTCATTACTCCTTTATCAAATTTAGGAAAAAAAAGAAAACAAAACTATGGACCAATATCCCTCATGATGACAGATGCAACAAACCCAATCAGCATATTAAAAGTATTATAAGCCATGACAGAATATTTGTGCCAAGAATGCAAGGGTAGCTTAAAATTCAAAATCAGTCAGTGACGTCATCAAGTTGTGACATATGCTATTCCTGACTTCAGTCTTCCTGACAAGAAGACCAGTTAGCAATTATCCATAGACAAGACACCATTGAGAAAATCCCAGAACACAGGGGTGTGGCTGAAGCAGGTCTCTGGACCACAGATACTGAAAAGGACCACATTAGAAGTATTGGGGGAATGGCTACACTCTGACTGAATCACACTTCCCCCAGGCCAGCACAGTGCTGCACTAAGAGGGTATTCCTGTGCTTATGGTTACTCCGGCAGGAAAAAGAGAGTCCAAGGTGGACATACAGTTCCACCAGTGCTGCAGGATGCTTCCTAGGAGGCCCACTCAGGTCTCACAGCATCATGGGGGAATCTGTAGGTCTTGACTATTGGAGATAGAATTGGGACAGAGAATAGGGTGAGACTCACAGAAACCACCGCTCAGATCTTGGCAGACTGAATTCTTCCTTGCAGCAGTGCCCATACAGAGATACCAGTCAGTGGCTCTTCCCATCACCAGAGCCAAGTTGGTGACACCATCTGGCCAGGTGTGTGGTCCTTACTGATATGAGTCCACAGTCAAAAAGCTGGGCCTTGGAGCCTGTTCTATCAGCATGCCTGGGCAGGAAAGCAAATTCATAGCCCCACCTACTGCTGACTATTGCCCGCAGCCCAGCTCAACAAGGAAGTCTAGGTAGAACACCCAGGAAGTGGTATAGCCACTACAACCATGTACAGCCTTGCTTACAGTGGCACTGGAGCAAAGAGCACAGCAAGCAACCATGACCATCTGTAGGGCTGAGCTGGTGGCTCTGAATGGCAGAGAGTTCACTGCAGTTCTGCTTGCTTCAAGTGCATAGCTAACTAGCGTTACAGGTCTTGGAGCTTGTTCTATTGCCCTACCTGGTAAGGGAAGCAAACTCATGATCCTGCCTAGTCCTCAACATAGCCCCAAGTCCTGTGCAATCAGGAGGCCTAACCAAAACACCTAGGAATCTGCATAGCCCATCCTACAGCCCTGCTTACAGGAACACTGAGCACAGAGCCTAGTCAGTCACTTTGCTCATCTGCAGTGCTGAGTTGGTGATCCTGTCTGCTCAGGAAGCACCATGGGAAGTTTTGCCTGATTTAGATCCCCAGCAAATGAGTTATACCAACGATGGAGTCAGTTTTATGATTCTATCTGGGCTGGGAAACCAGAGAGTGAAAAGATATATTCAAAATATTGAAAGAAAAAAACTGTCAATGAGAATACTATATCTGGCAAAGCTATCATTCAGAAATGAAGGACAGATAAAGACCTTCCCAAACAAACAAAAGCTGCGGGAGTTCACCAGTTCCTCCACTAGACCTGCTTTACAAAAAACACTAAAGGGCCTTCATCAAGCAGAAAGTAGAAGATGCTAATTATCATCATAAAAATATGTGAATTTATGTATAAAACTTGCCATTAATGGTAAATGTAGGCAAAGTCATATTCTCTAATATTTTAATGGTGATGCATAATTCACTTACAACTTCAGTTTAAACATTTAAAAAGTATAGAAATAATCATAAGTACAATAATTGCTTATTTGATACACAATATAAATATATGTGAATTTTACCATCAATAACTAAAAAAGTTAGGAGAGGAGAAGTAAAAGTATAAAGTTTTTGTTTGTTATTGAAGGTAAGTTATTACCAGCTTAAAGTACATTACTATAAATATAAGATGTTTTATGTAAACCTCATGGAAGTCACAAAGGAAAAACCTGTAGCAGATACAAAAAAATATTATGATAACAGAGTCAAAGCATCCTACTGCAAAAGTCATCAAATCACAAAAGAAGATGTAGCAAGATAAGAAGCAAGGAAGAGTTTGATCCAAGAAGGCAAATATAGGAAGCTCCTGAACTCAATTCTTCCCACAGACACACAATTTCTACAGCTACAAAGATGCAATTTCCTCTTAAAGAAATTCAGAAACTAGTGAGTGACTTCCAAACATTGGACAAATTAGAAAAAAAAACACAGAGTGAAACAGGTAGGAGAGGCTGAGACACGCCATAAGTTCCACCCCCAGCACAGTGACATACAATCAAGAGGAAACTCACAACTCTCAGCTTCTCCCTAAGGGCCAAAAAGTTTGGACCGAACATCTAGCATTCCAACTTTTAAAACTTGTACCTGGAGAATGAGCTCCAGAACACCTAGCTCTGAAAGTCAGCAAAGGCTTGCATCCAAGAAACCCACAACTACAGCAAAAAAATATATAAAGAGCTCAAAGTGGGCTACCAAGTTCACACTCTGGCTATCCTCCCAGGGCTCAGTGCAGTGGGAACAAAAAAGAAAAAATCTCAGTCCCAGGCTTTCTCTGAAGGAGATCTGTTTGCATACCTCAAAAGCTGCTGCCTGAGGGTCATGCTTCCAATTCAGCACATAACTATGCACTGACTGTCATCATAGCTGGATATAGGGAAGCTGGCAGGGGCCATCTCCACATACTCCCTCTAGCCTACTCAAGGTCACTGGTACCTCTGGAGGGAGCTTGTGCACATGTCTGGTACCCTTACTTTAGCAGCTGTTGGAAGGGGATTTACCCCTTTATTGGTGGGCTTTGGTGGCCAGCAGGGCTTGTGTTTGTAGGTCCCACAGGCTGTAGCAAAGAAACAGTTTTTAACCAGCTATCACCACACTGCTTAGCAGAGAGGGAACATACAGAATAGTTTATCTCCTAGTTTTTCCCTGAAAGGGCTCCATTTGCATACTCTAAAAGCTGCTGCCTGAAGGTCTGATTCCAATCAGACTGAAGTCATTCCCTTTAGGACAGTGACAGGTCTTGACACAACTTAACTACTGTAAACAACTAAGAACAAAGAAGGCAGCTTCTCTAGTTACAAAGGTTTGAAAGACAACCAAGAACTTGGGCCAGACTGAATGAGAAGATTCATCTCCTACATGAGACCACTTTGTCAGAGAGTCAAGAAAAGTGAAGAAACAATAAAATATGTTCCCAAAAAAAAAGAAAAAGATAAAACATAAAACTCCTGAGAAAGACCATAATAAAATGGATATACGTAATTTACCTAATAAAGAATATAAAATACTGGTCATAAATAATGCAGGCTTGGTGAGTCAAGGAGTCAAAAGAAAGATTTCTTGGACTCTCAAGGTCTTGCAGTAGTGCTGTTTTATTCAGAGAATAGCATGGAGCAGCATGGGGACAGGACCCATGGGTAGTAAAGAGCTGCAGGCATGGGGGCAGTAATAGCTGCAAGCAAGGGTTGAGGGTAGGGCTAAATTTAAGGCATAGCTATGTGAGTTATCTCTTTACATGACAAAGGAAAGATGATGTAAAAAAAGTCATTAAAATGGTATCAGTGCAGGTGGGGTGTGGTTATTGGGCGGTCATATAACTTTAGACAAGTATAAGATCGGATCAGGTCAGGACATCCTATGCTCCCCCAAGGATGATATAGATCAGTATGTAGGACAAGTCACCTTGAGCTTCTCTCCCTGGGGCAGCCTTGCTCCTCATCAATAAAAATGCTACCAAAGTCAGGAGAATAAGGCCTGAACAAACTGAGAATGTCAACAAAGTTAAGTGGTAGAAAGGATCAGTGAACTCAAGGACAGGGCAGTGGAACTAATCCAAACAAGAAGCAGAAAAAAAAAAAAGAATAAAAAAGATTGAAGATAGCTTAAGGGACTTATGGGACAAAATCAAGTGGACAAATATTCACATTACAGAGGTTCCAGTAGAAGAGAGAGAGAAAGAGGGCATAACACTTATTTGAAAAAGTAATAGCTGAAACCTACCACAACCCAGGAAAATAAACATATATGCAAATCCAGGAAGCCCCTCTATGTTCCACATAAAATGAATCCAAAGAGATCCACACTGAGAAACATTACAATTAAATTGCCAAAAGTTAAAGACAGGAGCTGGCTCCATGGCTGAGTGGTTAAGTTCGCGAGCTCCGCTGTGGTGGCCCAGGGTTTGGATTCTGGGAGCAGACATGGCACGGCTCGTCAGGTCACGTTGAGGTGGCATCCCACATCCCACAACTAGAAGGAGCTGCAACTAAGAAATACAACTGTGTATGGGGGGGCGGGGCAGTTTGGGGAGATAAAGCAGAAAAAAAATGTTAAAGACAAAGAGAGAATCTTAAAAACAGTAAGAGAGTGACGTCAGTGTCATGGCAGAGTGAACTTGCCTGAGACTCTCTCCCCTCCAACATACAACAAAAAGAAGCAACCATATTCCAACGGATAATACCCTAACAGCACAAAAATCCTTAGAGAGTCACGGCGGCCACATGATGGAGGGTGGAGAGGCTGGAGCTCCCCTCAGAGGAGATGGAACTGGGTAAGAGAGAACTTTGCTTCCTCCCCTAAAGACTGTGGTCACTGCCATGGGAGGCACCATGAAGAAAGGAGTGGAGGGGTCACACATCCGCAGGATCAGCCAGGACTCCCTGGGCCCCTCACAGCCTAGAGGGAGACCCTCTAATGGGGAAAAGCCTTCACACAGGGTGACCTCATCAAGCCAAGACCCCAGGAGACCAGATAAGAAGGGCTGATTGAGAAACAAGAGACTGCAGGCAGGAGAAATTTCCCCTCCCCTGACCCATGCCGTGCCATCTCAGCTGAAGGCAGACGACTCAGAATACTTGGCTCTCAATCCCCATCCAGTGGTGATAGGCTGTAACCACAACCGAAGAATGGGAAAATCCCATCCTTCCAACATCAGGCACTTCATCAAATCTTCAGACCAGAGAGAAAACGATAAGCACCCAGAACTCAGTCTTGAGGACACAGAAATAAGTAAACTAAATGACAATGAATTCAAAATAGCTATCATCAAAAAACTCAATGAGGTAAAAGAGAACATAAACAATTCAATGAGTTTAGAAGCTACTTCACAAAAGAGATTGCAAATATGAAGAAGAATCAATCAGAAATATTAGAGATGAGAGACACAATGGAAGAGATAAAACAAAATATGGATTACCTAACTGCTCGTGTGGACACCATAGAGGAGAAAATCAGCATAATGGAAGATAGAGATGTTGAAATGCTCCAGACAGAGGAGAGAGAACTAAGACTAAAAAGAAGTGAAGAAAATCTCTGAGAAATATCCAACTCAGTGAGGAAATGCAAAATAAGAATTATAGGTATTCGAGAAGGTATATAGAAGGAGAATGGAGCAGAAAGTATGTTAAAAGAAATAATAGCAGAGAATTTCCCAAATCTAGGGAATGAGAGAGAAATGTGTGTGGAGGAAGTTTTCAGATCTCCTAGATTTCTCAATGTAAAAAGAGCTACTGCAAGGCATATAGTAGTAAAACTGGCAAAAATAAATGACAAAGAAAGAATACTCAGGGCAGCAAGGCAGAAGAAAATAACCTACAAAGAAACCCCTATCAGGCTTTCAGCAGATTTCTCTGCAGAAACCTTACAAGCTAGGAGAGAATGGAATGACATATTCAAAACGTTAAAAGATAAAAATCTTCAGCCAGGAACACTCTATCCAGCAAAAATACCCTTCAGATATGAGGGAGAAATTAAATCTTTCCCAGGCAAACAAAAGCTAAGGGACTTTGTAGCCACAAGACACCCCCTAAAAGAAATCATTGAGAAGGCCCTCGTACCTCTAAAAAGAAAAAAAGGGAGAAAGGATCACAAAACACAGAGCAAGGAGACAAAGAGATAGACAGAATCAGAATAGGATAGCAAATATTCAACTATAGCATTAGGCTAAAGGGAAAGAAAACACCAAAAACAAAGACAATCTTGTCACTTTAACCACAAACTCACAATACAAGTTGGAATAAGCTTTGAGAATAATAACTTAGGAGGGGGGGAGGAAAGGGGCTGAGTCAGTTTAGGCTAAGGAAATAAGAAGCCATCAGAAAAGGGACTATGTTATACACGAGATTCTGAATACAAACTTCAGGATAGCCACTAAATCAAAAAGCAGAACAGAGACACAAAAATAAACAAGGAAAAAACAAAGAAACACATCATAAAAAACTGCAGAATTCAATGGGTAGACCAAAACACACAGGAAAAGAAACAAAGGAAATGCAGGAAAACCAGAATACGAGTGATATAATGACAGCATTAACCCCTCATACATGAATAATCACCCTCAATGTAAACAAACTGAACTCTCCAATACAAAGACACAGAGTGACAAGATGGATTAAAGAACAAGATCCAACAATTTGTTGCCTCCAGGAAACATATGTCAGCTCCAATGAAAAATGCAGGCTTAGAGTGAAGGGGTGGAAGACGATACTCAAGCTAATGGCAAACAAAAGAAAGCAGGCATTGCAATACTTATATCAGACAAAGTAGACTTCAAGATAAGGAAGGTAAAGAGAGACAAAGAGAGGCAATATATAATGATCAAAGGGACACTCCATCAAGAAGAAATAACACATAAATGTCTATGCACCCAACACAGGAGCACCAAAGTTCATAAAGCAACTATTAACAAGCCTAAAAGAAGATATAAAAAATAACACAATAACAGTAGGAGACCTCAACACCTCACTCACATCATTGGACAAATCATCCAGACAGAAAATCAACAAGGAAACAGTGTAATTAAATGAAAAAAGAAACCAGTTGGACTTAATAGACATATATAGAACACTTATCCAAAAACAACAGTATACACATTCTTCTAAAGTGCACATGGAACATTCTCAAGGACAGACCATACGTTTGGAAAACAACAGAATACACTTTCTTCTAAAGTGCACATGGAACATTCTCAAGGACAGACAATACGTTTGGAAACAAGGTAAGTCTCTATAAATTTAAAAAAATTGAAATAATAACAAGCATCTTCTCTGATCATAACACTATAAAGCTAGAAATCAATTACAAGAAAAAAGCTGAGAAAGGGACAAAGATGTGGAGACTAAATAATATGCTATTGAACAAGAAATGGATCATTGAAGAAACTAAAGAAGAAATCAAAAAATATCTGGAGACAAATGAAAATGATAACATGCCGTACCAACTCATATGGGATGCAGCAAAACCTGTATTAAGAGGAAAATTCATCCAAGTACAGGAACATCTTAACAAACAAGAAAAATCCCAAATAAGCAATCTCAAATTACACCTAATTGAATTAGAAAAAGATGAACAAACAAAACCAAAAGTCAGGAGAAGGAGAGAAATAATAAAAATCAGAGCAGAAATAAATGCTATTGAAACAAGAAAAGCAGTAGAAAGGATCAATGAAACAAAGAGTTGGTTCTTTGAGAAGATAAATAAAATTGACAACCCCCTAGTCAGACTTACAAAGAAAAAAAGAGAGAAAGCTCAAATAAACAAAGTCGGAAATGAAAGAGGAGAAATAACAACAGCCTCCACAGAAATACAATGGATTATAACAGAATACTATGAAAAACTGTATGCCAACAAAATGGATAACTTAGAGGAAATGGATAAATTCTTAGACTCTTACAACCTCCCAAAGTTGAGTCAAGAAGAAATAGACAATCTGAATAGACCAATCACAAGGAAAGAGATTGAAACAGCAATCGAAATCATTACAAAGAATAAAACCCCAGGACCAGATGGCTTTCCTGGGGAGTTCTACCCAACTTTCAGAGAGGATTTAATAGCTATCCTTTTCAAGCTATTCCAAAAATTTAGGGAGGATGGAACACTTCCTAACACATTCTATGAGGCCAACATCACTCTGATACCAAAGGCTGACAAAGACATCACAAAAAAGAACTACAGGCCAATATTGCTTATTAACACAGATGCAAAAATTCTCAACGAAACTTTGGCAACTCGAATTCAGTAATACATCAAAAGTATCATACATCATGATCAAGTGGGATTCATACCAGGGACACAAGGATGGTTCAACATCTGTAAATCAATTGTGATACACCACATCAACAAAATAAGGAATAAAAACCACATGATCATCTCAATAGAAGCAGAGAAAGCATTTGACAAGATCCAACAGCCACTTATGATAAAAACTCTTAAGAAAATGGGGATAGAAGGAAATTACCTCAAATAATAAAGGCCATATATGACAACCCACAGCCAACATCATACTCAATGGGCAAAAACTGAGCACCATCCCCCTGAGAACAGGAACAAGACAAGGATGCCCACTATCATCACTCTTATTCAACATAGTACTGGAGGTTTTGACCAGAATAATTAGGCAGGAGAAAGGAAGTGAAACTCTTGCTTTTTGCAGACGACATGATCTTATGTATAGAAAACAAAAAAAAATCCATTGGAAAACTAATAGAAATAATTAACAACTACGGTAAAGTTGCAGGGTACAGAATCAACTTACAAATATCAGTTGGTTTTCCATACTCCAATAACAAACTTACAGTAAGTGGTCTTGAGAATATAATTCCATTTGCAATCACAACTAAAAAAATAAAGTACCTAGGAATAAATGTAACCAAGGAGCTGAAGGATTTATACAAAGAAAACTATAAGACATTACTGAGAGAAGTTAATAATGACTTAAAGAGATGGAAAGAGATTCCTTGCTCATGGATTCGAAGAATAAACATAGTTAAAATATCTGTACTACCCAAAGTAATCTACAGATTCAATGCAATCCCAATCAGAATCTCAATGACATTCTTCATGGAAATAGAGCACAGAATGCTAAAATTCATATGGGCCAATCAAAGGCCCCAAATTGCTAAGGAAATCCTGAGAAAAAAAGAACAAAGCTGGAGGTATCACAATCCCTGACTTCAAAATATATTACACAGCCATAGTGACCAAAATGGCATGGTACTGGTACAAAAACAGGAACAGAGATCAATGGAACATAACTGAAAGGCCAGAAATAAAACCACACATCTACAGACAGCCAATCATTGACAAAGTTGCCAAGAACATACAATGGTGAAAGGAGAGTCTCTTCAATAAATGGTATTGGGAAAACTGGACAGCCACATGCAAAAGAATGAAGGTAGACCACTATCTCACACCGTACACAGAAATAAACTCACAATGGATCAAAGACTTGAAGATACATCCTGAAACTGTAAAGCTCCTGGAAGATAATATCGGTAGTACATTCTTTGATATCAAACTAAAAAGGATCTTTTCAAATACCGTGTCTTCTCAGACAAGGGAAACAAAAGAAAAAATAAACAAGTGGGAATTCGTCAGACTAAAGAGCTTCTGCAACACAAACGAAACTAAACACAAAAGAGACAACCCACCATTGGGAGAATTTATTTGCAAATCACATATCTGACAAGGGGTTAATTTCCATAATATATAATGAACTCACACAGCTGAACAATAAGAAAGCAAACAACCCGATCAAAAAGTGGGCAGAAGAGATGAACAAACATTTTTCCAAAGAAGATATACAGATGGCCAATAAACACATGAGAAGATGGTCAACATCACTAATCATCAGGGAATGCAAACCAAACTACACTAAGATACCACCTTACACCTGTTAAAATGGCTATAACCACTAAGACTAAAAATAACAAATGTTGGAGAGGGTGTGGAGAGGAGTGAACCCTGACACACTGCTTGCAGGAATGCACACTGGTGCAACCACTAGGAAAACAATATGGAGATTCCTCAAAAAACAAAAAATAGAACTACCATCTGAACCAGCTATCCCACTACTGGATATCTACCCAAACAATTTGTAATCAACAATCCAAAGTAACATATGCACCCCTATGTTCATTGCAGCATTATACACATAACCAAGACATGGAAGTAACCCAAGTGCCCATCAACTGATGATCGGATAAAGAAGATGTGGTATATATATACAATGGAATACTACTCAGCCAGAAAAAAAGACAAATTCATCCCATTTGCAATAACATGGAAGGACCTAGAAGAAATTATGCTAAGTGAAATAAGCCAGTCTAAGAAAGACAAGTACCAGATGACTTCACTCATACGTGGAATATAAACAAGTACTGGAACAAAGAAAAAAGTTCAGTAGTTACCAGGGGAAGGGAGGTGGGGGGCACAAGGGGTGAAGGGGAGCACTTATGTGGTAACAGTCAGAAATAATGTACAACTGAAATATCACATTGATGTAAACTATTATGAGCTCAATAAAAAACAAAACAGCAAGAGAAAAACATCTTATATGTACAATGGAACACCCAAAGGACTATGAGCATATTTTCCAGCATATACTTTGTAGGCCAGAAGAGAATGGCACAATTTATTCAAAGTGCTGAAAGAAAAAAATGCCAAATAAGAATACTTTACCTGACAAAGTTGTCCTTCAGAATTGAAGGAGAGATAAACAATTTCCAGCCAAGTAGAAGCTGAAGTAGTTAATCACCACCAAAACAACCTTACAAGAAATGTAAAAGAACCTCTTTAAGCTGAAGAAAAGGATAGTGATTAGCAACAGGAACATACGGAAGAATAAATATTACTGGTAAAGGTAAATATATGACAAAATCAGAATATTTTAATGTTGTAATTGTGGTGGGTAAAACATGGCTCTAATATGAAGGTTACAAGACAAAAGTAAAATAAAATTGCTACAATAATTTGTTAATGGAGACACACAGTAAAAAGATAAAAATTGTGGCATAAAATATGTAAACGGTGGGGAGGTGTAAAAATGTAGAGTTTAAGTGTGCTTTGAAGTTATTAACAGCCTAAAATAGACCTTGGTAAATATAAGATGTTTTATGTAAGCTTCATTGTAACCTAATCACAAAACGAAAGTCTCTAGTTGATACAAAAAAGACAAAGAGAAAGGAATCTAAACATTCCATTATAAAACATCATCAAATCACAAAGGAAAAGAGCAAAAGGAGAAGAAAGGATAAAAGAAATTGCAAAAAAGCCAGAAAACAATTAATATAATGTCAATAGTAAGCTCATACATGTCAATAATTACTCTAAATAGAAATGGACTAAATTCTACAAGCAAAATTTATAGAGTGGCTGTATGTATAATAAAACAGATCCAACTATGTAATGTCTAAAAGAGTTGCACAACAGCTTTAAGGACATACATAGGCTGAAAGTGAAGGGATGGAAAAAGATAGTCCATGCAAATAGATGCCAAAAGAAAGCAGAGGTAACTATACTTTTATCACACAAAATAGTTTAAGTTAAAAAAGTCAAAAGAGACAAATAAGGGCATTATATAATGACAAAGGGGTCACAACATCAAGAGGCTATAACAATTATAAATATATTTGCATTAAACATAGGAAAACCAAAATATACCTGTATTAACAGACCTGAAGTAAGAAATAGGCAATAATGTGGTAATAGTAGGGACTTCAATATCTTACTTTCTACAATGGATAGACCATCCAGACACAAAATAAACAAGAAAACATTGTGTTTACACTACACATTAGACCAGATGGACTTCATAGATGTCTATAGAACATTACCTCCAATGACAGCATAATATACATTCTACTCAGGTGCACATGGACAATTCTCAAGCATAGATCATACGTTTTTTTCACAAAAATGACTTCATGAGTCAGCCCTGATGTCCTAGCTGTTAAAGTTTGGCATGCTTCCCTTTGGCGTCCTGAGTTTGGTTCCCAGGTGCAGAACAAAACCACTTGTCTGTCAGTAGCCATGCTGTGATGACAACTCACATAGAAGAAGTAAAAGAACTTACAATTATGCAAAACTATGTACTGAGCTTTGGGGGGAGAAAAGAAGGATAAAGATTGGCAACAGATGTTAGCAAAGGGTGGATCTTCTGCTGCTGCTGCTGCAAAAAAAGTCTCCATAAATTTAAATAGATTGAAATCATATCAACTATCTTTTCTGACCATAATGGCATGAAACTAAATATCAATTACAAGAAGAAAACTAGAAAATTCACAAATATGTGGAGATTAAACAACATGTTTCTGACCAATGAGTCAAAGAAGAAATCAAAAGAGAAGTCAAAAAATATCTTGAGGCGAATGAAAGAGAAAATACAACATACCAAAACTTATGGTTGCAGCAAAAGCAGTTCTTGGAGGGACGTTCATAGCAATAAATGCATACAATAAAGAAAAAAAGATTTCAAATAAACAACATAACTTTACATCAAGGGCCAGAAAAAGAAGAACAACCAAAGCCCAAAGTGAGTAGAAGGAAAGAAATAACAGAATTGTGAGAGGAGTTAGATGAAATCAACAGTAAAGAGAAAACAGAAAATGTCAATTAAACAAAGAGATGGCTCTCTGAGAAGGTAACTAAAATAGACAAACATTTAGCTAGACAAGAAAAATAGAAAAAGAATTCAAAGAAATAAAGTTTCAAATGAAATAGGAGATATTAATACCACACAAATATAAGAGTTCATAAAAGCCTGTTATGATCAATTGTACACCAACAGATGGACAACCTAGAAGAAATTTCTAGAAAAATAAAACCTACTAAGACTGAATCATGAAGAAGTAGAAAATCTGAGCAGTTAAATTTCTAGAAAGGACACTAAATCAGTAATCAAAACCACCAAACAAATGAAAGTCCAGGACCAGATGGCTTCAGTGGTGAATTATACCAAACATTTAATGAAAAATTAATACCAATCCTCCTCAAAGTCTTCCAAAAATATAAGAAGAAGGAACACATCCAAATTCATTTTATGAGGCCAGTATTATGATGATTCCAAAACTGGACAAAGACATTAGAAGACAAGAAAACTACACGCAATATCCCTGATGTATATATGTGCAAAAATATTCAACAAAACCAAATTCAACAATACATCACAAAAGGATAAAATTTTGTGACTATTCCAGGGATGCAGACATAGTTTAAAATTGTCAAATCAATCAATGTGATACATGACATTAACAAAATGAAGGATAAAATCATACGGTAGTCTCAATAGATGCTCAAAAAGCATTTGCTAAAATATAACATTCATTCATGATGAAAACTCTCAAGAAACTTGGTATAGAGGGAAAGTACTTCAACACAATAAAGGGCATATGACAAGTTGACAGCTAACAAAATACTCAGAGTTCAAAAGCTGAAAACTTTCCCTCTAACATGAGGAAAAAGACAAAGATGTCACCTCTCACTGTTTTCATACAACATAGTCCTTAACGTCCTCGCCAGAACAATTAGTCAAGAAAAAGAAAATAAAGGCACTCAAACTGGAAAGGAAGAATTAAAATCGTCTCTATTTGCAGCTAAATTGATATTATGTATAGAAAACCTCAAATATTCCACCAAAAAACAGAATTAATAAACAAGTTTGGTAAGGTTGTTGCATATAAAATAAATATACAAAAATAAGTTGCATTTATATACACTAATAATGGACTATCAGAAAAAGAAATTAAAATATCAATCTCATTTACATTTGCATCAAAAAGAATAAAATAACTAGGAAAATTTAACCAAGGAGGTGAAAAACTGTGCACTGAAAACTATAAGACTTTGATAAAAGAAATAGAAGACACAAATAAATGAATAGATACCCTCATGTTAATGGATGGGAAGAAATAATGTTGTTAAATTGTCCATACAATCCAAGTAATCTACAAATTCAATACAATCTCTATCAAAATACCAATGCCATTTTTCACAGAAACAGAGAAAAATATGCTAAAATTTATTTGCAACTACAAAAATATCCTGAATATCAAAGTAATTTGAGACAGAAGAACAAAGTGGAGGCATCACGCTTCCTGATTTTAAATTATATTACCAAGCTATACTAATCAAAACAGTATGTTACTGGCATAAAATTAGACACATGGATCAATGGAGCAGAATCAAGTGCCCAGAAATAAACTCTTATATATGGTTACATGTATGGTCAACTATTATTTGACAAGAAGCCAACAATACTCAATGTATAAAAGATAATCTCGTCAATAAATGAAGAGGGGAAAATTAGATATTCATATGCAAAGAATGGAACTAGACCTCTATTTTATATCACTCACAAAAATTAACTATAAACGGATTAAAGACTTAAATGTAAGACCTGAAGCCATAAAACTCCTGGAAAAAATCTTGGGGGAAAAGCTTCTTGACAGTGGTCTTGGCAATGGTTTTTTGGATATGATGCTAAAGGACAAGAAACAAAAGCAACATTAAACAAGTGTGACCACATCAAACTAAAAACTTCTGCACAGCAAAAGAAACAATCAACAAAATGAAAAGGCAACCTATTCGCGAACTATATTTCTGAAAAAAGGGTTAATATCCAAAAAATAAAGAACTCACATTACTCAATAGTAAAAAAGCAAATAATCCAGTTAAAAAATGGGCAAAGGACTTAAATGACATTTTTCCAAAGAAGATATTCAAATGGCCACAGGTACATGTAAAGGTGCTTAACATCACTAGTCATCAGGGAAATGCAAATCAAAAACATGAAATATCACCAGACATCTGTTAGAATGGCTATTATCTAAAAGAAAAGAGATGCCAAGTTCTGGTGAAGACGTGGAGAAAATGAACCCTTGTGCACTGTTGGTGGCAATGTAAATTGGTACAGCCACTATAGTTAATATTGTGGAGGTTCCTCAAAAAAAGAAAAATAGAACTACTGTATGATCCAGTAATTCCACTTCTGGGTGTATATTGAAAGAAAATGAAATCAATATCTCATAGTGATTGCTGGACCCCCATATTCGTTGCAGCATTATTTACAATAGCAAAGGAATAGGAGTCATGAAAACAATCTAAGTGTCTTTTAATGAATGAATGGATAAAGAAAATGTGGTATAGATTTAGACATAGAAATATTATTGTGCCATAAAAAAGAAGGAAATCCTGCCATTTGCGACAACATGAACAAAACTTGAGGGCATTATACTAAGTGAAGTAAGCCAAACAGAGAAAGATAAATAATGTACAGTCTCACTTATTTGTGAAATCTAAGAAAACTGAACTCATAGAAACAGAACAGATTGGTGGCTGCCAGAGGTGGAATTGTGGGAGGGGGAAACAAGTGGAGGTGGTCAAAAGGGATAAATTTCCAATTATAAGATCAACAAGATCTTGGGACGTAATGTACACCATGATAACCATAATCAACAATACTGTATTGTATATGTGAAAGTTTCCAAGAAAGTAGATATTAAATGTTCTCATCACAAGATAAAACATTTGTAACCGTGTGAGGTGATGGATATTAACCAAACATTGTGGTAATCATTTCAAACAATTGCATTGTACAACTTAAACTTATATAATGTAACATATCAATTGTATCTTAATAAAACTGGAAAAAAAGAAAATTTGAAATTAGTCAATGTAACTAACAACTTTGATAGAATGAAGAGAAAACACATGATTATTTCATTCATTAATTCAGAAAACATATTTGAGAATATCTCTCATGGTTTCATGATAAAAACAACAAGAAACGTAGGAATAAAAGTGAACTTCCTGGGGGCCAGCCCTGTGGCGCAGTGGTTAAATTTGCACGTTCTGCTTTGGCAGCCCGGAGTTTGCTGGTTCTGATCCCGGGTGTGGACGTGGCACCATTTGGCAAGCCACGCTGTGTAGGTGTCTCACATATAAAGTAGAGGAAGATGGGCATGGATGTTAGCTCAGGGCCAGTCTTCCTCAGCAAAAAGAGGAGGATTGGTGGCGAATGGTAGCTCAGGGCTAATCTTCCTCAAAAAAAAGTAAAAAAAAGGAAAAAAGTGAACTTCCTCAAACTGATAAAGAGCATTAATGAAAAACCCACAGCTAACATCATACTCGAGTGTGAAAGACTGAAATCCTTCCCTGTAAGATCAGATACTAGACAAGGGTGACTTCTTTCACCACTTTTATTAGAAGTTGTACTGGGATTTCTATCTAGAGCAATTATAAAGGAATAAAAGAATTACAAGGTGTACAAATTGGAAAGGAATAAGAAAAACCATTTCATTTTCAGATGATATAATCTTTGAAGTCTACTTTGTCTGATATTAGTATAGCGACACCTGCTTTCTTTTGTTCATTATTAGCTTGGAGTATTGTCTTCCATCCCTTCACTCTGAGTCTGTGTTTGTCTTTGGGGCTGAGGTGTGTTTCCTGGAGGCAGATATTGTTGGGTTTTGTTCTTTGATCCATCCTGCCACTCTGTGTCTTTTGATTGGAGAGTTCAATCCATTTACATTTAGAGTGATTATTAAAATGTGGGGGCCTACCGCTGCCATTTTATCTCTTGTTTTCCAGTTCTCTTGTATTTCCTTTGTTTCTCGTCCCATGATTTTTGGATTACTAATTCAGGTATGTAAATTTCTGTATTGGGTTTCTTCTTATTTGTAATTTGTGTCTTTATTCTTATTATTTGTTTAGTGGTTACCAGATGGTTAGTATAAAACATCTCATAGATGAGATAGTCCATTTTCTGATAGCCTCTTATTTCCTTGAATTAAAACCTTTCATTCATTTTCTCTTCCCCTTCTAGGTTGTTATTGTCAGATTTTTTTTTCCTCTTCTTTCTTGTGTTGTGAGTTTGTGGTTAAAATGACAGGGTTATATTTATTCTTGGTATTTCCCTTCCTTTTATCTTTAATGTTTATTTAACTTTTGCTAACCCATTCTGATGGAGAGCTGCTACTTTCTATTATTGTCCTTCTACTTATCTCCTTTGCTCTTGGTTTTGTAGCCCCTTTCCTTTTTCTGATTTTTCAGGTATGAGGGTTTTCCTGAGCATTTCTTGAAGAGGAGGTTTTGTGGCAATGAACTCCCTTAATTTTTGTTTATGTGGGAAAGTTTTTATTTCTTCATTGTATTTGAAGGATATTTTCACTGGGTAGAGTATTCTCGGCTACAGGTTTTTGTCCTTCAGAGTTTTGAATATATCATTCCACTCTCTTCTAGCCTGTAAAGTTTCTGCTGAGAAATCTGCTGATAGCCTTATGGGGGTTCCTTTGTAGGTTATTTTCTTCTGCCTGGCTGCCCTTAGTATTTTCTCTTTGTCATTGACTTTTGCTAGCTTCACTACTATATGCCTTGGGGTTGGTCTTCTTGCATTGATAAAGTTTGGAGATCTATTGGCTTCTGTCACATGAAGTTCCATCTCACTCCCCAGGTTTGGGAAGTGCTCAGCCATTATTTCTTTGAACAGGCTTTCTGCCCCTTTCTCCTTCTCTTCTCCCTCTGGTATACCTATAATCCTTATGTTGCATCACCTAATTGGGTTAGATAATTCTTGGAGAGTTTCTTCATTTCTTTTTAGTCTTAGTTCTCTCTCCTACTCTGCCTGCAGCATTTCTATATTCCTATCCTCAAAATCGCTAATTCTGTCCTCCATATTATCGGCTCTACTGTTCAGAGCATCCAGATTTTTCTTAATCTCCTCCACTGTGTTCTTCATTTCCAGTATTTCTGTTTGGTTCTTCTTTATAGTATCAAACTCTTTTGTGACATAGCTCCTGAACTCATTGAGTTGTCTATCTGAATTCTCTTTTAACTCATTGAGGTTTTTAATAATAGCTGTTTTGAAGTCATCGTCATTTAGGTTATATATTTCATTTTCTTTGGGATTGTTTTCTGGGTATTTGTCATTTTCCTTCTGTTCTGGAGATTTAATATATTTTTTCATACTGCTTGATGGCATAGATTTGTGCCTCCACATAGAGATAGAGTTTAGTTACTGTTTCCACTTGTTTCTACTGGTGCGGTGGGGGAGCAGCTGTTTAGACTGCATGGACCAGGAACCCTGTCAGCTGTTGCTAACTGGGCGTGGGCCCCTCCTCGTAGTCACAGTGGTCTTCTGGGGTCCCTCTTCAGCTGTGGGGGCAGTCACAAGGGGGCTTCAGGCTGTTGGTGCCTATGTTGCAGACCACCTAGACATACTCCCTCCGTAGCATCTGCAGTGGTGTTATGGGCTTTCCCAGCGGCCAGGGGCAGGATCACCTATGTTTGTGGCTCTGTCACTGTTGGAGCCCACAAAATCTCACTTGCCCACTATAGGTCACAGCAGAGCTATGGGGATCTTCCGCGGTCTGTGGTTAGCTCACCTAGCTATGCTACCTTTGTCCCAGGGCTTTCCAGCCTTGTGATTGCTGGGAGGGGCCTCTCTACTAGTGCTAGCAGAGGCTTTCGCTGAGGCTGCTGTGCGACTATAGAGTTTCACCCTGGGCCGTGGAGCTGGGCTGCTGGAACTCCACCCAGGCCCAGACCAATCCCACAGAATCTCTGGGTGCCGCTTGCCCCGTCTGGAGGACAGCCAGAGTCCGTGAGTCTGGCAGCGGCTGGTGGGCTGCTGCCCTGCCCAGAGTCCTCCTCTTCAGGACCCTCCTGGTGTTCTGAATGCTGGGCAGGGCCTCTCTGCTAATGGCAAGTAGAGGCTTTCCCTCCCGCTGGTGCAGGACCATGGAGTTTCCCCCTGGGCCATGGAGCCAGGTCACTGGAGCTCCACCCAGCCCCAGTCCTCTCCCCCTGGGTCTCAGGGAGCCCCTTGCCCTGTCTCAGGGACAGCCAGATACTGTGATTCCGGTGGCAGCTGGCTGGCTCCTGCCCTGCCTGGGATTCTCCTCTTAGGGACCCTCCTGGCGTTCTGAATGCTGGGCAGAGCCTGTCTGCTAATGGTGAGTAGAGGCTTTCCCTGCCGCCAGAACGGGACCCTGGAGTTTCCCCCTGGGCAACGGAGCCGGCCACTGGAACTCCACCCCACCCCAGTCTTCTCCCAAGAGATCTCCGGTAGCCCTGTGCCCCATCCGGGTGACAGCTGCTGTCCGTGAGACTGGCAGTGGCAGCTGGCAGGCTGCTGCCCCATTCGGGATTCTTTTCGGGAGCCTCCTGGCATTGTGGATGCTGGGAAGGGCCTCTCCACTAATGGCGAGTAGAGGCTTTCCTTACCACCACCAGTGTGGGACCCTGGAATTTCCCCCTGGGCTTAGGTGTAATCGCGGGGGGCTTAGGTAGGGCTGTAGTCACCTGTTTCCACCGTCACTCCTCTGGTGTGCGCACCCCCCTGCCCTTGGTGCGTGGCGATGTTATGGGGGAGTCCGCTGGAAGAAAACCGTTTGCAGGTACTAGGCTGTTTGGGGGTCGGGGTGGGAGAGTTTTCACCTACCTCTATCTCCTCCCGGGGGAAGTCCGTCCAACTTCCCATGTATAGCAGCATGGGTCTCTCAGGCGTCCTGAGATGCTATATGGATATCCTTTGTTAAGCAATGAATGTCCAATTAGTTGTAGATTTGAAGGGGGAGAGACAAAGAAGACTACTCACACTGCCATTTTGGTGACATCTCCAGATGACATAATCTTATATACAGAAAATCCTAAAGAATGTACAAAAAATATTATCTAATAAACTTATTCACCAAACAAAAATCACCAAAGAATGTGATACTTACATACACTAAAAATAAACAATCCCACAAGGAAATTAAGGAAAAAAATCTATTTATAACAGCAAGCAAATGTTAAAATACACAAGAATAAATTTAATCAAGGAGTGAAAGAGTTGTACACTGAAACTGTAAAACAAATTGCTGAAATTCAAGAAGACTTAAATAAATGGAAGGACATTCTATGTTCATAGATTGAGGGATGTAATACGGTTTAATGGCAATAAGGTCCAAAGGGATCTACAGATTTAAGTAATCACTATTAAAATTTTAATGGCCTGTTTCCAGAAATGGAAAAACTATTATTAAAATTCATATAGAATTGCAAGGGATCATCAATAGCCACAACAATCTTGAGAAAGAAGAACAAAGTAGGAGGACTCACATTTCTTGATTTCAAAATGATTTGCAAATCTACAGTAAGCAAAGCAATTTGTTACTGTCTTAAGGATAGAGACACAGGGAAATGAAATAGAATTGAGAAACAAGAAATAAGTCCATATATCTATTGCCATTGATTGATTTTTGATACAAAGGTATCAAGTCCTTCAAAGGGAAAAGAATTGTCTTCAGCAAATGGTGCTGAGACAACTGGATATTCACATGCAAAAGAATGAAGTTGGACTCTTACTTTACACTATATACAAAAATCAACTCAAAATGATTGATGACCTAAATATGAGAGCTAAAAACAGAAAACAATTAGAAAATGTGGGTAAAAATCTAGACCCTGGATTTGGCAATAGTTTCTTATATATTATACTAAAATCACAAGCAATAGCCACAAAAAAGAGACAAAATGGATTTCTTCAATATTAGAAACTTTTTGTATCAAAATACATTATCAGAATATGAAACAAAAACCTACAGAATGAGAGAAAATATTTGCAAATTCTATTTCTGAGAAAGGCTTAGTGTGCAGAATATATAAAGGACTTGTACAACTCAACAACAAAAAAACAAACAATCCAACAAAAAAATGAGCAAAGGAGTTGAACAGACATTTCTCTAAGGATATTTACTAAAGGCCAATAAACACATGGAAATATGTTCAAAATCATTAGTCATTAGGGAAATGTAAATAAAAACTACAATGAAATACTATTTCACACCCATTAGGATGGCTATTAGAAAAGCAAATGGAAACTAACAAGTGAGGATGTTAGTGAGGATGTGAATAAATTTGAACTCTTGCACATGGCTGGTGGGGATTTGAAATGGGACAGTTGCTGTTGAAAACAGTTTGACAGTCTTCAGAAGTTAAACATAGAATTAACATATGAACGAGCCATCCTACTCTTAGTTATACACCAAAAAAATGGAACAGGTCCTCATATAATACTTGTACACAAATACAGGTATTCACTTTGTATTATTAACAGTTGTAAAAAGATGTTAACAATCTGAAAGGTCATCAATTGAGAATGTATGAACAAAATGTGGTATATATAAAAAATGAAATATTGTCATAAGAAGAAATGAAATATTGATACGTGCTACAACATAGATGAGTCTTGAAAACATTATTCTGTGTGAAAGAAGTCAGACATAAAAGGTCATTCATGTATTATATGATTCCATTTACATGATATATCCAGAATAGGTGAATTAATAGAGATTGAAGGTAGATTTTTGGTTTAATAGAATTAGTTGGTTCAATAAAATTAATAGAGATTGAAGGAAGTTGTTGTAAGGCCCCCATTAAGGTAGGGGGCCTGAACGGGTACAGGATCTTTGTTAGTGAAAAAAGATTTTGGAATTAGATAGATGTGATGGTTGTACAACATTGCAAATATATTAAATACTACTGAATTGTACACTTTAAAATAGTAAATTTTGTTGTGTACATCTCATATAAATTAAAAAGCGAGTAGAGGGAAATTAGACAATAAGAGGAGAAAATAATGTGACCAACAAAAGCAGAGATTAGATTGATGCAAATATAGCTAAGGAATGCTGGCAGCCACCTGAAGATTAAACATACAATGGACAGAGCCTTCCCTGGAACCTCTAGAGAGGGATGCTTTGGTTCCATCCTAGTGAAACTGATTGCCAACATCTGGACTCCAAAGCTGTGAGAGAATAAATGGGTGTGGTTTTAAACCCCCTATGTGGTAATTTTTTACAGCAAACATGGAAAATGATTATAAAATCTTTGTTGTGTTAAACTGTTGGGTTTTCAATGTAATGTGCTACTGCAGCATGACCTAGCAGGCTTTGTTGACTGTATTCTGTTTTTACAAACAGATGATAAGTTTTTCTGTTCAGTTCCTCATCATTAATTTATTCATTAAAATCTTTTACTGAGCCCCAACTTTGATCTAGGCATCAGTATTTGTTAGGGAACAAATCAGAAATTGTTCATGTATACATGGAACTTTTATTCTAATGGGAAGACAAGTTAAAGAAGTGAATACACACACAAAATGAATATGCAATTACAAATTATTTTGATCACTGCCATGAAGGAAAAGATGGTAGAGATAAAAATTCATGGCCTAGTTAATAGTGAGGAGGTCAGCCCATGAAACTTTCTTCCTACACTGAATCATGATTTTATTAGACACTCTTGAGTTCTCCTATAGAATAAATGTTAGATTCTGAGAATACATACCTAAAACATCTTTGTTCTCAAAGGATCCACAATTCAGTAGTACAGCTAAACCTGTAAATACAAACCAATATAATTCATAAGTGTATTACTAGTTATATAGAGTAGGTTGACAAATTAGATGGCAAAATGAAAGAAAGATAGGAAAAGGAATGGCAGGGAAAGAATACTAAGATATTTTGAGCAGCTATTCTGTTTCAGGCCCTAGCTTTAGTCTGGCTTTTTCAATATCCATTTAACATAATCCTGTGAGAAAAGCATTAATTTCCCCAGTGCAAGCTTAGAACACTTAAATAACTTACCCTATTTCACAAACTTTGATTAGATTGAATTCAAATTGAATTTCTCCTGTCTCCAAAACCTGTGCTAATTTAACTCGTGGTAGCCAATTTAGTTATGATTTGGAGGCTTGGTGAGGATTCACAAATAAACAATCACAGAATTAAGTTGTGTTGGAGAAATTGGACAGATTTTCCACTATATACGCCCTCCCGCTGCACCAACAACATCCAGATTGTCTTATGAGAATTTGTCTGTATCAGTTAGGGTAAATAATACTAGCTGTCATATAAGCAAACTCCAACATTGCAGTGGCCATAGAGGTTTTTCTTGCTCTTATATGGTTTAATTAGTTGTTCTGTGGGAAAGGATACAGAAATTCAGTGACCCAGGTTCTTTCCATTTGGTGGTTTCATCATCTCTTGTCTGAATCCTCTCCATCCAGCTGGTGACAAACAAAGAGAAGGGGCAAAACATCACATGAGAAGTTTTATGGGCCAGACTTGGAAGTGGCACATATAACATACATTTCATTGATAAGAACACAAGCACATGGCCTCAATTAACTGCATGAAGGCTGAGAAATAGAGCCCACATATATTCCCAGGAGCAAAAAGAAAGTAGTCTGGAAAATAACTAACCAGGCTCTTCCATTGTAGTGCTTATCATCGTCAAATATCATTTTATACTTCCTCCCACATACAGAATTTGTTATCCACCTCCACCAGGGAGACAACCTAGACACCAACTAATCAATATAGAAGCTCAATGTTCAGGCTATTGAAGAGATTAAACCAATCTAGATATGGTTCTTCATTGTCTAGCAACTTAAGAACTAAAAAGAAAAATTAGCTCATTCTACGTTCACACCCAATAAACAATGTTGGACCAGAGTAAAGACAATTAGACAAAAAGACTCTATTCATCACTGACAGTAATGGAAGACACATGAGATTTCAGTTTAGAAATCTTTTTGAATTGATTTTATGAAGGTAATTCAACGCTAGTGATGAGAAATATTTATTTATGAGACTATGATTTTTTTCTCTGGGAAAAACTTCATTTTCCATTGTTTTCCTTGATCCCTGATCCAATCTCTTAAATGTTTTTTTCTTACTCATTATTCTTCATTAACTTTTCTGAAGTACATCAGAGAAAAACCTGTGTCCAACACAAAATTAACAAAGAAAGTTCATTCATAAACTTGCAGCAAAGGAAATCATCTTCCATCACTTCCATTTCTTCAAGAGTTCAAGGGTGATAAAAAAGAGTGTAAGTTTATTGAGTAAGACAAATAAATATAGAGTTAGTGTATGATTGGCAAACATTTTATTTATTAAGGTGTGATTTGGAGAAGTGGGAAATATATTCTAATTGGCCCTTACATATATTTTTCCATCCTTTCTAGGCTGCCAGAAGAAAAAAGTTTGGAGAATTTCAAAAGAGGAAGGATTATTCCATGTTTTTTGTTGTTAGTGTCATTAAGTCAATTCTGACTCCTAGTGACCCTGTGTACTGCAGAGTGGACCCCTACTGGATCTTTTTGTGCCACCCTCTCACCTTCTGGTGCTATATCAGACAATACTGCACTACTATTCATGGCTTTTCATGGCCAATTTTTTTCAGAAGTGGGAGACCACTTTCTTCTTCCTAGTCTATCTCAGTATGGAAGATCTGCTGAAACCTATCCATCATGGGTGGCCCTGCTGGTATTTGAAATACTGGTGGTATAGCTTTCAGCATCACAGCAACATTCAGCTGCCACAGTATGACAACTGACAGACAAGTGTTGTGGTTCCATGACTGGGAAACAAACCAACTGTGCTGGTGAGAGCACTGAATAATAACCACTAGACCACCAGGGTTGGCTGTTCAATGTTAGGATTGGAGAATTTTTTTTTTTAAAGATTTTATTTTTTTCCTTTTTCTCCCCAAAGCCCCCCAGTACATAGTTGTATATTCTTCGTTGTGGGTCCTTCTAGTTGTGGCATGTGGGATGCCGCCTCAGCGTGGTTTGATGAGCAGTGCCATGTCCGTGCCCAGGATTCGAACCAACGAAACACTGGGCCGCCTGCAGCAGAGCACGTGAACTTAACCACTCGGCCACGGGGCCAGCCCCAGGATTGGAGAATTTTTTGAGACTGTCAATTCATTGCGAAAGTTGGCGTCATTATCCAGTGGATGTTAGGGAGTATTTGCACCTTGAATTTTACAGTTTTTACAGCCTACTTTCAGCCATACAACTTGAAACTTCTTCAGTTGTTTAAAGCTCTGTGAAATAATTTTTAAATCAAGACTCAAGCTTTATTTCTGGTGAAATAAACAGATTAAGCTACTGCTCACAGGGAATTTCCATTCAAGTTTAGGGATACAGATGAATAGGTGAACAAATAAATACAAGAGCTGAATGTTGATAACAACTGTGAAGAATGAAGCAGGCTGATGAAAGAAGGTCCAAGAAGACTGGAGTGACTATTTCGTAAAGCAGTTCAAGGAAGTTCTGTATGAATTCTCTGAGCAGGCAACATTTAACCAGCAGTCAGAAATGATTGTGGGAGTATTCCATGAAGAGGAAACAACAAATGCAAAGCTCCTGAGACACAGGCATGCAAGGAGTTGTCCAGAAATAGCAAGGAATCAGTGTAAATGAAGTGGGTTAATGGGATAGGAGAGTGATAAGACATGATATAGTTCAACTAAAGTATCAGTAGTGGAAGTAACAATTCAAAGCTCTTCTAAAAAAAGAAAATAGCACTATTAATGTCAGTGCATTTTTTTTAGCACAATGTGAAGAGTTGGGTGTCATAAGGTTAGGGCAAAAGAATGACTTATTCTGCCTACTCTAGTATAACATAGTGTTTGTTAAAAACAGTTATCACATTTTTCTGCATTTTGGATGCTTGGACCTGTTCCAGAGCTAAAGAAACAATCATTATTCGATAAAATTTTATGTTCTACTACTTAACATGGTCATAAACACTGAATTATGACATGGAGTAGATCTAAGAGGGATGAAAAACTGTTGTGGATTCCACATCATTAAAAGACTAAACTTAGAGAATATTTTGCCTTCTCAACAATCTTCTTGAATGCATTCTTGACTTCTTTGTTCCTCAGGTTATAGACCACAGCGTTCAGCATGGGGATGAGCATAGTATAGAACAAAAATGTAATTTTGTCTGTGTCCATAGAATGACTGGAGCTAGGCTGGGAGTACTTGAAGATGTCTGTCCCGTAGAAGATGGAAACTATAGTGAGATGGGAAGTACAGGTGGATAAAGCCTTCACATATCCCTCTGCTGAGTGTGTCTTCAGGATGGTGACAAATATGAACAGGTAAGAAATCGAGATAAACAGGAGAGCAAAAAGGATATTGAAACTTGCCACAAAAATAAGAATCAGCGCACTAATAATCTGTCAGAGCAAGAGAGAGCCATGGCTGCTGGAACATCAAGGAAAATGTGATGGATCACATTGGACATAGGAAAGATAGACTCAATGTATCCCTAACGTGGATGGAGGCATTTAGGAAACCACAGAAGTAGAAACCTCTGGCAAGACGTACACACACTCTTGTCATCCTTATGGTGGTGTAATTTAGGGGTTTACACACTGCTGCCTAGCGGTCATAGGCCATTGATGCCAAAAGTAAATTTTCTATAGTGACAAAGGTTACCAAAAAAAGCACATTTAAGCAGCACATGCGTTGTAGGAGATTACCTTGTCTCCTATAAGGAATCCAGCTATGACCTTGGGAGTGACAGCAGTAGAGTAACAAAACTCTACCACAGACAGGTTACCAAGAAAAAAGTATATGGGAGTGTGGAGGCAAGAGCCCAAGAGAATCAATACGGCCATCCCCAGGTTTCCAACCATATTGATGAGATAAATGAGAGTGAACATTATAAAGAGGGGGTCCTGCAGTTCTGGGGCATTGTTTAGTCCCAACAGGATAAACTCAGTCACTTCTGTATTGTTCTCCATGGATGATATTTGGGAATCACAGGATGCTCTGTAGCAATGAGAAATAAAAGAAAAGTGATAAACAAATAAGAGGGTGAGGTGAAATTTACTCAATATTGTGTTTATATATACAGTATTTCATTATAGTAATAATTTGTACTTCATGATTCTCTACATCTAAAGTATCGACTAGACAATAAAATTGAAGACACACATTATCTATAGAGTTACACACTTTTGAAGCTAAAAGTTTTCATGGATCATTTTCCAACTTTTATATTTTATAAATTTGTAAACTGAGATGTAGAAAATATAATGTCCTGATAAATATCAAATGTCTTGAATGGTATATATGTCACTCAGTTTTTCTGATCCTTAGATCTATGTTGCTCATGTGCAGGAACAGCCATAGACACTTTACGTATATATTCATCTGTTACTCTCAGCAACACTATGAGACTGATTAGTTATTATCTCCATTTAACTTATGAAACATAGAGGCTGAGTAAGATATTTAAGTTTATAAATTATTACTGCCAAAGCCAAGCTTTGTACCCAGGAAGAGTGATTCCCAAGGCTACCAGTATTAACTGAATTTAAATTGAGTTGTTCAATTTACAAATACTCCATTTCTCCAAAGTTCTAAACTCAGAATGTGGAATGTTACAGTGACATACTGAGAGATATATGTATAGTGCGTGTGGTGGTATAACTGGAGCAGTAGGAGCATGTACAACCAGCAGAGGCAATTCTGAGAGGAAAGCACAGCATCGAATATGAAGCTTCGGTTCTGGGCTGAGGTGCATATCAGCCCTACCATTCACTATCTAGGAATCATTGGTCCTATCCTAACTTCCCTGAACCTGATTTTCTTCTCCTACTAAATGAAAATAGTAATGAGGCCTAACTCAAGATATTATTCTGAAAATTAAATGATAGTGCATAAACAGCAATGAGTAAAATGTTGGGTATTTAGCACAGTCTTAGTGTTAGGTAATATATTACGATCAGGATTAGGATTAGGATGGAATGATAGCCTTCATGTTTGTTTGAGGAAGGTAGATGGTGAAATGCAAGGCTTCAGTCTGGATGAATTTTTTTAGTCTCATAGTGTCTCTCTTCGATTTGCCTTTTTTCACACACTTCGTCCACTGAGATTTTCTGCGTCTCCAGTGTATCTCAATCTGTCCCTCCTCTGCCTGCAGGAGTGGCTGCTCCAGTCATTTGATATGGGCCATTCTTTTGCTTAATTTCTTCCTTAAAATCCAAGTTTTAGATTGAGTTGAAAGGGTATTCTTTCTTAAATTCATTCTTTCTCTTGTTACCCATCACATAGTTGAATCACAGAGATCGATGGATGAAAGGTCCTAGTTTGTCATCAGCAGACTATTTTACTGGCTAATTAGATACTTTAAAATTTTTATTTGAATCTATTCTAGTGTAGGAACAGTGTTTTTAATCTTTTTATTTGACTTTGAAGCCTTTAGAATGGCATCTGTTATCTGCTAATTGTTGTTTTACCCCCATCCTCCTTAATCCTTTCACCACTTCACTTCATATGCCCAGCCCATAGAGTCATGTTTGCCCATTTTGACAATCACAACCACTTGTGGAATACACTGTGCTCTAAAATCAAAGATAAGATCTGTATGCATATATATTTATGTGTGTGTATACATCTTTTCATTTAATCTTCACAATAACATTATAAGGTAAGTAGTAGTATTGTTCCTATTTTACCGTTAAGACAACTGATGATTTGAGAAACTGTGTAAAGCTCTAAAACTAACATCTAGTATGAGGAAAATTCAAGATTTAAGATTCAAATCCAGCTGTGACCAAATCAAAACTCTTGTGCTCTTAGCCATCTCATTGTCAGCATTTACAGAGGTGCTAGTAATAATGAGGGAGAGTATGGGGAAAAGGTCACATTGGAACATCTTGTTTTTAACCTTCACTGAGAGGTCAACAGATGGCGAATAAGATGAAATTTATGCCTGCTTATTCAAGCATTTTCTATCCTTTTATTTTATTTCTTTTTACTAATCTCTTTTAGGAAAGCAGCATGATAATGTTTCAAAAGTATCACTAAACTCTCTACTGATGGTTGTTTTGATACTTATGTCCAGCCTCAACTCAATGTTGTAGCCAAATAGTAAAACAAAATTAGTTCTGTGCTTAAATAACTCATAGTAAGTATAGGTGCCCCATTACCTTTTCATGAGTTACGCTTCTCACTAAAAGTGTATATTGACTATAGAAGCTTATCTTGCTGCTGGAAAAGAAGGGGCAGTTAATCCGGAATAGTGAGTCCAAAATCAGAAATTCATCCATAGAATAACACATGCATACTGTTAGAGATGTTCTCTACCAGGTGCTGATCAAAAAATTCCAAGGTCTCTAAGCCAAGTAAAGACGAGGGGAAGAGTACAACGTGGAGCCAGGAACCTGTGTTCAAGTACTGAACTCACCAGGTGTTCTTTGTGTACCCTTGGAGGAATCTCTTACCTTCTTCTTATCTGTATAAAGAATAAAGTTACCTTTCCCACATAATTCAAGGAATTGTGTTTGTGAATAGCAAATGAGGGAAGCTCCATAAATCACCTTGCTGAGGGGTTATCATTTTAAAGTCAACCAATGTAATTTTCATCTCAAGGTGTTTCTCTTGGCCATGATTAGGGGTTCATAGCAAATCCTCAGGTCAGGATTTGGGGGTAGGAGGAAAGCACTGCATGTACTAACACCTATTAACGTTCAGATGAGTAAAATGGTGGCCAACGGGACTCAGCACAAATCTGGTCCTTCTAAAATGATGTCAGATTGAAATGTATTGGGTATTTTAGAGGATAATTCATAGCAATTGAGAGGGAGTTATAGACACATGGAGCTCTCTGGTGATGTCCCCCATGAGGATATCTATAGCTTTTATTCCACTTTCCTAGGGCAAAAACAATTAAATCACCTGTGGAGACCTCCCTGATGTGTTGAGGGTGCACAGATGTTTTGTATTACTTATTTATTTTTTCCCCCTACTTTCTAATTACAGTATAATTTACAAATGGTAATATCCACAGTTTTCAGTGTATAGTTCTAACAGTTTGATCAAATTTATGTCACATGACTACTATACACTATCACAATGTAGCAGAATTCCATCATCTAAAGAAGACCTTTGAGCTTCTTTGCAGTCAACCCTTCTACTCAATGCCCATGTCAAATACTGAACTATTTTCTGTTCATACTCTTTTTGGCCTTTGTATGAATGTCATTTAAATAAAATCTTAATGTATGTGACCTTTGACTCTGGCTTCTTTTGCTTAGCATGGTGCATTGGAGATCCATCCATAATGTTATCTATGTTAATTTCCTAAAGCTGCCATAAAAGAGTATCACAAACTGGACAGAGTAAACAAGAGAAAATTGTCTCACATTTTTGGAAGCTGGACATCTGAGATCAAAGTGTTGGCTGGGTTGGTTCTGTTGGTTTCTCCTGAATGCTGTAAGGGAGAATCTGTTTCATGTTTTTCTCTTAGTTACTGTGTAGTTTGCTGACAATTTGGTGTTCCTTGACTTTTGCTGCATTATCCCAATCTCTATCTTCATCTTCACATGATGTTCTCTCTGGGTGTGTATATCTCCAAATTTTCCCTTTTTATAAAGACAGTCATATTGAATTAGGAGCTGTCAAATCAATAAACATAAACTTCATTAAATTGGAGTTGGGAGGGCAAAGGGGGATTTCTCACACCCTATTTGGATAGCAGAGCTCAACAGGAAGAAGAAGGACTTCCTCTTCTTGACTGGAAAGAAGCTCAGGCAATGAAAGACTGTCACAACTAACTCAATGAAAAGCCACTACACCTTGAACTCTTTGTTTACAATAGCCCTCCCAACTTCCTTTCCCCCTCTATTAAAGAGTTTCTCCTCCCTTGCTGCTGGGGGACTCATAGACCACTTGCCGTGGTTTTAGACCCAGAGTTACAATCCTTTGCTGATCCCAAATTAACTCATTTTGACCAGAAGCATAACTTGCTATTTGTTCAAGGTCAATGGAGGCCACCCTGCTGCCAGTATGACCTCATCTTAACTGATTACATCTGTAGTGACCAGATTTTCAAACAAGATCACATTCTGAGGTGCTAAGATTTGGACTTTAATATATAATTATTGAGGGACACAATTCAACACATAACATATCAGTAGTAAAATCTCTTTTTGTTGCTGGATAATATTTCATTATGTAGAGATTATAAGTTGTTTATCCATTTCCCAGTTGAGGGATGTTTTGTTGGTTCTAGTGTCTGAAGATTAAGAATAAAGCCTATATAAACATTTGCCTAATTTATTTTTAACATGAAGATAGATTTTCATTTCATTTGGATAAATATCTGAGTTGGATGGCTTGGTCAGATAGTAAGTATGTATTTAATTGAATGGAAACTGATGAGCTGTTTTGTGAAGTGACACTATGATATTGCATTCCCATAAGCAATGCATTACAATCGCTTCACTTCTTTGAAAGCACTTGATATTATAATGTTTTTAAAATTTTTATTTTTGTTTTATTTCATATTCATTTTTTGCTCTTTTAAGGAAGAGTCAAGAAATTAACTTTTCAAAATCTGTTGAATAAACATCCCTTTGCCTTACCAAGACAGATCTGGCCTCAGAATGTTTTTTTCCAACAAAGGAGTTAGAGCCATTCTTTCCTCTGCACAGTCACCTATGAGTCCACACTTCCAAGCAGACTTATATGTTTCTCAGTTCAGACAAGAGTCATGGGTACAAATTTGTTCAGTAAACTCAGGTTGATTGTCTTCAAATTCAAGAAAGTGATTTAATCTAGTCAAACTTCAGCTTCTCTTCCTTAAAGAGGAAGATAATAACATCATGTGACATTTATGGACTATCAAGATTTTAATCTTACATAGTTACAAAGTCGAGCACACTGTTTAGCACATATCAGTTGTTCCAAAAGGTTAATTATTAATATTTTATCATTTGTAAAATAATTGATATAATATGGGTCACTGAATAGTGTTGCTCAAACATTCCATATGATGCTTTACACGTGCTTGCCCCACTACAGCTGGGCTGAGACATGACTAGTGGCAGACATTGGATTGTAATATGTAGTGATATGTGTAATTTCTGGGTCAGTTGAAGCAGATATACAACCTTCCAGTTGTTTCTTCTGCTATGGTGACTGAGGAGACTAAATATACCAGCAGGTGCAGCTATAGATGGTGAAGCATAGATCAGCCAATGTTTTTGAGTGACTTTGTGGGGAAATGCTGCCTCTCCCCAGACAAGCCATGTTACGGACTTGTAGTGTCATATGTGAGAAATAAATATGTGGTACACTGAATAAAGACCCCCAAACATCTGGTTATATTGCCTGGAATATGTAATGTCACCCTACATAACAATGACTTTCTAATTATCATTAATTTAACAGTATGAGTGTGGCAGATTACCATGGATTAGTGAGCAGATTCCACATGCAACAACCAGTGTCCTTACAAGAGAGATGCAGAAAAAATGACAGTAGGTATCCTAAGGGCCTGTCATTCCACAAAAATGCTAAAAAAAGCTAAAACTTTCAGAATAAACCTTTTCTCAGAATGATGTTGGAAAACATTCAAAAGTTCAGAGACCAAGTAAATGTTGAGCCACGAAAATGGCAACTTTATCATGATGTTGAAGGAAATCTCTGTGAAACCAGTAACTAAACACAAGCTAAAGGGACAGACACTGCAGATATCACACACAAAACACACAGTCAGTAAAGAGTATAGAAAACTTGTTAAATAAAAATTACAACCAACAGCAAGGAAATAACAACAACAAAAACCTGAGGGAGAAGAATCTGATTTCCAAAGTTACCACATTATATATTCATAATGTCTAATTTTAAACAAAATTAAAAAGATTAATTTTAGTTTTTAATAAAAAATAAGAGTCATCCAGAGAAAAAAGAAAGTGTGTCCCATTAACAGGGCAAAAAAAATGAATTAACAGAAACTGTCTCTGAAGAAAGTGCAGATATTGGAATAACTGAACAAAGATTTTAAATTAATTGTCTTAAATATGCTCAAAGAACTAAGGGAAATCATAGGCAAAGAACTAAAGGAATGCAGGAGAATAATGTCTGAACAAAAAGGGAATATCTACAAAAAGATAGAAATGATAAAAAGGAAGTAAATATAAGTTCTGGGGCTAAAAACAATAGTGAAATAAAAAATTCACTAGTGGATTTCCACAATTATTTGAGCAGGGAGAAGAAAGAACTAGCAAACTCAACAATAAGTCAATTACATTAATCCACTGTGAGGAACAGAAGAAAAAACGAAGAGGCGCAGCCTAATTGTGTAGTGGTTAGGTTCGTGTGCTCACTTTGGCAGCCCTGGGTTCACAGGTTTAGATCCCAGGCATGGACCCACACACTGCTCATCAAGCCATGCTGTGGTGACATCACACACACAAAATAGAGGAAGAATGGCACAGATGTTAGCTCAGGGACAATATTTCTCAAGCAAAAAGAGGAGGTTTGGCAACAGATGTTAGTTCAGGGCTAATCTTCCTCAAACCACAAAAAAAGAATGAAGAAAAACTGGACAGAGCTTGAGAGACCCTTGGATCACCATCAAGTGTACCAGAATATGCATAATGAGAGTTCCTGAAGCAGAGGAGAGAGAAGCGGCAGAAAGAATATTTGTAGAAAAAAGGCAAAAATTTCCCCGAATTTGATAACAATTGATAAAAAACATGAATCTATTCATCCAAGTAGCTCATCAAACTGCAAATAGGATATCACCAAGAAATACATGCTGAGACACATTGTAATCAAATTATTGAAAGCTGAAGACAAAAAGATTCTTGAAAGCAGCAAGAAAGAAGTGACTTTTCACATAAGAGGGATTCTTAATAAGATTAATAGCTGACTTCTCATCGGAAACTATAGAAACCAGAAGACAGTGAGATAAGATATTTAAAATGCTGAAAAAAAAATCCTGTCACCGAAGATTTCCATATCTGGTAAAACTATCCTTCAAAAAATGAAAGAGAAATTAAAGAATCCCAGATAAACAAAATCAAGAGAGTTTATCTCTAGTCAATATGTCCTACAAGAATATCTTAAAAAGAAAAAAAGTCATTTAGACTGAAATAAAAGGACTTTAGATAATTCAAAGCCATAAAAGAAAAAAGAGCACTATAAAGGTAATTATGTAGATGAACAAAAGGCCAGTTTTACTGTATTTATGGTATGTAACCACTTTATTTGTCCTATATGATTTAAAATACAAAAGCATAAATATAATTATCAACTTATGTTAATGGTCACAGAATGTATAAAGATGTAATTTGTGACAATAAAAATGTAAAAGGAGAGAGATATAGCTGTATAGGAGCATAATTTTATTATATTATTTAATATAATTTGGCATTGATTCAAAGAAGAATATTATAAGCGTAAGATATTAATTTTAATCCCCAGGGTAACCACCAACAAAATAACTAAACTATACAGGAAACAAAATGAGAGGAGAATCAAAAGCATACACTACAGAAATCAACTGAACACAAATGAAGGCAGTAAGGTAGGTATTGAGGGAAAAAATGATTGAGAAACACAGTAAACAAATTGCTCAGCAGCAAAAAAGGGCCTTCTTTAACAGTATTTACTTAAATTGAAAATGTATTAACTATCCAATAAAATGTAGAGATACGCAGAACAGATAAACAACATGACTAAACTGAACAGCCAATGGGTCAAACAAGAAATCAAAAGCGAAACAAAAAATAGATAAATGAGACAAATGAAAATGGAAATATAACATACCAAAACTTACCAGATGCAGCAAAAGCAGTTTCAAGAGGGAGTTTCATAGTGATAAATGCCTACCTCAAGGAACAGGAAAAATCTTATGCAAAAGAACCTAACTTTACACCTCAGAAAACTAGAAAAAGAACAGATGAAACCCAGAGTTAGTAGAAGGAAGGAAATCAATAAATTAAGAGTGGAAAATGAAATAGAGGCTAAAAAGACAATAAAAGAGGTCAATGAAACTAAGAGCTGGTTTTGAAAAGACAAACACAATTGAAAATCTTTAGTTAGACTGACCCAGAAAAAAAGGGAGAAGACTCAAATAATTAAAATCAGAAATAAGAGGGAGATGTTACAACTGATACCATAGAAATACAAAGGATTATAAATGATTAATACTAACAATGATACAGCAAATTGGACAACCTAGAAGAAATGGATAATTTCCTGGAAACATACATTCCTCCAAAACTGAAACATGATGATGTAGAAAATCTGAACAGACAAATTACTGGTAAGGAGGTTGACTCAGTAATATAAAACCTCCCAACGAAAAACATCCAGGGCTAGCATCCCTTGTGAATTCTGTTGAACATTCAAAATAGAATTAATACCAATCCTTCTTAAACTATTTAAAAAAACATAAGAGGAGAAAACACTTTCAATCGTTTCATTTTATGAAGGTAACATTATCCTGATACCAAAACCAGTCAAGGATGCCACAAGAATTAGAAGCCAATATCCCTGATGAATATAGACACAAAAATGATCAACACAATATTAGCAAACCAAATGCAACCATACCTTAAAAGCATCATACAACATGATCAAGTGAGTTTCATTCCAGGGATGCAAGGTTAGTTCAACATTTGCAAGTGAATCAATGTGATATACCACGTTAACAAAAATGAAGGGTAAAAAACATATGATCAGCTCAACAGATGCAGAAAAAGCATTTGAAAAAAATCAACATCCATTTTTGATAAAAACTCTCAACAAAGTTAGTATAGAGGGAATGTACCTCAACATAATAAAAGTCATGTATGACAAGTCCACAGCTAACAGCATACTCAATGGTGAAAAGCTGAAAGTTTTCCTTTGAGATCAGGAACAAGAGAAGGATGCCAACAGTCACCAATTTTATTCAACATTGTATTGGAAGTCCTAGCCAGAGCAATTAGGCAAGAAAAAGAAATAAAAGGCATCCATATAGGAAAGGAAGAATTAAAACTTTCACTATTTGCAGATGACATGAAATTATGTGTAGAAAACTGTAGAGACTCCACCAAGAAGTTGCTGCAACTAATCAAAGAATTTAGTAAAGTTGCAAGATACAAAATCAATATATAAAAATCTGTTGCATTTCTATATACTGATAATGAACTATTGGAAAGAGAAATTAAGAAAACAATCTCATTTAGAATTCAATCAAAAGAAGAAAATATCTAGTATAAATTTACCCAAGGAGGTGAAACACCTGTACATTAAAAACCACAAGACATTAATGAAAGAAGTTGAAGAAGAAACAAATAAATGGAAAGATATTCTGTGCTCACAGATTAGACGAATTAATATTGTTAAAATGTTCCTCCTCATCTTATTCCTGATCTTAGAGGAAAAGCTTTCCGTTTTTTGCCATTGAGTATGATGTTAGCCATGGGTTTGTCATGGATGACCTGTATTATGTTGAGATATGTTCCATCTATACCCATTTTATTGAGAGTTTTTTTTTTTATCACAAATGGATGTTGAATTTTGTCAAATGCTTTTTCTGCATGTATTAGCTGATCATATGATTTTTATCCTTCATTTCATTAATGTAGCATATCACATTGATTGATTTGCAGTTGTTGAACTATCCTTGCATCTCTGGAATAAATCCCACTTGATCATGGTGTATGATGCTTTTAATGTACTGTTGGATTTGGTTTGCTAATATTTGTTGAGAATTTTTTTCTTGTGCATGTTTTATATTCCAACTTAAATTGTAATAACGTATGTTTCTTGGGAAAAAAGGGCTTAATACATTGTGTTCTCAAGAAAAGTTTGCGCATTAATAGAATGATAACAATCATTATCAAGAATATTTTGAGTGATTATCATTTTAGGCACTGTAGTATGATATATATACATCTCCTTCCAAGTATATTGTGACATGTGGTTGCATACAGTACCATTATACCAGCTTAATTGCAAGTGCTTGATAAAGGTTTCCTAAATACAAAGTGGAGAATATGGTACTTAAATTCAGACATGTTTGTCTGCATATTATATGCTCAGAAACACCACACTATATAGATACTGGTAACAGTATGAACTTTGAACAAAGAAAGATGCTAATGCATTTCCAGAAATAAGGGCAGTAGGTGTTTCTCCCAGGAGAAGATAAAAAGATTAGTAGTGTAAGATGGTGATGAATGAGAAATGAACAGGCTGAATACCTTGGTGTATGAGTATTTCATCAACTATGCCTCAAAAGAGTAGCGATTAATTACTCAAATGCTACAAGGTAAAGCAGAGGAATTACTCACTATATCGAGGCTTTTAAACCCACAGGCTGTAAATAATACTTTTTGGATACGATGGATTCTCCTTGATAAATATTTTATGACTTTGGTTAAAATGATATGGGTTCCCAAATTAATGGGAATAAAATGGACTCCAATCTGAAGGTAATTACTAATCCCGGTAGTTTCTGCTTTAGGCAGGACAAGATTTGTGTTATTCTTACAACCCCCGCATTCTGGTCCAATGATCTATACATATTATCCCTACTAGTATTTCTGGTGTATGGGATGAGCATTTTTGTTTTGTTTTGATTTATTTAAAGATTTTATCCTGGAAAGGATGGTGAAAAGAAACTGCTAAGGAAGATTTTTTACTAACTATGTTGCAGTCATTCTGGCTTCTTTAGATTCTGCCACCTTCTTCGACAACTGGAGACTTTTACCATAACTTTTCACTTTGCTTGGGGCAGTCTTTCCTGTGCTGCCTCTTTAGATCCTTTAGGCATTGGCTGAAATGATGAGTCTCTCCTGAGAAAACATTCTGTCCAATCAACTAAAAGTAGATTTTACTGTTCTATTTATAATTATATGCTTATTTGTGTATTGTTTCGTGTTTGTCTGCCTTATTTAACTTAAGCACATGAGACTAAGATCACGTTTGTTTTGCATAGACATGTGCACCCAGGGTCCAAGACCTTGGTTGACACTCGTTTAGGATCAATAAACAGTTGAATGAATGGATAATTCTTTTTTTTCTTCATTTATTTGTTTATTTTTGGATGTACATCATAATATATTTTGAATTCTGTATAGATTACATCATGTTCACCACCCAAAAACTAATTATAGTCCATCCCCTTACATGTGAGCTTAAACACCCCTTCTGCCCTCTCTCCTCCCCCCTTACCCTATGGTAACCACCAATCCAATCTACAATGTTATGTGTTTGTTTGTCGTTGTTTTTATCATCTACTTATGAGTGAGATCATATGGTATTTGACTTTCTCCCTCTGACTTATTTCACTCAGCATAATACCCTCAAGTTCCATCCCTGTTGTCACAAATGGCCGGATTTCATCATTTCTTATGGCTGAGTGCTAGTCCATTGTGTATAAATACCACATCTATTTTAGAATGGATAATTCTTATCAATGGTGCAAATACTTAAGGTTAATTAAGGGATGCAATAATTTCTGGGATCTATTTGGCTTGTTTGTTGATACAGCCTGAGTCCCTATCACTCCATGTTTATGTCAAATTGGTGCTGGAGAAGTAACACCCTAACTTTATTTCTGCATTATCAAAGAGAATTAGTACAAGTAATGTAAATACACTCAAGATCTACCCTCAACAAGCAAAGCTGGATGTCCATAGACACTTTAATCACTGTTCTCTAATCGTGTGAGATAAGGAGTTGTTGCTCTCATGGGGTCTTTGTCGCCTGGGAGTTCCATGATTGTATAATTCCCTCCTGGTTCCCAGGCTTAACCCTGTCAAGTCCCCATATGACTCTTTGAGGAACCAGGCCAAATGCCAAAGCCCCTTGATCATTCATTCATTCACCTGATGGTTAATAATTGTCTGATACCAATGATGAACTTCCCCCAAACTGAGATTTATCAAGAACCTGCGATAAGGACCACAAAAAATACCTGCAAATAATAGTTATTTTAACCATGGTTATGATGATCACCCCTTTTCAGGTATAAGACATTACAAGGACTCTCTTATTTTCTCATGACAGCACCAGTCTTTCACAAATATATCATTTGGAGCTACCTTTCTAATATTTCCCCTTTATAGATGAAGATATAGAGGCTCAAAGCAGTTAAGTGACTCATCTGAGAAGAGAGATCAGCAGATCTAACAATAGAACTCACGTTCATTACTTCCCAGGCAAATAAGTATTTTATTCCCTCAATATCTCTTTGCTCTGGAGAATGTTTACCCTTTAGATGAAAAACTAAAGAAATTGTCTCAATATTCTGTTTATTTTTTTTCTCACAGACTGAATTTGTGATTCGAGAATCACATATGAATTTTCTGGATTTGCCTGTTGTGTTATTCTGCTTGTTTTACAGAAAAGAACTGAGATTCCAAAAGATTAAGTAATTAGTGTAATTAAGTAGGTAATTAAACAGTAATTAATATTAAGCTAAGTAATTAAACAGCTAGTCAGTGGTGGAGTGGTGATTCAAATCCAAGCATTTTAGATCTAGAAAAGAAAGACCTAAGTTTGGGCCCTGATTTCACTACTTCTCAGTTATGTGATTTTGGATAAACCACATCTAAACCTCATTTTCCTCATCGTGGAAGTATGGATAATTATACCCAATCCAGTAAGCCATTTGATTTATTCAAACCTTCTAGTATGTACTTGAAAATTCTCTCGACACTCTAAAGTAGGAATTGACAAACTTTTTCTATAAAGGATAAGAGAGCAATCATTTTAGGCATTGTAGGCCACTTCAGTTCCTTCTATATTGTCTATCTTCCCCTCTCTCTTTCTCCTAACTTTCTCCCCTCCCTCCCTTCTCCTTCCTTCCTTCCATCCTTATTTCCTGCCTTCCTGCCTTCCCTCTTTTCTTCCTTTCTTCATTCCTCCCTTCTCTCTCTCTTTCTTTTTCATTATTTTCTCTTAAAGTATAAAACATTTTTAGTTCAAGGACCATATAAAAAGAGGCTAAATTTGGTCTGTAGATCTAATTTGCTTACCCTTGCTCTAAACTATTATATATAGTAATTTAAGATTAGGATAAAGAATAGTCAATCATTTTCTAAAAAGTAAATTCTCTGAAGATGTTTCCTTACTTCTTTGCAATTCCCTTCATGCCATCAAACATTAAAGAAAATTCATTAAGGCAAAATTTTTGTTTTCCTGAAATGCTAAAAATTCCTGCCATAGATGATTAAGGGAGCTCTCTCAGAATGCTTCCTGACCCTATGTATCCTGTTCTTTAAGGATGAAGTGAAATAAGGATACATGCCATCCAGATGTGTAGAATCCCCTAGAAACGAAAAGTGACCAGTAGGTGATAGTCTCATAATATCTCAGTGTAGAAGGGAAAGAGTGTGCTGGTGTTCAGGAAAAAGAGTCAGACCATCCTTGGAGTAGGGCAAGATAAAGAGGGATACAAGGGAAATAGGGACATTATGGAAATATCCTAAGCCAGAGTCCTGCATGGTAGGACCAAGCTCTACTTCTGAATTCTTCTCTTTACTCAAAGGCTTTTCTTGCCTGATTTAAACAGATAATTTAATTCCCTGTAGGATGTCTTAAAATAATGGGTCCCAAAGAAGAAAAATTTCCATAGTGGCCATTCTTAAACCAAATCCAACTAAAAAAAGTACTTGGAGGAATTTTCCTGGGTTGATCAGCTGTGACAAAATTAATAGGCAATTTTTCACATGATGATTACAGACATCTGCTGTCTGAGGACCACAGGACGGTGTTCTTATTTTTACCTATACGCAACAGAAATTTATGTATGGGTGTTCCAGCAAAATCAATCAATGAGAAATGCTCATGCCAGCTCAAGACTCACAGAAAGTGTAAAGTGCGTTAAAATTATCCTTGCCTGGGCAATTGGGGATGTGAACTTTAGGCTGAGTTTTGTCACTTAAATGCTAAGTTAGCACAGGCAAATTTTGAAGTTTTTATATGTAAGTTACCTCATCTATATTATGTGTTGTTAGACTAGATGATGTCCATGGTCCCCTCTAACTCAAAACTCTATGATTTCCGCTTTTCTTTCAATGAATAGAAAATGTAATGAAGAATTATACCCCATTCATCATGTTCAGATTTTTTATAATTTTAACTCTTACTCCACCAGCTTGTTCTATTTGCTCTTCCTTAGTTGCTTCCCTTCAATTTCATGTATCATTACTCCCCTGATTCTGCTAACAGAATTTTTATTTTAACCTCTTTATATAATCTTATAAGTCGTTACAAAACTTCCATCTAAGTCAGGGTTATCAGAGTATTTTCTGTACTGGGCTACATATTAAAAAAAAATATAAAAGGAACTTTAACATTTTTTGTTACAATGGTCAATAAAGAGAGTGATCCTTTGACTTAACAATAATATAGATGACTTACATATGAATCAAATCATATAGAGTATTAAGAACTCACTCTTCTTATCATTCACAGAACACATTCTCTCTTCTTATCATTCATAGAACTGCAGCTTCTTTAGTATACTAGACTATCCATAACACTTTTAAAACGATGTAATTAATTATGTTCATCAGCAATTGTAAAGGCCAAACTGTCTTGTTTGGTAGTGTAAAGCTATCTGTAGTCAGTGATCTATATAAAAATAGCTCAGAATGTGTAGTATTTATGATAAGCCAAGCACTCATCATTAGTTCTCTTGATAAATTTCAAACTGTGACACTAGATGAAATCCCCTAGGAAGTGAGTGGTGATAGAGCAATGGGGAGGTCCAGGGACCATGCTTTGGGCCATATCAACATTTAAGGTTTGGAAAGATATTGAAGATGTAGTGAACGATAAGGAGCAGCCACTGAGATAAGATAAAAAACGAGAGAACATTGATGTGAGCAGTGTTATATGCTAACAATTCTCGTATGTCTAAATTTTGTCTCCTGACAAAAACTTGACTCCTGATCTTTAGAAGTGCATCTTACCTGCTTCTTCCAATTTTTCAAACCAAGTTAGCCCTTGATTTTCCTCACTAACCTGCTTCTCTTGCATTTCTCCTCTCTGAGGTAAATGATAATTTGTTGTATGTCACATTTCTTTTCCACCCCCACACCCACACTATCAGCAAATCCTTTAAGCTTCATTTTCCCAATGGATCCACAATGTGATTTTCTTCTACTTCCACCTCTTCAGCTCTTGTCCAGGCTACCATTATCTATAACTTGAATTTCTGCAGCCTTTTCTAACTGGTTTCCTAGCTTCACTCTCTCCTCTTATAGTCTTAGTTCTTTTTTTAATGCACACCTTTTCTTATTTATAATTTCTAAGGCTAAACTGATTCCTTTTCATATATTCACTTTTATGTGTCTTTTTTTATGCCAATACCATACTGTTTTGATAATTATAGCTTTGTAATATAGAGTGAAATCAGAAAGTGAGCTGTCTCTATCCTAAGGTATAAGCACTGGGTTTAGTTAGTGAAAAGGAACATGGTTTGTACTTCCATATGATGAAGGAATAGAGGATGCTGTGAGATGATCTCTGAGATTTTCTCTTTTTTGGGCACAAAAAATGAACAGATTTTGAATCATGTAATTTGCCATTAGAGATACAGCTTTGTGCTGACTCGTTTATTCAATCTCAGTTCATTCACTCATTTATTTACTCACTCATGTAACCATTCAGGCACGCATTTTGGCATTCATTAATTTTTTATTTCATAGAATAAACATTTAATAATTGTTATTAAAAAAAAAGCCTGCTGGAGGATGAGAGGGCTGCTGCACACTGGTTTCAAGAGTATACAATTCCCATTAGATGCCAGTTACAGGGATCATTTTTTAACAAGTGTAAAACTACATCTTGGCCTATTGAACCCCTCTGAGTGACCAAGGATATTATTTTATTCCTCTGTAGCTCATCTGTAAAGATTTTCCTTCATTGTGGGTCTTTGTTCAGTGTCTTGTTAGAATCAAAGTCACAATTAGCAGTTTGGAGGAGAGCTTGAGCTCATTCTACAGTTCCTAATGTTTCTCTCTTAGTTCACTTGGGCTGCTATAACAAAATGCCATAGATTGGATATTTATGTTGTTATAAACAAGATAAATTTATTTCTCACAGTTCTAGAGTCTGAGAAGTCCAAGATGATGGTGTTGACAGATTCTGTGTCTGGTGAGAGCTGGCTTTCTGGTTAATAGATGGCCATCTTTTTGCTGTGTCCTCACATGGTGCAAGGGCCAAGAGAGCTCTTTGGGATGTCTTTTATAAGAGCATTAATCCCATTCACCAGATATTGAATTTGCCTCCTCTCAAAGACCACCCCCCCTACTAACATCACATTAGGGGTTAGGTTTAGCATATGAAATCTTGGGGCACACAGCCTTTCAACCTAAGCAGCTTCCATTTCCAGAAATAATCTAGACAGTAATATTTAGTTGTATAAATTCATTACTCATGTTTATCAAAAAGTTACAAAGCATATTTGGCAGGAGAGGGGTGAATTCTTACATTATCCTATTGATGCCCAACACAGGACATTAGATATGGTTAAATCATGTCTAAACTTGCCTGCTGTAGGTGCAACAATTATGTTACTAATACCCGACACTAACCCACCAGGACTTAAAAGGTGAGGGCATGGAGGCTTTCTGGGCGCACAGTCATCATTTACCGTCCTTTTCCTATTTCTTCTCAAGGAGGCAATGGGACATTTGGGATTTGGTGAAGGTGAACACATTGTATTTTAAGGTTTGTGGCCATCAACCCTCCTAAAAGCAGATGTTCACTGGAGCATGCAAATTTTCCAGGTAAACTTCCTTATCCAAATGATGCTTCTCACTATATAGCACGAAGCTTCCAGCAAACAGGGTTGAATAGTTTTCTCAGATGACAAAATCTTCATTATAAGTAGTGGCAACACAGGGAAAGAACACAAGGGCTCCAATCCCCATTATATACCTCTGATGACTTAAAAAACCTATGCTGTTTAATGTGCTCCTACTAAGAACTATAATGAACCATGGTGATTGGGGGGGTCTTCAGAATATCAACATTGAAGGAGACTTAAACAGTTTCAATATTTAAATAGATAAATATTGCTCTGACTTTTTCACATCTTTTTCAGTTCTTCTAATGCTTTAGTTACAGATAATTGTGTTATCTTGAGAAGATTATTGGCTTTTGATAAAAGCGAATTTCTTTTACTATCCTTTATGCCCACTACAATATGCTATGATGTTAAACTACTGTTAGCTGAACTAAACTGTAAAAAATGTGCTTTGGAGTCCTGCAGACTTGGTTCAAGATTCTCATCTTGCCACCATCTACCCATGTCTGAGCTTGCATTTCCTCTTCTCTATTTGATTAATCCTCTCAGAGTTAGTGTGGGACCTGACTGAGATGGTATATGCAAATAACTGGGCAGGCTCTAGATGCTAAATAAATATTATCTTTTTTGTCTCAATCTCTTCTATGTATCAGGCTCTGTGGAAGTGACTGCATTTTACAATCTCCTGGTGCCCAGGTCTTATCCCAAGATCTATTAAACTATACTCTCTGGAGGTGAGATCCAGGCAGCAGTATTTTAAAAATATGCCAGAGTTTATTATAATATGCAGCGCAAGGTTGAGAACTACTGCTCTAGGCTAGTGTTTCTAGGTTGCTTGAGTCCAGTGGTTTTTAAATCTGAGCCTTCTTCAGAATCACCAGGAGGGTTTATTCAAACATAGATAGCTTGGTTGAACTCCTAGAGTTTCTGATACTGTAGGTCAGACGTAGGATTTCTATAATTGGCATTTCTAAAAAATTCCAGATGATGCTGTTGCTGCTGGTTTGGTAATGATGCTTTTCAACTACTGCTCTAGGGAAACAGTTCTTAAAGTGTGATCTGCACACCAACATTGTCTGAAATACAGGGGAAGCTTGTTAAGAAGGCAGGCAGTTCTCCCTATCCAGAATCTCTTATATGAACTTTGTCTATTGGAACTCAGGTAAGGAATAGGTATGGATTCATTTTTGTCCACCAAGCCGTGTTTTTCTGAAATTCAGGAACTAAATAGATTAACTTGTATAGTATCCCTCGTTATCCAAACTCACCACTGACATCCTTGCTATCTAAGCTCAGGATCCAGGTATATGTGCCTAAGAAGGGATAACTCTGCAGATTTGTGGGCTCTACCAGAGACATACTAAACTAGATTATTTGGAATTAGATTCTGGGATTCTACATTTCCACAGTCTCTCAAGGTCATTCTTAGGAATGAATGTCTGAGAATCATGCTTTTCTGCTATGGATAGAATGAAGAGTTCTTTATAATTCTAATAATTAAAAATATAATTTTAATGTGATACATTTATGAGATTTACCTGCAAAGTGCTTTAGACCAAGAGAGTGACGTAGTGTGGGATTCTATAGTATCCAGGATTATAATCTTGATCTTAATATTGAAGTAACCTCCTTTCTTGGAAAAATACTTCAAAAATTTCTCCTACCCAGTCATATTCCCAAAGCATGAATAGAGCCAGTCTCATTTGGGAGGGAACTGCTCAAAGAAATTAAAAACAAGATGAAAGAGTTAAAGTTCAAAAAGTATTCTTAGACGCTAGAAGTTCAATAGAAGTTTCATGTGGTTTGCATGCTATTTCTAATTAGTAGGCTCAGCCCAATGAACACTTTGCTTTGCCAATCTTCTTTTTGAATGCACTCTTGACTTCTTTGTTTCTCAAGCTGTAGACCAGAGGGTTCAGCATGGGGATGATCATAGTATAGAATACAGATGCCATTTTATTGGTATCCATGAAATGACTAGAACTTGGCTGTAAGTATGTGAAGATGATTGTCCCATAGAAGATAGAAACAGTGGTTAGATGGGATGCACAGGTGGAGAGGCCTTCTTCTGTCCCTCATCTGAGTGCATCCTCAGGATAGCAATAAAAATGAAAATGTAAGAGTTCAAAATAACCAAGAGAGTGAAAAAGACATTGAATGCTGCCAATGTGAAGAGCACAATCTCATTTGGATAGATATCAGAGCAAGAGAGAGCTAGTAGTGGGGGAATGTCACAGAAAAAGTGGTTAACCACGTTGGAATGGCAGAAGGAGAGGTGGAAGGTGAAGACAACATGGATAAAAGATTGTAAAAGTCCACAGATGTGAGAGCCAGTGACCAATAAGGCACACACAGTACCTGTCATGGTGGTGGTGTAATGCAGGGGTTTACACACTGCTGCATGGCGGTCAAAGGCCATTGAGGCCAAGAGGAAACTTTCACTAGTGGCAAAGGCCGCAAAGAAGAACATCTGGGCAGCACATGCATTATATGAAATGATCATATCTCCTATGAGAAACCCCACCATTACCTTAGGAGTGACAGCTGAGGCATAAACACAGTCCACCACAGAGAGATTACTGAGAAAAAAGTACATGGGAGTGTGGAGTCGAGAGTCCAACAGAATCAACATGACTGTCCCCAGGTTCCCAACCAGAGTGATGAAGTAAATGAGAGTGAAAATTATAAATAAAGGCACCTGCATCTCTAGGGCATCTGTTAACCCCACAAGAATGAATTCAGTCACCTCTGAAATGTTCTCCATCAAAGTCACTTGGCAATCATTATGAGCAGCACCTGTGACAAGATGACAAACGCAAGTAATGCTACTTCATCATTATAATGGGAACTGAATTGTGAATAAGATCTCTTGCATGTACGTCAGCTTCCTGTCAAGGACCGGAGCTAGTGTGCAAGCATTTGGACCAAATGGTGGGTAGGGATGGGTTGAGTGAAGTTGTTCATCTAGAATGTTATGGAAGGACACTGGAATGTCCTTGTTGACTGTGGCTGCCACAAGGGGATGATAGCATGACTCTGGGGCATGTTTCACCTTACTTGGTGCATAATATACTCTATTATATTAACAGGACTCTTTTTAACTACTTGCTGTACCTTACAAGCACTCTTGTCTAAGATATACATAGGAAGCTTAATCAACAGAAAGTAAAATATAGGAAACATTTTGTCAGTTGTTGGTATATGATGCTGACAAGTCCTGTCAAATAAACATTTGCCATCTCTGAGTAACCCTTCACCAACTTGTTCATACTAGCAGAACATATACAGTGATTCCGAGCTCTGCTACAAAGACATCCACACTTTTCTTTCTAATTCATGAGGGCACTTAATTGGGTGCTCCACTTCAACTGATGTGTCCTAAAGTAACACAATGCCTGGTACAGAGAATGTATTCAGTATTAGTTCCTTCTTCTCATTCTCTTCCTAGCTGGCTTTGCATACAAGTCAGCTCTGTACCAGGAGCTGGTATTACAAAATGAATAACATGATTGCTGACTTTTTAAGGGGCTGGAGACAACCAGATCTACAAATTATCCCCCAAAATGATAAGCACTATAATAAGTGTGTATGAAGTGTTATTAAAAAAATCACAAAAAGTACTCAGAATATGCCAGAACACCCTACTGACCATGCAGTTACTTCCTCCTGAGGGTGAATCATCAATTCTTAGATATCTATGGTTGCTGGAGTTGCCAGATTTAGCCCAAATGAATTAATATGTGAATCTGACTAAATTTATTTTTGAAAAAAGTTAATTTTTGTATTCTACTGATACACCAATAATGGCCAATTTATTGGCCAAATTTCTTAACTATACTAAATAAAAATATCTCCATTTGATCCAGAAATTCAGAGGTGTAGGGGTGTGGATAGGATTGTACTACAAACACAAGATCAATTTTAATCCTAGTTCTATTGATAGTCAGCTTGGTGCAGGCCATTGGCAAATATTCTTAATTCATAAGATGAAAAACATTCTCTATCTCCTTTGTAGGCTGCTATTCTGCTCTGATGTAAGAATGAATATGAAAGTCCTTTAAATAGCATAAAAGATACTACCATTTCACAATCAGGCAATCTGAGCCATTATTTTACATAGTTTCATCTCTTGGTTACTGCAGGATATTCAGCCAAAAATGTTGATTTCCAAACTTTGATATTCCTAAAGAAAATGGCATTATATTTGAGGTCCCCAAATAGATGTTCAAAGTTCTACAAGTCCTGAAATTCATAAAGGGATATATGATATTTGCACTGCTACTCTTGTAGCACACGCTAAATAAAAGAAAATTAGGAGGTGCAGTCCCCCTTTTGAAGCTAACCATCACTCCAACCATTTATCTGATTATAAGGAGCATGGAAATCTGGGTGCTGTGGAACAGCACAGTACAGTGGAAAGGAGACGACTAGCTAACAAGGTGTCTGTGTTCTAGCTATTTAATCTCTCTAGGCTTTATTTTACTCACTTGTAAAGAAAAAACTGTTGGATCTCCTAGAGCCCTTTCCCATTCTAATTGGTGATGATTGTATGTTTTCCTAATACTTACTTTTGTCCCAGGAATAGATGAATGAGGGGACAAAGGAGAGGATATGGAAAACCTTCACGCCCATATTTTTGACCAGAAGTCCACATCCAGGAAAGCATCATGCTGGAGAAACTCCTTCCCTACTTGTGGAGCTCGGCTGTGGAACATAACTTGGGCTTGTGCTCTTGCAAATATAAAGCCAGAGACAACGACCTTTTAACACAACAGATCTCAGGGGAAACACTAGGTGTCATATGAGTGGTTATCTCAGGAGGCTCCTGATCCCAGATTGGCCCTCCTAACACCTGAACATGACTGGAGATATCAGAGGATAATATTTGTATGTATTTGAGCTGAGAATCATGTACTTATGAAGAGACGGGGAATGGAAGCTTAGAGGGAGGAGCCCCCAGTCATCAAATCAGCAGTGCCACAGCCAAGTTAGACAAGAAAAGTAAAATCCTCACCAGAATCTCTGGCTTAAGTGATGTCAGGACCTCATGCTTTCTCATATCTAGTTCTTTCTTTAGAACCTAGAAATCTCCCCAAGATTTTTTTTTAAACAAAATACTCATTTGTCTTACACTAAAGAGCTGATCTGGGGATATTTAGGAAGATTTTTTTCTTTTTTTATAACTAAGGGATGGATCCATTCTTTCCTTTTCATGGTCATCTCTGACCCCAAACACTCAAGTAGAATTGTCTCTGTTTTATCAATGCAGTCAAGTATAGCTGTTACAAGTTTGAGCTGTGCAGTCACGTGGCACAGATGGTAGGAAATGGAAGACATCAGCCTATGAGAAAAAAATAAAGACTGTCATATGAAGAATGAATTGCCACCTCTGAAATGTTCTCCATCAAAGTCACTTGGGAATCATCATGAGAGGCATCTATGACAAGATGACAAACACAAGATAATGCTATTTGGTCACTGTCATAGGAACTGAAGTGTGAATAGGGTCTCTTACTCACTTATCTCAGCTTCCTGTAGAAGACAGGAGCTTGTGTAGAAGAAGTTGGACTGAATGCTGGGTAGGAATGAGTTGAGTGAGAGTGGTCATCTAGAAGCATAGTTGACATACACTATTATATTATTTTCAGGTGTACAACATAGTGATTTGACATTTATATGCATGACAAAATCATCACCATGGCAAGTCTAAATTCCATTTGTCACCATACAAAGTTAATATTATTGACTGTATTCACTATGCTGTACATTACCTCCCTGCGACTTGTTTATTTCATACCTCTTAATCCCCTTCACTGAACTAACATCTGTTGCCAATTTTCCTCTTTTTGCTTGAGGCAGATTGTCACTTAGCTAACATCTGTGCCAATCTTCCTCTATTTTGTATGTGAGACGCTGCCATAGCATGGCTTGATGAGCTGTGTGTAGGTCCATGCCCGGGATATGAATGCACAAACCCTGGGCTACCAAAGTGGAGCATGTGAACCTAAGCACTATGCCACTGGGTTGGCCCCCTTCCCTTTGCCTATTTTGCCCATCCTCCCACCTCCTTTCTGGCAACCACCAATTTGTTCTTTGTATCTATGAGTTTGCTTCTGTTTTGTTCTGTTTGTTCATTTTTTTTGGTTTTTAAATTCCACATACAAGTGAAATTGTATAGTATTATCCTTTCTCTGTCTGACTTATTTCACTTAGCATAACACTCTGTAGGTCTACCCATGTGTTGCAAGTGGCAAAATTTCATTCTTTATTTGGCTGAGTAATATTCCATTTTATATATATATATATACACACACACACAACACACACACACACACACACACCCCTCATTTTCTTTATCCATTCATCTAAAACAGTAGGGAAAAGAGAGTCTCTTCGGTAAACGGTGTTGGGAAAATTGGACAACTACGTGCAAAAGAACTAAATTGGACCACTATCTTACACTGTATGCAAAAATAAACTCAAAATGGATTTAAGACTTGAATGTAAGACCTGAAACAAAAATTCTAGAAGAAAATATTGGCAGTAAGCTCTTTGACATCAGTCTTAGCGATTTCTTTTGGATTTGTCCCCTCAGGTAAGGACAACAAAAGTAAAAATAAACAAATGGGGCAACATCAAACTAAAAAGTTTTTTCACAGTGAAGGAAATGATCAGCAAAATGAAAAGGCAACCTACTGAATGGGAGGAGATATTTTCCAATGATTTATCCAAAAAGAGGTTAATTACTCAAAATATTTAAAGAACTCATACAACTTAATATCAAAAAAATCCAATTAAAAAATGAGCAGGGGACCTGAACAGCCATTTTTCTAAAGAAGTCATACAAATGACCACCAGATACCTGGAAAGATGATCAACATTGTTAATCATCATGGAAATGCAAATAAAAATCACAATAAGATATCACCTCACATCTTTCAGAATGGCTGTTATCAAAAAGACAAAAAATAGGAAGTGTTGCTGAGGATGTGGAGAAAAGGAAAGCCTTGTGCACTTTGGTGGGAATGTAAATTGGTGTAGCCACTATGGAAAATAGTACAGAGATTCATCAAAAAATTAAAAATAGAACAATCATACGACCCAGCAACTCCACTCAAGGATATTTATATGAAGAAAGCAAAACTATTAATTTGAAAAGACATATGCACCCCAATGTTCATTGCAGCATTATTTATAATAACCAAGACATGAAAGCAACCTAAACATCTAACCATAGATCAATGAACAACACTTGTTATCTTCTGAATATTTGATAATATCTTTCCTAACAAGTGTGAGGTGGATAACTCATTGCAGTTCTGATTTGCATTTTCCTGATTCTTAGTTATGTTAGGCATCTTTTCATATAGCTATTGGCCGTTTGTGTGTCTTCTTTCAAAAAAATGTCTATTCAGATTCTTTGTTCATTTTTAATGGGATTATTTCTTTTCTTGCTATTGAATTGTATGTGTTCCTTATATATTTTGGACACTAAGTTATTATTGGATATATGACTTGAAAATATTTTCTCCCATTCCATACATTGCCTTTTTATTTTCTTAATTGTTTCCTTGGGTGTGAAGAGACTTTTTAGTTTGATGCAGTCTTATTTATTTTTACTTTCATTGCCTGTGCTTTTTTGTCAAACCCAAAAAATTATTGCCAAGACCAATGTCAAGTAGCATGTCCTCTATGCTTCCCTCTGGTATTTTATGGTTTCAGTTCTTATTTTTAAGTTTTTAATCCATTCTGAGTTGATTTTCCTGTGTGGTATAAGATAATGGTCCAATTTCATTCCTTTGCGTGTGGCTATCCATTTTTCTCAACACCATTTACTGAAGAGACTATTCTTTTTCCATTGTTTATTCTTGCCACCTTTGTTGAGAGTCACTTGACTGTACATGTGTGGATTTATTTTTGAGCTCTCTTCTGTTGCATTGTTCTATATGTCTGCTTTTAAGTCAGAATCATACTGTTTCAATTACTATAGCTTTGTAATATAATTTGAAATCAGGAAGTGTGATGCCTCCAGCCTTGTTCTTCTTTCTCAAGATTGCTTTAGCTATTTGGGGTCTTTTGTGGTTCCACAGAGCTAGGGTATAGAGAGAGAGCACATGTCAGTTATATCCAGGGGTTAAGAAAGGAGAGAGTTGTTGTCTATAAAGCGACGCATGGGGGATTTTAGAGTGATGGAATTATTCTGTATGGTGTTGGGATGGCAGATACATGAACGTATGTATTTGTCAAAACCTATAGAACCATACAGCACTCACTAAGAGTGAACTTTAATGTTTACAAGTGAAAAAAATTCAACTTGCAGGTAGTGGGCCCCAGGACCAAATACAGACTATTACAAAAGAATCTAATCCACTGAAAAGGGAGGGAAAAAAGGGTTTACATAAGTAATCTTGGGAAAATGTGTTGACGGGAAACTGTCAACTCCACAGGCTAAAAACAAAAAGAACTTTACAAAACGACTGTGCTCCAATTGGTAACATTGTTGCTCGCAGGGATACTGGCTGACAATTTTGGAATGGCTTTGCTTGTATACTGGAGTTGAACGCATAAACAAGAGCTGGTCAGAGAAGTAAGGCAGAAGGCTGAAACAAAATGGATTATATTAGATACTTTAGCATGAAGTTATGTTTAGCATGCTGTCTCCCCCTGTCTGTCTTTCCCTCTCTCTATATATGAATTGATATAGAAAGAAGTAGAGATTTGATTGATTTGTGTGTATACACAGATACCTATGTACACACCTGTATTTCCTAACTCTGTCTGCTTAGAGGGCCTGGAAGTGACCTCCAGTAGCAATGAGTATACCAAGCACTCAGATCTTGTTTCTTAATATACTTCTCTAGCAAAAGGAAGCAGGACTGTGAGCAGTTGACTAATTTTAGGGCTGGTACAGGAAAAATACAAGATGAGCCTAGAGCACCTTGCAGTCCCAGAAAGAAAAAAAAATAAATAAAAGAAACACCAAAAACAAAAGGATTGGGGCATATCAAAATGAAAAACCGGTCAAACTGAAAGTGCCCCCAATGGCCCAAGATGGAACAAGTCGAGTGATAAAATAAATAAGGTAATAGTGAATTATAACCGGAGTGCAAAATAAAATAAATGAGCCCATGCTGATAAAAACAGACAAACAGACAAACACACAAATAAAGTAATGGAGAAGAGACTTCATCCTTTTAGAAGAATTCTAAACAACATATTTAGGACACCCTTATAGAAGGGGGTCTGCCTTGGCCTACGGTTCATTTCCTAGTCAAGGAAACACAGAACCCTTCTGTCTGTTGTCCTACTGTGGCAGCTGCATGCTGCTCTGAAAGTTAAGCCACCAGTATTCTAAATACCAGCAGAGTCACCCATAGTAGGCAGCTTTCAGTGGAGTTTCTAGACTAAGACAGACTAGGAAGAAAGGCTTGGTCATCCACTTCAGAAAAAAAATTGACCATGAAAATCCTGTGAATAGCAGTGGAGTATTGTCTGATACAGTGCTGGAAGGTGAGAGGATGGTACAAAAAGACTGGGCAGGATTCTGCTCTGGTCTTCACAGAGTCACTGGGAGTTGGAATCGACTTAACTCCAGGGCACTAACAACAACATACCCCAGGAGGGGGAGTATACTACCCAGCCACCTTGAGTGGGGCAAAGACATTGTGACTAGCTGGCAAAGGATAGAGTACAGAACGTGGAAAACAAGTAACTTTACAGCGAATAAACTGGCAAAAATATCTTGGTCAGGTGATCAAGGTTAATATCCTCAGTGACAAGTCTTGTTGGTAACATATATCCCCTGATAGGATGTGATGAGAAGGGCACATCTTATTCTCCCTCAAAACCAGTAATCTCTGTCTAATCATGAGAAAAAAAATCAAATCAAACAAATACAAATTGAAAGCCATTCCACAAAGTACGTGACCAGTATTTCTCTGCGCTATCAAAGTAAAGAAAAACAAAGACTGGGAAACTGTCACAGATCTGAGGAGACTAAGGAGGTGTGGAAAATGTGAATTGTGTCCTGGATTGGATCTTGGGAGAGAAAAAGGACATCATTTGAAATACAGTGAAATCTGACTAAATTCTTGAAGTTTAAACAATAGTGATGTGCCAATGTTAGTTTCTTAGTTTTGACAGATGTATCATGATAAAGTAAGATGTGAACAATAAGGGAAACTAAGTGAAAGATATGCAAGACTTGTTTGTAATACCACAGCAATTTTTTTGAAGTCTAAAATGATTCTAAAATTTAATAATATATTTAAAATAATCATTAATAATGTTTCCAGGAAGAGAAAACCCCATTTTCATAGATTGGAGCCAGAAGGGGCTATTTGTTTTACACTACACTGTCCCCACTAATCTCAGCATATCCCTCTTAGGACATTCAAGCACAGCTTTATAAATCTTGAGATGTTCAATGTTTCCAATTTTATAGAAATGGGAAAGAGTTCATGAGTGAAAATTCCTTTGGGTAGCTTTAGTACAAAATTGAACTCACCTGAGGATCAAAATAAAATGCACAATCATTTTACATTTCATTAGCATATGGGGGTAGGTTATATTTATCGTTGTTAAGTGTTGTCATGCTTACATTTTCTGTGGATGTTTAGAATCATTGGAGTTAAATGAATCATCAATATGTAGGAAAAAATATTGAAAATTGAATCAGGTATGAAACTTATCATAGTCTCATATTTTGTCTTTTTATGATTTACTAAATAGAATTAATTTCATGTGTTATTTTCCACTTATTGAGAAATTCCTAATAAAAAAATTTAGGATGGTTATATATTCTCCACTAGATAGCGTGGTTTTCAAAACCATTAATCATCCCAAAAGTGGGAAAATGAAAGTAATGAGTGAGAAAATAGAAAGAAAACTAGCTACATCTGATGAAATGCTCTAAAATTATATTTTAAAGAATTATGTAATAGGTAATGAACTAATTGATCAGCGGTTCAGTTATATTGACTGCTCAACTCAAAACTTAATTAATTACTTGATTTATTAACTTAACAAATTTTTAATGAGAAATTAGTATGGCCAAATTTTATGTATTGGGGAGGAAGTTCTTAGTAAAGAAGCAAAGTCACCTCTGTAGTGTAGTATATGTTCTAGGTTGGGAGATTGATGAACAAGTGAACAAATTAATTATAATAACAATAACTCAGTACTGATCAGGACTGTGAAGAATAAAGCACGGAGGGAACAGCGTTCGTTAGGGAGTGGAGTGACTATGATATGGTAACACTTAAGCAAAGACCTGAATGAAGTGAGGGAGCTTTCTGAGCACTGGCAACAGCAAGTGCAAAGACCCTGAGGCAGGAGCATGTTTCCAGTTGTCCAGCAATAACAACAGACTGTGTGAAGGAAGTGGAGTTCCTTCCTAAGTAGGAAAGTGGTAAGACATGATGTACTCATCTAAAACTAAAGTATTTGTGCATGAATGACAGCCATTTCATAGTATTTCTAGAGAAAAAATAGTGTAACATTATTATGACAGAGCATTTTGTTTTACGAAGTTGAAGAGTTGGTAGTCATACACAGAAAAATTGAAAAATTCCTTTATTATCAACTAATTCTCTTTTCTTGAACTTAGGTCTTCTTTCTTTTGAAAATTATCTTGCAGTGATACTTTTTCTACCAAATGATTTACTGAAGACAGAAATATTAACTCCTTCAAGACGCTATACTTACAAAGCTCTGAAAAAAATATGCCGACCAAAAGCATATACCTTTATTACAACTCCATGTCATGTTTTTCTTCATTTTGGACTCTTGGAATAGTTTGTTTTTAACTAGAGAAATAAAAAAATATTACACATACATTTATATTCTGTTACCATGATTAGTTATTTTAAGATTTTACTGAAAACTAGCCATACTCCATCTACCTCCTTTAACAAATTTCCCACTCTGTGTATATGTGCACACATGGAGTCCTTGCATGCATTTCTATTCTTGGGTTTGAGCCTTGTGTTACAAATATACTTGCATTGGCATACAATAGAGAAAATGTGAACATATGAATAAATCAAGTATAATAAATTTTATGACAAGCAGGATCTAAAAATTTTAAGGCCCCTTTTGGCCACCCTCGTTCAGATATTACATATCTGGACATACTATTTTCTTCTTTTAGGTGGCATATTTTGAAGAGGAAAGGATATAACCTCTATAATTTAAATGCAGTGTGGACCATAAAGTGTGAGTTAATGCATGGAGAAGATCTGACAGGAATGAAACTAGATTATTGTGGATTCTATAACTCTAAGAAGTGAAGCCTAGAGATAATTTTGCCTTCTCAACAACTTTCTTGAAAGCACTCTTGACCTCTTTGTTCCTCAGGCTGTAGACCAGAGGCTTTACCATGGGGGTGATCATATTATAGAACACAGATGTGATTTTGTCTGTGTCCCTGGAATGACTGGAGTTGGGTGGGGAATACATAAAGATGACTGTCCCATAGAAGATAGAGATGCAGTGAGATGAGAAGCACAGGTGGATAAGAACTTCAGGTATCCCCCAGTGAGGGCATCTTTAGGATGGTAACAAATATGAACAGGTAGGAAATCAAGATTACCAAGAGAGCAGCAAAGATGTTGAAGCTTGCCAGAACAGCAAGGATCAGCTCACTAATGTGTCTGTCAGAGCATGACAAAGCCATGACTGCTGGAATATCACAGAAAAAATGATCTACCAAATTGGATCTAGAGAAATACAGCCTGAAAATGTTCAGCGTGGATGGAAGCATTCAGTAAATCACAAAAGTAGGAGCCTGTGACCAGACAAGCACACACACTTGTCATTACGGTGTTATAATGTAGGGGTTTACACTCTGCTGTGTAGCGGTCATACGCCATTGAGGCCAAGAGGTAACTTTCCACAGTGCAAAGACTGCAAAAAAGAACATCTGAGCAGCACATACATTGTAGGAGATGACCTTATCTCCTATGAGGAACCCAGCTATCACTTTAGGAGTGACAGCAGTGGAGTAACCAAAGTCCACCAGAGAAAATTTACCAAGGAAAAAGTGCATGGGAGTGTGGAGACAAGAATCCAAGAGAATCAACAAGATCATTCCCAGGTTTCCAACCACATTGATGAGATAAATGAGAGTGACAGTGGTAAAGAGAGGGATCTGATCTTCTGGGGCATTGGTTAGTCCCAGCAGGATGAACTCAGTCACTTCTGTATTGTTCTCCATGGATGTTATTTGGAAATCACAGGATGCCCTATAGCAATGGAAATAAAGGAACAGAGTGATTAACAAAGAAAAGATTTAAGTAAAATTTATTAAATATTATATGTATTCATTTTCATTATAGCAATAATTTGTATGTCAAGATTCTATAGCTCTAAAGTATGGACTAAACAATAAAGTTTAAGGCACAAATTATCTGTAGAGTTTCACACTTTTGAAGCTGAAAGATTTTCATGGATCACTTTCCAAATTCAAATTTTGTAAATTTGTAGCCTGAAATGTGGAAAATGTAATGTCTTAATTCAGATGAAATGTGTTGAATGGATATATCTGTCAATTCAGTTTTCCTAAGCTTAATAAATAAATATGCCAGAACTGCTCAAGACACTTTATATGTATATTCATTTATTATTCTCCATAACCCTATGGGGTTGATTAATTATTATCCCCATTTAACTCATGAAGCACAGGGATTGAGTAATGTATTTAAGTTTACAAAATTATTACTGCCAAAACCAAGCTTTGTACCCATGCAGAATGATTTCCAAGTCTACTGGTCTTACCTACCTTTAGATCAAATTGAATTTAATTCAAATTACAATTGCTCTATGTCTCCAGAGTTCTAAACTCAGTGTTTGGAGTTTCCCAATAAAGTAACTGAGAGATGTATGTGCAGTGTGTGTGGTGGTATAATTGGGAAGCAGGGGCATGTACAACCAGAAGAGGCACTTGTGAAGGGGAAGGCACAGCATTGAGTATAAAGCTTTGGTTCTGGGACTAGGTGCATATCAACCGTACCATTTACTACTTAGGAATCATAGGTCCATCTTAACTCCCCTGATCCTGAGTTTTTTCATCTGTGAAATGAAAATAGTATGGAGACCTAACTCAGAGTATTATTGTAAGAATTAAATGATAATGCATTAAATCAATGAGTAAAATGCTAGGTATTTAGCACAGACTGATTAGTGTTAGGCATAATATTGGTAGTAAGATGGAATGATAGACTTCATGTTTGTTTGAGAAAGGTGGATGGTGAAAGGCTCCAGTGTGGATGAGTTTTTTAGTCTTGTAGCCTCCCTCTTCAGCTTGCCTTTTTTGACTCACGTGGTCCACTGAGATTTTCTGTTTCTCCAGTGTTTGTCAGTCTGTCCCTCCTCTGTCTGCATGAGTGGATGTTCTAGTTATTTCATGTGGGCCATTCTTTTGCTTAATTTCTTCTTTAAAATCCACGTTTTAGCTTGGATTGAAAGAGTTTCCTCTCTTAAATTCATTCTTCTCTCATTTCTGTTATCCCGTAGTTGAATCACAGAGATCAGCGGGTGAAAGTTCCTAGTTTGTTGGCTACAGATCTGTTTTATTGGCTAATTATAGGTTTTAAATTTTTTATTTGAATCTATTCTTGTATAAGAACAGTTTTTTAAATCTTTTTTAAAACTTTTTATTGAGATTATGATAGTTTACAACCTTGTGAAATTTCAGTTGTACATTTTTGTTAGTCATGTTGTAGGTGCACCACTTCACCCTTTGTGCCCTCCCCCACTCCCCCTTTACCTTGGTAACCACCAATCAGTTCTCTTTGTCTCTATGTTTAACTTCCACCTATGAGTGGAGTCATACAGAGTTCGTCTTTCTCTATCTGGCTTATTTCACTTAACATAATACCCTCAAGGTCCATCCATGTTGTTGTGAATGAGACGATTTTATTCTTTTTATGGCTGAGTAGTATTCCATTGTATTTATCTTTTTATTTGACTCTGAAGCCTTTAGAAGGGCATCTAATTATTGTTCTACTGATCTTCCTTAATCTTTTCACAGCTTCCTTTACATGCCTGGCCTGTAAATTCATTTTGTTTTCCAACATTTGTCAATCACAACCACTTGTAGAATATACTGTGTTCCACAATCCATATTAAGATCTATACACATTTATGTTTGTGTATGTGTGTATATATATACATATATATCTTTGCATTAAATCCTCACAATAATGTTATAAGGTAAGTGTTATTATTATTCCCATTTTACCATTAAGAGAACTGACGACTTGAGGAATTATGTAAAGCTCTACAATTAATATCTACTTTGAGATAATTCCAGATTTAAGATTTAAACACAGCTGTGAAAAAGTCAAAAGCCTGTGCTTTTAGCCACCTCACTGTCAGCATTTATAGATGTGCTAGTAATAGCAAGAGTCGGATTATGAGAAAAGTTTAAAGTGGAGTATGGATCTTGCTAATTCAACATGGTTTATTTTACACTTGTTTTTTTTAAACCTTCACTGAGAGGCCAACAGATGAAATTAATGCCTACTCAATCAGAGCATCATCTATCCGTTTTTATTTTACTAATCTTTTTTTAGGAAAGCAGTATGATTATGTTTCCAAAGTATCACTAAACTCCCAAATGATGGAAGTTTTGATACTTATGTCCAGCCTCAACTTGCTGCTGTAGCCAAATATTCAGAAAATCTATTTCTGTGCTTAAATAACTCATAGTAGGTATGGCTGCCCCATTGCTTTTGTACAAAGTAAACTTCTCACTAACAGTGTATATGGAATATGGAAGCTTACTGGAAAAGCTGCTGCTGGAAAAGAAGGGGCATTCAATCCTGAATAATGAGTCGCAAATAAGAAATTCAGCCATAGTGTAATGCACATATATCATGAGGGATGTTCTCTGTCAGTATTGGTCAAAGATTTCCAAGGTCTCTGTGGCAAGTAGAGATGGAGGGACTAACACAACACTGAGCTAGGAACCTGTGTTCAAATACTGAATCTACCATGCATTCTTTGTTTTCTCTTGGAGGAGTCTCTTATCTTCTTCTTATCTGTAAAATAAAAAATAAAATTATCTAGCCCACATAATTCAAGGAAATGTGTCTGCTAATAGCAAATAAGAGAAGCTCTATAAAACATCTTGCTGAAGGTTATCATTTTAAAGTCAATCATTATAATTTTTCATCTCAAATTGTTCTTCCTGGCCATGATTAGGGGTTCATAGCAAATCCTCAGGTCTGGATTTGGGAGTTGGAGGAAAACCCTGCATGTACTGACAGCTATTAACATTCAGATGAATAAAAGCACACAGTCTGGTCCTTCTAAAATAATGTCACAATGAAATATATTGGGATTTTAGAGGCTAATTCATGGGAATCAAGAGGGATAATAGACAGATGGAACTCTCTAGGGATATCCCCCATGAGGATATCTATATCTTTTATCCCACTTTCCTAGGGAAAAAGCAATTAAATTCCCTGCAGGGACCTGGCTGGAAACATTGAGGGTTTGTACACATTTTTGTATTACTTGTTATTTCTTTTTTCTCCCACTTCCTAATTTAAGTATTATTTAATACGCACAGCTTTTAGTGTATAGTTCTAACAGTTCAGTGAAATTTATATCACATAGACACTTAACACAATCACAATGTAGAAGAGTTCCATCATCTAAACAAAATTTCTGAGGTTCTTCGTGGTCAACCCCTTCTCCTACTCAATGCCCATGGCAACCACTAAACTATTTTCTATTCCTAGTTTTTGTGCCTTTGCAAGAATATCATTTAAATAAAATCCTAACACATATGGTCTTTGACTCTGGCTTCTTTTGGTTAGCATGGTGCATTTGAGGTCCATCCTTATTGTTACCTGTATTTTTTTCCTAGAGTTGCCATAAAAAGTATCATAAACTAGATGGCTTAAACAACAAAAATTTATAAATTTACTGTCCCATATTTCTGGAGGCTAGATGTCTGAGATTAAGGTGTTGGCAGGATTGGTTCTGTCGGTTCCTTCTGAAAGCTATAAGGGAGAAGTGTTATATGTTTTCCTTTCACCTACTGGGTGGTTTGATGGCAATCTTTGGTGTCCCTTGACTTCTGCTGCATTATTCTGATCTCTATCTTAATCTTCACATAATGTTCTCCTTGTGTGTGTATGTTCAAAATTTTTCTTTTAAAAGGATGTTCATATTGAAGTAGGAGTTTCAAATTAATAAACAGAAACATCATTAAATTGGAACTGGAAGGCCAAAATCATGGACTCTCATAACCTATGTTAACAGTGGAACTCAACAGGAAGAAAAGTAGACTTCCTCTTCTTTTTTGACAAGATGTGCAGCCAAGGAGTGACTGTCGCAACTCAGCCAACAAAAAGCCACTGCACCTTGAACTCTTTGTTTACAGTAGCCCTCCAAAATCCTCTTCCTTTTTATAAAAGAGTTTCTCCTCCCTTGCTGCTGGGATACTCTCAGGCGGCTTGTCATGATTGAAGACCCTGAATTGCAACTGTTTGCAGATCCTGAATAAACTTATTTTTTCTGGATAAATAACTGAACGTCTATTTGTTTAAGGTCAACAGAGGCTAGCCTGTTCCAGTATGACCTCATCTTAACTACTAAGCTCTATAATGACCCTGTTTTCAAACAAGATCACATTCTGAGGTATTTGGGTTAAGACTTCAACATATAAATTTCGGGGGACACAATTCAACCCACAACATATCAGTAGTGAAGTATTTTTCTATTGCTGGAAAATATTTTATTATATGGGCAAAACAGATTATTTATCCATTTCCCAGTTGAGGGATATTTGGGTTGGAATAAACCCTATCTAAATATTTGCCTAATTACGTTTTTTTGCATGGACATAGTTTTCATTTCATTTGATGAATATCTGTGGCTTGGATAGCTTGGTCAGATGGTAAATATATATTTAATTGAATGGAGACTACCAAACTCTTTTCTGAAGTGGCAGTACAATTTTTCATTCCTATCAGCAATGCATTGCAATTGCTTCACTTCTTCGACAGTGCTTAATATTATAACGGTTTTTAAATTTTTGTTTTACTTCATGTTCATTTTTTGCTCTTTCTCAAGGCAAGTTCAAGAAATTTCCTTGGCAAAACCTGTTATTTAAATACCCTTTTGCCTTACCAAGACAGTTTTAGCCTGAGAATTTCCTTTTTATCCACCAAAGGAGATTGATCAATTCTTTCCTCTGCAATCACCTGTGAGTCCACACTTTCAGGCAGACTTATCTTATCTTTCTCAGTGCAGACAAATGTCATGGTTACAGATTTATTCAGTACACTTAGGTTGGTTGACTTCAAATTAAGAAAATTGATTTAACCTAGTCAAACTTCAGCTTCTCATCTTTAAAGAGGGAAATAATATCAGGTAACACTCATGGACTTTCAATGACATAGTTACAAAGTTGAGCACACCGTCTAACACATTTCCGTTGTTCCATCAAGCTAATTATTAATATTTTATTATTTATAAAATAATTTATATAGCATGGTCACAAGGATAGTGTTGCTCAAACATTCCATATTCTGTTTTACATGTGTTTGCTTCATTGCAGCTGGGCTTAGACATGTCTAGTGGCATACAGAGGATTGTCAGATGAAATGATATGTGTCATTTCTTGGTGGGTCAAAGCACATGTACAACCCTCCAGTTGTTTCATCTGCTACAGTGACTGAGGTGACAATATACCAGCAAGTGCCCCTATAGATGAAGGCTACGTCAGCCTGTGTTTTTCTGTGACCTTTTGGAGAAACGCTGCCCCTCCCCAGACAATCTGTGCTATGAATTTGTACTGTTATATGTGAGAAAAAATCTGTAATACACTGACTAATAACCCCTAAATATCAGATTCTAATTCTTGGAATGTGTAATGTTACCTGATATGCCAATGACCTAGCAATTGTTATTAACTAAGGTTCTGGACATGGCAGATTATCATGGTTTAATCAGTGAACCTTAACTGCAATAACCAGCATCCTTACAAGAGAAAAGCAGGGGAAATGAAAGAGTAAGGATTCTAACGGCTTGTCACTCCACAGAAACACACAAAAAAACGAAAACTGTGAAAATAAACTTTTCCTCAGAATTCTGAAAAATATTCAAAATACAGAAAGCAAATAAATGTTGAAAATGGCAACTTAACAATGATGTTTAAGGAAGTCTCTGTCAAACTAGCAACCAAACACAAGCTAAAGGGACAGACATTTCAGACACCACCCACAAAACACAGAGTTAGTAAATAGTTTAGAAAACTCATTTAAAAAAACACTACTGACAGTAAGCAAAACAACAACAAAAAGCCTGAGAGAGAACAATCTGATTTCCAAAGTTACCTCACTATGTATTCATAATGTCCATTTTCAACAAAAATTAAAAGACAGGCAAAGAAAGGAAAAAGTATGCCAATTCCAAAGAAAAAGAGAAATTAATAGAAACCATTCCTGAAGAAGCACAGACATTAGAATTACTGAACAAATATTTTAACATAACAGTCTTAAATATGCTCAAAGAACTAAAGGAAATCATGGTCAAAGAACTAAAAAATGATGTCTGAATTAATGGAGAATATCTACAAAATGTTAAAAATGATTTAAAAAAAGCTGAACATAAATTCTGAAGTAAAAAATACAAGTGACATGAAAAACTCACTAGAGGATTTCAAAAATTATTTGATCACGAAGAGGAAATTAGTAAAGTTAACAGTAAGTCATGAAGTTAATCCAGCATGAGGAAGAGAAGAGAAAAGAAGGAAGAAAAACTGAGCAGAGCTTAACAGACCCTTGGATCACCATCAAGTATACCAAAATATGCATAATGAGTGTTCCCAAAGGAGAGGAGAGAGAAGGGGCAGAAAGAATATTTGAAGAAATGAGGCTGAAATTTCCCCAAATCTGATAAAAAACATGAATTTGCCTATTCAAGTAGCTCACCAAACTGCAGGTAGGATATCACCAAGAAATTCATACCAAGACACATTGTAATCAAATTATTGAAAGCCAAAGACAAAAAGATTCTTGAAATTAGCAAGAAAGAAGTTATGTGTTGCATACAAGAAATTCTTCTCCTCCTTCTTCTTCTTCCTCTTCTTCTTCTTCTTCTTTTTTTTTGGTAAGGAAGATTGGCTCTAGGGTAACATCTGTTGCTAATCTGCCTCTTTTTGCTTGAGGAAGATTGTCACTGAGCTAATGTCTGTGCCAGTGTTCTTATATTTTGTATATGGGATGCCACCATAGTGTGGTTTGGTGAGTGGTATGTGGATCTGTGCCTGGGACGTGAACCTACAAACCCTGGCTGCATAAGGGAGCATATGAACCTAGCCACTATGCCACTGGGTCTTCCTAGAGATTTTTAATAAGATTAATAGCTGACTTCTCATCAGAAACCATGGAAACCAGAAGGCAGTGAAATAGGACATTTAAACTGCTGAAAAAAAAAATTCTGTCTACCAAGATTTCTGTATCTGGTAAAATAATCATTCAAAAAATAAAAGATGAATTAAAGAATTCCCAGATAAACAAAAGCCAGAGAGTTTATCGCTAGTCAACGAGTCCTATAACGATTTCTAAAAAATGTCCTTTAGACTGAAATAAAAGGACTTTAGATAGTAATACAAAGCAATACAAGAAGTGAAGAACATTATAAAGGTAACTATATAGGTAAATGGAAACCCAGTATTATTATATATTTGGTATTTAACTGCTCTATTTTTCCTATATGATTTCAAATACAAATGCATAAAAATGTTAGACTTAGGTTAATGATCACAAAATGTATAAAGATGTAATTTGTGACAATAAAAACGTAAAGAGGGAGAGATATAGCTGGACAGGAACATAATTATACTATTGAATCTACATTGGTATTGATTCAAAGTAGAGTATTATAAGTTTAAGATGTTAATTGTAATCTGTAGGGTAACCACTAAGAAAATAAACTAAAATATACTGGAAATAAAATGAGAGGAGAATAAAAATTATACACTACACAAATCAACTAAACAGAAATGAAGGCAGTAATGGAGATATTGTGGGAAAAAACGATTGAGAAACACAGAAAACAAATAGCTAAGTGGCGAAAGAAAGAATTTCCTTAGTAATTTAAGTGAAAATGTATTATATTAAATGATCCACAAAAATATAGAGATAGAAAGGATAGAGAAGAAAATATGATTAAATTGAACAACTAATGGGTCAAACAAGAAATCAAAAGAGAAATTAAAAAATAGATAGAAGAGGGGCTGGCCTGGTGGTGCAGCAACGGGTTAAGTTCGCATGTTCCCCTTTGGTGGCCAGGGGTTCACCAGTTTGGATCCCAGGTGTGGATCTATGCACCGCTTGTCAAGCCATGCTGTAGCAGGCATCCCACATACAAAGTAGAGGAAGACGGCATGGATGGCAGCTCATGGCCAGTCTTCCTCAGCAAAAAGAGGAGGATTGGTGGCAGATGTTGGCTCAAGACTAATCCTCCTCAAAAAAAAAAAAAAAAAGACAGATGAGATACATGAAAATGGTAATAGAGTATACCAAAACTTATGAAAGCAGCTAAAGCAGTTCCGAGAAAGAAGTTCATAGCGATAAATGCCTACCTCAAGAAAGAAGGAAAATCTCAAATAAACAACCTTACTTTACACCTCAAGTAATTAGAATGAGAAGAACAAATGAAACTCAAACTTATTAGAATGAAGGAAATAAAAAAATTCAGAGTGAAAATAAATGAAACAGAGACTAAAAAAATAATAAAATGATCAACAAAACCAAGAGCTGTTTCTTTGAGAAGATAAAAAATTGAAAAACTTTAACTAGATTCACCAAGAACAAAATAGGGAGGACTCAAAGAAATAAAACCAGAAATGAAAAAGATGTTGCAACTGCTAGCACAAAAATACAAAGGATCATAAGAGTCTAGTATGGACAGTTATACAACAACAAATTGGACTATCTAGAAGAAATGGATAATTTCCTAGAAACGTATATTCTTCCAAGACTAAATCATGAAGACATAGAAAATCTGCACATAAAAATTGATAGTAAGGACATAATAAAAAAATCTCCCAAAAAACAAAAGTCCAATCCTAGAAGGCATCACTGGTGAATTCTACCAAACATTCAAAAGAGAATTAATAAAATCCTTCTCAAACTCTTAAAAACATAGAAGAGGAGGAAACACTTCCAAACTCATTTTATGAGGTCAGCATTACTCTAAGGCCAAAACCAGACAACGACATCACAAGAAAAGAAAATTACAAGCTAATATCTCTGATGAACATAGATGCAAAACCCTCAACATAATATTAGCAAAATAAATTCAACAATACATTAAGAGCATCAAACACCATGATCAAATGATATTTATTTCAGGGATGCAAGGATAGTTCAACATCTGCAAATCAATCAATGTGATGCACTAATATCGACAAAATGAAGGGTAAAAACCATATGATCAGCTCAACAGATGCAGAAAAAGCATTTCACAAAATTCGACATTGATTTGTGATAAATCTCAACAATGTGAGTATAGAGGGAATGTTCCTCACCATAATAAAGACCATATATGACAAAACCACAGCTAACATCATACTCAATGGTGAAATTCTGAAACCTTTTTCTTTAAGATCAGGAGCAAGACAAGGATGCCAATGCTCAGCACTTTCGTTTACCATCATTTTGGAAGTGCTAGCCAGAGCAATTAAGCAAGAAAAAGAAATAAAGGCATTCAAATAGAAAAGAAAGAAGTAAAACTTTCACTATTTGCAGATGACTTGATATTATGTATAGGAAACCTTAGAGACTCCACAAAAATTGTTACAACTGATCAAAGAATTTAGTAAATTTGAAAGATTCAAAATCAATATACAAAAATCCGTTGCATTTCTATACACTGATAATGAACTATCAGAAAGAGAAATTAAGAAAACAATTGCATTTACAACTGAATCAAAAGAAGAAAATATCTAGGAATGAATTTAACCAAGCAGGTGAAAAACTCACACTGAAAACCATACGACATTGATGAAAGAGACTGAAGAAGACACAAATAAGTGGAAAGATATTCCTTGCTCATGGATTGGAAGAATTAATGTTGCTAAAATGTTTCTCCTTGTCCTATTCCTGATCTTAGAGGACAATCTTTCAGCATTTTGCCATTGAGTATGATATTAGCCACAGGCTTGTCATATATGGCATTTATTAATATTGAAGTATTTCCCTCTATACCTGTTTTGTTGAGAGTTTTTTTTTTAAATCACAAATGGATGTTGAATTTTGTCAAATGCCTTTTCTGCATCTACTAGCTGATCATATGATTTTTACCCATCATTTTGGTAACGTCATGTATTACATTGATTGAGTTGCAGATGTTAAACCATCCTTGCATCTCTGGAGTAAATCCCGCTTGATCATGGCATATGATGTTTTTAATGTACTGTTGAATTTGATTTGCTAATATTTGTTGAGAATTTTTGTGTGTGAATGTTTTATATTCTCACTTAAAGTGGAACCACCTGTAGTTCTTGGGAAAAAAGGATTTACTACTTTGTGTGTTCTCAAGAAATGTTTGTGCATTGATAGAACAATAACAATCATTATCATGAATATTTTGAGTGGTTATCACTTTAGGCACTGTAGCACAATATATACATATACCTCCTTCCAAGTATATTATGTTATGATGATGAACACAATGCTATTATATGAGCTTTATTGCAAATGTTAGCTAAAGGTTTCATAAACACAAAGTGGAGAATCTGGTATTTAATGCCAGATATGTTTGTCTGCATATTATATGCTTATAACTACTGCACTATATAGGTACTGGTTACAGCATGAACTTACGGGAAAGAAAGACTATAAAGCATTTCCAGTAATAAGGGCAGCAGGTGTTTTTGCCAGGGCTGAGACAAAAAGTCATTATTGGTGTAAGATGGTGATGAATGAGAAATGAACAGGCTGAATATCTAGGTGTATGAGGATTCTATCAATCAAGTCTTAGTAGAGTATAGGTTAATTACTCAAATGTCATAATATAAATCCAAGTAATTACTCACTCTGTTGTGACTTTTAAAATCCATAAGCTTTAAGGAATATGTTATGTTTTGGATATGACATATTCTCCTGAGATGTGCATTACAACTTTGCTTGTGGTGGCACAAGTTCTTAAATTAATGGGAATAAAATGGACTCCAATTAGGAGGTAATTTTCAGTGCCAGAGGTTTTTGCTTTAGACAGGACAAGATTTGAGTTATTCTTTCAACAAACCCATTCTGGTCCTGTGATTTATACATATTATCCCTGCTGATAGTTTTGGTGTTTGGGAGAGCATTTTTGGTTTTTTTTCATTTGCTTAAAGATTTTGTTCTGGAAAAGACACTGAAAAGAAACTGCCAAGGAAGAGGTCTTACTAACTATGCTGCAGCCACTATTCCTTCTTTAGATTATGTCAATTTGTTTGACAACTTGAGGTCGTTACCATAACTTTTCACTTTCATTGGGGTAATATTTCCTATGCCTGCTCATGTCATCATTTACACATTAGCTAAATTGTTGATTCTCCTGAGAAAACATTCTGATCAATCAATTCAAAGTAGATTTTTACCATTCTTTCTCATATTGGAACTTTGTTATATATACAATTATGTGTTTATTTGTGTACCGTTTTGTGTTTGTCTTTTTTATTAAACTTAAGTATCTGAGACTAAGAACTACATTTATTTTTTTATTTCTTTAAATTTTTTTCATAAGGAAGATTGGCCCTAAGCTAACATCTGTTGTCAGTCTTCCTCTTTTTTGTATGTGGGACACTGTAAAGCTTGATGAGCGGTGTGTAGGTTCATGCCCGGGATGTGAACCAGTGAACCCTGGGCAGCCAAAGCAGAGAGCATGGACTTAACGACTATGAAACAGGGCCAGCCCCAGAACCACACTTATTTTCCATGGATATATACACCCAGGGTCCATGTATATATATACCCATATATATATTTCATGAATATATACACCCCGTGGCTGACACTCATTTGGGATCAACAAACAATTGAGTAAATTCTTATCAATTGTGCAAATATTTAAGGTGAATTAAGTATGCCATAAATTTCTGGGATACTTTTAGCTTGTTTAGTGACAGTTTGTGTACCTATCACCCATGTTTATGTCAATTTTCTGCCCTAGAGGCAATGCTGTAAGTTTATTTTTGTGTTATCAAAGAGAATTAGTAGAAGTAATGTAAACACACTCATGATATTTCTCAACAAGCAGAGCTGGATGCCCGTAGACATTTTTTTTTATTAATGTTATGATATATTACAACCTTGTGAGATTTCAGTTGTAGATTATTGTTAGTCATGTTGTGGGTACACCACTTCCCCCTTTGTGCCCTCCCCCCACCCCCCCTTTTTCCCTGGTAACCAACGATAAGATCTCCTTGTCAATATGTTAACTTCCGCCTATGAGTGGAGTCATATAGAGTTCGTCTTTCTCTGACTGGCTTATTTCGCTTAACATAATACCCTCGAGGTCCATCCACGTTGCTGCGAATGGGCCAATTTTGTCTTTTTTTATGGCTGAGTAGTATTCCATTGTGTATATATACCATATCTTCTTTATCCAATCATCAGTTTCTGGGCATGTAGGTTGGTTCCACGTCTTGGCTATTGTAAATAATGCTGCGATGAACATAAGGGTGCAAGGGACTCTTGGGATTTCTGATTTCAGGTTCTTAGGATAGATACCCAGTAATGGGATGGCTGGGTCATAGGGTATTTCTATTTTTAACTTTTTGAGAAATCTCCATACTGTTTTCCATAGTGGCTGTACCAGTTTGCATTCCCACCAACAGTGTATGAGGGTTCCTTTTTCTCCACATCCTCTCCAACATTTGTCACTCTTGGTTTGGATGTTTTTGCCAATCTAACGGGTGTAAGGTGATATCTTAGTGTAGTTTTGATTTGCATTTCCCTGATGATTAGCGATGATGAACATCTTTTCATGTGTCTATTGGCCATATTTATATCTTCTTTTGAGAAATGTCTGTTCATGTCCTCTGCCCATTTTTTGATCGGGTTGTTTGTTTTTTTGTTGTTAAGCTATGTGAGTTTTTTGTGTATTATGGAGATTAACCCTTTGTCGGATAAGTGGCTTGTAAATATTTTTTCCGAATTAGTGAGCTGTTTTTTTTGTTTCAATCCTGTTTTCCCTTGCCTTGAAGAAGCTCTTTAGTCTGATGAATTCCCATTTGTTTATTCTTTCTATTGTTTCCCTCAACTGAGGAGTTATAGTCCGAAAAGATTCTTTTGAAATTGATGTCAAAGAGTGTACTGCCTACATTCTCTTCTAGAAGACTCATTGTTTCAGGCCTAATCTTTAGGTCTTTGATCCATTTTGAGTTTATTTTGGTGTGTGGTGAAAAAGAATGGTTAATTTTCAATCTTTTTCATGTGGCTGTCCAGTTGTCCCAGCACCATTTGTTGAAGACAGTTTCTTTTCTCCGTTGTAGGCCCTCTGCTCCTTTGTCGAAGATTATCTGTCCATAGATGTGTGGTTTTATCTCTGGGCTTCCAATTCTGTTCCATTGATCTGTGGACCTGTTTTTGTACCAGTACCATGCTGTTTTGATCACTGTAGCTTTGTAGTATGTTTTGAAATCGGGGATTGTGATTCCTTTGGCTTTGTTTTTCTTGCTCAGGATTGCTTAGCAATTCGCGGTCTTTTGTTGCCCCATATGAATTTTAGGATTCTTGTTCAATTTCTGTAAAGAATGTTCTTGGGATTCTGATTGGGATACCATTGAATTTGTAGATTGCTTTAGGTAGTATGGACATTTTAACTATGTTTATTCTTCCAATCCATGTGCATGGAATGTCTTTCCACCTCTTTATGTCGTCGTCAATTTCTTTCAAGAAAGTCTTGTAGTTTTCATTGTATAGATCCTTCACTTCCTTGGTTAAGTTTATCCCAAGGTATTTTATTCTTTTCGTTGCGATTGGGAATGGGATTGAGTTCTTGAGTTCTTTTTCTGTTAGTTCATTGTTAGTGAATAGAAATGCTACTGATTTATGTATGTTGATTTTATACCCTGCTACTTTGCTGTAGTTGTTGATTATTTCTAATAGTTTTTCTATGGCTTCTTTGGGGTTTTCTATATATAAGATCATGTTGTCTGCAAACAGCGAGAGTTTTACTTCTTCATTGCCTATTTGGATTCCTTTTATTTCTTTTTCCTGCCGAATTGCTCTGGCCAACACCTCCAGTACTATGTTGAATAGGAGTGGTGAAAGTGGGCACCCTTGTCTTGTTCCTGTCCTCAGAGGGATGGCTTTCAGTTTTTGTCCATTGAGTATGATGTTGGCTGTGGGTTTGTCATATATGGCCTTTATTATGTTGAGGTACTTTCCTTCTATACCCATTTTATTGACGGTTTTTATCATAAATGTGTGTTGGATCTTGTCGAATGCTTTGTCTGTACCTATTCAGATGATCATGTGGTTTTTGTTTTTCATTTTGTTGATGTAGTGTATCACGTTGATTGACTTGGGGATGTTGAACCATCCCTTGTGCCTGGTATAAATCCCACTTGATCATGGTGTATAATCTTTTTGATGTATTGCTGTATTCGGTTTGCCAGAATTTTGTTGAGGATTTTTGCATCTATGTTCATCAGTGATATCGGCCTGTAGTTCTCCTTCTTTGTGTTGTCCTTGTCAGGTTTGGGGATCAGAGTGATGTTGGCTTCATAGAATGTGTTAGGGAGTACTCCATCTTCCTCAATTTTTTGGAATAGTTTGAGAAGAATAGGTATTAAGTCTTCTTTGAATGTTTGGTAGAATTCTCCAGAGAAGCTGTCTGGTCCTGGACTCTTATTTTTGGGGAGGTTTTTGATTACCATTTCTATTTCCTTACTTGTGATTGGCCTATTCAGATTCTCCATTTCTTCCCGATTCAGTTTGGGGAGGTTGTTGGAGTCTAGGAAGTTGTCCATTTCTTCTAGGTTGTTCAATTTGTTGGCATATAGTTTTTCATAGTATTCTCTTATGAGCCCTTCTATTTCATTGGTATCTGTTGTGATTTCTCCTCTCTCATTCCTAATTTTATTTATTTGAGATTTCTCTCTTCTTTTCTTGGTGAGTCTGGCTAAAGGTTTGTCGATTTTGTTAATTTTTTCGAAGAACCAACTCTTTGTTTCATTGATCCTTTCTACTGTCTTTTTTGTTTCAATATCGTTTATTTCTGCTCTTATTTTTATTATTTCCCTCCTTCTTCTGACTCTGGGCTTTGTTCTTCTTTTTCTAGTTCTGTTAGGTGTCGTTTGAGGTTGCTTATGTGAGCTTTTTCTTGTTTAGTGAGGTGAGCCTGTATTGTGATGAATTTCCCCCTTAGGACTGCTTTTGCTGCATCCCAAATGATTTGGTATGTCGTGTTCTCATTTTCATTTGTCTCCAGATAATATTAGGTTTCTTCAATAATCCATTGTTCAGAAGCGTGTTGTTTAGTCTCCACATTTTTGCACCTTTCTCTGCTTTTTTCTTGTAGTTGATTTCTAGTTTCATAGCATTATGATCAGAAAAGATGCTTGACATTATTTCAACTCTCTTGTATTTGTTGATGCTTGCTTTGTTTCCCAAAATATGGTCAATCCTTGAGAATGTTCCATGTGCACTTGAGAAGAATGTGTAACCTGCTGTTTTTGGATGAAGTGTTCTATATATATCTATTAAGTCCATCTGGTCTAATTTTTCATTTAATTCTATTACTTCCTTGTTGATTTTCTGTCTGGATGTTCTGTCCATTGGTGTTAATGGTGTGTTGAGGTCCCCTACTATTATTGTATTGTTGTTGATGTCTTCTTTTAGTTCTGTTAAGAGTTGCTTTACAAATTTTGGTGCTCCTGTGTTGGGTGTGTATATATTTATAAGTGTTATGTCTTCTTGGTGGAGAGTCCCTTTTATCATTATGTACTGTCCCTCTTTGTCTTTCTTTATCTGTTTTGCTTTGAAGTCTACCTTGTCTGATATTAGTATAGCAACACTTGCTTTCTTTTGTTCATTATTAGCTTGCAGTATTGTTCTCCATCCCTTCACTCTGAGTCTGTGTTTGTCTTTGGGGCTGAGGTGTGTTTCCTGGAGGCAGCATATTGTTGGGTCTTGTTCTTTGATCCATCCTGCCACTCTGTGTCTTTTGATTGGGGAGTTCAATCCATTTACATTTAGAGTGATTATTGAGATGTGGGGGCCTACCACAGCCATTTTATGTCTTGTTTTCCAGTTTTCTTCAATTTCCTTTGTTTCTTGTCCCATGGTTTAATCTGTTCTGATGAAGAGCTGCTACTCTCTATTGTTGTCCTTCTACTTATCTCCTCTGCTCTTGGTTTTGTAGCCCCTTTTCTTTTTTTGATTTTTCAGGAATGAGGGTTTTCCTGAGGATTTCCTGAAGAGGAGGTTTTGTGGCAATGAACTCCCTTAATTTTTGTTTATCTGGGAAAGTTTTATTTCTCCATCATATTTGAAGGATATTTTCGCTGGGTAGAGAATTCTTGGCTGTAAGTTTTTCTCCTTCAGAGTTTTGAATATATCATTCCATTCTCTTCTAGCCTGTAAAGTTTCTGCTGAGAAATCTGCTGATAGCCTGATGGGGGTTCCTTTGTAGGTTAGTTTCTTCTGCCTGGCTGTCCTTAGTATTTTCTCCTTGTCGTTGACTTTTGCTAGCTTCACTACTATATGCCGTGGGGTTGGTCTTCTTGCATTGATAAAGTTTGGAGATCTATTGGCTTCTGTCACCTGAAGATCCATCTCTCTCTCTAGATTTGGGAAGTTCTCAGCCATTATTTCTTTGGATAGGCTTTCTGCCCCTTTCTCCTTCTCTTCTCCCTCTGGTATACCTATAATCCTTATGTTGCATCTCCTAATTGAGTTAGATAATTCTCGGAGAGTTTCTTCATTTCTTTTTAGTCTTAGTTCTCTCTCCTCCTCTGCCTTCAGCATTTCTATATTCCCATCTTCCAAATTGCTAATTCTTTCCTCCATATTATTGGCCCTACTGTTCAGTGCATCTAGGTCTTTCTTAATCTCCTCTATTGTGTTCTTCATTTCCAGTATTTCTGTTTCATTCTTCTTTATAGTATCAAACTCTTTTGTGACATAGCTCCTGATCTCGTTGAGTTGTCTATCTGAATTCTCTCTTAACTCATTGAGTATTTTAATGATGGCTGTTTTGAAGTCATCATCATTTAGGTTATATATTTCATTTTCTTTGGGATTGTTTTCTGTGTATTTGTTATTTTCCTTCTGTTCTGGAGATTTAATGTATTTTTTCATATTGCTTGATGTTGTAGATTTGTGCCTCCGCATAGAGATAGAGTTTAGTTACTGCTTCCACTTGTTTCTGCTGGTGTGGTGGAGGAGCAGCTGTTTATACTGCACCAACCAGGAATCCTATCCACAGTTGCCAACTGGGCCTGGGCCCCTCCTCGTAGTCACAGTGGTCCTTTGGATTCCCTCTTCTGCCATGGGGTCCGTCATGGAGGGGCTTCAGGCTGCTTGTGCCTATTGTTGCAGCCCACCTAGATGTGCTCCCTCCTTGGGGTCTGCAATGGTGTTATGGACTTTTCCAGCGGCCCGGGGTAGGATCACTTATATTTGCCTCTCTGTCACTGTCAGCACCCACAAAATCTCACTTGTCCACTATGGGTCACAGCAGAGCTTTTGGCATCTTCTACAGCCTGTGGTTAGCTCACCTAGCTATGCTACTTTTTTCCTGGGGTCTTCCAGCCTTGTGGCTGCCAGATGGGTGCTCTCTACTAGTGCTGTGCAGAGGCTTTCGCTGAGGCTGCTGTGAGCATATAGGGTTTCCCCCTAGTCTACGGAGCCGGGATGCTGGAACTCCACCCAGCCCCAGTCCTGTTCCCCAGGAACTCGGGGAGCCCTTTGCCCTATCTGGTGGATAGCCAGAGATCCTGATTTCAGTGGTAGCTGGTCAGCTGCTGCCCTGCCTGATATTCTCCTCTCCGGGACCCTCCTGGTGTTGTGGATGCTGGGCAGAGCCCCTCCACTAATGGCAGATGGAGAGTTTTGTCTGCTGCCCGGGTGGAACTCTGGAGCTTCCCCCCCGGGCCTTGGAGCCGGCCTCTGGAGCTCCACCCAGCCCCAGTCCTCTCCACGATCTCCGGTAATCCCTTGCCCCACAGTGCAGGCAGTGGCAGCTGGGAGGCCGCCGCACCCTCTGTGATTCTCTCTGGGACCCTCTGGGAGCCATGGACACCAGACTGGATCTCCCCGCCGATGGCGGGGCGAGACTCTCCCCGTGGGCTCAGGTGTCTAACTCTGGAGTTTCCCTCTGTGTTTAGGAGTAATTGTGGGGGGTTTAGGTAGGGCTTGGGTTACCTGTTTCCACCATCGCTCCTCTGGTGTGTGTTTGCTCCTGCCTTAGGTGTGTGTTGATCTTCTGGGGGCGCCTGTTGGAAGAAAGCCGCTTGCAGCTACTAGGCTGTTCAGTCAGGGTTGGAGAGTTTTCACCTATCTCCACCTCCTCCTGGAGGGAAGTCCGTCCGCCTTCCGATGTATAGTCACATGGGTCTCTCAGACGTCCTGAGATGCTTCTGGATATCCTTTGTTAAGCGATGAGTGTCAAAATAATTGTAGACTCGAAGGGGGACAGACAAAGAGGACTACTCATGGCACCATCTTGGATCTTCTCTCCTGCCTGTAGACATTTTAATCCCTTGTTCTCTAGTGTGAGGTAAGGAGTTGTTGCTGTCATGGGGGCTTTGTGCCCTGGGAGTTCTGTGATTGTGTAACTCCCTCCTGGTTCCCGGTCTTAAACTTTTCAAGTGCCTATATGACTCCATTGGACCTTATATTAGAGGTACCAGGTCAAGTGCCAGAGCACCTTGACCATTCATTCATTCACCTAATTCTTAATAATTGCCTAGTAACAACGATGACCTTCTGCAGACTGAGATTTATCAAGAGCCTGCAATAATGACCAGGGAAATAACTTCAAATAATAATGACTTTGACTATGGTTGCAATGATCACCCCTTTTCAGGTGTAAAACACTACAGGGACTCTCTTATTTTCTCATGACAGCAGCAGTCTTTCAGTGGGCATGTTGTTGGAGGCTACCTTTCTAATACTTCCATTTTAGAGAGGAAGATATAGAGGCTCAAAGGAATTAAATGTCCTATGTGAGAAGAGAGATCAGCACATCTAACAATAGAATTCATGTTAGCTACTTCCAAGGAAAATAAGTAGTTTTTCCCCGATATCTCTTCACTCTGGAGATGTTTTACCCTTTTGACTCAATGCTAAAGAAAACATCTCAACATGACATTTACTTTGTTTCATGGATCGAATTCATGATTTGAGACTTACATGTAAATGTGTGGATTTGCCTGTTGCATTGTTCAGGGAGCAAGGTAAACCTCTAGATCATATGTACAGTCTCTATGAATTTGCAGGGACAGAAGTAACAAGGAAAATGCATCAAGGCTGCCATTTCTCCCAGGTTCATCCCAACTCAATATTGAAGGTTTTGATCATTTTCATGTATCTGTGATTTACAACAAGGGAATATATGTCTCAAACACCATGGAAATCCTTAGGGAACATACATATTTATCATGTGACAAAAATCAAAGAACAAGAAGACCTTGAGTCACTGCTTTGCCACGTATGAGCTTATGTAACTTGGACTAGTTTTGAAACCTGTCTCAATTTTAGTTTTCTCTTTTGAAATATGGTAATATTAGCTATTTATGCTAATGCCAGGGTTTTTGAGAGTATCAAAAGGGGTTTCAATTTGAAAATTTGTTATAACCTGGAGAGCACATAACAACAGTAATAAAAAAGAGAAAGAATGAAGAAGAATAAATGAGGGGAAACCAGGCTATTAAACAAATTATAACAATGCGTTGAAGGAAGAGGTGTAAATATCACACAAAATGGAACAATTTATAGGAATGAGGAGATTTGGACTCCATTTATAATTCTGAAGATTTACTGGCATTGGGCACTCAGTTCACTATTAGATGAACTGACTGGTGGACTATAGTGTAAATGAGGTTATCTTCCCATCACACTCACCTGAGGAATTGAAAAACAATGCTCTCTGCTTGGGAATAGAGAATGAGAATATCCCATAATAATCATTAGTTTATATGTCTGTCTTCGTTTACTACACATCCTGAGGCTAAGGAATGTGTTTTGTATATCATTGTAGGCCTTAGAATTAGCATAAAACATGATACACCGTGAGCACTTACTTAGTACTTGAAGAGAGAACGAATGTTATATGAATGTCTGAACAGATTCCAGCCCTTTATTGGCTTAAGATTAGTGTTACTTAAAAACTATGTTCCTTTTAATTGTAGAAGGATTTTTTATTGGTGGGAAGGGAGAGGAAGTTGATTGCAAATATTTATGGATTTAGTTCTCATTCAGCTGGATTCAGAAAGAACATTATTTGCTCAAATTCACATTAGCTAATAAGTATATTTGATTCTCAAGACCATGATTTTTAATTCCCCACCTGGATCCAAATGACATTACAAACATCAGTCAGCCATGAATAAGGCAATATAATGAGTAACATTTTTGTGTCCAGGTCTGCGATAGGAAGTTTAGATTATATGTCACATATTATGGGAATATTTCTTAGTGAGTAAGCGCTCAGGCTTTGATTCAAAATGACATGGTTTCAAATTCCAACTCTGCTGCTTGCTAGCTTTCTGGTCTTTAGTGTGTCATTCATTGTCAGCAAGCTTCAGTTTTACCTTATGTGAAACAGTCATCTCTCACATGGTTGCCTGATAAGTTGATAGAAGTTATTATGCATGTGGTGCCCCCAAACTAACAAGTGCACAACAAATCCTAGCTATCATAGTTTAGGTCATTATTAAAGTTCTGATATCCTCTGACAGTGCTGATCATCTATGTAAGAAGACAAAGCTTAAATTAGATAAGGCAAATTATTATGAGTAACAAAGTGATAAATGGTTCTCTACTGATTATAATGGCAAGCCAGTGTCTAAGAGGGGAAGATACTGAAGACTGCATGGAAACTTTGAAATTTGTGCTAGTCTTTGAATAATAAAAATGAGATGTGTACTGGGAGTGCAGAGCATCTTGTCAGGAAGATTGCATTTTTGAATTATTTCCTGAGCACCAATATGTGGTGGTCTGATCCATAAAAAGTTTCCCATCTTGCAGCAAAGAATGATAAGAGATCAACAAATCCCTCAAGGGATTTTTATTCTTATCATTAGATTAATTTGATCACAGGAGTGTACCCAAAACTACTATATTTTCCCCAGGAAAATGCTGGATTAAAATAAACTTCTTCACTGTGTGGGGAAGAAAGATCGTAAAAAATAGAAACGCTTTTCAGTACTTTGTTTTTACACATTTAGGATCTTCTTGACAAGAGTATTGATGGAGGTAAGTAGTTGATGAGAGACTGTGAGAGACCACGAGTATGCTCCTTTCTGGATAATGGTGCTCTCCAGTGGCCTCCACACCACCAATAGCTGAAGTAAAGAGGAAGTGGGCAATTCTGCATGCTTCTATCAATACTTTTACCTTCCCTTTCCCACTCCCAACCTCATAGTCTGATTGTCGTCATCCACTTGGAGGCCTTAGGACTAATCTCATTGTTCTATTTCTAGCTGTGTCGCTCACCATAAAGCTGAGAAACCTAAGATCAACCCTCAATCCCTATTAAATAATGTTCATATCTTTTCACATCCTTTTTTCAGACCTCAGCTTCCACTCCTACTCAACTCCTGAAACCATTCCACCATGCCCACTGGAATTTATAGGCAGTCATCAACACAACCCAAAACACACTTAACCTCTCCCCTGAGAGTTCTCTTTATCTACTGTTCCAACTGGAATCTGTGTCCTGGGATAGTGTTTCCCTTGCAGTCACCTTGAATGGTGGCAATTTTCCCTCTCAAGTTCCTCTTAACACTGTAATGCCTCATGTTCTTGACTTTGTAAACAGTATAATACTCTCATTTTTATTTTCTCTAAACTCTTTCCTTTGGTGATGTTATTTAGACTTGTGAGTTTCAAATGATATATATATATATATGGTGAAAATTATAAATTACCAACAGAGTTCAAATTAATGTAATCTAATGCTGCCAGTCCTGTCCTCTGAATTCTAGACTTGTATACCCTATTTTTATGTAACACTTCTTCTTGGATGGCCAAAAGAGTTCTCAAACTCAGCATCACTAACCTGCAATGGTCTCTCATTTTTTCCCAAATATCTGTTTCTTCAATACCATTACTTCTATCACTACAAGAAAAATGGAGTTATCATTTTTCCCTCTCTCTAATGCTCTACATTCAATATACCAGAAAGTCCAGCCAACTCTACTTTTGAAATGTACCAAGAATTGCATAGTTTCTCATTACTTCTCTCATTACCAGCCTGATCCAAGTCATCACCATCTCTTGCGTAGATTAATGAGATTAATGCAAAGGAACATGTAATGGGTGAGATCACAGGATTCCAGATTTCATTCTCACTTGGAAGCCCTCCTAAACTTACCTACAATTTGGACCCCTGACACTAGATAGAGCCTGTCATTGTCTTGAAACATAATGTATTACTCTAGCTTTTAGATATAACAATATCTACATTTATAGGATGCTTTTAAAGTGCCAGACAGAATTGTTATCTCCATTTTAACAGGTGGGGAAACTGAGATCCAGACACACTACTTGATACTCAAGATGACTCATGAAATAAATAGACTCTTACTTGACATAACTGGACTGGCCAAAATATAGGTAGGAGAAGAATATTATGTGAAAAATCAAAGGAAGGTATGGAACAAATATGAGTGTGGAAAGAATCTGAAACAGAAGCAAACGGAATAAGTGAGGATATAGGACATTAGATTTCACACTTATCTGAAATCTCTCTGTTACAACATCTACCCCTCTAATTCATACATAGATCAATAACTCTGTCCTATTTATAATGTGTAAGAACTTACAATGTCAGTTTGCATTATCAATCCAGTGTGATGATGAGTTCAAGGGAAAATTGATGGCCGAGTGATATTGAGCAACACCCAAGGTCAGCCATCCAGTATATGGTGGAGCGAGAGTCCAGTCCCTAGTCTGGACTCATACTTTTAACTTTTATTCTCTAGATGTTTTTATTCCTTGTACATGAATTTCTATAGTATCCCACTGTGTGGTAATTACACATTCTATTGGTCCTATTATCCTGTGAGATATTGAAGACTATAACATGATATGTTAAACTATCTTTTGCTAGCATATAATTCAGAGCTTGACACAATGGAGATGATTGCAAAATGGTGATTCAAGTAAAACAAATTACATTATAGTAAACCCACTTTATTGAATGAGTAATCTGTGTTAGTGTTTGAAAATCTGAATTGAGAGGCTAACATAAACCCATCAGTGGTATTTCTGTGATTTTTGCATGTAAATCCATCTCTGCACTTTTGTTCAATTATTTGTAAGGATAGAGATATATTATCTCCAAAATACTTTTAGCTAGAACAACCTTTTAAAATTACAGTTTATTGTTATGCCCACGTTAAATTCAGAGAATACTGATAGAAAGCATACATTGGACATAATGATGGCTCTAAGCACAACTACTATCCAGATCCTCTTTTCTCATTGCTATAGGGCATTCACCTAATCCACAAATGACCCCAATCGAAACAGTACAGATGTGACTGAATTTATTCTTGTGGGGATAGCTGATGACCCAAAACTGCAGACTCCACTCTTTATAATGTTCACTCTCATCTATCTCACCACCCTGGTTTGGAACTTGGGGATGACCATGTTGATCCTGCTGGACTCTTGTCTCCACAGTCCCATGTACCTCTTCCTCAGTAATCTCTCTCTAGCAGACTTTCATTATTCCACAGCTGTCACTCGATAGCCGAATTCCTTGTAGGAAACAAGGTCATTTCCTACAATGCATGTGCTGCTCAGATAGTTTATTTTTCAGTCTTTCTCACTGTAGAAAATTTTCTCTTGGCTTCCATGTCCTGTGACCATGATGCAGCAGTGTATAAACCACTACATTACACCACCATCATGGCAACAAAGGTGTGTGTGTGTCTGGTCATAGGTTCCTATGTCCTTGGTTTCCTGGAGACTTCCATCCACACTGGGGACTTATTTCAGTCTCTTTTTCTATAGATCCAATGTGATCAATCACTTCTTCAGTGATGCTCCCACTCTCCTGGCTCCCTCATACTCAGACAACTGTATCAGTGAGATGGTTTTATTTGTTTTGGTGGGCATCAATGTCGGTCATCTTGATCCCCTACCTGTTTATGTTTGTCATCACCCTGAGGATACACTCATCTGAGGGATGCTAGAAGGCCTTTTCCACCTGTGCTTCCCACCTCACTGCCATCTTATATGGGACAGACATCTTCACATACTTACAACCCAGCTCCAGCCATTCCATGGACACAGACAAAATGGCACCTGTATTTTATGCCATAGTCATTTCCATGCTGAACCTGCTGGTCTACAGCCTGAGGAACAAAGAGTTAAAGAGTGCCGTTCAAACGGCTTTTGGGAAGGGAAAGTCCACTCTGATAGCCAATAGTGCTTGCATTCACAAGTCCCATAAGAGTGTAGCAAACAAAGAAACAATTTTTAACCAGCTATCCTTCCAGGGCTCAGTGCAGAGGGAACAGACAGAAATGCCCATCTCCCAGCCTTTCCTCCAAAGAGATGTATTTATATTCTTTAACACTGATGGTCAGTTTTCTAATTTAGCATGCATCTAGAGGATGACTGTGATTTTCCCCAGAGACTGTGGATGCCAGCAGATAGTACTTCTGCCTTCTCACTCGAGATAGCTACAAATTGTCAGTATCTCCCTGGAAGGAGCTGGTACTCATGTCTGGTACCCCAGCTATTGAAACTGCCACCCAAGGGACAGGTCCCTGGATAACCTGGCTCTGACAACCAGCGAGACTTGCACTCATGAGTCCCACATGACTGTAGCAAAAAAAGAAGCAGTTTTTCATCATCGCAGGAGCATCTCCCACCCCTAGCTATACATCCAAGTCCAGCACAAAAGGAGCAGGCCAAAAAGCTCATCTCCAGTTTCTACCTGGAAAGGCCCTAACTATATACTTTTCCAGCTACTGCCTAAGGAATTGGCTTCCAACAAGCCTGCATCTAGGTTCTAACTGACATCCTCCCCTTTTGGAGACTGACAGATTTCGGCACACCAAGCATAACTAGGAACCACTAAGAACGAAGAAGGAAGCTTGGACTATCACAAGGTTTGAGAGACAACCAGGAGGTCACACTGGGCTGATCAATAAGGTTCATCTCCTACATGAGACCACCTGTCAAGATGAGGAGAGTTGGTTATTTTATCCTCTGTGTAGGAACCAACAAAGAGCGTCAGGGGAAATGATGAAATAGAGGAATATGTTCCAAACAAAATTAGAAGACAAAACTCCAGAAAAAGACCTTAATAAAATGGAGACAAGTGATTTACCTGATAAAGAGTTCAAAATAATGGTCGTTATGTTACTCACCAAGGTCAGAAGAACCATGAATGAACAAGGTGAGAATTTCAACAAAGCAATAGAAAATATGAGTGCCAAACAGAAATCACAGAGCTGAGGAATATAATAACTGAACTGAAAAATTCAATAGAGGGGTTCATCTGCTGACTAGATCAAGCAGAAGAAAGGATCGGAGAACTCAAAGACAAGGCAGTAGAATTCATCCAATCAGAGGAGAAAAAGAATAAAAGAATAAAAAAGAGTGAATATAGCATAAGGTACTTATGGAACACCATCAAGTGGACCAATATATGTATTACAAGGATCCCAGAAGGAGAAGAGAGTGAGAGAAGGGCAGAAAGCTTGTTCAAAGAAATAGTCACTGAAAAATTCTCTAACCTGGGGAAAGAAACAGACATCCAGATCTAGGAAGCTCAGAGAGTTCCAAATAAGATATATCTAAAGAGCCCCACATTGAGACACATTATAATTAAACTGTCAAAAGTGAAAAACAAGGAGAGAATCCTAAAAGCAGAAAGAGAAAAACAGCTTGTTGCAAACAAGATAACTGCCATAAGACAATAGGCAGATTTTTCAGCAGAAACTTTGCAGACCAGAAGGGAGTGGCACAATAAATTCAAATTGCTGAAAGAAAAAAATTGCCAACCAAGACAGTCTACCCAGCAAAGCTGTCATTCAGAATTGAAGGAAAGGTGAAGACTTTCACAGAAAAGCAAAAGCTGGAGTTCATCACCACTAGACCAGCCTATAAGTATTGGTAAGGAGACTTCTTCCAGGTGACACTTTATATTTGTATTCTTCCCTCCCACACATATCAGTTATCACTGACATTGCTTTAAGTTGTTAAAATAGACAGTTAAAAATAAAAGATATTTCAAGTAAGCCTTATGGTAACAGCAAAGCAAAAGCCTATAGTAGATACATAAATTATAAAGAGGAAGGAATCTAAGCATACCATTGAAAAAAATCATCAAATCCCTAAGGAAGAGACAAAGGGAAGAAAGGAACAAAGGAATTACAAAACAGCCAGAAGACAATTACCAAAAAGGTGATTGTAAGTCCATACTTATCAATAATTACTTTAAATATAAATGGACTGAATTCTCCAATCAAAATACATAGAGTGCCTGAATGGATTAAAAAACAAGATCCAAATTTATCTTGCACAAAAGAGACTCACTTCTACTTTAAGGATGTACACAGACTGAAAGTGAAGGGATGGAAAAAAATATTCCATGCAAATGGAAACCAAAATAAAGCTGGGTTAGCTATACTTAGAATTTTTAGGGCAGTGAAAATGCTCTGTAGGATACTATAATGATGGATACATGCCACTCTACATTTGTTCAACCCTACAGAACGTACTACACAGCAGTGAACTTTAAGATAAACTACGGACTTTGAATGATTATAAGTTTAGGTATGTTATGTCCTCATCTTCAATCATCTCAAAGTATTTTCTACTTTATCTTCTGATTTCTTCTGGTTATTTAGGAGATTGTTAATCAATGATACATATCTGTGCATTTTAAGGATTATTTCAAAAATCAAGAATAGTATTTACTTCATGGGAATAAGTGTGAGGGAATCAAGGAACGCTTTGATGTAATGCCCTATATTGGCTCTATTTCTGGAAGTTCAATATAGATATATATGCATATAGAGTTAAAATGCATATTTATGTTTATATATAAATTTTTTTGTATATATACAAATATATACATATATACACAGATATAATATATACATAGGTTAAATATAAACTATGTATATAATGTATATAGAGAGTTCATAAAACATATATGTCATATAAACATTTTATGTATCAATAGCTTAATTTTTAATAGATTTTATTTTTTAGAGCACATTTAGGTTCACAGCAGGGTTGAGCAGAAGGTCGAGAGATCTTCATATACCTCCGGTTCCCACACACGCATAGCCTCCTCCACCATCAACATCTTTCAACAGAGTGGTACATTTGTTACAAATGATGAACCTACATTGACCCATTTTGAGTCATTTTTGTTTTGCTGACAGAACCACTTTAGTATAGACTCGTTGGAAAATGGTTGTCTCAATTTTTGTTATCCAAGAAAGCTTTATTTTCTCTTCATTTTTAAAAGATATACTTTTTATAAGATTCTGGTTGCATTTACTTTCAGTTCTTTAAAGGCATCATTTCACACTATTCTGTATTCCATCACATTTGTTGAGAAATTAGGTGACAGTGTCACTGCTACTGTTTTTGACAATACTATTTATTTATTCTGTGGCTGCTTTTTCGCTATTTTTAATTGTTACTTTTATGATGTCTTTAGGTGTATTTTATTTTTATTTTTGAGATTATTTCAATTATTGAGTTATAGTTGACTTGTAACATTGTTTAAGGTGTATGTGTTGATTTGATACATTTACATATTGTAACATGATTATCACAATAGTGTAACTTAACACTTCTATCACATCATACAATTATCATTACTTTTTTGTGGTGAGATCATTTAAGATCTAGTCTCTTAGCAACTTTGGAGTATATAATACAGTATTGTAGATTATAATCACTAGGCTGTGAATTACATCTCCAGAATTTATTCATCTTCCAGTTACAGGTTTGTACTCTTCAAACATAGACCTTCTTGAAAAATGCCATTTAATAAAGATACTTTTTTCTGTTTTGTTTTGGAAAAAACTTGGCAGGTACTCTTTAAGTATTGTTTCAACCATTATTATCTCTCCCCTATCTTTCTTAGTCTCTAACACATGTACAAACAACCTTTTCACCATATCCCTTAAGGTCTTTTCTTTAATTTCTATCTGTATTTTGCTCCATTTTTTAGCCTGGATATTTTCTACTGAGCTCTTTACTAGTTTACACTTGTGTTGTATCTAATACAATTTAAGCAAAATATTGAATTCTTATACTTAGTAAGAAAGTAGGGAGTTTACCCCAAACCATTTATTTCCTCTCTAGTACTTTGACTCTTATATTCATGAATCCCTCAGTTATTCCTTAATGCTTTTACATGGGGCCTGCCTGGTGGCACAGCAAGTTAAGTTCGCATGTTCTGCTTCAGTAGCCTGGGGTTCACTGGTTCAGATCCCAGGTGCGGACCTATGCATGGCTTGGCGAGCCATGCCGTAGCAGGCGTCCCACATATAAAATAGAGGAGGATGGGCACAGATGTTAGCTCAGGGCCAACCTTCCTCAACCAAAAGGGGAGGATTTGGAGTGGATGTCCTCAAAAAAAAAATACTTTTACACAACTTTTAAAGAAATATACTTAGTTTCTACAATTGTTCTTACTGGCTGAATTAGACTGTTTTCTACCTGGTTACAAGCCCTGATAGTCCTTTTTACTAAATTATATGCCAGATTTCTCAGCCATGAGATGACCCATGAAAGAGTTAAGATCACTGTATGTACATCCCATAACTCAATCTACTTCTCTTCTAAGTAACAATTATCGCAACTCTATGTACTGTTTCACTTATCTTATTAAATGCTGTAAATAGGATTGTAAATAGCTTCATGAGGACAATTAGTTGGTATGTCTGTCCACTGACTTTTGAAATGAGTTGATTTGAAAATTCCCTTACATCTGGAAGAGGAAGGAGAGATGGACATCTGTTTTTTTTTTTTTCAGTTAACTCACTGGATGACTAAGTATTCCAGATTATCACCTTCTTTATTTAGCAAATATAAAGTTTCTGAAGTAAATCCAGACTATTTTATCATACTACTAGACTCTATATCTGTATCTATCTATATATTACCTATCTGTCACTTATCTATAATCTATCTTTTCCCAACCATATCTCATCTCATTCTAACTGTACTATATATTGTCACACTGTGACATAGATAATATCAGTATCCCAACTTTATCACAGGTAATTTTCAAAGGTGTCACAGATAAAAAATTGAAAAGTCTGGTATTTAAAACCAGATGTATTTCTTTGCAGTCTGTGTTCACAAGCATCACACTATACTGATGCTGGTAACAACATGGACCTAGAGGGAAAAAAGTTTGTGATTCATTTACAGTAGTGAGAACAGCAGGTATTCCTGCTGGGACAAAACAAAAAGACATTAGTCATGTGGGATGGTGATGACTGAGACATGAACAGGCTGAATACCTTGGTGTAGGAGTATAACACTCACTCACATCTCAATAGAGAAGAGGTTAATTATTCAAAACCTCTAGGTAAATCATAAGAACGACTCACATTAACATGGATTTTTAAGCCCATAGGCTGTAAGTAATTCTTTAAGGATATGATAGATACTCCTTAAAATGGAAATGGCTTTTCTGACAATTATCCAGGTTCCCAACAGATAGTTTCCAATTTGAAGCTAATTTTGAATTGCAATGGTTATTACTTCTGGCAGGACAATATTTGAGCTATCCTTATAACATGCCTATTCTGGTCATGTGACCCAGACCAATAACCCTGATGATTTTTTTGGTATTGAGGATAGATGTTTTTGTTTGGTTTTATTCAAGTTTTATTCTGGGAGGATGCTGAAATGGAATATGCCAAGGAAGAGGGCTTGCTGCCTATGCAGCAGACATATTGGCTTCTTTTAGATTCTGCCAACTTTTTTGAAATTTGGGGTCGTTAGTACATACTTTTCATTTTTCTTGGAATGATCTTTTTCACACTGGTTCTTTGTCACTTGTAGGCCTGGCTAAAATGAAAACTCTGGACTTTTTCTCTTGGCTTGAGGTTCTCCTAACATCAGACACTGGCCACAGCTAGAAGCTTGCTTCTTTTTTTATTATAACTGTACAATTTTGTCTTCGTAAATGTATTATACATGCAAATTTATATATGAAATGCTGTGAGTCAATTGTGATAATTTGAATCATATTTTAAGTATACACTAAACTTTTCAATCAATCATAAAGTTATTGATCCCCTCTTCAAAAAAAAAAGATTCCTGAGACTGAGAAAACATTATAAAAAGCCAATATAAAGTAAATTTCTTCTTTTCTCTCTCATTTTCCATGCAGTATTATGTTTATTCTATACATAATTATATATATGGAATTTTGTTCTACATATAATTACATGCTTCTTCAGATGTTTCCTCGTTCAGTGTCTATCTTCTGCATTAGACTTAAGCACCTTGATTTCAAGAATGATGTTTATTTTGTGTAAGTCTGTATTCTCAGGGCTCATGATTGTGGCTGAAACACATTTGGGATCAATAAACAGTTAAATGAATTCATACTTCTTTTGAATGGTACAATATTTAAAGGGAATTAAGGGAAGCACTAATTCTTGGGGTACACTCGTCTTGTTCAATGACAGAGCCCACATCTCTATCACCCAATATTTATGTCAAATTGCAGCTTTTAGGTCATACTGTGGTTCTATTTGTATATTACCAATAAGAATAATGGCAAATAGTGTAAATACACCCCTGATCTCCCTCAACAAGCATAGCTGGATCCCCCTAGATGCTTTAATCAGTTTTTCTCTAATTAGGTGAGACAAGGAGCTTTGTAGCCCTCATAGGGTATTTGTCCCATGAGAGTTCCATGACTATAACTCCCACCTGAATCCCATTAGTTAACCTTTGAAATCTCCACATGACTCAATTTGGCCTCATATTAGAGGGTGCAGCCCAAGAACCAGAATTACTTTGGCCATTCCTTTATTCATCTCATTTGCTAATAGTTGTCTAGTAGCAATAGGACCTTCCGCCAAACTGTGATATTACTAAGAGCATTTGATAATGTCCAGGGAAAACAACCTCAAATAATAGTGATGTTGATTGTGATTATGATGATCACCCCTTACCAAGTATAAGGCAATTTAGGGATTTCCTTATTTTTTAAATCATAGCAGCAGTCTTCAGGGAGGATGCCGTTGGGGTAAATTTTTATCATTTCTCCTTTATAAATATAGATATTGACGTTCAAAGAGCTTAGAGGCTGATCTAAAAAGAATGAGCAGCAGATACAGAACTAGAATTCTCATTAGTTGATTCCAAGGCCAACAGTATTTATCTCTTCAATTTTTCCTGCATCTAAAGAGCTTTAAACTTTTTGGCCAAACACTAAAGAAAAATATCCCAGTAGGGTGCTTACTTTATTTCACAGGCTGAATTTCTGATTTGAGATGCACTCACATATGAAGGTGCTGGACGTGCATGTTGTATTGTTCAGGGAGTAAGGTAAGTCTACAAATCTACTAGGTCAGATCTACTGTCGGCATAGATTTGCCTGGATAGAGGTAATCAGGAAAATGCATCAAGGAAACCATTTCTCTTTCAATTAACTCAGAGCTTGGACTTGAATTTTTTGAATATTTCCTGTATCTGTTTTATAAAACCAGAGGTTATGTGTCTAAACACTGTAGAGATCCTATTAGAATATGTATATTTATCATGTGACATAGAAGAAAATCACGAGAAGAATTTGAGTCTCTGTTTTGCTAATTATAAGCTTTTATGACTTTGGACAAATTATTTAGACTATTTCAATCTCAGTTTTCTCTTTCAGGGAATGTGCTAATAGTAGTTATCTTGACTACCATGTTTTAACTTTATTTTTCCTCCAGGAAGATATTATATTGAAATCTAAGATTTTACATGTGGAAAAGAAAGTTGGCAAAAAGTTTTGAAATGATCCCCAGCACAGTGGGTTTTTTCCCCCAGAATTTTAGAAATCTCTATTTGTGCTATTGACTCAAGTGGGTAGTTTTTTACAGAATCAAGAGGGTGCCCTAGTCACCCTGCTCTGGATAAGTGACCCTCATAGCACTAGTATCATGAGTGAACTCTGCCCAGAATCTCCATGCTTCTGTCATGACCCTCACCTGTCTAATCACCTTTCCAACCCCTACCCTTACCTTGAGACCCAGCAGTCTAACCTCATTATTATATTTATTGCTATGTCACTCATCAAGAAACTGAGGATTGTCACATCGGCCCTCAGTTTCTACAAAATAATGTCCATACATCTCTGTATATCCCCTTTACTGATCACAACTTTCACTCCTGCCCAACTCCTGGAATCATTCCACTCTGGACTTTATTGTCAGTCATCAACATAACCAAATATACACTTTACCTCTCCTCTGAAAGTTACCTTTAACTACCTGGTCTAATTGAAATCTGACTGTGTTCTGGGACAGTGCTTCTCTTGTATCCATCTCAAGTGGTAGCAATTTTCCTCCTTATCACTAAGTCTCATTTTTTTGACCTTGTAACATTTGTCTGTCTAAACTCCTCCTCTGGTGGTGTTATCTAATCTGGTGGATTTAATATGATACATGTATGTTGAACCATTAGAAATTGCCAACATTGTTCCAAGTAATATAATATGAAGCAGTCAGCTCTCTCTTCTGAACTTAAGACTTGTATATTCAATTATTTATGCAACACTTCTACTTGGATGGCCAAAAGGAATCTCAAACTCAATGAAATAATCTCTTTTCCTCCTTTTCCCAAACATCTGCCTCTTCTACATCATTCCATGCATCACTACACAAAAGTAGGAATCAACACTGACCTCTCTCTTTCTCTAATACCAATATTCAATATATCAGGAAACTCAGCCAGCTCAACTTTTGAGATATATGCAGGATAGAGTAATTTTTCATTTTCTCTCTCAGTACCACCTTGGTCTAAGCAATCATCATCTCTTACCTAGAATATTACAATCACCTTTAATTTTATCCCGCTAAATTCAATTATGCAACAGATATACCAGAGTGGTCCTTTAAAAAGAGAATTCAGAATATGTCACTTTTTCTCCAAATCTTATGAAGCTTTCCAATCTCACTCAGAATACAAGCCTAATAACTTAAAGTAGTGTATGAGGTGATGACAGTTTCACCTTGCTGTACCTCTCTGACCTAATCTTTCCTTCCCTCTGAAGTCTTATTGATGTTCTTGTCCCTGGAACAATATCGGTTCCTGGAACAATGTTCAAACACCAGAACCACGCACATGATGTTTCTTCTTCCTGGAGCACCGTTCCCCCAAATCTACTGAAGTCTTGCTCCCCTGCTTTCTTCAGGCATTTGCTCAAAAGTCTCATTTTTATGAATAGGTCTCTCCAAGACCACCATGTTTAAAATTATATGCACTTATTTCTAACCTTACCTATCCCCCAGTTAGCTTTTTAAAAGTTTTCCAGACATATTATATACTTTTCCTATTCATTTTATTTTATATCATCCTCTTTTTCTAAAATGCAGACTGTACAAATTGCTGCTTTTCCTTTTATTTCTAGTACATATGGCAATGTATAGTAGCCACTCAAGAATTATTGAATAAAATTTGTGACTGGATCAAATATTTAATTGCTGTAGTAGAAATTAATCTCTTAACTATTTAGCTAAAATTTTAGAGTGGATAAAATTTTCAGCCTCCATTCTGGGAAGATTCTTGATTTAGAAAAATAAGTGGAAATTTCCTAATAGGACTTTATATAGGCTTCAAAAAATGCCCTTATATAGTTTCTAACTTCAGTGATAACGTATTCATATTTGTATTTTTCTTATCTGTGATAGTGGAATCCTATGTTTTTCAGGTTCTGAGAATGGAAGGTTAATGGGACAAACAAACAAAAAAAAAAACCCCAACTCGTCTACACATTGAATTCTCCAAGAAAAGATACATTTATTGAATGCTTATTTAGTGCCAGACAATAGTATTATCATCATTTTACAGATGGGAAAACTGAGGCCTGGACACATTAGTTAATCAAGGTGACTCAGAAAATAAATGGATTCTTGGTTGTCCCTGCTACCAGATAGACCGAATCCTCTGTCTGAATCATTGTATCTAGCAGCTTACAGAGTCAGAATTTGCATTATCAACTTAGTCTGATGGGAAAACCGCTAGCACAGTGATGTTACACATTACCCAGCTTCATTGATTCTGTGCATGATGGAGCCTGGATTTGCATCTTTTAATATGGCTTAAATATGGCTCCAGATCAGGGATATCTGAATGCAAAAGTTAAAAACTGTGTAAATGAAATAAAAGTTAAAAATATTATTTTATAAATGTCTTTATTCCCTGTACATGGATTTCTACTCTTTTCCCACTATGTGGCAAATTATGTACCCTGTCTACTGTGGACATGTTTTAACTATCTTTCGCTGTCATATAACACTGTTCATGACACAATGGAAAAGACAAAAATGACAATTGAAGTAAAATCAATTGTTTCACATTAATTTTACCAAGCTATTCTAGTTTAGTGTGAAGAATAATTTGTGATTACTTTGTAAACTTTGAATTGAAAGTCTAACCTGTTCCAGTTAGCAACTAATCTGATGATCTTGCATAAATACTTTCTTTTCTTCTCTTTACCTTAATTCAATAATCTATGAAATTAGGAGATTGGGATACATTATCTCCAGCTCCTTTTATCTGGGATATTCTATGATCTGTCAATAACTTAATATTGCATTTAGTTGTCATGGCCATGCTTTAGATCTACAGACTCCTGGAAACAAGTTACTGCAATACTGAAATAAGGCACAGAGTGGACATGCTGATTGATTTCAGCAGTCTTCCTTCCATTTATCATTCTGATTCTGTTTTCTCATTGCTACAGGGGAGCCACATAATTCCTAATTCATCCCCATGGAGAACAGTACAGAGGTGACTGAATTCATTCTTGTGGGGTTAACCGATGACCCAGAATTGCAGATCCCACTCTTCATAATCTTCTCTCTCATCTACCTTATCACTCTGGTTGGGAACCTGGGGATGATCAAGTTGATTCTGTTGGATTCTCGTCTCCACACTCCCATGTACTTGTTCCTCAGTAACCTCTCTCTGGTGGACTTTGGTTATTCCTCAGCTGTCACTCCCAAGGTGATGGCTGGATTCCTCACAGGAAACAAAATTATCTCCTATAATGCTTGTGTCACCCAGTTCTTCTTCTTTGTAGCTTTTATCACTGTAGAAAGTTTCCTCTTGGCCTCAATGGCTTATGACCGCTATGCAGCAGTATGTAAACCCCTGCATTACACCACCACCATGACGACAAGTGTGTGTACACGTCTGGCTATAGGCTGCTACTTCTGTGGGTTCCTGAATGCCTCCATCCACACTGGGAACATTTTCAGGCTCTCCTTCTGTAGGTCCAATGTGGTTGACCACTTTTTCTGTGATGCTCCTCCTCTCCTGACTCTCTCATGCTCAGACAGCTACATTAGTGAGATGGTTATTTTTTTTGTGGTGGGTTTCAATGCCCTCTTTTCTATCCTGGTCATCTCGATCACCTACCTGTTTATATTTATCACCATCCTGAGGATGCGCTCATCTGAAGGACGCCAGAAGGCCTTTTCCACCTGTGCTTCCCACCTCACTGCTGTCTCCATCTTCTATGGGACAGTTATCTTCATGTATTTACAGCCTAGCTCTGGGCACTCCATGGACATAGACAAAATAACATCTGTGTTCTATACTATGGTCATCCCCATGCTGAATCCACTGGTTTACAGCCTGAGGAACAAAGAAGTCAAGAGTGCCTTTAAAAAGGCTATGGGGAAGGCAAAATATTCTATAGGATTCATATTTTAATTGTATTGATTCTACAATAAAGCAGCTTCATCCACTTCAGATCCATCTAGGAAAAATATTTTCATGTCCACCTCCCAAATTTCTGAGTTCCTGTAGTAATCGCCCCAGGTATTTTTTAAGTCTACAAAGCAAAAGTCTTAAAAATGTGAGACCTAGGAATAATAGGCTAAGTAAAATTACCCATAAGCATAGAATCTTATTTTAAAAATTCTTCTTACTAAACATGTTCACCCACACTCCCACATGAACATATGCAGTCATATGTATGCATAAGTATGTTCACACACGTATATCATTCATGAGAAACTCATGTAACCCACACACATACAGATGGAGACATACATGAGCTAGACCTATTGTTATATTAGAACTTAAAACAATTACTTTGGTGTTGGAGAACATATTATTAGTATAATTAGTTTGACATTTAATGGACGTAAAATAGATATGATATACATAAATATTATGTATTTGGTTTTTAAAAAATATATTTCAATTTATCCTTTTGCATATGAAAGTACAATAGGTTTTATAGTTTTACAAAATAACCTTTATGAAAATAGTTCCAAAGACCTTGAGTGTAGAATTATTGTTCTTTGTTTTTATTTTTATTTATTTATTTTATTAACTTTTTTAAAGATTTTATTTTTCCTTTTTCTCCCCACAGCCCCCTGGTATGTAGTTGTATATTTTTTAGATGTGGGTCCTTCTAGTTGTGGCATGTGGGATGCCGCCTCAGCGTGGCTTGATGACTGGTGCCATGTCTGCACCCAGGATCCGAACCATGAAACCCTGGGCCACCACAGCGGAGTGCAGGAACTTAACCATTCGGCCACGGGACCGGCCCCATCTTTGTTTCTATTTTTAATGAAAATACATTTCTTTACATTGGCATCTTTTTCTTAGCTAAATTTCCGTCTTAATAAGTTATTATCTAAAATTAACGTTTATTTGCTAATTTTAATTGAGAAATATATCACAATATAGGAAGAAGAAAAGGATGATAAAGGCATATTTTAATCAACTTAGAAATATACCGTTTAAGTTTTAAATTGCAAGCACCAAGAATTACAATAGTGTTAATAATGTTTATATGTAAATGCTATGAATTTTTTTAATGTATAAACCTATTAATATTTTGAGTCTCACTATGTTAAAATATTTAAATCTATTTCTATTCCATTCCTTTCCTCACCTCTTGGAAGTCTTTGGCCATTATTTCTTCAAATACTCTTTCTGCCTCTTTCTTTCTCTCCTTTTGGGAATCCCACTATACGTATGTTGGTACTGCTGATAGTATTCCACCTGTCTCTGAGACTTGCTTACTTTTCTTCATTCTTTTCTTATTTCTGTTTCTCAGACTGGATATTCCCAACCAATCTATCTTAAAGTTCACTAACTTTTTTATTCCTCCACGTTAATTTGCTGCTGATCCACTTTGGTAAATTTTATATTTCATTCATTTTTTTCTGTTCAAGAATTTCTATTTGTTTTTTAAAAATAATTTGTATATCTTTATTGATATTCTTTATCTGGTGAGACATTTTCCCATAGTTTCCTTCAATTATTTAGACATGGTTTTCTTTAGTTCTTTGATCAAATTTATATTATCTGACTTAAATCTTTTTTTATTAAGTCCAACATTTGCATTTCCTCCAAGACAGTTTCTATTGATTATTTTTAAAAACCTTTGTATTGGCTATTCTTTCTTCTTTCTTTGTGTGTCATATTTATTTGTTGAAATACGGGGATTTCAAATAACAAAATGTAGCATATTCTGAAATAAGATCTTCCTTCCCACCTAGGATTTGTTGTTGGTAGTATGATATTTGTTTGTTTAGTAATTTCTTAACTTATTTATGTTAATTCTGTCTTCTTTGCTGTGTGTCACAACTGAAGTTACTATTCACTTAGCTTAGTGGTCACCTAATGATTGGATAGATTTTCCTAAACACTTTAAACCATTAATTCTTCCAAGCCTTGCACAGAGGTTTGTATGTGTGTGTTGGAGCATGCCTTCAATCATCTGGAAGTTTAAATTATACCTTAATCTACACTTCCTGCTTGTCCAGAATCTCAAAGTCAGTGGAAGATGAAAGATAAACTCTTTCTCAGGCCTTTTCTATGCATGCACATAGCCTTCCACATGTGTGTGATTTTTGTGATTCCTAGAAATATATTGGAACTTTTCAAAGCCCCTTACGGGTTTTTCATTTCCTTAAAAATTATTCTTAAGATTTTAGTCTGATTATTGTTTGCCCCATTGGTGCTGCTGTCATAGGCAATTACAGTCATAAACAATTGCCACTCGATGTTTTCACAAACACCCTAAGAATAGGACTTTTCTCACAGAGTGAACTGAGTCAGGTGAAATAAAGATAAAAAATGTGAATGGGGCTTTTCTAGAGTGCTGCCAGACAAGTGAAATAGTGACGTTTCTCTGGGCTTGTGGCCATTGTAGAAGCTCCAAAGCATTCTGCTCACTTTAGTGACTGTTAGGCTGATATATTTCTCAGCTACTATGGTTCTGAGTCTGCTGGTTTTCAAGGCTACCATAGAACTGGGAAATAGGGAAAATTCAGATGCCACAAAGCTCACTATTATTACTTAGGTTCAGCCATTTTTCTTGAATAAACATTCCTTAGATTGTCACAAGCCTTTCAGTAATTCTAGTGTTTTGAAAATTTTTAATTTTGAAAGCTTTTGGCTGTGTTTTCAACTTTTATGAAGGAGCATATTTTCAGTGGCCCTTATTCTATCATTCTGGAATTGTTTCTCCCATCCTATTTAATGTAAACTTCCTTTCTTATACCTTTCAGTACATTGTTCTATTTTTTTGGTAATACATATTATAATTTGTAATTATATATTTATCTGTGAGTTTAAGTTTTTTTTTTTTGAGGAAGATTAGCCCTGAGCTAACTACTGCCAATCCTCCTCTTCTTGCTGAGGAAGACTGTCCCTGAGCTAACATCCATGCCCATCTTTCTCTACTTTATACGTGGGATGCCTATCACAGCATGGATTTTGCCACGTGGTGCCATGTCCGCACCCGGGATCCCAACCAGCGAACCCTGGGCAGCCAAGAAGCGGAACGTGTGAACTTAACTGCTGCACCACCAGGCCTAAGTTTTTAATGTTTCTCTCCCTATTACATCAAGGAATATTTGTGAATGAAACATATCTCTTTTTCTGCTCCGTATTCTCAGGATTTAGCACAATGGCTACCACCTAGTTGGGATGCAATGAGTACTTTATTGGCTTAATATATTTATGCATAGATGAATGAATATGTCTTCTTAATATCATGATAATTAAGTTCAGTTGTTGAAAGCAGTGCTGCTTGTGCCTTCCTGGAGAATTTATTGACCTTTCTCTCCTGGTGACCATGTGACGTTACTAACGAAGGTAATGTCAAGTTGTTGTTATTCTTAAAGATGTTCTGTGTTATCAAGAAGAAATGAGTTTTGAGCGTCTACCTAAAATGCATAAACCTGGGATCAGCTTCACTACCACTCTTACAAAATAATTGCCAGAGTCTCTGCAATTTTACAACTTTTATTGAACTCACTAGAGAGCTGAGATCACAGGGCAACTAACTAAACCAAACTGTAATAAAAGACGGGCATCTCCAAAATGAGATAGGACAAGAGCACTTGTCTATTTGTGATAGATGCTTCTGGGTTCCAGACTCACTGATGGAATTCGGCTAGCTTTTTAAATTAATTACTAAAGGCTGAGTGTGTCCTAACATGAGAACACAAATCTCTTGTGAATGCAGATACAGGGGAATTTGCACTCATTTACATGTTGCTCTCCACAGACCTCTCTTGGTGCTTGCAAGAACGATTGGTGGCAGGGCGAGATTTTTGAGAATGCTTCTTTCATGGTGCAAGCCTAGGAGAGGGGAATAGCAGCCACTGCCAAAAGAGCAAGAGACTCACCCAGATTCTTCTCCCTCACCTTTCCATGGAATAATCAATTTAAGTCACTATGGCCCTTATGTGCTGATAAAAATTTATTAGAATTGATATAAGAGAAGAGAATAAAACACTCTACTCATTGAGGACAATGTCCTGGGACAAGACCATAAGGGGTCTACTATACTCAGAGTGGGTCAGGATCACTGAAAAGGACCTCATCTCTGAGAGGTAGGGACAAAGTTCCCGTGTTAGATGAAGGCTATGTCAGCACAGTAGAGAAGGGACCCTACTATCCACAACCACACTAAAACCATAGAGTAATAGGTAAACATTATTTAGCAAATAAAAACAGTCTCCTGCTAGGAGAGGGCCAAGAGCACAGAGATTCTTTGCGGAAAGACTTAAAACTGAGGGGGAAGCAGATATTAGGTAATATTTGTGGGTAATTCAACTCCCATCCTGAAACGTGGTAATGCAAGAGATACATAAAGCCTCTTCATATGTGGTTCACTGATGGTGACTATAGAAACAACAAAATCCAAATCCAGTTCAACTCATAACCAGACTGACTCAACTGTCAACACAAAAGTTCTAGCGGAACAACAACGACAGAAATAGGAGTCTTATTTTCAGCCATAAAAAGATTTACTGTTTTATACAAGATGTTTGGCTTTCAAAAAAATTACAAGGAAATCAAAGATGCAAGAAAACATAATACACTGCTGAGAGACAAAGCAATCATCAGAATCAAATGCAAATATGACAGAGATAGAGATGCTATTTAAGAGGGAATACAAAATAAATATGATTAATACATTAAAGGTTCTTGTGGAAAAGTTGGAAAACATGCCAATCAGATGGGTCATTTTATCACAGGAATGAAAACCTATAAGAAATAATCAAATGGAAATGCTACAAATGGAAAAAAAAAAGCAGCAGAAGAATTTTTTCAGTATGCTCATTCTTTTTATTTCTGGGCCATCTGGTTTATTTTTTTCTTTTCCCCCCAACATTATTGAGATATAACTGCCATACAACATTGTGTAAGTTTAAGATGTGCAATATGATGGTTTTATACATGTGTATGTTGCTAAATATTTACCAAAATAAGATTAGTTAACAGATCCTTCATTTAACATAGTTGTCATTTTGCTGTTGTTGCTGTTATGGTGAGAACATTAAAGCTCTACTCTCATAGCAACTTTCAAGTATACAATACAGCATTGTTAACTATAGTCACCATGTCGTACGATAGATCTCAGGAACTTATTCATCATAATAGAAAGGTTGTACTGTTTAATCAACATCTCTCCATTTATCCCACTTCTCAGCCCCTAGAAACAACCACTTTGCTTTCTGTTTCTATGAGTTCAGTGATTTTAGAGTCCACATATGAGTGAGATCATACAGTATTTGTCTTTCTCTCTCTGGCTTACATCACTCATCATAATGCCCCTAAAGTCCATCCATTTTGTCACAAACAGCAGGATTCCTTCATTTTTATGGCTGAATAGTATTCAATTGTGTGTATATATACCTATATACATACACACACATGTATACAGATAATAACATATATGCACACATTTTCTTTATCCATTCATCCATTGATGGGCACAGATTGTTTCCATATCTTGGCTATTATTAGTAATGCTGCAATGAATATGGGAATGCAGATATGTCTTCAAGATAGTGATTTAATCTCTTTTGGATGTACACCTAGAGGTGGGATTGCTGGATAACATGGTAGTTTTGTTTTTAATTTTTTTGTGGAACCTCCATAACGATTTTCATTGAGGCTGTACCAATATACATTACCACCAACAGTGCAACAGGGCTACCTCTTTTCCACAGTCTCACCAACGTTTGTTATCTCTTGTTTTTTTGATAACGTATTCTAATGTATATGAGGTGATATCTCATTGTGGTTTCAATTTGAATTTCCCTAATGATTAGTGATATTGAGCACCTTTTCATGTACTTTTTGTCATTTGTACAACTTTGGCAAAATATCTACTCTAGTCTTCTGCCTATTTTAAAACTGAATTATGTTTTTTGCTATTGTGTTATATATTTTAGATATTAATCCCTTATCAGATAGACAGTTTATGAATATGTTATCCCATTCCGTATATTGCCTTTTCAATTTGTTGATTGTTTCTTTTGCTGTGCAGAAGCTTTTAAGTTTGATGTAGCCCACTTGTGGATTATTGCGTTTGTAGCTCATGCTTTTGGTATCATATCCAAAAATCACTGCCATGACCAATTCAAGGAGATTTTTCCTATGTTTTCTGTAGGAATTTTGTGGCTTCTGGTCCTATGTTTAATTCCTTAATCCATTTGACTTAATTTTTTGAGTGGTATAAAATAGGAATCCAATTTCTTCTTTTGCATGTGTTTACCAATTTTCACAACACTGCCTATTGAGGAGACTATCCTTTCTCCCTTTTCAAATATTAGGTGATCATATCTGTTTGGGTTTAGTTTTGGGTTCTTGATCCTGTTCCATTGGTCCATGTGTCTGATTTTATGTTAGTAACATGGTGTTATGTTTTTTTGTTGCTTTGTAATATATTTTGAAATCAGAAAGTGTGATGCCTTCAGCTTTGTTTTTTTCTCAAGTTTGCATTGACTACTTGGGGTCTTTTGTAATTCCCTATGAATTTTAGGATTGTTTATCTATTTATGTGAAAATTGCCATTAGAATTTTAATTGGGATTGCATTGAACCTGTAGATGGCTTTGGGTAGTATGGACATTTTAGCAATATTATTTTTTTCTCATCTATGAACACAAGATATCTTCCCATTTATTTGTGTTTTTTTCAATATATTTCATCAATGTTTTATAGTTACAGGTGTACTGATCTTTCACTTCCTTGGTTAAGTTATATCCTAAGAATTGTGTTATTGCTGATGCTATTGTAAACGAGATTGTTTTCTTTTTATGTTTGCATTACATAGCTCATTATTAGTACATAGAAATGCAGTGGATTTTTGTTATTTGATTTTGTATCCTGCAACTTTACTGAATTCATTTGTTAGGTCTATCAGTTTTTTGTTGATGTCTTCAGGATTTGCTATATACAAGATCATGTCATCAGCAAATGTAGACAGTTTTATTGCTTCCTTTCTGATTTGAATGACTTTTATTTCTTTTTCATGCCTGATTATTCTGGATAGGACTTCCAGTACTATGTTGAATAGCAGCTGTGAGAGTGGGCAACTTTGTCTTGTTCTTGATCTTAGAGGGAAAACTTTAAACCTTTTACCACTGAGTATGATGTTAGCTGTGTTCTTGACATATACAGCTTTTCCTATGTTGAGGAATCTTCCTTTTATATGCAATTTGTTGAGAAATATTTTATCACAAAAGAATATTGCATTTCATCAAATGGTCTTTCTGCTTCTATTGATGTGATCATGTAATTTTTGTTTTCGTTCTATTAAGTGGTGTATCACATTTATTAATTTTCATATGTTCAAACATCCTTGCATCCCAGGAATAAATCTCACTTGATCATGGTAAATGATCCTTTTAATGTGCTGTTGAATGTGGATTGCTAATATTTTGTTGAGAATTTTTGCTTCTATATTCATCAGGGATATTGGCTTGTAGATTTCTTTTCTTGTAATATCGTTATCTAGCTTTGGTATCAAGGTAATGATGGCATCATGAAATAAATTTGAGAATGTTCTCTCCTCTGCACTAGCTTGGGAGAGTTTGAGAAGTGATGGTGTTATTTTTTCTTTAAATGTTTGGTACAAGTCACCCATGCAATCATCTGGTCCTGGGCTTTAATTTGTTGGGAGTTTTTTATTTACTGATTCATTCTCCTCACTCATTCTTGGTCTGCTCAGAATTTCTACTTTTCGTGATTCAGACTTGCTGGATTGTATGTTTCTAGGAATTTTTGCATTTATTTTAGGTTGTCCAATTGTTTTGATATATAATTGTCATGGTATCCTCTTATGATCCTTTTTATTTCTGTGGTATCACTTGTAATGTCTTCTATTTCATTTATAATTTTATTTGAGTCCTCTCAATTTATTTTCTGTTAAGTCTTGCTAAAGTTTTGTCCATTTTATCTTTTAAAAATCCCCTGTCTTAGTTTCATTGATATTTTCTGTTGTTATTCTATTCTCTCATTTATTTCTGCTCTGATCTTTGTCTCCTTTCTTCTGCTAACTTTGGGCTTAATTTGTTCTTATTTTTCTAGTTCCTTGAGGTATAAAGTTAGCTTATTTGAAATTGTCCTCTTTTTTTGAATGTAGGTGTTTATCTATGCATTTATGAATTGTCCAGTTTCCTTTCTGTTATTGATTTCTGATTTCATGCCATTGTGATTAGAAAAGGCATTTGATATGATTTAGATTTTCTTAATTTGTAAAGACTCATCTTGTTGCCCAACATATATGATTTATCCTGGAAAATGGTCCCTGTGTGCTTGGGAAGAATGTGTATTCTGCTGCTGTTGGATGGAATATTCTTCATATGTCTGTTATGTTTATTAATTCTATAGTGTTATTCAAGTTAACTGTTTTCTTATTGAATTTCTGCTTGAGAGACCTATACAATGTTGGAAATGGGATATTGATGTCACCTACTATTATTGTATTGCTGTCTGTTTCTCCATTCTCCTTTTGTTAAGATTTTTTTATATATTTAGGGGCTCTTATGTTGGTGCATGTATATTAACAATTGTTATTTCCTCTTGATGAATTGAATATTTTATCATTATGTTCTGACTATTTTGTCTTTTGTGAGAGATTTTGACTGAATGTCTGTCTAAGTATAGCCACCCTTACTCTCTTTGGTTACCATTTGCACAGAGTATCTTTCCCCACCCTTCTTTCACTTTCAGCCTCTGTGTGTCCTTAAAGATAAACAGAGTCTCTTGTAGGCAGCATGTTATAGGAAGATCATCTTTTATACATTTAGCCTCTCTGTGCCTTTTCATTGGAGGATTTAATCTATTTACATTTAAAGTAATTATTGATGGTAAGGACTTACAATTAAATTCTGTTAATTGTTTATTGATCATTTTGTAGTTCCTTTTTTATCTCTTGCTATCTTCCTTTGTGATTTTATTTTGTAGTGGTATGCTTTAATTTCTTTCTATTTCTGTTTTGTGTATTTACTAGAGGATTTTCTCTTTGTGTTTACTATTAGGTTTTCATAAAACATCTTATAGAGATCAAATTCTATTTTAAGCTGATAACTACTGCCTTCAATTGTATACAAAAACTCTACACTTTTACTCCCTCCCTCACATTTTAAGCTATTGATATCATGATACTCTTTTACATTGAGTATCCATTAACAAATTATTGTAGCTCTAGTTAAGACTTTCATACTTTAACTTTTAACCAGAGTTAAAAGCAATTTATACATAATCATTGCTGTATTAGAATATTCTGAATTTTACTGTATATTTACCTTTGCCACTGAATTTTGTACTTTATGTTTTCATGTTCTTATTCATGTCCTTTTGTTTCAACTTGAAGAACTCCCTTTAGTATTTCTTGTAATGTAGATCTAGTGGTGACGAACTCCTTCAACTTTTTTGTCTTGGAATGTGTTTATCTCACCTTCATTTCTGAAGGACAGTTTTGCTTGGCATAGGGTTCTTTGTTGGCAGTTTGTTTTCTTTCAGCACTTTGAATATGTTATCCGACTTCCTTATGGCCTGTAGTGTTTCTGCATTTATGCTTAGAAATTCACTGATAGCCTATTGAGTTTCTCTTGTATTTGATATTACTTTTCTCTTGCTACTTTCAAAAATTTTCTTTGTCTTTGACTTTTGACAGTTTGATTATAATGTGCTAAAAGTAATCTTCTTTGTGTTGTTCTTCCTTGGGCTTCCTTGTGTTTCATGTATATGGATGTTCATATCTGTCCCAAGATTTGGGAGGTTTTCAGCCATTATTTCTTTGAATAAGTTTTCTGCCCCTATTCTCTTTCTTTTCCTTCTGGGTGTCCCATAATCCATCTATTTGTTAATTTGGTGGTATCCCATAATTCAAGTATGCTTTCTTCACTCTTTTTTCTTTTTGTTCCTCTATCTGGCTTATACCAAATGTCTTGTCTTTTAGCTTGCTGATTCTTTCTTATGCATGACTAAGTATTCTATTGAAGCTTACTTGATTTTTTTCAGTACTCTTTTTGTATTCTCCAGCTCCAAGATTTCTTTTCGGTTCTTTTTTTAATTGTTTCTATTTCTTTGTTAAACTTCTCATTTTGTTCTTGTGTTGTTCTCCTGATTTCCTTTTGTTGTCTTATTTTCTTGCCTCTCATTGAGCTTATTTAAGATGATTATTTTGAATTCTTTTTCAGGCACATCATAGATCTCCATTTATTTCAGGTCAGTTACTAGAGCTTCATTAGTTTCTTTTTTAGTGGTGTCATGTTTGCCTCATTTTTCATGAAACATATAGCCTTGCTTTGGTGCCTGTGTATTGGAAGGAGCAAACATCTCTTCTAGTCACAACAGATTGTTTTCAGTAGGTAAAGAACTTCACTTGTTGAGTCTCTGGGCTGATAGTATGCGGTGGGATTATAGTCAAGCAGAATTGGAGCTGGGTTATGTGGTTGCTTCTGGTGTTATCTGTGGTTGCTGTGTCTATTACTAATGGATTCTGTCTGGTCCCTGGGTGCACTGGACTTCCTCCAGGATTTTGGCCAGTAAGGCTGAATGGTTATAACCACTCCCAGCCTGTGCCTTGGAACTGGGTGCATGCTTCTTTTACACTGCTAGGGTAGGGAGCCAAGGTTATAAGGGTAATTAAGGATACTTCTGAGGTGAGAGAGCATACACTTTGTAGTCCTCAGCTTCCTCATCCTTAAAATGTGGAGAATAATATATGCTGTGTTTGTCATGAGGAGCAAATGAAAGCTCGTATATACTCTATATTCAGAATTATACAGAAAGCAGGGTTTTATGCATGTATGGGGCGTCTGGCTATGATCTGTAATTAGATGAGGCTGAGGCTTTGCTCTGACATCAGGCAAAGTTGCTTACTGGGCTTTTTGATGGGACAGACTGCTAGCTGTGCTGCCATTGGACAAGGTGGCTGGCAGGACTCCTTGGTCAGGTGGAGCCTCCTTCTGTACCTGCAGGTGAGTGGGCTACAGACTGTGCTTGTGGTTGGACAAAGTTGTTATCTGGGCTCCCTAGTTGGATGGGGCCACAAATTATGCTTCACAGTGAGTGGGATCACTGGCAGACCTCGGTCTGGGTTAGACTGCAGGCTATGCTCAGCAATCAAGGAGGGCCATAGTATGGGCTCTGTTACAGGGCAGGCCTGTTGGCTGGATTCTGTAGCCAGGCAGTACCATAGTCTGGGATCCAAGGCTGCCCAGGGTCATTTTTCATGTTCCCCGGTCAGGTATGGCTGGAGGCTATGCTCAACAGTTGGGCAGGGTGCTAGTTTGGCTCCTGCCTGAGCAGGGTTATAGGATGGGTTCTGAAGCTTCCCAGGTTCTCTAGCCAGGCTTCCTGATCTAGTAGGGCTGCAGGCTATTCTTGGAAGTTGGCTGTGGCTGCTACCTTGCTCTCTTGCCTTGGTGCATCCCAGGATGTGTCAAAGGTTGCTTGGTATCTCAGGGCAGGCTTCTTGGTTGGGTGAGAATGGAGGCTACACTCAGAAGTTGGACAGAGTTTATTATTTGCCTTCCTGCCTAGAAGGGCCATAATATGTGCTCATGACTGCCGGGTATCTGTGGCCAGGCTTCCTGGTGAAGCAGGACTGGAGGCTATGCTCAGTGGTTGAGTGCAACTGCATACTTGCTTCCCTTCCTGAGCAGGGCCATAGAATGGGCTCCATGACCAGTACAGCCCATTGGCTGAGGACCCAAACCAGGGAGAATGACAACAAAGATCTTTGTCAGATACGACCTCCTACCAGGCTCTGCAGGTGGGCAGAGGTGCTGGCTTGGATCTTTGAATGAGAGGTTCCTCCAGAAGGAAAGAACCCACCAAGGTACAAGTATGGATTGCTGTAAGCCCTTCCACTCTTCTCCACTGCTGTCTTATTCCCCTTGGTACAGCCCTCCTATTCCCACAAATTGTAATTCCCATGAATTGAAACCCAAGTAAGCCTCTCATGAAGCCTCCTGCAATGCTGAGGAAGTTAGATGTCCACCTTGAGCTCTCTTTTTCTCCCTTCAGAAACCATAGGCTGATGGGAGCCCCTCTCAGTGAGCATTGTGCTGGCCTGGGAGAAGAGTGATGTGCTCAAAGTGGAACCACTCTTTACCCTTTGATGCAATCCTGCTTGGTCTCTGTGGTCCAAGGAAGTGCTTCAGCCTCACCGCTGGGTTCTGGGATTTTTACAGTGGTTCATGTCTATGGACATTTGCTGGTTGGTCATCTTGTGAGGAAACAGAAGTTGGGAACCACCCATTTTACCACCTTGATGATGTCCATTCATTTTAACCATTTTAAGAGTACAGTTCAGTGGTATTAATTACATAATGTCGGGCAACCATCACCACTGCCCCATCTCCATAACTCTTTTCAACTTATAAAACTGTCTCTAAACCTATTAAATAAGCCCCCATTTCCTTCTCCCCCAAGTCCCTGGTAACTACTGTTCTACTTTCTGTCTCTGTGATTTTGACTACGTTAAGTACCCTATATGAATGGAATCATGCAGTATTTGTATTTTTGTGACTGACTTATTTCATTTAGTATAATGTCTTCAACATTCATCCATGTTGTAGCATAATGCGGAATGTCCTTCATTTTTAAGGCTGAATAATATTCTATTCTACTTACATACAAAATTTTGTTGATGCATTCACCTGATAATGAACACTTTTGTTACTTTCACCTTTTAGCTGTTGTAAATATTGCTGTTATGAACATGGGTGTACAAATATCTCTTTGAGACTCTGCTTTCAATTTTTTGGGGTATACCCCTAGAAGTGGAATTTCTATATCATATAGTAATTCTATTTTTAATTTTTTGAGGAATCACCATACTGTTTTCCACAGAGGTTCTACCATTTTACCTTCCCACCAACATTGCAAATGGGTTCCAATTTCTCCAAATTCCCACTAACATTTGTTTGTTTATGTTTTTCTCTTTTTATAGTAGCCATTCTAATGGATGCAAGGTGGTATCTCATTATAGTTTTGATCTGCATTTCTCTAATGATTCATGATTTTGAGCATCTTTTCTTATGTTTCTTGGCAATTTGTATATGTTCTTTGGAGAAATGTCTATTCAAGGACGTTGCCTATTTTTGAATTAGATTGTTTGCTTTTTTTTGGTTATCGAGCTTTAGGAATTCTGTATGTTTTCTGGGTATTAATCCTTTATCAGCTATACAATTCAAAAATATTTCTTCTCATTCTGTGGATTGCCTTTTAACTCTGTTGATAGTGACTTTTGATGTGCAAATTTTTAAAATTTTTGTGAAGTCCAATTTGTCAATTTTTTCTTCTCTTATCTCTGCCTTTCGTGTCATATCCAAGAAATCATTGTCAAATCCATTGTTGTGAATGTCTTACTTTTTCTTCTAGCAGTTTTATAATGTAAGTCTTAATTTTATGTCTTTGATCCAATTTGAGTTAGTTTTTATATGTGGTGTCAGGCAACTTCATTCTTTGGCATGTGGATATCAAGTTTTCCGAGCACCATTTGGTGAAGAGACTGTCCTTTCCCCAGTGAATGATCTTGGTACTCTTGTCAAAAATCATTTGATCATTAATCTCCATAATATACAAAGAACTCACACTGCTTAACAACAAAAAAACAAACAACCCGATCAAAAAATGGGCAGAGGACATGAACAGACATTTCTCAAAAGAAGATATAAATATGGCCAATAGACACATGAAAAGATGCTCATCATCGCTAATCATCAGGGAAATGCAAATCAAAACTACACTAAGATATCACCTTACACCCGTTAGATTGGCAAAAACATCCAAAACCAAGAGCGACAAATGTTGGAGAGGTTGTGGAGAAAAAGGAACCCTCATACACTGTTGGTGGGAATGCAAACTGGTACAGCCACTATGGAAAACAGTATGGAGATTTCTCAAAAAGTTAAAAATAGAAATACCCTATGACCCAGCCATCCCATTACTGGGTATCTATCCTAAGAACCTGAAATCAGAAATCCCAAGAGTTCCTTGCACCCCTATGTTCATTGCAGCATTATTTACAATAGCCAAGACGTGGAACCAACCTACATGCCCAGAAACTGATGATTGGATAAAGAAGATATGGTATATATACACAATGGAATACTACTCAGCCATAAAAAAGACAAAATTGGCCCATTCGCAGCAACGTGGATGGACCTCGAGGGTATTATGTTAAGCGAAATAAGCCAGTCAGAGAAAGACGAACACTATATGACTCCACTCATAGGTGGAAGTTAGTATATTGATAAGGAGATCTGATCGTTGGTTACCAGGGAAAAGGGGGGGTGAGGGGAGGGCACAAAGGGGGAAGTGGTGTACCCACAACATGACTAACAAAAATGTACAACTGAAATCTCACAAGGTTGTAATCTATCATAACATTAATAAAAAAAATCATTTGATCATACATGTGAGGGTTTATTTCTGAGCTCTCTGCCCTGTTCCATAGGTCTGTATGTCTGTCTTTTGGCCAATACCACACTGTTTTGTTTACTGCAGCTTTGTAGTATCTTTTGAAGTCAGGAAGTGTGAGTTCTTTAGTTTTGTTCTTTTTCAAGATTGTTTTGACTATTTGCATTTCTTTGAGATTCTGTATGAATTTTAAGGTGGTATTTTCTATTTCTGTAAAAAACCCATTGCAATTTTGATAAGGATTTCATTTAATCTTTAGATCATTTTGAGTAGTATTGATGTTTTAACAATATTAAATCTTCCAATCCATGAACATGACATGTGAAATGTTTCCATTCTTTTATGCTTTCTTTAATTTCTTTCAGCAATGTTTTATAGTTTTCATTGTTCTAGTCTTTCACTTTCTTGTTTAAGCTAATTTCTACATTTTTTGTTGCTGTTGTTGTTAAAAGTGGAATTGCTCTTATAATTTCCTTTTCATAGTCTTCATTGCTAGCATATATTAATGCAATTGATTTTTGTGTATTGAGGTTGTATCCTGCTACTCTGATGAATTCTTTTATTATTTCTAACATTATTATTATTTCTATTTTGTGTGTAATCTTTAGGGTTTCCTGCATGTAAGATCATATCATCTACAGAGATAATTTTACTTTGTCCTTTCCAATTTGGATGACTTCATATTTTTTCTTTCCTAATTGCTCATGATAGGACTTCCAGTACTATGTTGAATAGAAGTGGTGAAGACATCCTTTCCTTGTTCCTGATCTTAGAGAAAATGCTTCTAGTCATTTAGCATTGAGTATAGTGTTTTCTGTGTTTTTTCAGATATGATTTTTATTACATTGAGGTGGTTTTCTTCTTTTTCTAGTTCTTTTGAGCATTTTTATTATGAAAGGATTTTAAGTTTGTGAAATGGTAGTTCTTCTTCTGTTGAGATGATCATATGTGTTTTTTTCTTTCATTCTCTTAATGGAGTATACTACATTGGTAAACTTTTATATGTTGAACCATCCTTACATTCTAGGAATAAGCCTTACTTGATCATAGAGTATAATCCTTTTAATATGTTGCTGAATTCCATTTGCTAGTATTTTGTTGAGAATTTTTGCATCAATGTTTACAAGGGATATTGGTCTATAGTTTTCTTTTCTTGGAGCATCTTTATCTGGCTTTGATAAAAGGGTAATTTTGGCCTCATAGAATGAATTAGGAAATATTCTTCCCGCTTCAATTTTTTGGAAAGTTTGAAAAGCATTAGTGTTAGTTCTTTAAATGTCCTGTAGAATTCACCCTTGGAGCCATTGAGTCCAATGCTTTTCCTTGTCAGAAGATTTTTTTATTACTGGTTCAATCTCCTTAATCATTATACATATATTCAGATTTTCTATTTACATGATTTAGACTTGGTAGGTTTTGCGTTTCAAGGAATTTGTCCATTTCATTTAGGTTATTCAACAAAAGAGTACAAGTGTTCATAATACTCTCATATAATCCTTATTTCTGCAGAGTCAGTAGTAATGTCCCAATTTTCATTTATCGTTTAGGTAATTTAAGTCTTTTCTCTTTTTTCTTAGTCCATATATCTAAAGGTTTGTCAATTTTGTTTATCTTTTTGAAAAACCAATTTTCGGTTCATTGATTTTGTGTATTGTTTTCTCATTCTCTGTTTCATTTATTTCTGCTCTAATCCTTACTATTTCCTTCTTTCTACTTGCTATTTCTTTTGTATATTTTCTAAAGCTATTTTCTTTGTGGTTACCATGGTCATTACATTTAACATCTAAAATCATAACACACTAACTTGAATTTATACCACCTTAATTTCAATAACACACAAAAACTGTTCTTTTACATCTTCATTTCCAGTGCTTTCAGTTTTTCATGCCACAAAATTACCTCTTTATACTTTATGTGCCCAAAAGCATTAACTAATAATTTTTTAATGTGTGAGTCTCTTAAACTATGTAGAAACAAGACTTGGATTTACAAAACCAAAGTTGCAATAATACTAGTTTCAAGATTAATCATTTTTGTCTTTAAATGTACATCACTTAAGTCCTGTAGAAAATAAGAATTGTAGTTAAAAACCATTGTTACAATAAAACCAGCTTTTATAATTTGCCACATATTTATCTTTATTGAGATATTTATTTCTCCAGATGGAGAAACAATAGAGAGGATCAATGAAACTAAGACCTGTTTCTTTGAGAAAATAAAGAAAATTGACAAACCCTTGGCCAGGCTCACTAAGAAAAAAGAGATAAGACTAAAATGTATAATGTTAGAAGTGAAAGAGGAGAAATTACAACAGACACCACAGAAATACAAAGGATTATAAGAGAATACTATGAAAAATTATATGCCAACAAATTGGATAACCTAAGAGAAATGTATAAATTCTTAGAATTGTACAACCTCCAAAAACTGAATCAAAAGGAACAGAGAATCTGAATAGATCAATCACAAGTAAAGAGATTGAAACAGTAATGAAAAACCTCCCAAAAAACAAAAGTCCAAAACCAGATGGTTTCTCTGGAGAATTGTACCAAACATTCAAAAAAGATTTACTACCCGTCCCCAAACTATTCCTAAATATTGAAGAGGATAGGATACTTCCCAATTCATTTTATGAGACCAGCATTACCCTGATACCAAAACCAGACAAGGATAACACAAAAAAGAAAAATTACAAGCCAATATCGCTGATGAACATAAATGAAAAATCCTCAACAGAACATTAGCCAATTGAATACAGCAATATATTAGAAGGATCATTCACTATGATAGAATGGGATTTATACCAGGGATGCAGGGATGGTTCCATATCCTCAAATCAATCAATGTGATACACCACATTAACAAAATGAGGAATACAAATCACATGATCATCTCAATAGATGCAGACAAAGCATTTGACAAGATTCAACATCAATTTATGATAAAAAAAACTCTCAATAAAATGGGCATAGAAGGAAAATACCTCAACATTATAAAGGCCATATATGAAAAACCCACAGTCAGCATCATACTTAACTGTGAAAAACTGAAAGCCATTCCTCTGAGGACAGGAAAAAGACAAGGGTTCCCACTCTCACCACTCATTCAATATAGTAGTGGAAGTTTTGGCCAGAGCAATTAGGCAAGAAAAAGAAATAAAAGGTATCCAAATTGGGAAGGAAGAAGTAAAACTCTCACTATTTGCAGATCACATGACTCTATAAATAGAAAACCATAAAGAATCCACCAGAAAACTATTAGAAATAATCAACAACTACAGCAAAGTTGCAGGGTACAAAGTCAATATTCAAAAATCAGTTGCATTTCTATACACTAACAACGAACCAGCAGAAAGTGAAGTCAAGAACATAATCCTATTTATAACTGCAACAGAAAAGAATAATATACCTAAGAATAAATTTAACCAAGGAGGTGAAAGACTATATACAGAAAACCATGACATTATTGAAAGAACTTGAAGAAGACATAAAGAAATGGAAAGATATTCTATTCTTATGGATTAGAAGAATAAACATAGTTAAATTGTCCAGGTTATCTAATGCAATCTCCACCAAAATCTCAATGACATTCTTGAAGGAAATAGGGCAAAGAATCCTAAAATTTATATGGAACAACAAAAGACCCCAAATAGCCAAAATAAGCCTGAGTAAAAGGAACAAAGCTGAAGATGTCACAATCCCTGACTTCAAAATATACTACAAATCTATAATAATCAAAATAGCATGGATCTTGCAGAAAAACAGACACACAGATCAATGGAACAGAATTGAGAGCCCCAAAATAAATCTACACACCTATGGACAGCTAATCTTTGACAAAGGAGCCAAGAACACACAATGGAAAGTCTCTTCAGTAAATGATGTTGGGAAAACTGGACAGCCACATGCAAAAGAATGAAAGTAGACCATTATCTTACACAATACAAAAATTAATTCAAAATGGATTAAAGACTTGAATGTAAGACCTGAAACTACTAGAAGAAAACATAAGCAGTACACTCTTTGACATCAGTCTTCATATCATCATTTTTTCTTTTTTGAGGAAGATTAGCCCTGAGCTAACATCCCCCACCAATCCTCTTCTTTTTTTGCAGAGGAAGACTGGCCCTGAGTTAACATCCATGCCCATCTTCCTCTACTTTATATGTGGGACGCCTGCCACAGCATGGCTTGACAAGCGGTGCATAGGTCTGCACCCAGGATCTGAACTGGTAAACCCTGGGTGGCCAAAGCTGAACACGCAAACTTTGCTGCGCCACCAGGCCAGCCTCGTGTCATCTTTTGAATACCATGTCTACTCAGACAAGGGAAACAGAAGAAAAAATAAATAAATGGGACTTCATCAGACTAAAAAGCTTCTGCAAGGCAAAGGAAACCATGAACAAAATGAATAGACAACCCACCAAAGGTGAGAAAATGTTTGAAAGTGATATATCTGACAAGAGGTTAATTTCCAAAATATATAATGAACACATGCAACTCAACAACAACAAAACAAACAACTCAATCAAAAAGTGGCCAGAGGATATTAAGAGACATTTTTCCAAAGAATATATACAGATGGCCAACAGGCACGTGATAAGATGTTCAACATCATTAACCATTAGGGAAATGCAAATCAAAACTACAATGAGATTACCTTACACCTGTCAGAAAGGCTATAATTAACAAGACAACAAATAGCAAATGTTTGAGAGAATATGGGGAAAATGGAACCATCATACACTTCTGGTGGGAATGCAAACTGGTGAAGTAACTATGGAAAACAGTGTGGAGATTTCTCAAGAAATTAAAAATAGATATACCATGTGATCCAGCAATCCTACTACTTTGGGTATTTATCCAAAGAACTTGAAACTGACAATTAAAAAACATTTATGTACCCCTGTGTTCATCACAGCATTATTCACAGTAGCCAACACATTGAAACAACCCCACTTCCCATCAACAAATGAATGGATAGAGAAGATGAAGTATATATATACACAATGGAATACTACTCAGCCATAAAAAAGACAAATTTGTCCCGTTTGCAACAACATGGATGGACCTTGAGGGCATTATACTAAGAGAAATGAGCCAGCCAGAGAAAGACAAACACCATATGATTTCATTCATACATGGAAGATAATCAAACACATGGATAAGGAGAACAGATCAGTGATTGTCAGAGGAGAAGGGGGTGGGGGGAATGTGAAAAGGGTAAAGGGGCACATATGTATGGTGATAGATCAAAACTAGACTACTGGTGGTGAACAAGATGCAGTCTGTACAGAAACTTATATATCATAACGTATACCTGAAATTTACACAATGTTATAAGCCAATATGACCTTAATAAAATAATTTTGAAAAATACCAAAAAAGTTGTATCAAGAAACTATCCAAATATTTTTATTAATAAATTGCCTGACACATATTTATAACCTTTTTTTGATAAACTTTATTTTAAAACAGTTTTATGTCCACAGCCATGTTAAGCAAAAGGTACGGAGATTTCCCATGGAACCCTTGCCTTAACTCGTGCATAGCCTCCCCCATTATCAACATTCCTCAACAGAGTGGTACATTTGATACAACTGATGAACCTGTATCGGCACATCACTATCACTCAGAATCCATAGTTTACCTTACGGTTTACTCTTGGTGTTGTACATTCTTTGCATTTGGACAAATTTATAATGACATACATCCACCATTATAGTATCAGACAGTGGAGTTTCATTGCCCTAAAACTCTTCTGTGCTTCCCCCCTTTACTATCCTTTTAAAATATACTTTGCTGAGTTCTCTTTGATTGCCTCTTTATATGGCAATTACCTTGTAAGATCATTTTCTATAATGAAATAGAAAGATAATTCTGTCTTTAGCATGGATCTTGGAATGTTTAAAATTATTATTGGTAGTTTAGGAAAGTTTCTTTCAGCTTCACAACTTGTTATTGGTAATATTCTGTAAAGTTTTGACTGCTGTCTAATTTAGAAAACGTTCCTCTGAGGGAGCACTTTCGTTTTCTCTAGAATTCGATGAGAATAAAATCTTCCACTTATCATTTTTAAAAAAATTCTCTCCTTGGCTTTAGCTTTTAAAAGTTTGATTATAATATTTGGGTCTCTAAATTTATCTTACTTGGAGTTCTTTGAGCTACTTCGATATTTATATTCATATCTTTCATCAAATTTGGCAAGATTTTCATCGTTATTTTTCAAATGACCTTTCTGACCCTTAGTCTCTTCCCCTTCTGGGACTCGCACAATGTGTGTGTTGGTCTGCTTGATGGTGTGCCTCAGGTCTATAGGATCATTCACTTTTCTTCAGTCCTTTGTTTCTGTTCCTCAGAATCAATAATCTCCATTATCCTGTCTTCAAGTAGATAATTCTTTCTTTTGCTTGCTCAAATCTTCCTTTGAATCCCTCCAGGGAATTTTTAATTTCTGTTATTGTTCTCTTTAGCTCAAGAATTTCTTTTTAGGTTTGCTTTCTCTTTACTGATATTTCCGTTTTGTTCATATGTTCTTTCTTGACTTTCTCTACATCTTCTTTTAGTTTTTTGAGCTTTTTTTAAGACAATTGTTTCAAAATCTTTATATAGTAATCTGCCATCATGTCTTTTTCAAGGATAGTTTATGTTGATTAACTTTTTTCCTTTGAATTGGACATACTTTCCTGTTTCTTTGTATGCTTTATGATATTTTTGTTTAAAACTGGACATTTGAATCTAATAATGCAGTATTTCTGGACATCAGGTTCTCCCATTCCCCAGGGTTTGCTCTTTTCTGTTATTTTTTCTGTTTTTTTGATTGTTGTAGACTATCTCTGTGCTGAAGATTGGCCTAACATGTAAACTTAAGGTCTTCTCAGGCTTTTTCTGAGCTTTTCCCAGGGCATGTGTGGTCACTTTCTAATTGTCCCTATATGTACAGTTGTTTTTCAGTGTCCTAGACTTTCATGTCTGGCTCCTACGAGGGAAAAAAAGTGAAAATTGAAGAGGGGAAATAAAAAAGGCACTAGCCTTTTAAATCCTTTGGAAGTGACTTCAGCTAAGTGTTGGGGGGGGCATGCTCAAAACAATAGTGGAGGTACAACAACAATGGCTGCCTACCTCTTTGTTTGTACCTCGGTGATCAGAAGCAGCAATAAGAGCACAAATTCCCAGCATTTGGAGGACAGAGTTCTTTTTGCCCACCCTGGCTTTTGCAAGTTGTGTGCAAGCTGTTCCAGGAACATATGCACAGCTGCTTACCACGTGGCCGAGGGTGGGAAATGTGGCCGAGGGTGGGAAATGGGTAGGTGCTACTGTACTAAGAGCTGACAATGACTAAAATTAACTATAATTTATCATCCAAGTCTTCCCCTGGAATTTTCAAGCCTTCAACAGACTCCAGAGTTCCAAAATAGTTACATCAGACAGTTTCTGCTAGTGTAATTGTCTAGGTGAGAAGAAAGATTTCTGGTGCTCCCTCTTCCAGCATCTGCCAGATCCAAAATCCTATCCTCTCTGACTCCTTCCTATAAGAGCATATGGGATTTTATTAAGGGTATACACAGATAATTCAGGATAACCTCCCAATCATAAAATTCTTAATTTAATCACATCTGAATAGTCCCCTTTTTGCCATATAAATTAGTATTCACGGCTTCCACACATCAGGCCATGGATCTTTGGCAGGCTATTTTTAGCCTGCCACTAGATTATATGGAAACACTCTGTGCTATTTTTGAAAATCTTCCATAACCTGAAATAGCCATTATTATTGAAATAGTTAAAATTAAAGAATCATTTAAAATAATAATCAGAAATGGCTCCAAGAGAAGAAATATTACTATAAGGACCAAAATGAATATTTGTGTTAAACTATAGTTACTCACAAGTACCACCATAAGAATCAGCATATTCAAGCACAGTCTTACAAATATTGAGATGCTGAAGTCTCTTATTTTATAGAGACAACAAATTAGACATTGGTGCACTTCCTGTGGGTAGATATTGTATAGTATTGGACTCCCCAAGAATCAAAACTAAAAATGTAAAGATTGTGCATTATACTAGCATATTGAATGCATATTGTCTTTATTACTGAGAGATACTGTCATGTTTATATTTATATGCACATTTAGAATAATTTCAGTTAATTATAATTTGTATGTATGCAGTAATTTTCCAATTAGAAATGTTTTTATTTTCCCTCTATTTTTCTTGTACTCTGGCTCTTTTATTCTTTTGAAAATTGTAATGTGAGCATGTTTGTTGTATAAAATCACTCAGTCAAGAAGTAAAAGTTAGTTTATTTGAGGTGCTATATTTATGTATCTCTAGATAAAATGTGTCAGTGAAAAAGCAAATACTTTCATTTAAAAGTTTATCACTTTATTTTCAAATTAGGACATTTACAACACTTATCCAACAAAATAAATACATAATATTAAACATAAATTTATGGTGTAATACTCCATTTAATTATTTAAATTATTAAAATAAAAACCCAGCCACATTTCATCACATATGGGAAATTTCCCATTCCCATATGTAAGCACCCACACAAGGTACAGGCATGCACTTGTGCTCAAAGGCCTGTTTGTGTCCCTGTTTTACATGTATATTTATAGTGGCATGTGGTAGAGGAAATGCATGTAGAATGAGTGAATGAGTCAAATATCTTTAACAAGGTTTTTGCTAAGCAGAACACAAGACATCTTATGATTCACCTTGGCCATTCTCATTCAGGTATTATATTTCTCAACAAACTTTTGAAGAGGAAAGGGTATTACTTCAGGAACTGAACTTCAGTGTGGGCCTAAAAATATGACTCAGTGCATAGAGGAGTTCTGAGAGAAATGAAATTGATTGCTGCGAATCCTACAACATTAAAATCACAAATCTAGAGGCAATTTTGACTCCAAAAGAACCTTCGTGAATACCCTGTTGATTTCCTGTTTCTCAGGCGACAGACTACAGAATTGAGCCTGGGGATAATCATACTACAGAACATGGATGCCATTTTCTCTGTGTCTACGGACGACTGGAGCTGGGCTGTAAGTAACAATGACAACTGTCCCATAGAAGAAGGAGACTGCAGTGAGGTGGGAGGAACAGGTGGATAAAGCCTTCTAGTGTCCTGAAGATGAGTGCATCCTTAGGGTCGTGATAAATATAAATAGGTAGGATATCAAGATAATGAGAGCAAAAAGGATGCTAAAGCTGGTTACGTAAACAGGGACCAGCTCACTCACATGCTATCAGAGCAAGGCAGAGCCATGACTGCTGGAATATCACAGAAAAAGTGATGGACCACATTGGACACACAGAAAGAGAGAGGGAACATGTCTCCAGTATTGATGGAGGCATTCACGAAACCACAGACATAGCAACTGTAATCAGACGCACGCACATACTTGTCTTCATGGTGGTGATGTAATATATGGGTTTACACACGACTGTGTAATGCTCATAGCCATTGACGCCAAGAGGTAATTTTCCACAGTGACAAAGACTGCACACAAGAACATCTGAGCAGCACATGCATTGCACGAGATGACCCTGTCTCCTGTAGTAAACCCAGCCATGACCGTGAGAGTGACGGCTGAAGAGTAAAACAAGTCTATCAGAGACAGGTTACCGAAAAAATAATACATGAAAGTGTATAGATGAGAGTCCTTGAGAATCAACAGCATCATCTCCAGATTTCCAACCACATTGGTGAGAGAAATGAGAGTGAACATTATAAAGATGGGGATCTGCAATTTTGGGATACTGATTAGTCCTACAAGGATGAACTGTGTCACTCTGTCCTGTTGGTCCATAGATGTTATTTAGGAATCATGAGATGTCCTGTAGCAAAGTGAAATAAGGTACAAGAGTATGAAGTGGAATTAAGATTACAGTGAAATTGAAATTTTTATATATCATGTGCATTATTTCATTACAGTAATAATATATATTTCAAGATTCTCCATATCTAAAATATGAGCTTAACCACAAAATTTAATATATTAATTATCTATAGAGTTAAAAACTGTTGAGCTGGAAGAATCTTTATGGATCATCTCCCCAGTTTTTAAATTTTTTGTGTTTGTAAATTGAGATTTGGAAAATTTAATGACTTGTCCAAGATGACATGTCTGAGTACTGGTCCCCCTCACCTTCCTGTTGAAACTTAATCATTTATTTGTTCAGTGACTTTCTGGAAAATTTTCTTGATGTATATACTCCCCCATAGTATGAAGTCTTTGATAGAGAATGCTTCTTTTAGCACAAGCACAGTCACCTGGGGGAGACAGTGGTTTAAGCCTCTTTGTGACTTTCAATTTCCCTAACCATACTGAGCTGCTAAGATCCACTTGTTGCTGATACATTCCTCTATTTTTTCCAACAGTGTTCTGCACAATAAATTGCTCAACAGACAGATGTGATTGAATTAGGGGTAATTTTAAGACCATTGTTTGCATCACCTATATTATTTTTTTATTATCTTTGTTAGAGGAGCAGCATGATGATGTTTCACAAGTATCATCTACCTTTTTACCGATGTAACATTTGACATTAGTCCACAGCTCCAATTTTTAGGAAAAAAGTTCAAAACATCTATTTCTGTGCTCAATACGTCATAGTAGGTACAGCTACCCCACTACTTTTGCACAAATTACAGGTTTCACTAAAAGTGTTTATTGAATATGGAAGCTTATCTTGCTGCTTGGAGAGAACTAACAGTCAATCCTGAACAGTGTGTTGAAAGTAAAAAATTTGGCTGAGAAATAATGCATAAATACTATCAGAGACGCTCTCTCAAATAGTGGTCAAAGGTTCCGAGGTCTCCAAAGCAGATAATGACGGAGAAAAAACCATTAACATGGATTCAAGTCCTGAGTCTAGCCTGCATTCTTTCTGTGCCCTTGGAGGGGTGACTTTCCTCCTCATAATTAAAAAAAATTACCTCTCCCACATAATCCACAGAATTGCATTTGTAAATAACAAATAAGGAATATAAAACATCTTGGTGATCTGAGGGATTATCATTTTAAAGTCACTCAATATAATTTTACTTTGGAGTGTTTCATTGGCCATGGCTGCTGGCTCATAGGCAATCTTAAGATTGAGACAAGGGCTGCATGTGCAAACAACTATCAACATTCAGATGAATACATGATGATCAAAGAGGTTAGGATCAAAGTCTTGTCCCTCCAAAATAGAGTCACCTGGAGTCATGTTAGATTTCAGAGGCTAAAGCATGGAAACCCAGAGTGAATTATAGAGACATGGAGCTCTCAGGAGATGTCCCTCATGAGAACATCTACAGCTTCTCTTCTCACTTCCCTAGGGAAGAATTAATTAAACTGTGTGTGGTGAAAAAGTTGGATATTTTGAGTGTATACATATGTTTTTGTATTTTTATTTCATATTATTTTTATTTTTAATTAATATATAAGTAACAAACTGTAATATGTACATTTTTAGTATATAGTTCTAATAATTGGATCATTAATTTTTATGTATAGTCATGTAACCACTATCACAATCACCCATAATAAATTTCCCCGAGCTTCTGTATATTCAACCCTGTCTCTGACTCACTGCCTCTCATAACCACTAAACTATCTTTTTTCCCATATAATTCTGCCTTTGCAAGAATGTCCCTAATTAGATTCCTATAATACTTAGTCTTTGATTCTGGCATCTTTCTCTTAACATAATTCAGTTGGAGTCCACCCATTTTGTTACCTCTATCTATAGCAGAATTTTAAAAACCTGAGCAGTATTCCATAATGTGAACTTTCTATATCTTTCTTGTTTCTTTCCTCAGTTGAGGACCTTTTTGTAGTTTCCAGTGTTTAGTGATTATAAATAAAGCTGATCTAAACAATGGCTAAAATTTTTGTGTGAAATAGGTTTTTATTACCTTTGAGTATATACATACGAGTTGGACTGCTGGGTCATTTGGTAAATATGCTTAATTGAATAGAAACTGCCAAAGTGTTTATGGAAGTGGCTTTGCCTATTTGAATTCTCAATAGCAAATACATTTTAATTTCATCACATTTTTGCAGCACTTGGTACTTTAAATTTTTAAAACTAGATTAAATTTATATTTTTGTTTCTGCTCTTTCTCAAAGATGTATCAATAAATCTCTTTAGCAAAATATTTTTATTTTTTATCCCACTTGCTTTACCCCCACAGTTATGGCCTGGAGGTTTTTTTTCCCCAACAAAGGAGACAGATTCATTCTTTCCTCTCTATAGTCCCTTCTGGCCCACATTTCCGAGAAGAATTATACTTTTCCCATTGCAGGCATGTGTAGCAGTGAGAAGCTTGTTGTGTGTACTAAAGTGGCTTGGCCTCAAAATAGGAAAGTAATTTACCCTCATCAAACTTCAGCTTCTTGTCTGTAAGGAGAGAAATAATAATATCACTACATCTCAATAGAATTGTCAAGAAGATTATCAGTTCACGTACATACAAAGCAGAGAACAATTTCTAACACATATCAGGTATTCTGTAAGGTTAAATAACAATATTCTATTATTTACAAACATTGATATAGCATGAGTCTCAAAAATAGTGTTCCAACATTCCATCTGCTTCCTCACAGATGCCTTCCCATTATAGGTGGGCTGAGACATGTATTTTCAGTTGTAGAGAGTGAATTGTAGAAAGAATTGATACATCTCTTTTCCGGGTAAGTTGAAACATACACATGACTCTATTGTTATCTTTCTCCTGCCATGATAGTTGTGGAGTCTTCTGTTTGAGCAGTTGCAGCTATAGATGGTGAAGCCTTCACCATCCTTGAGTGACCACATAGAGTTGGCTCTAGATTCACCAGACACATGTGTGAGGGATATGTAGTAGCATAAGTGAGAAATAACTCTGTAGGGGACTGAATAATGATGCCCAAACATTTCATGTCCTAGTCCCTGGAATCTGTGAATAATTCCAATGGCTTTACAAGTGTAATTAAGTCAAGGGTATTAAGAGGGGAGATTTACCTGGATTATTTGGTGGGTCTCAAATATAATAGTCAGTGTTCTTATAAGAGAAAGGCAGGAAAAATGACAGATTAGAATATTTCAAGGGACCACTCCTCTATAAAAACATTGAAAAATCAAGCAAACTTTCTCAGAATCAACTTTTTTAGAACTCTAGAAAATAGGAGAAGGTTTACAAGTGAGTGCGGAATCAAAAATAAAATAACCTAAATGTGATGTTTAAGGAAATCTCTGTCAAACTAATATTTGACTACAAGTAAAGTTGCAGGGACTTCAGACGCTGCACCTGACAAAGAATAAAGTTTTAAAAACTATTTTAGAAAACTCACTGAGTAAAAAACTACATCCTACAGCAGGCAACAAGAAAAAATCTTGGGAAGAAGGAAGAATCTGATTTTCATTGTCATGAACCTATAATATCCAAATGTGCACTTTTCAACAAAAATTGAGACACGCAAAGAAACAACAAAGTCTGTAGCATTCAAAGGGAAAAATAAAGAAATTGACAGAAAATCTCTCTGAAAAAGCATAGATATTATTGTTACAAAACAAATATTTTAAATAAACTATCTTAAATATTTTTAAAGAGGCAAAGGAATATTGGACATATAATGAAAGGAAACTAGTAGAATGAATTTTCATCAAATAGGGAGTATTAATAAAGAGATGGAAATTTTTAAAAGGGACCAGCTAGTGTTTTTAGAACTGCAAAGCACAATAAATGAAATGAGAAATGTGCTAGATGAATTCAACACTGATTTGAACAGAGAGAATCAGCGAATTTAAAGATGATTAATTGAAGTAATCCAGGATGAGGAGCATAAAGAAAGAATGAGGAAAAACTGAAAAGAGCCTGAGGGACATATTGGATGCCATCCATTGTGCCAACTAATGCAAAATGAGAGTTCCAGAAGAATAGGAGAGTTAAGGAAAGGGCAGAAATGTAACTGCATAGGTAAATACAAAAGCAAGTATTTTTTATTTTTTGGTCTGTAACACCTATTTATTCTATATGATTTTAAAAACAATGTATAAAACAGTAATTATAAATCTATAGTAATGGTACAAAATGAATAAAGATTTGTGACAATAACACTATAAAGTGGGAAGGAAGTAGCTATATAACAGAGGAGTTTTTATAATATTGAAGATACTTTGGCACTATTCAAACTAAGTTATTATAAATTTAGTTGTTAAGTGTAATCCCAGGATAATCACTAGATAATTAATAGGAAAATGAGAAGAGAAGCAAAGGGTTCACTAAAAAACTCAATTAAAAACAAAGGAAGGTAGCAATGGAAGAAGTAAAGAACAAAAAATATGAGACGTATAGAAAACAAATATCAAAATGGCAGGAGTAATTTATTTCTTAACAATAGTTACTTAAATGTAATTGAATTAAACTTTCTAATAAAAGGAAGTAGTTGGCAGAATGTATAAGAAAACATTATTCAACTGTATACTGTCTACTTGAAATCCACTTACATCTAAAGACGCTAATAGGTGAAAGGGAAAGAATAGAAAAAGCTATTTTATACAATAGTATCCAAAAGAGAGCTGGGTTGGCTTTGCTAGCATCAGACAAAATAGACTATAAATGAAAATTTCTTAGAAGAGACAGAGAAGGATATTATATCTTGACATGAGTCAGTTCATTAAGACACAAATATTATAAATATAAATATACCTAAAAACAGAGCCCCAGGATTTATGAAGCAAAAATTGACACAACTGAAGGAGGAAATTGACAGTTCTACAATAATAGCTGGACATATCAATACGCCACTAGAATAATAGGATGACTAGAGAGAAGATCAATAAGGAAATAATAAGAACCACACTATAAATTAACAACATTCCACCCAAGAACTGCAGAGTACACTTCTTCTAACTTGCATAGGAAACATTTTTCCAGTATAAACCATATATTAGAAAAAAACTTACAAGAAATTTAAAAAGATTGAAATCACATGAAACATTCACTGAACACAATGGAATGGCACTTGAAATCGATAATAGAAAGAAATTTTGAAAACTTACATTTTATGGAAATTAAAGAAGACACTCTTATGCAATGCTCATAGGGAAATTTACAGCTGCAAGTACTTAAATTAAAAATGAAGAAAAATATCAAGTGAATAACTTAATTTACACATGAACAAGAAATAACAGTATGACTAAATCCAAAGCTAGCAAATAAAAGGAAATAATATAATTACAATCAAACAAATAAAAACACAGAAATAAAAAACACGTAATAAAAAAGTAACAGAGAAAATCAGGAAAACCTAAAGATGATTCTCTTAATATATCAACAAAAATGATGAGCATTTAGACACTCACTGTGAAATAAAGAGAGAATATTCAAATTACTAAAATCAGAAATAAAAGTGGAGACATTACTACTGACCTTAAAGAAATAAAAAGGATTATAATAAATACTATGAACAACTGCACACCAACATATTAGATAACCTAGATGAAATATAAAAATTCTTGGAAATACAGAAGCTACCAAAACTGACACAAGAAAAAGAAAGTCAGAAGAGGCCAATAACAAGTGAAGAGAATGCATCAATAATACTCTACTCTCAAATACAAAAACTCTCAAAAATGAAATCTCAGAAAAAGATGACTTCACTGATGAATTCTACCAAACATCTGAAGAAGAAATAACACCAATTCTTCTCAAAATTTTCCAGAAAAATCAAGAAAATGAAAATACTTCCTAATTCATTCTGTGAGGCCATGATTACTGCTATACCAAAGTTAGAAAAAAATTAAAGAAAACTGCAGACCAATACCCCTCGTGATAATAGATGTGACAAACCCAATTCAGCAGCATATTACAAGCTATATAAACCATGACAGAGGATTTGTCCCAAGAATGCAAGGCTCTTCAAAAATCAAAAATCAGTCAGAGTGATGTCATCAAGATGAAACATAGGTTGTTCCTGACTTCAGTCTTCCTGACAAGAAGACCAACTAGCAATTATCCTTGGACAAGACACCATTGTGAAAATCCCAGAACACATGGTTGAGGCTTAAGCATGCCCCTGAACCACAGATACTGAGAAAGATGACATTAGAAGGGTAAGAAGAATGGCTACACTCTGACTGTATTGTACCTCCAGCAGGTTGGTACAGTGCTGCACTGAGAGAGCTTTTCTGAGCCTGTGGTTACACCAGTGGGAAAAGGAAACCAAAGGTGAGGATTCAGCTCCACCAATGTTGCAGGATGCTTCCTAGGAGGCCCACTTAGTTCTCACAGGATCACAGGGAATCTGCAGGGCTTGACTACTGGAGACTGGATTGGGACAGAGAAGGGAGCACAAGACTTAACAGACACCAGTGCTCAGATCTCAGCTGATTGAGTTTCTCCTTGCATCAGTGCCTGTGTAGAGATATCAGTCAGTATTGATGTCTATCTCCAGAGCCATACTGGTAACATCATCTGGCCAGGGGCTTGGTGCACAGTCCTGACTGATATGAGCCCATAGCCAAGGAGCAGTACAGGCTTTGGAGCCTCTTCTATCATACTGCCTGGGAAGAAAAGCAAATTTGTAGCCCCATCTAATGCTGACTATAGTCCTCAGCCCAACTCAACATGAAGTCTAAGTAGAACACCCAGGAAGTGGTGTAGGCCCCTCCATACCCCCGCTTATTGTGGCACTTGAGCAGAAAGCACAGCCAGAAACTCTGCCCATCTACAGAGGTGAGCTGATGGCCCTGTATGGACAGGGAGTTTGGTGCACGGTTCTGCCTGATTTGAGCCCATAGCCAACAAACCATACAGGTCTTAGAGCTTGTTTTACTACCCTGCCTGGGAAAGGAAGAAAATTCATAGTCCTGCCTATTGTTGAATATAGACCCTAGTTCTGTGCAGACCAGAAGCCTAATCAGAACACCCAGGAAACTGCATAACCCGTCCTACATTGCCATTTAGCAGCACTGAAGAGAATCTAGCCAGCCACTCTGCATATCTGCAGTGTTGAACTGGTGGTTCTGTCTCCCCAGGGAGCTTGGTAGATAATTCTGCCTGATTTGGGTTCCTAGCAAATGAGCTATACAAGCTGTGGAGCCAGTTTTATGGTCCAGTCTGGGCTTGGAAGCCAATTTGGAGACCCTTCTATGGCTGAATATAGCCTCTAGCCCTCTCTCACCAAAAAGACTAATCAAGGCCCACAGGAATATATACACAAATCATACATCCCAGCTTACATCAGCAACCAAGTAGAGACTCTACCAATCTTGCTGGGGAGATTGGGGGACAGTTCTGCCTGATTTGGATCCACAGTAATCAAGACATAATGACTGTGAAGCCTCTTCTATGCTCTCTCCCAGGCAAAGAAGTAAACTGACACCTTTCCCAACTGCAGATATAGTACCCAATCCCACCTGACTAGGAAACCTGAGCAGAGAATCTGGGCAACCACAGAGTCCATCCTAAAGCAAGGCTTGGTCAAGAACCATGTCAACAGGCCTATCATACAGTTCCCAGTAAGCAGCATCCACATCCTTGACCTCAGTTCTCAATCAATGGCCTTCCCTGCATAGAGATTCCAATAGCAAACCCCATCTTCCCAAGGAGGCTATCAGCTGACCCATCCAGAACTCCAAGCTAAGCTGACTGATGAAGGATTATCTCTGCCAAAGCAAACCTGTAAAATTTAGAAAAAGAGACCATCTGCTCAGATGTGCAGATAGCAATGCAAGGATCACAAAGAATAAGCTAATTATGATACCACCAAAGGAAACTAATAAAACTCCAATAACTGATGCTAAAGAAATAATGATAGATTAACTGTATGGCAAAGCATTCAGAATAACAAAGTTAAAGAAGTTTAGTGAACTACAAGATCACATAAACAACTAAATGGAGTTAAGAATGCAATGCATAAATAAAATGAGATATTCAACAAATGAGTAGAAACTACTAAAAGAACAAAGCCATAAATCAAGATATCCTAGAGCTGAAGAACATAATTCCAGAAATGAAGAATTCACTAGAGAGTTTCAACAAGAAGACTAGGCCAGGTAGAAGAAAGAAGCAGTGACTAGAAGATAGGTCATTTGAAATTATCCAGTCAGAGAAGCAAAAAGAAAAGAATGAAAAAGAATAAAGAAAGCTTAAAAAAACAACAGTGTATGTATTATGGAAATCCCAGAAGGATAAGAGAAAGGGATACAAAGTCTATTTAAAGCAATAATGACTGAAAACTTCCCAAACTGGAGAGAGAAATGGGTATACAGATTCATGAGGCCCAAAGGACCCCAAACAGGTTGAATACAAAAAGGGCTAACCAAGACACATTGTAATCAAACTGTCAAAAGTGAAATACATAGAGAACTTTAAAAGCAGCAAGAGAAATGTGGCACATCGCATACAATGACTTTTATATCCCCACCCCACCCTGAGACTACAGGTAAATTTCCAAAAAGAAACTTTGCAGACCAGGAGAGAGTTAGAAGATACAGTAAAATATTGAAAGAAAAAATGTCAACCAGAATACTTATATCTGGCAAAGCTATCCTTTAGAGATGAAGGACAGATAAAGACTTTCTCATACAAACAAAAGACACAGATGTTAGCTCAGGGACAATCTTTCTCAAGCAAAAAGAGGAATATTGGCAACATATGTTACCTCAGGGTTAATCTTCCTCATCAAACAAAAAAAAGATCAAAAACATAAAATGTGTGTAAGGAGAGTGTAAAAATGTAGGGTTTTCATGTGCTTTGAAGTTATTATCAGTTTAAAATAGACTGTGGTAAATGTGTTTTCTGTAAACCTCATGGTAACCACAAAAAAAAAGCCTATAGTGGAAATAAAAAAGATAAAGATAAAGGAATCTAAATATACTATTACAGAAAATCATCAAAACACAAAGGAAAAGAGCAAGAGAAGAAGAAAGAAACAAAGAATTACAAAGCAGCCAGAAAATAATTGACAAAATGGCAATATTAAGTTCATACATATCAATAGTTACTTTATCTATAAATGGACTAAATTCTCCAACTAACAGATATAGAGGGTACCTGGATTAAAAAAAAAGATCCAACTATGTAAAGCCTAAAAGAGACATACTACAGCTTTAGGGAAACACATAGGCTGAAAGTGAACAGATGGAGAAAGATATTCCATGCAAATGGAAGCCAAAAGAAAGCAGGAGTAGCTATACTTCTATCAGATAAAATAGTTTTAAGTTAGAAAATTTCAAGAGACAAAGAAGGTCATTATATAATGATAAAGGGGTCATTTCATGAAGAAGATATGACAATTGTAAATATATATGCACCCAACATAGGAACACCAACATATGCAAAGAAAATATTAATAGATGTGAAGTAAGATATAGAAAATAACACAGTGATAGTAGGGACTTCAATGCTGTCAACAATGGATACAGCATCCAGACAGAAAATGAACAAGGAAACATTGGGCTTAAACTACACATTAGACCAGATGGACTTCACAGATACTCAAAGAACTTTATATCCAATGGCAGTGCAACATACATTTTTCCCAAGTACAGATGGAACATTCTCCAGGATAGGTCATACGTTTGGCCACAAAAATGTTTTCATAAATTTAAGATTGAAATGATATAAAGTATCTTTTCTGATCATAATGATATAAAACTAGAAATCAATTACAAGAAGAAAACTGGAAAATTCACAAATAAGTGGCGATTAAACATGTTGCCAAACAACCATTGTGCCAAAAAAGAAATCAAAAGAGACATTAAAAAATATTTTGAGAAAAATGAAAGAGCAAACACAACATACCAGAACTTCTGGGTGGCAGCAAAAGCAGTTCTAAGACGGACATTCATAGCAAAAAATACCTACAATAGGGGGAAAAAAGATTTCAAATAAGCAGCATAACTTTACACCTCAAGGAACTAGAAAAAGAGGAACAGCCTAAGCCAAAAGTGAGTAGAAGGAAAGAAATAGCAGAGATGAGAGAGGAGATAAATGAAATAGACACTAAAGAGAAAACAGAGATGATCAATTAAAGTAAGAGCTGTTTTTTGAGAAGATAAATAAAATAGACAAACACTTAGCTAGACTTAACATTAACAATAGAGAATTTAAATAAAATTGGAAATGAAATAGGAGACATTATAACTGATAGCACACAAATACAAAAGATCACAAAAAACTATTATGAGCAATCATATGCCAACAAATTAGACAATCTAGAATAAATTTCTAGAAATGTAAAACCTACTAAGACTGAATCATGAACAAGTAGAAAAACAATTACTAGAAAGGAGATTGAATCAGTAATCAAAAACTTCCCAACAAACAAAAGTCAAGGACCAGATGGCTCCACCGATGAACTCAATCAAACACTTAGAGAAGAATTAATACCAATCCTTCTCAAACTCTTCCAAAAAATTGAAGAGGAGGGAATACTTCCAAATTCATTTTATGAGGCCAGTATTATGCTAATTCCAGAAACAAAGACACTGGAGGAAGAGAAATCCACAGGCAATATCTCTGATGAATATAGCTGCAAAATTTTTCAACGAAAAATGAGGAAACCAAATTCAACAATACATCAAAAGGAGCATATATAGTGATCAAGGGGGTTTACTTCAGGCATGCACAAGTAATTCAACATCAGCAAATCAATCAGTGTGATACACCACATTAAAAACATGAAGGATAAAATCGTAGGATAATCTCAATAGATGCAGAAAAAGCATTTCCTAAAATTCAACATGCTTTCTTGATGAGAACTCCCAACAAAGTTGATATAGAGGGAAAGTAACTCTTCATAATAAATACCATAACAAGCTCGTAGCTAACACAATAAATAATGGTGAAAACCTGAAAACTTTTCCTCTAAGGTCATGAGAAAGGCAAGAATGCCACCTTTTACAATTTTTATACAGCATAGTCCTTAAAGTTCTAGTCATAGGAATTAGACAAGGAAAAGAAATTGAAGGCATTCAAACTGGAACGGAAGAATAAAATTGTCTCTATTTTCAGCTAAGATGATATTACATTAGGAAACCCCAAATATTCCACAAGAAAACAGTTAGAACTAATAAAGCAGTTCAGTAAAGTTGCAGAATAAAAAATCAATATATCATATGATCCAGTGATTACACTTCTGAGTGTATATTGAAAAGAAATGAAATTCCAATCTTGCAGAGACATCTGCACCTTCGTTTTCGTTGCAGCAATGTTTACAATAGCCAAGGAACAGGAGTCATGAAAAGAACCTAAGTGTCCGTTGATGGATGAATGGATAAAGAAATTGTAGTCTCTGTTTATACAGCGGAATGTTATTCAGCCATAAAAAAGAAGGAAATCTTGCCATTGACAACAACATACATGAAACTTGAGGGCATTACACTAAGTGAGATAAGTTAAGCAGAGAAGTAAAATTCTGTATAATCTCACTTATGTGTGGAATCTAAGAAAACCAAACTCATAGAAAGAGAGAACAGATTGGTGGCTGCCAGAGGGAATTAGCAGGAGGGGGAAACAGGTGAAAGTGCTCAAAAAGTACAAATTTCCAGTTATAAAATAAGTTCTGGGGATACAATATACATCGTGATTACCATAATTAAAACATTGTATTGTATATTTGAAAGTTTCTGAAAGTAGATCTTAAAAGTTCTCTTCACAAGATTAAAAAACTGTAACTATGTGAGGTGATGGATATTAACCAAACCTATTGTGGTAATCATTTCAAATAATTTGTTGTACACTTTAAACTTACACAATGTAGTATATCAATTATATATTAATAAAACTTGAAAAAACGAAATTTGAAATCAAGGTAATTAACCACTTTAATAGAATGAAGGGAAATACATGATTATCTCATTCACTAATTCAGAAAAAGTATTTGACAGAATCTCCCATTCTTTCATGATAAAAATAACAAGAAATCTAGGAATAGAAGTGAATCTCCTCAAACTGATAAGGAGCATTAATGCAAAACCCACAACTAACATCATACTCAAATGTGAAAGACTGAAATCATTCCCTGTTATATCAGATACTAGACAAGCTTTCACCACTTTTATACAGATTTCTACTGGAAGTTCTATCGAGACCAATCATACAAGAATAAAAGGATTATAAAGAATACAAATTGGAAAGGAAGAAGAGAAACCATATCATTTTCAGATGATATAATCTTTTATATAGAAAATTCTAAAGAATCTACAAAAGACAATTAGCTAATAAACTTATTCGCCAAACAAACTCACCAAACAAAAATAAGACATGCTTACATACACTAGTTACATAATATTGTAACCCAATGTTACCGCTATAAAAACAAAGATTAAAATTTTAAAAATAAATAAATAAAATGGAAAAAAGAAACAAAAGAGTTTAGGCAAGACAAAAGAAGTGCATTAAAGTCCATGGCTGGTGACAGATTCACAAATAAACAATTGTATTGGAGAAATTTGATAGTTTTTCCAGTATATATCCTCATCCCCTCCCAAACAGCATCCAGGTTGTCTTGTGAGAATCTCCCTGTATCCATTAGGGTAAACACTATTAGGTGCCATACAAGAAAATTCCAAAATTGCAGTGGCACAGCCATAGAGGTTCTTCTTGCTCTTATATTGTTCAATTAGTTGTTCTATGAGAAGTTACACAGAGATTCAGGGAATCAGGTTCTTTCCCTTTAGTGATTTTTGTCATTTCTTATGGTCTGAGTTCTCTCCAGCCACCTTGTGACAAAGAAAGAGAAAGGACAGAAGATCACATGAGGAGTTTCATGGGCCAGACTTGGAAGTGACACATATAACATACATTTCATTGAGAAGAACACAAGCACATGGCCACAATTAACTGTTTGAAGGCTGAGCTACAGAGCCTACACATATTCCCAGGAGTAAAATGAAAATAGCTTAGAAAGTGGCCAACCAATCTTTTTCATTGAAATTTTTATGGTCATGAAATATCCATTTTATGTTTCCTCTCACTCAGAAAACTTATTATCCACCTCCAGTAGGGTGACAACAAAAATCCCTACTAACCAATAAAGAAGCTCAGTGCCCAGGCTTCAAAGAGATTAAGTGGTCCTCTCCACCCAGTCCTGTTGTGGCTCCTTGTTGTTGAGCAATTTATGCACTAAAAAGAAAACTTAGATCATTCTATATTCACACTCAATAAATAATGTTGGACCAGAATAAAGATAATTAGATTGAAATAACTCCTATTCATAACTGATAGTAATAGAAGATACACAAGATTTCAGTTTAGAAATCTTATTGAATTGGCATTATGAATGTTCTTCAACCTTGCTGATGGGAAATATTTCTTTATGAGACTTATTTTTCTCTTCTGATTTTTATTTTTGGTGAAAACTCCATTTTCCATTATTTTTCTTGATGCATTGTCCAATCTCTTAAATATTTTTTCCTTACTCATTATACTGCATTGCCTCTTCTGAAGTATATCAAATAAAAAGCTACGTCCAACACAAAATTAACACAGAAAATTTATTCATAAATTTGCAGCAAGGGAAACCATCTTCCATCATTTTCATTTCAGCAGGAGTTTAAAGGTGTTAGAAAGGAGTGTAAGTTTATTGAGCAAAACAATAAATATTGAGTCAGTGTATGACTGGGAAACATTTTATTGAGATGTGATTTGAGCAAGCGGGAAAAATTATTCTAACTGTTCTTCAACTATATTTGTCAGTCCTTGTTAGGCTACCAGGAAGAAAGCAAACAGTTTGGAGAATTTCAAAAGAGGAAGGATTGTTCAACATTTTTTGTTGTTCGTGCTGTCAAGTTAACTCTAACTCCTAGTGACTCTGTGTACAGCAAAGCAGAAGCCTGTTCGATCTTTTTGGGCTGTCTTCTCTCCTTCTGGCATTTTATCAGATGATGCTCCACTGCTATTCATAGAGTTTGGAAGTGGATGGCCAAGTCCTTCTTCCTAGTCTGTCTAGTCTGGAAGCTACACTGTCCAGCATGAATGACCCTGTTGGTATTTGAAATAGCAGTAGAATAGAATTCAGCATCACAGCAACACCCAGCTGCCACAGCATAACAACCAACAGATAGGTGGTGTGATTCCCTGAACCAGGAAACAAATTCATGCCAGTGAGCTCTTAACCACTATAATACCAAGGTTGGTATTATGTTCAATATTAGGGGTGGTATTATGTTCAATGTTAGGGGTGGAGAATTTTTTGAAGAAGAAGACTAGCCCTGAGCTAAAGTCTGCCACCAACCCTCCTATTTTTTCTGAGGAAGACTGGCCCTGAGCTAACATCCAGGCCCATCTTCCTCTATTTTCTATGTGGGATGCCTACCACAGCATGGCCTGACAAGCAGTGCATAGGTCCACACCCAGCATCCAAACCAGTGAACTCTGGGCCACTGAAGTGGAACGTGCACACTTAACTGCTGTGCCACCCAAGGGGTGGAGAATTCTTTGAGAATGTCAATTTATTGCAAAAGTTGGAATCACTATCAAGTGGATGTTAGGGAGTATTCTCCCCTTGAATTTTATAGTTTTTACAGCTTAGATAATAAAACTTGGGATTTCTTGAGTTGCTTAATGCTTGGTAAAATAATTTTTAAATCAAGACTCAAAGCATCATTTCCAGTAAAATACTCAGGTTAAGCTACTGCTCACAGGGAGTTTCCATTCAATTTGAGGGATATAGATGAACAGGCGAACAAATAAACACAAGAGCTGAATGTTAGTAACAACGACGCGGAATGAGCAGACTGAGGAACGATAGTCAAAGAAGAATGGAGTAACTATTTTATAAAGTAGTTCAGGGAAGTTCTGTATGACTTCCCTGAGCAAGTAACATTTTACAAGCAACCTGAAATGATTGTGAGAGTATTCCAGGCAGAGGAAACAGCCAATAAAAAAGCTCCTGAGACAAGGGCATGCATGGAGCTGTCCAGGAATAGCAAGAAATCAGTGTAAATGAAGTGGTGTGAATTGGTGGGAGAGTGATAAGACATGATATAGCTCAACAAAACTATCAACGGTGGAAATAACATTTCAAAGCATTTCTGATAAAAACAGAAAATAGCAGTATTAATATCAGTGCACTAATTTTAGCATAATGTGAAGAGTTGGTAGTCACAAGGTCAAGGTTAAAAATGACTTACTATTCTCCCCACTTTAGTCTAATATGGCATTAATCTTTTAGAAATAGTCATATCAACATGCTTTCTTTTGTAAAAATGATCAGTAACATGTGAAACATTAATTTGTTAAGATACTGTAACTATTTATATCTGGATAAAATGTTCCCCCAAACCACATGTACTTTGTTAAATAAATTTTATTAAAAAGATATTATATTCCCCTACATTTTGGATGCTTGGACCTGTTCCAAAACTAAAGAAATAAATAATATTAGACAAAACTTCATGTCCTACTACCCTCCATGGCTATGAATATTGAGTTATGACATAGAGTATATCTAAGAGGGATGAAATAACTTTTGTGGGTTCTACATCATTAAAAGACTAAACCTAGAGGATATTTTGCCTTCTCCACAACCTTCTTGAATGCATTCTTGACCTCTTTGTTCCTCAGGCTATAGACCACAGGGTTCAGCATGGGGATGAGCATAGTATAGAACACAGATGCAATTTTATCTATGTCCATAGAATGACTGGAGCTGGGCTTTAAGTACATGAAGATAAGTTCCATAGAAGATAGAGACTGCAGTGAGGTGGGAGGCACATGTGGATATAGCCTTCTGATATCCTGCAGCTGAGTGCATCTTTAGGATGGTGATAAATATGAATACATAAGATATCAAGATAACCAGGAGAGCAAAAAAGATGTTGAAGCTCACCACATAAACAAGAACCAGCTCACTAACATGTCTATCAGAGCAAGAGAGAACCACGAATGCTAGAATATCACAGAAAAAGTGATGGACCACATTGGGCATACAAAAAGAGAGACAGAATGTGTCTCCAACGTGGACAGCAGCAGTAAGAAAACCAAAGACATAAGAACATATGGTCATATGAGTACACAGAGTTGTCATCATCATAGTGGTATAATGTAGGGGTTTACAAACCGCTGTGTAGCGGTCATAGGCCATAGAGGCCAAGAGGTAACTTTCCACAGTGGCAAAGACTACAAAAAAGAACATCTGAGCAGCACATGCATTGTAGGAGATGACTTTGTCTCTGATAAGGAACCCAGCTATCACCTTTGGAGTGACTGTTGAGGAATAACAAAAGTCCACTAGAGACAAGTTAGTGAGAAAAAAGTACATTGGAGTGTGGAGATGAGAGGCCAGCAGGATCACCATGATCAGGCCCAGGTTCCAAATTAGAGTGATTAGGTAGATGAGGGTAAATATTATAAAGAGTGGGACCTGCAGTTCTGGGGCATTGGTTAGTCCCATCAGGATAAATTCTTTCACCTCTGTATTATTCCCCATGGATGTGATCTGAGAATCACAAGATACTCTGTAGCAAAGAGAAGTAAAGGAACACATGGATGAAAAAAACCCAGTTGCACAGAAATTGAAATGTACAAGCATTATTTTATTAAAGTAACAATTTGTTCTTCAATATTCTTCATTTTTAAAGCATGGGCATGACAACGGAATTTAGTGATACTTATCTATACAGTAATAGACTTTTTGTATCACCTTCTCAACTTCTTGACTTATTATCTAAGTAAATCAAGTTGCAGGAAGTGATAATGCATTGCCCAAGTTCACATGCCTGGAATAAATCTGTTTCCCATATCAGGCATTTTGAATCTTCTAAGAACTTACCCTTCTATAGTGCTCATGTGCCAGGTGCTTTATACACATATGTTCATTTAATCCTCTTGTCAACTATATTAGATTGATTATTCCCATTTATATATCTGGTAATTTGGCCACAAAAAGATTGAGTAATTTATTCAATGTCACACAGGTATTAATGGACAAAGCCAAGCTTTAGACCAAATCAGAGTGGTTCTCAACCTAAATGTTGTTAATGAATTTGAATTTATTTTAATTTCATTCAATTTATATTTAATTGTCTCTATTGTACCGAAATTAATGCATGGAGTTGCATAGTTGATTAATTGACAAGTAAATGCATAGTAGATGCAGTGGGCTAAATGTGGCATTAGAGGCGTGTACAACCAACAAAGTCAATTCTGAAAAGAAGGTATAGCATTGAATGTAAAAGCTTTGGCTCTGAGAAGACAAGTGTATGCATTCACATATCAGCTCTACCATTGACTACCTGGGAGACATTGTTCTAACTTAACTTCCATGCGTCTCATTTTATCCATCAGCAAAATGAAGGTGGTGTTGGGACCTAACTCAAGGAATTATTGTAAGAGTTAAAAGTAATGATACATAAAAACAGCACAATGAGCTAAGCACAATCCTGATGAGTACTAGTTATAATATTATTATTAGCATAAGATGTGGTCTCTATATTGATTTAGGAAAGTTAGGTGACAGATGCAGATGGGTGATTTTAGAAGTGGTAGACTTAATCTTTCAAATCTCTTTTCCTACTGTCCACTTAGATATTTTGTTTTTCCCTATATTTCTCACTCTATTTTCATGGCTGTGTCAATAATTTTGCATGAGAACTCGGATCTTCAAATCCCCTTTTTCTTAATATTTTTTCTTGATATCCACATTTTAGGTTGTGTTGACTACTCCTATTAAGATAGAATGAGTCTAAGAACTCATTTTTACTGTCATTCCTATCAAGACTTAGCTGGATGAATCTAAGGACTCGTAAAATATATCCATTGTCTGGTAACCACTATTCTCTACCATCTTACTCCTGGCCCCTAAGCACATTATTATACATGTCTGCATCTTAAATTATTTGCGTTTGTCAACATCTCACCACATAATAATATAATTTATATATATTTAAAATATATATATATTTATATATAAAAATAAGTTATATTTTATATAATATATTTATATATATTAATGTTATATTTTATATATTATATTTTATATATATATATATATATACTTGTTGTTAGTGCCTCTGAGTGGATTCCAACTCCTAGTGACCCTGTGTACAGCAGAGTGGAATCCTGCCTGGTCTTTTTGTGCCATCCTCTCATCTTCTGACACTATGTTAGACAATGCTCTGCTGTTATTCATTGGGTTTTCATAGCCAATTTTTTCATAAATGTGTGGCCAGTTCTTTCTTCTTAGTTTGTCTTAGTCTAGAAGCTTTGCTGAAAGATGTCCACCATGGGTGTCTCTGCTGGTATTTGAAATACCGGGGGCATAGCTTTCAGCATCACAACAACATGCAGCTGCTGCAATATGACAACCAACAGACATATATAGATGTACACACACACACACACACACACACACACACACACATCAATTGCTGTGTTCTATGATGACCAATATATCTCCTGAGGTTAGTAACAGCTTCTACAGACTGCTTATATGTAGTTTGTCTCATAGATGGAGAGATAGATATATAGGCAATAGATGATATTGATGATGACAGATGGGTAGATAGATATTGAAGAGGACGAAGGGATATATGTTGTATATATATACACACTCTCACACACAAATATACAAGTAGTATAATTTACAATTAAGAAAATGGAGGATTTGAGAGGTTATGTGCCTGCTTAAAATTCCACACCTAGTAGGAGATATTTAAGATATAAACCCATGTCTAACTGATCCCAATGCCTGTGTCTTTAGTCACTGCACTGTCAGATTTTCTAGATAAACATGTAAAGAAAGGCTTAGATTGTGGGGAAATGATAATGAAAATAGAGTAAGTGTCTTGGTAGCATCATGATCCTCCTTCTGTTGTCTAAGTCATTTCATTCTGGTTAGCTGTGCCTTCAACAATAAGTCAACACATAGTAAAGAGGAGGAATTTATTACCTACTCAATCTGAGTATCATTTATCATAGGTTTTTGCTATCCTCTTGAGGAAAGCAGCAGGAAATTTCATACATATGAACTCTTCTTTCTTCTGATTAAAATGTTTTCAATTTGAATCCTATACTTATGCCAATGTTTCAGAAAAGGTGTCCAAGAAACTGGATTTGAGCTCAAAACCTCATAGAACATGTAGCTTCCCACTGCTTCTGTATCAATTACATTTTTCACTAAAGGTGTATGTTGAATATAGAAGCTTACCTTGCTCTGGAAAAGACGGGAAAGACAACCCTGAATTGCGAGTCTGAAATCAGAAATTCCTCCTGAGAAGGATGTATAAATAATATAGGTGAAATTATCTCTTATGTACTGGTCAAAAGGTTCCAAGTTCCCTCAAGCACAAAGAAATGGAGAAAAAATCAACATGGATCTAGGAAACCAGGGTTTAAGTATTCTCTGTATCAAGGACTTTCTGTGCATTCAAAAAATTATTTACCTTTTGCTGATCTCAGTTTCCTTATCTGTGATAAAGAGATAATAAAATTATCTCTCCATGTACTTTACAGAATTGTATCTGTGAATAGCAAATGATGGTAGATATATTAAAAGACCTTAGTAAGGGTTTAAGTTTTCAACATAAATCAATTTAATTTTTATCATAGGGTGTTTTCTCTGCCTGTGGTTGCAGTCTCATTGCAAATACTCAGTTTAGAGAGAAGCTGGGGTATACTAAAAGTATATATCATTTCAATAGATGATGACAAAATTGGCTGTGCTGAGTTTGGTCCTTTTAAAATAATATCATGCAGCATCATGATGGGATTTTGAAGCCTAATAATGCGAAGAAAGAGAAATTTCACAGGCATGGAATTCTCGGGGGGACAGAGCCCCTGAGAGAGCAATTACTTCTCTTTGTCCTACTTATACAGAGAACAAACAAACTGTGGGCAGGGACATAATTTGATATATTGAGCACCATATGCATATATTTTCAGTCTTGCTGCATTTTCTTTTTTCCCCCATCTTTAAAATTAAGGTGCTTTTTATATACATCGAGCAGTTTTATTTAATTAATTCACATTTATTATGATTTTTGATATTTGAAATATATTTCTAAAAATTAAGTTTGTTTTCTGTCTGCCACAATTTTTATTATGGTTTTCTCCTTTCCATTTGTTTAGGTGTTATAACTGAATGTTAAGTATTAGAAATTTTAAGAAATTGATAAATACCATCCATATTTTCTCCTCCTGAGTTTACAAAGAACAGAAAAATATGACACCTGTGCCCAATGAGATGGAGATTAAATTCTTCCTTAGTTCTGATAAGTCAAACTGAAAGTTTGGTTCAGATCTGCAGGCCAGTGGACTTCTTTTCTCCTACAAATTACCCTCTTATTGCCAATGCTGGTGGTACTCTACCCGCATCTCCTTGGCACTCAGTGTCCTTGTATAGACCAATGCTTACTATGAAAAAGACAAAGGAGTCTGAAACTTTTAGACTGAGGACTTATTTTACTGCAAGAGTATGTTTAGCCCTGTGTGGGTCATTTAACTTTTCCAGTGGCAACCATGATTAAATGTCAGAAAAAGTAGAATGAAAAATACCCCAGTTTCCCAATCTTTCAGGTGGTACAACTTTGAGTCATGTTTTATACATTGTTTCCAGTACAGTTGAACTTCAGTCGTCCACAGATGTAACCTACTTGCGAATGAAATCACATATTGGCTTCTTTCCTTTCCTTGTCTCCATTTCCCACTATCCTGTCAGTACATTCTCTTGTTAACTCTCACACGAACTACTTGAACTCAAATCACTGACTCCAGAGGTCTGCTTCTGGGGAATCTCACCTGATATGTATCCCAAGATTATAGATGTCTCCTTTACACACCCAGGGAGGATTCTGCCACATTATCTTTATCACACAAAGGGAGAAGGACAGAATGACAGAAGACACCCTTGTTGCAGATAAGCAAGACCAAAAGAGAAAGAGAAAACTAAAAGAACAAAATATGCTCTATTCTGTCTTCCAAATTCCTCAGTCTGATATACTGTATCTCTTTTTTCTTATTGAGACATTTTTGCTCTACTTCTGCACCTTTGGAGACTAAACAAACTATTGCTTTTTGTATATCTGATAGTGTCTTGATTCATCATCTCACTCAAATGGTAGTTTATCATCTCACTCAAATGGTAGTTTATCATCTCACTCAAATGGTAGTTTATCTGGGTATAGAAATATGGAATGATACTTATTTTGCCTCAGCCTTTTGAAGATATGTGTCTACTGCCTGCTGGCTTTTATCCTTTTCTTATGATGATAAGTCTGACACAAGGCTGATTATTATTACTTTGTATCTTTCTCTGGCATGGTAAAAGTGTCCTCATCCTTGTTTTCCCACTTGCACAACAATATGATCCAACACAAAAATTTAAATGTTTCACAGAAATTAGGGTGATTCTTAAAATGGGTGCTTTAATTTATTCAAGTTGCAAATTTTGAAACATTCTCTATTTGAAAATTTATTTTGTCCTGATCGCTGTATTCTTTCACTATGGAGGTCATACAACTGCATCTGTGAAGAACAAATGTATGTTGGAGTTTCTCGATCTATTCAACCTGTTTCTTAAATCGTCTTGTGTGTTTTCCCATCTTTGTTCTGTAAGCCGTATTTTGAATATTTTTAAGTTCTACCTTATATTCATTGATAAATACTTTATATAATACATACTATTTTATTTTAGGTTTTATTTGTATTTTATTTTATATTGTAAATATTATATCTATACATCTTTTTAAAGAGAAGTTTTAAGTTCACAGCAAAATTTAGAGGAAGGTACAGAGATTTCCTATAGACCCCTTGCCTCTAACGTGTACTACCTATGCCATTATCAACATCCCCCAGCAGAGTGGTACATTTACAATTGATGCACCTACATTGACACATCATAATAAGCCAAAGTCCATAGTTTACCTTAGGCTTCTCTCTTGCTGGCGTACATTCTATGGATTTGCACAAATGTGTAATTAATTGTATCTGTTATTATAGTATCATACAGAGTGTTTTCATTGCCCTAAAAATCCTCTGTGCTCTTCCAGTTTACCCCTCTCCTCCCTCAACCCTGGCAAGCACTAAGCTTTTTATTATCTACATAGTTTTACATTTTGCAGAATAACATATGGTTGGAATTATACACTATGCAACATTTAAGATTGGCTTCTTTCATGTAGTAATACACGTTTGTTTCTTTCACGTCTTTTAGTGACTGGATAGCTCATTTCTTTTTACTGTTGAGGAATATTTCACTGTCTGGATGTACCAGTTTCTTAATCTATTCACCTGCTGAAGGACATTTTAGTTGCTTCTAAGACTTAGTAATTATGAATAAAGTAGTAATAAGCATCCATGTGAAGATTTTTGAATGGACATAAATTTTCAACACCTTTGAGTATTTACCAATGAGCAATCACAAGATAGTATGGTAAAAGTATCTTTAGTTTTGTAAGACCACCAACTGACTTCCAAAGTAGCTGTACCAGTTTACATACCAACCAGCAATGAATGAAAGTTCCTGTTGCTCCACATCCTCACTAGCATTTGATATTGTCACAGTTCCATATTTTGGGCATAAATAGATGTGTAGTAGTATCTCATTGATGTTTTAACTTACATTTCCCTGAAATATGAGGAACATTTTTCCGTATGTTTATTTGCCTTGGGTATATCTTTTTTAGTGAGGTATCTGTAAAGACCTTGTCTCTCTTTTTTAATCAGGCTGTTTGTTTCTTATTGCTGAGTTTGAAGAGTTCTTTGTATATTTAGATAAAAGTCCTTTGTCAGATGTCTTTTGCAAATATTTTCTCCCAGTCTATGGCTTGTATTCTCATTCTCTTGACAGTGTCTTTCATAAAGCAGAAGTTTTTAATATTAACGAAGTCCAGCTTTTCAATTATTTCCTTCATGGATTGTGCCTTTTGTATTGTATCTAAAAAGTTATTCTCATACCTAAGATCATCTAGGTTTTCTTCTATTTTATCTCATACAAATTTTGTAATTTTGTATTTTACATTTAGGTCTAGGATCTATTTTAAGTTAATTTTTTGTGTAGGAGGTCAGGACTGTGTCTAGATTTATTTTTTTGCATGTGACTGTCCAGTTATTCCTGCATCATTTGTTGAAAAGATTTTCTTTGCCCCATTGTATTGCCTTTGTTCCTTTGTCAAAGATCAGTTGAGTATATTTATGTAGATGAATTTCTGAGCTCTATTTTCAGTTACAATGATCTATTGGTCTATTATTTTGACAATGATTCCACACTATCTTGATTACTGTAACTTTATTGTAAATCTTGAAGTTGAGTGGTGTCAATCTTCCAACTTTATTTTTCTCCTTCAATATTGTGTTGCTATTCTGGGTCTTTTACCTTTCCTATATAAGCTTTAGAATCAATTTGTCAATATCCACAAAATAACTTGCTGGGATTTTGTTTGAGATTGCAATGAATCTATAGATAAATTTGAGAGGAACTGACATCTTGACAATATGGAGTGTTCCTATCAATAAGAATGGAATATCTCTCCACTTATTTAGTTCTTTTTTGGTTTTGTTCATCGGAGTTTTGTAATTTTCCTCATTAGATCTTGTACATATCTTGTTAGATTTATAACTAAGTATTTAATTTTGGGGGTACTAATATAAAAGACCTTTTGTTTTTAATTTCAAATTCCACTTACTCATTGAGAATATAAAAGAAAGTGATGGGGGCCGGCCCCATGGGTGAGTGGTCAGGTTCACAGGCTCTGATTCAGTGGCCCAGGGTTTCGCTGGTTTGGATCCAGGACATTGACATGGCACCACTTGTCATGCCATGCTCAGGTGGCGTCCCACATGTCACAACTAGAATGACCCACAACTAAAATATACAACTGTGTACTGGGAGGATTTGGGGAGAAAAGTAGAAAAAAAAAGAAGACTGGCAACAGTTAGCTCAGGTCCCAATCATTAAAAAAAAAAGAAAGTGATAGAATTTTGTGTATTAACCTTGCATTCCTACAACCTTGCTATAATCACTTATTAGTCCTGGTAAGTTTATTTGGTCTATTTTTTCAAACTTTTTAAATAGACGATCATGTCATCTGTGAACAAAGACTGTTTTTATTTTTTCCTTCTTAATCTCTGTTCGTTTTATATAACTTTCTTGTCTTATGCATTAGCTAGGACTTCCAGTACAATGTCAAAAAGGAGTGGTGAAAGGGGACACCTATGCTTTCTTCCTGATCTTAGTGAAAATTCTTCTAGATTAAGAATTGCCAAACTGAAAGCAACCAAATGCACTTCTAAAAGTGAATGGTTAAAGAAACTGTTACATCATTAAACTGGAAAACTACTCAATGATAAAATGGAATATTATTGATTAATGCATCAATAATAATGGATCTAAAGTGGATTTTAAAATGAAAGAATTGAGACCTAAAGGCTTCATATTGTGTGATTCTATTCATATAATATAAGGATGGAAAAATCTCAATGATTTCTGAGCACTAGGGGAATAAGGAGTGGTTGTCTATAAAAGTAATGGAAAGGGGCATTTTAGGATGATAAAGTATTCTCCACGATACTGGGCTGGTGAACACATGCTCTGCATTTGTTAAAACCCATAGAACTATATATAGCAAAGAGTGAAATTTAATATATACAAATTAAAAAGAATCATCCAGGAGCACGGAAGAACCCAAGAAGTGAACAAAGACTATTAAAAAAATCTAATTGTACTAAAAATGTATGATTTAACTTCCCTGAAAGGAGATAGGAAAAAAATGAACTGACCTAAGTCATGTTGGTGAACAGTGTGTTGGTTGGAAACTAGAAGGCTAAAATGAAAGAAACTAAAAAATATACTGTACTTTAGTTAGTAAAGTTGTTTCTCATGAGGGTATAGATTAACAATTATGGAACTGCTTTACTTGTAAATTGGAGTCACAGAAATAAATTAACAAATGGGATTGTTGAGAGCCAAGTTTCTCACTGTCAGAGATGAAAGTTCCAGATAGGAAAGGGGAAAGTTGGGATGAAATAGGTTAAAGTCAGAGACATCAGTATGTACTAGTATTGAACTTAATATAGATATGATGGATAGGTAGAGAAATAAGTATAATTATGATTATATAGATACATAGATTACATAGATATATACCTCTTATCTTACCTACCCAAGGGGGCCTAGAAGTAAAACTCCAGTATCAGCAAGCACCCTCAGCATCCAAATCTTGGCTTTTATATACGAATCTCTAAAAGAAAGGAGGGCTCTTTGTAGAAATAGTTGATTCTGTGACTGGGTAGGAGAAATACAAGATGAACTGAGAGCACTATAGTATTAGAAGGTAAGGAAGTACTCAAAAAACAAAAGGATGAAGCTATGTCAAAGGGACACAGGAGCAAACTGAAAGAGCTGTAAATAGTGAAAGTGGAACAATTTGAGCAAAAAATAAATAACCTGATATTGGTTATTACCCATAATATAAAATAAATAAATGAGAACGTACTAATATAAATAAATGATTGAGTAAATAATTGAGGGAAAAGAGACAAATATTGCTAACAGAAAAATTTCAAGTAGGTTATTTAAATATTGCCTTCTCCAGCAGATGGAACGTAGTTCACCACCTAAAGTGTGAGCTGGACTTAGTGACTTATTTCTAAGAATAAAGTATAGAAAAATGAGGGAAAGTAACTCTACAAAAGGGAGAAATCTCACATACTTTATCTAGGACTTGAGATAAAAGATAACATTATCAATGATAATTTATGTTGACAGCATGTACCATTGATATGATGCGATAAGAACACTTTGTCTTAGTGGTATTACTCTCTAAAAACTATAACCTCATTCAAATCACAAGAGAACACCAGAAAATTACAGTTGAAGGACATTCTATGAAATACCTGGCCTGTATTCCTCAAAACTGTCAAGGTCATCATAAAAAAGGAAAGAGAGAGAGCTTCTCACACACCAAAAGAAAATTAAGGAGACATGACAACTATATGCAGAAGAGGAAAAGGATATTAGTGGAAAAACTAATAAAATCTAAATAAAATTGGAATTTTAATAAATAATATTGTGCCAGTCCTGGTTTCTTAACTTTAGAAATATTCCATGGTAATATAAGATTGCATTCCAGGGGAAATTAGGCGAGGGTTTTGTTAGTTTCTTAGAGCTGCTATAACAAATTACCACAAACTTGGATGCCTAAAAACACATATTTATTCTTTTACAGTCTGGAATCCAGAAGTCCAAAATCAGTTTCCCTGGACAAAAATCAATGTGTTGGAAGAGCCATGCTCCCTCCATAGGCTCTAAAGGCAAATCCATTTCTTGCTTCTTCCATCTTCTGCGGGCTGCTGGCATTCCATGGTTTGTGGTTACGTCACTTCATCTCTGCTTCCAAGATCACATTGCCCACTCTCCTTTTGTCTGTGGTCAAATCTTTCTGGCTCCACATTATATGTATGCATGGGAGTGACTTTATGGTCCAGATAATCTCAAATAAAATCCTTAACTTAATCAGATCTATATAGTCCTTTTAGGTCATATAAGTTAACATTGGAATGTTCCAGGAATTAGGATGATCTTTTTTTTTTTTTGAGGAAGATTAGCCCTGAGCTAACATCTGCTGTTAATCCTCCTCTTTTTTCTTTTTTCTTTCTTTCTTTCTTTTTTTTTTTTTTGCTGAGGAAGACTGGCTCTGAGCTAACATCCGTGCCCATCTTCCTCTACTTTATATGTGGGAAGCCTGTTATAGCATGGCTTGACTAGCAGTACGTAGGTCCACACCCTGGATCTGAACCTGTGAACTCTGGGCTGCCAAAGCAGAATGTGTAAACTTAACTGCTGTACCACCAGGTCGGCCCCTAGGATGATCTTTTGCAGGCCATTATTCAGACTGCCATGAGGTTACTGTCAGCATTCTGTACAGATTTTGAAAGTCTTCTATAACTCTAAAATAATTCTAAAGTCAAATAATTATTTAAAATAATAATTAGAAATGGTTCCAAGAAGGAGGAACATCACCCTGTAGGTAGAAGTGAATATTTGTGCTATATTACACTGCCTCAGAAGGACCAGGATGAGAATAGTAGAATATTTAAGCACAATCTTACAAATATTGAAGCCTCTTATTATAAAAGATAAGAAACTGCACAAGGGTATACATCTATGTGGGTAGTTTTTGTAGAGTATAGAGCTCGCTGAGGATCAAAATTAAAAGCAAAAGATTGTGCATTATAGTAGCATATTGAATGTACATTATCTTTATTATTGACAGATATTGTCACATTTATATTCTATATCAATATTTAGAATCATTTTAGTTAATCATGTTTCATATGTATGAAGTAATTTTCAATTATAATAGGATACTAAACCTTTAAAAAATCTCATATTTAATGTATTTTTTGTGATTTACTAAATAGTCTTTGTTTGATGTTACTTGTCACTTAATGAGACATCACTTGTAAGTAAAAATTATGAGATTGTTTCAGATGATTCTCTTGATTATGGGATCCAGGAAATCATTGTGTCCAAACATTGGAGTGTAAACATTGAGTGAGAATGTATATAAAAATATTTCAGCAAAGCAGAAAATTAGCTATCCTTCTTGAAATGCACTATACATCTATCTAAAACGTTTATATTATGGATGATACACTGTGATCAGCAGTGGTTTAAAGATTCAACATATTGATACGGTTGGATTCAAAGCTTAATTATTTTACTCATTCATTGAACAAATATTTATTGAGAATCTACTATGATATAGACACTCATTTATCTACTGAGGATCTTGTCGCAAACAAGACAGATACACCCACTTCTTTCATGGAGTTTAAATTCTAGCTGAGGAAGACAGATAACAAACAAGTGAACAAACAAATGTACAATAGGTGATGGTTCATAAGGATTGTGAAGAGTAACACAGACTGAAAGGACAGTGTACGTGGTGAGTAAAGAGCGACTATTTTATAAAGGTGGTCAGGAAAGAAATCTATCATAAAGTAACATTTAAGCAAAGACATTAATGGAGTAAAGGAATATTCCATACTGGGAAGTGCAAGTACAAATGCCCCAAGGCAGGAACATGTTTGAAGTTTTTCAGATTGTGAAGAAATGGGGAAGAAAATTAGTGTGAACAAAGTAGGGTAAAAGAACGAGGGAGTAACAAAAGATAATTTAAATCAACAAAAGTAAGCATGAAATACCAGCGTTAACAATTTCAAAGCATTTCCAGAAGCAAAAGGTACAATACTATTGGTTTTCAGTGAATTTTTTAATAGTGTGAAAGTTGGCAGTAATATCTGAAGAAATTGGATAATACTTTTATTCTTCCTCCATTTTTCTTATACTCTGGCTATATTATCCTATTGAAAATTGTAATATGAGCATGTTGGTTCTATCAAATGCCTCAGTCAAGACAAATATTAATTCATCTAAGATGCTATAATATGTATCTCTCCATAAAATGTGCCTCTTAAAAACACAAAATTTTATTTAATAGTATACCACTTTTACTCTCAAATTAGGACTCTTAGAACAACATTCAACTAAATAAATGAAAAATATTAGACATAAATTTATCTTCTAAAACATGAATTAAATATTTAAATTATTATTAAAAATAAGCAACTTTCCATTTAATTCTGGCAAATATCCCACTTTAATGAGTATGTATCCTCTTGGGGCACACGCATGCACTTTGTTCACAGTCTCATTTGTGCACCCATTTTACATGTATTTGTATAGATGTGGTAGAAAAACTGCATGTAGAATAAGTGAATAAATTAATATCCTTAATAAGGTTTCTGACACGTAGGCACCAAGGCATCTTAGCCATTTTTGTTTTAGTATTGTATTTCTGGTTATGTTTCCTTTTTTCAGGACAATAAACTTTTAAATAGGTAAGAATATCACTTTAAGAAGTTCAGTTTACAATTACTCACTGTCTCCATTGGGTCCAAACTCAGTATTTGGGGTTTTGTAGTAAAGTAACTGAGAAATATGTGTATAGTAGATGTGGTAGGATAATGGTAGCACTAGAGACATGTACAAACAGCAGAGGCAATTCTGAGGAGGAGGCAAAACATTTCGTATAGAGCTTGGCCTCTGGCATTTGGTGCATATCAACCCTACCATTCACTACCTAGGAGTCACTAATCCTTACCTAACTCACCTGAACCTCATACTTCCATCTTCAAAATTAAGAAAATAATGAGATTTACTTTGCAGTAGTATTGTTACAATTAGATAAGGTAATGTATTCAAAAAAATAAAATTATGGGTGTTTAGCATAGTCTGATGAACACTAGCTATAAAATTATTCTTAGGATAAAGAAAGATGTTTCTTAATAATAAAGGTATCAATCAAAGAGAATGATATAACAATCATAAATAGCTATTATAGCTCTAACATATAATGCAAACATTAATTTAAAAAAAAGAATAAGCAAATAGTCAACTATAGTGTGACACTTTATCATACCTCTCCCAATGGTTGTTAGAACAGGTAAACCAAAAAATCTATCAGGATACAGTATATATGAACAAGATTAACAAACTTGACCCAATTGACATAAATAAAATAATTCAAGCAATGGTGGATAGGGAATTGATGAATAAGTATCCAAATTTTCCTACCCTTCTCCCGGGATAATTCTAAGGCATGTTCAATGGTATAACCCAGAGTTTCTAACTAATCATTGAAGGCACCTAAAGCTCCAACTGTTTAGTGTAGTAAGTGGCTGGATGGTACACTCTTCACTGGCTTCCTTCTCTTTCTTATATCATTTCCCACTCCCTAGATTGTGTTTCCTGGGATTATTTACCAAAGAAACTACTTGTACTGAAATCTTTGTCTCAGGATATGCTTCCAGGAGAACTGAAACCAAAACAGTGAAACAAAGAGTCAAGAACTCTAATGACAGATGTCTACATGGGGCACAGAAAGGAGCACTAAAGAGTGAGTGGTCAATTCTTCTTAGACTAGCAATCAAGAAAGCCTTCATGAAGGAAAAATTGGTTGAAATGAGGCTAAAAAGATGAAAAATGATCACATGTTCTTCAGGAAAATAGTCTCAAAAGACACCGTGCAAGCAAGCTACCATAGTCATTAAACATTCACTTTTCAAAGGCATAGATTCTGAAAAAAGTAATGACATTTAAAAATTTTCTCTCAATGAATGAATATTGGACATAATAAGGACTGAATAGTCTGCTTTCATACATTAATTTATTTAAATCTAACTTTCAAATTATGCATTCAATCAATTTATACACTTATCAAGTCATTATTACACATTAAGCCCTGGAAATGCAATGGAAAAACAATATTGACAAGATCTTATCCTCATAGAGTTTACAGCTTCATAGGGGAGAGAGACAAGGAAATGACTAAATATAGAAATAATTTTTAAATGTTATTAGTGTTATAAAATGATCAGGGATTTGCAATAGATGCTAACAGAAGAGAATGTTTTCAATATGAATTTTTTTTGAGGAAGACTATGCCCCTGAGCTAACATCTGCCTCCAATCCTCCTCCTTTTTTTTGCTGAGGAAGATTGGCCCTGAGATAACATCCCTGCTCATCTTCCTCTACTTTATATGTGGGATCCCTGCCACAGCATTGCTTGATAAGCGGTGCATAGGTCTGCACCCAGGATCTCAACCGGCGAACCCTGGGCCACTGAAGTGGAGCATGTGAACTTAACTGCTGCACCCCTGGACCAGCCTCCAATATGAATTTTTCAAATGATGGATGAGTCAGGTTTCTATAAAAAGGCAAAATTACTTGTAGGGGATATGAGATTATTTGGGAGGTAGATCTTTAAAAATTCTGGGAAGGACTGGGGAAGCAAAGGCCTGAAAGGGACAGTTTAGGCCTTAGAGAAAATTTATTCACTAATCTTGCTGAAAAACTGATGAGGTGATCAAGTTGGAGTTTTCAAGGGAAGTTCAGAAGTTAAGCATATCCAGCCACTAAAGAGAGACAGCTAAAGGTTTACTAGTGAAGAGATCTAAGGAAAGGTCTTCTTTTGTGTTAGCTACCATGTTTATAGTCTCCTGCTCTCCCATTAGTGTCTAGTGGTGGGCCTGGAGCCACTGATGCTCAGCAGAGCTGACAGTTGGAAAGACCTAGATTTGGAGCCGAAGAAAGGGAGGACAAACTAGAACCTGCCACGTGCTTACGCATCTGTCATCATCATTTTTAAACACAAGGACTTTCAGATAAAAATGGCTGCCACTTTATTTCCATTTCCAAAACCTTCATTGTATCCCTCCTTTTGCCAGCTCAAGCCCAGAATCATTAAGGGAAAAGGATTCTGGGAAACATAATTCTCAGATTAGCCAAGTTGACAATAGTAAAATCCAACACAGTGGGATTTAAGGTTGCATCTGAAAAATGAGACAGAGCTAGTAACATTGAGAGATGCAAGCAGAACATTCCAAGCTGTGAGAACAGCAAGAGCAGAAATCTTGTGTAAGACAGAAATTTCTGTGTTCTAAGAACTGAGGAAGGCCAGTGGGACTGGAACACAAAGACAAAGGGTTAAAGACCAGTTTGGATGTTATGGTAGTGAAACAGGTGATGCATGACTAGATACACAGCAATGGAAATGAAGGAAAATGACACTCTAATAGATGTCTTCATGCAAGTAAAATTTAAATGGCATACTGGTAAATAGGATGCAATAAGTAAGTAAAAGGCAGAGCTCAAGAATGACAACATCATTGGGTTAGTGTTGCTGCCAGTTACTGATACAACAATGAGTAAAGGAGAAACACATTTAGAGGCAAAAAATAGAGTTCCGTTGGATTTGGTGTATTTGAGTTGCTTCTGAAATAGCAAAGTGGAGATATCGGAGACATCATTAAGCATCTTTTCCTCAGCAGATAAATCTGAATTCCACACATTTGGTTCATTAAACAAATGTGTTTGTTGTCTACTATGGGCCAGGCTCTGTTTTAGGATTCTTGGATAGACAATAGTTGAAAATCATTATTTCCCTTAAGGTTATATTACTGAGGAAAGAGGTTGACAATAAACAAGATAAATAACTGAATATATGCAGTAAATAAGATGGTGGTAAATGTAAAGAAGAAAAAATTGGCATTATGTTCTATTTATTTATTTTTAATTGCAGTAACATTGGATCATAACAATATATAGCTTTCAGATGTACATTGTAATATATTTTGAATTCTGTGTAGATTACATCATGTTCACCACCGAAAAACTAATTATAGTCCATCCCCTCACATGTGAGCCCAATCACCCCTTTTGCCCTCCCCCCACTTCCCCTATGGTAACCACCAATCTATTCTCCATTGCTATGTGTTTGTTTGTCATTGTTTTTATCTTCTACTTATGAGTGAGATCATACAGTATTTGACTTTCTCCCTCTGATTTATTTCACTCAGCATAATACCCTCAAGGTCCATCCATGTTGTCACAAATAGCTGGATTTCATCATTTCTTATGGCTGAGTAGTGTTCCATTGTGTATAAATACTGCATCTTCTTTATCCATTTGTCCCTTGATGGGCACCTAGGTTGCTTCCAAGCCTTGGATGTTGTGTATAATGTTGCAATGAACATAGGAGTGGAGATATCTTTATGCCTTTGTGTTATCAAGTTCTTTGGATAAATACTCAGCAGTGGGATAGCTGGATCATATGGTACATCTATTCTTAATTTTCTGAGGAAACTCCATACTGCTCTCCATAGTGGCTGCACCAGTTTGCACTCCCACTAGCAGTGTACAAGAGTTCCCTTCTCTCCACATCCTCTCCAACATTTGTTGTTTCCTGACTTCTTAATTATAGCCATTCTGACCAGAGTGAAGTAATATCTCATGGTAGTTTTGATTTTCATTTCCCTGATAGCTAATGATGTTGAGCATCTTTTCACATGCCTGTTGGCCATCCGTAAATCTTCTTTGGAGAAATCTCTGTTCAGATCCTTTGCCCATTTTTTAATTAGGTTGTTGGTTTTTCTTTTGTTGAGCTGTATGAGTTTTTTGTATATTTTGGATATTAACCCCTTATCTGATATACGTTTTGTGAATATCTTCTCCCAATTGTTAGGTTGTCTTTTCGTTTTGTTGATGGTTTCCTTTGTTGTGCAGAAGCTTTTTAGTTTGATGTAGTCCCATTTGTTCATTGTTTCTTTTGTTTCTCTTTCCCGGTCAGACATGGTACTTGAAAATATGCTGCTAAGACCAATGTCAAAGAGTGTACTGCCTATGTTTTCTTCTAGAAGTTTCATGGTTTTGGCTCTTACATCAAAGTCTTTAATCCATTTTGAGTTGATTTTTGTGCATGTTGTAAGGGAACGGTCTACTATCATTCTTTTGCATGTGGCCGTCCATTTTTCCCAAAACCATTTATTGAAGAGACTGTCCTTTCTCCATTGTATGCTCTTGGCTCCCTTGCTGAATATTAGCTGTCCATAAATGTGTGGGTTTATTTCTGGGCTCTCAATTCTGTTCCATTGATCTGTGTGTCTGCCTTGATATTTGCAAGAACAAAAGCCCAAGTTATGTTCCACAGCTGAGCTCCACAGGTGGGGAAGTAGTTTCCCCAGCATGATGCTTTCCTGGGCGTGGACTTCTGGTCAAAAATCTGGGTGTGAAATTTTTCCAGACTCCCTTTTCTGTACCCTCACTTGTGTGTTCCTCTGACAACTGTAAGTACTAAGAAAACATACAATCATAGTCAATTAGAATGGAAAGGGGCTCTAGATGTTCCAATCATTTTTATTTTACAAATGAGGAAAATAAAGCCCAGAGAGGTTAAATGACTAGACAATAGACATTCTGTCAGCTAGTGATCTTCTCACTCCCAGTCCACCTGTCTTTCCACTCTGCTATGCTGTTCTACAGCACCCAGATTTCCATGCTCATTGCAATCAGATAAATGGTTGGAGTGATGGTTAGACTCAAAAGGGAGGCTGTATCTCCTAATTTTCTTTTATTTAGAGTGTGCTACAAGAGTAGCAGTGCAAATATCATAGATCCCTTTTTGAATTTCAGGGGTCATAGAACTTTCATCTATTTGGGGACCTCAAATATAAAGCCATTTTCGTTAGGAACATCAAAGTTTCAACATTCAATATTACTGAGGGAATAGCTGGCATGAACCAAGAAGAGATAAGATAGACAATGTAAAGTAGTGATTCAGATTGCCTGATTTTAAAATGTCAGCACAGTTTATGCTTTTTAAAGAACTTTCATATTCATTGTCACATCAGAGCAGAATAGCAGCCTACAAGGGAGATAGAAAATGTTTTCATCTTGTGAATTAAGGTCTGGCCAGCGGCAGGCCTACCTAGATAATCATCAATAGAGCTAGATTAGAATTGATCTTGTGTTTGTAGTGCAATCCTAATCAGATCTACACTTCTGAATTTCTGAATCAAAAGGAGATTTTTAATATTTAGAATAGATAAGACATTCTGTCAATAAGTTGACCATTCTTGGTGCATCAGTGGAATACAGAAAGTAACTTTTTTCAAAAATAAATTAACCAGATTCACATGTGTATGCATTTAGGCTAAATCTAGCAACTCTAGCAAAGACAAATATCCAACAATTGATGAACCAATCTCAAGAGGAAGTAACTTCATAGTAGGGTGTTCTGGCATATTCTGAGTGCTTTTGTGATCATTTTATAACACTTTAGACACATTTTTGTTATAGCACTCTTCATTTTGGGGTGATAGTTTGTAGATCTGGCTGTTTCTACCCCATTAAAAAGTCAGGAATCATGTTATTCACTTTGTAACACCAGCTCCTGGTACAGAGCTGGCATACATGCAAAGCCAGCTAGGATGAGAATGAGAAGAGGGAACTAACACTGAATACATTCCGTGTGCCACATTAACAAAATGAAGACTAAAAATCACGTGATCATCTCAATAGATGCAGAGAAAGCATTTGCCAAGATACAGCATCCATTTATGATGAAAACTCTGAATAAAATAGATCTATGAAGAAAGTACCCCAACATAGTAAAGGCCATATATGACGAGTCTACAGCTGATATCATTCTAAATGGAGAAAAATTGAAAGCTATGCGTCTAAGAACAAGAATCAGACAAGGATGCCCACTTTCACCACTCTTATTTAACATAGTATTGGAAGTCCTAACCAAAGCAGACAACAAAAAGAAATAAAAGGGATCCAAATTGGAAAGAAAGAAGAGAAACTTCATTATCTGTAGATGACATGATTTTATATATAGAAAACCTTAAAGTATCCACTAAAAAAACTTTTAGAAATAATAAATGAATTTGGTCAAGTAGCAGGATACAAAATCAACATAACAATGAGTTGTGTTTCTATACATTAACAATGGAGTAGCAGAAAGAGGAATTAAGAATACAATCCCATTTACAATTGTAACAAAAAGAATAAAATATCTAGAAATAAACTTAACCAAAGAGATGAAAGATATGTACACTGAAAACTATAAAACATTGTTGAAAGAAATTGAAGATGCAAAGGAAAAGAAAGATATTCCGTGCACTTGGATTGGAAGGATTAACATAGTTAAAATGTCCATACTCCCTAAAACAATCAGATTCAATGAAATCCCTATCAAAGTTACAACAACATTTTTCACAGAAATAGAACAAAGAATCTTAAAATTTTTATGGAATAACACAAGACCTAGAATAGCCAAAGGAATCCCAAGAATAAAGAACAAAGCTGGAGGTATCACACTCCCTGATTTTAATGAGGGAAAGAGAAATACAATAAGGGGAAAAAATTAAAAATTAACAGGTTTTAATATCACAAAGTAATATCTGAGCAGGGACATGATCAAGCCTATAAAATTTGTATGGTACCTTGAGTGAATATGTATGCTTTCTTCAAATTCTGGAAGACCACAATAGGGAAGTTATTTAAAAAGTAACGGAGGAGAGTTAAATGTCTACCAAATGTTCCCCCTCAAATTGTTCCTTCACCTACAGCTAAGGTTACTAGAACCCTCCTTTTTCAGATTTAGCATTTTTTTCTGGATCCAGCATGGCCAATACCTCCTCCCACTTACTTGGTGAACATAGACAATTGATCACTGTGTATACATTCACAGTCCAAGCCCTGTCCACACACCTCTGCAACCAACTACCCCTTGGCCTTCCTTGGGCTAGTGTATGCCCACTTGGGGTGTACTGACTTCCAGAGGAGCCCGATTCCAGCCATGCAAGCTCAGGGTCCCAGGACCCTGGAACATAGTTTTGAAGTGGGAGGTGAGATCATTGCAGACTTGGAATGGGCATGTTCTCTTGGCCCTGTGAGGTCCTTGCCCCATGAGAAGGAGCTTGCCACAGTAGAGTTCCCTTTGCACATGCTTAAGAGCAGTCTTGGTGATAACCTATCAAGTCTATCTGACAATTACTCACCAGTCCGCCTGGATTTGGAATCTTGCCTCAGCACCAGCAGTATGATAGCCATTCTCCTGTTTGATGGAAATCATCTTAATGGTAACTGCCTGCCCATCTAGATTCCTGCATCTGTCCTGATCAACCTAATGTGTTTTCTTTCCACCTGCTGGACTTCTATGCATCACTGGCTCTGTATAGTTGGTTTCTGCTTCAGTTTCCCTCTCTATTCATCAATTCTTTACTGAAAATAGAGCCATTACCTTTATCATTGTCCACCCAAAGGGACTCTAATACCTGCTTAGCACTTGCCAGTCTCCTAACCTCTAAGAGAGGAATTTGAAATCTGGTCTCCAAATCTAGTCTGGATAGATTGCTGAATAAATAACTGGTTGGGCAGGACCAGAACACATGGTTAATTATCAGTGCAAATGCAGGAGAATAGTTACACCATCTCTAGCTCCACCTTCTTAGTCTAGTCCACCATTAGCTCTCATCTTAACTACAAATACCCTTATTGGGCTTTCTGCCTCCATATTTGATTCCTACAATTCATTCTTCCATCAAAATCTAACCTTCTATGACTGGAAGAGAATGGATGATTTCCCAAGAGTGTTATTTCCACAAGTCTCCCTTCATTCACCATGTATCTCTCTATTTTTGTAGTCTACAGAATATTATAATTATTAAAGAAAAAAATTACTGGACTTAGAAAGTAATATCCAAGGAATATCATGTGGTCTTCATCATCACTACCAACACCAGCATCTTTCACAGATTAATAAGAACAAGAAAATGTCAACCTTTTCCAGATCTTATTGAGAGAAAGTCCTCTTCTTAGGGATATCGTGATAAACCTTGGAATATCATTTTTGTACGTTCAGAGGTCAAAGTCCACATCAAGAACTTTGTGAAAACGGGAAGTAAGCAATTTACTACAGAACAATAATGGGTTTGGAGCATAGAAACTTCGCAAGGCAAGGACAAGAGGAATTTATTGATTATAATAGTAACTTTCATCTTAGCACCAGTTCCTTTATGAGGTGGCCATGACGATGTACCACTTAGAACCCCTGCTGCAGGGAGGATTGGCCAGTTGCTGCACTGTATCCATGCCAGGCCATAATGTCCACTCTCTACTCTCAGCAAAACATTGACTGTGTTAGGGATACTAAAGCAAATCTATTCCCACAAGATGCAGGATTCCTGTGTCTAGAGACTTTGGATGAGGACAACCAATTTGCTTGGTTAAAATTCTCTTAGAGTCTGACAGTCTGCCTATCCAACGCTACTTCCCTCTTTTCCTCCTCCATGAGGGTCAGATCTATATCACAGTTCAACATCTCTCCCTGTCTCCTCTGGATCCCTCCCCCTTCTCTCTGGTAGGCTTTTACCCCACTATCTCTTATACGTCTAATCCTGTCTTGGCATCTGCTTCTAGGAGTATCCAGATGAACGACTTAATAACAAGGAACTGGAAGCTCATATTAAATCTTCTAATACATCATATTATGTAGTCTGTATTTTAAGTTGGCATAAGATGACTCTTCAGTAAAGTGTATAGAGTCTTATCAGAGTGTAAATTCATTATTTTCTAATTATACATTTTCCCCCATAAAATTATTTGATAACCTCTTCAACTATATACACACATACATACAGAGATAGATAGATAGATAGATAGATAGATAGATAGATAGATAGATATATGATAGAAACAGATAGATGTAGAGATCTATAGAGAAAGAGAAGAGAGTGAGAGAAGTAACTAAGGGTTTGGGCCTTATAGATATCCCAACAATGTGAATAGCAAATTTTATGGAATCCTGACTTAGTAAATATAATTTATGCCTGGGTGTGCTACAGAGTAGACTTGTGATCATGAAACTATATTTCTTAATTTATGTGATAGCTTATATTAATTTTTATGTGTGTCATGTCAACATGGAATACATAGATGAACATATTCAGGCTTGTACCAGTAAAGTACTCACTGTATTATCTGTCAGACAGTGAATTCCTTGAATAAAGATAGGAATTTGGGCTATCAGAAAGATTTAAAAGTGTGTAATATGAAATAGTGGAATGAATAAACACAGATTCTGGTGCAAACCTGAATTCCTATAGAGCAGTCCATCTCTAAGGGCTGTCAGCTGGCTTCCTGCATCAGAATCACTGGCAGGGATTGAGGAAATTGGGGAAAGCCCCATTCCCAAAACTACCCAGTCAGAGCTGCTACAAAGAATGGAGAAATGTCCATTTGAAACAAACATCCAGTCACTCTATGTAAACCAAAGTTTATGTATCAAACATTTGCATATCAAATCTTCTTTTAACATTGACTTATATTAAGATCCCAGTGCTTATTTACTTTCATTTTTACTGATCCTCCTTGATCCTTGTTGATAATCCTTAGGTTTTCAGATGTTGAGGTCACATCCCCAGTGACCCTCTGTGAAGCCTCTCTCTATGAAGTTCTTAGTTTTGTTTTGTGCTTGTCTAAACTTCCTGAGAAGATGGCATGTCTAGGAACTCCACAAGGAATCTTTCTACATTGATAATTGATATCCCCAGTCACATTCTTCAATTTATTAATTTGTGTATGTGTGTGTGAGAAAGATTGGCTGTCAGCTAACATCTGTGTCAATCTTCTTCTATTTTATGTGAGATGCCACCACAGTGGGGCTTGATGAGCGATGCTAGGTCTGTGCCTGGGATCTGAAGCCACAAACCCTGGGCTGCGGAATCAGAGTGTGTGAACTTAACTACTACGCCACAGGGCCAACCTCCTGAATTTATTAATTTTTTGTTTTTAAGTTTGATCTTTAAAAATATCAATTTTCTTGAAGGAAATTATGCCAGTAGGCTTGACTTCTTTCATTCAAATTCCTTTTGGGATTAATTAAATTGAGTTCCCATAAATCAGGGAGAAAAAGTAGAATAATTGCACCAACAAATTATTCGTTTGTTAAGTGTTTGGCCCGTCACTATAGAATTTTGCAACAGCTATTTTATAAAATATAGGACATGAAAAAGTCATTCTTAGTTAATCGAATATCTAAATTTCCTTAATCCACTTCTTCAAGTGTTGTTTTTCCTTTGAGGAATGATGTATGGGAATAGGGGGATGGGTGAGATTAGGGGCAATGACTCTAACAGTGCACCTATGCTTTTACTGTGTAGCTGTAACCAGGAGGCAAAGAGAGGTCAAGGCCATCCCAAAGTCTGAGCATATTCTGTTTTCTTGTGGTCTACTATTTTTCATTTGTGTGTGTGTGTGTGTGTGTGTGTGCGTAGCATGGAAAATAAAGATACTTGCGGACAGATGAATTTCCTAATGGAAAAAAGGTGAAGAAGAAACTTCCCTGGTTTGACATATTTAATCCCATTTTAACACCTACATATTGTTATAGGCTGAATTTTGTTCCCCTGCCAAATCTATACCTCAGAATGTGACTGTATTTACAGATAAGATATTTAAAGAGGTAATTAAGTTAAAATGAGGTCATTAAAATGGGCCCTAATCCAATATTACCAAGGTCCTTCCAAGGTTGTATCCTTCTGAGGAAAAGAAATTAGGACACAGATACATACAGAGGGAACACAATGTGAAGATACAGGGAGAACATCTACAAAGATCAGTGAACATCTACAAAGGAGAGAGGCCTCAGAAGAAACCAACCCTGCTGACACCTTAATCTCAGACTTCTAACTTCCATAACTGAAAAAATAAATTTCTGTTGCTTAATCCATCTGGCCTTTGGTGCTTTGTTATGGCAATCTTAACAAACTAATATACGTATCTAGCAAACAAAAACCTGCAGGACCACTCTCTCATTCACGCAACTTAGAAAGGAAAAGTCTTTTATCATCTAGTATATAGAGTTATTATATATGCTATGTTTTTCACATGTACACATATAGTAACAGAATTCTTTCCTTCATCTGTGATGAGTGACTTTTGCAATAATGAAATGCAATTTCTTATTCCACAATAAATTCCTTAGACACTTATTGAAGTCAGGAAGTAGCAGGCCAACATCGTAACCTCGTGATTGCTGTATAATGCAAAGTTTTACTCCTAGATGTAGCAGATCATAGAGAAAAATTATTCAAGAGAGTGGAAAGAATCCTGTATATTTTCACAATCATAAGTCCTCTGTCCAACTCACCACTCCTCCAGTAGGTCTTAGCTTCTTAACTTTAAGACCATTCACTTATTCCATTATTTCCCCAAACAAGGATCCACACAGACAACTTGCCTCCAAAGAATATTTTCATACAGACAGGAGTTAATCTGTATTGTTTAAAATGAAGGTTAGTAAGGAAGACTTGTTGGTGGTTCCTTAGAAATGATATGATAAAAGGATGCTCTCATTCTAGACAGCCATTCCTAATTTATTTAACTGAAATATCTTTACAACATGAGGAAAATGCATCAGACTTTCTTAGATGGTTGGAAAGAAGACTTAAACACATGCAGCCCAGTTAGCTACAATTCTGCATTCATCTACCAACCTCTTGATCTTTATCTTGAGTTGAAAGACTCACTGCCATAGAGTTCCAGACCTGAATCCTGAGCTATTTATTCAATCATTCAACAAATAGTTTTGAGTGTCTTCTATGTTTTTCAAGTGGTTCTTAACTGGGGGTAATTTTGCTTCCCAGGGAAACATTTGGCAATGTCTGGAGATATTTTTCATTATCACAACCAGTGGGTTTGGGCTGGAGCTCCTGGATGAATCCAGGATGCTGTAAATATACTATAGTGTAAAGGACAGCCCCTTACAACAGAATTATCCAGCCCAAAATGTCAACAGTGACCAGATTGGAAAACCCTTTTCTTATACATACAATATACATACAAGTTGAGGAAAAAGAGACTTGGTCCTTGCCTTCATTGAGCTTACACACTACTAGGGGAGATAGAAGTTAATCAAACAGCACACAAATACATGAAAAATTGTAGCAGTGATAGTTGCAATGATAGAGGGGTGCATGAGATTCCAAAAGACCATTCCAAAAAGTGCTTTTATCCTGACATGACCAGGGTCAAGGAAATCCTCCATGAGGAAATTATAATAGAACCGGGATGGAGGATAAGACAAAGGATCTACTTCAGTAAAGAGAAAAGAAAAAGAGCATTCCAAGCAGAGTGAACAGCAGGTGCAAAGACCTAGTGGTGGGAGAAGCATGATGAGAAGGGACTTCAAGAATGACAAAGTTGCTGGAACAAAGAGTCAAGAGGAGGCTAAAAGTCAGTATGGGTCAGACTTTATGTGGCCTTGAAAGCAATATCATGGATCATCTTTGTCATAAATGTCAGATTTTACTTTCTCTAAAGATTAATTAAGAGCAATGTGGCTGTATGAAGCTTGATGTAGAGGAAAAATAACATGCTTTAGAGTCAAGCAAACTTTACCTCAGCTGCTTGCCACATCTATTCTTAGGCAAACTACTCAAATTCCATCAATCTTTTTACCTTTGATTTTTACATGTACAATAGGGATAACACTCACTTTGCAGAGTTCTTATAAGGATTAAATAATATAATATGACAATGGGATACAAATAGTACCTCCTTCTTAGGATTGTTGTGAGGATTAAATCAGTTAATCTAAGTAAGATGTGTGAAATATAGTAAATGCAATGTAAGACTTAGTTATTGTAATTATATAATGCTTGACACGTGGTAGACACTATGTATTTTGCTTCCTACCCTTTCCACTCCATTTTTCCTTCACTTTTAGGCCTTGAAAATACCTCAGAAGTCCCTGAACATCTCAGGTAGCTCAGTCCTTCCTGGTTGTTGGGTTCTGACAGTCCTGCATAGACACACACACACACATCAAAAAACATGGATGGACTTGAGGGCATTATGCTAAGTAAATAAATCAGGCAGAGAAATACAAATACTGTATGGTCTCACTTATATGTGGAATCTAAAAGAACCAAACTCAGAAGCAGAGATCAGATGGGTGAAGGGGTCGGGGGAGTGGATGAATTGAGTGAAGGTAGTCAAAAGGTACAAACTTCCAGTTATAAGACAAATAAGTTCTGGGGATATGATGTACAACATAATGATTATATTTAATAGTGTCTTGTATATTTGAAAGTTGCTTAGGGAGTAAATCTTGAAAGTTCTTAACACAGGGAAAAAATTCTAACTACTTGAGGTGACAGATGTTAACTAAACGTATTGTGGAAATTCTTGCACAAAATATACATGTACTCAATCATTATGTTATAGAGCTTAAACTTATACAATGTTATATATCAATTATATCTCAATAAAACTGGAAAAAAATGTTTGAAAGGTTAAAAAATTACTATATTAATCACTCTAGGCTTACACAGAGGACCTGCCTTTGAATGAATGGGATTTTGGGTGCATGTATTCACATACAGACATATAAACATGTATATACACATGACCAACCAACACTTTTTCAAGGAATAAGCTAATTTGCGAAGACCTGTGGGAATGTCTCCACTTGAGGAGAGTTAAACAGAGAAAGATGCCATGGATGAGGTGAAGCACTTGGTAAGTATTCATTGAGGCTCTCTTAAGTAAAGAGCACTATGCTAGGTCCCATGGAAGCTAGATGAAACATAAAATATGGTCTCAGCTCTCCAGGGCAATAATTTGAGACTTGGTCTGAACTCAACTATGACAGTCTGGTGGGAGTAAACTCCCTGAAACAGAAGGGTCAAATGATTTAGATTAGGGAACTTCATATTTCTCAGGAAATTATTTTGAGCACTGAGAATGTTGATAAAGGGTTAAATGCTGATCTGTACTTTGACAAGCTTACTCCAGACCTTCCACTGGCAAAGGATGCCTTGTAGACAGACAGTTTTAGTTTGGACTAATCATCTGGTAGCAGGGGAGAAGATCAGCAATCACCATGCTACCTTCTTCTGGGAGATGGAACTTGTGAGACAAGACCCCAGATAGCAAAACAATTTACTCCTTCCATGGTTTTTTGTTAGGGAAGGTTACATAAAGTCTCAATCCTACTGGGTACTCTCTCCAGGTTCATGCTCCTCCCTTCTCTATCCACTAGAGCAGTCAGATATCACCTGATAGGTCCTGTCTTTCATGAATATAACTGAGAAGGCTGGCTCAGTATACTCCCCTCTCTTCTCATGCTAAAGGTAAGAGAAAGTGTTTTTCTACCTCCTTCTAGATTTACAATACACCAGGCAATTGTTGACACTGAGATAGGAAAGCAGGTAATGACTTTACAAGTAGAAACTCCAGGATTTCAGAACCAGTTAAGCCTACGAATTATGGTGTTTCTCTCAATTCACTTGGAAATGCAATTCTGATTAAAATGATAGTAACTAATCTCAGTGTAAAAAATATTGAGAGAATGACTAATATAAATTTAGAAAAGGTTTAAGGGTTAATAAAAACCCTTTTCTCATGAGGTACCTCATTCAATCCTCTGCTATGAAGCAGATATTATTATCATCCCCTTAATAAATTAAAAAAAAACAGGGAAGAATTACCATTTGTTATGCAACTTAATAGGTTTCCTACAACAAACCGAGTTTTCTAAATACTTTGTCTCATCTAATCAACATCACAACTTCATTAGGTAAGTATTACCATTGACACCTTTTAAACATGAAGAAACAGAAATTAATGTTAGATGATCTGCTCAGGCAACAATGCTGTTAATGATAGGTTGATATTCTACCTTGGGTCTGTTATTGCCAAATCCACTAACCCTCTTTTTTAACACAACGCTAACTAGACAATTAGAGAGCTGCTCCAGCCTAGACTGTGGATTTCGAGAACATACACTGATTATGTTTTTCATGGCATTCTTGGCAGCTGGATAAGTAAGAAGGAAGATGAGTATATGAGGTGGGATGTGACTTGAAGGCAGTGAGATGGGTGTGAATACATGAACAGATGCCAGCCTGGGTCAGATTTCTGGGGATGATGTTGGCGTGCTGTAATCTTGTCTTTGTCTATGCAATATATTTAGTAACAACCTGCAATAGCAGGTTGATGATATGCTGATACAGTATTTCATTCTCTTGGAACCATAAAAACACTGTTCCTCTGTTCAGAATATGGACCCCACTACTTTGCCTACCTCTCTTCTTCTAGTTAATTTCCATTTTTTGGATCTGAACTTAAATATTTCTTCCTTTAGGAAATCTTTTCAAAATCTAGTAACTGCAAACTATGCAGTAGCTCCATGTTGCACAGTCTTATAACACACTATTTTTATTTACAACACTCAACCACAGTTTTAATTTTGTATACATGTCAGGCTGCCTAATTAACAGGGTCTCTCTCTCAATTGGATGTATAGCCACTTGGGCACAACTGTGCTATTTTGATCATCATTGTATGTGGTGCTTGGCACTTAATTAATAGAAAATAAATGTCAGTGACTTCAGGAAGGATAGTTAACATGTGGATTCACAGATTAAAGATTTTTTTAAATGTCAATCTCAATAGACATGAGCAATGGACCAATGTTAAAAGAGTGATGGGGCATGTTCTGCTTCACTAAAAATGAAAAAAATGATTAGAGCTTTAGCATCCAGGGAGCTGCATGTCAGTCCAAGTAAGAGAAGACTATCAAAACAATCAAATGCAAGCTCATGAATTAATCTGATTTTGATTAGATTTAAGAAATTGACTTCCAATGAACAGAGTGGTGATACCCAGATCTTTTTATAGTCAACCACTCCTTTGATCTGTCCCATATAGTACACATTTAAGTAAGGTACTTAAAACGAGAGCATTTCCAGAGCTAAAATTGTGAGACATTAAAACTATGTCATGTGAGTAATAGCAAAAGGAAATTTGGAAGAAAACTTGAGGCTGTATGATAAGAGTTCTTTTGTTCTTGAAGTATTTCATGTCAAAATGCCCCATTTCTGTTTAAAACAGAATGAATACGTAGAAGTTGCACAGAAGCACATTTCAGCCATCACAAGAAGGAAATTTAAGAGAACTGTGTCATCCAGCAATGGAGCAAGCAAGTCAGGAAGTAATGAGTTTCTCTAGGCATTGAAGATGACCTGCTGTTCAGATACAGTATTGCAGATTCAAGTATTCAATAGTAGACTAAACTAGGCAAATTCTGAGATCCTTTCCAGTGCTAAGAATTCATGATCCTGGATAACTCTATTATAAATATTTTAGTATAAATCCTGGGGAGCACCAATAAGATGATATGAGTGTGACGGACTATAATAAAATTCTCAGAAGTCATTGTTATCACACAGGTTTCAAGGTTCTTCATCATAATATAGGTGGTAGACTAGCTTCAGATGTCTGTTTGCTGTAGTCTTCCATATGACGTATCCATGGATGACAGGATTTTTTCCACAGTGGAGCCCAAATTTTGGAAGTGAAGTTGTTTTCCATAAGGGCTCTTGAACAAGAGATTTGATTATGAAACAATCTTAAAAGTGAAAAAAAGTGTATTATTTATGTTTTAACAGTATATTCATCCATACAACATTTATCTATTGAATATTTATAATTTGTACAATGTTAAGCTTAGTGGTATAGAGAGATAAAAATATAAATAAGGAAGGATGGCTGTCCTTGAACTTACAAATAATAGTGATGGTTATCTGTTATTTTGCCGCTATAACAATGGAGAAGGCATTGTGGTAGATATTTTACATTACGATCTCATTTAATCCTCACAACAACCCTTATAACAAAGTAAAATATTACCTCCATTTTTCAAATACAGAAACTGGGGCTCAGGGAAATTATATATTTCCTAACATCGCAGGATCATTCAAACCACATCATTTAATTTCAAAACTGATTTCACATCAATACATTACCCCTCATCTGCATATTATAATACAATGTTGAATATTCTCAGTGAAATTAGAAATAATTCAAAGCATTATTGAAATTTAGAATAGGAAAACAGAATGAACAAAATGGACGGTGCTTGTTAGCTGTTAGAAAAGCAACAGAGAGCCATTCATACCTTAAGTGCTCTTAATATTTAGGACAGCCTCTAATCGCATTTCTTTTTATGCTTATGACACTGAGGTGGGTCTGTGTGAATGATTTTAACTGGAAGTCATGCTTCTGAATGAAGATTCTTCTTCAAAGCTCATAATAAATATTAAAATTGAGCAGGCTGAAACAAGGTTACACATTTCCTATTTTCCACTTTCTTGAATATGAGTTGGTCTTGGAAAAGAAGTGGAATTAATGCTCTTTGAGAGTTATGTATGTTCATTAGAAGATTTTCAAGAAAACTAGATGGCTTGCCCTGAATTTCACTTTAGCTCCTTAGAAGAGAAGAGAAATAAATGGAGACTGGCTTGGGCTTTCCTATTCATCCCAAAACACACAGGAAGGATTCTTAGATCTCCCACAGCTTATGATTCCATATTTTCCAAACCCCCACAAGCCTGGAGGAACCCTATGATAAAACTCTCTGCTTCATTCAAGTCCTACACTTATCCTGACTTGATATGGATAGAAAACTCAGAAGTCAGGAGGGCTTTTGCTGAGGCTTATCCCTGACACTGTCAATCACAGCCCTCTGTCAGCTCTTTGCCCATGTGCATTGTTTTCTTTCTTCATTTTCCATCATATCATTAGCTTTTCAGTGTTACATCCATATCCCTGAGTCAATACCTCAGGAGGCATTGTATGTAAATAAATATATGAATGAATGAAAGAAGGAATGAATAGCTTCTCGTTCTCACCTAAGACCCCTGGTCTCAAGAATTTTTTGACATGTTCTTGTGAATTTACTGAAAGAATTTAATTTTCAATCCACTTCTACTGAAAATAGCTCTGAATTCCACAAATTTCCTCTTCTTTTCCTCAAAATATTTCTATATAATTTAGCCCAACTCTTAGCAGTTAGAAATTAAGTTGTAAATATTTACATAAAGACACTTGGTAAAAGGGGAAGAAAAATAATTAGTTCTAATTCTTCTCATTTCTAATTCCAGCTCTGATTAGATTATATCATGGCTCAGAGTTTGAACTGATATATTGTCAGTCTGATTCATCTTTCATTCTTGTAACTCTCAGCAGAGAAAAGCTGTTAGCTCAATGGCCTGGGAAAATTGCTCACTGTTGATGGAATTCGTGTTCCTGGGCTATCCCTCCAACCCAGAGGTGTGTATACTGTTCTTCCTTGGAGTCAACCTGGCCTATACATTGATCATCTGTGGGCATGTCCTCATCTTGGTGGCCATCCAGACAGAAGCACGCCTACACACACCCATGTACTATTTCCTGGGCAGCCTCTCAGCAGTAGAAATATGCTACACTGCTGTGGTGGTGCCTCATATCCTGGCCAACATCCTTCAGCCAGAGAAGACCATCACCCTCCTGGGCTGTGCCACTCAGATGATTTTCTTCATAGGACTTGGCAGTGCCGATTGCTTCCTCTTGGCTGCCATGGCTTATGACCGGTATGTTGCTATTTGCCACCCTTTGCAGTACCCTCTCATCATGACTTTAACTCTTTGCATTCATTTGGTTGTGGCCTCTGTGGTCATTGGCTTGTTCCTCTCCTTACAACTTGTGGCCTTCATCTTCTCTCTGCCATTCTGCCGGGCTCAGAGCATTGAGCACTTCTTTTGTGATGTGCCACCAGTGATGCATCTTGTTTGTGCCAACAGCCACATCCATGAGCAATCGGTGCTGGTGGCAGCCACACTAGCTGTTGCTGCACCTTTCTTCCTCATTACCACCTCCTACGCCTTCATTATGGTCGCTGTGCTCAAGATCCACTCAGCAGCTGGCCGCCACCAGGCTTTCTCCACCTGTTCCTCCCACCTCACTGTGGTCCTGCTGCAGTATGGCTGTTGTGCCTTCATGTACCTGTGTCCCAACTCCATCTACTACCCCAAGCAAGATCAGTTCATCTCACTGGTATACACATTGGGAACTCCACTGCTCAATCCACTTATCTACACCCTGAGGAACAGTGAGATAAAGGGGATCCTAGGAAGATGTCTTACTAGGAATTATCTCTTCCAGAACAACTAGGGGAGAATATAACCTATCAGGCAAGGATTTTGTTCCAGCTCATTCAAATCCACATGCAACTGGGATTTCTCTCAGCTGCTGTTAAAACTGATCTTAAGCAAATGTATAAATTATCTGAATACTACTTAGCTGGATGTGCCAGAGACCTTTAAAATGTCTCCACCATTTTACTCAGTAATTTCTCTTCTAGAAGAGAAATTAACAAATGAGTGCAACCCGATAGAAAGTGACAAATATAAGACTGCATCTCAGGTATCAGCTGGAAACAGATGATTCATTCAATATATTTTAACTGAAAAAATAATAAAGGGATTATATGCAGAGGTATGAATAAGGGAACCAATTATAGGCGGCAGTGTACTGACACACTAGCAAAAGCCGGAAGCTGTTATGACCCCTGGACCTCACAGGCATAAGAGAGTACAGTATTATCAGAGACAAATGAGAGCTAGATTTATTGGCAGCAAATGTGGCTTTAGGGAAAAAAAAGCAACTATTGACAGAACTATGGCCATGCAAGGAGAAAGCAGGAAGATAAATACTCCAATCTCTCTCTACTTACCCTCCCATTTTTTCCCTGTCTCCAGTTGGCTAAACCCAACTGGAAGCAAGAAGGCAGAGTAGACTAAATGAGTCAGTTCTCATAATTGAGCCTTTTGGGACAGGACACGGCAGAAAAGAATGCTGAGTGGGGAGGGCAAACAGAATAATCAGAATAAGATTTATTATTATAGTATTTTATGCAAAAATATGTTAACAATCTTATTTCCCCATAATAAAGTATTTGCGAAACAATTATTGTATGAAAGAATATTATGCAAACTTAAATTTATGTTTCAAGTGCTTAACATTAATTAAGTGCTTACTGTGCACAATAAATATATACATATTCTCTTAATCTTCAAAACTCCTATGAAGTGAGACTGTTATTATCCTATTTCCAGTGATGGAACTGAGTCACAGAAAGTTTAAGTAATTGATGTGAGGTCACGTAGCAATATGTGATGGAGTTGGAATTTGAAATTTGAATACAGTGACTCCAACTTCAGAGGCAACATTTATTTGCATTTCCCTGATAAAATGATAATGAATATCTTTTCATAGGCTTACTGGCTGTCTGGATATCTTGTTCTTTGAAGTAGTACTTTAAGATTTTGCCAATTTTAATTGGCTTGCTTAACTTTTCTGAGTTTATTATATATTCTAGATGTAATCCCTTTCTCAGATATTTTTATTGTTAACATTTTCTTCCTAATTTTGACTTATACTTCTCATTGATGTTTTTTGATGAGCAGAATTATTTTTTAAAAGAAGTCTAATATATCATAATTTTACTTTATGTTAATGACTTTTGGGTCCTATTTAAGAAATGCTTGCCTTCCTCAAGTTTGTGAAGATATTTTCCTATGCTTTCTTCTAAAAACTTTATAGTTTTAGCTAACACATTTATGTCTGTGACCTACTACAAATTAATTTTTACATGTATATAAACTAAGGGTCAATGTTTATATTTTCCATATTATATATAGTTGTTTTAGTGCCAGTTATTGAAAATATTTTTGTTTCCTTGTTGAATTCGTTTTGTACCTTTGTGGAAAATCAATTGAATGTGTGTGTGTGTGTGTTTAATTCTCAACCCTCTATTCTGGTCCACTAATAAATTTTTTTATCCTTATGTAGTATCAAGGGTCTTAATTATTGTAAATTTTTATTATGTCTTGAAATCTAACAGCATAAGTCTTCCAAAATTGTTCTTCATTTCTTTGATTATCTTGCTATCCTGAGTCATTTTTATTTCTTTCTAAAATTTATAAAAAGAAGTCAGGAGATCTTATTTTCGACTACATTGATTCTTTAAAGGTCAGTTGAATATAATTAATATATTAATATTGAGACTTTTAATCCATAGACTTGGTGTGTTCTTTATTTATTGGTCTCCTTAATTTTTCTTAGTACTGTTTTATAGTTTTCTGTACAAATATATTTCATATTTTTTCATTAAATTTATATGTAAGTGGTTGTAATAGTTTTTTAATGTTGTTGTAAATGTTTTTCTTATTTTAATTATCAGTTATTTTCTATCAGTATATAAAATTACTACAAACGTATCCATTGACCTAGTATCCATGACTTAGATAAACTCACTTATTAGTTCTAGTCATCTGCAAATTCTCTTAGATTTTCTATTTACGAGATCAAATCATCTGTAAATAAAAATAATTGTATTTCTTCCTTTTGAAGTTTATTATTATTGTAGAGCGCCCCCACCTAAGAATCTTGCCTTCTGCTATCTATGCACTTATGTATAACCCTCCCACAAAGATTCTGAATTTGAATTGTCCAGTGTGACATCAGCAAATGTGGTGAGAATAAAGGCTTGATAAGCACTTGCACATTGGAGCTTGCCTTGTTTGAATCATGAGACACTATGCCATAAATTAAGAAAGGAAAGACTATGTTGAGTGAGAGGCCCGACTGCCCTTGGCAAACTCTCTTTTCTAGAATCTCAACTTTATACAGAGAGGAAGCAAGCTAAGAAAGCTACTCAGTGCAAACATGTACCAATTTTTGTATAAGTGGAAGAAATTCTCACAGAACACACCCAGGGAGTAGAGCCAATATCTACAGATCACAAAGGATTAGGAGACCAGCCGCAGAGAGAATAACTGGGCTGTCATAAAAGAATGTTCCTTACTGCTAGTAGAGGACCCTGACAATGTGCCCAATTAAATTCAGAATCGCTATGGACTAGTGACTACTATGTGCCTTCTCTTCCCCCTCTTTTTTAATGGCAGTGTCTACTATGGTTCAAATTGGGAACTGATGTTAAATACAAGAGCCAGAATTTTGAGTCTGGATTGTAATTTTTATTGTTGAGATTTTTTTTATAACACAACATATGTTTTATTGTGATATATCATGTGAAAAGAATGTGCTTTGAAAAGAATACGCATCCTGTAAATGTTGAGTGAAGTCAATTAGGTTAATGTAGCTAATAGTGTGATTCGAATCTTCTATCTCTTTATGTAGTTTTTCTACTTGTGTTACCAATTGCTGATAGAAGTGGGTTAAAGTCCACAACTGTGACTGCAGATTTGTAAATTTCTCCCTTTAGTTCTGACAATTTTTGTTTCTTGTATTTTGAAGTATTTATTATATGTGTACATATTTAGCATTGTTATAATCTTGTTAACGGTTTAACCATTTTATCATTAAGCAATGTTCTGTTTTTTTATTTTGCTGATAATATCCCTGGTCCAGAAACCCACTTTGTCTGATCTTAAATTACCCACGTTGTCTTTTTTATGATTAACATTTGCATGAAACGTGCTGTTCTTCCCTTTAATTTCTACCTATATTTTCTCATACATAAGGTGTGCCTCTTGCAAAAAGCATATAGTTCATACTTTTTCTTGTTAATCCAATTTGATTGGAGTGTATACATACCATCTTCCCATATGTTTTTTATTCATCGTTTCTTTTCTTTGTTCTTTGGTTTCTCCTTCCCAGCCTCTTTTTGAATTTAAAATTCTATCAGCTTTATAGCTATATTTTTATTGAGGTTATGATAGTTTACAACATTGTAAAATTTCAGTTGTACATTATTATTTGTCAGTTATCTTATAGGTGCACCTCTTCACCATGATTTGAGCCCACTGACCATCCTCCTTCCTCCAGTAACCATTAAATAGCTCTCTTTGTCCGTGTGTTTGTTTATCTTCCACATATGAGTGAAATCATACAGTGTTTGTCTTTCTTTATGTGGCTTATTTTGCTTAACATAATACCCTCAAGGTCCATCCATGTTGCTGTGAATGAGACGGTTTTGTCATTTTTTTATGGTTGACTAGTATTCCATTGCGTGTGTGTGTGTGTATATATATATATGTGTGTGTGTATCTATATATATATATACACACCATATCTTCTTTATCCAGTGATCAGTCGAAGGGCACTTAGGTTGCTTCCACATCTTGGCTATTGAGAATAATGCTTCAATGAACACAGGGGTGCATAAGTCTCTTTGAATTGCTGATTTCAAGCTCTTTGGATAGATATCCAGTAGTAGGATGTCTGGGTCATATGTTATTTCTATTTTTAGTTTTTTGAGAAATCTCCATACTGTTTTCTATAGTGGCTGAACCAGTTTGCATTCCTACAAGCAGGGTATGAGTGTTCTCTTTTCTCCACAATCTCTCCTATATTTGTTATTTTTTGTCTTGGTTATTATAGCCATTCTAACGAGTATGAGGTGATATCTTAGTGTAGTTTTGATTTGCATTTCCCTCATGATCAGTCATGTTGATCATCTTTTATGTGCCTATTGGCCATCTGTATATCTTCTTTGGAGAAATGTCTGTTCATATCCTCTGCCCATTTTTTGATCAAGTTGTTTGATGTTTTTGTTGTTGAGTTGTGTGATTTCTTTATATGTTATGGAGATTAACCCTTTGTCAGACATATGGTTTGCAAATATTTTTTCCCAGTTGGTGAGTTGTCTTTTTGCTTCAATTCTGTTTTTCTTTGCCTTGTAGAAGCTCTTTAGTTTGATGAAGTCCCACTTGTTTATTCTTTTGTTTCCCTTGTCCAAGAAGACACGATGTCCAAAAAGATCCTTTTAAGACCGATGTCAAAGAGTGTACTGCCTATATTTTCTTCTAGAAGATGAGGTCCCCATACTATTATTGTATTGTTGTGGATATCTCCTTTTTAGGTTCATTAATAGTTGCTTTCTGTACTTTGGTGCTCCTGTGTGGGGTGCATATATATTTATAAGTGTTATGCCATCTTGGTGAAGTGTCCCTTTCATCATTATATACTGCCACTCTTTGTCTCTCTTTACCTGTTTTGTCTTGAAGTCTACTTTGTGTGAGATGAGTATGTGACACCTGCTTTCTTTTGTTCACTATTAGCTTAGAGTATCGTCTTCCATTCCTTCACTCTGAATCTGTGTTTGTCTTTGGGGCTGGGATCTGTTTCCTAGAGGCAGCATATTGTTGGATCTTGTTTTTTAATCCCTCCTGCCACTCTGTGTCTTCTGATTGGAGAATTCAATCCATTTACATTTAGAGTGATTATTGATATGTGAGGGCCTAATGCTGTCATTTTATCACTTGTTTTCTGGTTCTCCAGCATTTCCTTTGTTTTCCGTTCCATGTATTTCAGACTACCAATTGTTAGGTAGTTTTCTATGCTGGTATTCTTGGTTTTCTCCTTATTTATAATTTGTGTCTCTGTTCTAATTATTTGTTTAGTGGTTATCATGTAGTTTGTATAAGAAATCTCATAGATGAGATAGTCCATAAGGTCGTCCCTTGTTTCCTTAGACTAAGCCAGTTCCATCCTTTTCCTCTTCTCCTTCTAAGTTGTTATTGTCACATCTCTTCTTGGGTTGTGAGCTTTTGGTTAAAATGACAAAATTTTATTTATTCTTGGTCTTTTCTTTCCCTTTCCCTTTAATGTTATAATTAAGCATTTGCTAACCTGTTCTGATGGAGAGCTGCAATTTTCTGATTTTGTCTATCTACTTATCTCCTTACTCAGGGTTTTGTAACTCCTTTCCTTTTTGTCCTCCAGGTATGAGGGCCTTCCTAAGGATTTCTTGTAACAATGAACTCCCTTAAATTTTGTTTATCTGGGAAAGTTTTATTTCTCCATCATATTTGAAGGATATTTTCCCTGGATAGAGTATTCTGGGCTGACAGTTTTTGTCTTTCAGACTTTTGACTTTATCATTCCATTCTCTCCTAGCCTGTAAGATTTCGGCTGAGAAATCTGCTGACAGCCTGATGGGGTTCCTTTGTAGATTATTTCTTTCTGCCTTGCTGTCCTTAATGCTTTTTCTTTGTCTTTGACTTTTGCCAGTTTTACTACTATATGTCTTGGAGTTGGTCTTTTTACATTGACAAAGTTTGGGGATCTATTGTCTTCTTTCACATGGATTTCAAACTCCATTCTCAGGTTTGGGAAGTTTTCAGCTATTATTTCTTTGAAGAAGCTTTCTTCTCCTTTTTCCTTCTCTTCTCCCTCTGGGATACCTATAATCCTTATGCTGTATTTCCTAATTGAGTTGGATGTTTCTTGGAGAGTTTCTTCATTTCTTTTTAGTCTTACTTCTCTCTCCTCCTCTATCTGAAGCCTTTCTATATTCTTATCTTCCTGACTGCTAATTCTGTCTTCCATAATATCAGCCCTACTGTTCAGGGATTCCAGACTTTTCTTAATTTCATCCATTGTGTTTTCTGTCTTCAACATTTCTGATTGATTCTTCTTTATAGTTTCAAGCTCTTTTGTGACATAGCTCCTGAACTAGTTCAATTGTCTATCTGTATTCGCTTTTAACTTGTTGAGTATTTAATGATAGCTATTTTGAATTCTTTGTCATTTAATTTATAGATTTCTGAGTCTTCAGGATTGTTTTCTGGGTACTTGTCATTTTCCTTCTGTTCTGGAGATTTAATGTATTTTTTCCTACTGGTAAATGGCATGGATTTATGCCTCCACATAGAGATAGAATTTGGTTACTGATTCCACTTGCTGTCATTTGGGGGAGGGGGCAGGAGCTTGTAATCTGCACCCATAAGGATCCCCATCAGCTGTTCCTGATTGAGTCTCAGCCACTCCTTGTATTACAGGAACCCTGTGGAATCTCCCACCAACTCTGGGAACAATCACATGGAGGATCTGGGTTGCCGCCGCCTGCTCCCATAGACTGCCTAAACTTACTACCCCCTTGGGGACTGCAGCAGTGTCATAGGCTTTTGAGACAACCAGGAGCTTGTTTACCCAGACTTGTGGCTCCACCGCCCTCTGGTCCTAGGTTGTACCAGCTGTTGTGCTAGGTGGATGGGGCCTTCCCACTGGGTCTGAGCCTGTGACACTCCCTGGGACTGTGGTGGAATTGTGGACTCTCCCATTGGTGGAGAGAGTGATCGCACAGAGGCTCAGGGCTACTGCTGCTTGCTTCCACAGTCCCACCAGTCATACTGCTCCTTTGGAGCTGCTGTGCTACTGTGGACGTTTGCAGTATCCAGGGACACTTTGACCTGTGCTGCAGATACACTGCTGTCTGTTCCTAGGTTTCACCAACCTTTGAACTTAGTGGGTGGGGTCTCTCCACTAGGACCAAGCTTAGTCTCTCCCTGGGGCCATGATGGGACTGTGGGTTTTCCTCCTGGACAAAGGAATGATCACACTGGGGCTCAGGGTTGTCACTACCCACTCTCTTAGTCCTGCTGGGTCTCACTTGTCCCTTCAGGGCCACAGCAAATCTATGGGCATTTAAGGCAGCTAGGGGTTTGTTCACCCAGACTCTCAGCTGTGCTACATCTGCTCCTAAGTCACACCAGCCTTTGTGCTTGGTGGCTGGGGCCTCCCCACCAGATCTGAGCCCAAGTCACTCCCTGGGGTCTCAGTGGGACTGTGGATTTTCCCAGTGGTCCAAAGAGCAATAATGAGTGGCTCAGGGCTGCAGTCACCTGTCTACACAGTTGCACTGAGGCACACACCTACCCTTGGGGTTGCAGTGGTACTATGAGTGCTTCAGCCAAGAGAGCAGTTGCTCACAGGTGCTGGGCTGTCTTGGGGATGGAGAGTTCTCATCTACCTCTACCTCCTCGCCAGGGGTAGTCCATCCACCTTCCAATGTATAGCAACACGAGTCTTTCAGGCATCCTGAGGTGCTGTGTGAGTATCCTCTGTTGATCAATGAATGCCCATTTAGTTGTACTTTGAAGGGGGAGAGAGAGAGGGAACCACTTACTCTGTCATGTTGCTGACATCACTCTCCTTAGCTATATTTTTTGTATCATATTTTGTAGACGCATTCTTATCACTGCCTACCATGAGTTATTATGATATTGCTGCAGTAAATATGTAGAAACTTTGGTATATATAATTCTATTTTCTCCCTCCATATTTATGTTCTTATTGTAACATTCTACTTATACATTCCATCATAGGTGGCATTTTTCTCTTAAATAGACAATAGTTTTTAAAGGAATTCTAAAAGTAGTCTTTTACATTTTTTATTTTAATTTTAAGAATATTTTCTCTGGATATAGAGTTATAGGAAATTATATTTTTTTCTTTTATATGTTTAAAGATGTCATTTTACTGTCTACTGGCTCCCATTTTTCTGATGAGAAATTATTTGTCTTCTTGTGTTTTTTTTTCCCCTATGTGAGAGTAAATTTTTTTTCTCTCTGTTTTTGATGCCCAGCCATATCACTATTAAGAACCTAAGCAGGTGGGGGCTCAATGCATTAAAATAAAATAAAATTGAAACAAGGCTTGAAAATTCCGAGCACACAAAACCAGAATGGCTATGTAATAAACACTGAATCTAGCTTATTTCATGAATGTAAGTGAAACAACTTAGATGATTCCTTGTAAATGCCTCTGGTAATCATAAATGAAATTTAAATTATCTTCTTAAAATGGTATAAGATAATCACTTTTACCCAATCCTTTGTCATCTGGAAACTCCCACTGTAATAACAAATCGTTGTAAAAGTTAAACAACTTTCTCATTGTCACTTTATGAGCCATTGTGTAACAACATGCCTCTGAGCTTCTAACCACTTTCAGTTTGAAGTCTCCTTGTTTGTGAAGCTTGTTTGTTGCTCAATGAAATATACATATCAAGTAAAGTTATACGAATTTTCTCTTGACAATTTTATTTAATAACACATCACAAATGCAAAATACATTCATCTTACCCCAACATCCCCCAAAACATCAATCCATCACAGCATCAACTCAAGTCCAAAATCTCGCCTAAATATCATTGGCTCAAAAATACCAAACCTCCTCATCTAAACCATCTAAATCAAGTTCTAGATGAGACACTGAGTATGAACCATGCTGGGGCAAATTCCTCTCCATATGTGGACCTGCAAAACTAGAGAACAAGGTATCTGCTCCCAAAATGCAATGATGGGACAGGCATAGGATACCAGTTACAGATATTTCCATTCAAAAAGAGACAAAATTGGGGTTGGCTCAGTGGCATAGTGGTCAAGTTTGTGTACTCTGCTTTGGTGGCTTGGGGTTTGCAGGTTCAGATCCCGGGTGCTGACCTACACACCAGTCATCAAACAATGCTGTGGCAGTGTCCCACATACAAAGTAGAGGAAGACTGGCACAGATGTTAACTCAGGGACTATCTTCTTGACCAAAATGGAAGAGAAAATAGAAGAAATAAAAGAGTTATTGGTCCTAACCAATTATGAAATCAAAGAAGGAAAACTCTATTAGTTTTCAAGGTGGAAATAATCATCTGTAGCTCATAGCCCCACCCTCTGGACCCAAAGTATCACTGTGGTCCAAGGCACCACTCTCTAGGCTCATGGCTCTGCCCCTAGAGCCATCTTTCCTTTTTCACGAAGGACAGCACTTGTCTTCAGTTGAGTAGTTTTATCATCCTATTTCCTGCTTGGAGAATTTTAGGAATTCAACAGCCTTTTCTTTCTTTCTTTCTCTCTCTCTCCCAATCTCTCTCTCTCTCTCTCTCTCTCTCTCTCTCTCTCCCTCCCTTCCTCCCTCCCTTCCTTTCTTTCTTTCTTCCCCCCTTCCTTCCTTCCTTCTTTCTTGTATACTTAATATGATTTTATTTGATTAGCTACTTTTATTTGGTTTAAGCGTAAAGTGTTTATTATCATGTATTCTGTGGTTTCCAAAAATGTTGGAATGGTTAAAAAAGTAGATGAAGCTTCCAGGAACAATTTCTAGTCCCAGCATTTCACTGCTTCTGCCAGAATCAGAAAGACAGCGAAAAACGAAGTTGCTTGCTATAAAACCTTGCCCCCTGAGCTGTGATCCACGTCAGCAAAATGGATGCCTTGCTTCTTGCCATGCTCCCTTCTTTTTCTTTATTGTTTATTGTAGTAAGAACTCTTAACATGAGATATACCCTTTTAATAAATTTCTAACTGTGCAATACAGTATTGTTAACTAAGGTGTAATGTTGTACAAATCTCTAGAATTTATTATCTTGTATTACTGAAACTGTATATCCATTGAATAGCAGCTCCCTATTTCTCTCTGCCCCCAGCCCCTGACAACTACGATTCCACTCTCTGTTTCTACTAGTTTAACTATATTAGATACTTTATATAAGATTCGATTTTCTAGGCATTTCTTTTGCAGTTGTGTTTCCTGCAGTTAGATGGCAGGGGTTGCTGTTAATTTGTTCATAAAACCACAAGTTGGTTTTTACGAGGCATGGCTAACAGAAAAGAATAAGTATAGCATAAAAATCAGTTGACTGTGCTTTGTACAAAATCTCTGAGTTCTCTAAATCTAATGACATTAATTATTGACTAAATACTGTCTTTGCTCATCCAGTCTTAAAATTACTTAAAATTACTTTTGTGTCAGTTCTCTTTTTAGTTTGTTTTTAGTTTGCCTTGAGGACGTGAATTGTGAATTATTCATCTTTGTAGTCCCAGGGACAACTTTAGAGCCTGGTAAATAGAAGGTTTACAATAGATGTTTATTGAAAACGACAAATAGGAGAATGATTCAAGGAAACAGAAGCATCTAGGTACAGATTTACACTTATCCTCTGTGAAAACTTGTCAAGGTTTTCATAAAAGTTTGTGATCCTCTATTTTCTTAATCAATTGTCTTTTGTGTCTCAAACTCAATTCTAATACACTTTCTTAGGTAAACTTCCAACTGGCATACAAGTTTATTACAAATTGGAAAGGAAGAATTGAAACTGTCACTATGTGCAGATGACATGCTTTTATATATAGAAAACTCTAAAAAATTTACCAAAAAACTTTTAGGAATAATAAAAGAATACAGGCAAGTTGCAGGACACAAAATCAATATACAAAAATCAGTTGTGTTCATATACACTAAAATTGAAGTAGAAGAAAGAGAAATGAACAATACAATCCCATTTACAATTGCAACAAAAGAATAAAATACCTAGAAATAAATGTAACCAAAGAGGTGAAAGACCTCCATGATGAAAATTATAAAACTTTGTTGAAAGTAATTGAAGAGGACACAAAGAAATGGAAAGATATTCTGTGCCCTTGGATTGGAAGAATTAACATAGTTAACATGTCCATATTTCCTAAAACAATCTACAGATTCAATGTCACCTTTATCAAAGTTCCATTGACATTTTCACAGAAGTAGAACAAAGAATCCTATAATTTACATGGAACAATAAAAGACTCTGAATAGCCAAAGCAATCTTGAGAAAAAAGAACAAAGCTGGAGGTATCACACTCTCTGAATTCAAAAGATACTACAAAGCTATAGTAACCAAAACAGTATGTTATTGGCACAAAAACAGACACATGGATCAATGGAAGAGAATTGAGAGCTCTGAAATGAAACCACACATCTATGGACAGCTAATCTTCAACAAGGGAGCTGAGAACTTACAATGGAAAAAGGAAAGTCTCTTCAGTAAATTCTGTTAGGAAAACTGCATGGTCACAAGCAAAAGAATAAAAGTAGGGCATTATTTTGCACCATTCACAAAAATTAACTCAAAATGGATTAAAGATTTGAATGTAATACCTGAAACCATAAAACTTCTAGCAAAAAACATAGGCAGTGTGCTCTTCTACATCGCTCTTAGCAGCATATTTTCAAATACCATGTGTGACTGGGCAAGGGAAACAATAGAAAAAAAATAGGCAAATGGGACTACATCAAACTAAAAAGCTTCAGCACAGCAAAGTAAACCCTCAACAAAATGAAAAGACAACCTGACAATTGGGAGAAGATATTTGTAAACCATATATCTGACAAGGGGTTAATATCGAAAAGACATAAAGACCTCATACATCTCAACAATAAAAAAACAAACAATCCAATTAAAAATTGGGCAGAAGTTCTGAACAGACATTTCTTCTAAAGAAGATACATAGATGACCAATAGACACATGAAAATATCTTCAACATCACTAATCATTAGGGAAATGCAAATCAAAACTACAATGAGGTATTGCCTCACTCTCATTAGAATGGCTATAATTAACAAGACAAGAAATAACAACCTTGTAGAGGATGTGGAGAAAAGAAAACCCTCAACACTGCTAGAGGGAATGCAAACTGGTGCAGCCACAATAGAAAACACTATGGAGCTTCCTTAAAAATTAAGAATAGAACTACCATGTGGTCCAGCTATTCCACTGCTAGGTATTTATCCAAAAAACATGAAAACACAAGTGCACAAAGATATATGCACCCCTATGTTCATTGTGGTATTATTCACAATAGCCAAACTTGGAAATGACATAAGTGCCCATCAAGGGATGAATGATTGAAGAAGATGTGGAATATATATCCAATGGAATACTGCTCAGCCATAAAAAGATTAAATTGCCGGGGCTGGCCCGGTGGCCCAGTGGTTAAGTTTGCACATTCTGCTTTGGTGACCTGGGGTTCCCCGGTTCAGATCCCTGGTGAAGACATGGCACCACTCATCAAGCAATGCTGTGGTAGGCGTCCCACATATAAAGTAGAGAAAAATGGGCAGGATGTTAGCTAAGGCCAGTCTTCCTCAGCAAAAAAGGAGGATTGGCAGATGTTAGCTCAGGGCTGATCATCCTCAAAAAAAAAAAAAATTTAAAAAGTAAAAAAAGATTAAATTGCCATTTGCGACAACATGGATGGAATTAGAGGATATTTTGCTAAGCAAAATAAGTCAGAGGGAGAAAGTCAAATATTGTATAATCTCACTCATAAATATAAGATAAAAGTAACAACAACAACAAACAAACACATAGAGATAGACATTGGATTGGTGGTTACCAGAGGGGAAGTGGAGAGGGATGAGCGGAAAAGGGATGACCAGGCAGATGTATATGGTGCTGGATGGTAATTAGCCTTTGAAAGGCGAACATAATGTAATCTACACAGAAATAGAAGTATAATGAAGTACACCTGAAATTTGTTTAATGTTATAAGCCAATGTTACCTTAATTAAAATAACCATAATAAATTTATTAACTAAACTAAAATAAAACAATAAGTGATTTTATTGTTATCTCTCACAGTTCTAGGAGTTGACTGGACTCAGCTGTGCAGTCTTCACTTGGAGTCTCATGTGCTTGCAGTCAGAGTTGAGGCTGGGATCAGCTGAACATTCATTCACTCACAGTTGAGTGACTAGCTGGGAAGACTCAAGATCTGTGAGCTGGAACAGCTGGACTCCTTGGGCATCTCTCTCTAAAACTACATGATCCCTTCACATGGTCTCTCCAGCATGGCTGCTTCAGAGTAGCAAGACTTCTTACATGGCAATTCAAGGCTCCAGAGGTACATGTCCTGAGAGAGAAGTGCTAGGTAGAAGCTGTACTGGCTTTTCTTAGATAGTCTTGGAAATCATGTAGCATCATTTCTTGGCTATGTTATTAGGCAAAGATGTCCACAAAGCCCTCCAGGTTCAAAGGGAGGGACACAGACTCCCTTTCTTGATGGTGAAGTGGCAAGTTTCTTCAAGGGAGTGTGAGTTGGAAAACATTGTGCCCATTTTTGGAAAATACAGTCTATCACAACCACTGATAATATTTTCTTAACGTTCTTCCCATGCATCTCTTTCAGCCTATTCTGTTTAACATCAATGGGTTTTAATGATGCATGCTACTATAAAAACTTCATTGTTCATATTAGATCAAGTATTATATTACAGAAAATGAAACTGAGGTTAGTAACATGGATTGTCACACAACGAGTTAGCTGCAGAGCAGGACCAGATACCAACTCTCTCAATTACAAACATAGGACTGTCTACTACTCCACGTGGAATAATTAAAGCAGAGCTCCGTGATGTTTCATATTGGAGCTGTGAGTAGAATAGTGTGGATTTTGAGGTCCTTGAGGAAGGCAGGATTGCTAAGAGGCTGGATGGGCAATCCCAATAAAAGCAGGTGGAATGAAAACAAATGAAGTGTAAAAGTTTGAGATATCATAGCAAAAGGAATGTGACTAATTGTATATTTCCTCATAAAGAGGTTGCAATTTTATGTTTATAGAAGAATAGAAGTCATCTTAGACTGGGGACAAATAAACCTAGTTTAGTAAGGCAGGTAGATTGAATTTGGAAGCCAGGGGACACTTACAAAGAAGGGAACACCTTTTTTATTTGAGTGTCTATGATATCCCAAGTGCTATTGTAGTTGTATAATATACATATCCACTAAGCCATAAACACCTTTGGGACATTGGATTATTATTCACGTTTTACAGGTAAAGAAGATGTGTTTCAATGCTCAAGTAGTTTCCCCTAGATCACACAAGTGGATCACAACATGCTGAAAAGACAATATTGAGAACCAGATCTTCTCTCTATGCTACAGTGCAATTGCTAGAAAAATTAGATTCAATAACAAGTAATAGTTTGTTCCAGATATGGAAATACTTAAAAAGAGATTTGGGGCAGGGATAAAGAACACACTCTTGTGGGTAACTACAGAATATTTTTAAGACAGATGTCTGAAAGACGTCACCACCAATCAGTAGGCTTCTAGATTCACAAAGTCCAAAAGCTGGACTGGAGCTCACAGTTCATGTGGTTCAATGATTCTTTAGCACATCAGGGTCACCTGAGGGTTGTTTTCAGAATACAAGTTCCTGATTCCTTCACTAGAGTTCAAGTTTGTAGATCTAGTGTGGGATTTGGAGGAAAGTAATCAAACCAGGTTTGTAGCTTTTTCTCAGCCTCAGAGAAGTCTGATGATTGACCCTTGGTCAAATCCCCCTTGCTACTAATTCAAGAAGTTTATAGGTGTACACTGCATCCAAGATACACGGCAGTCCCCCTGAAATGTCTTTGAAGTGACTCAAGCACTTGTACCTGTTTATTAAAATTGGTCATGGAAGAATTTGTAACTGATGTGTAACCTGTATTTTCTGAGAAGCAGCTGCACCAGAAAATAGGTGCTAGTCATTTACCCCCGAGAGGGCTATCAATAAGCAAAGCATAATGCCTAAGGAATACTGGAGGTGGGGTTTCCCTGAACTGAAGTGGTCCACACCCACTGAGCACTCTCTTTCTCATGACCATGCACATCCCAAGCATGGAATGACTGGATATTAGGAAGCTGTGCCTGAGAATCATGAGACTTCTACCATGCTGTCCCTGTGTGTTGTGGGAGTGTCCTGTATATATTTTTAAATCTTTCTGAAAGCTTGATTCTTGGCATATCTTGGGAGTTTCATTGTCAATCTGAACCCAACACCCCTGCAGTTGGCCAAGCAGAGAGGGCCTTGCAGGGTCTGAGGCTGTGAATTTTGAAAAAGTTCCTCCCAGTAATTCTGATGTACAGCCTCAGTTGGAAACAACTGGGACCAATGGCTTCATTTTATAGATGAGAATAGGCTTAAGAATATGGACTGACATGACTAAAGTCTCACAGCTACTTAGGGACAGAGTCAGAACTAGAACTGATGTCTTTATATGCATTCTCTCTGGTTTTCCATTGAAATACGTTCCAAAGTGTGTTTTGCACAACACTCGACCCATGAACACTCTGTGATGAATCAGATTCTGTATGATTGAACAAGTTTACTTTTGAGAAATGCTGCAGGCCATCTGAACTTTCTGGAGATTTGTACTGTAGTAAAGGCTCTGAAAAGTTGTCTAGGTAAGACATTTTGCTTCATTTAACTCAGAATTACCCAAAACAATGTGAACATTGGCTCCTTCATTTTTACAACTATTAAACATCTCACTGAATAGTACCTTGGCAAAACAAACTTTGAGAAAATCTGACCTAGGTAAATCTAGATTCAATGAAAACCTGTCTTCAAACCTGCAAAAGCTGGACTGTAGGTAAAACATGCACTTATTACTGTCTAAGTTATAATCAATTTGCATCAAAATTTGTAGTAATGTAGGCTATAAAGATGTGAGTTATTGTTGTGACTTAGTATGGGGGTTAGAGTTCTTGTTTCCCAGACCAGAGGTATGTGCAAAAGCCTCAGCTTCTCAGAGGTTGGAATAGGAGGCAGATTTCTGAAAATTAATCAAAAGCTGAAACATCACAACTATGCCACAAACTCTAGGCAGAGTCACCCATCTGGTTATTGGGATGAAAGAAATGTAGATGCCCAGGGCATAAGAAGGAGAAAGCTCTTCCTATTGATGAGCTTTCTCAGGGCACCTTTCATGTCCTTGTTTCTCAGGCTGTAGATGAAAGGGTTTACCATGGGTGTTACCACAGTGAATAGTACTGCGCCAATCTTATCTCTGTCATCAGGGAGCATGGATGAAGGGAAAAAGTAAACCCCTACAATAGTCCCATAGAAGAGCAATACAACTGTCAAGTGAGAGCCACAGGTGGAGAACGCTTTCCACTTTCCCTCTGTGGATGAAATTCTCAGGACAGCTCTGATAATGCAGATGTAGGAGAAGAAGATGAGGGAAATGGGGAAGGTGATGACTAATAGGCCCACGAAGAACAATACAAGCTCATTTATCATTGTGTCTGAGCAGGACAGTTTGAGAAGAAGGGCCAAGTCACAGAAGAAGTGTGGGAGAGTACTGCTGTCACAGAAGATCAGTTGAAGGAGCAGAAGGGTGTGTGTCAGGGCAACAATATTACTGAGGACCCATGGAACGACTGTGAGAAAAATGCAGAACCTGAGTTGCATGATGGTCAAATAGTTCAGAGGGTGGCAGATGGCCACAAAACGGTCATATGCCATGACTCCCAAGAGGAAATTGTCAATGTTGACAAACACAATAGAAAAGTACATCTGTGTGATGCAGCTCTCATAGGAGATGGACTGACTGTTGGTATGAATATTCATCAGCATTTTGGGGACTGAAGTAGAAATGGATGAAATATCGGCAAAGGATAGATTGGCAAGGAAAAGATACATGGGGGTGTGAAGGTAAGAATCCAAGCCAATGGCCAGAATGATGAGCCCATTCCCAGCCACAGTTACCAGGTACATACCTAGAAAAAGCACAAAGAGGAGCTGCTGCTGCTCAGGTTGGTTGGAGAGTCCCAGGAGGAGGAATTCAGAGATGGTGGTTTGGTTTCCTTGATGCATGTTTCTGCTGATCTGAAGAAAAGAACACATATCTTCATACCCCAACATGAAGCCCAATACGGTGCCATTTATTTACAGCCATTGCAGGGAGATGGGCACTCCTTCCAGGCTGAAGGGGAATGAAGAATGAAAAAGGACCACTTAATAAGGAACTGCATCAGCAGTGCAGAGATTCATAAAATGTATTAGAAAGAAAACACAGAGCCAAGATAGATACTTCTCAATGAACAAGTTTTAAACTCTGACATGATTCTGAATGTGTTTTCTATAGTTGGCTCCAAATGTAGTGCAATGCTCCAAATTGAGGGTAAAAGGCAAGATGTACTCCATATTCTAAAGATGCTAGTTACCTCTGAAGGAATTATTTAAAAATGAACAAGCTGGTCCTAAGACCTTTCCCACCACTCCCCTTCATCCTTTAAATCTAAGAGGATTCAAATTTGAGGAGTCATTAAACTGATGAGTTTGGGGAAGCCTATAGTAATATACTATTTTGTGAGTGCTTCTTCCCACTAAATTTGGGGGGAGAGCTCCAAAAGAACTGCTGTTGGAGAAAGTGTACAGGAAAAGGAGACAAGAATCTTATTTCATTCACTGCTAGATATTAGGTGAATGGGTAAAGTTTTGCAGACACCTAAGAACCTAAAGACTTGTACTTGACTCTCACTTTTAGAGCTGGGAGGCTCACTGGATTAGTTCATTATGCCAGGGACATGAGGAAAGCATGGTAAGGCAATCCTGCATCATCATACATAGAATGGTATGAAAAAGTGAGCTTCCTAAAGACCAAGTGAATGCTACAGGAGATCTTTGTGCTCAAGCTAACTTTTTGAGACTCCAACCAAGGAGTAGCCTACTAGAGTGGAGGAGGCTGTAGCAGTAAGCGGTTATAGATTGGCTCCCTTATGAAAGTGTGATCATAATGAGATGAGGGAGTGAATTCATTGCCCTTGTCAGAGAAATGCTTAATGGACAGTCCCAGAAAGAAGGCCTCTGAAGAATCCAAAATAGTTTCATGGCAGAGCACACCTGTTACACATAACTCACCAACTGCTACTATTCCATGGAAACAGACTTGAAGAACTTTTTCCCCTTTCCCCACTCCCATTATTCTTCTCTACAACTGTACATCCCCAAGATTCCTGAGCTCAGGAGGGAGGACACATGCTTTGAAGGATGTGAAATTGAAGTTGTAAATTGTGATGGCTTTTGAATACATGGAAGTGGGTCTTTAGTATCAAGGTAAAACTTATTAAAACTAAAAGTGACTGGAAAACTATAGGGACCACTCAAGGTGTCACCCAGAGGCAGGGAAGGATAGTGGACTGAGTGTGGTTTTCCTTGTGGCTTATTGGAAAGAATATTGGCTTGAGAGTCAAGATGTTTTGGTTCCTGTCTTTCTACTCTCCTTGCATCATCTCCCTCTCACTTTTTTCTCTCTCTTCTACTTATCTCCAAAACCACTTGTCTCTCAATGATTAGAGATTGCCAATTTCCCAAATAGCTTTTCTTTCCAAGAAGAGGTCAAAACAACAGGAAACCTTTACCTCTGGCATTCTGGAAAACTGAAGGCAGTGGAGACTGGAGTGGTAGCACTGAGGTCCCTTTGCCCCTGAGAATCTTGGCTTACAAATCAGAGAGAGGGGAAAACTTATATGTAGAGGGAGACTCCAAGGCAAAACTAAAATGAGATAAAGGAATGGCAAGCATCTATATGTACACCTCAGGGCGAGATACAGACTGGTGTTAGAGGGTTCCGTGATCTCTAAGCTATGGGGTCGTTTGGGATTGATCAGAATGGGAGAGTGTATACTTTTGAGTGACAATCTCTAATCTCACTTCCCTGTCCTACCTCTCTCCCCACCAGCAGTCCCACACAAATTTCTCTGTGAGTCACCTGCCTCACTGATTAAGAGCAGCACTAAAGTCTAAAATGGCTCACCTCTGAAAGACAGTAAGATCTCAGGAAGCTAAGGAATTTGGATCCAATAGCTTAACTTGTTGTTGATAGTGTAGCAGGCAGGAGAATGAGAGTAGCTCTTATATATTTTTCAGAACCAGACTCTTTTCTGCAGCACCAGAGTTAAGAGAGTCATGTTGCTGGGCTCACATGGGACATGTAGCTACTCCTTTGGGATAATATCCCTGAAGTGCTTTCCTCAAGACAGACAGTTGTTTTCACATCCAGTAGGGTAAATGGTGAATAGACGGGCAGCTCTGTTGTTTTGTTTGCTTGTTCATCTTCAAGTGGCTCTTCCTACTTGTGATTTCTTGTTTTGTAACATAGTTGGTTATTGTTCTTCATAGCAAGTGAGTTGTTTGCTATGTGTCTTAGGTTCCCAGTGAGACAGTAAGCATTTTGAGAGTTCCTTCTCCATTTCCGCTATAGGGACTAGAAGTGAGGAAAACTCAGTAAATACCTTGAGAATTGAATTAAATTCCTGCACTATGGATTATGACTCAAAAGAGATGCCATCTCTAGTGGAAGCGGATAAGTCCTGGCTTTCTGTACCACTTGAATGAATGTTAGCTTTGGAAGGGAATCTGGAGATCCAGTGATTCAGCACTCAGGACTATTAGTTGCAAACAAAAAAAATAAATTCTGGATTTTTAATTTAAATGAAACCTATTGAGATAATATTGAGTGGTTCACGGATACATTGGGAAGGCTGGAAAAACAGAACTTGAGATGGACAGGAGCAAGGGAGGCTGTATAGCTAGAGACACAACCAAAATCAATAGATCCCTTCTTGTAATGCTTACATGTGCTACATAATATAGTGCAGTTTTTTCTCAAGAACACTTGCCCACTCCTCAATAGGAAACTGCTTAATCTATGGGCCAACTGTGTAGTCATTCACAGCTAATGTTTGGAATAAATGGGTAATGGAGAAGAAAGAAAAGGCAAGCCATTTTATCTATATATCTATTCACAGCTAGGAAGAAAATTGGGTGGAATCAGAATCCTGAAACTCGTCCATGAAACATATTTATGAGTTCTTTCATCAACTACTGCTGTGGTCTAAATGTGTTTTGTGTCGCCACCACCCCACCCCCACAATTCATATGGTATTAGGAGGTGGGGCTTTTGGGAGATGATTAGGTCATGAGGACGGAGCCCTCAAGAATGGGATTAGTACCCTTATAAAAGAAGCCTTATAGAGCTCCCTTGCACTTTCTGCATGTGAGAACGTAGCAAAAAGATGGCCATCTTTGACCTAGAAAACTGGCTCTCACCAGATACCGAATCTGCTGGCACCTTCATCTCAGGCTCCAGCTTCCAGAACCAGGAAAAATAAATTTTTGTAGTCTATATGCCACTCAGTTTATGGTATATTGTTATAGCAGCTTGAAGGAACTAAGACAATGGCTGTCTTAGCACAGGTTTTCCCAAAAGCAGACCTTGAAGCAGGAATTTAAATCCTGACATTTTATTTGGAAGCTAAAACTCCAGGGAGATAAGGAGGAGGGCCATAGAGGGTATTGAGGCTAGACTAGATGCAAAACAATGCAAAGAAATGCATTACTGCAAAGGTGATTGTTCATAAGCATGGAAGAACCAGAGATTACTTATCAGATATGGTCACACAACATGTGGGTCTCCTCTGGAAGAAGAAATCACAGCCAGGAGCAGCTCGGGGAGGAGATAAAGTAAGGGATATGTATATGCCCTGTTCCCTCTCATCTCTTGCTTCTCATCAGTCAAAATTCACCCCATGAAGACTTGATTCTTCTGAACTTCTGGGTTGTGTCATCTGGCCCCTTGGTGGCCACACAGGAAGTCAGGGACCATGTTCCACAATATGGCTATTAATCTGAATCTAGAAGAGAGGGAAACTTCGTGTGGGCAGGTTTGGCATATATGTTCATTGTGAGTGTCTGCTAGCTGGCAGATCTTGGAAAGAGGTAGCAGAGTTTGGCAGGTAAGCAGTCATTAGAAAGAGAGAGGTAATATACGATTTGTGCCCAATGCAAATTACTTCTTGTGCTACCCAGATCTATGCATGCCCTCTCATGATCTCTAGATTCTTTAGTATAGTGTGGCACCTCTATTCTTCCTAGAGAATGAAACTACTCTGAGGAGGAACGTAGAAGTCTAGTCAGTGTAGAGCAGCTCTTGCTCAATCTTTTGTTCATTGTTGCCCAGGAACCCCCTTAAGGATCTTTTATCCTCAGTAGTTTTCCATGAAATCAAATATGATGGAGTAAGATTTTTAGGGTTGAGGTTTGAAGAGCCACAAACCTTTAAAATATCTAAAATGCCCCTCCCCCCGTACTGCTTTTTGTCCTTTTGAGACCCTTTCAAGGCGGTGACCAGTCTTGATCTCTAGGAAAACTAATACAAGTGTTAGCAAAACAAGTCCTTAAGTCTTTAGCTGGCTCTGAGGATCTGATTGACACTCTTCATCTTCCTCCCCCATCACTCACTCTTCGATTTCTTCACTCTTGACTCACACTTTGGCTGATCTGGGTTGTTTTCTGTTAGACCCAGAACTTTTTCCCTGAGGAGAATGAATTCTTAATGACTCTGACCTTTTGAGCTGTGGTTGTTGTAATTGCTCTTTATAGTCTTTCCTCCAGAGTTTGGAATTACTCTGGCTCAAGGTTTCAAGAATGGGGAGCCCATTTTCCCTACCATGCTGTGACATTGTGGAGATAGAATTTGAGTGTTAGCCCTATCTAAAGAGAAGGACTTGGAAAATTCTCTTGAGCCTCTGACCGCATTTTTATCTGCTCAGAGTTTATTTATGAAACATTATATAGTCTTAACTCTATATCCTGTTCTAGCTTAAGTATTACGTGGAACTCATGAGTGCTAACGTTCAGGTTCTGTCATCTAGAAGCTCACAGTTGTCTTGAAGATATAAGACATGAATAGGAAGAAAGAACATATAGTTTCTAATGGCAGGTGGAGACAAGTGCAATGGTTGCTCTCAGATATTAATCATGGTAGAGAGAATAGCACAGGAATTCATGTGAGAGAGAACTATATGTAGACTGGGGTACCAAGTAAATATTTCACAGAAGAAGTGAAATAGAGCCATGCTTCAAAAATTGAAATGATTTATATAGGTGAGGAGATGCAGAGAAGGATTTCTAAGCAGGTGGATGGTATGAGCAACGGCCAGGTGGTAGGATCATGCGTGGCAAGTTCTGGGTTCAGTAAAGAGACCAGTGTTGATAAGATTAAAGTTCATATAAAGAATAAGAAAGAAAGTTGTAAATTTGTAACTTGGGGTCTGATCCTGGCACACTTTCAATGTCGAGAAGGTGTTTGGATTTGCATTTACCAATTCCTTACTGAACACACATAGTCTTTCATAAATTACAGAATGTAGAGTAATTCCATGAACAGAGTCATAGAATCTAGAGCTGAAGGACACCACAAAGGTCAACAAGAACATCACTAATTGCACAATAGATTAACTTGATCCTCAGAGGGATGAGTGACTGGTTAACATCAGTTGGTTAGTTTTGTCATAACCAAAACAATAACTCACATGAGTGATTCCTAGTCCGGTTCTTTCTGGTTGATATTATTTCAGGTTGATGTAGTAGAAAGAGCAGGGACTTTGAAATGAGGCAGACCTGAGTTTGAACCCCAGATCTGCCACTTAACGGATGTGTAAACTTAGGCACGCCATTCAACTCATTAGAGCTCCTGTTTCCATATCAGTAAACTGGAGATGATGTTCGCAAAACACCTGAATTTGTCCCTGGAATATGGTTAGTGGCTCAATAGATATCAGCTTCTCTTTTGTTTACTCCAGAGGGACCAGCATCCTAGGGAGTATGATTTAGAAGCTCCACAATCCCAACCTCCTTTCTTAGCTGGTTTGAGATAAACACTGATAAAATCACCAAGGGCTCTGACAAAAATAAACCTATAAAAAGGCTTGGTTGAGACATGGGTGTGTTAACCTCTAGAACAGTGAGGGATGGGAGCAGAGAAGAACTGGAATATGGGGGTCAGTCAGAGAAACCATCTAGTGGTGAGTACCTATTCCATATGTCAAGCATAAAAAGACCAAGAAAAAAGAGTGTGGAGGAGAAAATAAAATCAAGCTCACAATGGATAAAGAAATTAGACTAACAAATTGTGGTATATTCATACAATGGAATACCATTCAGGGATTAAAATGACAAACTTTTAATAAACTTTATTCATGATGTGCTGATATTCCACTTAATGTTCTAATTTCCAAATGTAATAATTACATAGAAAGACTCTTATATTAAGGGTTTACATTAAGAATTACATTAAGAAGGAGGAATTCAATCTATTCAGCTAAAATATGTACAGGAAGATACCCAGGCAAAGCCCAGTAAGTCGTTTGAAAGAACTGATAAACTCTTGACAGCCTTCTTCCCAACAGAGTAACATTTCACTCTCTTCGAGAGTTCTCGGTTAATTTTATGTATGATTTGTGACATTAAATAGAAGTGAAAGAAAGCATGAAAATGTACTTGAAAACTTTCCTTTTGTTGGCATTCCAGACAATGCCTAGCATAGTGTGTACATTTAATTGATTCATTATGTTCTGACGTGACTTGGCCTAGATATGTTGATAAGCAATTTGCCAAGTAGAGAGCTCTGTTCCTCTCCTCAACATTTAGGTGGAAGCAAATTCATTTCAAATACATTGTTAAACCCATGACTATTCGTAAAACAATTAACACTTTGTGATTCTTCTCCTTATCCCTATCCTCATGTGAAATTCCTTAAAACATTAAAAGTATCAAACAGTTTTGAACAGAAACAGAAGAAACCAAAACAAAAAGTGTTCATCCAGGAAAAATATGAAAAGTGGAGGAGGATCCTGCCATGAAGATGGGAGATTTATGTGCCAAATAAATCTACAAGAGTCTTAGATTCCTTTTAGAAATTATCATTTTCCAGTTATAAAAGTAACACAGTCTTATTTGAAAAAACGTGGAAAAATTCATAAATGAATAAAGAAGAAAACAATTATTCTAATTCGACAAACCACAGACAATAACCATTAACTTTTTGTTATATTTCTATTCATCATTTTTTGTGTGTAGTTTTACAAAATTGGGCTCATATTATAAATAAATGTTTCTACCTTGCTTCTATCATGTATAGTTATAATGATAAATATTGCTCTTTATCATTAAATATTAATTTAAATATGATTTTAAGTATGTTGTCTTTATATATCTGATATTGGAAGTTAGATTTTAATAAGTTTGATTTTATAAATATAAGAACCTTATATTTTCAGCTTTGTTTGGCTGTTAATTTTTTGAGGTTAGAATAAGTATTATTGAATCAAAGAACATAAACCTTTCTAGGTCTTTGATATACTTAGCTATATGACATTCAGAAGGGTTATACCAATTTTTTAGATCAGTTTTAATATCCACTGGCAGACACTCTTACTCTCTTCCTTTAGTTAGGAGTTGCTAAAGTCAGTTTTATGGGCTGGATCCAGACCCATGCCTAATGGGTTGTCCCCTCCTCTAGTCATTCTGGGAAAGGTGCTTCCTGTTAAGAACTGTCTCTGGAGCCAACTTCACCTCATTGTTCCTCAGGGTATAAAAGAGAAGGTTTAGCATGCTGAGACACCTTAAACCCATGTCAAGGTTTAACACAAATGAGAAGTGTTTAGCTGGGAATGCCAGAGACAGAAGCGTTTATCTGTGGTTGGAGCACAGCTATAGGAAGATGTCACAGCTATCGTTACAGGGTGGGAGAAATAGTGGCACCACCTACTCAATGGATCTACGAGCAGCAGCCATTATGAAGGCACAAGAAGAGGTGAGGAAGGAGGAACAGCAGAGGCATTGTGAAAGTCACAAGCATAAATGGTTCATGCATGCAGGGTTGGCATCAACCAGAGGCAGTTTTCTGTACTCTAGCATGACTGGCACACAGTAGATGACTAGTCAATGAATGCCAATTCCTGACCACTTCTTGGCATGGCAAAATGAAAGAAAATGAAGGTGACCAGTTGGGATATATGGAAGGAAGGAAATTGATGCATTAAATAAGCTATTGTTTGCCATACATTGAAATCTAAAACAATAATATATTTCTTTGAGTAAAACATATGTCTGTATTAATAGTCATTGTTTAAGGTACATTTCACAGGATAAACTAATATTATTTCCTCCTCAAGAGGCAAGATGTCTAAATGTATCAACCCTTATTCCCAGAGTGTATGGGGAAGTTCTTGATAGAACAATTGCCCTGGGTGTGACCATGGTGAGCTGTGATCTTTAAAGTATGGTTAGGACACCAGAGCTCCTGCATTGAATGTTTTGTCCAAATTTTATTCAAAGCACTTCAAGAAAATGAGTGCAAATTGTGGCCAAGGGACAAATATGGTAGAGAGAAATATCAACTGCAAAGTGTGATAAAGTATAATAATTGTGTATTTGTTGTTTGGCATCTAAGCCTTAAACTGGTGTCAGAGGCTGCTTTATTGATGAAGTCATTCCTCAGAGCACCTTTAACATCCTTGTTGCACAGAGTACAAATAAGGGGGTTGAGTAAGGGGCTTACAAAAGTGACAAAGGTGTAGACCAAGGCTATTTGGCAGTCCTTATCCCCTGAGGTATCGGTCTGGGGACAACAGTAGACCAGACTGCAACAGCCATACTGCAGCAAGACCACAGTAGGTAAAAGGAGCAAGTGGAGAAGTCCTAGCGGTGGCCCTCAGCAGAGACGATGCACAGGATGGCAGGGGTGATGAATATGTAGGAGACACAGATAAGCAGGAAGGGGACAAGTCAGCCCAAGGAAGCCTACCACATAGAGGACAGCCTGGTGCACACAGATTCAGGGCAGGCCAGCCCAGCTGCAGGACCAGAGGCACATCACAAAGGAAGTTGTTGATTTCCTGGTGGTGCTCACAGAAGGACAGAGTAAATATTTTAAGGATGTGAGCTTCCTTTCTCTGAAGGGCACTGTACACTGTCTGGATTCACAGTTTCTGGGTCATGATGGGGGTGTAGTGCAGTGGGTGGCCATTGGCCATGTAGCAATTGTACACCATGAATGCCAAGAGAAAACAATCAGGACTGCCAAGGGTGACAAAAAAGAACACTTAGGCCCCACAACCAGTGAACAGAATGGGCTTCTGGGCCCCAATAATGTTAGAAAGCATCAAGAGCACCAGAGGTGTAGTAGCTGTCCAGGAAAGACAAATTGGATAATAAGAAATACATTAGGGTGCAAAGGGAGCTGTGTGTGCACACCACCCAGGTGATGGCTGTGTTGCCATAAAAGATCATCATGTAGAGGAGGAGGAGTAGGTAGAAGAGAAGGACCTGGAATTCAGTGACAGCTGTGAACACTCAGAACACAACTCAGTGAGGCTGGATTGATTGAAGACAGGGCTCCTAACATATTTCCTGCCAAAGAGGAACAAAAAAGTGTGAATATTCCATTACTGAGTTATTTTCTTGCCTAAAGGGCAGCAGGAATTTTAAATATTACTTTTGATTTGGAATTACCTATTTAGTATCCAGTTTCCAGTCTCAGTGCTTGGAATGATTTCATGATAGAAGGTATGGTATATTTTTCTGTGGAAATCTTCTTGAATAAGATAGACACTCATCTATAGAAGTTTCTGTGACAAAGACATGTAGATGCTCCTGGAGAAATATCATTTTTTATTCTGGTATTTTAAATTCAATGGAAAAAAGCTAATCCTTTGCTTGTATTTAATTAAACTAAAGAGTGGTATAGTGGTAGATATTTTCAAAACGAGATAAATGGATGTGTTGTTCACCTTTTGGGTAAACATTCTTACTGAAATATAGCATGCATACAGAGAAGTTCACAAATCCTAAGTGTACAGCTTGATTTATTTTTTACATGGTAAATATGCCAGTATAACCACTACAAAGATTAAGAAATAGAACAATTCCAGTAATCTACAAGCATCTTTCAAGTCTTCTCTGTCTCTATCTCTCTTTTGACTTTTATCACTGAAGATCAGGTTAACTGAGCTTCAATTTATATGTGTAACAATAAAGTACGTACTTTATTGTAACTGGCTTCAATACTATGCCTTCAGAAGTTATTCTTGCTGTTTTGTGTAGTGAGACTTTGTTCTTTCCATTGTTTTGTAATATCCTAGTTTATGGCTATACTATAATTTATTCATGAGTTGCCTATTTTTCAGCTAGTTTTTAGTCCATATTAAACTAGGCACTTTTTGAGTGATGTCAGCATGATGGAGGAGTGAGCTCTTCCCTTGGACTCTCTCTTGTAAAATACAACTACAGGGACATTCAAACACCAACAGAGGACACACACACAACACAAGAGATGTTTAGGAGACCCATGCAGCCATATGAAGGTGGTGGTTGTGAGGCTGTATCCTCTAGAAGAAAGTGAAGCTTCTCAGCAGGAGCTCTGTGGAGAGAGGTGACCCAAGGCTAGATGAGGGGCACAGCTGGGGAGAGGGTCTCTGTTCCCACCTGCCGCTCCAGCCTTGTTCTCAGCCACCCATTCGCTGTGAGAGTGGTGTGGTGAGAGAGGGGCTGGTTAGATCAGCAGCTCAGCTGGGGCAGGGCACTCTATTCCTGTCCCGTGCACCAGCTCCATGCTCCAGTCCCATGTTCACCAGGAGAGTAGCATGGTGAGAGAGGGGCTGGTTAGAGGAGTGGCTCAGCTGGGGAGAGGTGCTCTAGTCCCACCTAGCACTCCAGCCTTGCACTCTAGCCACATGATCATGGGGAGCACTGTACAGAGAAAGAGGTAGTGGCAGGTGGAGCCCCTTGAGTGCCCAGAACACCATGCAGAGATAGAGGCATCGGTTGAGGGACTCAGGCAGGTATAAGAAAGTGCTCCTTACCTCACCTGGTACTCAAGTCCTACTATCACTCAGAGTTCCACACAGAGTGAGAAGCAGAGGCTGAGGGAAGCAGAGGGGAAGGAGAACACCCCTTCCCCTGCCCAGTGCTCCAGATATGCCATCAGCCTGAGCATCACACAGTGAGAAAAGCAGCCAGTGGCCAGAGCTGGGGATCCCCAGATCATGCTGGACCCCAATTACACAGTGCCTGATCCTCACCCAGTGGAAGCACATGGTAGCAGCAACCAGATAATAATGCCACGTGGTGACAAAAATCCACACCATCAAGCAATATGAGAATCTCCAGACCAGAAGGAAGATGACAAGTATTCAGAAGCCAACCCCAAAGACACAGAAATCCATAACCTAAATGACAAACTATTCAAAATAGCTATCATAAAAAAAACTCAATGAGTTACAAGAAAAGACAGAAAGACAAATTAACAAATTCAGGAGCTTCTTCACAAAAGAGATTGAAACTTTAAAGAAGAGCCAATCAGAATTATTGGAGACGAAAAACGTAATGGATGGGATTAAAAAAATCTGGAATCCCTAAACAACAAAACTGACAATATGGAAAACCAAACTAGCAATTTAGAAGACAATACTATAGAAATGCTTCAGAGGGAGGAGAAGAGACAACTAAGACTAAAAAGAAATAAATTGGCTCTCAGAGAAATATCTGACTCAATAGGAAATGCAACATAAAGATTATAGGTATTACAGAGGGGCAAGAAAAGGAGAATGGAGCAGAAAGCTTGTTCAAAGAAATAATAGCAGAGAATTTCCTAAACCTGGGAAAGGAGATGGAAATCCATATAAAAGAGGCTACCAGAACTCCCAACTATGTTAATGTAAAAAGAACTACTGTGAAGTGTGTAGTAGTAAAGCTGGCAAAAGTCAATGACAAAGAAAAAATGTTAAGGGCAGCAAGGCAGAAGAAAATAGCTTACAAAGGAATCCCTATCAGGCTTTCAGAGGATTTCTCTGCAGAAACTTTACAGGCTAGGAGAGAGTGGAATGAGATATTCAAAATCTTGAAAGACAAAAACTTCCATCCAAAAATTCTCTATCCAGTGAAAATCTCCTTCAGATATGACAGAGAAATAAAAAATTTCCCAGATAAACAAAAGCTAAGGGAGTTCATTGTCACAAGAACCCCACTACAAGAAATCTTCAAGAAGGCTCTCATACCCGAAAGGGAAAAAAAAGAAAACAGGAAAAGGGCTACAAAGCCCTGAGCAGGGAGATGAATAGGCATGCAACAATCAGAAATCAGCAACTCTCCATCAGATCAGGTTGGTAAACACTTAATCCTTAGATCAAGGATAAAGGAAAGGAAAACAACAAAATAAAAATTATATCATCACCATAACCACAAACTCACAACATGAGATGGAATAAGATATGACAAAAATAAATTAGAAGGGGAAGAGGTAAGGGACAGAATCAGTGTAGTCTAAGGTAATAAGAGGCAATCAGAAAATGGACTATATCACTTTGACAATTTTTATGTGAACCTAATGGTAACCACTAAAATAATTAGAATAGAGACATATATGATAAACAAGGAGAAAATGAAGAAAACCAACATAGAAAACTACCTAATCAAATTGATAGCCTAATATACATGGGACAAGAAAAAAAGGATATGCAGAAGAACCAGAATACATGCAATAAGATAGCAATATTCAGCCCTCATATATCAATAATCACTCTAAATGTAAATGGAATGAATTCTTCAATCAAAACACACAGAATGGCAGCATGGATTAAAGAATAAGATCCAACAATATGCTGCCTCCAGGAAACACATCTCAGCCCTAAAGACAAACATAGATTCAGAGTGAAGGGATGGAAGACAATACTCCAAGCTAATGGCAAACAAAAGAAAGCAGGTGTTGCCATACTCATATCAGACAAAGTAGACTTCAAGATAAAACAGGCAAAGAGAGACATAGAGGGGCAGTATTTAATGATAAAAGGGACTCAACAGCACGAAGACATAACACTTATAAATATATATGTACCCAAAACAGGAGCACCAAAATACGTAATGCAACTATTAAGAAACCTAAAAGGAGATATTACCAGCAACACAATAATAGTAGGGTACCTCAATCAGTGTATTGATCATTCAGACAAAATTCAACAAGGAAATAGTGAAATTAAATGAAAAGCTAGACCAGATGAACTTAGATATATAGAGAGTACGCCATGCAAAAACAGCAGAGCACACATTCTTCTCAAGTGTGCATGGAGCATTCTCAAAGATAGAACATATATTGGGAAACAATGCAAACATCAATAAATTTAAGAAGATTGAAATCATATCTACTATCTTCTCTGATCATAATGCTATAAACTAGAAATTAACTACAAGAAAAAGCAGGGAAAGGAACAAAAATGTGGAGACTAAACAACATGCTACTGGACAACCAATGGGTTGTCAAAAAAAATAAAAGAAGAAATCAAAAAATATTGGGAGATAAATGAGAACAAAAACACACCATACAAACTCATATGGGACGCAGCAAAAGGCAGTCCTAAGAGGGCAATTTATAGCAATGCAGGCCCATGTTAACAAACAAGAAAAAGTTCAAATAAACAATTTTAAATTACGCCTAACAGAATTAGAAAAAGAAGAACAAACAAAGTCCAGACTCAGTGGAGATGGGAAATAATAAAAACTAGAGCAGAAAGAAATAAAATTGAGAAAAAAAGACTACAAAAATGATCCATGAAACCACGAGCTTGTTCTTTGAGAAGATAAACAAAATTGACAAACCCTTAGCCAGACTCACTAAGAAAAAAAGAGACGAGGCTCAAATAAATAAAACTATAAATGAAAGAGGAGAAATTACAATGGATAGAACTGAAATACAAAAGATTATGAGTATGTTATGAAAAACTGTCAACAAACGGGAAAATCTAGAAGAAATGGATAAATTCCTAGACTCTTACAACCTCCCAAGACTGAATGAAGAAGAAATAGAGAATCCAAATAGACCAATCACAGGTAAAGAGATTGAAACAGTTATCAAAAACCTCCCCCAAAATAAAAGTCCAGGACCAGATGGCTTCTCAGGAGAATTTTACCAAACATTCAAAGAAGATTTACTTCCCATCCTTCTCAAACTATTCCAAAATATTGAGGAAGATGGAAATATTCCTAACACATTCTGTGAGGCTAACATAACCCTCATACCAAAGCCATGTAAGGACAGCACAAAGAAGGAAAATTACAGGCCAATATTGCTGATGAACATAGGTGCAAAAATTCTGAACAAAATATGGACAAACTGAATACAGAAATACATGAAAAAAATCATATGCCATGATCAAGTGGGATACATATCAGGGACACAAAGATGGTTCACAAATCCATCAACGTGATTCACCACATTAACAAAATGAGGAGCAAAAACCACGTGATAATCTCCATAGATGCAGAGAAAGCATTTGACAAGATCCAACATCCATTCATGATAAAAACTCACAATAAAATGGGTATAGAAGGAAAGTACTTCAACTTGATAAAGGCCACATGTAACAAACCCACAGCCAACATCATACTCAATAGGGAAAAACTGAAAGCCATTCCTCTGAGAACAGGAACAAGACAAGGGTGCCCACTCTCACCACTCTTATTCAACATAGTATTAGAGTTTTTTAGCCAGAGCAGTTAGTTAAGAAAAAGAAATAAAAGAATATAAAGAGGCACTGAAGAAGTGAAATTCTTGCTGTTTGCAGATGACATGATTTTATATATAGAAAACCCTAAAGAATCCATTGGAAAACTATTAGAAATAATCAACAACTACAGCAAAGTTTCAGGGTACAATGTCAACTTATAAAAATCAGTGGCATGTCTATACTCAAATAACGAACCAACAGAACAAGAACTCAAGAAAACAATTCCATTTACAATTTCAACAAAAAGAATCAAATATCTAGGAATAAATTTAACCAAGTATGTCAAAGATCAATACAAAGAAAACTATAAGACATTACTGAAAGAAACTGATAATGACATAAAGAAATGGAAAGATATTCCATGCACATGGATTGGAAGAATAAGCATAATTAAAATGTCCATAATACCTAAAGCAATTTACAGATTCACTGCAACCCCAACCTGAATCCAAATGACATTCTTCACAGAGATAGAACAAATAATATTAAAATTCATCTGGGGCAACAAAAAACCCCCGAATAGCCAAAGCAAGACTGAAAAACAAGAAGAAAGCTGGTGACATTGCTATCCCTGACTTCAAAATATATTACAAAGCTATGGTAATCAAAACAGCATGATACTGGTACAAGAAGAGGCACACAGATCAATGGAACAGAATTGAAAGTCCAGAAATAAAACCATACATTTATGGACAGGTAACCTTTGACAAAGGAGCCAAGAACATACACTGGAGTAAGGAAAGCCTTTAATAAATGGTGCTGGGAAAACTGGACAGGCACATGCAAAAGAATGAAAGTAGACTATTATCTTTCCCCAAGCACAAAAATGGACTCAAAATGGTCCAAAGACTTGAAGTTGAGACCTGAAACCATAAAACTTCTGAAGGAGAATATAGGCAGTACACTCTTTGATATCAGACTTAAAAGGATCTTTTTGAATATCATGTCTACTCAGACAAGGGAAACAAAAGAAAAAATAAACAAGTGGGACTTCATCAGACTAAAGAGCTTCTGGAAGGCAAAGGAAACCAAGATCAAAATGAAAAACACAACCCACCAACTGGGAGAAAATATTTTCAAATCATATATCCGATAAGGGATTAATCTCTATCATACATAAAGAACTCACACAAATGAACCACAGAAAAACAAACAACTTAATCAAAAAGTGGGCAGAAGATATGAACCAACGTTTTTCCAAAGAAGACATACAGTTGTCTAATAGGCACATGAAAAGATGCTCAACATCACTAGTCCTCAGGGAAATGTAAATCAAAACTACCTTTAGATACTATCTTACACCCATTAGAATGGCTATAATCACCAAGACAAAAAACAACAAATGTTGGAGAGGTTGTGGAGAAAAGGGAACCCTTATTCACTGCTGGTGGGAATGAAAACTGGTGCAGCCACCGTTAGAAACAGTATGGAGATTTCTCAAAAAATTAAAAACAGAACTACCATATGACCCAGCTATCTCACTACTGGTATTTACCCAAAGAACTGGAAATCAACAATTCAAAGAGACTTATGCACCCCTATGTTTGTTGCAGCACTATTTGCAGTAGCCAAGGCGTGGAAGCAATCCAAGTGCCCATCGATGGATGATTGGATAAAGAAGATGTGGTATACATACAGAATGGAATACTACTCAGCCATAAAAAATTGTCCCATTTGCAACCACATGGATGGACCTTGAGGGCATCATGTTAAGCGAAATAAGCCAGACAGAGAAAGACAAACACCATATGATTTCACTTATATGTGGAATATAAACAAACTTACAGACAAAGAGAATAAATTAGTGGTTACGGGGGGAAGGGGGTGGAGGGTGGGCACAAGGGGTGAAGCAGCATACTTATATGGTGTATGGCACACAATAATGTACAACTGAAATCTCACTATGTTATAAGCTATTATGACCACAATAAAGTAATTAACGAGAAAAAAGTGAGAAATTTATTAATCCATTTAAAAATGTCAAACAATTACATTCTAACAATAATAACATATTTTATAAAAAATGACTACTTTCTGAAACAAAAGCAATTACTGCGAGAAGGGGCACATTTCACATTTATGGGACTCTACTTGCTGTCCAGCTTAATAGAAGGGAGCTGGATTCTTATATCTGCTCCTGCATTTGATTTGCTGTGATATGTTCTTTTGGTTGGAGAAGATGAAGCAAATCAGTCTCAGACAGATATGCAGTTGGAAAGAGCTCTGTCTCTATAGTTTTTCAGATAATGGTGTCTATGCTCCTTTGAAAATCACCTGAACAACAAATTTCTTAAACTTTAATTGCCACATGGAGTCTGAAATCCCAATTCAATGAACTTTTTTCATGCTGTGTTATATTAAATGCATTTGCTTGTCTTGCAAAAAAAAACCTAGGCACTTTTTATTCCAATCCATGCTGATGTTCACTCTTTATATATTTCCTCTCATTTGAATATGTTTTTCTAAATTTTCAAACATGAACCTAAACTTTAGTACTTTGACAGATTCACAGGAAAGGAACTTTTAAGGGAGTCAGGTATAAATGAAAGTGGAGCTGTCTGAGATAAGAAAAGACAACAAGGAAACTAAAAATGCAATAGCAGAATTGATATAGGCATTAGAACAATCAGGTGAATAAGACAGTTTTTTTAAGCATCTGGGATAGCAAAAATTTGTAAAAATTAAGCACTTCTGCAAGTTAGACTTCAACTTTATTTTCAATACAAAAACCCAAGAGACGACACAGCAATGTCTACAGAGTTTTAAGAAAAACAAATTCCTGTGAAAGAAATCTATGCCCAGCATTTGTGATTCATGTTTAAAAGCAACAGAAAGACTTTCTCAGATTTACAAGGGCTTAGGAAATAAGTTTAATTAAAAATTATACAACAAAGACTCTGGGTTCCTAGGTGATTAATCAGAATATATAATTCTAGATTGGGAAAGTTGTAATGCAAAAAATTGGTTTGAAAAATCAAATAGTAAAATATGCACTTAACACTAAATAGTTAATGGAAATATTGTTAAAAGTAGAAGAAAAAAATATAAAATACGAAAGTTAGACTAGTTATGCATATTTAAAATCACAAATTATGTCATTGGAAAATTGATAGAGAAGGAAGGGAAAAATGAAATAGTGATTTCCTCAATGTATGTAAGGAAAGATCCAAGAAATATTTCATATAGATGTGGATAATTAGAGAAATATCTATTCAAATGTCTATTTATGAATAACCATTATCAGTAGACTAAAACTCAGCATGTCCATTCCAAAAAATTGGATTTTAAAAAGCAAATTACTACAGAGAGCAAAAGGCTGAAAACAAAGGAAAATGTGAGCAAACAAATAAGGTAAAATAACATAAGTAGAGAAAAGTATATATTTAATTTCTGAAAATAAGTTTAAATGAGGTTTATGTTCTATTAAAGACAGAGTCTCACATTTACATAATAAAAAAATCCAACCAAGTGTACACATGATGACATAGAAAGGCTAGCATCACTTTTGTTGAGCATTGTGTTTCATGATGTGCCCGATGCAACAAGACAGAGAGAGGATGCAGAAGATTTCATTGTCTGACTGAAAACAGAACAGAACCAATAGAAAAATTAAGACCAATTAGATATTCTTTAGGTAGTTAGTTCCAAACGAAATGTAGTAGAAAGTCTCTTAACTAATCCTCACTAACTGATGTGTCAGATTAATCACTGCTCCTCAATCCCTCTGTTCAACATACTAAATGATGTTCGTGATACACAAGAGACCTATAGCTTATACTCTAAAATATCTGAGCATTCCTACAACCAGAAGTTGAGTTGTATGCCTTTACATTGGTTGAATTTCCCTCAAACCTACTTATACTATTTGTATTCATTTTTGTAATTATGTAATTTTATTAAATAAATTAAAAATCTGACACGATGTTATTGTGAATATAAAGGTATTTAATGAAAATTAATAATTGAATGTTTGAGAAATACTTGATACTTACAAGTTGCTAAAAATTTCTGTGAAATAGGATGTGAGCCAGACCACTATAAAAGACCAAGAAAAAAATGATAAAATTTTGAATAATGGTACACTCATATTTGACATGGGTCTAAATGTTCACTCTGTGTTACAAAAGCTACAACTAAAATTATACATGATGCATGAAAAGAAAGTTTTTTACTTCAGGCAGCACAAACTCAAAGTAAATCTCTTGACTTTATATCAAAAGGTTGATGAATAAATGCCTATTTGTATGTTTTAATTTAAAGTAAAATGAATGTGATGTGTGTTGTTTATGCTTTGAATCACAGGGCTTTCTTTTTTTAATCAATGATACTAGTTAGAACGCCCAACCTCCAAATAACAACCAAAATGAATGAATATAAATGGAATGTATTTCAATGGAAAACCAGAGAGTATGTATATAGAGGACATCAGTTCTAGTTCTGACTCTGTCCCCAGGTAGCTGTGAGACTTTAGGCATGTCAGCCGAGATTCATGAGCTTATTTTCCCATCTATAAAATGAAGCCATTCATCCCAGTTGTTTCCAACTGAGGATGTACATCAGAATTACTTGGAGGAACTTTTTCAAAATTCACAGCCTCAGATCCTGCAATGCCTTCTCTGCTTGACCAGCTGTGGTGTCTTGGGTTTTGGCTGGCAACTATACTCACAAGACACACCAAGAATCAAGTTTTAAGGAAGATTTAGGAAAAGATACTCGACAGTCCCACAACATACACAGTGACAATTGGTAGAGCTCTCATGATTCATTGGCATGCCTTCTAAATATCCTGTCATTCCATGCTTGGGATGTGCATGGTCATGAGAGAGAGAGTGCTCAATGGGTGTGGGCCACCTCAGTTCAGGGAAACTTCAGCTCTGGGATCCCATAGGCATCGTGCCTTGCTTATCAATAGCCCCCTTAGGGCTACGTGACTAGCACCCATTTTCTGGTGCAGCTGCATCTCAGCAAACACAGGTTATTCATCACTTGTAGATTTCTCCATAACCAATTTAAACAAACAGATACAAGTGCTTGACTCATACCGAAGCTATTTCAGTTGGACTGTCATACATCTTGGATGCAGTGTACACCTATACAATGCTTGAATTAGTAGCAAAGGGGTTTTGTCTGAGGGTCAAACTTCAGACTTCTCTGAGGCTGAGAAAAGGCCACAAATCAGGTTTGACTACTTTTCTTCCAAATCCTACCCTGGATCTGCTAATTCAGACTCTAGTGAAGGAATCAGGCAACTGTATTTTGTAAATACCCCTAAGGTGACCCTGATGCCATAAAGAATCCCTGAATCACATGAACTGTGAGTCCAGTCCAGCTTCGGGATTTTGTGAATCTAGATGCCTACTGATTGATGGAGATATATTTGATGAATCAGACATCTTCCTTATAAATACTCTGAAGTTAACCACAAGTGTGTATTCTTCTTCCCTGTCCAAACCCTCTTTTTAAATTTTTCCAGATCTGGAGCAAACTATTACTACTTATTGAATCTAATTTCTCTGACAATTGCACTTCAGCATAAAGAAAAGATCTGGTTCTAGATCCTGGCTTTTCAGCATGTTGTGATCCACTTTTGTGATCTAAGGGAAATTATTAAAACATTGAAACTCATCTCCTTCCTCTGTGAAATAGGAATAATAATCCCCAGATCTCAAAGCTATTTGCGCCTAAATGGACATGCATATTAGACAACTACCTTAGTGCCTGGTATATCATAGACACTCAAAAAAGAAAAAGTGTTCCTTTTTTTGTAACTGTTCTCTCGTTTCCAACACCAATCTACTTGCCCTACCAAACTAGGTTTATTTGTCCCCAGTCTAAGCTGACCTCTATTCTTCTCAAAACTTACAAAATCCAATCTTGTTAAGGGGACATATACAATCAGCCACCTGTCTTTTTCTATGTTAATTCTTACACTTTTATGCTTCATTTGAGTTTTCACTCCACCTGCTTTTATATGGATTACCAAACCAGCCTTTTAAGAGACATGTCTTCCTCAAGTGCCTCAAAATCCACCCTATTCCACCCATGATGTTCCAACATGAAACATCACAGAGGTCTGCTTTCAATATTCCACATGGAGTAGCAGATTCCTAGCTTTATAATTGAGAGACTTGGTATCTGCTCCAGCTCTGCAGATAACTCATTGTGTGACAAGCCATGTTACTAACCTCGGTTTCTTTTTCTGCAATATAACAATTGATTTCACATGAACAAGGAAGGTTTTATAATGGTACGTCTCAATAAAATCTATTTATGTAAAACAGAATATGTAGAAAGTGATGGAGAGTCAAGAAAATATTATCAGTAGTTGTGATAGATGATATTTTCCAAAAATGGACACAATATTTTCCCTTCCACACACTTTTGAAGAAAATTGCCACTTCCCCATGAAGAAATGGAATCCATGTCTTTGCCCTTGAACCTGAAGGGCTTTGGGGACTGCTTTGACGAATAGCATAGCCCAGAAATGGTGTTACATGATCTCCAAGCCTATCTAAGAAAATCTGATACAGCTTTCCTCTGGCATTTTTCTCTCAGGATATGCACCTCTGGAACCCTGAATTACCATATAAGAAGTCTCACTACTCTGAAGCTGCCATACTGGAGAGACCATGTGAAGAGATAACATAGAGGTAGAGAGATATGCCCAAGGAGGCCAGCTGTTACAGCCCACAGATTTTGAGTCTTCCCAGCCAGTCACCCAACATACGAGTGAGTGAATGCTCAACTGATCCCAGCCTCAGTTCTGACCGAAGGCACACAAGACCCCAAGTGAAGACTGCCTAGCTAAGTCCAGTCAACTCTTAGAACTGTGAGAGATAACAATAAAATGACTCATCGTTTTAAGTCCCTACATTTTGAAGTGATTTGTTACACAGGAATATAACCAAAATAGTGGATTTTTTTATGGGATAGAGTGATTCATATTATATCCTGTATTGCTTTAACATTTTACAGTAACTGTCATTTTATGAAGAATTTTTCTATTTTCCTATTTTAAGGAAAATAACCCGTCTTGCCTATTAAGCCATCATGCTTAACATGGTGCCAGAATCTTCTCAGTTACATTAACACTGATTGAGAAGATGTTTACTTTTCTCTCTTTATTCTGGTTTCATCAGCCCATATTTGATATAATTAGAACTGCCATGGTTAGAACCAGGTCATTTGGTTTAAATCAATTGTCGGTGCTTCTTTATTACCTCTGACTAGTAGATTCCACAGGAGGTTATATCCATTCTAAGGTAAAGCTCCATCAGCAATGAGTAAAAGGGGAGCTGATTTGGCTAGGAATATGCTTGTATGTTAGTTAGGAGTTTGCCTGAGAAAGGTAGTTAGGATTAAGTTTGGGAAAGTCAATTAGGATTAAGTTTGGGATACCAAAGACAATTGGTTAAAAAACTAGAAGACCACAAACTTTTATGAAAACCTTGACAAGTTTTCACAGAAGAGAGGCATAAATCTGTACGTAGATGTTTCTATTTCTCTGAATCATTCTCCTATTTGTCATTTTCAACAAACAACTATTGTAAACTTTCTACTTGCCAGGCTCTGAGTCTGTCCCTGGAACTACAAGGATGAATAATTCACAGTCCATGACCTCTGTGCACTCACAAACTAAAGACAGAAACTGACACAAAAATAATTTAAGTGATTTTCAAGACTGCCTAAGCAAAGACAATATTTAGTAAATAATTAATGTCATTGGATTTAGAGAGCATAAAGATTTTGTGCAAAGTACAGTCAGCTAAATTTTATGCTATACTTGTTCTTTTGTGTTAGCCATACCTGAGAAAAGCCGGTTTGTGGTTTTATGAATAAATTAACAGAAACCCCTGACATCCAAGTGTAGGAGACACAAATGCAAGAGACATGGCTAGTAAAATAAACCAAAAAAGTCCATACACTGGGTTAGAATGACTTTTAATGCCTAATGTATACAGTGTCAGCAAATATTCTTTTATGTATTCACTAAACAAATATTTTTTGAATACCTAGTGAGAATCAAAAGGAAATGAGACAGAATTATTTCTAGCCTGGCTCTTGCTTCACAGTGTGTGAGACAGAGAATGAACTTGCAAATAAATAAATTATGGCTATCATATAAGGCAGCAATAAGTCCTATGATGAAAAGTAAAGCAGCATCAGAGGATGGACGGTAACATAGAGTGGAAGAGCTATTTTAGGTAGAGAGGTCCAGGAGTTGGGGAAGCCCTCTCTCAGGTATTTGAGTTGAGAACTGAATAAAATAAGCAGTTTGGCCTCCTCAAGGAATAGTAAGTGGATAGGACTAGGGAGAAGGAAGGGAGAAGTAGACATAGTCATGGAGGTAGCCAGGGGCCCAAAGTAGCTGAATCTTGTAGGTCATGGTAGAGACTTTGAATTTTATTTAAATACTTTAAGTATTTAATAAAATAAGTATTTAAATCCATGGGTCTAGATGAAATTACCTGAAGAGTGACTTCAGAGAGAGAGAGAAACACATGTGATTAAGCCATGAGTGACTCTAACATTTAGAAATAAGGACCAGCAATGTATTCTGAGGATCAGAAGCCAAGGATGTAGAAAATCAGAGTAAAGTAGTGTCAGGAAGACTGAGGAAGAAAATAAAATTATTCCAGGAAAAAGGAGGGATAAACTGTTTCAAATACCACAGGCGCCAAACCATCACTCCTGAATTCAGACTTTCTGATTTTCTCTCTTCAAGGCAGGCAGCTATCATCCCTAGTAATCTCTTGACCAGTCCTCCATCCTGAGGGTTGGATTCAAATGGAAACTGCTTCTTTCAGAAAATTTTTCTCAGAAGATGAAAACATCTCAAATTTCTTCTTTGCCTCCTCTATCTTCCTTCCACTGCTTATGCCTTTGTATATAATCTTTTTAATAGAGGAATTTAGATGACTCAGAACTACAAATTCCTTTTAAAACTGGCAGATGCAGAGCTGTAGGCAACACGTCTGTGAACTTTTTAACCAACAAAGAGTGCTCAGAAACATCTTCCACTTTCTTTGATAATAAAAAGAATACTACACTATGACCAAGTGCAAGTTATCCTAGAAATACAAGAATTTTTAACATTCCCAAAGCAATAAATGTAAATCACCATATTAATAAACACAAAATAAAATTATATGACCATCCTAGTGGATGCTGAACAATCTTTTGAGAAAATCCAAAATCCATTCCTGATTTAAAAAAAAAAAAAAAACTAAACAAATTGGGAATCAAAAGGAAATCCGTTAATCTGATAAATGGCATCTATGAAAAAATCTACATAATGAATGGTGAAAGCCTAAAAAATTTCCCTTGAGATCAAGAAGAAGACAAGAATTTACACTCTCATCACTTCTATTGAACATTGTATTGGAAAGGAAATAAGTCAGAGAAAAATAAGTACTGTATGATCTCACTTATATGTGAAATCTAAAAAAACAAACTAATAGAAACAAAGAACAAATTTGTGGTTGCCAGAGTGGGTAGAGCTGTCAGGGAATGGGGTAAACGTTATCGAAAGATAAAAACTTCCAGTTGCATGATAAATAAGTTCCTGGACTATACTGCACAACATGATGAATATAGTTAACAATGCTGTAGGGTATATTTGAAAGTTGCTAAGAGAATAGATCTTAAAAGTCCTCATGATGGATGTCAGCCAAATGGTAGAGTGAGCTGTTCCCTTCATCTCTCCCTTTTTGAACTACAACTAAATGGACATTCATTGAACAGCAGAGGATACCCACACAGCACATCAGGATGCCTAAGAGGCCAGCGTAGCTATACATCTTAAGGTTCATGGACTACCCCTTGGGGAAGTGTTGGAGATAAGTGAGCACTCTCTGGCCCCCAGGCCTCCCAGTAGACATGTGCAAATGCTGTCCCAGCTGGAGCACTCATATCACTGCTGTGGCCCTGAGGGCAGGATTGCACCTTGGCATGACTGCATAAACAGGTGAAAACAGCCCTGAAGCCCTGCATGATCGCTTCCCTATCCAGTGGGAGAGTCCACAGGGCCATGAGGTTAACAGGGAATGGCTCAGGCTTGGCCCCAGTAGCAAGGCCCCCCCACTAAGCACATAGGCTGGTGAAACCTAGGAGTACATGTTGGCAGAGCTGCAAGCCCAGGTGAACAAAGTCCCAGCTGCCTTACATGCCTATAGTTCCCCTGCAGCACTGAAGGGGGAAGCAGGACTCTGGGAGCAGGCAGCAGCAGCCATGAGCCCCCGTGTGATTTTTCTCTTGTCCAGTAGAAGCATTTACAGTCCCACTGTGGTGCCAGGGAGTGGCTCTGGCTCAGACCCAGTGGGGAGGCCCTGCCCACCAAGCACAAAGGCTCATGTAACCTAAGAACAAGTCATGGCATAACTGTGAGTCTGGGCAAATGAGCTCCTGGCTCTCTTGAATGCTCATAGTACACCTGCAGCCCTGAAGAGGGGTGTGTGTCTCAGTGGGACTGTGGGAGCAAACAGTAGCAGCCCTGAGCTCCCATGTGATTGCTTTCACATATGGTGGGAGACCCCACAGGGTTGCTGTGGTCCCAAGGAGTGGCCCAGGCTTGGACAGGCACAGCTGACAGGGATCATGGTGGGCTCAGATTATACAGCTCCCCCCTACAGTGGCAGCAGGTGGAACCTGAGATCAAATAATATCACTACGTGACAGCACAAATTGACTACATCAAATGGTATGAAGAAATATATTAATACTCTAGACTAGAAGGAAAAAGACAAACAGCCAGAAATCAATCTGGCACAAAAATTTACAATCTAAATGCCACAGAATTCACAACAGCTATCACAAAAAACACTCAATGAGTTACAAGAGAATTCAGAAAGAGTTCAATGAAATCAGGAACAAAATCAATGAACAGAGGGAATTCTTCACAAAAGAGATTGAAACTATAAAGAAAAAAAATCAGAAATATTGGAGATGAAAAACACAATGGGTGAGGTAAAGAAAAATCTGGAGTCCTTAAATAACAGAGCTTATATTATGGAGGATAGAATTAGCAATCTAGAGGCTAGGGGTACAGAAACGCTTCAGATGGAGGAGGAGAGAGAACTAAGACTGAAAAGAAATGAAGAAATTCTCTGAGACATACCCTACTCAATTAGGAAATGAAACATAAGATTATAGATATCTCAGGTGGAGAAGATAGGGAGAAAGGAGCAGAGAGCTTGTTAAGAGAAATAATAGCTGAGAACTTCCCAAACCAGGAAAAGGAGCTGGAATTACATGTAACTGAAGGCAATAGAAATCCTAATTACATAAATGTAAAAGATTCTTCTCCAAGGCATATATTAGTAAAGCTGACAAAAGTCAATGAAAAGGAAAAAATATTAAGGACAGCAAGGAAGGAGAAAACCTACAAAGGAACCCTTATCAGGCTGTCAGTGGACTTCTCAGCAGAAACCTTACAGGCTAGGAAAGAATGGAATGATATATTAAAAATTCTGAAAGACAAATGCTTTCAGCCAAGAATCCTATATCCAGCAAAAATATCCTTCAGATATGATGGAGAAATAAAAAATTTTCCAGATAAACAAAAGCTAAGACAGTTCACTGCCAGAAGACACCCCCCCACTCCCCACCAAGATTTGTCAAGAAGCCCACAATACCTGAAAAAGAATGAAGAAAGGGTTTACAAAGCCTTGAACAAGGAGATAAATAGGTTGACAAAATCAGAAAATTGCAGCTCTCTATCAGAACAGACTAGCAAAACACTTAATTATAACTTTAAAGATAAAGGAAAGGAAAACATCAAAAATAAATATAATCACTTCATTTTAACCACAAATTCACAACACAAAATGAAATAGGTTATGAAAACAACAACTTAGAAGGATAAGAGGAAAGGTATGAAACCTGCTTAGAAAAGGGAATAAGAGATTATCAGAGAATGGACTATCTCATCTACGAGATCTTTTATACAAACCTCATGGTAACCACTAAAGAAAAAAAATCAGAACAGACACACAAATGATAAATACTGAGAAAACTGTCCTGGAGAGCCACCAGACTGAATTGGCAGTCTGAGATATGCAGGACGAGAAACAAGGGAAATACAGAACAACCAGAAAACAAGTGATAAAGTGGCAGCATTAAGCCCTGATATATCAATAATCACTCTAAATGCAAATGGATTGAATTATCTAATCAAACGACACAGAGTGGCTGGATGAATTAAGAAACAAGACCCCAAAATATGCTGCCTCCAGGAAATGCATCTCTGCTCTAAAGACAAACACAGGCTTAGAGTGAAGGCGTGGAAGATGATACTCCAAGCTAATGGCAAATGAAAGAAATCAAGGGTTGCCATACTTACATCAGACAAAGTAGACCTCAAGATAAAAGAGACAAAGGGGTGCAGTATATAATAATAAAAGGAACGCTCCACTGAAAGGACATAACACTTATATATGCACCTAACACAGGAGCACCAAAGTACACAAAGCAACAATTAATTGATCTAAAAGGAGACATTAACAACAATACAATAATACTAGGGGACCTTAACACCCACTTTCATCAATGGATTGATCAACAAGACAGAAAGTCATCAAAGAAATGGTGACTAAATGAAAAACTAGTCCAGATGGGCTTAGTCTATATAGAATACTCCATCCAAAATCTCCAGAATACACATTCTTCTCAAGTGCACATGGAACATTCTCAAAGATAGACCATGTGTTGGGAAAGAAGTCAAGCCTTAATAAGTTTAAGAAGACTGAAATAATATCAAGCATCACTTCTCACCATAATGCTATGAAACTAGAAATCAACTACAAAAAAAAGCTGGGAAAGTCACAAATATGTGGAGACTAAACAACATGCTACTGAACAACAAATGGATCACTGAAGAAATTAAAGCAGAAATCAAAGAGTAACGGAAGACAAGAGAAAATGAAAATACACTATACCAACTCATACAGGATGCAGTAAAAGTGGCCCTAAGAAGGAAATTCATAGTGATACAGGCTCACCTTAACAAACAAGAAAAATCTCAAATAAGCAATCTTAAACTACAGCTAAGAGAACTAGAAAAAGAAGAACAAAGAAAGCCCAAAGTCAGCAGAAGAAGGGAGATAAAAATTGAGCAGAAATAAATGAAATTGAAACACAAAAAAAACAGTAGAAAGAAGCAACGAAACTAAGAGCTGGTTCTTGGAGAAGATAAACAAAATTGACAAACCTTTAGTCAGACTCACTAAGAAAAAGAGAGAAGGCTCAAATAAATGAAATTAGAAAAGAGGAGAAATTGCAACAGACACCACAGAAATACAAAGGATTATAAGAAGTACAAATAAAAACTATATGCCAACAAATGGGACAATCTAGGAGAAACAGATAAATTATTAGACTTATACAACCTCCCAAAACTGACCCAAGAAGAAATAGAGACTCTGAATAGACCAATCACAAGCAAAGAGATTGAACAGTAGTCAAACATGTCTCAAAAATTAAAAGTCAAGGACTGTTTTTAAAAAGTCTTAGCAAATCAGGAGGGACTTCAGACACATCCTTTGAGTGGTATCTTATGAGATGATAAATAATATAAAAATGACTGATTGGGGATGGCCTGATGGCACAGTGGTTAAGTGCACATGTTCCGCTTTGGCGGCCCAGGTTCGATGGTTCACACCCCAGTTGCGAACATGGCACCACTAGGCAAGCCATGCTGTGGTAGGCATCCCACATATAAAGTAGAGGAACATGGGCACAGATGTTAGCTCAGGGCCAGTATTCTTCAGCAAAAGTGGGAGGATTGGCAGCAGTTAGCTCAGGGCTAATCTTCCTCAAAAAAAAAATTTTTTAAATAACTGATAGATGATAGCACAAAATAATAAAATATATGTTTTAATGCTATTAGAGGGTAAGAAATAACAAAGGTTAATGCTATTAGATGGTAAGAAATAACAAAGGAATTTTGCATTCTTAGGTGATCACTGAAAATTGAAAAGAAGACATGAAGACAAGATTTATGACTACTTGGAACACTATACTGATGAACTACGTACTGGAGGAAGGTTTGACTCAAGAGTTGCTCTGGAAGATCTTCAGAAGGCAATAGTTCATCTTAACCTATCTTGCTGTTTCTGTGGGAACTGGGAATTCTCCTGGATCCTCCTCATTGACCTACAAGAGGGCAAAGGTGAGTTTCATGAACTTCATATTTATGTCAGGCCAGAAGATGCACCCACTCAAGCACAGACATATCCAACATTGAGACCAAGAAGGCAGCCAAAATCCAGACACTTCTGAAGCAAAATGCACCTGAGAATGGGCCTGGGAGAAATAGGGAAAAATGCAGAAGAGTGTATATTATTTAAGAGTACACACTTTAAATCTTGCCTTGTCTACCACTTTGTTGCTGTATAACTTGGGCAAGTTATATAACCTCCCTGGGTCTTATTTCTTACTTTTGATAAATGAGGTCAATAATAATTACTTTCAACTTAAGTTGTCAGGAGGACTAAAATAAATGATTCATGTAAAGGTTTTAGCATAGGGCCCGATGTTAGTTTAAGTGTACATTTAAGTTTACATTAATTTGAGTTAAGTTTAAAAATTATTAGTGAACTCTCCATTACTGGAGGTGTCTGGATCAAGGCTGATCTCAGCCCAGGAGAGGCTATTCCAGACAGCTCTGAAATGAAGAGATTTACTGATCAGCTATGGGTCCCTCTGGCCATTGATGCTCACTGGGGCATGGAGCCTGTGACAACCACCATAATAGCACTAATTAATGTTCAGAGAACTTCACCTAGCATCTTCCATTTCCCATGTGCACCAAATTATCGTGAGAATGAATGAGATACATATAAAATCTGGCCAAGAGTAAATGCTCTTTAAGTTTTATTTCACAGTTGAGAAAGCAAGCTGATAGGCCAACAAACCTGAAGCCATGCAGCTAAGAAGTGACAGACTGGACACTTTGGTACCAAATTCTGAGCTCTTTCTACACAACAAATGCCTCTATCACCTACTACAGAAGTTGATCTGTCAGGGGAACATTTTCATGGTAGTTAATATTTGAAAAATGGCCCCAAAGATGCACTCTGTGGAGTTGCTTCACCCTGCTCTGTAGTTTTTAAGTGATTTGTACAAACACAAACGAAGGCTGATGTGTGAACCCAAATCTCTTGGCCATAAGTGATGTTTTATCCCTATATCTTTTCCTAAACAAGCCCACTCGACTCTTTTCTAAAATTTTTGTCATATGTCCTTAAAATGAAAATTCCTAGAGTTCAGAAGCTGCCGTTGATTTAATCTACACACCTCATTTTCTCACACACAACTATATGAACATACACACTGACACTAACTCTCACATTACACAATACTAGTGCATCAGGTGTATAAAATAATTATTGTTGACTATCTCCTACCTTTACAGATTGCACTTTTATCTTTTCTTCACCAGGTAAAAGGAAAAATAAAAGTGCAACAACAATAAATTCCAGACTGAGTGATTATATGTAGTGGGCAGCAGGAGACTGACTGTGTGTGTGGCAATTATGAGCTCAGGCTCAAGTAGGGTAGAAGCCTGACTCTGCCACTTGCATGCTGACCTTGGGAAAATTACTCAACCTCTCTAAGTCTCAGGTGCCTCATCTACCTGTAAAGCAGGGATAATAAGAGAACATGCCTCATAGGGCTGTGAGAATTAAATCAGATAATTCCTGTAGCGAACATCCCAATTCCTAGAAGGTGATAAGTTCATAATAAATGTTTCTATCTATTATAATTATCATTAATTTAAAAAATACAGAAACAATACGGGGCTGGCCCCGTGGCCGAGTGGTTAAGTTCGCGCGCTCCGCTGCAGGCGGCCCAGTGTTTCGTCGGTTCGAATCCTGGGCGCGGACATGGCACTGCTCGTCAGACCACGCTGAGGCAGCGTCCCACATGCCACAACTAGAGGAACCCACAACGAAGAATACACAACTATGTACCGGGGAGCTTTGGGGAGAAAAAGGAAAAAATAAAATCTTAAAAAAAAAATACAGAAACAATAAAAAGGGAAACAATGAAAGAATAAATAATGATGGGATTTAGAAAATCCATTTGGATCAAAACGTTAGTTGCATTTGTAGACAGCTTTTTGATTTTATAAGTATTTTTGTATCACTCATCAAGTATTTGTTATGCTGGACAATGCACTACCTTCAACAGATACTAGTGAACAAGACAGACATGGTCTCTGCCCATTCACGCATTGGATTCTCAAAAATATAGTCCTATAGGGTAGGTAACCTACTTGGCAGATAGGAAAACTGAGGACTGGGGAAGTTGGAACTTAAAGGTAGACACTGGAACTTGAGATTAATTCATTCATTCAACAAATGTTTATCGAGTGCTTCTTATATGCCAGGTGCTTTGGTAGGCATTGGGCAAACAGAAAGGAATCTCACAGATAAAAATGCTTACTCTCATGTAGTTTACTTTTTTGGTGAGAATTAGAGAATATCAAATATGTAAAACATAGTACATCAGAGAGTGACAAATATTACATAGAATAATAAATCAGAAAGTGGAGCTAGAGAGTTCGGGTGCAATTTTAAGTAGGGTTGTCTCCCTACTTATCTCTGCAAGTAGGTGATATTTGAGGAAAGACAGAAAGGATGGGGAAATTAAGGAATGACAGACATATTTGACAAGAGTCCTTCTACGGCCATCCAGAAGTTTTTGACCTGCTCAGGGCTTTCCTAACAGCCTCTTTTACCTCCTTATTCCTCAGACTATATATGAGGGGGTTGAGCATTGGCGTCACCACTGTATACAGCACCGACACTACTCGGTCTTCCTCTGAGGACTGGCCTGAGTTATCTCGCAGATACATGAAGATAAGGGTCCCGAAAAAGAGAGCCACAGCAGTGAGGTGGGAGGCACAGGTCGAGAAGGTCTTGGTCCAGCCTCCAGCAGCGCGGATCTGCATGACAGACACAATGATAAATAGGTAGGACACCAAGATCACCAGTATACAAGCAGGCATGACAAAAATGGCAAACACAATAATCACCACCTCCTGAGTGTAGCTGTCCCTACAGCTGAGTTTTAACAGAGGAGGAAGGTCACAGAAAATAAAGTTGATCTCATTGTTTCCACAAAAGGAGAGACTGAAAGCTGTAACCGTTCGAATAAAGGCACTAGAAAAACCGGCAATGTAAGCTCCAGCCACTAAGCCCAAGCGGGCCCTCTCAGTCATGATGGTGACATAAAGCAGGGGTCGGCACACGGCCACATAGCGGTCATAGGCCATGATTGCCAAGAGGTAGCAGTCAAGGGAAGCACAGAATGTGAAGAGGAAAAACTGAATTGCGCAGCGAGCTTGGGAGATGGCTGTGCCATGTTCCAGCAGCACAGCCAGCATCTGAGGGACGATGACGCAGGAGTAGCAGATGTCCATGAAGGAAAGGTGACTGAGGAAGAAGTACATTGGGGTGTGGAGCTGGTGATCTTTGTGGATCAGGATGATCATTGCCAAGTTCCCCAGCAGAGTGAGTAGATAGAAACTCAGAAATACCAAGAAGAGAGGAAGACCCCACTCAGGATGTTCAGTGAATGCAATCAGGAAGAACTCTGTCACCACAGTGTAGTTCCTCCCAGCCATCCATTCAGTGGTTTACCTGCGAGGGCTAAGACAAAAAAGCCAGGTGAGGGGATCCCTGAAGAGAAGTTCAAGTCACTTCAAGTAAAAATCTTTAAATTGAGCATCTGAAATGTAGACACTTGACTTCAACAAATTTTTCAGGCTAATGTGGAAATGGATAAAAATAGAGCTCACCAAAAAGAAGATTAAAAGTGATGAATGCTTCTATTATACTGAGTGGAGAGCAAATGATTCTCTGACTCACAAGTCAGCTCTTGTATTTGCAACTCTGTCTCCAATTAGCTGTTTGATCTTATGCAAGACACTTAACCTCTCTGAACATCAATTTCCTCTTCTGCCAAAAGGGGATCATAATATGTGCCCTACTGATGAGATAAGGTTAATGCATAGATTAAAACAGATGCACAAGTGCATTGGAAAGCTAAAAGCACTCCACATATAGATGGCGGCTATTTAAAATTTTAAACAAACACTTTAAGGAAGGAAAATTTATATTCTATGAACAAAACAGCATGAACCAAAAAAATCCGTTAGCAATCAGCAATGGGCTCTGCTTATTGGGATATTTCTGTAACCAGTCTAACAACACGCGTGTTGAACAGACAGCTGTAATCCTAATTAGAGTTGGTTGGCTTATTTGGAGTTTTTAGTAAGTACTAGCATTGACCTTGGAATGAAAAGAGCAAGCATAAGCTTCTTTTAGTGCCAAACAAAGCTCCTTAAGTCTTGTTTGGTTATTCTCACAGTCCCTAATAAAAGTCGTAGATTTATAATAAACTGTATCCACCCTTGAAAGCAGAAATATTTCTGCGGCTGGGTATTGTGAAGCACTGTTGGAGGAATCTAGATTAATGTACTCGGGGTCCTTAATACAGTAATAGAACAGGGCTGTTAAGGAGGGCTTTGATTGTATTTGATTACCCAGTGCACCAGCACCCAGGCCAACACTGAGGTGAACCATTAGGGATGACAACAAAGAAAAGAAATTAGGTTTGGAAGCCATGAGCTGAGCATGAACCATCCTCACTTGAATTCTACTTCACTATTGCCTTCTTCCTTTGTTTATTGTTTCCTCTGCCAGTGACCTTCCCATCCAGAGGAACCCTGGGTTCCAGTTCACCCACACTAGATGTGTGACCCTGGGCAAGTCACTTTTCCTCTGTGGATTTTAGTTACCTTGTCTTTGTTCCCTTTCAATAAACAACAATACAGCATGAGTCCATAATCATAGCAACCTGGTTGCTATGGGGTCACTTCCAGAATCTCTCTGTCTTATTCTCGCTTCACAGAGTCTCTATCTTTCCTCTCACCCTTGACAAAACAATACATCCCTGACACTAGAGTTCCCTAAGAATTTTTTCAGTCCAATATATCAGGGCTGGGGGACCAGCCTTTCTTCCTCATCCAGTACTAGACCTTGCTAGTGGTGCTCTCTATATTCACTGCCCCAGTATCGTGCCATAACTGGCTCCTGAGGTGAGTCTCCAGGGACAGGCAATTTATCTTCCTGAGACTTCCTAACAAGGCATCTAACGTGCTTGAAGATTTCTCTTTAATTTCAAATTCCCAAAGCCCTATCCCACATCCTGCCATCACTTACTTGGGCCTTATTGGGCTGATTCCTAGTCTTGCCTCATGCCTGCCTTGTACCAAAGGGAATGTATTTCTTTGCAGGTTTCCTATATGTCAGTTGGGAACTTTGTCAACGATTTTGAACAATGCCATGCTAAGTGGCTATATCCTGATGACAAGAATGAGGCTGTTTTGTCAGCACAAGCTTTTGCTCCCCATTGCCAAGACACACTGTAATTGGTGACTCTGAAATTTCACCATTTGAAAAGCAGAATGGTGCAAGTGGGGAATCATGAGATGAAACGTTGGAGAGGCAGGTGTGGGCAAGTCGTAAACAGACTTCTACCAGGCAAACTGAGCAAATCCTTAATGGTGCCCAGCTTCTCCTCCAGATCACTGGTCCTCAAACTTCAGTGTGCATAATAATTACCCAGGGAATTTGTTTAAAATGTGAGTACTGCAGTCCCACCCCCACAAATTGTGATGCAGTGCCTCTGCCATGGGATGCAGGCATCTACACTGTTAACAGGCATCCCAAGTGGTTCTGATACAGCTAATCCTCAAAAATCATATCTAGAAACAGTCCTTGGGAAGTGTTCTTAGGAGCCCTAGTCCTGCTTGACCCTCTGTGCACTGTGCTGTAAACTAAAGTAAAATAATAAAGGTGTGTTCTTGAAGAGCATGATTTCTCCAAACTCCCATCAGTGCCTTCCTTCCTCACAGGAGACCTAAGATAGGTGGAATGGGTATGATGTTTCCCTGTCTTATAAATTAAGAAAACTAGATACAGAGAGGGCTATGCAGCTACTTGGTGGCAAAACAAGGACTTTGAACCAGATCAGTGCTCCTTTGACTAAGCCTATTCAGAAGATCGCACAAGACGAGACAAGACAAGAGGACTCCAGGGCAGTGGTTCTCAACTTTGCTTTGTTAGAATCACCTGGGGACCTTTTAAAATCCTGAGGCCCAGAGTGTACCCCTTAATAATTAAACCAAAATGTCTGAGTGTATGAGCCAGGCATCAGTATTTCTTTTAAATCCGTAGGTAATTACAAAGTGCAGCAACATTTGAGAACCATGGCCAAAGGACTTGTACCTTGCAAAACCTTACATTTCCCCAGGTGTCTTTGGTATACGCCAAGGGAGGAAAACAGGTTTACTGTTCTCATAAGTTTGGAGGTCACTGCATACTATATACTATATCCTCCACATGGAAAATCATGCTGCATGTCATCATATTAAAGAATATATAAGGTCCTATAGTTAAGAAACCTTGTCAACTTTGTTTAACCCACCATTTCCCAAAAATATTTCACCACAGAACCTCATTTTCATCAAATGCAGATTAGCATCCTACAGAACCAGACTTCCTATGGAAAGAATCTCCTTAGGCAGTGCAGCTATAAAAAAGCTCAGCAACTGACCAAATGCCAAACAGCAAAGCTGTAATCATTCCAAGAAAAGGCATCTCCTGATGACTCATCTCGAGATCTGACTCCTTTATCTGACTGGCTGCCCCCAGAGCAACGGCTCCTACTAGGAAAGGATTTGGGAAGGGACCAGGCAGAGAGTAACATCCTGCCAGATGGATCCCTCAGGAGCTGTGAAAGAGGAAAACATCTTACCCTTTAAGAAAGACTTTTCCTTCAGTTGTGAAGTGAGACCAATGGCTGAGCCTCTGCAGTTCTGCTTCATAAACAATAGTGACTCCACTCAACCCTCAGGTCAAATAAGCTGCTGAGGCCATCAGAACTCTACTTTCAGCCAGCTATGGTAGCATTTACAACTGCTATCAGATAATTAAGATGATTCAGTCGCCATGAGTCTAGCCCCAGAAAAGAAGCAGAATGAACCTCATAAAGTATAGATCAAGATTTCATTTATTGTGAGTATTAGAATCTATAAAACTAAGGTAAAAGAAGCCTAGAGATTCAGTCCTGAGACCTACAGATCTGATCAACTTTGGTTTCCTGATTTAGAGATTCAAGGCATGGTGGTAGCTGAGCCAAAACATTAAAGGGAAATCCAAGAGGATGATAATAGCAAAGACCACTTACACTGCTTACTATATGCCATTTCACTCTTCTGTGAAGATAGCTGATAGATAGATAGATAGATAGATAGGGGTATTGGCTCATTTAATTCATGCAACAATCCTATGAGTTATGTACAATTATTATCCTCATTTTAAGGAGATGAGATAATTTAGGCACAGAAAGTTGAAGTGGATCACCAATAGTCCCACAGTAAGCATCAGAGGTAGGGTTTGATCCTAAGATTCTGGCTCCAGAGTGCACACTCTTAACTCCTATGGTATACTGCAAAACCTCAGGAGGATGTCTCTGAACACCATGTTTGGAAATAGTTGGGGAGTTCTTTCTTCGACATTTCTGTCTTCTTTCTAGCCTTTTAGAAAGAAGGATGCTGAGCTTAGAGATGGAATCTAAGTTACAGAGTGAGCAGATTGTGGTAGAAAATTTGGAGGATACTTGGCTAGGCCCTTCCTCCTTCTAAGTATTACTCACAGCCGTGGAGAAAGGATGGACTTAGCATCCACCTGGCCCCATATGGCTTCACCTTTCTAAGCACAGATGATTGGAAGAGGAGAAAACTCAAACTGAATTTATTGCCAGGGTTAACACTGCTTCTTCCAAAAAACTCTTTTCTTGAACTACTTTGAGTGGATATTCTTTCCTTGTAGCCAAGGAGTCATGACTGACAGCTTAAAGGAGGCACCAGAAAGACTGCAGATTTTGGTGTAAGGAGGATATATCCTCAGCTGTCACCCGGGAATCCATCTCCACTATCTTCCCCCATCAATACTTGGGTGGATCTCGTGCCAATTCAAGACTGAGCACCATATAGTGCTCATAAATTTACTTTTGAAGAACTTATCCTGCTGTCATAGTTCATCATTGGTGAACTTCCCTTGCTTTACATATTCTGGAACTGCAGAATTTTTATGGGCTCCTATAAGATGTTAGAACTAAGGGAATATTAGAACCCAATGACTCAGGCTTTCCAATTCGCAGGTGAACAGGCTGAGGGATCCAAATAGGACGACTGGCAGTGGTTGGATCAGTTCATTTGATTCCCAATCCGTGACTTTTTAAGGTGAAACTGGTTAACTGGCACTTTCCCCAGTGGTCCCTTATTTCTCTCAAATACAGAAGAGGGCTCAAATAAAAGATGACTGGATAATCAAGCAAATTCATCTTGATTCAGTTCTAGATTTTAAAAATGCATATCTGCCCTTTCCATCCCCCAAATACACTCAAGAGTATGCAGACCTGAGACAGGTTTCCCCTATTGCTTTTTTCATAAGTTTTCTCAGAGCTTCTATGTCTAAACTTCCCAGATTATGTAGTCAGGAGGAACTTAGGAATCAGTCCAACTCCTCACAAATGTGAAGAATGAGATCCCAAAAGGAGAATGACTTACAGTCCCTTTGTTTCTTCTTAGTTGCAAGTGACAAAAGCCCAGCATGTAACATGGCTTGAACATACAGGTGAATTCACAAAAGATTCTCAAAACCATAAGGAGGACAGGCAAGGGTGCAGCTAGACCTCAGGGTCAATTGGGACTAGTAACTGCCGTGACATCTGGAATTTCTATAACGTCCCTAACTGTCTCTGAATATCAGCTCCATTTTCTTCCTAGACCTACTTCTTCCATAAAATAGAAAAAATGGCCATTGAGTGTGTCTAGATTTCACCAGTCCCAGCTTTTCCACCACAAAGGAGATGAAAATCACTCTTTCTGATGCCAAGTTTAAAAAAGATCCTATGGAAGGCTTCAGATGTCATATGGCCAAGGGACAGGGTACCAGGATTGGCCCAGCATTGATCAGGTGCCTACCTCAGGGTCAATCACTGAAGACTAGAAAGATTGGATCTACAGGGAGATGGAAGTACTGGTATGAACCAAGAGTAAATAAAGAAGTATTTTCCAGAAGAGAGGGGATGCTGTTCTGGAAACACAAAAGAATGAATTTTCACTAAGTGCTAAGGTAAGGAGAATCAGAGAAATTCCCACCTGTGCTTTAGGGAATCCCACAGAGGTGGTGGCTCAGCAGTGACTCAGGGAGGCAATAGGTGGCAGGGTTGGCAGCATTTCTGTCACTTGTGCTTAAACCGTTCATGTTTACATCCTGTCTGCAAATCTAGTGGCTATGAACAAAGCATTGGAAAAACGATTGCTGTTTGGTGATTTTGTTAAGCTTTATGCCTTATTTTCTAAGGCCAATGTGAAGTGGAAAGTTTATCTCTGGCCACTGCATCTTCCTTGGCCTTGGCACCCATTCCTATACTTCTCAGTTACCTCCTTCTCAGGTGCTCACTCCCGATCCTAAGCCATTCTTGAAGAAAGCCTTGCACAGTCTCCTTCTGAAGAAAGTGGCTAGCAATGCATAACAGAGATTCTCTCCTCAAATAATTTACACTTTAACAGAGTTAAAGCCTGGATATATAGAATGTCAGACCACAAGGGGACTCAGAATTGTTTTATTCTAACCTCTCCCCAATTTTGCAGATGGAGAAGTTGAGATATAGAATGGGGAACTCCCTTTTGGAAGGACATTCAGCTGATTAGTGGCAGTCACCAGTCAGCATTCTTTCAGTCATATCCTACAGGCTCCAGAAAAGAAATTCAAGCAGGCTAATTTCAAGCAAAGGAATTGGAAGCAAAGAAAGGAGATTTAAGAGGGAATCAGACACCTTTTGGCACCTTGAAAATCATGCCATATTCCTCATGTTTGCTACAACCAATGTGAGGTGATATCTACCAACTTGCACTGCCCCTGGAAGGGCTGTGGCTTTTCTTCTCCCACCTCCTGTACCAAGCAATGTGGTGCCCAGGAACCATCTTTTAGGTCTGGGGCCAAAGAGAGTGAGAGAGTCTCCTTAAGCCACCAAAGAGACTATGATACTAAGTCCCTTCAGGGGACCAAGACTGGAGGACTTACCTGATGTAGTGGAATCTTCTTGGAGGAAACCTTGTGTTGGCGGAAACTTGAGAAGGGTGATGGGAGGAGTCCAGCTGAGTCCGAGGCTTGAGACCAGGCACAGTGTGGGTACAGTATCATACTCACCATCCTCCTACTGAGCTGGATATCCAAGGTTCTCTTTCGAGAAGACCTTTCTATTCTCCCCTAAGGTAATATAGCCACATTCAAAACCTCCTGGTAGATGGTGTTTTCCGGTCTTGATAGCCTAGTATTCCCTAAGTATGTAAATCTGAAAGCAGAATTTTGAATGATTTATCTTCAGTTGTACATTTTCTATTAAAACAGAACTTGTAGAATTAACAAAGCTCAACAAAAACAATCATAGTTTGCTTTATTTGAAGGACTTTAACACAAGATATAGCAAGATGTAAGGAGATACTAATACCTGTTTACAACAAGGTAACCTCGCTATTATCAATTCTTCTTTAAAATTGCCTCATTTAATCCTGTCTTTGCTTCCATACTTAAGTGGAAAGCATTTTTTAAAACTTTCCCTAAGCTGTCTTTATAAAGTAAAAAGTAAATGAAGTCCCACTGGAGCTTAGTAACCACTAGTTCCTACAGACCTTTCAGTTAGCCCTTTATTCTAAAATAATAATAAAGAGAACAATCCAACAAGAAAATATAACACTTGCAAATATCTATGAACCCAACATAGGAGCACCTAAATATAGAGAGCAATTATTAACAGATATAAAAGGAGAAATAGACAGTAACACAATAATAGTAGGGGAATTTAACACTCCACTTACACCAATGGATAGATCATCCAAACAGAAGATCAATAAAGAAACACTGGCCTTAAAGGACGCATTAGACCAGATGAACTTAGTAGATATATACAGAACACTCCATCCAAAAGCCACAGAATACACATTCTTTTCAAAGGCACATGGAACATTCTCCAGGATTGATCACATATTAGGCCACAAAACAAGTCTCAATAAACTTAAAAAGATCAAGATGATACCATGCATCTTTTCTGACCACAAAGGTATGAAGCTAGAAATCAACTACAGGAAGAAAACCAGGAAAGCCACAAAAATGTGGAGAGTAAACAAAATGCTACTGAACAACGATTGAGTCAATGAAAAAATCAAAGGAGAAACCAAAAAATTCCTGGGGACAAATGAAAATGAAAATACAACATGCCAAAGTCTGTGGGATACAGGAAAAACGATTCTAGAGGGAAGTTTATAGCAATTCAGGCCTACCTCAACGAACAAGAAAAATCTCAAATAGATAATCTAAAAGCACATCTAAAGGTACTGGAAAAACAACAGCAAGAAAAGCTCAAAATCAGCAGAAGGAAGGAAATAATAAAAATCAGAGCAGAAATCAATGAAATAGAGACTAACTAACAATAGAAAAAATTAATGAAACCAAGAGCTGGTTCTTTGAAAAGATAAAAAAATTTGACAAACCCTTAGCTAGACTCACCAAGAGAAAAAGAGAAGGCTCAAATAAATAAAATCAGAAATACAAGAAGAGAGATTACAATGGACACCTCAGAAATACAAAAGATAAGAAGAGAATACTATGAAAAGTTATGCGCCAACAAATTGGATAATCTAGAAGAAATAGATAAATTCTTAGAAACATACAACCTTCCAAAACTGGACCAAGAAGAAGTAGAGAATTTGAATAGAACAGTCACCAGTAAGGAGATCAAAACAGCAATCAAAAACTCCTCAAAAAATAAAAGTCCAGGACCAGATGGCTTCCCTGGTGAATTCTACCAAACATTCAAAGAAGACTTAATACCTATACTTCTCAAACTCTTCCAAAAATGTGAATAGGAGGGGAGGCTTTTCCTTCTATGAAGCCAAGATTATCCTGATACCAAAATCAGACAAGGACAACAGAAAAAAAGAAAGTTACAGGCCAATATTGCTGATGAACATTGATGCTAAAATCCTCAACAAAACACTAGCAAATCAAATACTATGATACATTAAAAAGATTATACATCATGATCAAGCAGGTTTCATTCCAGGGATTCAGGGATGGTTCAACATCTGCAAATCTATCAACGTGATACACCACATTAACAAAATGAAGAATAAAAATCACATGGTCATCTCAATAGATGCAGAGAAAGCATTTGACATGATACAGCATCCATTTATGATAAAAACTCTACATAAAATGGGTATAGAAGGAAAATACCTCAACACAATAAAGGCCATATATGACAAACCCACAGCAAATATCATTCCCAATGGAGAAAAACTAAAACTATTCCTCTAAGAACAAGAACCAGGAAAGGATGCCCACTCTCACCACTCTTATTTAACATAGTATTGGAAGTCCTAGCCAGAGCAATCAGGCAAGAAAAAGAAATAAAATGGATCCACATCGGAAAAGAAGAAGTGAAACTGTCACTCTTTGCAGACTACATGATTTTAACTTTAGAAAACCCTAAAGAATCCACTAAAAAACTTTTAGAAACAATAAAGGAATTCAGTCAAGTCGTGGGATGCAAAATCAACGTAAAAAAATAGGTTGCATTTCTATACACTAACAAGGAAGTAGCAGAAAGAAAAATTAAGAATATAATCCCATTTATAATTGCAACAAAAAGAATAAAGTACCTAGGAATAAACATAACCAAAGAGGTGAAAGATCTGTACACTGAAAACCACAAAACATTGTTGAAAGAAATCGAAGAAGACACAAAGAAATGGAAAGATATTCCATGCTCTTGGAATTAACGTAGTTAAAATGTCCATACTTCCTAAAGCAATCTATAAATTCAACACAATACCTATCAAAGTTCCAACAACATTTTTCACAGAAATAGAACAAAGAATCCAAAAGCTATATGATGTTATAATCCAATGTTACTGCAATTGAAAAAAAAAGTTATTATAAAGGATGTTGAGACAACTGATAAAATTTGAATATGTCATTTATTAGATAGTAGTAAAAAAAATGTAATCTAAATATCAATCCTAAATGATGATGTAATTCCTAAGTGTATAGGAGTGAAGCATACTAATAAGGATGTTTGCAACTCACTTTGAAATGCATAGAAAAATAAGGTAGATTGATGAATTGATGGATGGATAAATGAATATATAGATTATATATATATGTGATAAATCAATTATAATAAAATATTAGCAATTGAAGAAACTAATTGTTCAGTATAGAGAGTTCACTATTAATTATTTTCAACATTTCTATAAGATGGAAATGTTTCATAGAAAATTTTGCCAAAAATGTAGTCTTGTTTTATAGTCACAGACCAGTGAGGTGTGCACATCTGGATTACACAGGCTTTAACTGCAGATCCTTTTGTCATTTGTCCTGGAAGTTACAGCTCTCACCCCAATCGCTTCTGAGGCTGTTTGTTCCTCTTCTTCCTTTCTCTCTCTGGAACTAAAAGTTTTGGTTATTTTTTATACCTCGTACCATGACACACATTTAAACATTGAGCATGCTGTAATTAATGAGTGCTCAGAGTTGTAACACTGCAGGAGAGATTATTCTCAGGATTTTCCAAGGTTGGAGATGGTTAGGACAACTTGGTTCTGTTGAGAATTTTCCTCAGGGCCTCCTTCACTTCCTTGTTCCTCAGGCTGTAGATGAGGGGGTTCAACATAGGGATCATTGTTGTGTAGAACACAGCCACCACCTGATCCTCCTGTGGGGACCGGCCAGAGTTATCTCTCAGATACATGAAGATGAGGGTGCCAAAGAAGAGTGACACAGTGGTAAGGTGGGAGGCACACGTAGAAAAGGTCTTGGCCCTGCCTCCAGGTGAGGAGATCTGCATAATGGCCAAGATGATAAACAGGTAGGACACCAAGATCACCACCATGCAGGCAGGAATCACAAAAATGGCAAACACAATAATTACCACTTCCTGGGTATAGCTGTCCCCACAGGTCAGCTTTAAAAGAGGAGGGAGGTCACAGAAAATGAAGTTGATCTCATTGGTTCCACAGAAAGAGAGAGTGAAAGCTGAGACTGTCCGCACCAAGGCACTGAAGAGACCAGCAATGTAAACTACAGCCATAAAACCCAAACGGGCCTTCTGCGTCATGATGGTGACATAAAGCAGAGGTTGGCACACAGCTACATAGCGGTCATAGGCCATGAGGGCCAGAAGGTAGCAGTCAATGGAGCCAAAGAAGGTAAAGAGGAAGAACTGAGCAACACAGCGTGTGTAGGATAAAACTGTCCCATGCTCCAACAACACGGCCATCATCTGAGGCACAGTGACAGATGAGTAGCAGATGTCCATGAAAGAGAGGTGACTCAGCAGGAAGTACATTGGAGTATGAAGCCGATGATCCACCCAGATCAGGATAATCATGCCCGTGTTCCCCAACAAGGTGATGAGATAGATAGAAAGAAATAGGAGGAAGAGAGGGAGTGCCCATTCAGGACAGTCAGCAAATGCAATAAGGAGGAATTCAGTCACTGAGGTGAAGTTCTTCTCTGCCATGGAGCCAGAGGTACCTGGGGATGAGAATTAAGTTAGGAAGCTATAAATAGGACTTAACTATATTTCTAGCTTACATTTATCGAACATGTACTGTGGAAAAAATATGCCAATTGCTGTGTGGGGCCTCAGAGATGACTGGTCTTAGCTCCTATCTTCAAGGGAGTTCTGTGACATAGAGTCATCTTAGTATGTCAGGAAAACTGATATGGGTAAACATTTTTGGAGTAGGACCGCATATTCTCCATATTTATTGCTAACTAGCTGTGTGAGTTCCTGTAAGTCAGATAATCACTTTTACGCAAAATTTTTCTATAGCTGCAATAGGGGTTGTTACATGGGATCCTGCCTACCATGAGAATATCTATTTCAGGACTCTGTCCCTTTTTCTCCATGACAACAGCTCCTCCCTTGTTTCAAACTCTCTTCTTCTCTTGCCTGGGTCAAAACAACAGTAGTGTGACCAACAGATGTCCCTGTCTTCAGACTTGCTTCTTGCCAATTCTTGCTCCTCATTCTGGCCAGAGTGATATTTCTAATAGTTTCATTGATCAACCTCACTCCCCAGTGAAAAATCCCACATTGCACCCTATCAAGGATAGGATATTATTTTGACTCCATGGCAGGTCAGAGAATGTCCTCCATGAGATCTCCCCTACTTCCTTCTTCATGTCCCTTTCTTACTTCTTCCTCCTTACACCCACAGCCACACACCATCCTCCCACACTGTCTCCAGCCACACTGAATTATTTTCAGCTTCCCTAATACCCTGTGTTCTCTCACATCTCTGTGCTGTCTGCAGGCCACTCCTGCTGCAGCACTTTATCTTTCCCATCCCCAGGGTCCTGCCAAATTCCTACTCTAACTTCAAACCTCAGTTAAGATAGTAATTTCTACAGGAAGTCTCTCTTGAGTCTCTCTTCCCTGGTCAGGGCATGTGCCCCTGGAGCTCATCACACAGTAAGAGCTTAACATGTTTTTGAGGGATAAATAAAGTTATCAAATGAGATATGAAACACCTCACAAAGGCAAAGACACTGTACATATGTTCAAGTGACTATTTTTCTTTTTAAGAAAATGTTTAAAAACAAAAAATATCTGAAGACTGAGAACTCATTAAAATCTATCAACATTCAAGAAGGTCATAAGCCTCCTTGGGTTTACCTTTCCATTCTCAACCTAACAATGTGCTTACATACCAGAAAGCTGCTGAGTTAATTAGAGCCTCTTAGTTTACCAAAAATAGTTTTTGTGAGAACTGATATTGTGCTTAATAAGAGAAACTATTCTAAGTGATTCATACATTACGTCATTAGGAACAAAACTGCACACAGAAGCACTATTTATCTCATAACAGGATTTCATTAGCATCATGTGTCTGCTTTAACAGCCCAACAGGACTCAGGAAACCTCTAACTTTACATAGACAATCATGAATACCAGCACTGCAGTCTATTCATGTCTGAAGGCTGATGGAGACTTTTGTGCTAACTGATAGAAAGTCCTTTGGCAGAGCTGCAGTGCAGCAGGATAAAGAAGATATTTGATCATCTTTAAAGTGTTAGACTTTGGCAGATACTACACTGTTGGTCTGTCATGTTGGGGAAAATGATACATAAAAGAAATAGGATCTGATGATCTGAATTGAGCTTGAACCAAGAAACCCAGTTTTCTGGATCAGTTTTTAGGATCAGTTTTCTCACCTGAATTCCACTGCACCTTTACCTGGACAGTCCTCTTCTCTCTTTGTCCACTAATTTTCCTTTGTCTCTAAAGAATCATTTCTCTTCCACTGCTTGGAGAAACATGCTAAGAGCATAGAGGAGAGACCACTGTGCTGGGCAACAGGAGGTTTGAGTGGTTCTTCATACCTGCTCAGTTATGACACTGAGCAAGTTAACTAACCTGTCCAGGCCTTAGTGTCCTTCCCACTCCCACCACACTCCCCTCACACACAAAAAATGGTGAATCAACATGGGGACAATAATGTCATAAATGCCTGAATATTGGTCTCTGTGCCTATCATCCTTAAATCCCTTGTCAGTTCTGGTCTGTGAAGCATTTTCTTCTCTCTCTTCTCTTAATCTTTCTGTTTCCGTGGCTGGTAAATCTGGTTAAGATGCATTCTACACCCTGGTTTTTGTTCAATTGCAGGCTGGGATGGCAGAAGTTGGAGAAGAGCATCTTCCCGTAGGCTCCTGGCTCAAATGCAAATCCCCTTTGGAGAAGATACTGATAGTTGCTACAAAATCACTGAAGCCCCAAGTTGATGGCTAAAGTGTTCTCTAAGGAAAGGCAATTATGGCTCATGTGGATTCTTACCAAGGCACCTGGTCCCAGTCCCAGCTTTCAAAGCCCTATGAGACACCCACTGGGTGGAGTCTAAAACCCCTGAATCCCAGCTTTGCATGGTCCCTTGAGGAGCAGATGTTTCTGTCTGTAACTCCTGCAGTCAGAAAAATGTCAGAAATTGTGCCCACTGCTGCCCTCATCAATGTGGCCATGTCTTGGAAGAAGGGTGCTCTGTAAACTCAAGGCTTTGATCCACATTATCCAGGAGGACACAATGGGGACTCTACACAGGAAACTCAACAAGACATATCATATTTTATAAGTTTGCCCTCCCTAGGGATCAGATGTTTCACTAATTTTCTCTTTTTTTCCCTTTAAAAATAAATGAAACCATAGGGAAGACAAAAGCCTGGGTTGTTCCCCAGAGGAGAAATTGTCAAGTTCTTCTTGCTGGCATAGTCTTTGCCAACTCTCTGAATCTTTGACCATGTAGTATTTCTTCAGCCCCAAATTCATATACATTTTGTTAAGTCATTGAATTTCAAGTCTCAGTTCAGAAAAGGAAATAAGGAAGATGGGGAAGAACAGAATAATTATTCTTTTTGACAATTATGAGAACCAAGAAAAAATGAGAATACATAGCCCATTGATTCATCACTGTGCTAATAGTTCTAAATGAAGAGCAAGAGATACAAAAGGAAGCAAGTCCCTCCCAAAGAGAAAACACAATACCTGTATAAAAGGAATGTGCAACCTAATAGGTAAGATAATTATCCCTCCTAGCAAATAGCAAGTTCTAAACTCTTAAGTGAGATATAGGTAAGGTGCCATGAGGATTCAGTGTAGGGCAAGGTTACTTATCAGTGGGGTAGATCAGGGAGGGCTTCAAAGAGGAGATGGAATTTGAAAGTTTGGATACAGGTGGGAGGGGGAAGAATGACAGGCAAAAGTCTTCATGAAGAGGAATCAGCGTGAGCAAATTCACAGGGACAGGCGAGCCCAGGGACTACTGCTGGGACAAAGAGTGTGACTTTGGAAACAGCGCAGGATGACTCCAGCCAAGTCCAGGATTAGGGTGAGGTGAGTGAGAAACTCAACTCAGGTGTAAAAGTTAAGGTGGCACCAAAAACATTAGTAACCAAAGTAAATAATAACGTAATGTTGTTAAAAAATCAAAAGCAATGCAAAATATCTATGATGAAGAAAACATCAAAATTTCCAACAAAGACAGCAATAGTATCACTGATTTTATTTTTGCCTCTGTCACTAATACAGCTCAGAATAGCACTGGAGATATGCTTGAAAAGGGAGGACAAGACCAAGGGACTTCCGCAGGGCATGCTTAACAAATGTCTAAGGACATTCCATTTCTTTCGTCTCAATTCTCCACTTAGGAAAAGAACTTATAGGAAAGCATCTTAATGACGTCTAATGCTTGCAGAGTATCTTTAACCATGTCAAAGCACTCTTTGCCTCTCTTCACAAGAGCCCTGCAGGATTAAGAAATATAACAGGACTCTCTATTTGTACTGATAAGAAAACAGAGGTAAAGAGTGGTGACTAAGGTTGTAGAATCACTGGGTGAGTGGAATAGAAATTTTGTCTGTCCTCTGCACACTGGTTGCTAATGCACTCTGCCTACACCACAGCCCCTACTATGCAAGAGGATATTTTTTTTTATGACCACAGACAGATACATGCATATGCATGCCAGAGCTCATTGGGTGAAGAAGTGAGTCTTCTAGGCTATGCTTTATTAACAGATAACTGAATTTCAAATATTTATTAATATTTCTCCCCATTAAAGTATGGGATTTCTTTGTTGATATTCTGCCTGTCTTCCATTACTTTCACTGGAGGCAGGCTTCATGAAAAACTCCTTTCTGGAAGATTCTCTACCTCTGGGGGCCTGGTTCCATGCCTTGTGTGCTGTGAACACTTACAAATGATAATAAGAGCCCAGAGTGTTAGTACAACAGAGGAGGCTTTTGATGAAAATTTTGCAGAGCTGTGAAGATAATTAGTACAACTTGGCTTTATTATGAGCTTTCTTCAGGGCCTCCTTCACTTTCTTGTTCTCCAGCCTATAAAATCAGAAATTTCAGCCTGGGGCTCACCACTGTGTAGAACAGGGTCACAGCATTTTTCCCCTTTCAGGAATTGCATAAATCATTGAAAGCATAGGTTAAAGCTTGAGTCACAAAGATCAACCCAACTGTAGTTATATACGAGGCAAAGGTAGAGCAGGTCTTGGCTTGGGGACCTGATTTGCAGATGTTTAGATGACCTTGTTGATGAATAGGTAGGTGAACAGGATCAAAGCTAGTCTGATCAGAATCATAGCAAGAATAAATCATATATAGGAGCAGAAATCGTATGAAGAGAAATAATATATGGCAGCAGCTGCTAGAGGATGATATCCACCTGGGTCTGTGCCAGCAGCAATAAGAGGTCACAGAAAATGAAGTCAATTGATGAGGGCCATGGAAAAAGAAGGAGAAGATGAAATGTGTAGATAGGATTACATTTGTCAAACCCTCTAAAACATGCGGTCACAAGCCTCTGCCAGACACTGTGGGACTCATGGTGGTGGCATAAAGCAGGGGTTAATAACGGCCACAAAATAATCATAGACAAATCTGAAAATCTAGTATTTCCAAAGATGAGACCTTAATTTCAATCAAGTAATATTTTTGGATTTTATGCACTAGCTTGCCACCCCCATCATCAATTCCCACCACCCAATATCCTGTGTTTCTTTTAGTCCTTGTTTTACCGCATGATTCAGGAAGTGGTGGTTACTTATCAGGCACTTTCCCTTCAGAAGTAGGCTTAATACATCCTGGACTAAGGGAATCAATTAAATTTCTAAAAATATTTTTAATGCATTCAAAAGTAATAGTCGACACTAAACACTAAAGCTTTTAATTGCAAGAGAGACTATGTTGAAAAATAAAAGATTTTCCTTGAAATTCCCCCAAATGAATCTTGTAGTATAAAGAGCAATCTTGTAAGACAGGAAGCAGAGAGTTTATAGCATGAATCTAAAATGCACACTAGGATAAATAGTCATTTTGTTACTTAAAAGGAAAAAAATGATGTTATCAGCAGGCAGGAGAAGAAAAATCAGAAGGTATCCTGATTGGATTATAGATGTATATTTTATAGACGTTGTTAAGAAGAGGTCAGTGCCCCAACATCCCCCAACCCCAGATGAATCCCAGAGGAGGTCAGTAGGTGATATAAGCCCCATCTCATTTTTTAGAGGCCTCTGGAAGAGAGATACATGTGCCTTACTCCATAGGGCAGTGGCAAGCCTTCTGGGAATTCTCTGCATTCAACATGTAAGCAAAGCTACATACCAGCAATGGTTGATGGAGGCAGAGTAACCAAGAGCAACTTCAGAAAATCCTGACACCTCAGTGTAAAAAATTGATGAGAGGGTTGAGAAACCAAAGGAACTTTATGGCCATACAAAAAGAATGCAGAGTATATGTTTTTTAAGAGAGAAGCCATAGATTGGCCATAGACAGCAGCAAATACAAGCATATGACAATAAGAAACAGAAAGAACCAGAACTACTTACCTCTGTACAGAGGATGGTGAGGACAGAGTGAACTAATTGTACTAAATGTCCTACTCCCGACGTAGGATGATGTATAAACCCCCTGGGAATTTGGATCAATCCAAGAGGAAAGAAGAGAATAAAGAAGAGAGAGACTTTTGAACTGATTGAGTTTAAATCCTGAATAGGCCATGTATAATCAGTGCCTGAGTTGCTGTGGATTGGAAAGGATTCAGTTTTCTTGCCTTCAGTGGAAACAAGATTGAGTTCAGTTAGAAGGCAATTTTAAGTTATATTTCTTGCACAGCTGTATTGAGACTGTAAATTGTAAAACGATTACATCTACAAGAGTATGAAGCAAAAATGCCAGCAGGGAAGACAAGAATTGTAAAAAAAAGTTAAGAGGCATAAAAGATAAATATATATTTAATAAAAGTTCAAGGAGGATATACAAAGAGGATGAGAAACTTAAAGTAATAATAGAAGGAAATTTCCTTGAGCTTAGAAAATAAATCTCAAGACTTCAGATCCAAAGAGCTCACCAGGATCCTGATGCCAATATTAAAAATAAGACATACTCCTAGACTCATGGGTAAAATGAATATACTACACATTTCTGGAAGAGAAAAAAACCAAATAACAACAACAAATGATCAGTAAGGAAACAAGAAATAGACTGCCAGCAAATTTCTATCTGCTGTAGCGAATACTGGAAGTCAAAAAAAAAATTTCTATAAAGATCAGAGAAGATTTTGAATCTATAATTCAATTCCTAACCAAACTATCATTTAAATTTTAATTAATCATACAAGACACATTCTCTGACCACAGTGTAAGGTATGCAGAAATTAACAAAGGTCTAGCTAAAAGGAATATCAACCAATTTGACATATTGAAATGGCCTGTTCAGTTACACTCAAGATGAAGTGGTACCAATCCTGAAATTTCAAGATATTTGTAAATAACTGACACTGATAAGTGTGTATTAAAACCTGTGAATTGTAGAAACTGTGGTAAAAGAGAAAAGCTATATTGGTAAACACATTTATTAGACACTGTGGGTGACAAAAATAAATGAAACATGTTGCAAGCAAATACTAACACACACACACACAAAACCAAAAGAAAAGAGAAGGAAGTAAAAAAAATAAAGAAAAAATAGAAAATAACAATATATAAGACAAATCTTTAAAAGGATCTGATAAATAAAATCAGGAGTTGACACTTTGAAATGATCCATACAATAGTAAATATATTGTCAGTCCACTGCATAAAAAAGATACAGAAAACAAAGCAAATATATCCCGTTAGGACTGAGAAATGAGAAAAACACAGTTTGTAGATTTTAAATTATGGGAAATAACAGTTCATATTTATCAGATAGACAAAAAATTAAATATGACTTGAAGCTATGTGTATCAATATGGATAAATCTCAAACCCATTATTTTGAACAAATTGCTAGAGATTTGAATTTTATGGCACCATAGATATGAAGTTTTAAAATAAATACAAATAAACTGGGTTATTATGGAGACATAAATATGTGATAAACGTATGAAAGCATTGGTGGAAATGTTAACACCAAATTTAAGATAATAGTTACCTCTGGAAGAGAAATAAATGTAATCAGAGATGGGCACACAAAGGTTTCAAGAGTATTGTTACTATTTTATTTTTAAAAGTATTAACCATATATAGTAAAATGCTAAGATTTAGCAAACCTAAATGGTGGGTACATGAGTACCCATCATAATTCAAAATCTAAATGGCATGCTTTATTTCTCAGGAAAATATAAGTTACTAAACTAGCACAAAAGAAATACAAAACTAAATATACTGTCAGAGTTGAGAAGTAGTCAAAGCCCTGCCCCTATGAAAGTCATCAGAATATGATAGTTTTTAGGATAATGTTCTTGCAAACCTGCAAAGAACAGATAATTCCTGTAATATTTAAACAATGAGTACTCTTTGGATATAACAACACTAATGTCAAAACCAGAGTCAATAACATATATACACACCAAAATAAAATCGTACAAAAATCTCCAATCAGGAGCCTCATTTTAGCAAGTCCTTTGCAAGGTGATTGCAGCTCTATCCTTCAAGAGACTGAGTCTATTTCCTCATCCTTTCAATATTTGCCTGTTTTATGACTTTGTCCAATAGCATGCAGTTGAAGAGTTGGTGTTCTGAGTTCTGAGGCTCAGCCTCAAGAGACCTTGCACATTTCCAATCTGATTCTTGGACCTGGCCACAGCCATGTGAACAAGCTTGGGCTAGCCTATTGGAGAATGAGACATTATGTGAAGGACAGCCCAGTTGTCTCGTCCAAGGAATGCCTATAACCAACCAACTTCCAAATATGTGATAGAACCTAGTCAAACTATGCCTGGAGCCAGAGTTGACCACAGATGCATAAGCCTCCCCAACTAAAATCAGCAACACTAGTTAGCTGACCCATAGACTCAGAAGCAATAATAAAAGCTTATTTCTTTAAGCCAATGAGCTAAAATGACAATAGATAACTGATATACTGATAAAACATGACAAGTTGATCTTAAGGTTTATCTAGAATTTTAGATATGTGAAAAAACAAAGAAAGTTCTGAAAAAGACTGATATATTTTGTTCTGATGCTCTGACAGATATCAAAATAAACCCCAAATCTTCATAAATTAAATTAAATACTGTTATAAGCTTAAAATATATCTGTGGGGAGAAAAATAAGTACTGAAAACAAACTCAAGTAAAAGTGGAATATGATATGAAAATGAAGTGTTGAATTAAGGGGTAGAGAAACCATAAATAGTATATGGACAATTGACATACCACTTCAAAAAATAAATTATGTATGACTCAAAATTTTGTTGTTGTTAGAGCTGTTGAGTGGATTCTGACTCCTAGTGACCCTGTGAACAGCAGGGCAGAACCATAGCTCGTCTTGTTGCACCATGCTCACATCTTCCAGTGCTATATCAGGCAATGCTCCACTGCTATTCATAAAATTTTCATCGCCAATATTTTTGGAAGTGATTGGCCAGGTTCTTCTTATAGTCTGTCTTAATATGTCAGCTCCACTTAGTCTTGGGTGAACCTGCTCTTGTTTTAAATACTGTGGCGGCAGAGCTTTGAACATCACAGCCACTCGTGGCCACCACAGAATGAAAACTGCCAGACAGGTGTTGTCCTTCCCTGATGAGGAAACGAACCCAGGTCGTGGCAGTGAGAGCATCAAATCTTAACCATTAGACCACCAGGGCTGGCTGAATCAAAATCACTTATTTTTTGTTTATTTACAAAAATGTGAGAGAATATTTTCACAAACATTGGGTAGAGGGGGATGATACCAACCCTGATATCAGTTTCCCTACATTAAACCCAGCATATATGGGGTTAAAAACAAAACACTCATTCCCTGCTTACTCCCTGGCTTCCTAGCTCCAGAATCCACTATCCTCCATGGAGACAGACAATGCCAAGGATAAGCACCTGGATTCATTATCTCCTCCCCACAAAGAGATACAGGCTAGTGGGAAAACTCCGACCAGCAAGGCCATATGCTCCCCCTCCCCTACCTAAAATCCCAAATAAAAACTCTTCCTTTTAGGTTTTCAGGCAGTTTGGGATTTCAGCATTTAGCTGCCTTCTCTCCTTGCTCAGCGCTGTGCAATAATAAAATTCCTACTTTCTTCCACTACACCTGGTGTCAGAGATTGGCTTAATGCGGAACAGGGGTGGGAACTCACTTCAGGCTTGAAATCAAGGACAGCAGGGAAGCTGGCACTCTTCATCATGAAATTAAACATTGCACCTGGCCCAGGTGTTGGAGAAACTTTGGAGGAGACCTGGCAGGAGCTGAAGTGGCAGTAGTCCTGGTATGGTCCCATGGCAACCAGGTGAACCAGCAGGTAACTGACAAGGTATGTGAGCTGGAACAGTCTCCTTCTCCAGAACACTCTGGCCCTCTGCATCAGTCTCCAGAGCCTAAACGGAAGATGGCTTCTACTTCATTCACTTCCTTCTTTCAAACTCATGCAAAATGTTCCTTGTGGCCCACACTGAACCAAAACTATGCAAGGAAAGATATTGTGGGAAATGAGGCTCCAGCTTGTTTAACTGACAAAATAAATCCACCAGCAATTCCTTTCTAACAATTTACCATCAAAGTGCTGAGCATGAATTTGTAGCTACTTGGGCTCAAAGATGTTTCTCCCAACACTGTTAATTATTAGAAGGAATTAGGGAAATAAATGGATAAATAAAAATATCTCCACACAACGGAGCCTTTTAATAAGAAAAAAGCTTACCTGCAATGAGTGAGTTACAAGGATATCCATAATATAAAGTAAAATAGCAAGTTGTAGAAAATGATGTAAGATATGATACAATTTTTGTTTAAAAAGAAGTATATAAATGTTTGATGATTATAAAAAGATTCATAAAACGTAACAGTGGTTACCTCTGGGCAGTTAGATTGGGAGGAAGAGGGAAAAGTAGGGAGCCACTCTTGCTCTTCTACTTCATATATTTATCTATCCTTTAATTTCATTAGAACAAAAATATATTATTTTTGTAATAAGCAACCAGATGAAGAAAGAGGCTAAATACCTAAAAATGTAAATAATGGGAATCAATAAAATGCTAACAAAAATATTTGAGAATCCTAGGCTCTGTAGTCAATGAACTAGATCTCATCTATTAAGATACATGAAGTTAGTAACTATTATTATTATTATTTTTATTATCATTAATTTTATTTGGTTAGTCCAAGGAGGCATTTTGGTGACCCACCATGTCTGCCTCTTTCCTGCAAGCTGAAAGACCTGAGAGAAGCAATTTTTAAATATAGAGAAATCTAGGTAGTGCTTTGTAATGTTCCTGTGCTGTACAAACAGCAGAATCCCCTGTTCAATTTTGGAGCCCCAGGAGGTGCATAATTTTGTAAATGTCGGATCTTCAGATGAAGGAATTTCCCTAAGGATGTGTGCACCACTGAGGCACTTGAAGGGAGACGATTTCCCTACAACAATACTCACTTGGGTGCCTGAGGTCAAGGAACATATTTTAATCTCTCCTTGGCACTGCTGACAACACCTAGCCCCTTCAGTCAACAAATACTCATTAACTGTCTACCAAGTGTCAGGCAGTGCTGGAAAGAGAAGTGAGCAAGGCTCACAGGGGCTCTGCCCTATTGAAACAGTTAAGGTCCGTTTGGAAAAAACAGACACTAATAAGCAGTTTGTGTATTTCAAATGAGAGCCAAGAGGGTGCCATAGAAGCAGACAACCAGCAAACTTAGTCTGTCAGGGGAATCAGAGAAAAGCTCAGTAAAGTGTGCACAACTTGTTTAAGGGCCGTGAACATGGGAGAGTCTGTTGCCAAAACACTCCCTACACAAAAGGGATCAGGGAGTCATGAAGCCACAGGAGGTAATAGTAAATTATCATAATACTTTTAATAGAAACCTTGGAAGAAACAAAGTTTGTCTTCTTTCATTCCACAGACATCAAGCACATGTCTGGGGCCAAGAAGTATGATAGATGTGTCCAATCTGAAGGAGTAGATGCATTCTCTCATCACTGAGTCTGCAAACATTTACTGGGTACTTACTTACTATATGCCAGGTACTGTTTTAGGCACTGAAGACACAATAGAGAACCCTGCCCTCATGAACTCATGTAATTATGTGGCGATAGAAAATAAAACACAAAAAGAAAACATGTTATGTCAGATGGTGATAAGGGCAATGCAGAAAAATACAGCATAAAAGGATGTTAGGCAGGTTGTTTGCAATTTTAAACAGGGTGATCAGGGAAGGCCTCATCAGCAGGTGATATTTGAGCAAAGATTTGAAGGAATCAGGAAGAAAGTTACACAGCTATCTTGAGGAACAGCTTCTAGTAGAGGGAACAGCAAGTGCAAAGGTCGTGAGATGGGATCATTCTTGGTGTGTTCAAGGGTCAGCAAGGAGTTCAGAGTCTAGCAGAAGAAGTAAGCATACAAAAGGGAACTATTTTATAATTCACTGTGACAAGTGATGATGCTGGATATGTTTGCTAATTAATTAAAGGAAGCCATGGCAGACTTCTGGCGATGGTCTACAAAGAGAATGTTTGATATTGCTGGAAGCACCTGCGCAGCAAGGTCAAGGTTCAACTGAACCACTGTGCACATGACAAGTGAAAAAATTTGATTTGGCAGCATTGGGATGGGTGTGGACCAGGTGAACCTGATCAGTTTCCTCACCTGAAACCCACATCACCTTTCCCTCAACAGTCTCTTTCCCTCCTTGTTCATTGTTCTTTCTTTGCTCATGACCTTCTGCTCTTTCGCTGATCGTCATCTCAGACTGAAGGTGTAGAAAAAAAGTACTGCATGGGGCAGCCAGACCCCTGGGTCCTCATCCCCATCCGTCTCCCCAACCCCACCACCATCCTTCATTAAGTACGTGATCCTCAGTAAGTCTCTTAATCTCTCTAAGCTTCCACTTCCTCATCTGTTTTTGAATACCCGCCATCAAAAAATATATATATGAGGATAATGACTTATCTATCTGAAGACAAGAAACTGGAGGGATTCTAATTTAATAATTATCTTTTCTTCCTCTTTCTCTTTCCATAAATTCCTACCTGTAGTTATTGTACATCCATCTCCCATGAACGCACAGGCAAAGTGGGGCTGTGGGCTCCTGGCTCCAGCATACGATTCTACTAGTATGTTCTGACCCAACACTGTTGTATCCAATCAATGGTGACCTAGGTCCCTAAGGAGAAGTTACTGCTGCTGTTGGGGCTTCTTACATGCAAATGGCACTTTTAATGTGGGAGTAGAAAAGGTTTCTCTTCTATCTCTGTTTCTAAAAGCATTTGCCCTGTCGGGCCCCCCTAACATGGCTGAGGGAGCCTGAATTCTAGTTCTGACTTGTCCCATGAAGAGTCACCAGTCTTGCAGGGTCCAGTTTTCTCAGTCAGAATAATCTTAAGCATTGGATTATTCAGTCACAGTCAGAATAATCCAACACTTCACACAGAGATGATATAATGGGAATCTATTCACCCAGGGAAAAACAAGGCCCATTATAGCCACAGTTTGCCCTTCTGGGGTTAGGTGCTTCACCAAATTTCTCCCTTTAATCGTTAACACAAGAGAAACCCTAGGGGAAAATAAGTAGGACAAGTGCATTGCCCAGAGAAGCAATTGGCACAGTCTGCAGGTTGGCATGACCTTTGCCAGCTCTCTGCAGCTGAGAAACTGTGGCAATTATTCTTAGCATCTGATGCACAAGCATTTTTTATGAGTCTCAAACTGTCCAGGCAATAAAAAGGAAAGGAACAAGGTCAGGAAGAGACTCCTTTGGTAAAAGTGGGATCAGGAAGGGGACAGGTGGAAGCCACCTGCACATTCAGCCACTTTGTCATTTTTCACTTTGGAAGGTGCCCTAGAGACCAGACCCTAGAGACACAGACACACACAAACATACATACAAACACACATATACACACATACAGATACACACACATAATTCCTGCCTTGAAGAATTTCATAAGCTACCATGAGAGCTAGGTCATATATATAAACAATCATTTCCACACCAGGATGGAAGTTCAAAAGAGATGATTTCCGGAGATGTGGCATTTGAGCTGAAGCTTGTCACTTAAAATTGTAAACTCCCTATTCTCCTTGCGATGCCATATTTTTCTCCAGAGGAATTATCATCTTCTAAAATAACATATAATTTAGTTATTACATTTATCATCTGTCCCCCTCACTCCTATTGAAACTCTGACCAAAGCTGCTTCTTCACTTTCTTCCCACTGCATCCCTTCTAGTAGAGAAAAATGCAAACAAAGAAAAACTGATACGATCTTATATTTCTAGAGTGCCTTTGACCATTCAGATCAATATCCCATCCATTTTATGCTCAGAAGAGCTCTGTGAAGAATGGTGATTATGTGACTCTCCCCATTCTGCTGAAGCAGTAACACAGGCAGGGAGTGGGGAGGAGAATGGAAGGTTACTCAAGGTCATTCATCTAACACCCATTAACCTTATAGAGATGTCCTTAGTCTCTCCTGGTGCATAGAAAGCACTTTAGCTACAGAAATTATTACTTCATTTTATTATATCATATTTTTTCAGGAAAAAAAGGTATTAAACTACCTTCTTAGTTAAACTACCAGCTGGCTCTGTGAATATTTTTCTGACTCCTTTGCCTTTCCTGCCTCCGTACAGTGCCAGAAAACAAAATCACCCTTCACTTTAATGCCCTAGCTCTCACAAAGATCCAGGACAGTCTTTCTCCAACAACCAGAGGGTGCCATAGACAGCTTCCTTGCTCTTGAAACAATTTTAGTAGCGTGTATTCACTAACCACATTCTTAGTACAGTTGCAAGTTAGAGAGCCTGAGTTTTATCACCTTGACAACCCACTATTAGTATAATATTTTTTCTATGTATCACTACATAAAACACATTCAAACAAAATACAATATTTATAAAAGATGAAAGAGGATTTTCTTTAAAGAAGTTATGACACTTTTGCTTATTACGATTTCTTATTACTGGTAACTGATGACAGTAATGACAGATTGGTATGCTACACAGATACAAAGAGAGTTAGAATAGCTGTTAGGAGACTCCCCCAAGGACTCCTTATTTTTCTTGTTTCTCCTGGATATAAATCAAAGTGTTCCATGTAGGAATCCAAAGTCCACGAGACTCTTCATGAATCGACTCCTGGCTGCCTACAATAAGAGGATTCATTACAGGTTTAGGTGGGGAGAATGGGATCTGTTAAAGATTTCTCAATTCCTCCAAGCTATCACCAATCTAATGACTGTTGTTTTTTATCTGGACCTCTGTAATAGTAGCTATGTAGATTCTGTAGTTTCTCATGTGGGAAACCTGGATAAGAATTTGTTGCTCTATTTTGTTGCTCTCTGCCAAAGACTGCAAGGAGCAACCAATACTCTAATATCCTAATAAGCCAGTAAGACCTCTAAGGTCTCTGTTTCTGTGGGCACATGGTCTAAGTCCCAGGAAATAACAGATCCACCACTTCCTTTGCCAGAACACACCAAGGAATGTCAATTTTTCATCCTACAATGAGAAAGTCCCCACTGTCCCCCTCATTATCTCAGATGATACAACTTTTTTTTTTTGAAAGTCTGGTTTTGCATGTTGCTCCTCATAGTCCTGATTTTTGTACTAGGTTTTTTATGCTAATTAAAATGATTATTAAGAAATCATTTACTGAGAATGAACATAGCTGTTAGAACCTAGCAGAATTCTGAATTCTTTTCATTTTTCCAATTATTTTATTGAGGTCATAATGATTTATAACATTGTGCAATTTCAGATGTACACTATTACTTATCAGTTTCTGTATAGCCACCACCAACAGTCTAATTTTTATCTATCACCATACATATATGCCCCTTTACCCCTTTTGCTCACCCCCTAACCCTTTACCCTCTGGTAACCACTAATCTGTTCTCTTTGTCCATGTGTTACTTTGTCTTCCACATATGAGTCAAATCGTGCAGCGTTTGTCTTTGTCTGGCTTATTTCACTTAACATCATACCCTCAAGGTCCATGCATGGGACGATCTTGTCTTTTTTATAGCTGAGTAATATTCTGTTGCATATATATACCACATCTTTATCCATTCATCTGTAGAAGGGCGCTTAGGATGCTTCCACATCTTGGCTATTGTGAATGACACTGAAAAGAACATAGGGATGCATAAATTTCTTTGAATTGTTGATTTCAAAATCTTTGGATGAAGACCCAGTAGTGGGATAGCTGGATCCTATGGTATTTTTATTTTTAATTTTTTGAGAAATCTCCATACTGTTTCCCATAGTGGCTGCACCAGTTTACATTCCCACCAGTAGTGTATGAATATACCCTTTTCTCCACATCCTCTCCAACATTTGTTATTTTTTGTCGTGGTAATTATAGCCATTCTGATAGGTGCAAGGTGATATTTCATTGTAGTTTTAATTTGCATTTCCCTAATAAATATTGATGTTGAACATCTTTTCATGTGCCTGTTGGCCATCTGTATCTTCCTCAGAAAAATATCAGTTCATATGTTCTGCTCATTTTTTGATTGGGTTATTTGTTTTTTGGGGTTGCTTGACAGGGTTGTTTGTTGAGTTGTATAAGTTATTTATTTTGGAAATTAACCCTTTGTCTTATATATGATTTTCAAATACTTTCTCCCAGTTGGTCGGTTGTCTTTTTGTTTTGTTCATGGCTTTCTTTGCCTTGCAGAATTCTCTTAGTCTGATGTAGTCCCATTTGTTTATGTTTTCTTTTGTTTCCCTTGCCTGAGTAGACGTGGTATTTGAAAAGATGCTTCTATGACCAATGTCAAAGAGCTTACTGCATATATTTTCTTCTAAAATTACATCTTACATGCAAGTCTTCAATCCATTTTGGGTTAATTTTTGTGTATGGTGTAAGGCAACGGTCTCCTATCATTCTTTTGCATGTGGTTGTCCAGATTTCCCAACAACACTTATTGAAGAGACTTTCCATTCTCCATTGTATGTTCTTGGTTCCTTTGTCAAAGATTAGCTGTCCATAGATGTGTGGGGTTTTTTTTCTGGCCTTTCAGTTCTCTTCCATTGATCTGTATGTCTGTTTTGGTGTCAATACCATGCTGTTTTGATCATTATAGCTTTGTAGTATCCTTTGAAGTCAGAGATTGTGATGCCTCCAACTTTGTTCTTTTTTCTCAGGATTGCTTTGGCTATTTGGAATGTCTTCTTGTTCCATATAAATTTTAGGATTCTTTGTTCTGTTTCCATGGAGAGTATCATTGGGATTCTGATTGAGATTGCTTTGAATCTATAGATTGCTTTAGGTAATGTGGACATTTTAACTATCTTTATTCTTCCAGTACATGAGCGTGGAATATCTTTCCATTTCTTTATATCTTCTTCAGTTTCTTTCAATACCGTCTTATACTTTTCAGGGTATAGTTCTTTCATCTCTTTAGTTAAATTTATTCCTAGATATTTTATTCTTTTTGTTCTGATTGTAAATGAGATTCTATTCTTGACTTCTCTTGCTGCTAGTTCGTCATTAGCTTATAGAAATGTAACTGATTTCTGTAAGTTGATTGTTTACACTGCAAATTTATTGTCATTGTTGATTATTTCTAAAAAGCTTTGTGATGGATTCCTCAGGGTTTTCTATATACAGAATCGTGTCATCCACAAACAGCTAGAGTTTCGCTTCTTTATTTCCAATTTGGATACCTTTTATTTCTTTTTCTTCCCTTATTGCTCTAGCCAAAACCTCCAGTATTATGTTGAATAGGAGTGATGAGAGCAGTGCCCTTGTCTTTTTCCTGTTCTCAGAGGGATGGCTTTCCATTTTTCACTGTTAAGAATGATGTTCATTGTGAGTGTATCATATATGGCCTTTATTATGTTGAGGTACTTTCCTTCTACACCTATTTTATTGCGAGTTTTTAACATAAATGAATGTTGGATCTTGTGAAATTCTTTCTCTGCATCTATTGAAATGATCATGTGATATTTAGTCCTCATTTTGTTAATGTGGAGTACAATTTTGCTTGATTTGTTCATGTTGAATCTTTCCTGCATCCCTGGTACACATCCCAGTTGATCATGGTGTATGATCCTTTTAATGTGTCGCTGTATTCAGTCTGCCGATATTTCGTTGAGGACTTTTGTATGTATGCTCATCAGTGATATTAGCCTGTAATTTTCCTTCTTTGCATTGTCCTTGTCTGGTTTTGGTATAAGGGTAATGTTGGCCTCATAGAATGAGTTAGGAAGCATTCTGTCTTCTTCAATTTTTTGGAATAGTTTGAGAAGGATAGATCTTAAGTCTTCTTTGAATTTTTGGTAGAATTTTCTGGAGAAGCCATTTGGTCCTGGACTTTTGTTTTGGGGGAGATTTTTGATTACCGTTTCAATCTCTTTACTTGTGATTGGTCTATTCAGATGCTCTGTTTCTTCTTGATACAGTTTTGGGACATTGTATGAGTGTAAGAATTTATCCATTTCTTCTAGGTTATCCAATTTGTTGCATATAGTTTTCATAGTATTCTCCTATAATCTTTTGTATTTCTCCAATACCTACTGTAATTTCTCCTCTTTTATATCTAATTTTATTTATTTATACCTTCTCTCTTTCTTTTTCTCAGTGAATCTGGCTAAGGGTTTGTCAATTTTGTTTATCTTCTCAAAGAATCAGCTCTTAGTTTCTTTAATCCTTTCTACTGTTTTTTTTTATTCTCTATTTCATTTATTTCTGCTCTAGTTTTTCTTACTTCCCTACTTCTGCTGACTATGGGCTTTGTTTGTTCTTTTTAAGTTCTGTTAGGTGTAGTTTAAATTTACTCATGAGATTTTTCGTTTGCTGAGGTGGGCCTGTATTACTATAAGTTTCCCTCTTATAAACACTTTTGCTGCATCCCATGAGTTAGTATGTTGTATTTTCATTTTCACTTGTCTCCAGGTATTCTTTTCATTTCTCCTTTGATTTCTTCATTGATCCCATGGTTGTTTAGTAGCATGTTCTTTAGTCTCCACGTTTGTGATTTTCCCAGCTTTTTTCTTGTAGTTGATTTCTAGTTTCATACTATTGTCATTGGAAAAGATGCTTGATATGATTTTAATCTTCTTAAGTTTATTGAGGCTTGCCTTGTTTCCCAACATATGATATATCTTTGAGAATGTTCCATGTATACTTGAAAAGAATGTGTATTCTGCTATTTTTGGATGGAATGCTCTATGTATATTAAGTCTATCTGATCAAGTGTTTCATTTAAGTCCACTATTTTCTTGTTGATTTTCTGTCTAAATGATCTGTCCATTGATGTAAGTGGGGTGTTGATGTCCCCTATTATTATTGTGTTGCTGTTAATTTCTCCCTGGTCTGTTAATAGTTGCTTTATATACTTTGATGATCCCATATTAGGTGCACATATAGTCACAAGTGTTATGTTCTCTTGGTGGAAAGTCCATTTTATCATTATATACTCTCCCTCTTTGTCTCTCATTGTCTTTCCTATCTTGAAGTCTGCTTTCTCTGATAAAAGTAAAGAGACATCTGTTTTCTTTTGTTGGCATTTGCTTGAAGTTTCATCTTCCATCCCTTCATTCTGAGCCTATGTTTGTTTTTAGAGTTGAGATGTGTTTCCTGGAGGTGGCATATTATTGGGTCTTGTTTTTTAATCCCTCCAGCTCTCTGTCTCTTTTGATTGGAGAATTCAATCTATTTAAATTTAAAGTGATTATTGACACAAGAGGGCCTAATATTGCCATTTTATCTCTTGTTTTCCAGTTGTTCTATATTTCCATTATTTCTCTTCCCTTGTATTTCTGACTGTTATTTCATTTTGGTTGCTTTCTGTGGTGGTTTTCTCCATTTTCTCTTTTTTTATGAATGTGACTTGGCTTTGATTTTTTATGTTGTGGCTACCATGAAGTTTGTATAAAAGATCTCATAGATAGGATAGTCTATTTTCTGCTAGATTCTTGTTTTCATTAGTCTAAACAGCTTTCATCCTTTTCCCCTTCCACTTCTGAGTTATCGTCATCACAAATTATTCTGTTTTGTGTTGTAACTAAATTAATTTGTTCATAGTTATTTTTGATACTTCCTTCCCTTTATTTTTATGTTATAATCAAGTATTTGCTAACCTGTTCTAATAGAGAGCTGCAGTTGTCTGATTCTGTCTATTTATCTCCTTGCTCAAAGTTTAGTAGACTTTTGCCTTTTTGTTTCAGGTATGAAGTTCTCCTTCATCATTTGTTGTAAGGGAAGGCTACTGGCGATGAACTGCCTCAGCTTTTGTTTATCTGAGAAAGATTTTATTGCTCCATTGGATCTGAAGGATAGTTTCACTTGATAAAGTATTCTTTGCTGAAAGTTTTTTCTCTTTCCATATTTTGAATACATCATTCCATTCTCTCTTAGCCTGTAAGATTTGTACCAAGAAATCTGTTGAAAGCCTCATAGAGATTCCTTTGTAGATTATTGTCTTTTGCCTTGCTGCCTTTAATGTTTTTTCTTTGTTGTTGACTCTTGCCAGTATTACTATTATATGCCTTGGAAAAGGTCTTTTTGCATTTATATAACTAGGAGTTCTATCAGTTTCATGTACTTGTAATTCCAGTTCTTTCCCCAGATTTGGGAAGTTCCCAACTATTATTCCTTTGAGCAAGATCTCTACTCCTTTCTCTCTCTTATCTTTCTTGAATACCTATAATCCTTGTGTTGCTTTTCCTGATTGAGTCAGATGTTTCTCGATGAATTCCTTCATTTTTTTTTAAAAAAAAAACCTTTGTTCTCTCTCCTCATCTAACTGAAACATTTCTATATTTCTATCCTCTAAATCACCACTTCTGTCCTCCATAATGTCAGCTCTATATTTTAAGGATTCTAGGTTATTTTATTTATTTTTTTGAGGAAGATTAGCCCGAAGCTAACATGTGCTGCCAATCCTCCTCTTTTGCTGAGGAAGACTGGCCCTGAGCTAACATCCATGCCCATCTTCCTCTACTTTATATGTGGGACTCCTTCCACAGCATGGCTTGCTGAACAGTGCCATGTCCTCACCTGGGATCCTAACCGGTGAACCCTGGGTGGCTGAAGTGGAACATGCACACTTAACTCGTGTGCCACTAGGCCGGCCCCTCTGGGTTATTTTTTATCTCATTAATTGCATTCCTCATATCCACAATTTTCCTTTTTTTTTAATATATAGCTTCAATCTCTTTGGTGAAGTACTCCTTCTGCTCATTAATTTTATTCATGAGCTCATTGAACTGTCTTTCTGAGTTTTCTTGTAACTTGTTGAGTTTCTTTATGACATCCGTTTGAATTCTTGGTCATTTAGATTTTAAATTTCTGTGACTACAAGGTTGATTTCTGGAGATTTGTCATTTTCCTTCTGCTCTGACTTGTTACTGTAGTTTTTCATGGTGTTTGATGAACCAGTCCTTTGCAGGTACATTTGTGGTAGTATCAAGTCACAGATTCCACCTGTTACCACTGAGGGGAAGCAAGAGCTGTGTTTCTGATCCCACCCCATCTGCTGGAAGTTGTGTGGGTATGGTGGGCACTCTTGAAGGTTAGAATACCATTCATGTTCACTCTGGACTGCCACTGCCTGTGCTTGCAGTCACACTGTCTGCTGTGCTTGGTGGATTGGGCTTCTTCATGAGCTCCAAGCTGGGGCCACTTGTTGGGGCCATAGTGGCATGATGTGTGCTCCTATAGGCCAGGTTAGCATTCTTGCACACACACACACAGGGCTGCCTCCATTTGCTCTTATAGTCATGCAAGGGCATGTTCCACCTGGTGGATCTGCTGCAGCATGGTATGGGCTCCTGTAGGCTGAGGTAGTGTTTGCTTACAGTCTGCACTGTCCCCACCTCCTCTTACAGTAATGTTGGCCAATGTGTGAGGACCTGCACCATGGCTCTCTGCTGCTGTGGAGAGGTTAGGGAAACTCTCATCTATTTCAACTGCTTTCTGGGGACTCAGTCCATCCACCTTCATAAACATAGCTGCACGGGATTCTCAGGCATCCTGTTGTGCTCTGTGGTTATCCTCCATTGGTCAATGAGTGTCCATTTAGCTATAATTCAGAGGGGTAGAGACAAAGGGAAGAGCTCACTCCACCATGTTGCTGACATCCCTACCCCTTTGTATTAGTTAAGATATTTGGATGCAGAATATCAGAAACCAACCAAAGTATCAAAAACCAACTCAAATGAATTGAAAATTTTTAAGAAAGGATTTATTGTATGGACTGAGGGGATTCTAAGAGAACTCATTGGCAAGTATTCAGCCAAACTCAGGAAGCACATCTCCTGAGGAGCTATAAGGAACTCAGGCAGTGTTTCTTCATCTTTCATTTCTGCTTCTCTCTACACATCAACTTCATATTTCTCTACCCCTGAAGAATTTTTTCCTTTGCAATTCAGTCCATATGGTAGAATATGACCAACCATAACCCCAATCATGCATACTACAGGTCCAGCTCCTAAGAACAACCAGTCTTTCATAATTGCAATTTCAAATTCCTGCAAAAGGGTCTCAAAACAGCCCAACTTGAGTCAGATGGTCTCCCTTGTTCCAGTGATCTGTGGCTATGAAGATGGGACCACCTTGGTAATTGAGCATCCCTTTCTGTCCTTTTGCCCATATTTACCCATTGCTGAGAATTAGAGAATAAAACATTTGAGAGATTTATTATGAACCTTCACCGTCTATTCAAAGGTGTATGATGCAAAAAGGACCTGGACTCAATCTAAATGTATAATATTCAAGATTTTGGACTGTTACTCACCAACATGGTCTACCTCTCTTAAAACTGTCACTATGAAAAATATCTAAGGCACAGCAGACCTAGGCAGCCATTTCATATAATATGACCCAGACCTCATCTCAATGTACACTGGACAACCTACCCAATAGTGTGTGTGGCCAGTTGACCTACATTTTTTCTCTAGAGAATTTTAACCAAGAAACACAGATACTGTAGTCAGTTTCATGGTAAGATCTTGAACTGATTCATTGTGTATATTTGAGGGTTGGTGCCTACACTGAGCCCTTATGTACACACGAAGTTGGCTAAAATAAGGGCACAGAAAGAATCAGAGGGAAAGAGAAATTAATCATGCCATGGCACACCTGAGACATGAGAATGAAGCTTTGGTTCTCTGTGGCTTCTGGAGTCCAGTTCCCGTGAGGTCTGGCTGTAATTCAGCTTCTATATCCATGAAATTGCCTATCTTATCTTTACAGTAACATCTCACACCTTTATTGAGCTGGCTTAAGTAGATTTCCATTTTCCACAACCAGCAATCTATAATTAAGAGAGCCTGAAAGGGTGTCAGATCAGAAATGACGCCTGAAACGTGGGAGGACATCTCATTAACCATTTAAGTGAAAAACTTAGGAAAGCATCAACCCATGCACCTATCTGCTCATCTTGGCTTCTTCTGTTTTCAGAAAATGAGGTTTTCAGAGTCCTTTAAACACCTCTAACCTGTTTTCTAAGCCTTATCATAACCTACTAGTGAGAAGCTATTGGACATTGAAACAGCAATATATAGTTTTTCCTGGGCAAGGATGGGCTATCCTTACTTGGTTGACAAGTCATCTAGCATAACTTTCAAGCCTGATATGTATCACTAAGGAGATGCTACTCCAACAATTCCATAATCTCCATTCTTTCCTTTTTTCCTTCCTCACAACCATTATTTTTGTTACTAGAGGATAAGGATTCAATTATGGGCAAAAGAGAAACAGCCCCTGCCCTGCTAGAGTTTTTAATCTATTTGTGGAAATAGATAGTAATTAAATATTAAATAATCACTCAAATATGTAAAATTACACTTATGTCAACTGCTACAAAAGAGAGATATACATATTTATGAGAGTGAATAAGAGGCTAATATGATCCCATCATGGAAGTCCTGGGTTGCTTCCTGAGAAAGTAGGCTGAGATATGAATGTCATCAGGAGCAACCCTGGTAAGAAAGTGTGTAGAGGGAGCAGAGTGGATGACCTAGGCAGGCCCTAGACTGGAATTATCGAAGGTCATGTATTGGACAGACTAGAGGGAAGCAGTGTGACCAGGGCTTAGCAAAGGGGAGCATGGTGCAATGTGAGCATAGAGCAGTTGGTTTGAGCCAGATCATGTAGGGTTTTACAAGCCATGTTCAGGGTTTTGTCTTCACTCTAAGAGTAACTAAAACCATATGCTCCAAAGCATCAGGTTGACTCACAGGTTATTAGGAGAAAATGCCTTGTTATCCTGTAGGAATGTTATACATTTCCTGTTCTCCAGCACTCACAGTCTTTGCCAATTTCTCATGTGCTAGTAGTTTAAAAAGATATTCTCAAAATGAAACTGCAAGGCATTGACTCTACAACTATTGAGGGCTCTTTTACCCAGGAAATGAACCAAAAATCATCAAATATTATATATTTGATATATATAGTGTATATATCTCTGTATAGTATATATATAAAGTATATATATATGTATATTAAATACAGAGATATCTGTGTGATAGGTATGTAGATATTATATATACACTCTATCTATCTGTCTATGTGTGTGTGTGGTATGTGTGTACACAGAGTGTGAGAGAGAAACAGACAGACAGACAGGAAGAGACAAACAGAGAGACAGAGACAGAGACAGAGGGAGTATATATTAATACAGTGAAAATTTCAGAGAATTTTCCTCATCTCCAAAATATATGATATTACAATGTTGTTTCATTTGTTAAATAAGATATTTTTTATTTAAAATGAAATACATGTTTAAGTCATATGGACATGAGTAAAATAACTTTAATATAGCAGAGGTACAGTTCGAATTTTTTCTTAATATCATAAGGTCTCACCAACCAAGAAGACCAATCTGAATAAGGAAAAGACTGAATTACAGAATTTCTATTTTATTACCTACACATCAGCTTGTAATTTGAGCCAGTTGCTAACAAAGTGTTTTTGACAAGTGTTTTAATGAGTGAACTTAAGACTGCCCCACACAATATGGAAGCTGATTACACACAATCTCTTGGTAATATTTCATGCGTGTCAATCTTCTTCCCTCTGACGGGACTCAAGGACATAACTATGCCTTTTATTTCCTTGAATTTTCCAAAATAGAATTACCCTAGTGGTGAATATAGAATAGGATCTCAGTAAATGTTTGGTTTTTAAGAAATAAATTGGAGTCCTTTTCAATGATCACATCAATTACTTGTAAAGAAAACAGACTAAAGTGCTAAAACATAATAGAAAAACCTCTCTTAAATATTATCTTCTTGATTAGGCTACTAATTTGCAAACCTTCTATAATGCCCACATTATTTTTTCCTTAGCAGTAGAGGTAACATCATTCTGAAACAGTCAGTCTTAATGAAGGAGCATCGTTTCATATTACTTACTGAACTTCACTTTGCCAAAGCCGAGCATGCCCTCAGAGGAATTTCACTTTTTGCAGCAGTTGCTTTGACATCAAAATGAAACTTAACTTTAAGACCATTCATTCTGTTTTTCCAGTAAAGAATTCAGGTTCTATTTACACAGGCCAAGCGTTCACCATTCTTGTTAATACTTGAAAGTCTTTGCCTGAGACTCTGTACCTAGATCAGTCTGCTAGGGCTGCCCTAACAAAATACCATAGACTGGATGGATTAAACAGCAGAAATTTATTTTCTTACAGTTCTGGAGGCTGTAAGTCAAATATCACACTGTCAACATGTTTGCATTCTGGTGAGAGCTCTCTTCTTGGCTTGTAGATGGCCACCTTCTCACTGTGTCCTCACATGGTGGAGAGAGAGAGATCGCTCTAGTGTCTCTTCTTATAAGGACACTGATCCTACCAGATGAGGACTCCCATCCTTATGACTTCATTTAACCTTAATTATTTACTCACTCCAAATACAGCTACATTGAGACTTAGAGCCTCAACACATGAATTAGGAGGGAGGGTGATAAAATCCAGTTCCTAGCAGTATCTAATACCCATGGTCAGATCTTATCTATCTGGAAAAATTCAAATAGTGATACAATAAAATTTGAATAGTCAGGAAGATTTAGAGGGTCTCACTATTAGGTAGGCCTGAAATTAAGAAGCTTAAATAAAGTGATCTCTAATTATGGAGAACTCTTCATTTTTTACTCCCTGAATAGACATAAGCCCCACATTCATTTATGTTCTTGATTGCAAAATTTTGACTATATAAGCATGTGTTTGTTTCCCTGAGATAAAGGCACATAGCTATCAACAAGTTATCAAAGTCTGGGTGTAAGAAACTCCTCTAAAATTAAGAACCACTGGAGATTATAGATAAATATTATACATTGAGAATAGAAAGCTCTCCCTCAAAAAAAAATCAGTAAATGTCTAAAGAGAGACTCACCTTCATTTCTAAACAACCACAATATCTGGTACTCAGTAGGACCTCAATAAATACTTATTCAATGGAATTACAAGAGTCCTGAACTACTGCTCAAATAGTGCCTTCAAGAAATAGACCAGTATGTCACAGGGGCACAGAGGCTCTTGGAGGTTCCTATAAGAATGTGAAAAAAGCAAAGTTGATTTCATTAAATTAATAACTACGTTAGTGGAGTACTTACTATCTGTAGAGATTGTGTTAAGAGACAAAAGTCAGTCCAGCCAAAGAGATAGCCACATTTTAAAAGATACAATATAACGTGATATGGGCCAAGATGGTGGAATGAATGAAGAGCTATGGAGACATAGGGAAATAAGAAAGTAATTAGTCCTGCTGAGTAACTGGGAGGCTCTAGTATGGCACGCAGTGGAAATGGGAGGTCCTGGGAAAGAATGGCGGGGAACCCATAGACTGGGAAGATTGAATGGAATTTCTTGAGTGGGACGAATGGAAGAGGCACAGAGATTGATATTGGCTGAGAGAGAAAGTGGCAGAAAAGGTTTCCTAGAGCAAGTGAGAGTTGAGCTAGACACTGATTGATAAGCTGAAGTTCACCAAACAGAAAAGCCAAAGTAATGACATTACAAAACCTGGACCAGCTTGAGCAAGACACTAGAGAGTATAAAAGTGTGAGATGCTTTTGTAGCCAGCAGATAGACTTTGGTGCCTTTTCTTCTGTCTCTTCACTACCTAAGCCTGGAGATGCTTATGTGACTCCTCCCAAATGTCCAGTAACTGCCAGCTGCCCTGCCCCACCCTGCCCTGCCTCAACAATCATTGGTCTTTCCCTTCCAGAAATACCTTGAGATCCATGTTATTCCTGATGCTGCCCCAGATACCACCACCTCCTTTGTCAAAACCTTCCTGTCCTCTGCTCAATTTGCTAAAGGCTTTCTGTTCTCCTTAGGGACCATGTAAAGATATCAATAGCCAAAAGTTTTATTCTTTCATGCAAATATATTGTTAACTAAGAATTTTATTCTCTCTTGAAAATAAGTGAATGGTAGCCAAGCTCCTTGTGTCTTTACTTAAAGTAGTAAGTAGTTCTGTGAGAATTTCAGGCACAATGACACAGCAAATGAGAAAAATATTTAGAGATAGTACAACTGTCCTGGTGTCTCACAGATCACAGCATTCCAACATGTTTTTTGGGTTTTACATAAGGCAAAAGGAAGGGAAAACATTCCAGGTCTCTGAATTGCACATAAATAGCTGAGAAATTTGAAATAATTATAAGCACCTTGAGAAACTATTTTTATAATTGGTACATTTGGAGGGCTATAAAATAGTTCCTAAATTCTGAGAAGAGGAAAGAGAAATCAAGGAGTCTGCACTGGAACTAAAGTTAATCCTGCAAATAAGAGTAACATCAACCTGAGACTGACAGATGGAGGAAAGGTGAAAGGCCACATAGTGGAGAACTTTTGGGCTTTTAAAAATCAAGACTAGGCATCAAGTGATACCAAAAAAGGTAAAATTTTGCCATTTCATATCCTAAAGTTACAACAAATGCTAAAAAATTTAATTCCTCTGTTGTAATAAAAAAAGAATTTACCATAACGAATCACACTCTTCACCCTCCTTGTGTCTGAGTTGATATTCTGTCACATCACTACATCCCTGGAAAGCAAATGATGTAATTATTCCCATTCCACAGTTGAGGAAACTGAGGCCCAGAATGATCGTGCCACTTGCCTAAGATCTCATGGAAATTATGGAGGCAATACTTAAACCTTAGTCTATCTGACTTCCAGGCTGTATTATTGTAAGAATGCCCAGATAAAAGACACAATCTTTGCTCTTTCATGGACAGCAGGGCCAGGACCAGGTTGAAACAGGTGAGTTGCCTAAGGCACAAAATTTAAGGAAGTACTCACTTTTAGGTGCTGACTCTGCACTTGCATAATTCTGAGAGTGAGTGCCTCCTTAAGAGTCATGGCTTATCCCACACAATCTTCAAGTGAGCTATGATGATCAATTTTAAGTGTCAACTAGCTATGCTATGGTTCCCAGTTGTTTACTCAAACACCAGTATAAATATTGCTGTGAAGGTGTTTTTCATATGTGGTTAACTTTTAAATCAATTGGCTTTGAATAAAGCAGGTTACCCTCCATAATGTGGGAGAACCTCACCCAGTCAGTTGAAGACTTTAAGAGAAAAAATACTTTTCCTCCCCAAAAGAAGGACTTCTGCCTCCAGACTGCCTTCAGAATGAAAACTACATCAGTTCTTCCCTGGGTCTCCAGCTTACTAGTCTGCTTTGCTGATTTCAGACTTACTAGCCCCTATAATCATGTGAGTCAATTCCTTAAAAAGAATCTGATAGATAGGGATATGATAGATAGATAAAGATAGAGATTGAGATGATAGAAGCAGAGAGAGAGAGAAAGAGACATAGAGATAGACATAGATATATTATTGGTTCTGTTTCTTTGGAGAATGCTAACTAATACAGGACCTTAAACTCACCATCATCTAACCAATTAAAAACAGGCATCTAACAGATCACCTGAAAGAAGAGCCCAGTACAGCGGGATGTGATCTTCATAATGGATAAAAGTGTGGCTCTGAAGACAGACTGCCAATGCTCAATCCTAGTTTTGCTATTGGTTGTCTGTATGATTTTGGGGCAACTTTATTGTCCCAAACTCCTCATCTGTAAATGGGAGATTATATCAGTATTTACCTCAAAGGCCTGCTGTGAGGATTACATGGGAGAATGCATACAGAATGCTCAGAATAATGCCTGGACCATAGTAAGTCTCAACAGATGTCAGTAAGTATTGGTTTGCTAGGACTGCTATAACGAAGTACCACAAACTGAGTGGTTTGCACAACAGAAGTTTATTTTCTCACAGTTCTGCAGGTTGGAAGTCCAAAATCAAGGTGTCAGCTGGGTTGGTTCTTTCTGAGGGCTACGAGGGAAAGATCTATTCCAGGCCTCTCTCCTTGGCTTGTGGATGGCCATCTTCTCCTTATGTCTCTTCTCATCATCTTCACTCTGTGCATGTCTGCCTCTGTGTCCAAATTTCCCCTTATCATAAGGGTACCGATCATAACAGACTAGGGCCCCCTCTAATGATCTCACTTTAACTTGATTTCCTCTGTAAAGACTCTGTCTTCAAATAAAGTCACATTCTGAGATACTGGTGGCTTGGATTTCAGAATATGAATTTGGCAGAAAATTCAACAAGTAGCAATTCAGCCAGTAACACATGAATTGTAATACTGTTGGATTCATCTATACAAGAATTTATTTGCTGCCTGCTGTAGCTTGGGTTCCCCCCAAATCAGACCCTGAGACAGGGGTTTGAGAGTGTTTACTTCAGAGGTGACTGGCTTTCTTGGTGATTGTAACAAACTCTCTTTATAAATTACCTGTTTGTTGCAACCACTTTGGGAAAACCCCACTAAGAGGGAGTTCACTGTAAACAGCTGGCAAGATAACCCAGGATAATTTAAAATTACAGTGGCTACTTTGGGCTCCTTTTGAGGTTCCGTACTAAGAAAGAAGGAAATCTTTAAAGAGTCAAGGACTCCACCTTTCAACTGAAAGTTCCCAGAATCTGTAAATGTTTCCAGAAAATAGCAGAATCTTACCAAGCTTGTTTTGTGTCCTTACCAGGCTTGGCTTGATAATCATGAGGTTGGGGGGCGGGGGTGTCCCAAAATATAGTGGGACAAAAATGTGGTTGCACCGCATTTTTAATTCAGAGGTGGTCAGACAGAAATGCAGGATGCACTCCCATTTGTAGCTAAGGGTTCTAGCAGAGGATGAATCCTAAATGGAAAAAAAAAATGTAGCTGAAAGTGTGGGTCAACCTCTTTCCAGTTCTTTGGGGAACTGGAAACAATCATTTTTGTCTTGCAAATCCCTGCAGGGCCAGAGGTATGGCTCTAGGAGGAGGTTAAAATTTCCCTTGTCCTTTTCCAATCCCAAAGCCTCCCGTGTTACTCTCAAAATGCTCGTAGATATTGGGAGATTAAAAACTGATGAGGCAATCCCAGAAATTCCACCTTGGAGAAAACTTGAGTGCTTTCTCTGTGCCTTTGTGATGTAGTTGGATAGACAGATCAGCCTATAATGTAATTTGAATTCCACCCAAATGCTGAGAAATCAATAGAAACTGTCCTTTAAAAAAATCCTTGCAAGACTGGAAATGCAGCTCTAGAGGCAGTTCAGATTCCACCCATTTCTATTATCTCAAAGAGCTTGACATCCTCTAGGGAATATCTAGTCCATTACTAATTCATAGGACTGAAGTGGAAAAGAAAAAACAGGAAAAACGAAAGAAAGAAAAACAACCATAAGAGGACCCTCACCAAAAATCTAACATCTTCAGTGTCTTCTCCATAAATAATAGTAAAAAGTCTCAAAACAACATTTGTATTCATAACTATGGAGACTTGTAACTGATTCATGGCAGTAATTTTAAAACGGTGGCTTTGAAGTCTCTTTGTATGTGTGTCTATATGAATATATGTGATATTTTACTCTGGATGGTATAATTTATAAAGAGCTCTATTGAATTAGCTTAAAGTAAGTGATTATATATGTTATTTCTAAATATAATAGGAACTAAGCCAAATGTCTTTCAAGTTAACATGATATAAATTAATCTTTTGTAACTGAAAATTTATTTAAGATTGTTGGTTTGATTAAAATCGACATGTCCTGGGGCTGGCCCCGTGGCCGAGTGGTTAAGTTCGCGCGCTCCGCTGCAGGCGGCCCAGTGTTTCGTTGGTTCGAATCCTGGGCGCGGACATGGCACTGCTCATCAAACCACGCTGAGGCAGCGTCCCACATGCCACAACTAGAAGGACCCACAACTAAGAATACACAACTATGTACCGGGGGGCTTTGGGGAGAAAAAGGAAAAAATAAAAAATCTTTAAAATGGACATGTCCCCAGAGTTATCAGTATTGGCTACGATGCAGATATGTAGTCTTTTTTCTACACTTATTGGTCAAATAAGCTGATGTTATCTCTATCACAAAACTTGTTAGCAAAAATAATAACTTAAAATGATGGCTAATTTTGTCTAATGTCTCATGAAGCTTTTCAGGCAATGTAAGTAACTATTGGAAATAGGTAAACTAAATTAACGAAAAAAGGGTAAATTTTTTTGAGAAACCTTTTAACAATGATTACATGTTATGATGTGTGTGTTAAAACAACTTATTTGATGGCTAGCTGTTTTAGTGTCACAAAAAGTTTTTGTGAGTAATCTAAATATGATTGTTACAAATGGTCTAGATGTAAGTGAGATAAGAGTTTATAGATAAACTTTTAGCAATAATTATGGTTTATGACATGAGTACTTAAAACAGCTTCCAAAATCTCTTTGGTAACTTGAAACATTGAAGATTTGCTAGGTTAAACTGAATCACAAAAATTCATTGAATATCTAGATCATTTCCAAATAAGATAGAATATTTGATGCTAGTTATTAAATCTGGTTTATCTACTTTTGGCTTTTTATTACAGAGAAGCTAAATTATATTTGGATCTATTAGTAAACACGTCTATAATGATTGTTCTATGACGTAGCATGTTTCTAGAAATTATGAAAAGTGTTTCTGAATTTGCCACACCACAGAATGCTAATATAAAAGACAGTTCATATTTGCTTACTTTTGGTTTTCATTAAGGTCTATAAAGATTAAAAATTTTAATTATTATTTGCAATTAAATCTACTAAAAATTAATAAGGAAAACACCTTTGTATTCAAGGAAGGTAAGATATATGTTTTCATTAAAGAAGGTATAAAGAAGGGAAATATTTTTATTTATTTTTTTAAGAAAGATAAATTTGTTCTAAAATACTAAAAGGGAAGAAAGAAGGCATGGGACAAATTCTGAATGTTGAAAGGAAGTTATAGAAGGTTTGTGGAAGAGGAACCCTAAGAAAGAATTTTGTGCATGGTTAAGTTGGCTAAGAGTAAAACAAACGCAATTAAATGAATAAGTTTTAATATCAGAAGTAAACTGGTACAAAAATCAGAATTTGGTTTTCTCTTTCTTCAAAGGATAATTTTCCTGTATTTTTAGTCTGCTCTTTATAAAGAGCTTATAAAAGGATTTTCCTTATTTTTGGATAAGTCTACCTAAAAAGACAGAAAATCTGTTTTGTTAAAATAATTTCCTTTTTTCAAAAAGACTGAAGTCTATTAAGACTTTTTGACTGTTTTAACTGTTTGTTTGACTGTTTCTGTTGTCACTTTGATTGAATACATAACTGAACATTGATTTTCAGTGAGCATTGTTTCCTATTTGACCAAGTATTTTAAACTCTTTTGATATTTTTTGACAAGCTTCCCCCCAAATTCAAATCCAAATGAAGTCTTTCTTTTGACCTGAAGGAAAAATATTTCTTTCAGAATTTTGAGAGGACCCCTGCAACTACTCAAAGAAATTCATTCTTTCCCTTTCAATAAAGAAAAAGATACTAAACTAATTAGGCTTATTTGGTATGTTTAATTACATGGGGAGCACTGTCAAATAAGTGATGATAAGCTATCTCAGGTGGTATTATATGGTTAAATGTTATTGTTCTGTCCTGATTGTCAGCCAAAATTCTAGCTATTATCTTGAAGTGTTGTGTGTCACAGAAATAGCCACAATTCTTTATCAATTGTCCTTTTAAGTCTTTTGTCATTTGCAGGTAGTTGCTGTTTTACTCTGATGCTTTTGGAAATATGTTTCATCCTCAGAGAGATCTATGGAAAGGACTCTGACACTAATTCTAGAATACAGGTTTCTAAGAAATTTTCAGATCATAAAACTGAACTGGTAAGAAATTACAGAACTCTAACAGAGAAACTGATGACTTCATGAAACTGCTGACAGAAGATTAAAATCAAGAATCAATTACACAAGATTGAATTAACTGATGAGGATGATTATAATTTTTGTGATTTTTTTGAGGAAGATTAGCTCTGAGATAACTACTGCCAATCCTCCTCTTTTTGCTGAGAAAGCCTGGCCCTGAGCTAACATCCGTGCCCAGCTTCCTCTACTTTATATGTGAGATGCCTACCACAGCATGTCTTGCCCAGTGGTGCCATGTCCGCACCCAGGATCTGAACTGGCCAACCCCGGGCCACTGAGAAGTGGAATGTGCAAACTTAACTGCTGCACCACCAGGCTGGCACCCTATGACATTTTTTTTGAGATAGTTCTGATTTTTTGATGTTTGGGTATTTTTCCAGATTTTCTCTTAAGCTAACTATGATGTAGCAATTTGGTAAAATTTTACATTTGTAAGTAAAATTTAAAAGTTCATCTTTTTTTCTCCCTATCTGATCCCTCCAGGACTTGGAAACTCTTAGTGAGTGAGTATTGTTTTTATGACAATATAGTTATTTGCATAAGTTCAATAAGAATCTGTTCTCCTTATGAAAGGGCACAATTGGGAACATTATTTATATTACCAAGGCTTTGACTGGAATGTAATATTTGAGAGAAACATGCAGACTCAGATATGACAAGACAGCTTTTGAAGAACAAAGATTGGACTTTATGAAGTAAAGCCACTTGAAAATATCAGCCTTCTATCTTGTTTACAGGGCTCCCAGCACCCTTACCAGGTGAGTAAAGAAGGTCCCTTCTCTGACAGGTGCTTGGAATCTCAGAATATTTGGGGTACCTCTAGAAGAGAGGAATCCACCCAAATTTGTCAATACTGCAGGTGAAATATGATGACAAGTCCTTGGCGTGCCTTTCCTGGTCTTAAGAGGCCTTTAAAGTCTAATTCGAGATTCCCTATAAGTTCCAGCAAGACATATTTAAAGGAGCCTATATAATCAATTGCTATTCCTGTTGTACTTATGTAAATAATTGGGCTAAGTTTATTGAAACTAAACTTATTTTGCAAACGAATGAGTATTAATTGGCTATCTTTGGTAAAAATGAGGGTGATTTTATAGAGAAAAATTATACTTCAATAGAAAGTATAGTACACATTCATGAATATTAGGTTCTAGCTCTGATAATTATCTTTGAGGGTTTTTATTTTCTATCTGTAAACTGGACTGGATCCTGAATTCTTCTAGTCTCCTGAAATATCTGGCTACAAATCTCCAAAGTAATGTTTTCAATTTTTTCCACCACTTACATTTGGAATCATTGAGAACTGAAGCTGCCCTTTCCCTGAAGCCTTGCAGATGGAAACTGGGCAATTTGATACAAAGTTAAGAGAAATTCAAGTATGTTCCTGTGTAAGCTACTCAGAAATATACCTGAACATCCAATGACATCATTGGAGACATTTCAAACTGCAAAAGATTCTTCCACTCTAACATCTAGAAATCCTTTGGTTGCTATTCCCTAGGCTCAGAAGCTGGTCTATACTTTTCTCCAACCATTAACCTTGTTTTCCTTTTTGTTTCTCTAGAAATGCTTCTTGTTAAATATGTTGTTGCTTGCTTATACAATATAGGTCTAACTTTGGGAGCCCACCTGCATCACAATCTTACTAAGAGACTGTTTAAATGAGATGGAACAACCTATGCCCCTCATCAGCAAGATATCTCTCAAGATTGAGGACTGAAAAATAACAGGGAGAATTGATACCAGCTCAACACAAGGTTGACATAAGAGAAGTCAACCCTTGACCTAGGAGTAACTAACCCAGCTGGATATGCATCATCCAGGAGGTCTAACTACTCTATAGATTTTATGACCCCTCCTTGTTCATGTACCTCTCAGCTTCAATAAGAAGATAACTTTGGGGTTTTTTGAGTGCCTTAGGAATGTAATGATCCCCAAACAGAGAGTCTATCAGGTGTGGCCATTCCCAGTCTGTAGTACCAGAGGGTCAACATTCCTAACTCCTTCCTCTATAACCCACTGGCCTATATAACTGCTTCAAGATTCTGTGTTCCCCTTAAGATGGTTCTTGCAGACATTAGTTGGCCATCCTCACCCTTGCTAGCAAGCTGAACTAAAATGCCCTTTCTCTGCCGTCATCTTGCCTCTTGATGATTGGCTTTTGTCTTGTTGTGAGTAGATTGTGCCCTTTATGCATTAACATTCTGACAATAAATTAAATGTCCTACCATAGACAGAAATAGATAGTAGTTTTCATTACTGAAGAATAGAAAATAGCTTGAGTTAACTGAGGCAGATAGCACATGAATAATGCTTCAGAAATAAAATAGAGCTTCTTACCTTTGATGATAAAGAAATATTTCAAAAGTTATATATGGGACTTGTTCACCTCTACATCAAGAGCAAACTGTTTCCAATATATGTAAATAATTACATCTGTCATTCTAAAGTGTCTTGTTCCTTTATGCCATCTTGGGGTGTAGGCTAACATATTCTAGTTGAACATTTCTCATTTCATATCTTCTTTCTCCTCTATTTTTCTTCCTCTGTTTAGTTACTTGTATTTTGCCTGACAAATCCATAAATTAGAAATGATTGAATGTTGAGAAAATTTTCTTTGGTCAAGGCTGGTTTCCACCTCACTATCCACAACAAAAGAATGTGACTGCCCTTACTATATAAATACTAAGCTATTGTTTTGTAAATATTCAAAGGTGAAAATATTAGCTTAGTAGAAAAAATTCAAGTAACTGAGAAAACACTTAACAATACTCATGACAGGAAAGAAAAATAAATTTACATCTTATAACATGTTATCAGTGATAAATCCCTTTGACAGTCCATCTCTCTTAATCATAGCAAGGCATACATTTTTATTGATGTGAAGACTGAGGCAGGGAATTTCTGGCTCAAGGTCAGGGGCTAATAATGAAATTGCTGGAACCCCAATCTATGTTTTTTAGCCTCAATATGTCTTTATCAATACAAGATCTGGTTCATGTGTTAAGGGAACAAGCCAAAAGCCCAAAGGATGACTTGCAGGAACTTCTTAATTGATCGAGCTCAAGTTTTACTCTACTTGAAAAACCTTCATCCTGTTGAGAACTTTCTTCAGAGCCTCCTTCATTTCTTTGTTTCTCAGGCTGTAGATCACTGGGTTCAGCATAGGGATGACCATAGTGTAAAATACTGACACAATCTTGTCTTCCTTGAGGGATTTTCCCATATTACCTTTCAAGTACATGAACATAAGTGTCCCCAAAAAAAGAGCCACTGCAGTCATGTGAGAAGCACAGGTGGAGAAAGTCTTGGCTTTTCCACTTGCTGTACGAATCTTCAGAATATCCCAAATGATGAACAGGTAGGATATGAGAATCACTGTAATGCTGGTTGTAATGACCAAGAAAGCTAAGAGGTAGACCACTTGTTCCCGTGGCCTGGTCTCACTACAGGCAAGCTTCAGCAAAGGTGGGAAGTCACATAATAAGAAGTCTAAGTGGTTGGACTTACAGAAGGAGATTGAGAAGGTACACCCAGTGTGGATTGTGGAATTGACCATAGCACCAGCATATGCCCCAGACACTAGGCCCCTGTAGGTTTGTGGTGTCATGGTGGTGGCATAGAGGAGAGGATTACGCACAGCCACATAGTGGTCATAGGCCATCACAGCCAAAAGGAAACACTCAGAGCTAGCACAGAGTGTGAAAAAGAAGAACTGAGCAGCACAGCACTCATAGGAGATGACCATCTTATCAGTACCCAAAGTCTCAAGCAACTGAGGGACAATAACAGAGGAGTAACAAGTGTCCAGGAGGGAACGGTGGCTGAGGAAGAAGTACATGGGAGTCTTGAGGTGAAGGTCACTCTGAATCAGCACTATCATGCCCAAGTTACCCACCACGGTGATGAGATAAAGGACCAGAAACACAAAGAAGAGACCCATCTGCAGCTCTTCCCGCAGTTGAAACCCTATCAGAACAAAATTTGTCACCACAGTGCCACTCTCTGCCATGAATCTTAGGTAGCCCACTAAAATAATAAAAAAAAAATCTCACTGAAGATAAATTAAGGTGAGCATGGCTTGATATGATTATTTTCAGTAACGATAATAATCTTTTAGATTTGTAAAGTACTTTACAATTTTTACTTTATTTCCTTTGATCTTTCAGAAATCCTTGGGAGGGCATAATGTTAATCCCATTTTCGAGAGAAGAATATGAAGGTCAAAGAAGTGGAGTGACTAGCTTATGATTGCATAAGGTGGTCAAAACATACAAACTTCCAGTTAAAAGATAAATAAGTATTATTGATGTAATGCACAACATGATGACTGCAGTTAACAGTGATGTATGGTATATATGAAAGTTATTAAGAGAATAGATCCCGAGTTTTCATCAAAAGAAAAAGCATTTTTTCTTTTTCTTTTATGTTTCTATCTATTTGGGAAATGAATGTTAAACTTATTGTGGTAATCATTTCATGATATATGTAACTCAAATCATTGTGCTGTACACCTTAAACTTATACTGTGCTATATGTCAATTACATCTCAATAGAACTGAGGAAAAAAGATTTCATAGTAAAAACGCAAAGCCAGAGCTAGAACTCAGTTGCTTAGTCATTTCCAAACTTCTGACAGGTTCCAAATAGGAAACTTTCATCAGCTTCACTGCAGAGCCAGAAAATACCACTTTGTTTGGAGAAACCCTAGTGGATAGTATTAAAGACATGGGCTTTGAAATCAGACCTAGGTTCAAATCCGTTGAGTCTTTAGGCAAGTTAGTTCATCTTTCTGAACATCAGTCCCTTTGTTGGTTTAATAGGGATTGAAATACCAAAGTCACAATAGTATTGTGAAGGGCATAGCTTACAAACTGTGCTTAGCAAATGGTCTGACACACTTAGAAATACTTTTTTTAATTCTCCAATAATGTGAGTAACATGCTCCTAGGTCCATGTACATCCTGGAATCTTCTTATCTCCAAGTCCACAGGTTCCTGGAATCCCAATATCAACCCTATCTTTCTTCGTGGTTGTTTTTAATATGCATATGAACACAATGGACTTAGACGCAAGACAGTGAGCTGTGAAAGTAAGCACTGTTAGAGTCTCTACAAGCTGTTGCCTGCTAAGTCGCTTCCTTTCTATTCCTGTAAAGCAGCATCGCCTGGTTTCTAAGTTCTCTTATTCAAAAGGACCTGTCTCATTTTTTACAATGTCAACTCATTATCAATCAGTGAGGTACATGAATCAAGACAGTCCAGAATTAACCTGTAAATCTCATTAAGGGACAAAGCCAGCACATTGAGTTTAGAACTCTAATATGGATAGAGTTCTTGCCAGGTATTTGGACCATCTTGTCTCTGTATCTTTAGATGCTGATAATTTTGGGTAATGGAAACACTGAATGTGCACTTCAAAGGTGATTCTTCTTGTCTTCCTTCCATCCTTGAAAAATAATCTGAATTTGAGAAAGATCTCATAGGATTTCAGATACATAAGAAAATGAAACATTGATCAATTTTTGGCAAAAGCTGATCTAGTGATGAAAGAAAGATCAGCATCTGGTGTTTTCCCTCCACTGACTTCCTGATAATGTAAATACTTAGGAGGTGTTTTTCCTTCCCTTAGAGCCCAATATAATACTGACCTTTGACCAAAATAATGTCTTGCTGTGTTCTAAAAGGAGTTCACACAAACCATCCTGGCCAGAGAGACAAAAAAGAGAGAGGGAGAGAATATTAATTCATTTATTCAGTAAGAATCTACAGAGAATTTACAATGTGCCAGTTGCTCTTCTGGCTCAGAACAAAACAGACAAAGATCTCTATCCTTGTGGAGCTGTCATTCTAGCAGAAGAGCCAGACATATTCAATACATGGGATTTTTTAGAGCATATTTTCTATCATGATAGAAGATGGTAAGTGCTATATAAAAACTAAAAAAACAAACAAACAAACAACAACACACACACAGCAGGGTGTGGGGAATTGGGAGATCTAAAGTAAGGAGAAAGATATTAACAAGGACTCTCAGGGACGTTTCATTGAAAAGGTGACATTTTAGCAGAAATTCTGGGGGATCAGGTAATGATGCTTACTTGTACGCATCATTTATCCACAGAAAGCAGAAAATGAAGGCACAAATCTCCACCAATGGACCACTACACTCCCATTACAAAGTATACAGAGTTCTTCAAGTACTTGCCAGACACTTTCAAGGCAATTTTTTTCAGACAAGTCAACCTCCTAATACAGAGAGAAGGGATTAGAGGCTTGGTGATCAGACTATAATCATTCAGTATAAATGTAAGGCTGGAATACCAACAATATTGCATGGTGGATAAAAAATTGAAGTCAGACAGAGCCTGTTCCAAACTTGAACTCAATCATTTCTATTTGTGTGACCTCGGGCAGGTTACTTGACCTCTAGAGTCTCAGTCTCAACATCTATGTGATAACAATAATAGCTCTGCTGTGCTGTGAGAGGTAAAAGAGATAATTCATGAAAACACACACACACTGTTGCCTAGTATGGAGTAAACACTCAATAAATATAATTGTTACAAAAGTGATTTTTCAATCACTAGTTTGTTCTGTCATTTAAAATTTTAACTTATCCCTATTCTATCGCTGAGTAAAATGAGTCTCACGGTGGTTAAACCATCTTTCCCAAGACCACATAGTTAGTAAATGCCACCAGGAGTTCTGGCTCCAAATTCACTGTGCTTTCCGTTAATCTACACCATGGCTCATCACTCTGGCCTGGGAAGTGGGACACTGTAGCCCAGCCTCAGGCAGCCTCAGCTGGGGAGGCACAAACCAGGAGACCCATTTCATTCCACCACTCCCCTGAATGACACTTTTAGATCTCCCCTTGGGGAGGGGAGCTATTTTCCTTTGGGAGGAGGATGGGCAATTGATCATGATAACCAGAGAGAGCATATGGTAGGAAGGCTGGGAAAAGCATTCAGGGGCCTGGATTCAAGTCCACTTTCTGCCACGGATGTACTGTGTAAATATAAGCAATTATCTTCCTGTCTCTGGGACTGTGTCCTCACATGAGAAGGATACACTAAAGGACCTCAAATGCTGCATCCTGTTCTAAAATGTGATGGTCTCTCTTCTCCTCTTAAAAGTCCAATGAAAGAGGGAAAGAGTATGTATTAATAATAATAATGAAGAAGAATATTAAGACAGCACTCACTGTGTGTCAGATATTGTTCTAGTTGTTTTACGTAAACTGTCTTGTTTACTTCTCACAACACCCCAATGCAAGATGTGTTGTTATTATCCCTGTTTACAGACTGGGAAACAGACTTTTAGAGATTAAGTAACTTAGTTTAGATAAACCACTAAGCTGAGATTTGAACCCTGATCTGTTGGACTCCTAATCGCTATCCCATTGCTCACAAGTATGGTAATAATGAGTTACCATGTAATGAGCACGATTTTTATGCCCAGAAACTTTTAGAAGCTTTACATACATTACAGTCTACATTTGCATAAGGAGGAAAATAACATAAGCTAAATAAATACTTTGGAAATTGACTCCAATTCTGAGTTAGAAACATTACACATATTTTCATTTTGTAATATCAAAATTATTCATCATTTTTGTCTGCAGGCATAGGAGATTAGAAGAGATGCTCAGGGCTGCCATCAGAATCAAACTTTAAACAGGAGGGTGCAGCCCTCAGGAACCATCACCTCCAGCACAGGTTGAAGTGGCAAGACAAAAGTCATGTGGACCAACCTTGCTCTTGGCTCCTCATTATCATCTGCCTACCTATACTTTACCTTTGCCCAAGCCTCAGTCTTCATTTTTTATTTATTTTATCTTGCTGGATGCAATACATTTTTATAAGCCACTTTAAATCTCTTTTGGAAAGAGGCATTGATGAATAAATAAGCACAAAATAAAATTGCCTGTTTTTCAATTGCCAGGATAATCAGAATGTTCAGCCCTATCCGCATCAGACCAGTAATAGTGCCGCCAGAATATTTTGCCAAATGGGTTCTGCAAAGACAGTGCACAAACAGTGGTTCAATCTAAATCAGACTCATCTATGGATGATAAAGAAAGGCAGATGCTCAAGGGAGAAAATGTAAAAGCTTGAGGAAGTCTCCAAGTCTGTGCTACTGCAGTCAGCTCCTGACATCTTCATAAATCCAAACCCCAAGATAGTGACCTGGGCCTCCATCCTGAAACAGTGAGCAGCATTCAAGCTCTCCTAATTCATAATGTATCTTAATGTGATCCTTCTGAGAACCAAGTATGTCCATTTAGCAAGGGACAGAGGAGCATTTTAAAGAAAACTCAGGTTGACCAGTGTTTGCTGATCTTCAGAGGAGCTGGGAAGTTTGATTCTAAGAACAGTTCCAACTTGTCTTGTGATGTATTGTCTAAATTCCTGAACTCGTCCAAAATGATTGATAATTCTAGGTAGAGGATCCAATCAGCTTCCTAATGATTAAGATTAGGGAAAACAATCAGCGGCTTCCTAAAATCTCCAGGCAGGGAGAAGAACTATGGACCAGTGTGACCTTAGAGGAAATATTTGGTCTCAGGCAATTTAGATAAACTAACTTGCTGAGATTTATGAATAGAACACAGAAGTGACAGTTTCCTGTTTTTGAGGCCCATCAAAATAGTTGAAATTGATGGCTTTTAAGGATGCACAGGAAGAAAGTGAACCCTTAATGCCATTACAAACGCATCATGCTTCATGGTATTGAGTAACATCACCATTTAACATTCTCAGTGAACTATAATCTAATTTTTGATCAGGCACAGAAATATTTTGCTTCCAGAAAGACCACTCCTGGTGGACCTCTGTAACTCTAGGTTATCTCTCCCCCCACATTATTCATGTCTGTTCAAGACCCACAGCCTCGGTTTTATGTCAGCCAATGGGAAACACACCTAGGACATGTAATTCTTCCACATTGCAAAGCTAAAGGAAAAAGACCTTGAATTTGTCTGCCCTTTGAGACTGTTAATGCTCCCCAAACCTCTACTAAACCTCAAAAAATTAATAAGGGCTTCAGAAAAGAAAGCCTAGCAGGCTTTGGTGTTTAATAGGCTCCACCTGCCATCTTGGATCACAGAAAACACTTGACTAGGAGCCAAGAGGCTACTATGGACCAAACAAGAAAATATATGGGAAGATAATTCTAAAAGTAAAGAATTCACCTTTGGAAGGAATTGTTATAAACTCCCAGACACTAGCTTAACAATAGCTTTATAATACTGCTGGAAAATATATAGCCATGGATCTCAAGAGTATTTATATAGCTCAGCAAAACTAATCTACTTAGATCCTCCATATCAGGTTTAAAGTTATTTTAAAATGGTCAGGTATAAATGTTATATGATGTGCCTAAAGTTATGTCACCATTGCTGTCAGCTGGAAGAATGCAACAAAGATTTATAAAGTATCTGCCTTTCTACTCTGTGCCAGGCAGTATGCTGGACACTGTGGATGTAATGATGACTATATAGAACCAAACAGACGTAGATGATAATAATTTTCCCTCTGTCACTATGATAGAACTGACATCATCTGCTTGTGATGACCTGAAGAGAAAAAGGAATAAATGAATGAGGTACAAGATTCTTTGACCGCCACTCAAAGTGTGAGGATGGACTTGGGTCCAGAGAATGTTTAAATAGTGAGAAAACATAGCAGCTCCTTCCACCTACACTCTGTGTTCAGGTAAAGAAGCAGCTCGACCTAGAAATGAAAAGAGTCTCTATTTAAAAGCTCCCCTTTCCATCAGAAACTTTTTGGAAAAAAACTTTAGTTGGTCATTTTATATTTGAATTTAAACTCATAAAGATAGGAAAATATTCTCCAGCAAGGCTCATTAAAAATAGCAGAAAGGCAGAACAAGCATGGGGTCATGGAACGAGAATGTTTGGACGTTCTATCACAGTGGGGTCAAATCTCAGCCAGTTGCTTAAATCCTCTGACTTTAGCTCTTTCATCTGTAAGATGGCCATGAATACTACTTAACTCACAGGAGTGTTGTGAGGATGAAATGAGATGACATATTGTGTGTCCAACAAAGTTTGGTTCTGTTGCATACAACAGAAGGTGTGAATTCCCTCTCCCCAAAATTACAAATTACTTTCACGATACATCAATTTAGAACACAGTATGCCCATGATCTCATTTGATCCTCACACAACCCATTTTCAGATAAGGAAAGTGGGACTCAGAGAGGTCAACTGACTTGTCCAAAGATCCAAAGGTCATGGTAATCATAGAGATACAGCTTCCCCAGCTGGAGATAGGAGGTGTGGAGGGAAAGACCTGAAAAGTATTCTTGAGGTTTTTCCTCACTTGTGACCCTGCAACAAACATCCAGAATGGCATGTAAAATCTGTCCAAATGCTGACCTCAAATCCCCTACACGTCTCCTTCACCAATGCACACTCACTCTGGCCCACCTGCTCCATGGCCTCAGTGTGCAGTAGCATCTTAGAACTTGAAGGAGTCTCTAAAGGTCATGGTTCTGCCCTTCTGCCTTCAGACAGATGAAGCAGAGATGAGGGAAAGTGAGGCCCTGAGATGAGGTGGGTCTTGCCCAGAAGCAAACAGACAGTGGAAAAAGTTGAGAGTATCTAGAGTCCAGATCTGCAGTGTGACACTCTTTCTACTTCCTGGGCTGCTCCTCCTTTTCAGAGTCTTAGCACTGCTTTTCTGATGCCCAGAATTACCTACATTCTCTGTTTCTCAGAGTGTGTGAGAACAGATGAACTGTGTTCCTTTAAAGAGAGATTGAAAGGGGAAAGGAGTCATGGCAATGAGGATACCTAGGCAGAGCCAGGCTTACAGAGCATAAGCATCAGGTATCTTTAGCTCTGGATGGGGCTCTTTCACCCCCAAGCCTCCTAAGAGCTTCTCCTAAAGTCAGTGGTTAGCTGACCAGTTCTAAATGAGAGTCCTCAATTCTCTATGCCTTAGGGGTGGCTCAGCCAAGCACCCACAGAAAGTAGCTTCATGGACTCAGAACTGCAGGGGTCTAGATTTACCTTCCATTCACAGCAGAAATCCCCTGTAGAGCATCACTGATGGCTGGTCTTTGAACTAACTGTGACTCTTTCCGACTAATTACATTTGTGAACCTGAACAATTTCAATGATGGCAAAATTACTCCCCCACAAAGGAGCTCATTCTGTTTTAGAGCCTCCCTATAGCTTACAGCTCTTTCTGTAATTTCAGCACCACCACATTCCAAATACCTGCCAGAGTTTTATGTTTCTTAGAGATTCAACAAGATTTGATGCTTGCTTTTTTCCTTTTCTCAATAGAAACCCTTGAATTTAAACAGCCTCTCTAGTTTTCCTCATGGTCTCACCTACCTTAGCTCTTCTGATTCTGAAAGCAATCACCTGAAGCAGATAGGAGAGGCATTATCAGTCCCATGTTATAAATGAGGAAACTGAGACACAAAGATGCCAAAGGTCTTGCATCACTGCAAGGGGAAAGTGAAACTAATAACACCCAGCTCATTGTGCTCCCAGAAAACCACACTATCTTTGACCCTATTCTCTAAATAAAGAGGAGAGAAACCCATTTTAGATGAGAAGAAAGTAAGATTCAGTTTGTCAAGAATATTTTGAATCTGGACTGTGGTTCCTTTTCTATTTGATCTGCTACAGCCTCACTTACCTTCAGCAGGACCAAGAAGTCCTTCCACTATCTAGGAGACTTGGATGGGTGGGAGCAGAATGTGGTGTCTAATTGCGAATTTTTGGGAACAGAGAAATAAACATCGTCAGCACCTGGAGTTGATGATCCCCAGCATCCAGAGGAACACCCATTAACAGGTGCCTGGATCTCTGCCCTACCATGGGTGCTCCAGGAGGGCAATTAGAAGACACAGGCAGGGGGATTTGTCATTGGTTGGGATTCTCTAATCAGACCCTAAGCTTCTAATTAGGACTCTCTGATTCCCATAGGAGAGAGCCCTTCATAAAAGGGCCCCTGCAAAGTTAGCTTTCTCAGTTCCTCCCTACTCAACCCTTGTCCTGTCTAGCAGTCTCCACCATAATTTAATCTCATTTTGGGGATGAGGAGAAGTTTCTGCTCTTTGAGGAGTTGTCACCAACCCAAGGTGACCCTTTATGACCAATCTCATTTATGGGGCACAAGTGAAATAAGTGATTATGTGAAGTCCTGCAGCCTGCTTACTCATTTACTCAGCTAATATTAATTATCTACATATAAAGTACTTGGAGCAGTCCCTAGCTCACCATATTAGTTTTACTATGTTTAACCCATGACTCCTCACAACAATCCTATAAGATAGATACTATTATTATTCTACTCTACCAGTGAGGAAGCTGAGACTCAGAGAGGTGAAATAACCACCCATGTTCACACAGGTATAAAGGGGAAAAGCTGAGATTGGAACAAGAAAAGTCTGGCTCCAGACACCTTGCTCTTCACCACCAGCTTGTACCTCATGATGTAAGTTAGCTGATTATAAATACAATTATTTAGGATAGAAAATTTGGACAATGTCAAAAAAGCATTAATGAAGACATTTAAAGGACTAAAATCACCTCATTCCAATAAGCGCTGTTAACAGTTGGAGCGAAAGGCACTGGAACATAGTTATTAAGCATATAAGATTTGGCAGTAGGCTGCTTGGGTGCGATGGGTCCTCCTTTACCTTGGAAATTTAAGTAACTTATGTCACTTCTCTAAACCCACCTTCTGGGATGGAATGGAGGTTAAAGGTGATACAAGTCAAACACACAGAACAGGGTCTGGTACTATTAATATCCTTCCAGAATTTCTTTTCTATAGACTTTACACATTTTTTTAAAAAAAAATCAGGATCAAAGTTCATATGCTATATTTTTATACTGTTCCATTGGGGTGAGTTCACAAGAGAAAATTTAACTGTTATAAAGTTACTCAAGTGGGAGAGAACTATAGTTCACTGCAATACCCTGGAAAGTGGTGAGACCTCTTGTTAGGCAACTCATGATGTTGGGGCCGTAAAACATTATACCCTGAGACTCTATACCCTAAAAGTCTAGGCAACCACAGGAAAAGAGAAAACTTCACTCTCAAACTTGCCACAGAGTTGAAAAAATTGCCTTTGTCAGATATAGCACATGAATTTGAAAAATCTCTAAGTTGGTTATGATAATCTGAAGGCAGAAGATGTCCCTAAATTTTATGGAATGTGAAAATCCTCAAAGCTCTTGGGTAACAGAGAGATCCTACAGAAGAAAGAATGTGTGTATATATATCTGAGATTTAATATCCTTCTAATCCTGACAGAAAAGGAATTGATACAGATACATTTAAGTTAGAAAACAGTGATAAAGATATGTGGTATTTCTCGTTGCTGAACACAGGAGACACATACCTATACCTCTAAACGTATACTAATCCATGAGACATCCCTTCTATTCATTCAGTTCCTTCACTAACACTTTAGTTTTCTCTTTCATTATTTTATTGATTAACACTCACTTACAGGAAGGGTATTGATTGCTACTTATGTAGGTACTTTTACCTGGAAACCTTGCTGAACTCCAATAGTTGTCACTTCATTATCTTGGAATTTCATTATAAATAAAATTTTCTGTGCATATATTTTTAAAGTTATGTGGTATTTTTATCCTCACATGTGATGAACAAAATTTATGTCCCAAGCATTGTTGTCCACTTAGCATTATATCCTGAGCGTTTTCCACCCTAGTGGTTGTATGAGGTCACATTTGCATTCATACTCCACCCTATCTTAATATTTCCTAGAACCATTGCTCATTCCACAGAGATGCCCTAGTGTTGAGTCACCATTTTGCACCACCAGCCTGCTCCACAGTAAATGAGGCAGTGACACAGTAAATTAGCTTTGCCTCAAAGTGCTAAACTCTCACAGCAGTCCTACTTCCCACTGTAATCTACCAAGACAACTGAATGGAAATGATCTCCTCATCTACTACTTTGTACATCTGACACCATCATCCACCACCAATGATGTGATCCTGCCCACCAGGAAGTACCCTCCTTCCATTATGGTGGGTTCATCACAGACCCAGCCCCAACCCAGGACAGCTGAGGGTATTTTACACCCCTGAACCTCCATGGAGGTCTGAGTTTGAATCCTTTATCTCAGGGGAAATTCTTCAGCTTGCTGTGTAGATCAGCGTCCCTTCTCAATTCCACCCATGCAACATCCAAGAACTAAAAGCAAATGTATGCACTGGGAGATGCTTACATTTGAACCCTGGCTCTTCACATCCAAAATAGCCTATTACAACTAAATAATTGTGGTCATTTTGACATTTTCAATTTATTTATTATGAAATAACAGGACCATGACCACACATCTTTGTAGATTTCAATGATTATTTCCTTGAGAGAACTTCCTAGAAGCAGAACTATATGGAGAAGGACATTTTCATTTTTAAAGATCTTTGTACAAATTAATAAAACTGGCTTCAGGGTGCTCCCTAGCACTCCACACTGCACGAGTGAGCCTGTTTCCCAGCACCTCTGAAAATGTTGATATTATGATCTTCCTTTAAATATTTGATGATTATGAAAGAAAAATGGTATCTCAAGGCTGCATGAATAGTATTTTTTTATTGCTTGTGATGTTAAACATTTCTCATGTTTATTAGCCACTTTAATTTCTTCTTTTGTAAATTTAACTTTCAAATTCTTTGCCCATTTTTCCAAGGAGGTGTTTGAACTATAAAAACATTAAGGATCTCTCCTCTCATTTGTTTGAAAAATACTTATTGAGTGCCTAGTATATGCCAACTGTTCTAGGTACTGGAGATACAGAAGTGAACAAAACAGATAAGCTTCCTGCCCTCAAAAATAGTGTTATAAAAAAACAGAACCTGGTGATGTAATAGGAGCTATCTGGGGTAGTGGCAGAGACAAAGGGACTCCTGGAAGTCCAAAAAGATCTCTCTGATGTTCTGTTTGCATTGGGATCTGTGTAAAAAGGAGACATAAGAGCATCTTCTTGTGTGAAGAGCACTTCAGGCAGAGGGAACAGCAAGTATATAGGCACTTAGGCAGGAATAAGCTGGGCTCTCAAAGGAAAAGACACAAAGGCAATAGAACATGAATAAGGAAGGTAGGCAGGGGGAAGATCACATATGATCTCATGGGCCAGAGTAAGAAACTAGCTTTTTTCTAAGGGCAATGGGAAACCAATGAAGTGTTTTTAATATGGCTATCTTTCTGCCAGTACCATGCTGTTTTAATTATTATTGCTTTGTACTATAGCTTGAAATCAGGAAGTGTGATACCTCTGAGCTCTGTTGTTCTTTCTCAGGATTGCTTTGGCTATTCGAGGTCTCTTGTGGTTCTATACAAATTTTAGGATTATTTATTCTATTTCTGTGGAAAATGCCATTTAAAGTTTGATATAGACTACATTGAAGCCATTCTTTCTTGGTGCACTTCTTAACACCTCTCTTGGCTGTGTGTATTCCACATAGTAGCATCAGAAGACCCAGACATAAACACCAAAAAGTCTACCAGGAAGAAAGAGCATCCTTTAGTATTCAGGATACTAGATCAGCACAGCCACTTGCAGCTGCTGTGAGTGTTGGCTGCTAATGGCTCCCAGCTACAGCCTTCTATGCAGTACTGCCCTCAGCCAAGGGATTCACTTCTCCCAGAAATACCTAGGGGATCATACCCCCTCCTTTAGGGACAACCAGCAGTCAATGGATAATCAAAACGGGCTACAAAAGACCAAGTCCATTGCCCAGAGGAAGAACTGAGAACATGGTATAATTCACACTGCAGGGTTCCCCTAAGGATCAGACCAAAGCTAGAATCCAACTGAAACTACATCTTTGCTTATCTGTTTCTTGCTTCCTTCACTCTATTACAGGGTTCTTGTGATCACTCCCTCAATGAAACACGGGCTCAAAAATCCTGTTTTGGTCTTTTTTTAAGGAACTCAACCCAAAACATTTCTCTTCCCGAAAGTCCAAACAAAAGTTCTAGGCTTAATACTAGTAACAACAACAAAAACAGTAATCATCGTGTGATACATCAAAGCACTCCAGATCCCCCCAATCTTTCACATTGAGACAAAGATAGTGAATACCATATAATCACTCACTTCCATAAGTTCCCTAGGGAACATTAAATGGAACATTATCATTGCTGGCATATTCTCCTTCCTTTTTTTCTACTTTGTCCCAATTATCACCCCACCCTCTATACTACTCCAGAAAACATTTGCAATTCAGTACACATACAGTTAATTCCATAGGTATTTAATTACAGGAAATTATAATAAATATTATCCAAAAATGCATTGAAATATAGAAATCCCTGTGGTGTCAGAATGCCTGGTCTGTGGCTGCCTCCTTTCTTTATGACCTATTCTTGCATCATCTGGAATCTGCAATTGCAAAATCCACCCTGGCTGGACTGAATGTTTGTTAGTTATCCAAGGGCTTTATTCGAGCCATGTAACTTTGCCTGAACGGGGCACATGCCTCTCTGAGAACCCTCCTGCTGAAAAAGTTCTGGTCCTCCCTTAATGAGTAGAGGAAAGCACACAGAGCAGAGAAGTGATTCTACTGAACTAGAACACAAGTTATTAAAAGGAAGCAAGATAGGTTCTCCAGAAACCCACAATCTAGCTGGGGAGATAAGACTGATCACATAGGAACTGCCACGAACAATATAAGACAAGTAGATTTAAGTGCCAAATTGTGTGGTGCTAAGAAAGGGAGTATGGGTTTCAGAGACCAAGAAGAAATGGCAGCTAGACTAACTAGAGAAAGCTGCCTATAAAAACTCTGGGAATGGATCTTTAAGGAAGGTGAAGTAACAAGCTACTCAAGGGACAGATTCAAATGAAGCATGTTTAAACCACCCTAGCCTCATTCCCTTCTGAACCAATAATCATCCTTCCAGAAGACATTCTGAGCAGACAATGCAGCTAGGTTCCAACCCCTGAGATGAGACTTGACATCACGTCTAAGGTTGGACGCAGTGTAAAGAGAACTTCACCAGAAGTCTTCAGATCTGAGTTCCAGTCCTGGCACCACAATTGACTAACTGGGATGGCAGGACATTGAGTGCTCCTGGTAAAGAGAATCAAGTGCATTCCCTACAGAAACTGCAAAGGACCTTTGAGACTAATGAGACTTAGGAGTTGGTATGAAATCCCACAAGATTTATTTTTATCCTCTCAGATGTATGCAGAAGATAAGATAATGAGCCCCTGCTAGAGTGCATTCTCTCTGACAAGGTGGCTTTTCCTGGGAGCCCTTAGGACTGTCCCAGGAGCTGATTCATGGTTCTGGGACAATCATTGTTCTCACTGAATCCCTCCCACAGCACCATCCCCAAAAGCATTTTAAATATCTTGCTGGTTCCCTTAGTAAGAAGCCTAAAATCTATCAGCTACAATCTTAGCTGCCTTCTACAAAATGCTTCCATGGCCTTAGATTAATTTGATTCTAAACCAACACGAATCCAACTGGATTATTCCACCAGGTAATTAAGATGCAATTGTGACTTTGGTCATGTTCAGTGGATACTGGCTGTAGAGTAATGTTCACAGTGGAGAGATTGAGACCATTGTCATCAGAACTTATTTATTGTACCATGTCCAGACTAGGATTTCAGCTGTTGTATGAAATACACAACTGAGACTGGTTCATTTTGAGGAGGGGAGGCTGGATCTACAGCTATAATCTCTTTGGGCTTATGTGTCACTAGGTAAATCTTAGAAAAAGTAAACAGTTTCATGGGGCATGGGTGAGGACTACACTGTAGAACTTGGACCAGAGACTTTGCTCTAAATTTCTGAAGGGTACCCCCAGGTAAGAATGTCTCTCTTTTTCCACACCCTCTAGAAATATCATATTTTTCCACATTACCTATTTTAATTGAAACATAAAACATATTACACATTGTAATGTTAACCCATAAGAGTCCCTAGGTCTTCTTAAAATGTCTACTGGCTATAAACCTTTGCTTTCCCTCTTGTAAAATGTTCTGGGTTCGGGGAGTCTGGTGCTTCCCTTTACTCTGGGCCCAATCCAAGCTGCTGGTACCCCAAGCCCATTCTTAAATAAGGTCATATAAAACTGTGTGTCACCAGCCTGCTCCTGAAATTTTTCCTTCTGGGAAATATTCTGGAAATTGCTTTTCTGGAAAGTAAGCACATTCTACCACATTAGACAAAGATCCATTCCGAGTTTTCAAAACTTATTATTATGTTCCTATTGTATTATTGAGAAAATTGAGATTCTAATTGGCAAGCAATTTTTCCAAGAGGTTTGCCAGAAAGGGATATGGCTCAACTAAGTGTATCTTAACCCAAAAAGTAGGAAGAAGAAGAAAAGACATGGGCAACTAAAAAATTCCAAAATCAAACTTAATCCTCTTCTCCCATGGAAGTTGAGTATTTGCTTAACAGTCTTAGAGGTGCTATGATTTTGAAGTTGAGACTTGGGTCTGAAAAAAGGGTAATTCTCTTCCCGTAAAGAGGAAATCATGATGTGGTGAAAAGAGAACAGAATTTGGAGTTAGAAAGTTGCAGATTAAAATATTGATTCTTGGCAATATTTGATTCTTGATTGTTTCTTCCTGGGTTTGTGGCAAGTTGGGAAACTTTCTTGATCTCCCTGAGCCTCACTTTTCTCATCCATAAATCAGTCATAGCTATATACAACTTGCGGGGCTCCTGGAGGGATTAGAGCTAATGTATGAGGTGGTCCTGGCATGTAAGTGGAACAAATCCAGTTGGCTACATCTGTCCCCTTGTGACTTGCCACCTAATTTCTGGTTGTGTGCATTGAACAATCTTGTCCTAAAATCAGAGAGAATTGCAGAAATTCACCATGAGATGGACAGAAAATGGGCTATGCCAATTTCAGAATTGGATGTTTAGAAAGATGTTGAAATTAACCAAGTGTAGTCATTATTTGAAAGTAGAAATGATATGATTGTTGAAAGAGAGATTTCTTTGATTCTGTACGTTTTAAAATTACAGTAAAATACAGAGAGGCAGCAAAACAAATTCACAGCAAAGAGCACAGAATTTTCCATCAGACTGTTAACATTTGGGACCCGGATTCTCCACTTATTAAACTGGGTGACCTTAGACAAATTCATCTCCCAGTTGTTCAAACTCCTCATTGGTAAAAAATAAGATAAAAATATCTGCTTGAAGGCCTGTTTCCAGGATTGAATAAGAAAATACATGCAAAGCCTCAAAGGCTTTAGTGCAATGATTAGATAAAAGGCACTGAGAACATTCCAAGGAAGAGCATAACGAAATCAGAAATAACAAACTAGATTTACACAGTTAACATGGACCAGTCATAAAAGTATAGTAAGAGTGTAAAAAGAGAGAAACAAAATTAGCTTTGTAGCACAAGGTCATATATGTAAATTCTACATCACTAAACTCACTATATTTTTAAACATACACATATTTCTAGACAGACATAAAAAGAATAAATGTGGAAGGACACATATTTTGCACACACTAGAGTGGACACATATGAGGAGCAGGGGAAGGAGTTGGGATAGAGAGAGAAGGAAGGAAAATAATAAAATAAAATGAAGCAGGGCCTTGCCCTGATCGATAATGGTATTTTATCCGGAACTGAGGAGTATGATTAACTCAATTTTGGACTCATATATATATGTCTATATATTATGTTTAAGTAACTGTAAATCACTTGAAATAGCACCTACTTGTTTTATAAACTCAATAATGAGTAGCTAAAGAGTATGCATCTTTCTAATAATTCAGATATTAGCAAAATCCTTTCAAGAGTCTCATTTAGCCCATATACCTAGCCATACAACCTTAGGACTGTGAGAGATGAAAGTACTTTAATAGTCATATAATCAAGTCCCACTATTTTTCAGGACAGAAAGTAAAGCCCAAGGAGGGGAAGGGAAACTTTGAAGTTTACTCTGCTGGTTAGTATCTGTCCTAGAGATGGTAACCATTGAGCTTGACCATAGCAAGCGGGCCTTCCAAAGAAGCTAACTCATCCCCACTGTGCTGATGGTGTGGGGATGGAGGGAACAACACTAAGATGCCACCTTTTATATATGTCAGCATCTTCCTCTCATTAGGGACCCCTGATTAGAGTGAGAGGAGGCTGCTGAACCAAATTAAAGTGGTAAAGATTAGAGAGAAAGATATTAGTTATATTTTTTATTACTGAAATATAACTGACATATAACATTGTGTAAGTTTAATGTGTACAACATGTTAGTTTGATGCATTTACATACTGCAATATGATTACCACCATAGCTTTAGCTAACACCTGCAACAGGTCCCATAAATATCATGTCTTCTTTGTGGTGAAAATGGTTAAGAACTAGTCCCTTAGCAACTTTGAATTTTGTAATACAATATTGATGACTGTAATAAGTGTGCTGTGCATCAGATCTCCCAAACTTATCTAATAGTTACAACTTTGTACCATTAAACAACCTCTTTCAATACCACCTGACTAGGCAATTTTTGACAACATGGTGAATAATTATATATATATATGTATATTTATATAATTATAATTGTGTAATAAGAAAAATATATCAATGGGTAATATGAGGGAATGAACATAAAGAGCACATTCATCATCTTCCAACTTCTGAAAGACTTTCATGAAAAGAAGGGATTAAAATTGTGTTTGAAAGAGGTAAAACCAAAGCCAATGGGTGGAAGACAAAGAGAGAGAATCCAGATAAAAAAGAGAATAAACAGGTAGATATAACTACCAATGGAGGCTCATCCAGCTGGATAGACATGGAAGGTATGTAATTGAGGAGACTCCAGCAACCGATGGGGATTAGAACAGATGCTAACTAGATGCTTTCCAAATCTGAGAGTCTGTGTGTCTCTTATCTTCACAGAAATTTCCAAATTTAAACCAGAGGTGATTTGAATCAGAAACATCAGCCCATAGAAGCTCCAGAAAATGCAGGAGAAGAACCTAGGTACCCACGAAGAATCAGCAAGTTACAAGATTTCTCAAAAACAAGCTCTATAATTTGGCCCAGAAATATAAACCTAACTTCTACCCAGAGAATAAGAATTGGCCCTTCAAATTCTGGGATTTTTAAAATTTCATCCTCATCCTCAGATCAATAGTCCACATTGAATCCATGGCCAAGAATAATCTCACCACGGTAACTGAATTCATTCTCATGGGCTTTACTGACTACCCCAAGTTGGAGATTCCCCTATTTGTGATGTTTCTAAGTTTCTATCTGGTCACCCTTCTAGGGAATGTGGGGATGATCATTCTGATCCAAGTGGATGTCCAACTCCACACCCCAATGTACTTCTTCCTGAGCCACCTCTCCCTCCTGGATGCCTGCTACATCTCAGTCATCATCCCTCAGATCCTGGTCACACTGGCCAAAGGAAAGATGGTCATCTCCTATGGCCAATGTGCTGCTCAGTTCTTTTTCTTCACCATTTGTGCAGCTACTGAGTGCTTCCTACTGGCAGTGATGGCCTATGACCGCTATGTTGCTATTAGCAAGCCACTGCTCTACACTGTGGCCATAAATCCCAGAATCTGCTGGAGTTTGGTGGTGGTAGCCTATGTCTGTGGGATGTTGGGGGCCATCTTGCGTACCACATGCACATTCACCCTCCCCTTTTGTGACAACAATCAGATCAGCTTCTTCTTCTGTGACCTCCCACCCCTGTTGAAACTTGCCTGCAATGATACAACAAGCACTGAGATTGTCATTGTCTTCTTCGGAAACTTTGTGATTTTGGCCAATGCCTTGGTCATCCTGATTTCCAAGGCCATTTGGAGGGTGAAGTCTTCATGTGGCAGGACCAAGACTTTCTCCACATGTGCCTCTCACCTCACTGCTGTGGCCCTTTTCTTTGGGACCCTCATATTCATGTATCTGAGGAGTGGATCAGGCAAATCCCCAGAGGAAGACAAGGTTGTATCTGTGTTCTACACTGTGTTCATCCCCATGCTGAACCCGCTGATCTATAGCCTGAGAAACAAGGATGTGAAAGTTGCCTTCAGAAAGGTCACTGGTAGATTCCAGGGGTCCAAGAGCATGTAGGTCCAAGTGAGAAGACCTTCCTTCTTGGTCTATTTTCTTCCCATATCAATATATTTAGTAGGCACCAGTTTGCAACTCTTACCCACAAACAGAAAAGATAGGCAGGTGCCTCCAGGCACACAGGAAAAACCACAAATGTGGTAAAATTTGTCTCCAGAAGTTCAATAGTACTTTATTCTTCTCCCTCTCCCCCTCCAATCCATTCTTTGGCACCCAAAATTCTTGTGCTACACTCTGACAACATAACTTATATAATCTTGAAGACACTTGACAATACCTAATATCTACGTTTGTTTTTATCCCCAACCCCTGTAGAATGTAACTTCCATGGAAGCAAAGACTGCTATTTTTAGTGCATCTCAACTCACAGTAGGCATTCAATAAACATCTCTTGAAAAAACATAAAGAGGATATAAATGAATAGGATTTCCATTTCTTGAAATACAGGGGACCAGGAGTTTTAATAAAGGTTTTCCCTGAAAAACAAGTGAAAAATAGTTAAAAGATGAGGACATATTAAGAAATCCAAGGCTAAAATCAAAGGGAAACTCAAAACCCTAACAAGTATGCAGAGTATTGAAGCTGTTTGCCAGTGAGAGCATCTCCCTAAGAAGATATTTTTGTTGGTGGTGGTACCATCAAGTCAATTCCAGCTCCCACCTACCTTATAAACAGTAGAATGGAACCCTGCCTGTATTTTTTGCATCATCTTCTCACCTTCTGGTACTCTGTAAGACAATGCTCCGCTTCTATTCATAGGGTTTGCATAGCCAATTTTTTTGGAATTGGGTGGCCAATTCCTTTTTCCTAGTTTGTCTTAGTCTGGAAGCTCTGTTGAAACCTGTCCACCAAGTGTGACCCTGTTGGTATTTGAAATACTGGTGGCATAGTTTTCAACATAACAACAACATGCAGCCACCACAGTATGACAACCGACGCACAGGTGATGTAGTTCCATGACCCAGGAAACAAACTTAGGGTGTGGCAGTGAGAGCACTCACTCTTAACCACTAGACCACCAGGGTTGGCATGAGGCTATATTAGGTGTCTATTGCTGTTAACTTGGTAGCTTAATGCAGCAAATATTTACTATAACATAGTATCTGTGGGGCAGGATTAGTTAGTTAGATGTCTCTGGCTCATGGTCTCTCACAAAGCTGTAATTAAGATGTTGGTCAAGGATACAGTTATCTTGAGGTTGGCTAAGGGGAGATCCACTCCCAATCACTCACATGGCTGACTGTTGGTAAGCCTCAGGTTCCTCCCATTTCTTGACCAAATATATCAGTTACTTGCTACATGGTCCTCTCCACAGGGCAACTCACACCATGATGACTGACTTTCATCAGAGCAGCTGCCCAAGACAAACACCACAGTCTTTTTGAAACCTAATCTCGGAAGTAATATGCCATCACATTTTATTTACTAATGGTGAGTCACTAAATCTAGGCCATACTCAAGGGTAATCATGATAACTTGGGGACAGAAGATGTCCCCAAATTTTCTGAAGTGTGGAAATTCTCAAATATATATATATATATATATATATATATATATACACACACACACATATATATTTATAAACATCAGTGATTTAATATCTTTTGAATCTCCACTGAACAGAAATTGATACAGATCTACCTAAGTTGGAAAACATTTATTAGGATATGTGGTGTTTCTCATTGCTATACACAGGACACACATGCCTATAACTCTAAGTTTATATCAATCCAGGAGACATGACACCTCCCTTCCATTCATTCAGTCCATTCGTTAAGGCTTTACTTTTCCTTTTCATTATTTTATTGATTACCACTCATGTAGAGGAAGGCTATTGATTATTATTTGTGTAGGTGCTTTATTAGGAAGCTTTGCTGAACTCTAACAGTTGTCACTTCATTATTTTGGAAAGTCGTTTTAAACAAAATTTTATGAGCATTTGTATTTTTTAAAGTTATGTGGTATTTCATATCCTTAAATATGATGGAGAAAATTTGTATCCTGAACTCTGCTGTCCTCTTAGCATTATATCCTGAGCATTTTTCATCTTAAGAGTCATATGAGGTCACATTTGTATTCATCTTTTACTCCATCTCAATATTTCCTAGAACTCCTGCCCATTTGACAGAGATGTCTAGCATTGATCACCATTTTTGCACTGCCAACCTGCTCTACAGTAAATGAGACAGTGCCACAGTAAATTAGCTCCCGTCCCAACATGCTAAACTCTCAAATCACTCCCATCTTCCACTTTCATCCACCAATACAGCCAGATGGAAATGATCTCCTCATCTATTACTCTGTACGTCTGACACCATCACCTACCACCAGTGATGTGATGCTGCCCACCAGGAAGACCCTTCATCCTCTTATGCTGAGTTCTACACAGACCTACTCCCAACCCAGCCCAGCCAAGGACAGTTTACACCCCTGAACCTCTGTGGAGGTCTGAGTTTGAATCTCTTATCTCAGGGGAAATTCTTCAGCTTGCTGTGTAGATCAGGGGCCCTTCTCAACTCCACCCATGCAACATCCAAGAACTAAAAGCAAATGTATGCATTGAGAAATGCTTACATTTGAATCCCAACTCCTCAATTCAAAATATTCTATTACTCCTAAATAATTTTGGACACGTTGACATTTTAAATGTAATTACTATAAAATTACAGTACCATGACCATAGGTCTTTGTAGCTGTTAATGATTATTTCCTTGAGATAAACTCTTAGAAGCAGAACTATGGAGAGAAGGACATTTTCATTTTTAAGGGCCTTCATACAAATTAATAAAACTGACTTCAAGGTTCTCCCAAGAACTCCGCAGTGTAATCCCAGCACCTCTTCCATAGTAGATATTATAATCTTCCTTTAAATACTTGTGATTATGAAAATAAAAAGTTATAGCTATCTCACAGCTGCATAAATTGTGATTTTTTTATTTCTTGTGATGTTAAATATTTTTCACATATTTATTTAGCCACTTCTATTTCTTCCCTTGTCACTTTAGCATACAAATTCTTTGCCTATTTTTCTAATAAGATATTTGACTTTTCTGATTGAACTATCGAAACATTAAGGATCTCTCTTTTCATTTGTTTGCCAAATATTTATTGAATCCCTAGTATATGCCAGGAACTGTTCTGGGCACTGGAGATATAGCAGTGAACAAAACAGACAAATTTCCTGCCCTCAAAAATAGTGTTATAAAGAAATAGAGCCAGGGCATGAGATAGGAACTGTCTGGGGTAGTGGAAGAGAAAGGGGACTCCTAGAAGTCAGAAAATGTCTCTCTGATGTGGCATTTACCATGGGACATGCATGGAAAGAGGATATAAGAGTATCCTCTTGTGTGGAAAGCATTCCAGACAGAGGGAACAGCAAGTGCAAAGCCCTTGAGGCAGGAATCAGCTGAGCTCTCAATGAACAGGTACAAGGGCAGTAGGAGATAAAGAAGGAAGGTGGGCGGGGGCCAGATCACATAAGATCTCAGGCCAGAGTAAGAAATTAAGTTTTTCCCCTCAATGTGACTGGAAGCCAATAGAAGGTTTTTAATAGGGCAGTCAAAGAATCTGATGTAAGTTTTAAACGATTTCTCCAGGTTATATGAGGGATATGGATTATAGGGAGGCAAGAAAATGTGGGGTATACACACACACACACACACACACACATACAATTGAACATTATTCAGCCATAAGAAAGAAGGAAATTTTGCTGTTTGTGACATGGATGGAGCTTGAGGGCATGATGCTAAGTGAGATAAGTCATACAGAGAAAGACATATACTGTATCATCTTACTTATATGTGGAATCTAACCTTCTCTCTATTCTGTCCCATTGGTCTATGACACTATTTTTATGCCCATATCATGCTGTTTTATTATTATTGCTTTGTAATATAGTTCAAAATCAGGAAGTGAGATGTCTCCAGCTTTGCTCTTCTTTCTCAAGCTTTGGCTATTTGAGGTCTCTTGTGGCTCCATACAAATTCTAGGATGTTTATTCTTTTTTTGTGAAAAATGCCATTGGAATTTTGGTTTGGAATTGCATTGAAGCCAGTCTTCCTTGGTCCACTTCTTAAAACTTCTCTTGGCTATGTCTACCCAATAGTAGCATCAGAAACCCCAGATATAAATATTCAAAAGTCTATCAGGAAGAAACAGCATCCTTAGGTATCCTAGTTACCAGATCAATACAGCCACCCAAAGCTGCTGTGAGTGTTGGGTGCTAATGGCTCACAGTTACGGGCTTCTCTGGAGTACTGCCTCAGCCAAGGGATCTAATTCTCCCAGAAATACTTAGGGGGTCACATCCCACCTCTTGGGGGCAGCCCACAGTCAATGGGTAATCAATATGGACTTCAAAAGTCCAAATCCCTTGTCTAGAGGCAGAAGTGAGTGAGAGGTATAATTCACACTCCAGAATTCCCCTAAGGATCAGGCCAAAGCTAGACTCCAACAGAAACTATGTCTTTGCTTATCTCCTTCCTACCTCCTTCGCTCCATTACAGATTTCTTCTGTGATCACTTCCTCAGTGAAACACGGGCCCAAAAATCTGTCAGGTCTTTCTTTTCTTTTCTTTTTCTTTTTTTTTTTTTTTGCTGAGATAGATTAGCTCTGAGCTAATGTCTGTGGCAAACTTCCCCATTTTTTTTTTTTTTTTGCTTGAGGAATATTAAGCCTGAGATAACGTCCTTGCCAATCTTCCTCTACTTTATATGTCAGAAATCACCACAGCCAGGCTGAAGAGTGCTGTAGGTTCATGCCTGGATCTGAACCCGAACCCAGGCCACTGAAGCAAAACATGCTGAACTTAACCACTGTGCTATGGGGCCGGTCATTCAGGTCATTTTTTAAGGAACCAAACCTAAGACATAACTGTTCCCATAAATCCAAAAAAAGTTCTCAGTTTAATATTAACAAAAACAGTAATCATCATGTGATACATCAAAGCACTCTAGATCCCCTCAATCTGTCACAAGGAGACAAAGATAATGAATTATATACAATCACCCACTTCCATAAGCTCCTAGGGAACATTAAATGGAACATTATCATTACTGGCATATTCTCCCTGCTTTTTCTCTACTTTGTCCCAATTATCACTCCACCGTATAGCATTCCAGAAAACATTTGCAATACAGTACATATACCCTTACCACAAAGCTATTTCAATAGGTATTTAATTACAGGAAATGATGATAAATATTGTCCAAAAATGCACAACAAGATAGAATATCCTGTGCTGCTGGAAGTCCTGGTCTGTGGCTGCTGCCTTTTTTGTGGCATAGTCTTGTATCATCTGGAATGTGTAATTGCAAAAGCCACCCTGGCTAGGCTAAATGCTTGCTAATTATCAAAGGGATTTATTCTAGTCACGTTACTTTGCAGTGAATGGGGCACATGCCTCTCTGAGACCCCTCCTACTGAAAGAGTTCTGATCCTCCATTAATGAGTAGATGAAACAGTACAGGGCAGAGAAGTGATTCTACTGAACCAGAACACAAGTTATTGTAAGAAAGCAAAGGTAAATTCTCCAGAAACCTACAATCTAGCTGGGGAGATGAGACTAACCACTTAGGAAAAGCCACAAACAATGAAAAACAAGCGGAATTAAGTGTCGCATTGTGTGGTGCTAACAAAGGGAGTGTGAGTTTCAGAGACCAAGAAGAAATGGTAACTAGAATAACTAGTTGAATAACTAGAATAACTAGAGAAAGCTGTGTGTAAAACCTCTGGGAATGGGTCTTCAAGGACTGTAAATCACCAAGCTACTCAGGGTACAGATTCAAATGAAGCATGTTTAGATCTCTCTAGCCTCATTCCCTCCTGAACCAATAATCATCCTTCCTGATGAGATTCTGAGTAGACAATGTAGCTCAGTTTCAGCCCCTGAGATGAGACTTGACATCACATCTGAGGATGGACACAGTGTAAAGAGAACTTCACCATGAGTCTTCGGATCTGGGTTCTAGTCCTGGCACCACAACTGGCTAACTGGGACAGTAAGACATTGAGGGCCCCTGGAAGAAAGGAACCAAGTGCATTCCCTACAGAAATGAGCAAATGAGCTTTGAGACTAACAAGACTTAGGAGTTGCTATGAAATCCCACAAGAGTTGTTTTTATCCTCTCAGATGTATGCAGAAGATGAGATAATGAGCCCCAGCTACAGTGTGTTCTCCCTGATAAGACGGCTTTTCCTGGGAGCCCTGGGGGGCTGTCCTGGGAGCTGATTCTTCATTCAGGGGTGATCTTTGTGCTCACTGCATCCCTCCTACAAAACCATCCCCCAAAGCATTTTAAATATCCAGCTGGTTTGCTTAGGAAAGAAGAAACCTCAAATCTGTCAGCTACATTCATCTATTTGAGCAATGCTAGGTGCCTTCTACAGAATGCTTTAATGGCCTTAGATTAGTTTGATTCCAAACCAAGATGAACCCAACTGGATTATTCTACCAGATAATTAAGATATAATTGTGACTTTGGTCATTTTGAGAGGACACTGGCTCTGAAGCAATGTTCACACAAACTACAGAAGGTGAAACTGGCAGAGAATCAGACCATTTTTGTCAGAACTTGTCATTTAATGGATCATGTCCAGACTGGGATTTCAACTCTTGTATGAAATAGACAAGTAAGACTGGGTCATGTTTTAGGGAGTGTGGGGGGGGGTCTACAGCTGTAATCTCTTTGGGCTTGTGTATCACTAGGTAAAGCTTAGAACATGTAAACAGTTTCTCGGGGTAGGGGCGAGGACTACACTGCAGAGCTTAGACAAAAGTCTTCACTGTAAATTACTGCATTTCCTGTAATGATGCTGGAGGTGGGATTAATCCTATGTACTAGAGCTTTGGCTTCAGAATAAGACAGACCTGAGTTAGAATCTGGACATTTTCACTGACTAGTAACGTGACCTTGGAAAAATTACTTCACCATTCATAGTCATAGTCTCCTCCAGGACAAAATAATACCTCTATCATAATGTAAGGTGAGAATTATATGAAATAATGTGTGTATAATGTTTAACCTCCTGATTGGCACTCACCAGATGCTCAATAGATTGCTAACAGTATTAACAAAAGGAGCACAACATAGTGGCTCAGCACCCAATTCTGAGGTCAGGGAGACCAGGGTTAAGACTTAAATATCTTCTCTTTCTTGCTATGAAACCTCAGGCAAAATACATAATGTTTCAAAGCTTCAGTTTCCTCAACAGGAATATAAATATTCTTCTCTCATAATGTTGTTGTCAAGTTGACATGAGTAAAGAATTTACAGTGCTTAGCATGGTACCTGATTCAGGGTAAGAGCTCGGTAAATGTTGACAATAATCCTTTAAGGCAGCAATCCAAGTAAGGTGAGAGTTAACTGTGAGAGAGTTAACTGTGTTGCGCTCCTTCATTCTCCCCAGTGGACCCAACATTCAGAAGCAACAGAAAGAAAAGTTTCAGAGAAGGTACCAAGATAAAGCAAGCACAAGGTAAGGGGCCATCTCTTCTCTGAAGGGTGTCCCCTAGTAAAACTGTCTCTCTTTCTCCACCCCCTCCAGAAATCTCATATTTTTCTACATTGCATACAATAATCAAAATGTATTAAAAGTAATAATGTTAACCTGTAAGAGTCCCTAGGCATTCTTAAAATGTCTACTGGCCATAAACCTTTGCTTTCCCTCTTGTACAATTTTCTACGTTCAGGGAGTCTGTTGCTGCCCTCTACTCTGGGCACAACCCAGGCTGCTGGTACCCCAAACCCCTACTTAAATAAGATCATATAAAACTGGGTGTCACCAGCCTGCTTCTGAATTTTTTCCTTCTGGGAAATATTCTGGAAGTTATTTTTCTGAAATGTAAGCACACTCTACCACATTAGACAAAAATCCATTCAATGTTTTCAAAAATCCTTATTATGTTCCCATTTTGTTATTGATAAAATTGAGATTCTCATTGGTTAAGCAATTTTCCCAGGAGCATACAAAAGGAGGGATATGGTCCAATTATATGTATCTTAACACAAAATGTTTGGAGAAGAAGAAAAGACATGGACCACCAAAAAACTCTAAAATCGAAGAATCTTCTTCTCTCAAGGAAGTTGAGTATTTGCATAATAGTCTTAGAGGTGCTATGACTTTAGAAGTTGAGACTTGAGTCTGCTGAAGGGTGATTCTCTTTCCCTAAAGAGGATATCATGATGTGGTAAAAAAGGGAAAAAATTTAGAGTTAGAAAGTCCCAAGATCAAATATTGATTCTGTTTCTTCCTGGGTGTGTGGCAAGTTGGGCAACTTCCTTACTCTCTCTAAGCCTCACTTTGCTCATCCACAAAATTGTCATGGCTATACCCTACTTGTGTGGTTGAGGGAAGATTAGAGCTAATGTATGAAATGGGCCGGCATGCATGTGGCACAAACCCAGTGTGGCTGCATCTGTACCCCAATTACCTGTCACTTAATTTCTGGTTGTGTTCATTGTATGCTCTTGTCCCTAAATCAGAGGGAACTCTGGGAATTACTATGAGATGAACAGAAAATGTACTGAGAAAATTTCAGAATTAGATGTTGAAAAACATGCTGAAATTAGCTAGGTTTTCTCATGATTTGAAAGTAAGAATGATCTGATTAGCCTAAGAACTTCAGGGATATTTCTTTGATTCCATAAATCACAAAGATGCAGTAAAAGGCAAGTAGGCAGCAAAATAAATTTATAGCAAAGAGCACAGAATTTGCCATAAAACCATTAGCATTTGGAACCCATACTTCACTTTTTGAAATGGTTGACCCTAGATAAATTCATCTCCCTGATGTTCAAATTCTTCATTGGTAGAAAATAATATAAGAATATCTGCTTGAAAGGCTGTTTTTAGGATTGAAGAAGAAAATATATGCAAAACCTCAAAATTTTTAGAGCAATGATTAGGTAAAATGCACTGTGAACATTCCAAAGAAAATCATAACAAAATCAGAAATAACAGTCTAGATTTACCTACTTACCATGGACAAGTCATAAAAGTATAGTATGAGTGTAAAAAGAGAGAAACAAAATGGGCTTTGTAGCACAAGATCATGTATGTCAATTTTACGATACTAAAATCAGTGTATTTTTTAAAGATACACATATTTCTAGATAGATATAAAATAGATAAACATGGAAGGATATATATTTTGCATACATTAGAGTGAACACCTATGAGGAGCAGGGGTAGGAGTGGGGTTGAAGAGAGGAGGGAAAAATAAATAAAATGAAGAAGGGCCTCGTCCTGATCAATAATGATGTTTCATCAGGAGCCAAGGAGTATGACTAACTCAAGTTTTGACTCAAGATCCCATATATTATGTTTAAGTAACTATAAATCTCTTGAAATAGTGTCTACATGCTTTATGTAGTGAGTAATGAGTAGCTAAAGAGTATGCATGTTTGTAGTAACACAGATATTAGGAAAATCCTTTCAAGAGCCTCATCTACCCCACATACCTAAACATAAAGTCTAGGATTGTGAGTGACAAAAGAATTTTATGATCACATAGTATAGCCCCACCATTTTACAGAACAGAAAGTAAAGCCCAAGGAGGGGAAGAGAACCTTTGAAGCTTACTCAGCTAGTTACTATCTGTCCTAGAGATGGTAACCATGGAGCTTGACCATAGCAAGAAGGTCTTCCAAAGCAGCTAACTCATCACAAGACTGTACTGCTGGAGTGAGGTGGAGGGAACAGTGCTAAGAGGACACGTTTTATATATGTCAGTATCTTCTTCCAACTAGTGAGCCCTGATTAGACCTGGAGCAGGCTCCTGACCCAAATTAAAGTGGTAGAGATAAAAGTGAAGACAAAGAGTTTTATCTTTTTTTTTTACTGAGATATAATTGACATATAACATTGTGTAAGTTTAAGGTATACAATGTATTGGTTTGATAGATTTCTATATTGCAATATGATTACCACCATAGCATTAGCTAACATCTCCATCAGATCCCATAATTACCATGTCTTCTTTGTGGTGATAACGATTAAGAGCCAGTCTCTTAGCAAATTTGAAGTTTATAATACAGCACTGTTGAACATAATCACTATGCTGTGCATTAGATCTCCAAAACTTAACACTACTAGTTACAAATTTGTACCCTTAAACAGGCTCTTTTTTTTTTAAAGATTTTATTATTTTACTTTTTCTCCCCAAAGCCCCCCGGTACATAGTTGTGTATTCTTCGTTGTGGGTCCTTCTAGTTGTGGCATATGGGACGCTGCCTCAGCGTGGTTTGATGAGCAGTGCCATGTCCGCACCCAGGATTCGAACCAACAAAACACTGGGCCACCTGCAGTGGAGCACGCAAACCCAACCACTCGGCCACGGGTCCAGCCCCTTAAACAGGCTCTTTTAATACCATCTGACTAGACAACTTTTGACCAGATGCATAGATAATTATAATTATTTATAATAAGAAAGAATATATAAATAGTTAATAAGAGGGAATAGTCAATATAAAGAGCAGATTCATCATCATCCAACTTCTGAAAGACTTTCATGGGAAGAATGGATTAAAATTGTGTCTGGAAGAGATGAAACTAAAGCCAATGGATGGAAGATAAAGAGAGAGAATCCTTATTCAAAGGGGAATTAACATGTAGAACTGTCACCTGTGGAGCCTCATATAGCTCTCTGTGATACACACAGAGAGTATGCAATTGAGGAGACTCCAGCATCCAACGGGGATTACAACAGATGCTGACTAGATTCCTTCCAAATTGAGAATCTGCGTGTCTCTTATCTTCACAGAAATTTCAAAATATAAACCAGAATTTATTTGAATCAGAAACATCAGCCCATAGAAGCTCCAGAAAATGCAGAAGACCATAGATGACCAAGGAGAATGAGCCAGGTACAGAATTACTCAAAAACAAGCTCTATAATTTGGCCCAGAAGTATAAACCTAACTTCTACCATAGAGAGTAAGAATCAGCCATTCAATTCTGGGATTTTTAAAAACTTCATTCTCATCCTCGGCTCAATAGCCCACATTGAATCCATGGCCAAGAATAATCTCACCATGGTAACTGAATTCATTCTCATGGGCTTTACTGACTACCCCAAGTTGGAAGTTCCCCTGTTCCTGGTGTTTCTGAGTATCTATCTGGTCACCCTTTTGGGGAATGCAGGGATGATCATCCTGATCCAAATGGATGTCCAACTCCACACCCCAATGTACTTCTTCCTGAGCCACCTCTCCCTCCTGGATGCCTGCTACACCTCAGTCATCACCCCTCAGATCCTGGCCACACTGCCCACAGGTAAGACAATCATTTCATATGGCCAATGTGCTGCCCAGTTCTTTTTCTTCACCTGTTGTGCAGGTACTGAGTGTTTTCTTCTTTCAGTGATGGCTTACGACCGCTATGTTGCTATTAGTAAGCCACTTCTCTACACTGTGGCCATAAATCCCAGAATCTGCTGGATCTTAGTGGTAGGAGCCTATGTTTGTGGGATGTCAGGTGCCATCCTGCGCACCGCATGCATCTTCACCCTCCCCTTCTGTGACAACAATCAGATCAACTTCTTCTTCTGTGATGTTCCACCTTTGCTGAAACTCACCTGCAGTGACACAACAAACACTGAGATTGTCCTTGTCCTGTTTGGAAACTTGATGCTTTTGAGCAATGCCATGGTCATCCTGATTTCCTACCTGCTCATCATCAAGGCCATCTGGAGGGTGAAGTCTTCAGGTGGCAGGACCAAGACTTTCTCCACATGTGCCTCTCACCTCACTGCTGTGGCCCTTTTCTTTGGGACCCTCATATTCATGTATCTGAGGAGTGGATCAGGCAAATCCCCAGAGGAAGACAAGGTTGTGTCTGTGTTCTACACTGTGTTCATCCCCATGCTGAACCCGCTGATCTATAGCCTGAGAAACAAGGATGTGAAAGTTGCCTTCAGAAAGGTCACTGGTAGATTCTAGGAGTCCCAGAGCATGTAGATCTAGGATAGAGGACCTCCCTTCTTGGTCCATTTTCTTGCCATGCCAATATATCTAGTAGGCACCATCACTATATGCAACACATACCCACAAACAGAGAGAAGGTAGATAGGTGCCACCAGGTACACAAGAAAAACTGCAAATATGGTAAAAAGTTGTCTCTAGCAATCCATAGTACTTTGTTCTTCTCCTCTTTCCCACCTCTAATCCATTCTTTTACACCCAAAATTTCCTGCTACACTCTGACATTGTTACTTATAGAATCTTCCAAGACACTTAACAATACTTGATATCTATGTTTGTTTTTTATCCCCGCCCCCAGCAGAATGTAAGTTCCATGTAAGCAAACACTATATGCTATTTTAGTGCACCTCATGATTCACAGTAGGCCTTCAATAAATATCTCTTGAAAGATGGAAAGAAGATATAAATGAATAGGACTTCCGTTTCTGAAAATACAATGGACCAGAATTTTCTAATTAACCTTGCCTCTGAAAAAAAAAGTGAAAAATAAATAAAAAGTGAAAAGATTCTAAGAAATCCAAAGGTAAAATGCAAAGGAAGCTCATAACCCTAAGAAGTAAACAGAGCACAGAAGCCATTTCCCATTGAGGGCATCTCCCTATGAGGATATTTTTATTGGTGGTGGTACCATCTAGTCGATTCCAACTTCTAGCAACCTTGTGTATAGCAGAGAAAAACTCTGCATCTGTTTTTTTTGTGCCAGCCTCTCAACTTTTGATGCTATATCAGACAATGCTATTCATATGATTTTCATAGCCAATTTTTTTGGAAGTGGGTGGCCTGGTCCATCTTCCTAGTCTGGAAGCTCTGTTGAACCCTGTCCACTATTGGTGACCCTGCTGGCATTTGAATTACTAGTGGCATAGCTTTCAGCATCACAGCAACATGCAGCCACCATAGCCCAACAACAGACAGACAAGTGGCATGGTTCCTTAACCCAGGAAAAAAACCTGGGTCGTGGCTATGAGAGCACTGTATCTTAACCACTGGACCACCAGGTCTGGTGTGAGGATATGTTAGTTGTCTATTAGTGTTAACTTGGTAGCTTAAAGCAGGAAATATTTACTATAAAACAGTTTCTGTGGCTCAGGAGTCCCAGCACAGGTTAGTTAGATTCTCTGGCTCAGAGTCTTTCACCAAGCTGTAACTAGGATATTGGCCAGTGATACATTCATCTTGATATTGACTGAAGGGAGATCAACTCTCAAGATCACTCACATGACTGGTTGTTGGAAAGCCTCAGATCCTTTCCAGCTGTTGGCCAAGGCCAAATATGTCAGCTTGTTCCTACATCGTTCTCTCCACAGGGCAACTTACAATGTGATGGCTGACTTTCTTTCTTCAGAGAAGGTTCCTAAGACAGTCACCACAGTCTTTGTGAAACCTAGTCTTGGAAGTAATATCCTATCACATTTTGTTTACTAAACGTTAGTCACTAAATACAGGCCATACTCGGAGAGAAGAATACTCATCACAGACATGAAATCCAGAAGTCAAGAATCTTAGGGGCTGCCTACCACTATCTACACTCTCGCCCTAAATGATTCATGTTATTCAGCTAGAGCTGGTTATAAAGCTAAACTACTTTTCCCAGCCTCCTTTGCAGCTAAGTATGGACAAGTGGCTGAGATTTTTATCCAATAGAATGTTTGAATGCGTGATATAGACCACTTCCAAGCCATGCTTCTTCCTATTCTGCTGGGTTGAGGCAATAGAACACAGTGACTATGGAAGCCACAATTTGAAGGTCATAGAGGCACAATATGAAATGCTACTTGCAGGACTGGTAATAGCTCCTCTCTGTTACTCACTGCAAGGTACTGCATCATCCCATCCCAGTTCTCTTAAATTCTGTCCTTACCTTTGTAAATGGTGATTTTACTAAACTCTCCCCAAATCACACAATTTGAATGTCATCTGTTACCTATAGGGACCCTACCTGATACAGCTCTCTACCTCTCACCACACATAAAAATAAATTCAAAGTAGAACAAAGACCTAAATACAAAGGGCAAATAAAAAAAAAATCTTATAAAATAATAGAAAAGAGTATTCTCATAAATTCACTATATAGATGAATTTCTTGTATACAAAATGAAAGCATTAATCATCAATTTAAATAATCCTAAATGTGACATTCATTAAAGAAGTTCTGTTCATTGAAACACATGATTAAGAAAATGAAAAGTCAGGACACAGAATGGGAGAGAATATTTTTAAGACATGCAATCAGTAAGAACTACTATCTTTTGTGTGGGTTTGTGTGTGGATTTAAAAATCATTAAGAAAAGACGGCACAAAGACTCAAACAGATAATTCACAAAAAAGAATATCCAAACAGCCAATAAACCTATGAAGAGATGCTTATTCTCATTAGTAATCAGAAAATGCAAATTAAAAATCACAATCTGCTCACTAGATTAGCAAAAATTCAAAGTATGACTCCACTATGTTCACAAGGATATGAACAATGCATAGTACAAATTCGTTAAATAATTTTGTAAAGCAGTTTGGCATTATCCTTTAAAACTCAAAGATACACAAAACCAGTGACCCAACTATTCCAGTGACCTAATTATACACAGTGGAGAAACTGTTGCTTATACCCACCAGGATATGAGTATAAGAATGCTCATAAATCATTTTTGTAATAGCATAAAACTCAAACATTTTCCTTTAGCTTGTTATACTTCTGCTCTGGAGTGTGAATGTGATGCCCGGAGCACTGACAGCCGTTATGGACCATAAGGTGATCTTGAAGATGAAAGCCATGCATAGAAAGCAGCAGAGCAGAAATAAAGAGAAGCCTAAGCCCCTGACAACAGAAATTATATATATGAACACACACACACACACACATATATATATATATCAGAAATTTGAAACCCTGTTGCACTCATTTTATGATTTTCAAGCACGTCTGGGCTCACACAACACCCATTGAAAGCAAGTAAATCATCACAGTGAATCATAGAGAAAAAGAAAAGGTCTGTCTTTCATTTATCATTATCATCTTTATACACAAGCATCATCTTAGGAGATATTTACAAGATGTTAAAATAACCAAAGAATTCAATTGGATAAGAAAACTCAATGATTCAGAAACAAGTGATCCTAATTGAGTTGTCTGAGCAGTAAGGCAAAAGAGTTGACCACCTGGAGGACCTATAATGTGCAAGCTCTGGATTTCACCAGCAATGCTGGATAAACCTGGGCATCCAGGCTGGCCCTGCTACCTGCTAAAAGTGTATCCAAAGATGAGTTCCAGCATAAGCATAAAATTGGGCCAAAAAGACTAGGTAATTGCATTTTCTACATTTTTCAGATCACTAAAGCAGCAATCACTTTGTACTTGCTCAGAAAACAGAAAACATCAACAGTGCATCATAGAAGCCCCTCACAGGAGCTCAAGAACCAGCTCTTTCCCTGTGTGGAAAGGTGAATCCTGTAACTATGTTGGGAGACCAGATATATTTCAGACTACTAAATGTGCTTTCCAAATTTTTGAACATAATTTTAATCTTACCTGTTTGACATTTTGGACAAGTTTTCTCCCCAAAGCTGAATTCTATCTTCTACAAAATGGTCATAGGGATACGTACCTTGCTGGTAATTACAGTAATTAGTAGCAAAAATGTCGAGGACAGGGAACAATAGCTGGCATTCAGATATTATTACTCCCCTGACACTCACACTGTTGAGTAACCAAGTGTTCAGAGCATGACTGAGAATGGACCCAGGTCTCTCTGAGAAGGTTGTCTCAGCTGGTGAGGTCAGAGAGACAGTGGAATGAGAAGCTTTGACAAGATAATATGGAAATGGATGTTACAGCCAGGAAAGTGCATTGAGGTAGGTGACAAATCAGGAACTGCTGTGGCTTGGCCTCTGAGAGTCCCAGCTATGTTGTAGAAAACCTCCCATCCCTGTGGCCCCATCCTGTACTTGTTAGTGCTGGTTTGTTCTTTCATGACTCCATGGCCTTTCCTGAAGCACAAAACAGGACACTAGTATTGAGGTCCCACTGAGACAAATTTGAGAAGGAATGTTTTCTGGCATACTGGATTAAAGTTAATTCTCTTGGCTTCAACTTTCTCTTCTGCCAAGTGAAGAGAATGTAGTAGACTAAGTACATTCAAATCTCTCTCTCTTTTTTTTTTCTTGAGGAAGATTACATGCACCATCAATCCTCCTCCTTTTGCTGAGGAAGATTGGCCCTGAGCTAACATCCATGCTCATCTTCCTCTACTTTATATGTGGGATGCCTGCCACAGCATGGCTTGATTAGTAGTGTGTAGGTTATCACCTGGGATCAAAACCTGTGAACCCCGGGCCACCAAAGCGGAGCACACAAACTTAACTGCTACATAACCAGGCTGGGCCCGCATTCAAATCTCTTTTTAACAATCCCCTTTCCAAACAAAACGAACCAAAGCACCTGATTGTTTACAAGAGTTAAGAGAATTGCTGCTTTGTTTGAAGCTCAGGCTGAGTTGGCAGCTCCCCACTTGCTCAGAGCCCCCTTTACTTCCTGCTGCTGTGACCCTTGAGGCATCTCCATGAAAGCTGGGGCCTCTGAGGAGCAGAGCCAGAAAATCACAGAACCACATCGCAAGGTCCCTTCCACCTCCAAGATTCTGTGTGTCTATAAAGTCTGGAGTCTCTGGTGAGGGTCGCAGGTACTTTTCACCAAATGTCGAGAGGAGATGTGAGCCACCATTTTCAGTGTCTCAGGCCTCACTGAGCCCATCCTGAGGTCTATGTGCACGGTTACCCTCCAAACACTGGAGAGAGAGAGAAACCAGTCACCCAGATGCTCATCTGACATAATGCCACATTCAAATATCAGACATCAGAAAATTATAGATGCAGAAACTAACAGACAACAGATAATAGTTCAGAGTTTCAAGGATGTTCTTATTGTGAGGTTTGCTCATTGAGACAATCAATGTCTTGAATAGATGCAAGTTGTAGTTGCCACCGTGCATGAGAGAACTGCCAGATGAATGCATCCTTCAAATGGCAAAAAGGGTCAATTAGGGCATGATGGTGTCTGTTGACAGGCTGTATGAACCAAGATATGCAAGTATCATGGGACATGTCCAAGGGCTGGACTGAAAGATTATGACCATTCTGGGAAAAAAGTTGCTGTGATTGGCCAATCATGACAGCACAGATCCTACTAAGCACAATCCTACTAAGATATTGCTATAAGTCTACAGTACATATGATTATTTAGATATTTGAATTTTCTGATTATTTAGTTCAAATATTGAGACATTCAGAATAGTCTTTTAAGAGCCTCAAAGAAACATAAATTTATAATCTTATGGTTCAGAGATAGACATAGCAAGAAAAGAGTCCTTGGAGAACGTCCAGTTAAGCCTGTCCTAAAGCACAGACTCCAGATCTCTAAATTTCCATTCCTGTGGAAAGAAGGAAAAAATGGCTCTCTGGCTAAATAAGGATGAAAACTGCTGACTTGAAAAAAGGACTTATTGAGTCATAGAGCAGAATAATAGATCCGAGTGCAAATTCAGAATCTCTATACTAAAAATTTCCAAACCAAGCTTGAAAACAGTAAGGACAAATCTAGAAGAAATGTCATAATGCCAGCTCCATCCACAGCTCTGCTGAAGGAATGAAAGCTATATTTTCTATCACATAATAGTCCCTTTGGACACAGCAGACAGATAATATGTAGACTGGCTACATATATTCAATTTTTAAATTTTATCCTGGCCTCCAAAAACAGGAAGCTGGATAAATCAAATTTTCTTTTTAAAGACTACTCTCTTTGCAATATAAGGCAGCCCTGGTGTATACTTGGGCTACATGACAATCTATTGGGGATATTCTACAAGAAAGGGATTCCAGATTGATTCATTCCAGTCTTGATAGTCTAAGGTTCTCTGGTTTTAAAGAAAGCCCCAGACAAAAAGCAAGTGAACTTGAAGAAATGTTTACCCAAGGTCTAGTTTCAGAAGGGGTACAGAGACAGGTGAAAGCTCTCCATAGTAATTACCAATTGTGGATTCCTAAAATGGTAAACATTTTCTTCTCTCTCTAAGCAAAGAATATCTGAGATAGTCACTTAACATCAGAGACTGAAGAAAACAAAGGCCTTCAGTTTTGAAATCTAATTCCATTCTCCTCAGGCCACCCAGCTATACTGAGTCTTAGACCAAAAGAAATCTCATCACATTGACAAAGTTCTTTCTTGTGGGTTTCACATATCACCCTAGTATCACACATCACTAGTGAACTAGTGGTTCCAGTCTTCTGAATGTTTCCCAGTTTCTATGTAGTCACCCTTCTGGGAAATATTGGAATGTTTATTCTAATCCAAGTGGATACCCAATTCCACATCTCAATGTACTTCCTCCTGAGCCATCTTGCCCTGCAGGATGTCTGCTATGCCTCAATCATAACCCCTCAGATACTAGCCACACTGGCTATAGCAAGACAGTTGTTTCCTATGACCAATATGCTACCCAGTTCTTTTTCTTCACCATCTGTGGAGGTACAGAATGATACATGCTGTCAGTGATGGCCTATGACTGCTTTGTTGCCAGTATCAACCCACCGAGCTATAATGTGACGATGGACTCGAAGCACCTGCAGGACTTTGTTGTCCAGCACCCATGTCTGTGAGGTGTCAGGTGTCATCCTGAATACCACATGCACATTCACCCTCTCCTTCTGTGATGACAATCAGATCAACTTCTTCTTTTGTGATCTCCCACCTGTGTGGAAGCTCGCCAGTGGTAGCTTCACAAAATTATATTAACATCCTCTTTTTTGCCAAAACTCTTATTTCTAGCCAATGGCTTGATCATCCTGGTCTCCTAAAAGCTCATCATCAGAGCCATCTTGAGGGTGACATTTGCTGGTAGGCAAGCCAAGACCTTCTCCACCTGAAACTCCCACTTCACCACTGCTGTCCTCTACTTTGGGACACTTGTCTTCATGTACCAGAGACGTAACTCAGAGAAATCCCCATAGGAGGACATAATTGTGTCTGTATTTTACACGTTGGTCATATCTATGCTGAACCCTTTGATCTATAGTCTGAGGAACAAAGATATAAAAACCACATTCAGAAAAGTCATTGGTAAACTCCAGTTCCCAAGAGATATCACTTTTGGTGAGGGTTCTTCATCCTCATCCAACTTTTCCCAAGATCTTCATACTCTGATAAGCATCAACACCATAAGGTGCTTGCTCTCAAGAATGGACAGTAGTGGGTAGCTTTCAGTGGCACCCAGGAAGTTGGCAAGAAGGAAGTCATGACGCTTCTCAGCCTCCATAATTGCATGAGCCAATTCCTTATATCTCTTTGCTCACTGATATTGATTTTTACTCTATGTGGAAGATTATAGCTGAGAATTATACTAATGGGAGAATAAGGGGAGTTTTTTCTTTTATGGTATGGGTAACCTGTCAGCTCATTATGAGGAAGTTAATGAAAAGAACCATGAGCCCAGTGGAATTTCCAATTGGTACAGACTAAAATAGTAAAGGAAGGGGTACTTCTTCTTGACTGCTCTTTTTGTCTTCCCAAATGGTTCCAAATATCTCCAGGACTTTAGTACCTACCTTTCAAGTGGAAATTATCTACATTCTGAATCTCCTATTCCTTTGTTTCTCCTCCTCCTAGACACAGTGCCTGACTTGTGACATTATTGCTGTAATGAACTCATTCCCAGCATCTGCAAAGTCAGCAATGATGGACCTAAAGAAAAAAGCTGTAAATGGTATTATCTTCTCAGGTACTATCTTACCCTCTTAGAACATCAGTTTCCTCAAATCAAAAAAAGATTAATATTTCCTATTTGAAAGAATTGTTATAAAAATTAAATAAGATGATGACAATTAATCTAGAGTTTTGGATTAGTCAGAATAGGCTAGGTTTGCTGTGGCAACAATCTGCAATGGCAACATTAGGGAAGATTTGGGTAGTTTTCTAAGTACCCCAAATCTCAGCCCCACTGAGCCTCTCTTGCTAGGTCAAGCGTCACCTCTTCCTCTGTCTAATAGAGCTTCCTGTCTCTATCTCTGCTGGTACTTCCCTTGCAAGGCAAAGCCGATTCTCTTCATGCCCCAATTCTACCAACGCTAATTTTCTCCAAAGCTACTGGTAAAATTTTATTAGCATTAGATACAGATATGCCAAGATAGGTCAACTACAAATTCAAACAGAGAAGAGAATTCTTACACATGAAATAATTTAAAAGCTCTGTAAACTTGTAACAGAAAATGCCTTAGGTGTCTAAGTGAAAGAGTAAAGAACTTAGTTTTAAACTGAGCTAAATTTAAGGCTAATTAAACTGGGCTAATTAAAGGGCCCTTACTGAGACTTTTATGAACCAACAGAAAAAAAAAAACAGCAAATAATTGCGGCTATTATTGCAATCTACCTTTCCGAATATCTGTAATATATCATCCACAAAGTACAGCACGCACACACACGCAAATTACTAGATATGAAAAAAGGCAATGAATTTGACCCAAAACCAAAAGAAAAATTCAAACAGATGCACAATTAGAATTAGAGACAAGGATATTACAATAACTTCTGAAAATACGTTAAAGAATTTAGAAGAAAAGAATAAAATTGGTGAACAGATGGGAAACTTCAGCAGAGAAACAAAAAATCTAACAGAATGCAAGGTCTAGAACTAAATAACCCAATATGTGAAGTGAAGCAGACTGGATACAGCAAAATAAACACAAATTCATCCAAACTGAAGCAGAGAGAGGAAAAAGAAATTTTTTTAAAAACCTGAATGTCGGAGATATTTGGGAAAATACAACTGATGGAAAACATGTGTATTTGGAGGGACACAAGAAGGCACAGAGAAAATGGGAGAAAAGAAATTTTTGAATGTAATGACATCTCTAAAGTGCTAAAAACAAATATTAACCTAGAATTCTATATCCAGTGAAAATATCATTCAACAATGAAGGATAAATAGACATTTTCAGATAAGTTAAAGATGAGCCTAATTAGACAATGAAGGTTAAAGAGACATTTTCATATAAATTAAACCATCAATAATGATTGCCAGCAGACCCAAACTACAAGAAAGGAAAGAAAAGCACATTTACAACTTGATGGTTTTTCAGGACAGTCTCTATTTACACCTGTTGTCCTGGCATCTTAGTCAATGTAGCATTTGTCCCATATTCTTGACTTCTATAATTAATTTACTTATTTATTGTTAATATTTTTGGTAGACTTCCATTTTGCACTGCCAGCTCTGCCACGGTCAGACCTAGTAGTGTATGAGACACATAGAGACTGAATATAGTTGTCACTTTGACATATATTTAAATCTGAAAGACAAATCAGCCATATCTTGTCTCTATTCTCCTAATTCTTTCCAAAATCAAATCTCTTGTCCGAGGACAGCACACGAGAGGCTTCCTGTTTAAGAAAAAAGAAAAAAAATCACTCAGACACAAGGATATAGGGAGGGCTGATTTCTCTGGTCTAGAGTGATGGTGAGAGAAATTTTTGACACTGCTGCTCCTGGCAGCCATTGTTGCACCAGTCAGCTGTATTGCAGCCCATGCCAAAGCACATGAAGCCAACAGGTGTCCATTGACAGGCACTTAGGCATACACGAAAAATGTCCAGAACACAGAGACTAAGAAGCACTGTAGAGCATATGGAGAGTAGTCTGAAGCTTTTGCTACAGTGGTTTTGGTACCATCGTTTGGTCTATTTTTGTATGGTGCAAAGCCACAGCGATATATTTTTTTATTTTTATTGTTTGGTATCACTTTTATATTTTTCAATAAACAATTTGGGTAGCAATAAATTCAAAAATGGAAGTGCATGTTACTCCAGGAAGTTGATGATGAACATGTATTTTGCACAAGATGTTTGAAGGCATTTTTCATCCATCACAGGAGTCACGGTGATGTCCACAAGGACGTGAAAAGTAGAAAGTGCAAATGTGCTGAAGATGATTAACACTTGCTTTCAAAGACTGTGCCTGAAAATAATGTTTTAAAATAGCAGATGTGTTTACATTCCACTCTGTGAAGTATGAATTTTCCTTCACATCAAAGGTAATTTAGCACATATATTTAATTCCATTTTTTTGTGCATGAAGGAGAAGTAAAGCAGTACTTGGTAATGCATCAGCTCCAATAGAAAAGAAGAGTTTTACGCAAAGTGGAATGATGACAGTTTTATATCAGTGTCATTAAATGCTTCAAATGGAAAATCACCTGTTATTCAAATAATTTGATATTTTCACCCAATTCATCAAAGTAAAGCTGTCAAAAGTTCTTTCTGTCAGAGATGAGATGACATTATTGGGAAAGCTGTTGTAAATTCAGTGTAGAACTTCTACCATGAAGACAACACTTCTTGTTTTTGTGGTGATAATACAAATACAAATTTAGGTGAAGCACAGTAACATGATAACAATCATGTTCTTATTGAATTATGAAACCATGGAACAGACATATATTTGAAATCAGTTGTGGTACACATAATTTAGATTTGCTTCCAAACAAGTTATATGGTCTTTCCATCAAAATAGAAGCTATAGTTGTTAAAATTTACAAATGTTTCCATATAGATACAATTAGAGAAATGGAGTTACAACATTGTTTGACCAACATGGGATTGAATACCAAAACAACAAAACAAACAAAAACTCTTCTGTATGGCAGCTCATTTGTTTCCTGCTTCTTATCCATAGTGTTGTATTAAGTATGTAAGCCTTCGAAATGCTGCTTAATCAGCCTGTGTGAGCTACAATAATATTGAACTTATCTGTTAAAATGTTCTAAAAAGTTTTGTTATGCTTATTTAAAATCAGTTAGAAATCTTGTATCTTTCATCAAAGTATGTAATGAATGGAGGATAAAAACCTTCATTTTGAAGGCTTTAGTAAGTTCAAAGTATTGAAAACAAATTTTGCAAACTGGAAGGCGTTGAAATTTATTCCTTCCATAGGAAGGGAAAAACTAAACAAAATAAACAAGCAAAAACTGTACAAGAAGTAATTCTGAAATTATATAATTGTGGCTTGGAATATGTTATCTTTGGGCAAGACTTTTGGTGAAACTGCTAATTTTAATTAGTTAAAATTAAATTCTGATCTGGAGTGAAATAACCAAAAAGGCAATGATTTTTCAGTATTTACATTTTTTATTGAGATATAATTGGCATATAACATTATTAAGTTTCAGGTGTACAACATAATGACTTGATATTTGTCTATACTGTCATCATCATTTAAATTTGATGAAACATTCCAAAAAATCAAAATTTTATGATTTTATCTCATAAAAATTTGTCAGAGAAAGATATTCTAACTAGAGCCCAAAACATGCACATGTGAAAATACAGGGGCTGAAATATATATACAGTTTAATGTGAAAAACAATTAGAATTGAGAATATCCTCCATTCATCAAAATTTTCTTAAAGCTTATTAAACACCTCTATGAAGAAAAAACACTGCTCCATCAAAAATTTTATAGTTTACTGTAACAATCTCGATGAATCTCACTAACATAATTTAAATGAAGAGAATCAGACACAAATGAGTACGCACTGTATGATTCTAGATCTAAAAAAGACAAAGGTAAGCAAATCCATCAATGCTATTAGAATTGGGAGTGATAAGCAGAATGGTGCACAGAACGGTTTTAGAATTGGTGATTTGTTGACTCTTGATCTGGTACTAGTAACTCAGTTATGTTAAGATTGTGAAAATTCATGTATGATATTAACTTTTCTGAGTGTTTGTTATATTTCAATAATTTTTTTAGTGTTATGGATATTAAGGATATTCTTTCAAATGGACATATTATAAATACCATTACCACACATAAGAAAATGACCAATGACTCCATTACCTAATATAATATCTAGTCTGCATTCACATTTTCCTTATTTATCCAATAATGGATTTTATTATTTTTATTAGTTTTAATCAGAATTCAACCTATGTTCAAGCACTACACTTGATTGTTACATTTTATTTTTACATTCTTTTAATCTAATAGAGTTCCCCTTCCTTTTCATTTGCTTTGAGGCACTGATGGCTGTGTTATAAATATTCTATATTCTAGATTTGTCTGATTGGTTGCTAAGATGTGTGGTAGACAGAATTTTAAAACGATCTTCAATGACACATGCCCTTGTATAATGTCCTCCCCTAGAATGAGGGCAGTACCTGTGAATATGATGGGATAGCATTCCCATTATTAGGTTTCCAGATTTTGAAGCTATAAGTAAGATCCCTAATCAATGGATTCTGAGTTCATCAAAAGGGAGATTATCCTGGTTGGGCCTGACCTAATGGAGAAAGCCCAAAAGAGAAATTCAAACAAGCACAGACATTCCCCTGCTTGCCGTGAAGAAGTAAGCTGCAGCACTGTGAGAGGACAGAGACACACGGCAAAGACCTGAGGATGGGCTCAAGACGAGTCCCTGGCCATAGTGAACAAGGAAATGGGCACCACAGTCACACAGCTGCAAAGCAGCAAATTGTACCCACAACCTGATGGGGCTTGGAAGAGGACTTTGAGTCTCAGATGAGATTGATGCCCACCCACTGCCTTGACTTCAGTCATGGGACACCCTGAGCAAAGGATGAAGATAACCCATACCCTGACTTGTCTCACGGAAATTACAAGATAATAAATTTGTGTGGTTTTATGCTGCTAAATGTGAGGTAATTTATTACTTGGTAATAGAAAACTAACACATTTCAATCTTCCCTGTATTTCTTATAACCTAAAGGCTTGTTTTAATACGGCATCCAATAAACTTTTTCTGTAAAGAACCAGATAGCAAATATTTTAGGTCTTACGGGCTGAACAATGTCTGTTGCAACTACTCACGTCTTCCATTGTAGTGAGAAAGTAGCCATAGGCAATACTACCTAAACAAATAAGTGTGGCTGTGTTGCAACAAAACTTTATTTAAAAAAGCATGTGGCAGACCAGATTCAGGAACCCTAACCTCCAATCCTGAATTTTTCCTAATCCCTGGTGCCCCCTTCAGGTTGGCCAATGCACAGTCCCTGCCCCCCTCCCAGTCCTCTCACCAAAACTGCTCTGTGGAGCATCCCTGAGAGCTGCTATTGATCCTAATATGCTGTTGTTTCCAATCCTGGATAACTGTCTCTTATTTTTCATAGCACTTTAACTTTACATAGCTCTTTCAAATGCTGAACTCTCATATTTAATCTTACAACAACCAGGTGAGCAAGGAAGGAATAATTGCTCCCGTCTTTTAAGAGAAGAAATTGAAATGCATGGAGGATTAATGTCTTGCCCAGCTCACACACCCAGGAGTGAATGAGTCAGGATTCGAATCCTGGTGATGATCTAAGCTGTCTCTTGAGAGCACACACTAAGGGGACTCTCCTATGTGACATGGGCTCATTCCCATGGGCTGGAAGAGGAATGTTCAATCACAAAGGGGAACCCTAGGCTTCAACCATCAACCAGGCCAGAGACATAGTGCTCTGGGCCTCCTGGGGCTTTCCTGGAGCCCAGGGCAGGGTGTGCAGCGTGCTCTGGAGACAGCTTGCAGGGGAAAGGACATGGCTCAAGCTCCTCCTACTTACCTCCAAGGGGAAATATTCCAAAACACATGGGCAGCACAACTGCATCAGGAGCTTCATCCGACAAGTCAGCCGGTGGCTCTGGCAGATGATGCCCTGTCCCACTTCTGCATGGCCACCTGTACCTCCCTGCAGGTGTGGGGCAGGGTCCAGGCGACTCAGGTTCTAGGCTCATATCTTCCATTTACTGCCTGTGTGACCTGGAGCAAACCACTCTGTCCTTCTGCACTTCACTTTCCCGTCTGTAAAATGAGAATGATAACTCCTGCTTTACGTGGACTTGCATGAGGACCAAATGGCAACTGGGTTCAAGGATGCTTTGTACACTAAACAGTTGTCACTGCCCCCTGAAACGGCCCTTCTGAGGCCCCTGCACCAGCCCTCCTCTTACCTGCCCTCAGGTGTTCACCTGGATCTCTCTGGAACCATGGCCCCGTTTGTCCCAGAGACCAGCCTCACTCAGCCAAGTCTGGCACAATTCATAATGAAACAAAGTTTGTCTGGATCTTAGTTTATTAATGGTTCCTGCCAACTTGATGTTCCTAGTCTCTCCCAGCGCACAGCCCACAAGTCTAAAACTTATCATTCTAGCCCAAGTATGGACTCTCCCTGGCCTCCCCTCAGCCCCAATTTCCCCTGGGTCAAGAGTTATGACTATTCTCAGGGCCTGGCCCCATGGCCTAGTGGTTAAGTTCAATGTGTTCCACTTCAGTGGCCTAGGGTAGTTTCCTGGGCACAGACCTATACCACTCATTGGCAGCCGTGCTGTGGTTGTGACTCACATACAAAATAGAGGAAGATTGGCACAGATGTTAACTCAGGGCAAATCTTCCTCAAACAAACAAAATGAGGAAGATTGGCAACAGAAGTTATCTCAGGGCAAATCTTCCTCAGGAAAAAAAAAAGAGTTATGACTATTCCAATGCTCACCTGACCAGATTCACTTGAAAATGAGAATCAGATGTGAAAAGAACCTTAGAGGCAATTCAGTCCCTTTACATAAAACTGTGGTGCTTATCAGTGGAAGACTATTTGAAGAGGCCCAAGAAACCAGTGAGAGGGTCAAGGCAGAGCCCTGCAGGCAAAACTCAAGGCCACTGTTCGTCCCTATCTCACAGAGGGCATCTCTACCCCGTCTGGTTTTATGCATTGAGCTTCTGTAGTGTAGTATGGAAGAGTTTGGCTGTTGAAATAGGGTTTGTGAACTGTATGATGAATTCAATATTTTCCTATCACCGAAGAGAAAATTGAGGCCAAAGACAGAGGAGGTGAGTCATCCAAGATCACTCAGAGCAGTCATATCAGAGCTGGGGACAGAATTCAGGACAAAAACAGATTGAAGCTGAACCCTAAGGCCAGCCCTCCCCTGGCCCATGCCTCACTGTGACCATGATGTCAAGTATACCCACCCTAGGGACAAGACCTGAGAGAGGCCCGAGGCCATAGACTTGACAAGGCAGTGTTTGTTTTTCAGCCCCTCCTTGGAGACCTCTGGTCCCTCCGGTACATCACTGGATTAATTCTGGCTTTGAAGATTATGGGGTGTGAGCAGGCCCAGGAGGCCCTGGGGCAGGCAGGACTGACTCCTTCATAAACACAGGCCCCCATAGCAGGGTCCCTGGAAGAGAAGAGGTATTGATGGGCAGGGCACATCTCCTGCTCCCAGTGTCCCCCATTACCTCGGCCAGGAAATAAGGAAAGTTGGTAGTTGTCAGGATGTGAGAGGCAAGGATGGGGGCTGCTGGTGGCCAGGGCCAGAAGGGAGTCACAGAGTCCCTGAGAACTCAGAAGGTATAGTCAGGTAGGGCAAAGGCTAGGAGCTCAGCTGTACTCACTCTCCTTCTTTTGGGAAGTCTCCTGCAGACCCAGCAGATGTGCCTAGAGCTTCCTGGAGGAAGCCAGGCCCAGGATATCTGACACCAAAGGACCCCTAGCCTCATATCTACAGGAAAGGACAGCCCCCATGCCCTGTCCAATTGTCTTTGTGGCCTTGCTCTCAGAAATGTCCATGGGGCACACTGTCCAGGCCCCTGGCTACCTGACAATACCCAGGCCCTTAGACATCTTCTCTACTGAAGGAGACGTGCTCATCGGGGCTGTGACCCCCTTACACACAGTGTTGGATCAGCCAGAAGTCATGTTCCAGCAGCCTCTGGAGCAGCTTTTGTGCCAACGGTGGGTTATGCTCTTTATCCCTGGGGAGGAAGGGAAGAAAGAGGGAAGAAGGAGAGCAGCCTTCCTGATCACTGTAGCAGCTGGGAGTCCCAGATCTATTACCTATCCTCCAGAACTCCCTGGCAGTGAGACCCTTGGCAGGGTCAGCTCCTCGCTCTGTGCACCTGGGTGTTAGAGACTCAATTCTAGTCCCAGCTCTCCTGAGCCATTCTGTGCGAGAAGGCAAGCCACCTTCTCTCTCTAGGTCTTGTGCCCTCCTCTGCACAATGCTAACATTCATTAAATTTGATGGAAAGAAGAGCTCAGTAGCTTTAGGTCTGGGAATAGTTTCAGAATGACGGCGGTGGGAGCTGTGCTAAGATGCATTTATGAGCATGTTCATGCAACCAAAGGGAAGGCAGCCCCAGGCCTGTCCTTGTCAGTAACTCTCTCCTGCGAGCCCAGCATCCACAGATATCTGAGTTATTTCCAAGGCTTAACTGGTTTCTAAACAGATTTCAGTCTCTGAGTTTGCAGGGTCTATCCAGAGAGATACCCAGGAGGTATGTAGCCAGGGCCCTGTGTCACTACATGTCTGTCTTAGTTCTTCCCGCCTAGATCTCTGTCAAAAGCATTCTAGCATGCATCTTTTGCACCTACTTGTAGTTCTCTGCTTGTGTGTGTGGTTATTTGTCTTTGCAAGTGTTTGCCTGTGCCTGTGCCCATCTGTCTGCCTGTGTGTATGGCCACCCATCTCTATGTGTGTCTGTCCCACCCTCTATAGTCTGTGTCACCTGTCTTCCTGTCTCATCCACTTGAATGTCTGCCTCTGTGTGTCTGCGTGTCTCTGCATCTGAGTGATTGGTCCAAGTCCACGTGTCTGCCTGTTTATGTGTCACATCCATTCTGTCCGGTGTCTGCCTGAGTTTGTGGACCTGATGCTATGTATATGCTTACATAGCTGTCAGCCTCTCTCTGCATGTCCACAACTCTGTGTGTGTATGTGTGTTTGTGTCACTATGTGTGTCTCTTTGTCCACCTCAGAGAAGCTGCCAGCTTTTCTCCATGTCTGTCTACTTGTGTCTTCTCTAGAATCTTCCCTAGAATCTCCAATCCCCTCAAGGTTTCTATCTTTCAGCAAACATACATCTAAATTCAATCCAATCTTATCCTCCCTCCTTCCAAGGAGAGGCTCTCTGGGGCTGTGTTGTGTGGCTCTTTAGAATACTACTGACTAATCCTAATTCTCCCGTCTTTTCCCCTCTTTAAGATTCAAAGTCCACTTTTTCCTGAATGTCCTGGGCCTTCTCTTTGCTGTGGCCGAGGCAAAAGGGGACCCAGCCTCCCTGCCCAATTTCACCGTTGGACTGCAGATCTATGATTCCTGTGTCTCAGGGATCCAGGCCCTGGGGGGCACCCTGGCTCTGCTGTCCAACCAGCCTCGGCCCGTGCCTAACTTCAGCTGCGGTCCTCAAAAACTACTTCTGGGGGTGGTTGGAGGGATGACCTCCCCAGAGTCTGAGCCCATGGCTGCGCTGCTCTCCATGTACAGAATCCCTCAGGTGAGAGATGGACCTAGAAAATGGGAATCACTAGAATATTCTGTCTGGGTGCTGGAGGATAGAGCTGCAATCAGGTAGAAAGATCACAGGCTGCAAACTTGAAAGGGTCACTTCCCTTCCCTGGTCCTGGGATCCCCCTTCCACAAAATGAGGGAGCAGGTATTGGACCAGATTGGTGTAGTTCTCTAATGCTGGTCCATGAACTGGTGCTGATCTATGATGATATTTTCTCTGGTTTGCAACAAAATGACAAGGAAATGACATGGTATACACAGCTGTCAGTGTGAGGTTGCCAGCCCTCTTTAAACAGTGGTTTTATTTTTCCAACAAACTTTTGTGGCAAAGTTAAAATTTAGTAACTTTAGGCCAAAGTCTCATAATTTTCCTGTTGATATGTTAAGCAGCCAGGAACACATACTCTCTAGTAGCCCATGATCCAAGGGCTGATGAGAGCACTTACCTTTTATCACCCGGGCCAGGATGAGCTCATTCCTCCTCTCCATCCTTCTCAGAAAGCTGAAAAGTTGAACTAGTAACAGACTGTGCTGCTGGATCTCTTGAGGTTTCTATGAAAGATTTGCCTAGATTTGAGTTCTGCTTGATCATCAATATACATCAAATATTAGGCAGAGAAGCAATGTCTAACAAATCATTTTCCAGGTGACAAATCTGTATTTTCCCCCAGTATGTCTGGAAGTAAGGTACATGACTGCTGAACTGTGAGCTTTAGAAAACACCCCAAGAAATATAAAGTCTTTTACTTTCCAGATTCCGATGAGACCTCAAATGCCACAATTGAGAAATCATCCAGTTTGATGCAAACACTTAATTCTCAATAGCTATAAGGCAGTGATGTGTAGCTATTATCAGTCATTCATACCCCAGGGTAAATGAGTTTATCACACACTTTCTTCTGCAATATTGGCTGAGAGTGACTCAATAGCAGCAATATCTATCATTTATTGAATGATTACCACTTGTGGAAACTGCTTTTTAGACACTTATATCAAAATTCTTATGAAGAGTAAATGATTTAATATGTGGCAAACAGAAAAATGCCTGACTTATAGTAAGTTCTATGTCAGTATTTCCTATTATTATTATTATTATCATCATCTTCATTTTTGTTATCTTACTTAATCCTCACAACAACTTTGTGAGGTAGATACTATTATTATTCCCATTTTGCAGATGATGAAATTGAGGCTCAAAGAGGAAATGTCACTTGCCCCAAATCACACAGCTTATAAGCAGTAGTTTGGTATTCAAAGCCAGGCAACTTGACTCCAGGGGTAGAAGATACAGAACCAAAGAGGAGGGAACCTTGCCTAAATGAGACTGCTGCCTATTTTGGGTCTTTGTTTATTCTTTCAAAATTTTGACTCAGCACAGTACTCATGGTGTGGAGCGTTGTGCTACAGACACGTTCTCATGAGGCACATGTAGGCCGGGGCCCTGTGCTCAGAAAAACTCACATTCCGGACAAGAAGACAAACATGAACCCAGATAGTCCTTACACCAAGGCACCCACATGGCTCTCAAAGGGTCTGTCGTGGGAGGATCAGGGCAAAACAACCCAGCCTTAAGGTTCCAAATTGGAGTGCTGGGTAATGGTGGCTGTACCTTCTGAGTCAGACATCAGGACCCTTGGCTGACAGAAGATAGTTTTTCCTAGTTTTTTATTTATATGAAAAGTTTTACAAAGGCATAAAAATAAATCACTTTTGGGGGCTGGCCAAGTGGCATAGTGGTTAAGTTCCCACGAGCCACTTCAGTAACCTAGGGTTCATGGGTTCGGATCCTACACACTGCTCATCAAGCCGTGCTGTGGCTGCATCCCATGTACCAAATGGAGGAAGATTGACATGGATGTTAACTCAGTGACAATCCTCCTCAAGCAAAAAGAGGAAGGTTGGCAACAGATATTAGCTCAGGGCCAATCTTCCTCTCCAAAAAACCTACAAAATTAAGTCACTTTGTTAACCCTTAATTGCTTTAACTGAAAAAATGTTAAAGTGCGTGAAATCAGTTCAGTCCCCACAATTACAGGCTGCTTTGAGGCTCCCATTCCAACATGATGCTTGGTGTTGGACCCAAGACCATCCTTCCCACAAAGTCACCCCTCCCTGGTAGAGCCTCCTCTTCCAGCCTCATGGCCCTCAGGAGGTTGTTGTAGCAAACCATCACTCCTGCGTTAACTGTCGAGTGGCAGGGAACATAAAACCTCAGATACATTCAGCACTGAGGTGCTAATTATTACAGTCTCTGCTTTGTAGCTCTAGAAATATCATGGTTCATACTCATTCAATATATGTTTTCTGAACAAAAGCTACATGCCAGATCATAATCCCCCAAGGTATTAATATGAGTAAGACCCAGCTGCCAATGTCAAAGAGATCATAGTCGAGTAGAGCACAAGGAGATGATGTTATAGTTCCAGGAAGGAGGTTCCCATCCAGAAATGACTAGTATGACTCAAGCTGTGCAGAGTCATTCTCAAAACTAGACACTATTTATTAACTTAGAATGGGAAATGTGACTCTCATTCTGCCTTGTGTTGGTTGGTCAGCATATTCTCTATCTGCAGAGAAGACTCTACCTGAAGACAAATTCTTCTCAGAAGGATAATCCATGAGCCTAGATTTGGAGCATAACGATGAGACTGTACTATTTTTGCTATAAAACCTGATCTGTCCAGCTCAATTGAGATGTCCTCTCCCTTATAGAGGACAGAAACACCCAGGCAAGTTGGGTCATTCTTTAATGACTGTATTGTCACCTATCTGGAAGAGAGACTCACTTAGTTCCATGCCAGACCTAAGGAAAAGCCTGGCCCACGTCCTAGGTCTCACCAGCATCATAGCCCAATGGGTCACTTGTGAAGAGATTAACCTCAGTCCATTTAAGTGAGTTTTCCTTACAATCAGCCTTGGAGGCCACACACTTCTGGGTCTAGAGGCCCAAACAGTGACTCCGAGTGTGTTCATCTTCTCTCTAAGAATGGGGACCCCACTTCTGTTGGGTGGTATCTTTATGTTACCAAAATGTAAGGGAACTCCAAATTCATTACATCTTAAGACATTCTTGAGCATTTGGCAATAGCCCTTGCTTTTCCCAACTCTGGCTTTGCAAAACCCCAGAATGCATAAAATTAAAGAACCTGGTAGAGGCGCTCCTTGTTTCTCACAAATCCCGGAATGTGCACCAGCAGAGGGGACTGGACAGAGATGCACTGGGAAGCCAGAGAGCTAGAAATTATGAAGGGCATTGGCTTGAAAGTCAGTAAACCTGGATTCTAATCTTAACAACACTATTTACTATTTATGTGATCTTGACAAACTGAATCATCCCTTTTGAGCTTCACATTCTTTATGTATAAAATGATGGTAAAAAAGATTAACCACGATGGATTTACTTCTTAGAGGTATCGTGGGTGTTAACAATGAAATGACCCGTGCTTGTGATATAACAAATGCTCATTACTGTTAATTGTTATTGCTATTGACATAATGATGATAACAGTGTAAACCTGGAAGGAGTAGTTAACTTTTGAGAAAATCCAGTTCTCAAGTACTGTGTATAATTTTGCCTGGTCTAGGACCAGAGAGTCAGCAAAGACATTAAGTAAAAGAACTTGTCAGCACATACCTGGTGGGACAGCTTCCTTACAGCTGGGGAATGTCTGTGACAGCAGACTCCTGCCCTGAGTAACCTGAGGATCCTGTAGGAGAAAGGAAGAGGAAGAGGAAGTGAGAGAGAAGAACATGCATTCATTCATGCACTCAACAGCTAAGATAAATAAAATGGATCCTACTTAAAGTCTAATTGGAGGGGAAAAGACATGAGCTCTAACAGTCTGAGGTGAAAAGAGCTCAGTGATATGTGATGATGAGGAGGATCCTAGGGCTGGCATGGACCGGGAAGTAAGAACTCAATCCCAGTTTGAGGGGCAGGAATCATGGGAGGCTTTATGGGGTAGAAATCAATAGACAAGTCATATTTTGTTTAGTTCTTATGTTACTCCATGGGGAAAAAAAATGCTCTCTTAATTCCGTGAATGTTTCTTAGCTTTTATACTCACCTAACCACAGTACTATCCTTCCAATGCCATGAGAAGTCTTTTGCCAACAACTGGGTTAAGGAAAACTTAGCACATCTTATGGGTACTCACTTGATCTGCCCACCAGAAATCACACTCTGCACTGACTGAAACTCTGACCCCTTTTCTCCAAAAGCTTCACATCCTTCCTTAGGTTGGAGGGCTGGAGAGCCTCCAGGGCAAGTGGACTCACCTAAGACTTTGATGGTACCCATCCCCTGATACTGAATTTTCCTGTTATTTTGCTTTAAGCACATCTCTTCTAAATAGCAAATAAATGACTTTTGGCTTATATACAATTTGAAAGTGTCTTTTATAGTCAGAATCTCTTCTCTAACTACCTTGTGTCAGGACAGCTCAATCCTCCCCTCTTTGCCCTTGAAAAGGCAAAACACATCTAGATGCTCCAACGAAAGTGTGATGAAGGTGCTCTTTTCAAAGCAGTGGGCAGGTTAAGGGTGGAACACCTAGAGGACAGCCACAGTAGGACGATATGCCCATTGGCAGGGGAGGAGGTAGGAGGAAAGGGCTTTCCGACCAGAGCTGTGGCCACTGCCAACCCATGGCTGAGCGGAGAGGGCCCTGAGGGCATGAGTATTCCAACCACACTCTCCTCTAAGCCCTGGGCTCCTCCTGGAATACAGAGAGAAGGGAATCTCTTTGATGAGGTCCATAGACGTCAGGCTACAGAGGGCCCAGAGGCTACAGACAGCTGTAGAGTTCATCTAGACAGCAGACAGAGAACACAGCTCACTCTTCCTAACTAGAGTAATTTAACCTGTCACATTTACTGATTGCTGATGAACTTGATGTTATTGTACCCTCTTATAGAATTCTCTATTTATTTCGCTTTGTCATACCTTTATATTATTTATTAATAATAAATAATAATAATAGAAATAATGAATAGAAAACATTTTTATTTGTAATTTAGTTACAAGGCATTTCTATGCTTTCATTTATTATTTCTATGATTACTTTTTTAAATTTATTGTGCTTTTTTCATGTTTTTCTTGTCTTGAAATTTCCTAATCTTTTAATCTATAATTTTCCTTCTGGTGTTTGGAAGTTCTAGATCTTGTTTCTATTCTTCTAATGATTACTCAGTTTTAATCACTTGAATTTGTATTTGTCAAACAATATCAAGAATTATGCAACGTATAAAGACACACACTGAGCACATGCTTGCTTCTCTGCTTCTTCCACTGGCACCCTAAGAGAGATTCCGTAGTCCATTGCATTCCTTCTTAAGGTGACATGGCTTCTTAGGCTGAGCCCATAGGCTTTGGAAGGAACTGAACATAGTATATATCAGAGACCAGTGAGAGATTAGTTAAAAATAGTTAAAAATAAAAGGCAGACAGACATAGAAGGACAAACACTCCATGGTATTACTTATATGGTGAATCTAAAATAGTCAAACTCTTAGATGCAAAATGTAGCATAGTGGTTGCCAGGGTCTGGGAGGAGGGAGAAACAAGGAGATGTTAGTCAAGGGTACAATGTTTTGATTATACAAGATGAGTAAGTCCTAGAGATCTCCAGCATAGTGCCTATAGTTAACAATAATGTGTTGTATACTTAAAAATTAACTAAGAGGGTAGGTTTTACGTTAAGTATTCTAATCACACAAAAACACAATGATAATAAATAAGAGGACAGAAGGAATCTTTTCAATGTGGTGGATAAGTTTATTGTGGCGATGGTTTCACAAGTGTATACTTATCTCCACTCTCATCAACTTGTATATGTTAATTATGCACAGCTTTTTGTATGTAGAGACATAAAGGGACAGAGAGGACAGGGATGAAGCCAAGCCACAGGGCAGCTCTGAGAGCTTCTGTGGGGACAGAGCAGGGGCAGTGGTAGCATGTTCTGGCCAGGAATTTACAGCCCCATTTCTTCCCCCAGATTAGCCATGGATCTCAGCACCCTCAGTTCTCTGATCGTTTCCAGTACCCATCCTTCCTCCGCACGGTGCCCAGCAGTGCCCACCAGCCCTGGGTTCTAGCCAAACTCTTGAATCACTTTAACTGGACCTGGGTGGGCCTCGTGGGTTCCAACAATGGCAACTTTGAGTGGCTGGATCAGCAGCTGCAGAAGGCCATCAGGTACACAGGTGGCTGTGTGGCCTTCTCAAAGATGATCATTAGCCAGGGCGACAGCATCAAGGGCACAGCCAACATCATTGCCTCAAGCCCTGCTGCCATGGTCATCATCTGTGACTGTTACCACTTTCACTTCAGGCTCCTGGCTGGGGCCCTTTGGGAGAATGGCATGACCAAGAGGACGTGGATTTTCTCTACTTCCTTCTCCTATAACCCCCTGGTGCTGGGACCCAGGACCCAAGACTTGCTAAACGGCAGCTTAGACCTGACCATAGCCTCAGGAATAATGCCTGGCTTTGAGGACTTCCTGTTAGCACTTCGCCCAGCCATGTACCCAGGCAATAGTCTGATGAGGAAGCTGTGGGAGGAGCTGCATGGATGCAGGTGGTCTGGATTAGGGGCTTCCACCCAAAGTTCCAGAGAAGGGGCTCAGAATTGCACAGGGCTTGAGAACATGACAGCTGTCCACCTGTCTGCCTTCAAACATCATGATCTGACAGCCACTTACCAAGCTTACCTGGCAGCCAAAGCCCTGATGGCCGCCTATCACAACCTGCTATCCTGCTCTCCAGGAGAAGGACCGTTCCTGGGAGGCACCTGTGCTGATGCACAGAGCGCCAGACCTTGGCAGGTAAGCAGCCAAGACAGCCTGCCCAGTCCTTGTCCATCCCAGCTTGCTGTGGGCCACAGACTAGCAGACAGGCAGCATGATCTATGAAAGTAGTACTCAATTTAGGGCCTATGTGACTTGGGCTCAAATCCTTCACTACTAAAGATACCAGGGGTCAAGATCTTGAAAAGAGAATTGGCTCCTACTGGCAATGAGAGTCAGTTGTAAAATTATGAAGAATTATGAAAATTGCTTGTTAAACCATGGAAATCAGCAGACACTAAAATCTTAGCTTTTTCCCCAGAGAGCCAATTGTTAAACATTTAGCAGCACACCACTGCCAATGTCCAAGCAAAGTTATAGAAATGAAGTCAGAGAAGAAGAAAAGTCCTCTTAACATTAAAAACAGTCTTCAAATTAGGCACAGCTTCTTTAAGGTGGGTTTTAGGTAATTTTATCAGTATTAACATTGTATGAGTTCTTAAAGGTTGTAAGAGTAAAAATGGTTGACACTTTTTGAGTGCTAGTCTGCGCCAAGTAATGTTACAAGCACTTTATATGTATTAACACCTTTCATCTTTATGATGACCCTATGGGGTAGGTCCTCTTTCTACAGACAAGAAAATCAAGAGATAGAACAACATGTCCAACACACAGCTGCTTCAAGGTAGAGTCAGGAATCGCACCAGGCAACCTGGATCCAGAGTCTGGGCACTGGGCCACTGCTCTCTACTGCCTTCTATGCTGAAGAAGTCAGAAATCTTTCAGGATTCTAGACCCAGCTCTGCCCCCTGATCGAGTGATTTGCTCAAACTCCCTCCTCTAGTCTTACTTGGCTTCTGTGGCCTAATTCAACAAATATGTGTTTATACCACAAGTATTTACTAAGCAATTTTCATGCATTTAGAGCAATGGGGGATAAAGAAATGTGCAAAATGTATGCTTGCCTTCAAGGTGTTTACACTCTAGTTGGAAAGAGTAATAAATAATCGTACTTACTAAGTATTAGAGAATATGGCATGAACAGGTAGGAAAGTTCTTCAGTAGGTTCAAAGCATGGGATAGAGTAAGGAAAAAAATCGTAGAAAGACAGGATTGCAAGGGCAAGTGGACCTCCAAAGGTCTTCTTAAAAGTTTCCTGGTATCTTGGAAAGATCACAACTCATTTTTGTAATCACAGATTAAAGGCAATCCATCTTTCAAAGATGTTCAAAAAACCACCCACTCTAAAGTTTCTGGTGGGCTCCCAAAGGCACTCTGCCTGTCTTCCCTTTTCTACTACTTATGCTATTGCCAGAAGGGAATGATAATAGGACTCTGATAGTCACATAATATGATGTTCTCTCAGCTATGAAGAGTTTGGAATACATTGAAACATTCATACTCTTCAATCCACAGTCTACATCTTCTTTTAATCAAAAAAACATTTTCTATCAACCACACTGTTGAGAAGCCTTTGAAGTCAGGACTGAGCTTTTGTATACTAGCTACCAATCATGTCTGGCATAAAGAAAGACCCTACGTAATTTGTGTGGTTGGATGGTGGAAAATTGGAAGGTAAGAGCAGCCTGTTTGTGAACTGATCTTAGGCAAGACCCGAGACTTCCAGACTTCCATTAACTCAATTTTCACCTCTATGTTTCACTTTCCTACCCACACAGATTAACACAAACTTGGCAAATGAGAAAAACAGAGCTCTTTTTTCACAAAATGTGCAGAGATAAGGTGTCTTCCTCCAATTTCTGGAAAATACAGAAGTGAGAGAAAGGTCCAGTGATGTGGAGGAAGTCCCCCCGCCTGTTCTGTTCCTAACCAGTTTCTTTCCTTCTATTTTCTGTCCCCCTGTCTCAGGTACTCCATTACACTCAGAAGGTTCGCTTCCATACCAAAGCCCAGAAAGAGATTTTCTTCACCAAAGATGGGGAGATACTGGCAACACTTAACATTAAAAACATGTACATCCTGGGCTGGCCCCGTGGCCGAGTGGTTAAGTCTGTGCACTCCGCTGCAGGCGGCCCAGTGTTTCGTTGGTTCGAATCCTGGTCACGGACATGGCACTGCTCATCAAACCACGCTGAGGCAGCGTCCCACATGCTACAACTAGAAGGACCCACAACAAAGAATATACAACTATGTACCGGGGGGCTTTGGGGAGAAAAAGGAAAAAATAAATTCTTTAAAAAAAAAAAAAAAAAAACATGTACATCCTCCCAGACCAGAGAGGACAGACAGCGATTGTTGGATATTTTGATTTCAAAGCACCTCCTGGAGAAGAGCTACTGATAAATGACAGCGCTATTATCTGGAAAGAAGGAATCTCAAAGGTGAGAGCTCCCTAAGGACCAAGTCAACATAGCACCTTGTACCTCTAAGCACCCAGCGGTATTTGTTGTGTTGAACTGACTTAAGGTACTTGGTCAGAGGGAGAGTAGGGTGGATTATCGACTTATGCAACTCTGAGGCTGTGCAGCAAATAACACCTTCCCAAACTATTCCCTGGCTCCCAAAACTAAGGAGCTTGCTAAAGGCAAGGGTAAGTCATGAGCAAATGGGAAAGTAAATTATCTGTAATTGCCAGTTCAAGATTTCCCTGAGATAGCCATAGTGCCTACCTGGAGTAACTACTGTTTTAGCCTTGCAGCCTTATGTCAAGAAATAGACAATTGATGCCAAGATTTTTCAAACAATGGACAACCACCCTTGGCATCTCATTAGTCCTTTCCCAGACCTCTAAATAGCTAAGGTGACCAAGTCCTTTCCTAGACCCCAAATATCTAAGGTGACCAGGTGGGGACTTCTAATTTAAGTGCTATTGCATCTCAACTATCACACCAAGCCTCCTGCAGTTTTCTCCAACTCACCTAGGAGGATTAAGCCCCCCCTTCTCCGAGCATCTAAAGCATTTTCCACATATCTCTATAATAAGAATAAGAGTAAGAAAATTGCCATATCTGGGATAGTATGTTTTGTTTCCATTCTCAGTGACTGCAAACTGGTTCCCTCTGATCTCATCTTAGTCTGGTAATTCTTTTTGCATTCCCACAACTGTCACACCTCAATGTCCAAATCCCTCACCCTGGGAGAAAGCAATAGGTGGATGATGAGCAAGGGAACAGCGTAGAGTTCCAGGGAAGAATGGGCATCACTGCTCCACAGACAAAGGGCTGGCCCCTGGCTGTTGTGGTCTTCAATCAGGACAGTTTTAGGCATCTTCTCACTCACTTCCCCTTCTCCAGACCACAGAATCCTTGTATCAGATCTTTACAAGAAAATGCATTCTGCAAGCATGATCTGAAACTAGTGGTTCTCAACTGGGAGTGATTTTGCCTCCCAGGTGACACTGGCAGTGTCAGGGGACATTTTTGGTTGTCACAATTTGGGGGAAATACTACTGGCATTAGTGGATAGAGCCTAGGGATGCTGCTAAACATCCTACAGTGCACAAAACAGCCCTCCATACCAAAGGATTATCCAAATATTACCCTCTGTAACAAATAATGCCCAGCCAAGTGTCCAGTAGTGCATAAGGTTGAGAATCCATAGACTAGTGGCTTAGGTAGTGTTTGCAGCCTTTGTTTCTGATCTACTGGCTCAGTTCTGTCTGGGCTGGGGGAAAGTGAGCCCTGCAAAATAAAATGAAGCGATTTAGTGAACTCAGAGTGGAAGACAAACTTCTCTGAATATTCAGAATATTATCCTGCTTTACTAGCATTTGTTGTGAATTTACACTGTTCTGGGTACTATAACATGGGCTTCACTTAAATCATCTCATTTAATACTCACACAATCTTCAAAATAGATATTATTACTAATCCCATTTTATTGAAAAGAAACTGAGGCTGAGAGAGGTTAAACCCAAGGTCACTCAGCCTATAAATGGCGGAACCCGAATTTCAACCCAACAGCCAGTGGCCAGCCTTTTGTCTGTGGAGCAGTGATGCTCATTTCTTTCTTTTCAAGATTTCTTGGTTCCCCATCCACCCCCCAGACTGTGAAATCCTTAGAGCTCAGTTTTTCCTACTGTTATTTCCCTAATACCCTGCACAGTAACTGATACATGGAACATATTGATAACTATTGAGTAAGAAAGGGAGGGAAGAGAGAGAAGAAAGAGGCAAACGAAGAAAAAGGAGATTAGAAGGATTTTGATTAAAAAAATAAAAATGAAGGAGAGGGAGCAAAGAAGAAGATATGGAGGGAGCCAGTAAGTCAGAATGATGTTGCTAATTCCTCTAGGACCTGATAGCACAGATATTCTTCAATTTTCCCCACAGTCTCCCCAACTCTCTCTCTCTCCTCTCATATGTAGGTCCCTTCCTCCATGTGCAATGAAAAATGCCCTGTGGGGACCAGGAAGTCAACCCTATCTGAGAAGTCAAACTGCTGCTACAGTTGCCTTCCCTGCCCCAAAGGGGAGATCGCCATGAGACCAGGTAAAGAGGGAGGCTGCCGTTGGTGTCCATCCACATTGTCGAAACTGTCAAGATTTCATTCCTTTTTATGACTGAATAATATTCTATATTCTATATATTATACATATATATATGTATGCATATAAAGAAATTTTTTTTCTTCACCCATGGATAATTAGGTTATTTCCATAACTTGGTTATTGTAACTAATGCTGCAGTAAACATGAGGATGCATATATCATGGAAACAATTATTTTAATAAAGTGTACATTATTCTAATGTAGAAGGACTTTTCACTGAGGAGGGTGACATGGGATGTAGGCCTTGAACAACAAGTGGAGTTTCAAAGGCAATGAAGCATGATAAGGATAGGTGAGGCCAAGGAGTAACTTAGTAAAGGCAGGCTCAAGGCATAAAGCAATAAGTATTTGAGAGTGGCTTTAGTATAGACTGTGATAGGAGATGTAAGAAGCAAGTGGCCAGATCACAGAGGGCCTTCCTTGCCAGATTCAGGAGCAAAGACTCTATTGTGTAGGAAATAGGAAAACATTCAATTACTTCAGAAGAGACGCAGTGTACATTTCAATATGTGTTTGGAGGAGATTAATAGGCAATGAATGCAATGAAAAGGACCGAGATTTGATCGGGAAGACCAGGTTGAGAATCAAGGTAATTGTTGAAGCCACAGGTTTGGACAAGGTGTCTCCTCACACTGAAAACTCTCAGTGTGGGAAAGATGAGGATTTTGAGGATAATTTTTGCCCAGTTGAAGAGAAAGGCACTGCTGAGGAGGAGTCACAGGATGCTACAAAGATGATGGAAGTGATAAATAAGAAGAAATCCTTGGACTTGTGGATTACTAAGGCATAGAATCAAAGTATCTAGGGACATGGAGATATAAACAAATCAAGTAAGGAGGTTAAATAAGAATGTATGACTGCTCTGGAGATCCAGCCACAAAGTGTATCCTTAAAATCCCTACATAAAGCAAAGCTCTGATAAGTCCTATCAAAGGAGTGATTTAGAAAAAGATGACTCCATAAAAAAAGAGAGAGAGTCTGTGTACATAGTAAGCACTCCCATAAACATTCCTTAAATTAAACAGACTGATGAACTACTAAATGCATAAATTAGCTGTGACTATCAATTACGACATTGCCGCAATTGTTGTTCAGTTCAAAGTGTTGAAGCCTAGAGAGGAGTTAGAGCTTCCATAGGTTGTTGTGTCAATGACTTTTCACTATAGTGTGATATATGATAAGCAGCAGCTGTCAGAATTTCTGCCATCTGTGTCTTTGGCCCTGGATGTAAGGACATCAGCAATGTGGAAGACTGGTAGTAACAAGACTGAAATACAGTGAACCAAAAAGCCATCACAACTCATACAACTGCTTTACCATGGGAACATTTCCAGAAGAGTCTCCACTCTGTTCTCTGACCCAGTTTCTCTTTCTCCCTTCAGATAGCGCTGCATGTGAGAAGTGCCCTGAGGACCAGTGGCCCAATGTGGAGAAGAGTCAGTGCATCCCCAAAACCCTTGACTTATTGTCCTACCATGAGCCCCTCGGCACAGTGTTGGCTGTCTGCACAGCCCTGCTGTTTCTTCTTTCTCTGGCCTTCTTAGGTGTCTTCATCTGGCACCACCACACTCCCATTGTCTGAGCCAATAACCGCCAGCTCAGCTACCTTCTGCTGTCTTCCTTGGCCCTTTGTTTCCTCTGCCCCTTCATGTTCATTGGGCATCCAGGGCCCTTCACCTGTGCTGTGCGCCAAGCAGCTTTTGGGGTCACCTTCACACTCTGTGTGTCCACTGTGCTGGCCAAGACAATCGTGGTGGTGGCTGCCTTCCATGCCACCAGGCCAGACACTTGGATTAGGAAGTGGACGGGTCCAGTTCTCCCTACCACCATCCCCACTGTCTGTTCCCTGGTCCAGACAACCATGTGTGTGCTCTGGGTGACCAGATGGCCCCCAAGGCCTGTGAACTCTACAGAGCCTGGGTCCACAGTGACTGTAAAGTGTGATGAGGGCTCTTTGGAACTTTTCTATATCATGTTGGGTTACTTGGGTTTGCTAGCTCTGGTCAGCTTGTTGGTGGCCTTCCCTGCCCGCTGGCTGCCTGACACTTTCAATGAAGCAAAGCATATCACAGTGAGCATGTTGGTCTGCTCCTGTGTCTGGGTGTCCTTCATCCCTGCCTACATGAGTGCCCAAGGCAAAGACACAGTGGCTGTGGAGGTCTTTGCCATCTTAGCATCAGGAGCAGGCCTCATGTCCTGCTTCTTCTTTCCCAAATGCTACATCATCCTTCTCCATCCCAAAAAGAACACAAAAGAACAAATGCTTGGCAGGTATCATCTCAAATGAGAAAATTAGAAGTGGACCATAAAGAGTGCTGCTTTCTCAAGGATGCCTTCCCTAAGCTCACCACCAGGAAAACCTTCCTTCCTCTGAGCCCCATCACGCTAGTCTTAACTCCTCCTGGTCACTTAGCTGCTTCTATTTTGCATTTCATTCTACCAGAGGGAGAGGAGACTTGTTTACAAATAATATTGTGCTTGATGGAAGCATCTGGTCTAATTCATCCTGTGGCCCCTCAGCAGAGAGCCAGTGCCTGGTACAGAGAGGAGACAGAATAGTTGGTTGATGAATGAATAAATCAATTTATGCAAAGTTAGCATTGGAAGAGCTCTTTGAGAGGAAACATCGAGGTGGTATGGTTGAATGGAGTCAAAAAGACCTGGTGCAGATCCTCCTGGCTCCCCGTGTTGTAGCTATGTGTACTTTGGCATGTTACTTAACCTCATTGAGCCTCAGTTTCCTCCCTTGTAAAGTGAGCTAAGCCTTCATTTTCAGGTTGTTATGGTGATGAAATAAGAAAATGTGTGAAAGTGCTCAGCACATATTAAACCTTCATGTGGTGGATATTTGAAGTCATCCAGTCCACCTTGCCCTTTTACAGATAAAGGAACTGATGCCAAGAGAAAGGACCAATTTACCAAGGGTGTCATTGAGCAGATGTTAAGAGTCAGACGAACGAGTTTCAATCCCTAGCTCTGCCATTTTCTTAGCTGCCTGACTTTGGGCAAGTTATCTAACTTCTCTGTACCTCAGTTTTCTTGTGTGTAAAGGAAGATAATAATAGCATCGACTTTGTGGAGTTATCAATGAGGAGTTAATGAATTAATATTTATAAAGCATTTAGAATAGTACCCGGGACATAGCAAGAGTTAAACTAGCATTTGTTAAAAATTTCCATAAAATTATACTTAATGGCAAACCTGATCTCTTAATCTGTTGCTGAATAACTTTTGTGGGAAACTTGTTCCAAGCTAGGTCCTGGGAGGGACCTTCAGAGAGGTTAAAGTATAGTCCTTACACACAAAGAGCTTGTGATCTAACATTTCCAACCTAACCTGATCAGAGAGAACTGAATATATTTATTGTGAACCTGTTTTATAAGAAGTAAACAACCAGAACCTGCTCTTGTTAGCTGCCTGTGTTTGGGTAGATGAGGACAGGTGACTGTCACATAGAGCAAAGTCTGCTCTAAATGAAGCCCCTCCACCTCCATGAGAGTGTGAGGATGCTAACGAAGCCCACAAAATGCTGGGCATATATTAATTAAATGACAGTGCTCCTGGACTGCTCCCCGAGGAGGGATGGCAATGACAAGGTATCAAGGCATCCATGTTTCTGGGCAATGAGATTCATTTTAAGTTCCTGCTAAGAGGAGTTCAGAATGCTCCTATCTTGCCATGGGTGGCCAAGAATGTTATTTAGACCAATGACAATGAAGTCACCAAAGGAAACAAGGATATAGATAAAGAAAACTCAATTTAGAGAATCAGAGAGCTGTGGCATTCCATAGCAAAGACAGCATTTGACAAACATACCTTGGATCAACTGCTTAGGACTTGGCATCTAAAAATTGAAAATGAAGAGACCAAACAAAGACTAAGGACCCTGAAAAAAGAAATTGGAATCCCCACACAGGTTCAAGGGATAAGAAGAACCTGGGATCATAGAAGGAGATCCAGATGGGCCTTTGTGAAGTAGACCCTTATCAAAGCCTTTGACTATGTTACATAATTTTGCACAGCAAATGATAGAGTTCTATTTCAAAGTGTAGATCCAGTCCTTCTCACCAAGTCCCAAGTCAAAGGACCTTCTCCAGGTGGTTACCAGGTAGTCCTAGTCAACAATTAAGCCAACATCCTAGTACTCAGAGTGGGCACAACAAGATCAGCAGCACTCCTTACAGAATTCTATCTTATAAGTCTTGTTTCTCTCTGGAACAACTCCTTGTGATAGTCTCTGAGTACTAAAGAAGTGCTGTCTATGTTAATCTAGCACTTCACGGGTCTGTGTTTCACTCAATGAATAAATATACTCTCAAAGATGGAATTATATTCTCAGAAATTCCATATTTACAGAAATATGCATTTTCCATGATATGATTTCATAATTTATCTTTATTTCAGATTAATCTACCATTACCAGTGGCTTTAAAAACTTTAGCTATCAATATCTATACATATCATAAATCTAACCAGCACCACAGATTCTTGTAGTTGGGTCTGTTTTTTAAGGGAGTAGTTGTTTAAAATGTAATAAACACATTCACAAAAGCCTTTTATTCAGTTTAGTTTCTTATATGTGATTTTATTAAAAAAAAGATTTACTTTTACATTTTAGGATCATTTTTAAGTGTACAACTCAGAGTTTTTACCATTCTATGTAATTTATCTCAAAAATATAGATTTCTTCTTCAAGGTACTTAAAATTGTAAGCTTTACTGATACTTTCCATAAGTTGTTTTTAGAGTAGTTCTAAAAATCCAGAAATACTCCCTGTGCTTGTAATTGAAGTCTTTCGGCTACCATAAATGAGAACTACGGAGCCCAGTGTGATGATTAACTTCGTATGTCAACTTGACTGGACTAAGGGATGCCCAGACAGATGGTAAAACCTTATTTCTGGGTGTACCTGTGAGGGTGTTTCTGAAGAGATTAGCATTTGAAAAAGTAGACTGAGTAAAAAAGATGGTCCTCACCAACACAGATAGGCATCATACAATCCATTGAATGCCTGAATTGAATAAAAAGGCAGGTAAAGGCTGAATTTGCTCTTTGCTTGAGCTGAGACCTCCCTCTTCTCCTGCCTTTGGACTTTAGCATGCCTGGTTCTTAGGCCTTTGGATTTAGGTCAAGAGTTACAAATAGGTTCCTCTGGTTCTCAGGCCTTCAGGCTCAGACTGAATTCACCAATGGTTTTCTTAGTTCTCCAGTTTGAAATGGCAAATCCTGTGACTCCTTAACCTCCATAATCACATGAGCCAATTCCTATAGCAAATGTATAGATACAGATATATCTTGTTGACCCTGTTTCTCTGGAGAACTCTGATAATACACCCAGTAACTTTTTCTTTATTTCCATCAGCCAGAAAGCTTAAAGTAAAATTTATTTTGTGTCCTATCTACTCAGGTGAGGTGCCTGAAAGTATCTACTCTTTCTATTTTATTCAGTTGAATTCTTATATTTGATCCTGAAGGTCCTCATCATTGCACTGTTTTTACATATTGTCGTCATCCAAAAGAACATTACTGATATTACGCATTACTGATAAAATATTTAACAAGTAAAATGGTTTTCAAAATATGTGATTTGTGCCCTCTCTGTTAACTACTAAAAATGCAACATTTGGGATACTGGGTTGGGGGAGAGGGGTAGAGACTGTGATGTTCAAGGGCATCATCATAGGATCTGCTCATTATTGGCCAGTTGAGAAACATCATCATAGAAGATCTGTCCTTCCCCTGACCCAGTCCCAAGCTTGATATTTTCCTCTTCCACCTGCTATAGCTTTTGGAATCCACATTTAAATCATGATTGGCAATATCTTTATGAATGCAACTATCTACACATAGGAACTACTTGAATTATAATTGTTTCTTTAAACCTCACTTCAAGTGAGCCGACGTTGCTATAGAGATCTTCTTAAATCAGTTTTCATAGACCATTTGGTATAGAGGGAGGATCAGTCTATATTTCAAATAATAGAATGTAGATACACAGAAGATAAGTACATAGATCACATGGAAAATCAGCTGTGACTCTGGGGACTTTGTGGTGGAAACTGCTTGTTGTCTACTGCAATTTGCTTTCCTCTTTTTCCATGATAATGACATTGTCGGTGGATATCTGGCTCCCAACTGTGGACTATTTTTAGCAGTCTTGCAAGTAGATGTGACCTATGGCTAACTTCTCCCCAATAGAGTTGAATGGAAATGATGATTGCTGCATCTAATGGAGAAACTTTAAGATACAGGATGTGTCTCCTCCATTCTCTATCCTCACCTTTCTTGCCCACTGTGGCCTGAGGTCAACCATGCAAATAAGAAAGCCCTGGATTGGAGGTTGGTAAGTGGTATCCGTCACAACTACTCAATTCTGTCATTGTAGCACAAAAGCAGCCATGGACAACACATATAGTAGGACTGCGTTCTAGCAAAACTTATTTTATAGACACTGAAATTTTAATTTTATGAAATATTTGTGTTGTGAAATATTAATCTACTTTTGATTTGTATATAAAAAAATTCTTAGCTCAGAGCTCATTAAAAACAAAGCCTGAGCTGGATTTGGCCCATAGGCTTTAATTTGCCAAAATCCCAGGGGATGCTGACTCTAAAAGATGGAAGGAACTTGTATTCTTGAATACCTATTGAGCAAAGTCACCCACAAACCTGGAGCATTCACTTTGTACTCTTGTAGGAAAGAGAAAATATCCTTCATTCTCTGGCTACATTATAGTTAGGTCTCTCTTGTTATAACAGATTAGTATTTTGCTTTAACTAATACATATTCCATGACTCCTGACTACCCAGGTATAGCTCCATTCCATAGTCCTCACTATTCTCCTTCTAAAGAGCCAACGCAAGGAAACTGAGTCTCCACCTGTCTCCTCACTGACCTGTCATAGACTTGAGAGAAAAGGCTCTGCCAAGAGCTCCCTTCACCTCCTTGTTCCAAAGACTATAGATGAGAGAGTTGAGCATTGGCATGACAATGGAGTAGAAGAATCACCACCTTGCTGAAGTTGATGAAAGAGGCCACTTTGGTCTGGATGTACATACAGAGAAGCGTGCCATAGAAGAGGCTTGCTACACTCAGGTGAGCTGCACAAGTGGAGAAGGCCTTTCAGCTGTCTGCAGCTGAGCATATGTGCAGCAGTGTCCAGACAATGTTGCCATAGGACACAGCAATGACTGCAGAGGAGGCCAGGAGCACAGCCAGAGAGACCAGGAAGTCTATGGTCTCCTTTAGGATGACATCTGAACAGGACAAGGCAAGCAGGGGTGACGCATCACAGAAGAAGTGGTCAACGACATTGGGGCAACAAAATGTCAGCTGGGACATGAGGTAGATGGGCCAAGTAGGTATGAGGAAGCCCACCAGCCAACAAGCAGCTTCCAGATGGATGCAGGTGCCCCAAGACACCAAGGCCCCATATTGGGGAGGCATATAAATGGCCACATAGTGGTCATAGGCCATGGCAGACAGTAGGAAACACTCAGGTACCCCAAGGAAGGTGAAGATGAAGAGCTGAAACAGGCAGCCAGCAAACAAGATATTCTTTTCCCCATGCATCCCAACTACACCAGCCAGAATCTTAGGCACTGTGACTGAAATGTACCAGATTTCAAGGCAAGACAAGTGCATCAGGAAGAAATACATGGATCTATATAGCTGGTGGTCCAAACCCACCACTAAGATGATGACCAAGTTCTCCACCAAGATGAACAGGTACATGGTGGGGAAAAGTGAAAAGAAGAGGATGTGTGTTTCATGCACCCCAGCAAAGCCCATCATGACAAACTCTGTTACCTGGGTCCAGTTTGGGGTATGTGTCTGCATATGTGGGAGTGAGAGCTCAGTACACTCATAGCCTCATAGATAATGACAGCTCAGAGCAAACAGATAAGGATGTTGGACTGAAACATCTTTCACCTCAGAAGAGGAAAGTGAAGTCAAGACAATATCCCTACCCTCAAAGAATTTATAGTCTGTGAGTGGCACAAGAAAACATAAAATTTAAGTACAAAATAAAAAGTTCTAGATAGAAATAAGACAGGATATTATGGGAAGAAATAGTGGAGAATCTCAATCAGTCTTGAGGAATCAGAGAAATCTTGCGGGTGGAGGGCTGTCTAAATGGGAACCTCAAAAACAAGTATGTCAGTGAGATAAAAAATAGATAAGTAGAGGGGACATAACAAGCATGAAATCCCAGACACCAGAGAGAACATTGCATGTTTAGGAAACTTCAGGTAGATACAGTTTACCATAGAGGTTAAGAGCTTGGCTTCCTGCTCAAGTATATCTGGCTTTAAATATAAAAGAACTTAACTAATAGAGTTGTTGCAAAATTTTAATTAGATAGTCCCTCTAAAGCATTTAGAATCATGTTTGGGTCAATAAATAAGAAGGGAAAATTTTAAACCTTGACTCCTCCTGGACTAGGGTATGGAGGGAAGATGATTGTTGTTGAACCTGAAGAGTAGGCCAGGACAACATCATAAAGACTTATAACCAAGTTAAGGGAAAGGACAAAGCTGAGCTTCAGCCTGAAGACAACAGAACGCCTGGAAGAGTTCTAAGTGGGGAAGCAATGCTATGCTCTCTTCCCTTCATAAGGAGCAAGTGTGATTGCTGAGAAAGGTTTAGAGAGGAAGAAGATAGGAGACAGGAAGACAAGGTTGAGAGGTTGTTGCAAGTATAACATTGTGTGATGATGACTATGGTCACTAGACATGGAGGAGAACAGATCTATTAAGAGATAGAATAAACAGGATTGACTTTGAATCCAAGTCCCAAGATCAACTTGAAATATGTAACCATGGATGAAACACTAAAAAATTCCTGTTTCTAAAACAAATACTAAAAAAAGGTCCAAAAAGATGAATTCCTATATCATTTTAATATTAAATGAAAGAATACATTGTGTCCATTACTGTGGCATATTTTTTTTAATTTTTATTGAGATTATGATAGTTTACAACCTTGTGAAATTTCAGTTGTACATTATTGTCAGTCGTGTTGTAGGTGCACCACTTCCCCCTTTGTGCCCACCTCCCATCCCCCCTTTCCCCTGGTAGCCACTAATCTGTTCTCTTTGTTTACTTGTTTAACTTCCACATATGAGTGGAGTCATACAGAGATTGTCTTTCTCTATCTGGCTTATTTCACTTAACATAATGCCCTCAAGATTCATCCATATTGCTGTGAATGGTACAATTTTATTCTTTTTTATGGCTGAGTAGTAGTTTTAAAATATAGCCCCAAATTCTTTGACATGTCTTCCCACTAAAAAGTAGAGTCTATGGCCACTCCTCTTAAATCTGGGATTTGTGACTGCTTGACAATAGAATAAGATGGAAGTGATGCTACTCTAGTTTTGAGGCCCAGGCTTTAAGAAACTGTTTCCTCTTCCTGCTTCTTGTAACCCAGCCACCATAGTGTGAGGAAACCCAAGAAGCCTGTGGAAAGGCCCAGGGTGAGGAGAACTAAGGTCCCCAGCTCTCAGCCGTGGCTGAGCTCCCACTGACAATCAGCACCATCATGCCAGCCAGGTGAACAAGCCGTCTGAGAAATAAATTCTCTAGCCTCCCAGTGGAGCTGGCCCAGCAGACATCAGCCTTCCCTGCTGGGCCCTCCTCAAATTGCAGATTCATGAGCTAAATAACTGATTGTTGTTACTTTAAGCCAGTAAATTTTGGAGTGGCTTGTTAAGCAGCAATAGATAACTGAAACAATTATGTACTGGTTCTGTAACCTTGGGTGAATTATTCAATATCTCTGATTCTTTGGAGGAAAATAAATAATGTTTTGCCTATGGTCACAAATGCCTGAAATGGAATTTGAATCCAGGTTTGCCAGTGTCTAAAACCCTTGCTCTTTCCCCTAAAAAAGAATTAAACTGATTCCTCTGCCTTCAGCATATCTTGATTTCCTAGCAATGAAAGCATGGAGAGATACAAAATCAGAAAAAGGTGAAAGTCTTCAGATTCTTTCATGTATCTTCACCATGGCTAAGTCCATTCTTCAACATCCCTATAACAGGCAGTCTATAAACACTGGCTTCCTGGCTGAATAATTGCATGGCTGCCCCAGCCACTTCACGCATCTGCTGGCTCCAGGAAATTTCAGGGTATAATTCCTGCGCACTTCTCCCATTTGCAATTTGGCTTATAATGTAGCAGCCTAGGAACAGTGCTCATCTTTCCTAGATGCCTTTCCTAACAGAAACACTCACTGCACATACATGCTGTAGAAGCCTGGCTTGACCTGCTGTATTATAGACAGGTTTCATAGTACAGTTTTCTGAAATGTTCATTTTTTCATAGAGCATGGGATTTAGAGTTAAGCAGATATGGGGCCAAACCCTGGCTCTGCAATTTACTAGCTTAGTTGCCTCATCCATGAATTACTATTATTTCTAAATCTTACTCCTTCCAGCTGTGACTCAAGTTTGATAGTCCCACCTTCACTGGGAAGAATTTTCCTTCCCTTATTCCTCCAAACTTGTGTGCAGGTCAGGCTAACAAATGCACAGGACACCTGCTTTGTACCAGGCCCCATGGTGGATGCTGAGGGGCATCCTGGTACAGAACAAGTGTTTCCCAGCACCCATCATGAGGCCTAGTACTGAGCAGGTGCCCCCCCCCCCCCAGCATCCACCATAGTACCTGGTACAAAGCAGGTGTTTCCTTATAATAGTTTCAGTTTTCTGATCCATGACTTAGAGAGAAGATGCCAAAATCTGATGGAGTTTGCATCAGGTCCAGAGAAGCTGAATTGAAAGAACCTGCTTTTATTACTTAACAGCTGAAGGAGGGGTAAAGAAGTGGGATATTTCTCACCCACCCCCTACACACACAGAGTGAAGAGTCACACTTTCCCTTCCTCCGTGTTGGGTAGCTGTTGGGAGTAGCTGCCCCACCAGAGGTGACAGTCCCGCCCCCTTGCATCCGGACAGTGATGCATTTCACTTGTGGGCTGAAATATTTAAGAAGCAGGTGTGCCTTTCCCACTATCTCTTTCCCCATTCATAGGCTAAATCAAGATTCTGAGACCTCAGTGGATGATGGAACCACAAGACCAAAGGAACCTGGATCCCTGAGGAAAGCTGCTTATGCCTCCCAGAGCTGGGGCCCAAAAATTTTTTCTGTAAAAGGCTAGAGAATAAATATTTTAGGTTTTGTGGGCCACATAAAATCTCTGGTACGAAGTCTTCTTTGGGCTCTTTAGTTTTTGTTTTTGCAATACTCTAAAAATGTGTGTGGGAGAAGAGAGCAAGTGGTAGTTAATTTGGCCTAGAAGAAAGACAAGACAGATGAGATCAAGAAACAATTCCCCAGTCAGATCACAGTGTGCAGAGTGAGGGAGAATGTAATCCCTGACTGACAAAACCAAGTTCAGCAGGAGAGTGAAGTGTTCCCAGAAAGCCAAGGAAGAAAGACGCGAAAGTGGCGAATATGCACAGATGAATCCATGAGCAGAGATTGTGAGGTCCGTAGGGAGGCAGGAGAGCTAAGTGGTTAAGACCATGGTCAGGTATTAGACTACCTGGTGTCTTCAAATCCGAGTCCCACCCCTTCCTAACTGAAATGCAATGAAACAACCTAGATGGTGAGCAATGTCCAACCCGATGGAATGAATTTCTGATAAATCATTTAAGTCACCAGAGATGAGTTAAATGAAGAAAACTTTCTGGGCAAGAGTATCAGGATGGACTGAGACTCACTTCAGAGTCTCAAATCCTATTCGTCATCCACACCATCTCCACGCATCATATGTTGGTAGGCAGATAAGCCTCCCTCCAAAAAGGGGAGAAAAAGAGAGTGTTTATTGAGGCCCTCTGGTGGGCCAGATTCTGCTGGGCTTTTATTATCTCATTTAAGCCTTACAACAATGCTGTGATCCACTGATCTATCTTTCACAGAGATATGATTTGTCCTGGGTTTCATGCAATTGAGAAAACAGGCTCACAGTACTCCACAGAGATGGAATTAAAACCCCAGCAAATCTGGCACAAAAGCCTGTGTTTTTCCCCCACACCATGCCATCTCCCTCTGTCACTTCATTTCACAGAATGATACACCTGCAACCCTGGCTGCTGGGCCTGCCTGTAAGGTTAATTTCTTAGAGGCTCAGAGCACCACTGGAGGAATCCCCACAGACTCTGGTGACCTGCAGGAGCACCGTGAGGCTCCCAGGTCTACTAACAGCATTGGTTTCCTCTCTGGGGTTGAGAGAACTTTATAAACCAAGAGCCACTTAGGGGATGAGAGGCCAATGGGAGAGGGTCATGTGGGACAATCACTGAATAAGGAGAGAGGACTCACAGGACTTGGCCTCACTTGATGTCCTCAAAAGATGTTGCTCCCTTGGCTAACGTTTTCCCTAACGAACATGGAAAAACAGTTTGGGACCCAGGCAGGGAAATTAAACCTTGGTTCCTGCAGCTATTTGCTTATGCAGCTATGTGCCAAGCCTGGTGAAAGAGGCTGTATTTCTCCCTGATTTAGTTCTCTCCCCCAGGCCTCACTCCAAAGGTGAAGGGAATTGGAAAGTGAACTCACTAAGATCCAGACGATGACTTCAGAAAACCACCACCAAACCAAGGCGAGAAGGTGCGTGGGGGCCATGAGGCAGACAGGAGGTGCTGGGAGATGCCCAGGGGCGAAGCCCAGGATCCTGCTCTTTGGCCCCTCTTTGCTCTTGCTTACCCCATGCCTGCTTCCGTGATCCTACCGCAAGGTGACAGCAATAGCGTTTCTCACTCTTCAGAATGCAGAGGGCTCCCTGAGTTCACAGAATTGTCTCTAGAATCAGAGGAGCTGAGTTTGACTTTGGCTTTGTCAGGCATTAGCTGTAGTTTGGAGAAAGTCACTTAATTGCTAAGCCTCAATTTTCTCATCTCCAAATTTGGGGTATGATGTGTGCATTTGCAGGGCAGGCCTATAGATCGAAGGAAACAACCTTAAGTGAAAGTTCACAGCCTTTACTCTTATTGTTCCCTCTGCCTTTCTGTGTGGCTTCCTCCTTCACTTCCTTCAATTCTCTGCTTAATCTTAACAGAGTGTCCCTTTCTGATTGCCTATCTGAAAATGCAACTCCTTTCACTCTCTGACTCCTTTCTTGCCTTGATTTTTTTTGTCACAGCCTCATTGTCATCTGTCAGGCATTTATTTGTTTGTCTATAATACATACATGCACACACATGCAAAAGAGTAAGCTCCTTGAAGACAGTGCCTTTTTCTGTTCATCACAGTGTTGCCTGTACCAAAAAGAGTCACTGTACTGTAGTCTGCATGCAATAAATATGTTGACATAATTTAAAAAATGGATACATGTTTCGAGCATCATGCTGTCCCAGAGTGCTGTTTCCTTTCCACTTCCATCTACCTTTTTCAAGGAAACAGGAAGGAAAGGAAACCCACCAATACTTATGGAAAAGCCATCCAATTTGAGTGTTGATGTCTGTGCATCCCCCTGCCAATCAGCTCCCAGACTGAAGATGCTGGTGAGGATGATGCCTTGTGTACCTGGAGTAGCCCACTCTCACTAGCCTTGGATGGGAAACAGGTTGAATTGATTTTTACATATAATTTTTCTCAGCTACTGAATTTAATTTTAAATTTCCTGAAAAACTGTACCATATCAGTTGTTTTCAAACTCTACTCCACCAAGCCCTAGATTCCTCAGTTGCCAGGTAACTGTGAAGGGGGAGAAAGGGACCTAGCACATGGGGATCCCACGAGCCTTGCTTCAAGCAGCTAGTACGTGGCATAGTCCAGACAAGAATACAGCCCAATCTGACCCCAGAGCCCACCATCCTTCCACTACACCACCTCCCCGGGTAAAACCAAATCTGATCAATTAACTGAATGCTTTTTTCATTATTCCAGGGACTTCAGTACTGAGCAGGCATGTCCTGCTCCTCAAAGCCACTCACATATGTGTCCTCATGAAGGGAAAAAATGGAAAATGGAGGCATAAGAAAAGAAATTGGAGGTCTCTCCAGTCATATGTGCAACAGAGACCCCAGTCCTGAGGCAAACTGGAGAGCCCTCTATAGCAGAAAGGAACCAAGGTGGGAATCTAACACTCTGAGCTTCTAGCTTCTGATATCTAAATAGGAATAACACTCACTTTCCCTGTCTCCGAGGATACTATGTGAATCAATGATGTAATGGATATACAAGTTCTCTGAAAACTTTAAAGATACACTCTGGAAGACCATCTTATTATCTTGCTTCCATTGCTTATGAGCTATGTGATTACTGCATCATTTCAATAAAGGAAAGCCTGGGGGATGGCATTCTCAGAGGGGCCCTGGGGATGATCTTGAAGCTGCACTTGAATAACAAGCAAATTGATTTTGTTTAGATTGTAGGCTTATTTGATGGGGCTTTAGGGGACAGATGGAGATGAAGGGGAGCTAAAACTCTCAGACATCCCTTGGCATCTCTACTCTATGTGAGCTTAAGCAAATCAGTTGAATTCTGTATGCCGTTTTTTCTTCACTTGAAAAATGGGTTGATGTTTAAAATCACAGTGACTCTGTAAAAGAGACTTTGAAAGAAAAGAATGAGGTAAATTGAGAAGATTATGAAGAAAAAGTTGAGTTATACTGAAGTCAGGGGTCCTTATTCTAGATTTGGTATCTGCATGATCTTTGCATAAGTGCTTGTTTAGTTAGTTAGTTAGCACTAAACCAGAAGCTAAATAGCCCCTATCCAGTGCTCAGGAGTCTCGAGAAGAGTGACTCACCTGCTCCCTGCTACTTCTTTGTCTCTTCTCTGGGTGGAACATGCTCAGAATCTTGGGGCTGGTGACAAATGCAGGTTATTAGATGTCATTGTGGAACAAGGGCTCCAAATGCAAGGATCATAGTATTTTTAAACCAAAGGGAGATGGCGGAGATCCACCATCAGCTGAACTGGAAAGGGAAGAAACAGGGGTTTTCTCTGGCTATAAAATGACTCATACCCTACATATGTGCCTCAGACACCCTAGGGGTCACCCATGGGATCAGGTCTCCATGGAGGTATGATGCATTCAGACAAGAAAGGAAAGAAGATAATAAATCATGGAAAACTCTGCCTCAGAGAGTGTGCACAAGCTACATGGGAGTCCCATGTGTGTAGACTAGCTGGACAAATGCCAGTGGAGTAAGATGAATCAACCAAGGAAGATTCCAGGTCAGCTAGACTCTTTGCCAAGGTCTCTGGGTCTGACCCACTCTGGAATAGGGTGAAATGAAATCTCTAGAGCTCCAGATATATCAAGGATGCAATGAGGCCTTCCTCTGCTGGGGTGGGTCAGATATCCACCACTTAACCACCTGTCCTTTATCCCCAAGCAAGGATAATCTACAGTGATAACAATGGACATTACTGAGTAGCCACTCAGGGCCACATCTTTATGTGCAATACAGATGTGAGATACCCAGCCTCAATCCATAAGGAGCTACAATCTCCTAGAGGCTCTGACTAAGGGTCACTTTTGTCCTGAATGTAACTATGCCCATTTGCCTTCCTTCTAAAGAATTTCCTCCAGAGCATTTGATGATTATCTATAGACTAAGAAGTCTTTTTCCCAAAAAAGGAAATATGGCATCATTTCACTATAGAATGAAAGAAACATAAGGAATGGTGAGTACCCAGTGTATTTGATTGTAGGAGGCAGCTGAGCCAAAGTTAACAGGTCCCACAAACCCTGTAGATGGCTGGTCTTTTAACATATCCTAAACACACAGGATCACTTCCCTTGATTACATGTGACTTGGGTCCAGCCTTAATGTTCCAGATGCAGACATCTTGTCTTCCCAACTAAATGATAAAGCTCTTTGATGACCATGTCTTGTAGTTTACTGCATCCCACAGAACCTAGCATGGTGTATCTCAGTGTAAAACATCATAGGCTTGGATTTGAATCCCACATAAGCCTTTTCACGGATGGGCCACCTTGGACAAGTCAACCCTTCTGAGACATCTTCTTCTCATCTCTAAAGTTAGGAAAATAATACTAGCTGACAAGGATGTTGTTAGAGATAAATGGGGTAACAAAGATGAAGGGTTCACTTACCTAACAGTGGACATGACCGTAACACTTTGTGCTGCTCTAGGAAGGGAGGATGTTGAACAGTGTTGTCTTCACATCCCTCCTCAATGGAAAAACTTCTCTTCAGCTCTAAACCAATTTGACCCAAACTGACAAAGATTCTTACTCCCCAAAAGTGCAAAAGGAAATGCCCCTTTCTGCATGGAAAGGTGAGGCTGATCAAAAGCAGCTAGGAAGACCACTACACCAAGAGGCCAGGGGCATTTAGGCAGAAAGAACAACCTGGAGGACCAAGGAAACTGAGACAAATGACAAACCTCTTCTCTGAAACCCAGGCCTCACTGGCTCCTGTTTTTTTCCTCATCCCCTCTCACCTTTCAGAGCATCTCATTTTCTCTTTTGTCAGGAATACTCTGCCTTTAAAATGTGAACCAGTCCAGGCTTGCTGGATTCTTATGTTTGGTCACTCTATCTGCTGTCCCAGTTTTATAACACAAAGTCCAAAATTGAGCAATTAAAGGTAGAATTCTCCTCTGTTATTGAGGGTAATAAAAGGGGCTTCGAAAGATCATATTCCTTTTATGTTCCTCTTCACTGAGGAATCAAATAGCCCACCCCAGAAACCCAGGCATATAGAGGAGAATCAACAGAACTAACGCTCTGACAAAGGAAGAGGAACACAGACCAGAGAGAAAAGCTGAGGGCCTTCACCACTCCTCTGAGAAGGGATTTGAAATCTTTGCTTGTACTTGTAATGTTTGTATATCATTACAATGAAGTGTACGGAATTATATTTAGTTTTCATTCCACTATAGAGGCTCAGACTTCTCAAAATGATGTTTTTTCAGCCTTAACAACATCCAGAGACAAAGTCTGGCCTGGTATTTTTTGCAAGTATTTTTTGTAATCCATTTTTATCATGAAGTAATTCAAATTCATACACAAGAAGGAACATAATACAATGATAACATTATACCCTCTACCAAGCCTTATCAGATATTAACCTTTGGCTGTTGTGATGGACTGAATGCTTGTGTCTCCCAAAATTCACATGTTAAATCCTAATGCCCAATGTGTTAGTATTAGCAGGTAGGGCCTTTGGGAGATAATTTGCTTAGGATGATGGGCACTAATGAGATTAGTGCCTTTATAAAAGGGACTTCAGAGAGTTCTTTTGCCATCTTTCCACCATTTGAGCATATAATGACAATTTGGCAGACTGCAACCCAGAAGAGGGCTCTTGCCAGAATCTGACCATGCTGGCTCTCTGATCTCAGACTACCAGCCTCCAGAACTGTGGGAAATAAATTTCCATTGTTTATAAGTTACCCAGTAAATAACAGGCTGTTATAGCAACCTGAACTCAGGCAGCGATATTACTTGAGATCTTTTTGTAAGAATATGATAGATAGATGATAGATGGATAGATAGATAGATAGATAGATAGATAGATAAAAACAAAGCAGATACAGTTGAGGTCCTTTGTTTATCCATTTTCAATCCCATCACCCCCACTCCCTCCTCAGAATTAACCAAAATCGTAAATTCAGTATTATCCTGCTCAGGTGTGCTTTGTACCATTTGTTATCCACAAACATTACATTATTTTGTTTTGCATGTCTTTAAAATGTATATAGATGGTATAAAACTCCATATATCACTTTGTAATTTGCTTTTTTGATAGAAAATTGTTTTTAATATATTTTTATGTTATGCTTACCTCTCTAGTTCATTCATTTTAATTTCTATGTATATTCTGTTGTATTAAAAAACACAATTTACTTACTCATTCTCTTGCTGATTAGCAATTAAATCGTTTCTAATTTTTTGCTATTCCTAACAATGAACATTATTGTACACATCTAATTGTACACATCTGCAAAAGGCTTCTAGGAGAGTGGTTCTCAAAGTGTGGTCCTATCAGCAGCATCACCTAAGAACATGTTAGAATGCAAATCCTCTGCTCCTTCCCCAGACCTACTGGATTAGAAACTCTAGAAGCTGGGCCCGGAAATGTGTGCTTAACAGAGCCGTCCAGGTGATCTTGAGACAAGCTGAAGTTTGAGAACTGCTGCTTCAAGGTGTCTACCTAAATGAGCATCTCTCACATCACTAAATAATGCCAGATTTCTCCCTAATGGAGTTTCCCCCACTATATTCCCACCAGCGGTGGTTCAGAGTTACCATATTTCTCATACAAAATCAGCACTAGGTAATGCAGCCTCTTACAGTTTTGACCATCTGAGGATTAGGCATCGTGTCAGTTGCATATTGACCACATGGATTTCCTTTCCTGTGCATTGCTCTCTTTCATTTTGCTGTCGAGTAGTTTAACTTTTTTAATAATTTGTAGAAATTCTGTGTATTTTCTGAACACACCTACTTTGTTATATAGTTAACGTTTTCCCAGTGTTTTAACTTTGTTTATGCCCCATCTTTAAGTTTTATGTTGTGAAATGCACCTATCTTTCCCTCTATTGTTTGTGGTTTTATACCTTAACTAAAACATATTCTAAAAATGTTTGAGTTTTGCTTTTCACACTTAGGTCTTTAATGCAACTGGACTTGATATTTGAGTATGGTATGAGGAGAGATCTAATTTTAGTTTTTTTCCCATTTGATAATATTCTTCCCCATTAATTGATAGTGTCACTTCTGTCATATACCCAGGGGGACATTCACAATATTTAGCAACTGCATGCATGTTGACCAAGCTTTTTCTCTTAATATTTTTTATTTGTATATCTTCCCTTTATTTCTTGATTAGTCTTGCTTGAGATTTACTATTTCATTATTTTCCTTTTTTTCTGTTTTCAAAGAACAAACATTGGGTTTTGTGGCCTCTCTAATTTTCTGTTTCATTAGTTTCTTCTCATATTAATCATTTCCCTCCTTCTACCTTCACAGATTACTTATTCTTATTTTTTATCTATATTTTTAGTTGAATACAACTCATTTATTTTCATTTTTCTTGTTTATAATGAATAGAATTAAGCTCTATATTTTCCTCTAGACAACACTTTAGCTACATCAGGCAATTTTTTATTTTAGTACATTTATTATTGTTCAGTTATAAGTATTTTATTATTATGGTATTTATTTCATCTTTATTCAACTATTCATAGTTTCATTCTTAAGTTTCTCAATAAGTAGAAAGACGGAGAAAGTAGGAGTATTAAACTACTTTTTATCATTTAAATTATTTCTAATTTAATTGTGTGGTAAGATATTGTGGCCATTATGATATCAATTATTTGAAAATTGTTAAGATTTCCTTTTTGACCTCATGGTCAAATTTTACAAAGATTCTATCTATATTTGAAAAGAATATAGATGCATTTGCTGGGTGCAAAGTTTTTAGATTCATATACATACATATTAGATCATACTTGCTAATTATGTTATTCAAAGCTGCTATATCCTTCCTAATTTTTGTCTGCTTAATTTATGAATTGTATCAATCCCAAATTATGGTTCTGACTCTTTCCTTTTAACTCTTCAATGTTTGCTTTGTTTATTATAATGTTATGATACATAAAATTGCATTAGGATCATGCAATTTCATAATTGTTGATCTTCTTGGTGTGTGGTGACATTTATTATTTTGTGGTTTCTCTCTTTATTCCTTAATGTTTTTTACCTTAAGATTTATTTTCTCTTATGTTAATTTTGCTCCACTAACTTTTTTCTTGGTGTTTATGTTATACATCTTTTTTCATTCTTTTATTTTCAGCCTGTGCATGTGTGTGTGCATGTGTATGTGCTTTCACTCTGTGTCTTGTAGGAATGATAGAGCTGCATTTTGTTATCTGATTCCTACTATCTTTTAATGGATGAATTTAGTAGATTTCCCTTTTTTGTAATTTAATAGTATAGACTTAAGTATATTAGCATTTTGTTTTCTGTTTACCATCCTTTTCTTTTTTGTCTTTGTTTCTATTTTCTTTTGTTTGATAATGTTTATTCCCTTCTGATTTGGAAACTATGAGTCTTTTTTTTTCTTTTGAGGAAGACTGGCCCTGAGCTAACATCCATGCCCATCGTCCTTTACTTTATATGTGGGATGCCTGCCACAACATGGTTTGTCAGGTGGTGCCATGTCCACACCCAAGATCCAAATTGGTGAACCCCGGGCTGCTGAAGCAGAATATGCGAACTTAACCGCTGTGTCACTGGGCCAGCCCCCTATAAGTCTTATTTTAACGGCTACTCTGAATGCTTTAATCTGCACACTCAACTATAAATTTTATGACAAAGTCTACAGCTATTTAATTCCTCCCAACTTCAATAAATCTTTAATGTGCTTTAAGTACTTCCCACCTTGAATAGTTTCCCACGCTGTTATTGTTTTTTTTTTTTTTTTGAGGAAGACTGGCCCTGAGCTAACATCTGTGACCATCTTCCTCTACTTGATACGTGGGATGCCCACCACAGCATGGCTTTTTGCCAAGCGGCACCATGTCCGCTCCTGGGACCCCAACCCGTGAACCCCAGGCCACCAAGAAGCAGAATGTGCAAACTTAACCACTGGGCCACTGGGCCAGCCCCCTCATCTTGTTATTATTGTTTCATAAAACAAAAAAGTAATTTTTAGACTCTAGCCATTAATTAAAATTTTCAACACATTTTATCGATCTCTGTGCTCCCTAGAACAACTCATTTGGTTTAGGTGTGGGTGGGAAGAAGAGCTATTTAGAGAATACCTGCTTCTTACATTCCACATTCTCCTTCTGTTTTCACTTCTCTATTTCCGAAGCAAATTTTAATAGTCTTTTAGTGAGAATCTGTGTGTAGTAATGTATTTAGTGTTTGTATGTCTAAAAATGTTTTTATTTAACCCTCTCTCTTGAATAAATTTTAGGTAATTGTAAAATTCTAGGTTGACAGTTTTTTCCTTCAACACATTATGGTTATTTTTCCACTATCTTCCAATGTCCGTTATTAGTAAGAAGTTTGCTGTCAGTTCATCATTCCTCTGTATATAACTCTTCTTGCAATTTTTACTTCTACTCTCTAGAGGTGCCACCTTCTGAGTGAGTTCTTGTATTCTGTCTTCCAATTCTCTAATTCTTTCCTTTCCTCTGTCTGATCCAGAGTTCACCCCCTTCATTATGCTTTTTTTAATATATGATTTTTAAAAAAGTAATACATTCATATGTTTCTAATACAAAGTTTACACAGGGGTAAACAATGAGAAGTTACCCTCCTACTTCTGCCTACCACTCAGTTCTCCTTCTCAGACACAACCGATCTTTTCCATTACTTTTGTTCTTTCTGAGATACCCTATGCATATTTGTGGAAATGCATGCACACACACACACACACACACATATATGAAGAGAAAGAGTATTTTTCCTCTCTTTTGTACACAAATGCTGGCATACTATGCTTACTTTTCTTTATTTTGCCTTTGTTCAATTGAGAAAATATTATAAGGATTACTTTATATCAGTACATAGTAAGCTTCATCATCTCATTGTATGGATGAACATGGTTAATTCACAAGTCCCCTGTAAATGTTGTTTCCAGTCCTTTGCTATTAAAATAATTCTGTAAAATCAACGTTTTACACTTTAAACTTACACAATTTTATAGGTCAATTATATCATAAAAAGCTGGAAAAAGTAATAAATAGTAAATAAAATACAATAAGATGAAATAAAATGATTCTGTATTAAATAACCTTATGTACATCATTTTGAGCATTTTAGGTTTTATCTGTAGGATATGTCCCTACAGGTTAAATTATAACTTCTAGATATGTGCATTCACAACCCTCTGCATTTTAATTAAATTTTAGGAAATGTTTTATTTTTATTTTATTCAATTTTTCAATAGGTAATAAATACATATAGTACAGAATTCAAAAGGAGCATTGTATACATATGTAAGGATATATGTGTGTAGAGGAAGATTCTCTCATTCAGGTCAATTAATATTTTCTTCTGCATTGAAGTCTATGAAGATCAGAAGGCTCTTGCCATGCTACTGATAAAAAGACACTTTAGGGGCTGGCCCCGTGGCCGAGTGGTTGGGTTCACACGCTCCGCTGAAGGCGGCCCAGTGTTTCGTTGGTTCGAATCCTGGGCGCGGACATGGCACTGCTCATCAAACCACGCTGAGGCAGCATCCCACATGCCACAACTAGAAGGACCTACAATGAAAAATATACAACTATGTACTGGGGGGCTTTGGGGAGAAAAAGGAAAAATAAAATCTTAAAAAAAAAGGACACTTTAGTGTAATCATTCTTAGTAGGGCACACTCCTTCTGAATAAAAGTAATGGAAAAGATCAGTTGTGTCTGAGAAGGAGAACTGGTGGTAGGCAGAAGTAGGAGGGTAACTTCTCATTGCTTACCCCTGTGTAACCTTTGTATTAGAAACATATGAATGTATTACTTTTTTAAAAATCATATATTAAAAAAAGCATAATGAAGGGGGTGAACTCTGGATCAGTCATGATCATAAGGACTCATCATTGTGGATATTATCAGTAAAAGTGAAGGTTCCTTTGGTTTGTGCTTGGTCACAAATTTTTAGACCTGCTCCAATCTAGACTGTTTTTCTCACTATGCCTGGAACCTTGTAATACCTCACAGATCTACCCTTGGATTCCCCATCACCATCAACTTAGGGATTGCCTTCACCTCTCCTCTGGGTTGGATCTCATGTTTCTTATGTTCTCTTCAGTTCCCTTTCTGGGTTTACTCCCTTCATTTGGTGGAACACATCCTTCCATAACTTCTTAAGAAAGAGTACATAGGAAGCATATTTTTTGATATCTTGTTTATTTTTTTGAGTTTCTGAAAACTCAGACTCTAAGAGGTTGACTGCATGTAGAATTCTAGAGTCTTTCCCTTTAGAATTTATAAGGCATTACTCCATTGTCTTCTGTGTCCTTTCTGACATATTGAAGCCACTATGATTCCTGGTCCTTTGAATATGTTGATTTTTTTCTCTGAAAGCTGTCAGGATCTTCCCTTTTCCACAGGTTCTACAATTTCAGAAGCATATGCCTTGATGTGGGTCTATTACCCATTCTACTGGGCGTTTGGTGAGCCCTTTCAATATCCAATTCCATGTCCTTTAATCTGGGAACTTTTCCTGAATTATTTTATTAATTTTTTCCCCATCTGTTTTTTCTGTTCTTTCCCTCTAGAACTCATATTATTCATATGTTAAATTTCATAGACTAGTCTTCCAATTTTTTTAATCTTTTCTTTCTTATTTCTCTCTCTATATTTTTGTCCTAATTCTAGGCAAATTCCTTAAATTCATCTTCCAGCACTTTCATTGAGTTTTTCATTTCTGCCATCATTTTTTTAATTTCCAAATGTTCTTTTAAAGAAAATTTATCTGAATTTTTTAAATATTCTGTTTCATAGATACAACTTTTTGTCTCCCTAACAACATTAATATCTACATTTTGTTTTTTGTTTGCTTCTTCCTGCTCCCCCTCTATAGTATTTGCATCCTCCAAGTTGCTTTTTTCTGTCTGTTCATTGTGGGTTTTTTTCCTTTATTTCTTATTTCTTTTTTATTTTCCTTTTAGAGAAGATTAGCCCTGAGCTAACATTTGCTGCCAATCCTCCTCTTTTTGCTGAGGAGGATTGGCCCTGAGCTAACATCTGTGCCCATCTTCCTCTATTTTATATGTGGGACACCTGCCACAGCATGGCTTGATAAGAGGTGCATAGGTCCACACCCAGGATCCGAACCAGAGAACCCTGGGCTGCCAAACCAGCAAGTGTGAACCTAACCACTGCACTACTGGACTGGCCCCTTATTGTGTTTTATATGTTCCACATTAGAGGCTTTCCTCACATTTCTGGTAATCTTAGGTTATCTCCTCAGGATTAAGAGTAAATAGGATTAAAAAGCAGTTTGGAAGTTCTGAGCAGATGGGGGTGACTTGTCAGGAGCTTTTCTCTAGAGTGATCTGAGTAGGCCATTTCTTTGGGAATCCCCCAATGTCTCTATCTATAAGACTTTTCTCTTGGATTGATCCTGTTCCTCATAGAAGAATCTTTCAAACTCCTTTTGGAAGGTAGAATTCTGACTGCCTACATTCTGAGAGCCAAGAGGAAAGAGTCTGGAAGTCTCAGTATTCTGTATTCCTTATGCATATGCTCACTTAATATCCCACTTTTAATGTGGGAGCCCCACCCTTAACTGTGCCTGATGTACTCCTGTCCATGCATGCTGTATTTTATCATTTCCAGGGATAAGCCTTCAAAATATTCCTTGAATGAGAGATGAACAGTTGTCCAGCACTGTGGGTGGGAAAGAAGATCTAGAGATGTAATTGTTTCTCAAACAGATTTCACCCAATCCTTCCAGTTTAGCACCTCCTCTTGCTCCAGTTCCTGAGGCTTCTGGAATTGCTTGTTCCTAAGACTTAAAGGGTTCTCAGCATGAACTGGGTTTTTTTTTCAGCTTTCTGAGGCCATAAGGAGTTAAATGTCTGGCAGTCTCAAGTTTATTAATCAGTTACCACTTGTTCATCTCTTTTCCAGGTTTAAAAATACCGTTGCCATTATCTTCTCACCTGTTCTCCCCATTCTTGTTGATTTGTTTCTTTTTTCTTTCTTTAATCTCTTAACTGTAATTTCACTGCACTTTAGAAAAATAGTGAAATTAGGTCTATGTTGAGAAACAGCCAATGTAACTCAAAGCCCCACATTTTTTATTTCAATGATTATATTTTTTATGTTAAAATATTCTCCTTTGCCTTTTTTCATATCTCCCCATTCTTGTTTTCAGCCTATTTTCTCATAATTTTTATTATTAATGGACGTTTTGATTTAATTTATTTCTTTGAAATAATATATTTACTTTAAAGCTGTGTCTGAGCATTCTTTAAAATCAATTTCATCTGAAGTGAATCCGTGTTTTGATGGTTGGTTTGTTGACTCCTTTTCTTAGTGTTAGCTTTGATTCATCAGTTTTTTATTTGGTTTATAGTTTCACTTGGAATACGAGGTGATGTATTTGTTTCAGTTCTCTCTCTCTCTTTTTCTTTCCTCTCTTTCTCTTTCTCTTCTCCCTCTTCCCTTACCTACACATTCAATTGTCCTGTCGAGCAGCTTTAGGGGTCCCCAATGCAAATCCACATCTAATAAGGGCAACTAGAGGGACTCTCCTGCAAAGCCACTGGGCTGTGATAGGTTCAGGCTTGGTCAAGGGGAAGCTTGACTCAGTTCTTGGTCACAAGACTGTCTCATGCTTCTCTCTCTACAGACTTTATAAATACAGAGAAGCTCCCAGAGAGACAACACAGCTCCTAGACCATCTGGAATATATTAGTACATTCTATGAGAGTTGGGATTTGTCTGTGTCACTCATAGTGTTTTGCCTAGGAAAGAGTGAGCTTTTAATAATTATGGAATGAATTAACAGATTTCAAAAAGTGTGCTGTAGCACATCCCAATGCAAGCACTTGTGAGAATGGATTTATACTGCTTGTACAGAAAGGGATAAAGTCAGCAGAGGGTACATTCTCCCAGCCTCCAAGATTCAGTGTAATGTGTGCAAAAAGGAGAGAATGAAACCAAATAAATGTGTGTCCAACATTGGCCATGGGGAGGATAAGAGAAGGAGGATTCATGGACATCCCTTTACTGTTGGGAATTGGTGGGTCTGAATCATGAGGTAGCCTACCCCACAGGAGTTCACACATGAGTACAGCAGCACCGATTACATGTTTGGGGTGTTAGTGTGTGTGTGTGTCTGTGTGAGAGAGATAATATTCTCTGTCAAATAAACATATTAATTCAATTGTATGGTAGGAATTCTTGACTTGAATTTGAGATGTTTTCCTAGAAATACCAGGAAAGGAGACTGTGCCAACCAGGAACAGCCCTTAAAACCAATTATGAAGGGATTCAAATAGAAGTTGTATAGATTACAGAGCGAATCCCCATGTACTCAGAATGTAGTTTGTTTCCCAATTCCGAGGTTCTTTAGAGGTGAGTGGCTGAGATGATAAATGCCACTTACAGTACATGTGCCATCGGAGATGTGACTTCCCCCTCTCTGATCCTCGGAGTCTTTATCTATAAAGTAAGATCTTTTCTTTCAAGAATATGTTGGTTGCAAATAGAAGAAAACACAATTCAAACTCACTTAATCAAGAATTCCTGTTTATGGTCTTGTATAACTTAAGAGTCCTGGGGATGTAAACGAGGCTCTCAGGGTCAACTTTCTCCATCCCTCTTTTCTGTCCACCTCTGTGTTGGCTTCACTCTCAAGAAGCACTCTCCACTTGGTGGCAGAGTGACTGCCAGAAGCTCTAGACTTATAACTTCACACACATAAGTCCAGTGGAAAAGAGAGCACACCTCTCCCACAGTCAGAGTGGAAGTCATGAGACGGCATCTCACTGACTCTAAAGGGGTCAGGTCAACCACATGACCAGAGGGATGTGATGTTCTTATTCCTCTCATCTGACATTAGTACTCACACTCGGCTTTTCCCACCAACATGCAACCAAAATGTCCCATCCATAATCCCACATTGCATTATGCTTTAAAGTGGACCATAAACAGGGACCTCAGCAGATTTCCCCTCTGGGGCAAATACTTCCCAGGCATGCACAAACACTTACAGAGCAGCTGCATTCCCAAAGAGGGAATGGGTCAGGGGGCTGTGGGTTTAAGTGTATCAGCTTTAAACCCATTTGCATTCACTTTCCTGGTGGGGAGGGGGAGCTCACCATGCCCCAGGGTCATCAAGGAGCAGCCATGGCTCCCATCTCAATGAGAAAACCCCAGCTGCCAAGCACAGAGGCTCCATGAACTGCAGATTGTACAGAGGGACCTCAGCAGATTTCCATGCTAGGGCAAACACTTCCTAGGCATGCATGAGCACTGACAGTGCAGCTGTGCTCCTGAAGAGGGAATGCATCCAGGCAACTGCAGGAATAGGCAAGGCAGCTTTGAGCCCACTGGTGATCACTTTCTGGTCAGGAGCGGGAGCTCAGAGCACCCCTGAGACACCAAAGAGTGGCCTTAGCCTAGCGAGGAAGCCCCACCCAACAAGGACAGTCCACACAAGTACCTGAATACACCCCAGGCTGGGGCAAGCACCTATAATACCCCTACAGCTTCCACCGGGTGGGGTAGGGGAGAAAGTTCTCCTGTTCCCCTCAAGCAGTAATAGGGGGTATCTGCATCCTAAAAATACCACAAATGCCCTGATAAAAGAGTAGTTCATCAAACACCATGAGAAACCGCAGCAACAATTCAGACCAGAAGGAAAATGACAGTCCTCCAGAAACCAACGCTGAAGACACAGAAATATACAACCTAAATGACAGAGAATTCAAAATAGCCATCATAAGGAAACTCAATGACTTACAAGAAAACCTGTAAAGACAATTCAAGGCGCTCAGCAATAAAATGAATCTCTTCACCAAAGAGATTGAAACTATAAAAAACGTCAAGCAGAAATTCTGGATATGAAAAACACAATGAAATAAATAATAATCTAGAATCATTAAGAAATAGAATTCATCTTATGGAGGAAAGAATTAGTCATCTTGAGGATAAAAATGTAGAAATTTTCCAGGAGGAGGAGGAGACAGAACTAAGATTTAAATAAATGAAGGAATTCTTCGAGAAATAGCCAACTCATTTAGGACAAGCTACATAAGGATTATAAATATCTCAGAGAAAGAAGAGAGGGAGAAAAGAGCGGAAAACTTGTTCAAAGAAATAATTGCTGAGAACTTCCCAAAAGTGGGGATGGTTTCAGATTTACAGTTAAACGAAGTTAATTGAACACCCAACTTTATCAATGCTGAAAGACCCTCTCTGAGGCATATAATGGTGAAAATGGAAAAAGTTTTGGATAAAGAGAGAATATTAGGAGCAGCAAGGCAGAAGAAAACAATGAACAAAGGAAACCCCATCAGGCTTTCAGTGGATTTCTTGGCAGAAACTCTAAAGGCTAGGAGAGAATGGAATGATGCATTGAAAATACTGAAAGACAAAAACTTTCAGCCAAGACTACTCTATCTAGTGCAACTTTCCTTCATATATGATGGATAAATAAAAGCTTTCCTAGATAAACAAAAGCTGAGGGAGTACATTGCCACTAGACCTCCCTTACAAGAAATAATTAGAGATGCCCTCACACAAGCAACAAAAAGGTGAAGATATACAAAGCTCTGAGCAAGGGGATAAATAGACAGACATGATCAGAAACCTGCAGCTCTCTTCTAGAACAGGGAGACAAAAGCTCCATTACAACTTAAAAGAGAAAGGGAAAGAAAGCAACAAAAGTAATGATAACCACTTCAGCCCAGCCACACACTCAGAAAATTAAAAAAAAAAATTGTGTAACAGCAATTACTCAGAAGGGGAGAGAAAATGTAAGGAACCTGTTTAGGTTAATGGAGATAAAAGGATATAAGAAAATGGACTATCTCATCTCCAACATCTTTTATACAAACCTCATGGTAATCACTAAAGAAAAAGTCAAAGCAGAGCCACATTTCAAAAAAGAGAGAGAACTGAGAAATCCCTCTCAGAAGACCAATAAAATGAAATGGCAGTCAGAAATGCAAAGGAAGAGAAACAGTGGGAACATAGAACCAGAAAACAAGAGAGAAAATGGCGGCATTAAGAACTCATATAACAATAATATCTATAAATGTAAATAGACTGAACTCTACAATCAAAAGACACAGAGTAGCTGGATGGATTAAAAAACAAGACCCAACAATAGGCTACTTCCAGGAAACACACCTCAGCTACAAATACAAACACAAGCTTAGTGTGAAGGGATGGAAGAAAATACTCCAAGCGAATGGCCTACAAAAGAAAGTAGATGTTCCCATACTTTTATCAGTCAAAGCAGAATTCAAGTTAAAAAAGATGATGAGAGACGAAGAGGGGCAGTATTTAATGATAAAAGGGACATCCCACCAAGAGGACATAAGACTTATTAATGTATATGCACCTAACACAGGGGCACCAAAGTACATAAAGCAATTATTAACAGACCTAAAGGGAGAAATTAACAGCAACACAATAATAGTAGAGGACATCAACACCTCACTTACTTCAATGGACAGATCATCCAGACAAAAAGTCAACGAGAAAATGGTAGATTTCAATGAAACACTTGACCAGATGGACTTAATAGACATATACAGAGCATTCCATCCAAAACCAGCGAATATACATTCTTCTCAAGTGCCCATGGAACATTCTCAAAGAAAGACCATATGTTGGGTAACAAGGCAAGCCTCAATAAATTCAAGAAGATTGAAATCATCCCAACCATCTTTTCTGACCACCATGCTATGAAGTTAGAAATCAACCACAAGAACAAAACTGGGAAAGTCAGAAATATGTGGAGACTAAACAACATGCTATTGAACAAACACTGGATCCTTGAAGATCAAAGAGGAAATTAAAACAATACCTGGAGACAAACAAAAATGAAAATACAAAATACCAACTCTTATGGATTGCAGCAAAAGCAGTCATAAGAGAGAAATTCATAGCAATACAGGCCCACCTCAATTAGTAAGAAACATCTCAAATAAGTAATCTTAAAATGCACCTAACAGAGCTACAAAAACAAGATCAGACAAAGCCCAAAGTCAGCAGTAGGAGAGAAATAATAAAAATCAACACAGAAATAAGTGAAATAGAGACTAAAACAACAGTAAAAAGGATCAATGAAACTAAGAGCTGGTTCTTTGAGATGATAAACAAAATTGACAAACATTTTGCCAGACTCACCAAGAAAAGAAGAGAGAAGGCTCAAATAAATAAAATTAGAAATAAAAGAGGAGAAATTACAACAGATACAGCAGAAATACAGAGGATTGTAAGAGAATACTATGAAAAACCATATGCTCACAAATTTGATTACGTAGAAGAAATGGATGAATTCCTAGACTCATACAACCTCCCAAACCTGAATCAAGAAGAAACAGAGAATCTGAACAGACAAATTACAAGTACAGAGATTGAAACAGTAATCAAAAACTGCCCAAAAAGCAAAAGTCCAGGACCAGATATCTTCTCTGGAGAATTCTACCAAACATTCAAAGAAGATTTACTACCTATTCTCAAACTATTCCAAAACATTGAGGAAGATGGGTCATTTCTTAACACATTCTATGAGGCCAAAATTACCCTGATACCTAAACCAGACAAGGACATCATGAAGAAGGAAAACTACAGGCCAATATCACTGATGAACATATATGCAAAAATCATCAACAAAATATTGGCAAACCAAATATAGCAATACATGAAAAAAATCATATGCCACAATCAAGTAGGATTCATTCCAGGAATGCAGAGATGGCTCAACATCCGCAAATCAATCAACGTGATACACCACATGAACAAAATGAGGAATAAAAATCACATGATCATCTCAATGGATGCAGAGAAAGCATTTGACAAGATCCAACACCCATTTATGATAAGAACTCTCAATAAAATGTGTATTGAAGGAAATTACATCAACATAATAAAGGACCATATGACAAACCCAAGCCAACATCATACTTAATAATGGAAAACTGAAAGCCAGTCCTCTGAGAACAGGAACAAGACAAGGGTGCCCATTCTCACCACTCCTATTCAACACAGTACTGGAGGTATTGGCCAGAGCAATTAGGCAAGAAAGAGAAATAAAAGGAATCCAAACTGCAAAGGAAAAAGTGAAACTTTTGCTATTTGCATATGATATGATTCTATATATAGAAACCCCTAAAGAATCCACCAGAAACCTACTAGAAATAATCAACAACTACAGTAAAGTTGCAGGTACAAAATCAATTTAAAAAAATCAGTCATATTCCTATACATTAACAATGAACTGGCAGAAAAAGAAATCAAGAATACAATCCCATTTATAATTGCAACAAAAAGAATAAAATACCTAGGAATAAACTGAACCAAAGTGGTGAAAGATCTGTACATTGAAAACTATAAGTCAATGCTGAAAAAAATTGAGGAAGACATAAAGAAATGGAAAGATATTCCATGTTCATGTGTCAGAAGAATAAATATAATCAAAATGTCCATACTACCTAAAGCAAACTACAGATTCAATGCAATCCCAATCAGAATCCCAATGACATTCTTCTCAGAAATAAAACAAAGAACACAAAAATTTATATGGAAGAACAAAAGAGCTCGAATAGGCAAAGCAATCTTGAGAAAAAAGAACGAACCTGGCATATGTCACCAAGATGGCAGAGTGAGTAGTCTTCTTTGTCTCTCCCCCTTCGAATCTACAACTAACTGGACATTCATCAGTTAACAAAGGATATCCATATAGCATCTCAGGATGCCTGAGAGACGCACGTTGCTATACATTGGAAGGTGGACAGACTTACCCCTGGGAGGAGGTGGAGATAGGTGAAAACTCTCCGACCCCCAACCACCAGACAGCCTAGTACCTGTAAGTGGCTTTCTTCCAGCAGACTTCCCCATAGCATCACCATGCACCAAGGGCGGGAGTGTGCACGCACCAGCTGAGCGATGGTGGAAAGAGGTGACTACAGCCCTACCTAAGCCCCCCGTGATTACACCTAAGCCCAGGGGGAAACTCCACAGTCCCGCACCAGCAGCAGGGAAAGCCTCTACTCGCTATTAGCAGAGAGGCCCCACCCAGCATTCAGAATGCTGGGGGGCTCCCGAAGAGGAGGATCCCAGGCAGGGCAGCAGCCCGCCAGCCGCCCGCCAGCCGCCGCCAGACTCACGAACTCTGGCTGTGTCCCAGATGGGGCAAGGGACACCCAGAGATCCCATGGGCATGGCTGGGGGCTAGGTGGAGCTCCAAGGGCCCAGCTCTGAGGCCAGGGGGAAACTCTATGGTCCCACACCAGCTGCAGGTAAAGCCTGTACTGGCATTAGTGGAGAAGCCCCACCCAGAAATCAGAATGCTGGGAGGCTCTGGGAGAGGAGGATCCCGGGCAGGGCAGCAGCCCACCAGCCGCCTCTGACTCACGGACACCAGCTGTGTCCCAGAGGGGGTAAGAGACACTTGGTGATCCTATGGGAGCGGCCAGGGGCTGGGTGGAGGTCCAGGAGCCTGGCTCAGTGGCCCAGGGGGAAAATTGACAGTCCCACAGCAGCCACAGTGAAAGCCTCTGCACAGCACTAGTGGAGAGGCCCCAATTGGCAATCACAAGGCTGGAAGGCCCTGGGGCAAAAGTAGCACAGCTAGGTGAGCTAACCACAGACTGAAGAAGATACCCATAGCTCTGCTGTGACCTATAGTGGACAAGTGAGATCTTGTGGGCTCTGACAGTGACAGAGCTGTGAATATAGGTGATCCTGCTCCCAGCCCCTGGGAAAGCCCATAACACTGCTGCAGACCCTAAGGAGGGAGCGCATCTAGGTGGTCTGCAACAGTAGCCACCAGCAGCCTGAGGCCTCCTTGTGATTGCCCCCACAGCTGACAAGGGACCCCCCCCCCCAGGACAACTGTAACTATGAGGAGGGGCCCAGGTCCAGTCAGCAACAGCTGACAGGGTTCCTGGTCAATGCAGTATAAACAGCTTCTCCCTCCACACACCAGTAGAAACAAGTGGAAGCAGTAACTAAACTCTATCTCTATGTGGAGGCACAAATCCATGCCATCGAGCAGTATGAAAAAAGATATTATATCTCCAGAACAGAAAGAAAATCACAAGTACCCAGAAAACAATCAAATCTATAACCTAAATGACTCAATGAGTTAAAAGAGAATACAGATAGACAACTCAACCAGTTCAGGAGCTATGTCACAAGAGAGCTTGATACTATAAAGAAGAACCAATCAGAAATACTGGAGGCGAAGAACACAATGGAGGAGATTAAGAAAAATCTGGACTCTCTGAACAGTAGGGTAGATAATATGGAGGGCAGAATTAGCAATTTGGATGAAAGGAATATAGAAATGCTGCAGACAGAGGAGGAGAGAGAACTAAGGCTAAAAAGAAATGAAGAAACTCTCTGAGAATTATCCGACTTAATTAGGAGATGCAAAATAAGGATTGTAGGTATACCAGAGGGAGAAGAGAGGGAGAAGGGGGCAGAAAGCCTGTTCAAAGAAATAATGGCTGATAACTTTCCAGACCTGGGGAGAGAGATGGAACTTCATGTGACAGAAGCCAATAGATCTCCAAACTTTATCAATGTAAGAAGACCAACCCCAAGGCATATAGAAGTGAACCTAGCAAAAGTCAACGACAAAGAGAAAATACTAAGAGCAGCCAGGCAGAAGAAAATAACCTACAAAGGAACCCCCATAAGGCTACCAGCAGATTTCTCAGCAGAAATTTTACAGGCTAGAAGAGAGTGGAATGATATATTCAAAACTCTGAAGGACAAAAATCTGCAGCAAGAATACTCTACCCAGCGAAAATATCTTTCAAATATGATGGAAAAATAAAAACTTTCCCAGATAAACAAAAGTTAAGGGAGTTTATTGCCACAAGACCTCCTCTTCAAGAAATGCTCAGGAAGAACCTCATACCTGAAAAATCAAAAAAAGGAAAGGGGTTACAAAACCCATAGCAAAGGATATAAGTAGAAGGACAATAAGAGAAAGTGGCAGCTCTCCATCAGTACAGATTAGCAAAAGTTAAATAAAACATTAAAGATGAAAGGAAGGGAAACACCAAGAATAAATATAATCCTGTCATTTTAACCACAAACTCACAACACAAGAAGGAAGAGGGAAAAAAAATCTGACAATAACAACATAGAAGGGGAAGAGAAAAGGGAGGGAATGTTTTAATTTAAGGAAATAAGAGGCTATCAGAAAATAGACTATCTCATCTATGAGATGTTTTATACAAACCACCTGGTAACCACTAAACAAATAACAAGAATAACGACACAAATTACAAATAAGAAGAGAGCCAATACAGAAATTTACCTACCTGAATTAGGAATCCAAAAATCATGGGATGAGAAACAAAGGAAATGCAAGAGAACCGGAAAACAAGTGATAAAATGGCAGCAGTAGGCCCCCACATTTCAATAATCACTCTAAATGTAAATGGATTGAATTCTCCAATCAAAAGACACAGAGTGGCAGGATGGATCAAAGAACAAGACCCAACAATATGCTGCCTCCAGGAAACACACCTCAGCCCCAAAGACAAACACAGACTCAGAGTGAAGGGACAGAAGACAATACTCCAAGCTAATAATGAACAAAAGAAAGCAGGTGTCGCCATACTTATATCAGACACAGAAGACTTCAAAGCAAAACAGATAAAGAAAGACAAAGAGGGGCAGTTTATAATGACAAAAGGCACACTCCACCAAGATGACATAACACTTATAAATATACAGGCACCCAACACAGGAGCACCAAAATTTGTAAAGGAACTCTTAACAAAACTAAAAGGAGACATCAACAACAATGCAATAATTGTAGGGGACCTCAACGCCCCATTAACACCAATAGATAGATCATCCAGACAGAAAGTCAACAAGGAAATTATAGAATTAAATGACAAATTAGACCAGATGGACTTAATAGATATATGTAGAACACTTCATCCAAAAACAGCAGGTTACACATTCTTCTCAAATGTACATGGAACATTCTCAAAGATAGACCATATCTTGGGAAACAGAGAAAGCATCAACAAATTCAAGAGGGTTGAAATAATATTGAGCATCTTTTGTGATCATAATGTTATGAAACTAGAAATCAACTACAGGAATAGAGCTGGGAAAGGGGCAAAAACGTGGAGACTAAACAACATGCTACTGAAAAAAATGGATTATTGAAGAAATTACAGAAGAAATCAAATATTATCTGGAGACAAATGAAAATGAAAACATGCCATACCAACTCATTTGGGACGCAGCAAAAGCAGTCCTAAGAGGGAAATTCATTGCAATACAGGCTCACCTCAAAAAACAAGAAAAATATCACATAAGCAACCTCAAACGACACCTATCAGAATTAGAAAAAGAAGAACAAAGCCCAAAGTCATTAGAAGGAGGAAAATAATAAAAATTAGAGCAGAAATAAATGATACTGAAACAAAAAAGACAGTAGAAAGGATCAATGAAACAGAGTTGGTTCTTTGAAAAACTTAACAAAATCGAAACACCCTTAGCCAGACTCACTAAGGAAAAAAGAGAGAAGACTCAAATAAATAAAATTAGAAATGAGAGAGGAGAAATCACAACGGATACCAAATAAATACAAGGGATCATAAGAGAATACTATGAAAAACTATATGCCAACAAATTGAACAACCTAGAAGAAATGGATAAATTCCTAGACTCTTACAGCCTCCCCAAACTGAATCAGGAAGAAATAGAAAATCTGAATAGACCAATCAAAAGTAAAGAAATAGAAACATTAATCAAAAACTTCCCCAAAAATAAAAGTCCAGGACCGATATCTTCTCAAAGCAGATTTAATATCTATCCTTTTCAAACTATTCCAGAAAATTGAGGAAGATGGAGCGCTCCCTAACACATTCTATGAAGTCAACATCACCCTGATCCCAAAACCTGACAAGGACAACACAAAGAAGGAAAACTACAGGCAAATATCACTGAGGAACATAGATGCAAAAATCCGCAACAAAATTTTGACAAACTGAATACAGCAATACATCAAATAGATTATACACCATGATCAAGTGGGATTTATACCAGTGACACAGCAATGGTTCAACATCCGCAAGTCAGTCAATGTGATACACTACATTAACAAAATGAAAAACAAAAACCACATGATCATCTCAATATGGATGCAGAGAAATCATTCATCAAGATCCAACATTGATTTATGATAAAAACTCTCAATAAAATGGGTATAGAAGGAAAGTACCTCAACATAATAAAGGCCATATATGACAAACCCACAGCCAACATCATACTCAATGGACAAAAACTGAAAGCCATCCCTCTGAGAACAGGAACAAGACAAGGGTGTCCACTCTCACCACTCTTATTCAACATAGTACTGGAGGTGTTGTCTAGAGCAATTTGGCAGGAACAAGAAATAAAAGGAATCCAAATAGGCAACGAAGAAGTAAAACTCTCGCTGTTTGCACACGACATGATCTTATATATAGAAAACCCCAAAGAATCCATAGGAAAACTATTAGAAACAAACAACAGCTACAGCAAAGTTACGGGATATAAACTCAACATACATAAATCAGTAGCATTTCTATTCACTAACAATGAACTAACAGAAAAAGAACTCAAGAACTCAATCCCATTCACAATCGCAACAAAAAGAATAAAATAGCTTGGGATAAATTTAAAGTGAAGGAAGCGAAAGATCTATACAACGAAAACTACAAGACTTTCCTGAAAGAAATTGGTGACGACATAAGGAGATGGAAAGATATTCCATGCACATGGATTGGAAGAATAAACATAGTTAAAATGTCCATACTACCTAAAGCAATCTACAGATTCAATGCTATCCCAATCAGAATCCCAATGACATTCCCTACAGAAACTGAAGAAAGAATCCTAAAATTCATATGGGGCAACAAAAGACCCTGAATTGCTAAAGCAATCCTGAGAAAGAAGAACAAAGCTGGAGGCATCACAATACCTGACTTTGAAACATACTACAAAGCTACAGTAATCAAAACAGCATGGTACTGGTACAAAAACAGGTGCACAGATCAATGGAAGAGAATTGAAAACCCAGAATTAAAACCAAAAATCTATGGACAGCTAATCTTCAACAAAGGAGCTGAGAACATACAATGGAGAAAGGAAAGTCTCTTCAACAAATGGTGCTGGGAAAACTGGACAGCCACATGTAAAAGAATGAAAATTGGCCATTCTTTTTCACCATTCACAAAAATAAACTCAAAATGGATCAAAGACCTAAAAATTAGGCCTGAAACAATAAGTCTTCTAGAAGAGAATATAGGCAATACACTCTTTGACATCAGTTTCAGAAGAATCTTTTCGGACATCATAACTCCTCAGACAAGGGAAACAATAGAAAGAATAAACAAATGGGACTTCATCAGACTAAAGAGCTTCTTCAAGGCAAGGGAAAACAGGATTGAAACAAAAAAACAGCCCACTGATTGGGAAAAAAATATTTACAAGTTATTTATCCAACAAAGGGTTAATCTCCATAATATATGAAGAGCTCACACAGCTCAACAACAAAAAATCAAACAACCCAATCAAAAAATGGGCAGGGGACATGAACAGACATTTCTCCAAAGAAGATATAAGGATGGCCAATAGACACATGAAAAGATGCTCATCATCACTAATCATCAGGGAAATGCAAATCAAAACTACACTAAGATATCACCTTACACCTGTTAGAATGGCAAAAACATCCAAAACCAATAGTGACAAACGTTGGAGAGGTTGTGGAGAAAAAGGAACCCTCATACACTGCTGGTGGGAATGCAAACTGGTGCAGCCACTATGGAAAACAGTATGAAGATTTCTCAAAAAATTAAAAATAGAAATACCATATGACCCAGCCATCCCACTACTGGGTATCTATCCGAAGAACCTGAAATCAGCAATTCCAAAAGTCCCATGCACCCCTACGTTCATCACAGCATTATTTACAATAGCCAAGATGTGGAACCAACCTAAGTGCCCAGCAACTGATGATTGGATAAAGAAGATATGGTGTATATATACAATGGAATACTACTCAGCCATAAAAAAGGACAAATAGCCAAGACATGGAAGCAATCCAAGTGCCCATTGACTCATGATCGGATAAGAAGATATGGTACATATATACACACAATGGAATACCACTCAGCCATAAAAAATACAAAATCATCCCCATTTTCAGCAACATGAATGGACCCGGAGGGTATTATGCTATGCAAAACAAGCCAGACTGAGAAAGGCAAACACCTTATAATTTCACTAATATGCAGAATATAAACAAACACATGGACATGGACAAAGAAAATAGTTCAGCAGTTACCAGGGGAACGGGGGTGGAGTGTGGGCACAGGGGGTGAAGGGGAGTAATTATATGGTGACAGACAAGAAATAATGATAGTGTACAACTGAAATTTCACAATGATGTAAACTGCTATGAATTTCAATTAAAAACAAAACAAAAATAAAAATAAAAAAATAAACTGCAAAGGGGCAAAGGTAGAATCAGGAAGACTAGTTAGGAGGCTATTGCAATTATCCAGATGGAAAGTCACAGATGGCTTGAACCAGAGAAGTAGCAGTAGAGGTGATGAGAAGTGGTCAGGTGCTGGATACATTTGTAAAGTAGAGACAGCAGGAATTTTTGGCTGATGGGATGTGAGGTTCGAGAGGACAATACCAAGGTTGACCTGTTGCACTAGAAGGATGGATTATCCACTAACTCATGTGATAAAAGCCCTGGGAAGAACAGGCTTGCTGGGGGAAGACTAGAAGTTTGATTTCGGACCTGATAAAAATGACCTTTTCAACATATCCAAGTAGAGAGATGAAGCAGGAAACTGGATCAGTGAGTCTGAAGTTCAGAGGACAGATCTGGGCTGGAGATATAAAATTTGGAAATCTTCATCTTATAGCTCGTATTTAAAGGAATGAGACTGCATGAGCGCCCATAGAGAGTGAGTGTAGGTAAGGAAGAGAAGCCACCCAAGAACAGCTCCCTGGACACTTCTACATTATAAAGCTGGAGAGGAGGGGGCTGGCCCTGTGGCCGAGTGGTTAAGTTTGTGCGCTCTACTTCCACAGCCCAGGGTTTCGAGGTTTGGATCCTGGGCATGGACATGGCACCGCTCATCAGGCCATGCTGAGGCAGCATCCCACATGCCACAACTAGAGGGAAGCACAACTAAAAATATACACAACTATGTACTGGGGGTCTTTGGGGAGAAGAAGAAAAAATTTTAAAAGTAAAAAAAAAAAATTTTTTTTTTAAAAGAGACAGATAAGGAGGAGCCAACAGGAAGAAGAAAACCAGGAGAGCGTGCCATGTGTGTGCCAAGTGGAGAAAGTGTCTTGGGGAATCTGATATTGTTAACTGTCTCAAATGCTGCCAATATATTTTAAGTAAGATAAAAATTGAATTCACTGTCAGATTTAGTGACGTGGAGGCCATTAAAAGTCTTGAAGGGCCAGCTCTGGTGGTCTACTGGTTAAGTTCAGCTTGTTCTGCCTCAGTGGCCTGGGTTTGGTTCCCGGGTGTGGATCTACATCACTTCTCTGCCAGTGGCCACGCTGTAGTGGTGGCTCACATACAAAAAGAGGAAGACTGGCAGCAGATGTTAGCACAGGGTGAATAATCTTCAGCAAAAAAATTACAAATAAATAAATAAAAAATAAAAGTCTTGAAAAGAGCTGTTTTTAGTAGAGTAGTGGGAGTGAAATTTTATTGGAGTGGGCTCAAGAGAGAAGAATTAAAGACAATTATTCTGGACAACCATTTAGAGAAATGTGGCTGTAAATTGATGCAGAGAAATGGGGAAATAGCCAGAGGCACAAGTGGAGTCAAAAGAAGGTTTGAGGGTTTTTTTTCAGCTGGGAGAAATAACCAAAAGTTTGTGTGCTATTTGCATATTTGTCTGTCCGTAAATGTAGAGCGAGAGACTCCATGTCCATTTCCACCCCTTGGTTCCCAGACCTTCGATTCCCACAGAGAGTAAAAGACTGATAAATTCATGATGGCTTCAAAGAAGATACCACATGCCACATGACTCGGTCCCAGTGATGCAGCTGTCTCCAAGCCCTCACTGTCAACCCATACTGTGAGGCAAATCAATTACAGATGAGGTGGTATATAAGAACATCACCTCTCTAGCATACTGCTTTTTATTTTATTATTTTTTTATTATCACAGGACTTCATTATGCAGTTTAAAGAGCAAGTACCATGAGGTTTATAACAAGAAAAAGTTTCCCTGCTCCACTCCTCCCCAAGCCCAGTCTTCATACCCCAAAGCAATTACTTTTAACTCCTTCATTTGTGTCTTTTGTGTTTACTGTCGTATTTCTAGGTCACATGCTTACAGTTTTTTATTTTGTTTTTCATTTCAAGATTTTAACTTTTGACTTCATAAGATGGAAAACGAGGAGTTTTTTCTTTTAACCCACATACCACACTCATGTCCCTATATCCTTTCTGTATTATTTTCTCAACAAAGTTATATAAAGATTTTTAAGATATTTAAGATTTTTAATTTACATTTAATTTTTACATTATTGATTATAAAAATGAATTCATGACTGAGTCATTTGGTAAGTTATGATCACATACCCTTTCCTGTATGACTTGTTTTTCCTGAATTAATAATAGCCCCAGTTTTTCATTTGCTCAGTTTTTTATTTACCTGTAATTAATTTATGTTCAGACTATCCCTGAGCTATTTCCAAACAGAACTAAAAGCCCATCTCCACACGAATAGATCAGGTAATCCATTAGTTCAGTGTATTCCTCAGAGACGCCTTTCTTGGGGCCCTGCACACTCCTGCTCCTCTCTGGACTGCTTGCTCTCTTGACCTGATGCACAGCTGCCATTCTAGCACCACCCTTAGGATAGAGATTCCTTTCCCCTCTGTCCTCTTTGGATTCTCTGTTTTGCTAGATCCTAGATGTTCCTCTTTCTTGATTTATTTCCTAATTTTCCACTTTCTCTGTGCCACTTCCTAGACAGGATGTGAGAGGCATATTTTTATTATCTGAAAATCTAAACAGTTCTTTATTTTACCACCACATTAGTTTAATAGTTTGTCTAAGTAAAGAATTCAAGGTTGGATAACACACTCTCTCAGTCCTTTGCATATGTTACGCTACAGTCTTCTGGTTTTCAAGTGTTGCTGTTGAGAAGTCCAATGCCATTCTGATACTCATCTTTTGTTTGTGGTCTCTTTTTACTCTCTGGAAGTTTTATAGGATCTTCTCTGAATCATTGTTAGTGTTAGTCTGAGTTCACTGCTAGACAAAGCAGGGAAAATCTGATCCAACACAGAGGGATTTGGCCTGATGGGATGGGGTCTTCAGATTAACTGTCAGAACAACTCAGAGACTTAGCCTATGCCTTGAGGGTTTTGCCATGTATTGGTATACACCAAGCAACTGCCCAGGACCCCATGCTCAGAGGGACCCATGCTTGGTTTAAAGTTCCTTGGTCACCATATTAAAATTCTTAATAATTTTTAAACAAAGTTCCCATATTTTCATTTTTCTGGGCCCCACAAAACATATAGCCAGTCCTGGATATGTAGGAGGTACAGGAACCCTGTGTGGACAGTCCCACCAACCAAAGGGAAGGGCAGGATATATTAAGTCAAAAGCCATGAAGTTCACAAGGAAAGAAGATTGTCTGATTCAAAGAATTCATTATCTCGTCAGTTCAGGATTGACCAGCAGTGGAGCTCAGCTCAGGCCAATTCTTGAATCTCCAAGTCAATTTCTGGTTTTTAAGAATTATGTTGACCCATCAGATTCATTAGCACAATCTTATTCATTGGGCACAAACAAGACATCTGAGTCAGACAGAAAGCAGTTACAAGTTTGCCATCAGTCTGTTTCTTTTCTGATTCTGATCAATTTTCTCAGAAGCAATTGCTCCAGTTATTTTTCCTGTGGCCTGGCCACTTGATATCTATCCATCTCTCTAGCGATCTCTCACACCCTCCAGACTCAGGGTCTTCCATGGACAAGTCTACATGCACATGCAGAAGGTCCAGCAAAAATTTTCTTGTTGCTGATCAATATTCATTCCTCTTCTTTTTTTACTGACAGAAAACTAATATTTTTGTGTGTGTGGCAGTAATGTGGCCAGCTGAAAACTTTGTGTCCCAGCCTTTCTTACGGGAAGCCCTGAGCTCCAGCCATTGCAGTCAAGAGGATTGAGCTGTGGATTTCAATTCATTGGATATGGATTTCCTGGGAATGCTTTATTTTCTCAACATAGGGGTGATCCCTTCCTTTGCATCTTCTCTTTTCTGTTACCTGTAGCTCTTAAGTGATAGCTAGAACAACAACAAGCCACACAACAAACTTCCAAACTTCACAAACTTCCAAGTTTGTGAGTCCAAGTTTGTTGAGTTCCCAAAGTGTTCCCATTCAGCACTCTTCCAAGTCACAGAGATGCAATGATGACAAAACAAATAGCCCTACCCCTGTGGCGCGTGCGCTCCAGTGACCATCCTGCACTGCAAAGGAAAGCAAAGAGAATCACGTGAGCTTCAGCCTGGACATTCCTCAGCAGCTGAACTAAAGGCAGGAACTTACTTGAGAAAAATTAATTTTATTCAGCTCCTTAGGGCTAGCTAATTGGCATAGGAAATATTAGAAATAGCTTTGACTGGAGAAATTAGAGTTGTGATTTATTTTGCATATGTGATATGTAATTTATTTTGGAACCACAGTTAAAAATAAAATTAAAAATTTAAACATATATGCATATATATTTATAATTTATACATGTATGTGTGAGTGTGTGTGTGTGTACATATGTGTATATTCTTTTTCAGAGCCAAAGAAAAATAGGCAAAGCAAATGTGGGAAAATATTATCATGAATCCGAGTGAAGACCATCCAAGTGTTTGTTATATTCTCTCAATTTTTCTAAATAAGAAGGGGAAGGGAATCTGTGATTTGCTTGGATCATGTAGGAGGGCTCATGGCCTTCCTATGAATTAAGTATTAAAACATTTTCAGGCAAGCCTAACAGTACATGTGGGAAGGGGCTGCTTGAGGTACGAGGCCCCTTGAACCCATTTCTCTTCCCTTTGTGGAGGAGTTTACCAAGTTTACCAATCCTGTTGTAAGAAGTACCCACTTGGAAGCAAGCCTTTTAAGCCAATGCTGCCAGTGTGCCTGACAGCTGAGACAGAGCCCCCTTCCCAACTCCAGACCAGTTGTTAGTGCCTGCTCACCAAGAAAGGGCTGTAGGGCTGCTGGCATTTGGTGGGAAACTTGCTCTCATACCAGCTCTCCAGCCAGCAGCGAGGTGCTGTGAGAGATGTGGAATGCACCCCCCCACACCCGCTCATGGAACCATTCACCAAAAATAACTCGACACTCACATCATATCAGTTGGCAACAACAGGACGCCAACTGTGGAATGTGTGCGTCTCAACCCAAAGAGGCATAAAATGATGTAATGTAGGGTGAAAGAAGCAAGCGCGGAATGGTATTTCAGAAGGATCCCAAGTGTGTTAGAAAGAAAGGAGGGATGGAGGAAGGGAGAGAGGGAGGCAAGGGAGAAGAGGAGAGGAGAGAGGGGAGGGGAGGGAAAGAGAGGGATAGGAAAAGAAAAATTGGAAAGGAAAGTGAAGAGAAAGAAAGGGAAGAGAAAAAAAGAAAGGAAAACTCCCATTTGGATGTCTATATGTACATACTTGTTATATACAAACACACAGATAGAAAAGTCTGAAAAGATAAAATTAACAATAGTTAGACTGTGTTTGAGGGGAAAGGTAAGACTTTCACTTTTTTCCTACTCTTTCTTGTATATTGTATAAATTTTCTGAATTAGCCTATCTTAATTTGCATTTTTTTCTAGAGAAGAAAAAATAAGGCAAAAAACTATTTAATGGGCAGGGGGCTCTCCTCTTGAAGAACAAGGTTGCTGCTGCCACTTTGAAGTAAATAAAGGCAAAGTGCAGTCAAGATCAGGGGTGAGCAAGTCACGGTCAGTGGGTCAACTGTGGCCTGCTTCCTGTGTTTGTAAATAAAGTTTTATCAGCACACAGCAAGCTCCGTTCATTTATGTATGGCCTGTGGCTGCTTTTGTGCCACAAACAGTAGAATTATGTAGCTGCAACAGAAATTGTATGGCTTGAAAATCCAAAAATATTTACTATCTGGCCCTTTACAGAGGAAGTTTGCCGATTCCTTGCCTAGATTCATCTTTCCCTCTGAAATCAGAGTTGCAAGGTCTCCACTAGAACACTGACCCCAAAATTCTAACTCTGAGAGGAAGGGGTAAAAGGTCAATTTTAAGTTCATTTCATGAACTTCAAGGGTTAAATCAGCAAGTGTCACCTCATCAGAAAAGCCATTTCTAGTCACTATGTCAGTAACTCCCAACACAGCCCTGTCTGTCATTCTTTGTTTGTTTTCTTCAAAGAACATACCACCATCTGACACTTTTTGGTTTATGTTTGCCTTGCCCATCATAATGTAAAAGCCATGAGAACAGGAATCTTCTCAGTCTTGCGAGTCGCTGTGTCCCCAGTGCCTGGAACATCGTAGGGCTCGATATACATTGAATGAATGAACGAATGAATGAATGAATCTCAATGCAGCAGCAAAATTTTCACAACAGAGAGAAGAGAAAGAAGAACACAGTCAGTGGTAACAAGAACCAGCTTCCAAAGGTGAAGAAAAAGAAGAGTTAATCTATAAATAGTTCATGAACATATTTTAAAGATGTGAACTATAATGCTTAGTCATTGTGTGTGGGGGAGAGTACTCTTCCATTTTTCAGTTGAATTCAAAACTAACATGGAGAAGAATATCTGCCTGGGGGAAAAGACAGTGAAATGCAACTGTGCCAGGGATGGGATGGGGATGTTTATTATGGTTTATGTGTCCAAGGCAAGGCCCAGGGATCTTCACCTGAAAAGTGAGGTGAGAGGATGTGGGGAACTCACCCAAGGAAGCTCCTTCTTAGAGTTTAGGAGCAGTCAGTGACTCAGAAGAAGAAGGAAGGGGTAGAGGGTCCAAACTGAAAATCCCATCCTTTCTCTTGCTCCTTTTGAACCATAAATCTTTTAGGTGGGAACCAAGAAGTCCCTAAGCTCAGCCTCCTCCTTTCGACACACACAGCACACTGAGGGAGAAGAACTTCAAAACAGTGTCCAAGAGGGGCCTGTGTCCATGGGGCTTCCACTTCTGGGGAGGTAAAGAGCTCCCTTTTCCTTTACTCCCTTCATCACTCTGAGAGCCAAGTGGATGGTCAGATGCCTGGAGGTGGATCACCAGTTACACACCTATCTCCTTTCTAAGGGGAGTGGATTTTAAGGAGGGTCCTTCATTTGCCAGGCAGAGGGCTGGATGAGAGCATGAAAGACTGATACTTTGAAAAGGATTAGATGGTTTTGCTTAAGAACACAGAGAAAAGAAATGAAGGAAATGTGAAACCTTTCCCCTTTGGAAAGAAAACATATAAGACTAATGGGAATTTTTATTATGTTTTGGCATAGATCAAAACTATCTCCCCAGGATTTATAGAGCTTTTCAGTATCCCTAAGACATTTTCAGTAAAATTGTCATTATTCATTAAACCTTTGTTGCATTGGATTTGCTTTCTTGGGAATGATAACAAAGTTCCCCCTTCGAGGTGGGTGCAGGGTCAAGAACACAGGCTACTCATGGTGCCCAGTCACATCTGAGTAATAAGAATAGCCTATTATGTTCCCAAGCCCTGGAGTTCTTATCTCTGCCTAGATGAAATGCGTAAAAAATGTGCAACCTTGAAATACAGAGACCTATTCACTCTCCTAGGTGAAACCAAAAAATCTTGTACTGTGTTAGAAACAAATGAGCTCCCAGTTGGCTAGTGGATACCAAAGGAAGACAGCAATCCATTCACAGGTAAATTGATCCTTTGTACAAATAACCACACTTGAATACCAGGACTAGTGTGGACCCACATATGCATTTAAAATTTCTCCAAACTTTGTACAGTATACCCCTTTCTCTCAGTTGAACCATCTAATTGTTTGTCTAAAATGACCTGTATCTATAATACCAGGATCCTGGGATTTTTTATTAACTCTTTCACAACAGCTTCTTCTCAGGCAGATATGTTTCATCTGATTAATTTCACCTTCAATCAGAAAATGGAAAAGTTATACAAGCAAATTTACAGTTTACAATCTTAAAGGAATCCAATTCATAAGTTCCTGATTTTATCATCTCTAGGTCCTTGTTTTTTCCTGCAGAATCAATATCTCTCATCTATAACTTTTCCCACAAGTAATGCGATATTTTATACCATTTCAATTACTGATTGGAACCTTCAGGGAATTCACAAAATAAATGTACAGATTTACCTTTTCCTTGAGAGCCTGCATCCCCTAATCTTTGTTTCTATTTGGATTTGGCAGCTTCTATTTCAGGGGCTTAATTGGATTCAGACCAGACTTTTCCATTCTTTGCTCCAAGTTTCAAACAGTCACCTCCTTCTCCCCCACTTAAGTGAGGTGGTCCTTATGCCTTCTTTTCCATCTGTTGTCCGAGTTGAGGAGAATGGAGTAGGAGGGTGGCAGGGTACACACATGATAGCTGAAAAAAATTCAGACAAAAGGATATAAAGTGAAAGTCCACTCCTCTTCTCCTGCCCTGAGGTGACCATCCTTATGGACCTTTATATATATCTTATATATATATATATATTATCTTAATATCTTAATATATATCTTAATATATATATTATCTTAATATATCTTAATATATATTATCTTAATATATATTATGTATATCTTATAAATATATATCTTAATAGATAAATATATATATATATCTTTATATATATAACTTAATAAAGACCTAGATCTAATGACATTCAAAAGAATATTTTTTCATATAGTTGAACTTATATGACCTTATGCCACCACTATAAAACAGAGGAATTGTTAAAACATTGTTTAAAACACCAGGTTATTGCTGCCCATCTCCCAAAAATGCAGAATAAGCTGAATGCTTAGGGTTATTATTTACTAAGCTTATCAGAGACCTAGAACTATTGGAGCAATTTCAGATCCACATAGAGGTAGATCTTAATTTCACCCCAAAACACAGTTATATGTCCTTGTCCCCTCTCTTACCCATTGTAACTTCCTGCCAAATACCATCAAGACACTGACCTGGGTCCATTAGTCATATCTGAGATTCCTCATCCACATCTAGGGTTCCTTCCACCCATAGATGCAGGAATGAAGCCCGTGTGAACTTTGCTTCAGCATCTCTGACATCTACTCAGCTTACCAAAGCTCACACAAGAAGAGTAAGAACATATGCAGTTCTACAACTCATCAAGAAATTGAATTCATATGAAAAACTCTCCCACAAAGAAAATTCTTGACAGAATGCTTCATAAGTGAAATTTCCAATATTTAAGGAAACAATAAAAGAGATCATTTCCCAACTTTTTTTTATAAGGCCAGCATACGTAAATCAATAATGGTACAAAAACAAATAAGAAAAGAAAATTATAGATCAATCTTTCTCATGGTAATAGATTCAAAAATCCTAAGAAAACTGTTGTCAAATTAAACTTAATGATAAATAAAAAGGGTTATATATCTCAATGTTGCATTCCTGGATTAATTCTTGTATTTGTTCCAGGAATACAAACAAGATTCATTTAATATTTGGATATCAATCAACGTAATTGACCACATTTTCAGAATGTAAAAAGCAAAACTATATAATCACTTCAGTAAATGTAGAAAAATGTACTTGATAAAATTTAATACTCATTTGTGATTTTTTTTAAAGATTTTATTTTTTTCCTTTTTCTCCCCAAAGTCCCCCGGTACATAGTTGTATATTCTTAGTTGTGGGTCCTTCCAGTTGTGGCACATGGGATGCCACCTCAGCATGGCTCGATGAGCAGTGCCATGTCCATGCCCAGGATTCGAACCGTTGAAACACTGGGCCTCCTGCAGCAGAGTGTGTGAACCCAACCACTCGACCACAGGGCTAGCCCCTCATTTGTGATTTTTTTAAACTTAAATTTTAGCAAGCTAGGAACAAAAAGGCATTTCTTTAGTCTGATAAAGAATATCTGTCAAAACCAAAAACAAACATGCTACAGCAAACATCATACTTAAGGGTAATACATTGAAGTCATTTATCCTGAGATGAGAAATGAGACAAGGGATGTCTGCTAATACCGTTATATTCAACATTGTATTCAAGGTCCAAGCCGTTGTAATAAATATTGGAACAAAGCAGTCATTATTTGCAGATGATGTGCTTGTGCACATCAAAAACCCAAAGGAATCTGCAGATAAACTACTGTGAATTGAGCAAGGTCATTGGATAAAAGATCAACATTCAAAGTTTAATTGAATTTCTACATTAGCAATAAACAATTAGAAAAGAAAATTTTAATCATTTACAATTACATTAAAATTTGTAAATATCTGGAAATAAATCTAATGAAAACCATGTAAGACCTCTAATAGAAAACTATAAAACATGACTTACATAAATTAAAGAAAACCTAAATAAATTGGTGGATACATTATACTTATGTTCAATATAATCAATATTGGAAGAATATATATTTTTTCCAAATTGATCCATTCAGTCAATACAATTCCAATCAAAATCTAAGCAGAATTTTATGGAAAGAGACAAGCTAATTTTTAATTTTATGTAGACTTCATTAAAAATGGAACAAAGCATGTAATTTCCAAAAGACACCATTAAGAGAGTGAAAAAGCAAGTCACAGAGTAGAAGATATCTATAATGCATATATCTGACAAAAGAGTTATATCCAAAATTTGCAAAGAATTCCACTAAGTAAGAAGAAAACAGACAACCCAATCCCCGCCCCCAGAAATGGACAAAACACATGAAGATGGACTTCACAAAAGAAGACACCCAAATTCCAAGTAGAATATGAAAATGGTGCTCAACATCAGTAGTAATCAGAGAAATGCAAATTCAAATTACAATAAGACACCACTAGACACAGGTAAAATGGCTGAAATTTTTTAAAAACCTGACAATAACAAGTGTTGAGAAGGATGTGGGGTAACTAGATCTCTCATATTCTGCTGATGAGAATGTAAATAGGTTAAACTACTTTTTAAAACAATTTGGCTGTATGTACTAAAACTAAACAAATGCATACCCTATGACCCAGAAATTCCTCTCCTAAGAAATATACCTAACAGGAAGAAACATACACAAAAAGATACATACAAGGAAGTTCCTAGCAGCATTATGCATACATGGGCAAAAACTGAAAGCAACCCCAGTGTCCGTCAACAATAGAATGGATAAATTATGGAAAATTTATTCTGTGGAATATAATACAGTCAATTAAGGAGAATAAATTACTGCTATGTACAGCTGAAGGATGACTTTAACAAGCATAATGTTGAATGGAAGAAGTGAGTCACAAAGTATACATCCTGTATGACTCCATTTACTTGAAGTTTAAAAACAAGAAAAACTAATACATGACAATAGAAGGCTGAATATAGAAGTCATAATAGTGTTTTCCTTTGGGGGAGCAATGACTAAAAGGTTTACAGGGAGGTTTTGGGGTGCTTGTAAGGAATGGTAGTTAAACAGAGCATTCACTCTGTAAAAATTCACTAAGGCATATGTTTAAGATTTATGCACTTTATATATACACCACTTCAGTTTTTAAAACTTTTTATTGAGATTATGATAGTTTACAACCTTGTGAAATTTCAGTTGCACATTATTGTTTGTCAGTCATGTTGTAGGTACACCACTTCACTGTTTGTGCCCAGCCCCCACCCCCCTTTCTCCTGGTAACCAATAATCTAATCTCTTTGTCTACATGTTTAACTTCCACTTATGAGTGGAGTCATACAGAGATTGTCTTTCTCTATCCGGCTTATATCACTTAACATAATACTCTCAAGTTTCATCCATGTTGTGAATGGGACGATTTTATCCTTTTTATGGCTGAGTAGTATTCCCTTGTATATATATACCATATCTTCTTTATTTAAGAATCAGTTGATGGGCACTTAGGTTGCTTCCACATCTCGGCTATTGTAAACAATGCTGCAATGAACATAGGGGTGCATGGGACTTTTGGAATTGCTGATTTCAACTTCTTTGGATAGATAACCAGTAGTGGGATGGCTGGGTCAAATGGTATTTCTGTTTTTAATTTTTTGAGAAGTCTCCCTACTGTTTTCCGTAGTGGCTGCACCCGTTTGAATTCCCACCAGCAGTGTATGAGGGTTCCTTTTTCTCCACAACCTCTCCAACGTTTGTTACTATTTGTTTTGGTTATTTTAGCCATTCTAAGGTGATATCTCAGTGTAGTTTTGATTTGCATTTCCCTGACGATCAATGATGATGAGCAACTTTTCATGTGCCCATTGGCCATCCATATATCTTCTTTGGAGAAATGTTTGTTCATGTCCCCTGCCCATTTTTTTTGATCAAGTTGTTTGATGCTTTGTTGTGGAGCTGTGTGAATTCTCTATATAGTATAGAGATTAACCCTTTGTTGGATATATGACTTGCAAACACTTTTTCCCAATTGGTGAGATGCTTTTTTGTTTCAATCCTGTTTTCCCTTGCCTTGAAGTAGCTCTTTAGTCTGATGAAGTCCCATTTGTTTATTCTTTCTATTGTTTCCCTTGTCTGAGGAGTTATGATGTCCAAAAAGATTCTTCTGAAACTGATATCAAAGAGTGTACTGCTTATATTCTCTTCTAGAAGACTTATTGTTTCAGGCCTAATTTTTAGGTCTTTGATCCATTTTGAGTTTATTTTTGTGAATGGTGAAAAAGAATGGCCAATTTTCATTCTTTTACATGTGGCTGTCCAGTTTTCCCAGCACCATTTGTTGAGGAGACTTTCCTTTCTCCATTGTATGTTCTCAGCTCCTTTGTTGAAGATTAGCTGTCCATAGATGTGTGGTTTTATTTCTGGCCTTTTAATTCTGTTCCATTGATCTGTGCACCTGTTTTTGTACCAGTACCATGCTGTTTTGATTACTGTAGCTTTGTAGTATGTTTCAAAGTCAGGTATTGTGATGCCTCCAGCTTTGTTCTTCTTTCTCAGGATTGCTTTAGCAATTCAGGGTCTTTTGTTGCCCCATATGAATTTTAGGATTCCTTGTTCTATTTCTATAAAGAAGGTCCTTGGGATTCTGATTGGGATTGTGTTGAATCTGTAGTTTGCTTTAGGTATAACAGACATTTTAACTATGTTTATTCTTCCAATCCATGTGCATGGAATGTCTTTCTATCTCTTTATGTCATCATCAATTTCCTTCAGGAAAGTCTTGTACTTTTTGTTGTATAGGTCTTTCACTACCTTGGTTAAATTTACCCCAAGGTATTTTATGCTTTTTGGTGCAATTGTGAATGGTATTGTGTTCTTGAGTTCTTTTTCTGTTAGTTCATTATTAGAGTATAGAAATGCTACTGACTTATGTAAGTTGATTTTATACTCTGCAAATTTGCTGTAGTTGTTGATTATTTCTAATAGTTTTCCAATGGATTCTTTGGGGCTTTCTATATATAAGATCATGTCATCTGCAAACAACGAGAGTTTCACTTCTTCCTTGCCTATTTGAATTCCTTTTATTTCTTTTTCCTGCCAAATTGATCTGGTCAAAAACTCCAGTACTATGTTGAATAAGAGTGGTGAGAGTGGACATCCTTGTCTTGTTCCTGTTCTCAGAGGGATGGCTTTCAGTTTTTGCCCATTGAGTATGATGTTGGCTGTGGGTTTGTCATATATGGCCTTTATTATGTTGAGGTACTTTCCTTCTATACCCATTTTATTGAGAGTTTTTATCACAAATGGATGATGGATCTTCTTGAATGCTTTCTCTGCATCTATTGAGATGATCATGTGGTTTTTGTTTCTCATTTTGTTAACGTGGTGTATCACGTTGATTGACTTGGGGATGTTGAACCATCCCTGTGTCCCTGGTATAAATCCCACTCGATCACAGTGTATGATCTTTTTAATGTATTGCTGTATTTGGTTTGCCAGAATTTTGTTGAGGATTTTTGCATCTATGTTCATCATTGTTATTAGCCTGTAGTTTTCCTTCTTTGTGTTGTCCTTGTCTGGTTTTTGGGATCAGTGTGATGTTGGCTTCGTAGAATGTGTTAGGAAGTGCTCCATCTTCCTCAATTTTATGTAATAGTTTAGCAGGATAGGTATTAAATCTTCTTTGAATGTTTGGTAGAATTCTCCAGAGAAGCCATCTGGTCCTGGACTTTTATTTTTGGGGAGGTTTTTGATTGCTGTTTCCATTTCTTCACTTGTGTTTGGTCTATTCAGATTCTCTATTTCTTCCTGATTCAGTTTTGGGAGATTGTAAGAGTCTAAGAATTTATCCATTGCTTCTAGGTTATCCGATTTTTTTGACATACAGTTTTTCATAGTATTCTATTATAATCTTTTGTATTTCTGTGTTATCCGTTATGATTTCTCCTCTTTTATTTCTAATTTTATTTATTTGAATCTTCTCTCTTTTTTTCTTAGTGAGCTTGGCTAAGGGTTTGTTAATTTTTTTTTATTTTCTCAAAGAACCAACTCTTTGTTTCATTGATCCTTTTTCTCTCTTTTTTGTTTCAATTTCATTTATTTCTGCCCTAATTTTTATTATTTCCCTCGATCTACTGACTTTGGGATTTGTTTGTTCTTTTTTTTCTAATTCTGTTAGGTGTAGTTTGAGATTGATTATCTGAGGTTTTTCTTGTTTATTGAGGTGAGCCCGTATTGCAATGAATTTCCATCTTAGGACCACTTTTGCTGCACCCCAAATGAGTTGATATGGTGTGTTCTAATTTTCATTTGTCTCCAGATAATATTTTATTTCTCCTTTAATTTCTTCAATGATCCATTGGTTGTTCAGTAGCATGTTGTTTAATCTCCACATTTTTGCCCCTTTCCCAGCTTTATTCTTGTAGTTGATTTCTAATTTCATAGCATTATAGTTGGAAAAGGTGCTTGATATTATTTCAATCCTCTTGAGTTTTCTCAGGTTTGCTTTGTTTCCCAATATATGGTTTATCCTTGAGTATGTTCCACGCACACTTGAGATGAATATGTAACCTGCTGTTTTTGGAAGGAGTGTTCTATATATATCTATTAAGTCCATCTGGTCTAATTTTTCATTTAATTCTACAATTTCATTGTTGACTTTCTGTCTGGATGATCTATCCATTGGCGTTAGTGGGGTGTTGAGGTCCCCTACTATTATTGTATTATTGTTGATATCTCCTTTTAGTTTTGTTGGTAGTTGCTTTACGTACTTTGGTGCTCCTGTGTTGGGTGCATATATATTTACAAGTGTTATGTCTTCTTGGTGGAGTGTCCCTTTTATCATTATAAACTGCCCCTCTTTGTCTCTCTTTACCTGTTTTTCTTTGAATTCTGCTTTGTCTGATATAAGTATGGCAACACCTGCTTTCTTATGTTCATTATAAGCTTGCAGTATCTTCTTCCATCCCTTCACTCTGAGTCTGTGTTTGTCTTTGGGGCTGAGGTGTGTTTCCTGGAGGCAGCATATTGTTGGGTCTTTTTCTTTAATCCATACTGCCACTTTGTGTCTTTTGAGTGGAGATTTCAATCCATTTACATTTAGAGTGATTATTGAAATGTGGGAGCCTAATGTTGCCATTTTATCACTTGTTTTCTGGTTCTCCTGCTTTTCCTTTGTTTCTCTTCCCACAATTTTTGGACTACCCATTCAGGTAGGTAGTTTTCTCTATTGGTGTTCTTCTTGTTTGTAATTTGTGTCTGTATTCTTCTTATTTGTTTCATTGTTACCATGTTGTTTTTATAATACATCTCATAGATGAGATAGTCCATTTTCTTATAGCCTCTTATTTCCTTAGATTAAGCCATTCCATCCCTTTCCTCTTACCCGTCTAGGTTATTTTTGTCAGATCTTTTTTTCTTCCTTCTTGTATTGTGAGTTTGTGGTTAAAATGACAAGATTATATTTATTCCTGGTGTTTCCCTTCCTTTTATCTTTAATATTTTACTTAGCATTTGCTAACCTGTTCTGATGGACAGATTGGCAATTTTCTGATTTTGTCTTTCTACTTATCTCCTTTGCTCTGGTTTTTGTAACCCCCTTTCCTTTTTTTTTTTTTCAGGTATGAGGGTCTTCCTGAGCATTTCTTGTAGGGGAGGTCTTGTGGTGATGAACCCCCTTAACATTTGTTTATCTGGGAAAGTTTTTATTTCTCCATCATATTTGAATGATATTTTCACTGGATAGAGTATTCTTGGCTGCAAGTTTTTGTCCTTCAGAGTTTTGAATATGTCATTCCACTCTCTCCTAGCCTGTAAGGTATCTGCTGAGAAATCTGCTGTCAGTCTGATGGGGGTTCCTTTGTAGGTTATTTTCTTCTGCCTTGCTGCCCTTGCCTTGGGGTTGATCTTTTTACAATTGATAAAGTTTGGAGATCTATTATCTTCTGTCACATGGAGTTCCATCTCTCTCCCCACGTTTGGGAAGTTCTCAGCCATTATTTCTTTGAACAGGCTTTCTGCCTTCTTCTCCATCTTTTCTCCTTCTGGGATGCCTATAATCCTTATGTTGCATTTCCTAATTGAGTCAAAGATTTCTCAGAGAGTTTCTTCCTTTCTTTTTAGTCTTACTTCTCTCTCCTCTATCTGAAGCATTTCTACATTCCTATCCTCCAAATTGCTAATTCTGTCTTCTATATTCTTGACCCTACTATTCAGGGAGTCCAGATTTTTCTTAATCTCCTCCATTGTGTTCTTCATCTCCAACATTTCTGATTGGTTCTGCTATATGCTGTCAAGCTCTTTTGTGATGTAGATCCTGAAATCGTTGAGTTGTCTCTCTGTATTCTCTTTTAGCTCATTAAGTTTTTTAATGATAGCTACTTATCATTTTCCTTCTGGAGATTTAATACACTTTTTCATACTGCCTTATGGTGTGGATTTGTGCCTCCGCATAGAGACAGAGGTTGGTTACTGCTTCCACTTGCTTCTACTGGTAGGGAGGGGCGGCAGCAGTGTAATCTGCTCTGACCAGGATCCCCATCAACTGTTTATGACCAAGCCTTGGCCCCTCCTTCATATTGCAGTGGCCCTGTGGGGTCTCCCATCAGCTGTGGGAATAATTGCAAGGAGGCCTTGGGTTGCTGGTGCCTACTCTTGCAGACCACGTAGGGTCTTCCCTCCTTAGGGTCTGCAGTGATGTGATGGGCTTTCACAGCAGCTGGGAGCAGGTTCACATAGATTTGCAGCTCTGCCACCATCAAGTCCCACAGGACCTCACTTGTCCACTATGGGCCTCAGCAGAGCTATGGGTATCTAATGCAGCCTGTGGTTAGTTCACCCAGCTGTGCCACTTCTGCCCCAGGGCCTCCCAGCCTTTTTTTTTGCTGGGCAGGGCCTCTCTGCTATCGCCAAGTAGAGTAGAGGGTTTCCCTGAGGCTGCTGTGGAACTGTGGATTTTCCCTCTGGACCGAGGAGCAGTCATGCTGGGGCTCAGAATTGTCACCACCTGCTCACATGATTCCACTGGGTCTCCCTTGCCCCATCAGGGCCACAGCAGGGCTGTGGGTGTTAAATACTGCTGGTGGATTGCTCAACCAGCCAAGCCCCTTTTGACCCAGGGCCTCCCACCCTTGTGATTGCTGGGCAGGGTCTCTTTGCTAAAGCCAAGCAGAAGCTTTCTCTGCAGCTGCTGTGGGACCGTGGATTTTCCCCCTGGACCAAGGAGCAGTCATGCTGGGGCTCACAGTCCCACTGGGTCTCCCTTGCCCCCTTGGGGTCATAGCAGGGCTGTGTGTGCTAAATCTGGCCAGTCAGTTGCTCAGTCAGCTGAGCCCCTTTTGCCCCAGCGCCTCCAAGCCTTGTGATTGCTGGGTGGGGCCTCTCCACTAAGGCCAAGTAGAGGCTTGCCCTGCACCTGCCATGGGACCATGGATGTTCCCACTGGGCTAAGGGGCAATCACAGGGGGCTTAGGGCTGTAGTCACCTGTTTCCACAGTTGTGCTGCCAATAAGAGCGCATGCCCACCCTCAGTGCCATGCCGATGCTATGAGCATGTCAGTTGGGAGAGAGTCACTTGCAGTTACTAGGCTGCCTGGGGGTTGGAGAGTTTTCACCTATCTCCACCTCCTCTCAGGGGAAAGTCTGTCCACCTTATGATGTATAGCAACACAGGTCTCTCAGGAGTCCTGAGGTGCTGTGAGGATATCCTTTGTTGCACGATGAATGTCCAATTAGTTGTAGTTCGAAGGGGGAGAGACAAAGAACACTGCTCACTCCACCATGTTGCTGACATCACTCTACAAAACTTCATTTTTTAAAAATTGTTTTTAAAAAGCCAATCAAAGGAGTGACTGTTTGAAGTAATAAGGACTTTTCATAGCATTTCTGAATTTTGGTAAAACTCCAAGCAAAGAATGATTAGTAATAAGTATCTCCAAATTCTAAGAGCTACTAAACACATTCCTTCATGACTTTTTCAAAGATGTCCTATGAGCCTTTCCCCACCACCCACTGCTAAGAATAGAGTATACACTTGAGAGACTTTCATTGGAGTTGGAGAATCTTTTGGAGTAGTGACTCCTTTGAAGAGAGTGTTCTGGGGAAGGAGAGAGTATGCTTCTTGTGAGTCTTGTTCACTTAAGCCAATAAGGAAGGCTCAAAGAGAAACTTCCCTATAAATCTTCATTTCATGGAATTGGGGGTGCCTACAACAAGATGAGACAGACATCCCCTTTCCAGCTGGATTCTTGCTCTACTAGTCCTAGGTGCTGTCATGGTTACAGAGAAGAGTATAGTGAGGATATTCTGGGAGAACTTGCCATGGATCTCTGGAGTTTTTTTGACTTGCTGTTGCTCCTGCCCCTTTGTGCCTCTGTTGCTTCTTATTGATGAGGTACCCTTGCCCAGCAGAGCACTAATGGGCAGGGTGCATCCAAGGTAGATCAAATTTGGCTTGGCCTGAGGAAACTTGCCTTTCCCTGCAAGAGCAGATCAGAAAAGATCAGCAAGGGAGCAACAAAGATAGCCTAAATCACAGGGCAGTTGAGCAGAAGTTCCAGGCTTTCAATAGAGAGCATAGAAAAAAAGGAAGGTTTAAGAGCATAGTAAGTTTACTTTCTAAATCTCCAAGAAATGGCTTATTGAAGATTGAAAACATATAAATGGATATGTGATCACAAAGAACCACACATTCTACTTACTGGAATGCTGAATCAAGAGGGTTGGGAAACAAGAATGTTCCCTATAATCCAATAAAGGCCCTTCTTCTCTTTAGGATCTTAAAGCTATAATAGGGAAAGAAAAAAAGTGAATAAGAAAAAATATCTAACCTATATCCATAACTTTTGGTCCTCCTCCATGAGCTTCTATAGTTCCACCCCTCATCGCCAACTCCTCAAACATATACATACTCTTTAATTTTCTCATTCTTCTTCTCTGACCTGGGTACACCAGTGAAAAAAAACCAAGAAAAGCTCCCCATATGATTTCTCCCAGTATAGGAGAAAAGATTGACAAAATTCAGGAATAATGAAAACAAATCTAAATCATCAACTTTTGTTATATGAAGGCTTCCAGTATCTATTTCTCCTCCATTATATTGGAATAGATGGTGATTTCCTCCAGTGATTCATAAGTACCTCAGCAATGACTAATATTTCAAAGTGAAAGTTGGATAAGAAAATAGAAGTGATTCTGAAAACCAGTAGAGCAATTGGAAAATAAAATGCTAGTTAAATTTTAAAAATAATTAAATAAACTGGCAGCAAGAGTGAAGAATTCCCATCAGGAAGTGTGCAGCAGGAAGGTCCTAGTCCATTCAGGCTGCTATACAAAAATACCATTGACTGGATAAACAATACAAATTTATTTCTCATAGTTCTAGAGGCTGGAAGTCCAAGTAAAGGTGCTGGCAGATTCAGTGTCTGGTGGGCCTGCTTCCTGGTTCATAGAAGGCTGTCTTCTCACAGTGTCCTCACATGGTGGAAGGGACAAGGGAGTTCTTTGGGGTCTTTTTTATAGGGGCACAAATCGCATTCATGAAGGCTCTGCCCTCATGACCTAATCACTCCTTGAAGGCTCTACCTCCAAATACCATCATATTGGAGACCAGTTTTCAAACCATGAATTTTATGGAGACACAAACATTCATCCTGTAGCAGGGGAGATACTCAAAGGGCCTCCTGAAGACCCCACCCCTGACTATATATGAGGACCAGTACTCAAATGCGTATCATGTGGATGTATTAGTGGACAGATTAAAACAACTAATTAGACAAAATTTGGCCCATTTTCCACATCCATCTTCCCATAGGCCAACCCTCCAAAGGGTTGGACCCTCCAAAGAAAGAAAGGACTGAGGAGGGAGAAGGAGGAAAAGGAAATGTGTGTTGATTCTCTCATCTCCATTTCAGGTCTAGGAGAGTTATAAAGCCTTAAGTCTGGTATGAGATTGAGATTTTTGACTTAGACTAGACTCCTTAATATCTATGACAGATAGTCTCCAAAGTTAACTTCCATTAACTTCTTCTTTTTCTATATGCACATGCTGATCCTCACATCAAGAGGTGGAGTCTATTTCCTTTATTCTTGAATCTGAGTTGATCTTATGACTTCCTTCTTTAAACAACAGACTTCAGTGCAAATGTAGTCCCTGGTCTAGCCTTTATGAGAGCTGAAAGCTTCTGTGCCCTTCCTCTCGAAAGCCAGCTGTCACATAAGAAGACTGACTACCCTGAAAGCACCATGCTGTGAGGAAGCCCAAGTTGGCCACATGAAGAGGTTACATGAAAAAAAGACTTCACTCCCTGCTGCCACAGCCACCCCACCTGAGGCATCAAACGTGTGAGTAAAGAAGCCATCTTGAATGTTTCAGCCCAACAGACACCATGTGGAGAAGACTGTCCCAAAGGAGCCCAGCCCAGATTGAAGAATCATAAAAATTAATTAAGTGCTATTGTTTTATGTCACTAAATGTTAGGGTGGTTTGATATGCAGCAAGGTATAAGTGAAAAAAACATCTGAAAAGGAGGCTTAATGATAAGGCTGAGACTGTATCAATTAGCTCTTGCTGTGTAACAAAATACCCCAAAACTCAATGATTTAAAAGGCAATAATTTATTATTGCTCACATATCTGCAGGTCAGCTGGGATTTGCTAATCTAGGACGAGCTTAACTGGGGCTGCTCAGCTGGGATATCTTGGCTTTACTCCTGTTGGGACCCCCGGACTTGCCAACATCTTCTTGTAGCAATGGCAAATGCAAAAGAGAACAAACTAAAGCACAGGCATATTTCAATACTCTCCCCACCTGCGTGACAAATGTAAACATTGAATTGGCCACATGAAGTCGCCTGGTGAAGCCCAAAGCTAAATGAATGATAACTACATTCAAGCTTTTTGTGGTAGAAACTGAAAATTAAATAAAGAGTATGCAGTAAGAAAACTGGCATTGCCCAGAGATATCTGGTCATTGTCCTCTACTACAAGCAGATAATCTGTATCATATCTGATAGCAGTGCATTTGCTTCAGGTGGAGCTGCCACATCTGACAGTCTTAGGGTGGGAGCTGGCCACACCAGAAACACAAATCATGTGTTTTCAGGTGGGGGCTTTGGATCATGCAGTATCAGTCAACCTAGAGACAGAGTTCAACCATGTGGGCAATAAACCAATCATGCCTGCATAAAAATGCTCCAGTAAAAACTCTGGACTTCAAAGTCCAGGTTAGCTTCCCTGGTTGGCAATACTCTTGTCACAAATCAATGCTGAGAGAGTAATGCATCTTGAGGACTACAGAAGGTTTGTATTTGGAACCATCCCAGTCTCTGACCTACTCATCTCTTCCTTTGTCCATCTCTCCCTTTGTATCTTTTCACTGTAATATACAATAACCTTGAGTATAACTGTTCAGTGAGTTCTGTGAGTCCTTATAGAGAATTATCTAATCTGAGGGTGGTTTGGGAATTTGGAGCTGCTGTCAAAAGTGAGGGTGGTCTTGTATGGATTCTTCCCTCTAACTTTGTAGTTGAAGCCTAACCCCTTGAGGCTGTGTTAGAAGTCTTGGACCATCTTGTGTGAAGACTGTGCTCTCTAATTGTATAGTTGGCTAAGCTCTTGCAGTTGGCCTAAATACCTCACAGAAAAAAAAACATGGATATGGAAAGAGGTGAGGAAATTGGGCTATAGTTAATCCACTTTGAGCCCTGGTTTTTGTACTTGAAAGTAATTATACATGACCACGATATTATCAAAGGATAGGAAGATAACTGTCAGAGTAGGTCAAAGGCCATGATTAGAAGAAAAATGGAGCCATTTCATTTTTCTCAACCTGTTCAGGTTAAATGATAAATGGGATTTTGAGGAAGATGGGTGTGATATCTGATGATAGGTAGGTTAGTCAGGATCCATAGGACACACCAGACTCAAACCCTGGATCTCTCCAGACAGCATCCACTGCCTTTTCCAAACCCTCTACAAATCTCTTTACCCCAAGGCTCCATCCCAGCTTCAGGAGTCTAGAGATTAGATTTTCTTCACAGGAACAAGCTATCTGCTTAAGGAAACTCTCTTTGCATAATAATTTCCCAATGGAACAGGAGCTCTAAGGGTCCCCGACTGCATAAGAGAGGGGCCAATCTATTACCTCTCCATCTTGGAGCAGTATCCTGGGTGTTGTCCATTCTTATTGGCTCTTCCAGTCCTCAGGCTCTACCTCACGTGGGCTAGAGGTGGATGGAAAAATTGAAGAATCCAAGCAGAGTGCCCACAGAGAGACACCTGGCCGTCGATGACACAACTTGATACAGAAAGCCCAGGATTCATTTCTGACCGCTCTCTCACCTCCCTGAAGTTTCCCTCATGAGCCAAGCTGCCTCATCTCCATGTCCCCACATAAAACCCCTGATGAGACAGAATCCTCTATGGCTCATTAGATGGACTTAAAGTGGACTTGCCATGTGGGAAATTATCTCGGTGAAACAGCAGCCTCCTAGTGGTATCACCAGGGAGGTTAATGAGCAGAGAGCCTCATGGACCAAATTAAGATGCCCAAGTTAAATGGTTTATTAGATCAATAACAAAAATGCAGGGAGAAGCAAGGGGAAAGAGAAAATTTTAGCAAACAGTTCAAACAGAGTGAAAGAATCATATCATCTGAATCCTGTGTTACACAACATGTGTGTGTGTGTGTGCATGCACGCACACGCTCATGTGTGCGTGACTCCACCCCTCACTCTGTCATTCTCTTTATTTATTTCTCCGCCAAATCAGCTTCCCTAGTGACATACGGTCATGAGAACACTGAGTTGAGAATAAACAAGCAGTGTCATAGGACAGAAGGTGCCTGGAGCAATAGATGTTCCATCAGAAAGATGCAGGAGCAAGTATGCCTCGCCAATAGCTGTCGCTCACTGGGAACTTACTAAGAAACCATGTCCTTTATCTGTATGTCTTGGTCATAAAGCAAGTAGAATCAAAAATGGACATTGGGGGGCCTACCCAGTGGCATAGTGATTGAGTTTGGCATGTTCTATTCAGTGGCCCATGGTTCAGATCTCAGGTGTGGACCTACATCACTCATCACATCATGCTGTGGTGGGGATCCACATACAAAATAGATGAAGATTGGCACAGATGTTAGTTCAGGGCCAGTCTTCCTCAAGCAGAAAGAGGGGTATTGGCAAGTGTTAGCTCAGGGCTAATCTTCCTCAACATATAAAACAAAAAGACATCATTCAAGGGTGACAATTTAAGGCCTTGTGAATATTGAGTGCTTCATGAAACTGCCTCTTGTACTTCATAAATATGTGCTACTTCTTGGTCCTTTCATGCCTCCCATTTATATATCCGTCACACATGTTATTTACTTCCTGTCTCCCAAGCTCCTTGGCTCTATGCTTAGTTTCTTTTATTTTCTATGGTAGAATCATTCTTAAATAATACAAACATACGTTATAGGTCCCTCTGTCAGGAGGATGTTCAACCTGACTCTCAACATAGAGAAAGAAAGAAGCTGGCACATCTCAGGTCCACACAGTCATCATTCAGATACCTCTGGCAAAATAGAAAGAAACAGGAACAGGAACCACAGAAATTCACAAGTAGAATGAAATGGGATATCTCAGATGTCAGGAGACAGATCAGGAGCAGCAGCTGTGAGAAAAAAGGCTAGCCACACAGGAAAGCATCCAAAGCCTGTGATGATGTCAGGTCTAAGTTGAGACGAGCAGTCAGTATCATTGGAGTGCTCCAGGAGGTGACATTCACAAAGAAAGCAGTGTAAGGGAGGTCCCCTGAAGTTGTGAAATGTGGCACTGGGCCAGAGGTGGATGAAAAAATGAAGAGGGATGCAAGCACCGAGTACCCAGGAGAAAAATGACGTTTTGGAGACAGGCTGTAGCCACCCATTTGTGATTCAGAAATAAGCTCCAGATCCTGTGACAAACAGGACCCCAGTCCTGCAGGGAACACGAATCTGGAGGGAAAATAACAGGAATTCTGTTATCAGAATCTGCTGCTAAAGTGCAGGGCAGGAATCTCATCAAGGACAGTGATGCTGTGGCACAGAGCATGATACTGAATCTGTTTATGCCTCCCCTGAACAACAATTTGGATTATTTCTTTAGGCTAGACTAGTAATATCAAGTAACTCCAGGATGACTGAACTCTGAGAGCCTGGGAGACGTGGAAGGAAACAAAGATCAAAAGCCAGAGATCCTGACTTTGGTCCTGACTTTGCCGCTTACCAGCTGTGACCTTGGACTGGTCATATCATTTCCCTGAGCCTCAGTTTCCCCCTCAATAATGTGTAGACAGTAATGTTTGCTGGGCAGACCTCTGAGGGTTTGTACGAAGATAAATGAGGTAACATATGTGCAAGCTATTGTTAAATTATACAAATGTTAGTTACTATTATTATTATTATTAGCAGTGATTTGCTATGCAATCAGAAAAAAATTAGTGAGCCTTATTGAGTCTCAGGTTTGTCTCATGAAAAAGAGGAAAATGATGGCCAAGAAGCTCTCTGCTGTTAATGAGGGGGAAATTGCCTTAAACCCCTAGGAAGATGACATTGTGTGAGCACTCTAGGATGGGTTTCTGTGTAATTCTCCCTCTCTGGAGTCTCACGTGCATTAAACTTAAGTTAGAAGCCCTCAGGGGAGAGACTCAGTAAATGAAGAGCATCAGCCCTGGACCAGCAGCCCCAGTAATTTCCAGACCTCACACACCAACAGGAGCTCCATCTCCAGGCATCATTCCCTCTGTATCCTGGACCACCAATCACTAGCTTCCTGCTCAGCCCCTGGGACCATCTAACCTGACGCAATTCTCACAGGTCCAGATGGAAAGATAAGAGCTCAGCCGGAAGACCTCCCAGGGAGGAGAGATCTGAAGATCTGCCAAGACTATCTGAGAGCGCTCACCCCCTGGAGATGATCCAAGGCAGCCAACATCACAGAGGGGTGAAGTCACTCCCAGGGGTCTCCAGGAGCTGGACTCAGAGGGAGATGGTCCCTACTTCTCCACAGGTCAGTGTGGTCACAGATGATCCTCATTGCTTCTCCATTGTTCTCTCCTTTCCCTGTACCCTCAAGCCTCCATTTAGAAGTAATAACAAGCATTCAATATTTACTCTCTGACAAGTACTTCAAATGCATTGTCTCATTTAAACCTCACAGCAACCCTAAAGGTAGGTACTGTTATTTTTACTTTGCAGGAGACAAAGCAGAGTGAAATTAAGAAACTTTCTGAAGGTCACAAAGTAGTAAGGGATGGCATTGGGATTCAAATCCAGATCTGGCCAATAGCAAGGCCTATGCTTTTAATTGCTAGGAAATAATGCTTCCCAGAAATAAGCTACCAGCCCCAAGAGCCAGCAGTAGATGCAAGAAACCCTTCTAAAAGATGATGAAAGTTCACCCATTTGGTGGCACGTTTGTACTTGTTGGGGGTGGGTGCAGGAAGAGTGGTGCAGAATCTCTGCCCCTCAGCTATTCTAGGCCACTTAGACTGTTGCCATTACTCCATGAAGCTGGACTCTCGATGCAAGCCATTTAAAGTCTGCATGTGCTCCTGGGCTCTGGGCCTCTGGACCAATAAGTTGTCCCCCAAGATTCCATCAGTGAGGCTGCCCCCAGGCTTGGTTATTAAGTGCAATACTTGTCTTCCATTCGCTTATATAAAAATGCTTTTTTTTTTAAAGCTAGTTTGATCAACTGCTAATTTCTGTTCTTTGGGCACACATACAACTAAAGAATCCTATAAAGAAGACAGTGAGTTCTCTCCTGACCAGGGTTCTCTCTGACATCCTTGAATCCAGACTAGAAGGAGAGTGACTAGTTCTCAGGATCTTTCCCCTTCAGCAAATCTGCTGCCTTCATGACACTCCCCTCATCCACCCTCCCAAGTCACTTCCAGATTCACACCAAATGTGCAGTCACTTTCAGGATCAACCCTGACACAGAGGTCCCTGTTAGGGAATTTTAGGATAGGGACAGGAGCCTCCTCATCTGTGTCCCTCTCGACAGGTATCCAACTGGCACTGGAGCTAAATCCACTCAGGCTGCTAGTTAGCCTGTCTCAAACTCTAAGAAGAGGAATTGGCTGTGGATCTTGTTAAAATGCAAATCCGATTCTGTAGGAGGTCTAGGGTGGAACCAGATTCCACATTTCTAAGGAGTGCCCAGTGATGTCCATGCTGCAGGTATGCAGGTCATACTTTAGTAACCAAGTGCTAAAAATTAGTGACCACAGCTTGTGGCATCTGTCCCATCTGGCCTGGAGGGAAAAAGAAAGAGAAATGAGAGAAAGCTAGGCAGGGTTCCTCCATGAACCACCAATTTTCTTCTCCCCAAAAGAGAAAACATTGAAAAGTCCAGCAAGAAAGCCAAGTCAGAGACTGCATGCTAATATTTTTATTGAGGGTCTCCATGGCTCTAGATTCCAAATTGCTTTAACCCAAAATTACTTTAAGAAGGGTGCTTTTTTATTGCTAGGTGCTGTTTTGTTGGTAACTGCAAAAGAGTGGCAACAAATTAAATGTCTCTCATTAGGAAACCAATTAAATGGGACATTTATAAAGTGTAACATTGTGCAGCCTTTGAGTGTGAGGGGCGAGGGGAAATGGGCAGCACTTAATTACTAACATAGGAAGATCTCTAAGATATGTTGTTAAGTAAAAAAGAAAAGGTGTAGAACAATGTGTATAGTTTGCTACCATTTGTATCTATTAAGAGAGAGGGAATATATCTGTATGCATGTTACTTACATAACCAATAACTAATCGTGGAAAGACACACAAGAAACTGGTAGCTTTTGAGGAAGAGAGCTGAGTGGCTGGGATATCAGAAGAGGGAAGATGGAGAGCACTTATTTTTACTGTAGTCCCTTCTGAATTTTGTACCACAGAAACATATTTCCCATTGAAAAAAACAAAAACTAAAATTGAAAGATAATCCCCTTGTTCTTCTTTCTATACCTCCATCCACCCCAAAATTCAATGAAATTGATTTATTCAACAAACATATTCGAGTACCCTCCTGGTGAGTCCCCAGCAGAGCTAGTTCTTGGAGCAGGGATCACAATAGCATTGCCTTGCTGGGGAAACCCCAAAAGGTATGTGCTCAGAGTTTGAAGGCTCTGGGGGTCCAGATTTTCCTTGTGGGATCCAAGAGACCTGCCTTTGGGGTAAGAGCTGCCAGTCCGAGTTCTCTGCAGGTGGATGAAAGTTTGTACACCAGGGTCACTCTCAGAAGATGGGTGAATGGTGGGAGTCTAGGATCCTTCTACAATTGGACAGCTGAACCAGAATCTGTGATTGGAAATTTCAGGCAGGAGAACGACTACTTCTCTTAACAACTCTTCTTGTAGGGACCTCATGCTGTCCTTAGGACGTGTTCCATTCTCCTGAGTTATTTCTGATTTAGACATCTGAATTTGGCTGGCTGACTTATTGAGTTTTACTGTCTTTCCTGATTACTCTATTTTATCTCTTGGTTTGCACTAAATAATTTCGCTGGATTGTGTTATTTATTTTCTTTTCTGAGGCTATGATCCCTACCCAATGAAGAGGAGATTATGCCAATTGCTCTTCATACGGTCATCTAGGTATAAGTATCAGTTCATCTGTTTGTGACCTCAAGCAGGTTACTCACTTCTCAAATGAGGTCAGGATGGGGGCAGCACCTCACCCAGGGAATAGCACAAGCAGAGATTCAACAAATAATTGTTTCCACCATCATATTTCTTCCTCACTTCACAACCACTCAGGATTATTGTAAGTACTTCATCCTTTTCAAAGCACCTCTGTTTTTACCATCTCAGTCCTCTTCTGAATCCTAAAAGCCCAGCCAAGACTTGTCCTCTGCACTTTGCAGATGAACACGTTAAGACTCAGTTTTCTGCAATGACTTGCCCAATGTCACATCACAAAGCCTGGAAGAACTGGAACTGCATCCAGATCTGGCAGCTCTTGGGCGAGTTCCCTGCACCACACTGTGCTCCCCACCTAATTCCTCAGAGAATTAAAATTCTCAATCCTGTGGCTCCTTCATCTTTCTCCCCTCTATACATTCAAATCTACAACATGCTCCCACAACGTGTCTTGTTACAAGAACATTTTTTAATGTCTAGATCTTTTATGCATGGATAAGATTATCCAAAGCGATTTGGTAATTGACTATAATCTTTTTTCTTGGGCATAAATCACATTTAGTTGACCAAATGGTGATGTCTGTTTTCTGTGTGGCATGTTTTCTGTTATTCTTTGATTCTGAGTTTTGATCTCCTTTTTGACAAAGCCAGTGGGCATGCTGTAGTCCTGGTTCTGGTCCTGTCCAAAATGCAAAGGTCCTCCCGACCATACTCTATAAAATCCTGCACATGCCATGACAATGCATTATCTTACTTTGAATAAATTTCCCTTTTTAATGTTTATTTTGATAAATGCATAATATCCTTTTAAATTTAAGTTTTGAGGAAAGCTATGACTAAATGACATTGCATGGTTCACCAAAAATTATGTTGAAAACTAATTCAATTTCTCTAAAAAATAGCTTCTCAAAGTTATGGTGGTTTTTGTTTTTTTCTCTTTTTTTATTGTTGTGCTAACCTTGGTTTATAAAATTATATAAATTTCAGGTGTACATCATTATATTTCCATTCCTGTGTGGATTACATCGTGTTCACCACTGAAAGACTAATTCAATTCATCACTACACACGTATGCCTAATCACCCCTTTCGCCCTCCTCCCTCTCCACGTCCCCTCTGGTAATCACCAATCCAATCCCTGTTCTATGTGATTGTTGTTTTTATCTTCTATTTATGAGTGAGATCATACGGTATTTGACATTCTCGCTCTGAATTATTTCACTTAGCATAATACCCTCAAGGTCCACCCATGTTGTCAAAAAAGGCAGGATTTCATCGTTTCCTATGGCTGAGTAGTATTCCATTGTGTGTATATACCACATCTTCTTTATCCATTCGTCCGTAAATGGGCACCTAGATTGCTTCCAAGCTTTGGCTATTGTGAATAGTGCCGCGATGAACATAGGAGTGCAGGTATCTTTATGCATTTGTGTTTTCAAGTTCTTTGGATAAATACCCAACAGTGGAATAGCTGGATCATATAGTAGTTCTATTCTTAATTTTTTGAGAATTCTGCTTACAGTTTTCCATAGTGGCTTCACCAGTTTGCACTCCACCAGCAGTATATGAGGGCTCCCTTCTCTCCACATCCTCTCCAGCACTTGTTTCCTGTCTTGTTAATTATAGCCATTCGGATGTGAGTGAGGTTCTATCTCACTGTAGTTTTGATTTGCATTTATTTCCCTGATAGTTAATAATGTTGAAATCCTTTCATGTGCCTTTTGGCCATCTGTATACCTTGTTTTGAAAAATTTCTGTTCAGATCTTCTTTTATTTATCTATTTTTCTTTTTTTTGAGATTGACTCCCTGAGCTGACATGTGTTGCCAATCTTTCTTTTTTTTTTCTTCTTCTTCTCCCCAAAGCCCCCCACTGCATAGCTATATATTCTAGTTGTAGGTCCTTCTAGTTCTGCTATGTAGAAAGCTGCCTCAGCATGGCTTGATGAGCAGTGCCATGTTTGTGCCCAGGATCTGAACTGCTGAAACCCTGTTCTGCTGAAGTGTAGCACGGTAACTTAACAACTTGACCATGGGGCTGGCCCCTCTGTTCATATCTTTGGCCCATGTTTTAATCGGGTTGTTAGTTTTTTTGGTGTTGAGATGTATGAATTCTTTATATATTTTGAATATTAAATACTTGTCCAATATATGGTTTGCAAATATCTTTTCCCAATTATTAGTTTGTCTTTTCGTTTTGTTGGTAATTTCCTTCCTGAAGCAATCTACATATTCATTGCAATCCCTATCAAAGCTCCCACAACATTTTTCACAGAAATAGAAGAAAGAATCCTAAAACTTATATGGAACAACAAAAGACCCTGAATACCAAAAGAACCCTGAGAAAGGATAACAAAGCTGGAGGCATTGCACACATTGATTTCAAAATATACTACAAAGCTATAGTAACCAAAACAGCATGGTACTGGCACAAAAACAGACACACAGATCAATGAAACAGAATCAAGAGCACAGAAATAAGCCCACATGTCTATGGAAAGCTAATTTTCAACAAGGGTGCCAAGAACATGCAATGGAGAATTCTAGTAGTCTCTCTTCAATAAATAGTATTGGAAAAACTGAACAGCCACATGCAAAAGAATAAAAGTAGACCATTGTCTTACACCATACACAAAAATTAACTCAAAATGGATTGCAGAGTTGAATGTAAGACCTGAAACCAGGAAACTTATAGAAAAAAACATAGCCAGTATGCTCTTTGACAACTGTCTTAACAGCATATTTCCAAGCACCTTGTCTCCATGTCTGGCCAGACAAGGGAAACAATAGAAGAAATAAACAAATGGGATTACATCAAACTACAAATCTGCACAGCAAAGGAAACCATCAACAAAACAAAAAGACAACCTAACAATTGGGAGAAGATATTTGAATATAATAGTTTAAGTGGTACATTTAGAACTTAGTTTTTCTTAGGTCATTAAATGTCATTTCCAAATATAATAAGTTTAATTATATATCTAGTAATGTTTGTGTTAAAATTTAAAACAATCGCACTTGGTCTTTGTTTAATGTCCTCTAAGCCCAAAAACCTAATGAATTAAATTACCCCCCAAAATTTAAGCACTGTTTACAATAAATTTCACTTAAAGGATTCAAAGAAAAGTTACACAGAAAAGCATCTATGGAATCAAATTCTCCTAAACATTTAAACACTCTTTATAAACTTGACTAATTGGATACTTTTAAACTCTTCAAGCTACAATCACAAATTTAATGGATCTGATTTCCCAAGACTTTCAAAGACCTTCACAGCATTTAAACAATTCCTGAAAGTTACTAAAGAAAACTGTATACACTTAATAAATCCAATGTTCTTTGTCATTCTAGCAAAATCAAATCAAACATAAATTTAGTTAATTCAGTTTACCTAATAATTCTCCACATTTCAAGTCAAATTAAGCAGATACTCTTAAATGTTTCAAACACCTTAAATAGTAGACATATTCAATATATGTATTTCAAGTATGTATTCAAATTCATGTTAAATAATATAATTATCTGAAAAACTTATCATCTTATGAGTAGATCTTACACAAAATTATCAATATAAGGTATAAAGGGTATACTCATCTGAAAAGAATTATCCTAAGGCCTCCAAAACTACTGGAGTTACAAATGTATGGTTATCAGAGATTCAAGATGAGCATTGTAGATTCAGGGGTATGGGTCAAAACTGCAAGATTGGAAAAGGGGAACATGGATGCTCCTCCCCAGAGTATTCAGCTCACCTTTCACGTTAACCAGTCAAACCCTTTCCAGGTTCTGCTGCTATGACAATAAATCCCTACAGTCCCCAGCTTTCAGCCAGGATAGAGTTTCACAACCCAGTTTCAATCCTTGTTGTTAGTGCCGCTAGGTTGATTCTGTTAGTGACTCTGTGCACAGCAGAGCAGAATTCTTCCTGGTCTTTTTATGCCAGTATCCACTTTCCAGCTGTCTATCATACAATGCTCCACTGCTATTCATGGCCAATTTCTTTCAGAAGTGGGTGGCCAAGACCTCCTTCCTAGTCTGTGTGGTCTGAAAGCTCCACTGAAACCCGTCCACCATGGGTGGACCCTACTGGTATTTGAAATACTGGTAGCATAGCTTTCAGCATCAAAACTACATGTGGCTGCCACAGTATGACAACCAACAGATGGGTGTTGTGGTTCTCTGACCAGGAAATGAACTTGGGCCGCAGCAGTGAGACCACCAAATCTTCACCATTAGACTAACAGCTTTCAATCCTAGTCTGACTCAATTCTTATCATAATCATTCTCTTACTTTTACTACCTGATTTGGGTAAGCAGAATTCTGCACTCACTCATCTGGGTAGTCACTGTCCTTTTTTCAGCCTGATTTGCCTTGAAGTGTCTGTATCGTCTTTGTAGTGTTCATTCACCCTTTCAACAACTGTTTATTGAGGGCTTATTATATGCCAGGCGCTGGAGATACAGCAATGAATAAAATTCCAGCTTCATGGTTCTTGCATCAAATAATATCAAGACAGAGATCATAAACAAAATTAAAAAGCCTTGTGTATATAGCATGTTAGAAGAGAATAAGTACTATGAGGAAAAAAATTAGTGAAGAAGGTGGTGAATGCCAGGGTTGGAAAGGGTTTAGCTTTAAATACGACACATAGGGAGGAATTTACAAGCAGGTAACATTTGAGCCTAAACTTGAAAAAGAAGAGGGAAGGAACCATGAGGCTGAGTGGATGGAGCAAGAGTATTCCTAGCAGAGTGGACAGTTAATGCAGAGGTCCTGAATCACACGTGGCATGTCCTTGGAAGGTCAAGTAGACACACGTAGCTACAGCAGAGTAGGAAAGGGTGAAAGGAGGAGGAAAAGAGGACGGAGAGAGAAAGGGAGTTATAGAGGAGTGGCCAACCTCACAGAGTGAGATTTCAAGGGCCATGGTGAGGGTTCTGACTTTCCCTTGTGTGTTAACAGAATCACCCTGGCTGCTCATATGAGGAAAGCAGGATACGAGTTAAGAGGAATTGCAATAATCCAAGCAAGATACGATGGCGTCTTGCAAAGAAATGGTAGGAAGTTGGCATATATTCTGAAGGTGGAGCCAATATGATTTGCTGAGGGATTCAGTGAAAGGCGGTAAATAAAAGGATCAAAAAAATGGCTAACAGGTTTTGGCCAAAACAACTGAAAGAATTGAGTTGCCATTACCTGAGTGAGGAAGACTTTCTTATCTAATTGATACTTAATATTCATTCGTTGACAGCAGGCACAATGATAGATAGCCAGCCCTGGAGGTTTAGTGGTTAAAATTTGGTTCTCTCACCACTGTGGCCTGGGTTCATTTCCTGGTCAGGGAACCACACCACCCCTCTGTCGGTTATCATACTGTGGCAGCTGCATGTTGCTCAGATGCTGAAAGCTATGCCACCAGTATTTCAAATACCAGCAGGGTCACTCAGGTGAACAGGTTAAAGCAGAGCTTCCAGACTAAGACAGACTAGGAAAAAGGACCTGGCCACCCACTTCTAAAAAAAGTGGCCATGAAAACCCTACGAATAGCAGCAGAGCATTGTCTGATACAGCACCAGAAGGTGAGAAGATGGAGAAAAAAGACCAGCCAGGGTTCTGCTTTGCTGTACACAGGGTCACTAAGAGTCAGAATTAACTCAACAGTGTTATTGACAAACTCTGATAGATATCCAAGCATAAGTTACCTGAGATATTAACTAACTCTCCTCCTACTAGGAGTAAGAAAATCCAATAGGAAAGATGCATGGGAATTTTTTTTTTTTTACTTTTTATTGAGATTAGGATAGTTTACAACCTTGTGAAATTTCAGTTGTACATTATTATTTGTCAGTCATATTGTAGGTGCACCACGTCACCTTTTGTGCCCCCCACCTTTCCCCTGGTAATCACTAAATAGTTCTCTTTGCCCATGTGTTTAACTTCCACATATGAATGAAGTTGTACAGAGATTGTGTTTCTCTATCTGGCTTATTTCACTTAACACAATACCCTCAAGGCCCATCCATGTTGTTGTGAATAGAACGATTTTATCCTTTTTTATAGCTGAGTAGTATTCCATTGTGTGTGTGTGTGTGTGTGTGTGTGTGTGTGTGTGTACATATATATCTACTTTATCTTCTTTATGCAGTCATCAGTTGATGGGCACTTAGCTTGCTTCCACATCTGGGCTATTGTGAATAATGCCACAGTGAACATAGGGGTGCATGGGTCTTTTTGAATTGCTGATTTCAAGTTCTTTGGATAGGTGCCCAGTAGTGGGATGGCTGGGTCATATGGCATTGCTTGTTTTAATTTTTTTGAGACATCTCCCTAGTGGCTGCACCAGTTTGCATTCTCACCAGCAGTGTATGAGGGTTCCTTTTTCTCCACAACCTCTCCAACATTTATTATTTTGTTTTCGTTATTTTAGCCATTGTAAGGGGTGTAAGGTGATATCTTAGAGTAGTTTTGATTTTCATTTTCCTGATGATCAGTGATGTTGCGCATCTTTTTATGTGCCTATTGGTCATCCATATATCTTCTTTGGAGAAGTGTCTGTTCATGCCCCTTGCCCATTTTTTGATCAGGTTGTCTGATATTTTGTTGTTGAGCTGCATGAGTTTTCATATATTATGGAGATTGCCGCTTTGTTGGATATATAATTTGCAAATATTTTTCCCAGTTGGTGGATTGCTTTTTTGTTTCAATTCTATTTTTCTTTGCCTTGTAGAAGCTCTTTTGTCTGATGAAGTCCCATTTGTTTATTCGTTCTATTGTTTCCCTTGTAAGAGAAGACATGGTGTCCGAAAGTATCCTTTTAAGATTGATGTCAAAGAGTGTACTGTTTATATTTTCTTCAAGAAGTCTTACGGTTTGAAGTCTTACCTTTAAGTCTTGGATCCATTTTGAGTTTGTTTTTGTGAATAGTGTAAAAGAATGGTTGATTTTCATTCTTTTACATGTGGCTGTCCAGTTTTCCCAGTGCCATCTGTTGAAGAGTCTTTCTTTTCTCCCTTGTATGTTCTCAGCTCCTCGTTGAAGACTAGCTGTCCATAGATGTGTGGTTTTATTTCTAGGCTTTCAATTCTGTTCCATTGATCTTTGTGCCTGTTTTTGTACCAGTACCATGCTGTTTTGATTACTGTAGCCTTCTATTATATTTTGAAGTCGGGGATTGTGATGCCTTCAGTTTTATTCTTTTTTCTCAGGTTTGCTTTAACAATTTGGGGTCTTTTGTTGCCTCATATGAATTTTAGGATTCTTTTTTCTATTTCTGTAAAGAAGGTCCTTGGGATTCTGATTGGGATTGTGTTGAATCTGTAGATTGCTTTAGGTAGTATGGAGATTTTAACTATGTTTATTCTTCCAATCCATGTGCATGGAATCTGTTTCCATCTCTTTATGTCGTCATAAATTTCTTTCAGGAAAGTCTTGTAGTTTTCATTGTATAGGTCTTTCACTTCCTTGGTTAAATTTATTCCAAGATATTTTGTTCTTTTTGTTGCAATTTTGAATGGGATTCTGTTCTTGAGTTCTCTTTCTGTCACATCCTTATTAGAATATAGAAATGCTACTGATTTATGTAAATTGGTTTTGTACCCTGCAACTTTGCCGTAGTTGTTGATTATTTCTAATAGTTTTCCAATGGATTCTTTGGGGCTTTCTATATATAAGATCATGTCATCTGCAAACAGTGAGAGTTTCACTTCTTCCTTGCCTATTTGGATTCCTTTTATTTCTTTTTCCTGCCAAATTGATCTGGCCAAAACCTCCAGTACTATGTTGAATAAGAGTGGTGAGAGTGGACACCCTTGTCTAGTTCCTGTTCTCAGAGGGATGGCTTTCAATTTTTCCCCTTCGAGTATGACATTGGTTGTGGGTTTGTATGGCCTTTATTATATTAGGTACTTTCCTTCTATACCCATTTTATTGAGAGTTTTTATCACAAATGGATGTTGGATCTTGTTGAATGCTTTCTCTGCGTCTATTGAGAGGATCATGTGGTTTTTGTTTCTCATTTTGTTAATGTGGTGTATCACGTTGATTGACTTGTGGATGTTGAATCATTTGTGTCCCTCATATAAATCCCACTTGATCATGGTGTATGATCTTTTAAATGTATTGCTGTATTTGGTTTGCCAAATTTTGCTGAGAATTTTTGCATCTATGTTCATCTGTGATATTGGTATGTAGTTTTCCTTTTTTGTGTTTTCCTTGTTTGGTTTTGGGATCAGAGTGCGTTGACTTCTTAGAATGTGTTAGGAAGTGCTCCATCTTCCTCGATTTTCTGGAATATTTTGAGAAGGATAGGCATTATGCATGGGCATTTTTTATTGTTAAAATATAGTGCCATTAATTCAACTACAGGAGTATCTATTAAATTCAGGGGAGAGAGGAAGGGGACAGATCTCTAAGCTGGGCTTGGAGAGACTAAAAGACATTCCAAGAGGAAAATATAGAATATTGAAAGGCAAAGACATTTGCAATAATGTGGTGTGTTTGTAGAAGTAAGTTGTTTAGAATTTCTGAGGATAAACAGAGCAGGGTAGCATGGAGGTATTTCATAGGGATGTCTGGCAGGCTAAAGAATTTAGACATTATCCTAGGGTTACAGGGAAACTTTAACATATTAGCGTGAGTGTGACATGATGGGATTGATATGGGATTTGGAGAGCAGTCTGCCACTCAGAGACAGATGCAGGTTTTCAGCTTTAGAAGATGAAAAGGCTAGCTCTTTGATGAGAATGTTAACGTTCTTGTTTCTCCTCCTATTGTTCACTGTCATGTGGGAAACACACCAGTGAGATGGAATTGGGGCAGAATCACACCCCAGTGACAAGATTCATCCTGCTGGGCCTCACAGACTACCCAGATGAAAAACAACTCCTCTTTGCCATCTTCCTGCTGATCTACTCCATGACTCTGGTGGGCAACCTCGGCATGATAGACATGATCCGTGCCAGCTCCACACTGCACACCCCCATGTACTTCTTCCTGAGTGTGCTCTCCTTCCTTGACATCTTCAATTCCTCTGTGTTTACTCCCAGGTTGCTGATCAGCTTCCTCACCACTGACCAGACCATCTCCTTTGCAGGTTGTGTGACCCAGATGGCCCTCATGACCCTCCATGGCACAGGGGAGTGTCTGCTCCTGGCCATCATGGCATATGACAGATTTGTAGCCATCTGCCATCCTCTCCTTTACCACATCATCATGTCCAAGCGCTTGTGTGTCCAGCTAGTGATGGTCACCTATGTTATGGGGGTGTTTATTGCAGCTCTGCAGACAGGGAATGCCTTCATCTTGCCCTACTGTGGTCCCAATGTCATTGATCACTACTCCTGTGGCATCCCCCCCGTGCTCCAACTGGCCTGCTCAGACACCACGGTGGCCAATATCATCCTGCTCTTCTTTTCTGCCTTGGTCACTGTCCCCACAATCTCAGTGATCTTGGTCTCTTATGCCTACATCCTGGTCACAATCTATAAGATGAGGTCCCTGGAGGCCCAGAACAAGGCCTTCTCCACCTGTGCCTCCCACCTCGCTGCCCTCTCCCTCTTCTATGTTCCTGTGTTCCTTGTATATGTCCAACCCAACCCTGAAAGTTCTTCAGCCTCTAACAAGATCCTCTCTGTGTTCTACACCATTGTGATACCCATGCTGAACCCCTTGGTGTACAGCCTAAGGAATAAAGATGTCAAGGCCGCTGTTCAACTTAGGGTTCTTAACTTCAGCAGACAAGGAATTTGTTAGGAAGTTATCTGGCAGCTCATTAAATAGACTACTAGAGAACCCAGCCAAGACAGGAACCAAGAAAGGTGAAGCACAGCTAAGAACCCGCCATAAGAATGGTCTGTACAGAGTGCCACCATAGGGAGTACCACCTCTGGGCATTCTCTGTTGTGACAGCTGGCACTGCTGTCCCTGCACTTTCACCACTGCTAAGCTTTTGGACAAAACCACCTACACTAGCCACTGCACTACCCTCTGTAGCATCCAATCATATATCATTTCTAACAGATCTTAAACCTTTTCATCATTCCCTGAAGTTAAAGTCATAGGCAGGAGCATTCACCTGTTGGGTAGCACAAATATTCTACATCCATTAACATACTACATCCAGCATGGATATCTTACAAGCACTGATATCCTACATCCACACTTCTATCTTTCAGAGCATTGGGATGTGGAAATGCAATCTTCTCTCACTTCAGAAGAAGGAGCTAGATTCTATCTTCCTCCTGTCTTGAAAGTTTCCAGATATAGAAAGGATCATTGCATGCTCAACAGTGAAAATGACATATGTCAACCAGAGAAACCTTCCCTACAGGGTTCTATGGGGAATGTTGTCCTTCTGAATACATGATATTGGAGAAATGGTCCATGTGGTGTTTGAGTGTAGAAAAGAAATAGTGGTCACTTGACTTTGTGGGAGAGAATGGAGCCTCGAGTATAGAAACCTCCACTACAATTAGCTGGGGACCAGAATATTCTCTACAGCAATAGTGAGCTATCATTTCTATATAAATGGCCAAATTAAACAAAATTAAATGCTGAAAGGCCTATTATTTTTTTCAGTCAAAATCAAATTACCTTTATGCCGTTAGACAAAACCTTCCCTTATTGTAATAGAAATCAATCTTACTAATTTAAGAGAGGAAAAAGGGAAGTGGAATTTATTATGAAACACAGATGTCAGTGAAGTTCAATATATTTTTGAGATTCAAATAAAATTGGCCTGAACCCTGTTCCATGTGTGGTAGAATACCAAGATCCCTACCAACCTGTCTGCGGAATGTGAAGCATTAGGGGTGGGCTGTAAATGGCTTATATTTTACCTGATTACCTCTAGCTTCAGGTTCCTAAATCCACTGAATTTCTTTAGCTTATGAATCATCAGGGGAGGGGGAAAAGCATGGGGCTAGGAATGTGGACAGTATAAAATGGGGAAGAGAGAAAAACAAAACCTATCGCAGGTCCTGTGGGGAGGGAAAAAGAGGAGGTTTAGGCAGATTGGGTTGAGACACCACAGCTGGACTTGAGCCTACTGAAGAAGAGAAGCAATTGCATCACTACCAGACAAAAGCTCTGTGTTCACCTGTTACTCCACAGATGTCAAAGTGAAATAACACTTTCTCAGAAAATTAAATAATCCATGGTGAACTTGTTGATCAATGCTTAATGATGATATCAAAATCATCTCCTGGCTTTATTTACAGGTTTGAGGTCTTTTTTCTTAACATGCTCTATTAGTCGGTGTTCTCCAGGGAAATAGAACCAATAGGATATATAGAGAGATATAGAGATAGATAGTGTGTGTGTATACATACATTTGCATATATATACAGAGAGAGAGAGAGAGACAGAGAGAGAGAGCCAGAGAGAGAGAGAGAGATTATAGAATCTGCCATCTGCAAGCTAAAGAACCAGGACAGTCAGTGATATAATTCAGTCTGAATACAATGGCTTGAAAACTGGAGGATCAATTGTGTAAATCCTGGCAGGAGTCTGAAGCCTTGAGAACCAGAAGCACTGGTGTCCGAGGGCAGGAGAAGATGTATGCTTTCACCAGTAGAATACACAGAAGTGACAACATTCTACTTCCAGGCCTAGCCTTAAACAGGACTGTTGGTTTCTACTTCCTCCATCTTGGAAACCTGCTCTGAGACCACTATGCTGTGAAGAAGCCCAGCTTGCCATGTGGAAAGGCCACAAAGAAAAGCACTAAGCGCCAGACATTGAATAAGGCCTCCTTTGCCTTCCAGGACTGCCCAGTTACCAATTGCATAAAGCTGAGTGAGTCAGTCTACACCATACAGAGGAGAAGAACAATTTATCCCAAGCCATGCCTGAACTCCTAACCCATAGAATTGTGAGAAATAACAAATTGTTGTAGTTTTAAGATACTACAAGTTAGGGAGTTTTCTTATGTGGCAAGAGATAACCAAAATAACCCCTAATGGATCCTCCTTGAATTATTTTGAATTTAATCCCCAAAACTTGTGGGGTCCTCTGTGGTGGCTTCATCAGGCTTAGTTTCCGTGCCTGTGCAGTCTTGTCCAGTCTCACTATCATTTTTCCTTAGGGAGGCACCACATCCTTGAGGTTCAGAGCATGGGCTTTGGAGACACCCAGACATAGGACTGGATTCCAGCTCTGTCACATAAAGCTGTGTGACCTTGGTCTCTTTATCTGAAAAACAGACATGTGAATATTAATTACCTTGTAAGGTGGTTTGTGAAGATTAGAATAGATTTAATGCCTACAAAATTCTCAGAATGGTGCCAGGTTCTAATTAGCATTCAGCACACATTAGCTGTTGTTAATAGTCGTCCTTATACTGAATAGTTTCTCTAACCTGTGTTAGTCTATTCTTTTATCTCCCTTATTATTTCTATCCAGTGGAGAAAGTTTAGTGAAGCCACAAATCACAAACCAATGAGGGTGGCAGGATCTACCATCAAAGAACCATAGTTCTCCATGAAGAGAAACTCCAAGGCCTGGAGAAAAATGGTGAGATGTATGGCCTTTCTAAGTCTCTCATTCTACCATGCTAGTCCCTCATTTCCTTTTCCCCAGGCCTAGTAGTCACTGAGAAATCACATGCTCCTAAATACAGCCAAGACCTATTAGGTAATAAAGCTACCTACTGGCCTACCCAACCATGCTCTCAAATTTAATTATTTTTCTTTCCCCATGAACTAGAAATGCTGGGACAGAAAAATCTAAATACACAAGAACATATGATGAAACAGAAGTTACATGGGTTATGGAATCAGACAGGACTAACTTCTAAATCTGGTTTTGCAACATACAATCTGTCATAATTTGTAAACAAGAAAGTAGTGTGAAGATTAAATACTTATATGGTAAAAAATCCTAGCATATACATGGCTTAGAGTAGATGCTCATTTGATACTAGTTTCTCCACTTCTTCTAGCTTGAGTCATTCTGGGCATTAAAAGGGCATTGGCTGCTGGTATCGGTGATGCAATCATGCAGAATGATATCATCTTTCCCTTCTGTTGCCCCAGCATGATTAATCACTATTTCTATGACCTCTGCTCCTCTGCCCAAGCTCCAACTTACCTGTGCTGACATTGCCAAGGTTAAGGCCATCCTTTTCCTTTGTTCTGATTATCCTCTTCACCATGGCCATACCATTTTGAAATAGCCTAATCTGTCTGATTACCCTCTTCACCATCACTGTCAGCTTGGTCACCTTTAGAAGGATGCATTCCCTGAAAGATCAAAGGAAAGCTCTTCCCATCTATGCCTTTCATCTGACCATCATCTCCCTCGTCTACCATTGTGTTCATATATGTTCAGCCAAGCTCTCACAGTCTCAACGTGATGGACCAAACTCTGCAGTCCTGTAGGAGGGTAGAGCTAGGATGAGTTATCAGACCCTGGAGAGTAGAGTGGTGACTCTAAAAAAGGACGAGCCGAGGGCCAAAGACCAGAAGAAGAAAGCTTTGATTTCAAAACCTTGGTCTAGGTAAGAAAGGCATTATATTTGGGCTTCTGTATTTATTGCATCATGTTTAACACCAAAAGTCTAGTTTCCATCTGTCACCATACATATAATGATGTACACTTGAAATTTATACAATGTTATAAATCAATGTGACCTCAATAAAATAATTTTTAAAAAATAAGGAAAGCATCATCATGAATGAATTCAGGGTCAGACATGAAGTTAGATGACAGGTGATGCCCTTGGGGGCAAGAGAAACATTGGATTCCTGTCCTTGAGGCCCCTGGAAGTCAAAACTGGTTCATGAAGAGCCAGACTCAAGAGTGAAGGGGTCTTTCCAGATCCCTCCAGCCTCCTAATTATACACAAATTTGTTTAGAGTTAAACATCTTTGAAGACCCCTCCTCTTGTATCCTGGTGCCTGACGTGGACCTCTCTTCTACATCTCTATTGCCCTGGATAAAAGACAATGGCCAAAGAGAACTTCATAGCCTGCAGTGAAGTATACTTTTTTCCAACACCTGTTTCCTCACCAGTCCTTGTTTTTCCATGAGCTCTCCACTCCCAGGAACAGCATGCAGACACAAGAACATTTGTCACTGGGGCAGTGCTGAATTATTCATACAGAGTTACATTCCTACAGACTCTGCTCACCATTGTTATCTGACTGTGTATCTTGCCTCCTCACATAAACTGCAGGCCAGAAACAGGAACCAAACCTCATTCTTCATTTCACCCCCCACTGAATCTAGCACAGTGCTTGGTACTTAATCAGAGGTTAAGGCATATTTATTTATATATATTTCACCTCTTCTTCTTTGGATTTTAGGCAGCAGATGATAAAAAGAATATCAGTTGTTGTTACACTATAAGGTTCAGGACTTTAATGAAACACTACTGCTCCCTGAATAGCTAATATTTATTGAACATACATTATGTGCCAGGCGTTTTGGCAGGCACATCATACACACTATTTCATTTAATCCTCATAAGAGTTCTATGATTAGGTTATGCCTTTTCCTCATATGTCATATATGAGGAAACTAAGAGTCCAAGGTCATCTACAGGTCATAATTGGTAGAGCCAGGTCCAGCTCATTCCAAAGCCTATGCTCTACTCTAGTGCTTAAAACCCCTAGGGTTTTTGTAGAAAATGATGCAACAAGTTTACATTTCTATTATTTCCAAGAATGACAAAGAGCTGCTCCCATGATTTCTACCAGGGCCCAGCTTCTATTAACCCCTCAGAGTCTTGATTTCTACCAGGAGTTTTCAGTTTCTTCAGAGCATGTGAAGAGAAGCTTGGAAAAGGACAAATAAAATGGGATGGAAGGGTCAGAGAGAATTAGGAAATGAAAGGCCCTTGGTGCCTCTGCCTTGGCCCTTCCCCTCTTGCCAGAAAAGAAAGGCCCCAACTAGCTAAAACAGTTACCTTTTCCTCCATCCTTTCCTGTGTTCCATCTTAATGCTAGCATGGAGTTTTCTTTGTGAGTCACAGCAAATAATGAAACCACTTTGTCTTCTTAGGCAAGTCCAGGCTGGTTTCAAGAGGACAAGCAGTCATTCAGTTTGGTTGAATAAAAAACTTGAGGCTTGGAGAAGAAGTGATGTTTCTTAAAGTAGCCCAACTTTAGCACCTCTCACCAAAATAAAAAAGGGTCTATTGTCCCAGAATCTCAATTTTTCCTGGTGAAAAAGGAGATATTTAGAAAAGGTGATCTATATAAGGTATCTTCCAGTCCTGACGTTCACATGAACTCTGAACCCTCTTGGCAGTACGAATGAGCCTATATACTGATAAAAGATATACTGATGAGAGAAACTCCATTAGAGTGCTTTTCTTCTTGATTATCATCATTAGAGAAATAAAAATGGCCAAAGTAAAAATCAAAATGTCTTCAAAAAAAAAAAAAAAAGAAAAAACAGGAAGCAAAATGTCCTCAAATAACCCTGGGGAAAGAATAGATTGTCAGCCAATAACTCTTCAAAAGACCACCAGAAATCCTGTTGCTCAACCAAAGCTAACTTTACTAGACCTACTGTAATACTGTAATAAGAAAGAATACAGAATCTTAGTAGTGTCTCAAAAAGAGGAAATCAATGGAAGATATTTACCGAGTTTGGGGGTCTGGACTCAAGCTGTTTAAGGTGGATCTTTCAAGCCAAGATGCAGATCAGGATGGGACAAAATTTAGGTCATTTTGGTTTGGGATTGGCAGATGTAGATAGGGAAGTACCTGAAAACAAACTTTGATTAGTAAACTATTGTTTGTTGAGAAAATGGTTTGCCCAGGTGAATAATCTATTGTCCTGATAGGGGAGTTGTTTGGCCAGAGGAGCAAGCTATTTGTTCAAATAAATTGACTTGCAAGAATTTCATGAAGCAATGAGTGAAGTTATTTATTGGTTTACAGTCACATCTTCCTAGGCCTGAATTTCCTGGAACAATTAGTTGTCATGTTACCACGGGTAGTCTCCGTTCTCAGTCCCTATAGTTAAGCCATGTGGGTATAGATGATTGCCCTTCTCAAGTTCAACTTACTATTTTAAAAAACCAGTATGAGATACTATTCTATTCCCATGGAAACAGAACTTTACTTTACTTCCTCCCTCCAATGACATTCTACTTGGGCTATGATGCTGCATATTTCTCCCGCCCTGCCCCACTGAGTGAGCAGACGCAGTTAGCAGGGAAATAGTTTCAGCTGGAGAAGAGCTCATTGCCACATGTAGATAGTCTATCTGTGCCCTGGATGGTTAATGAATCATCAACTTTCATCCAAAAGAACAGCAGTACAGTAGTATGGCAGTACTGGGTAATTTAAAGAAATATTTTTTATTTAGAATGACCAAGTCTCCAGCCCCAGATTTCACTGGCTGTATCTAACTCTTGGCAAGCACTTTCCCTCTCTGGACCACTTTTCCCACTCCCAAACATCTTGAAATAGATGTTCCCCGAGGATCCTTTCAACTCCAGCTTTCTGAGATTTTTTCACTTGGCCCTTCTTATGTATATCTACCTTTGATCAAAAAAATATGTGAATGGGGCCAGCTCCATGGCTGAGTGGTTAAGTTCCCACACTTTGCTTAAGTGGCCGAGGCTTCCGCCAGTTTGGATCCTGGGCACGGACATGGCACCACTCATCAAGCCATGCTGAGGCAGCATCCCACATGCACAACTAGAAGGACCCACAACTAAAAATATACAACTATGTACCAGGGGGTCTTTGGGGAGAAAAAGGAAAAATAAAATCTTAAAAAAAAAAAAAAAGATGTGAAGACAATAAAGGGCATCCATTTGGCTGCTTGTGTAGCCCTTACACAGGTTTCCCTATTGGGATTTTCTTCAAAAGCATATCATCTAAGACCACGGACATACAATACTCAGAACAGAACTACCATGATATCATATACAAGCAAGTATAAAGGCTCATAGCAGGTTATTGTCTTTCCCATTTACCATCAAGTAACAAGAAAGCATAGATTTTTGGTTCTGTGTCTCTCCACTTCCTGGAGGATCCTGCCAGCTGTCACAACTGGTATATAAGAAATCAATATTTCGGGGGCCAGCCCAGTGGCACAGCAGTTAAGTTCACACGTTCTGCTTTAGCGTCCCAGGGTTCGCTGGTTGGGATCCTGGGTGCAGGCGTGGCACTGCTTGGCACGCCATGCTGTGGTAGGCATCCCACATATAAGGTAGAGGAAGATAGGCATGGATGCTAGCTCAGGGCCAGTCTTCCTCAGCAACAAGAGGAGGATTGGCAGCAGTTAGCTCAGAGCTAATCTTCTTCTGCTTCAAAAAAAAAGAAATCAATATTTCACTTCTGAGTGAGCTTTTCATGAAAGAATTGCTGATCAGTGTACCTAAGGAGAGAGAAAGAGACTGCTCCCAGGTAACAGCAGGTTTATTTACTGGTTGTGCTTGCTTACTAACAAGTAAGTTAGTTTGGCAGAACTTGTAAGTTTGGAAGTTTTTGGTCCAAGACTTTCTTTCATTGCAACACATCACCTGTGAATCAGGTTTGCAAGAAGAAGGTTACAGAACCTGCCACTAACAACTAGAACCTTCTCATATTAAAAGTAAATAAAATGAAGGCCTTAGGTCAGTAAGTTAGACACAGGCTCAGTAAGTAAGAAGAAGCCATTCCTCAGAGGAGACAGGAAGGAGCCCTATCTGCAAGGCATGGATGAACTGAGTTAGGATAGATGAAATAGTACGGGGGCCATATCCAAGAAAAGAAGTTTGCCCTTGATGAATATGTCAAGCAGTTAAAACTGCTGTATTAACAAACAACATGCAAATCTCATTGTTTTGCAAGAGCAATCAGTTTATTTCTCACTCATGTTTACATCCATTGTGACTCAGTGGTGAGTCTGCTCCTTTTCAGTCCAAGACAGGCTGATGTAAGAGAAAGCCCTGTATCTTGAACATGACTGGTGACCCAGCAGGTGGGAAACAGGGGAGGTAGGGGACCATGAGGTGGCTTCTAGATTTCTATGCTTAGAATGGCACAAACCACTTCCATTCATACTCTCAGGGCCAAACCCAGTCATGTGGCTAAGCTTCATTTATATGAGAAAAGAGAATGGATAAGAATTCTTATCTGAGAGTCACATGGAGGAGCATTGACATCATAATAAAATCTACCACAAAGAGGCTGAAGGGGGCTATTGCACGTTCATAAGTAGGGAATTGGCACAATGAAGGGGGAAATTGTGAGAAAGATGTGTCAGACTACTTGTGCAGGTTGGAACTCAGTGGGGAAGGTCAGAGGACACAGCCTTGTTTCACTTCTACCAGTGAGATTCATCAGGTCTCTCCCAAGTGAATAAACCCCCTCTCACCTGCAGGAAACCTGAGCAATCCAGTCTCTCATCTGCTGAGGCTCTCTCCCTGATCAGTAGTCTAGGGACTGAATTTCTTTCACACAAACAAGTCATTTGCCTCACAAGGCCCTTAACTTTGCATGGTGATGTCCCCCGAGATTATGAAACCCAAAGTGCCAGGCTCCCCAAGGAGAAAGCCAATTTCTTCCTTCCCAGCCTGGAAAAAGTCTCTCTACACCCTGTTCTCATTGGGCTTGGTTCTCTACCCTGTACCTTGAGGTGTCTGTTAGAGAGTTAATTATAAGAGTGAAGAGTTGAAAATTCCTTATTGTTAACCAATGGGAAATAGTTAAGTAAATAATGGTACACATACACAGCAAAATAACATGTAGCCATTAAATACAAGGATGTAGGCTATTATTTATTGATTGATTAGGAAAAATGTCCACGGCATCTTGCTGAGTGGGAAAGTAAATAACAGCATAGCTTACATAGTATGATTCTGTTTATGGAAAATTATAGAAGACTCACCAACTCGCATCTTCTGCGATGGTGGGGTTTCAGATTATACTTTCTTCTTGGTTCTTTTCTGTGTTGGTTAAATTTTTTACAATGTTTAGTATGTGTTATTTTTTTCAAAGACAATAAAGCTATTTTGGAGAAGAAAAGAATTATGTTTTTTTGAGGTGGAGAGATGTGTTTTCACTATTGTTAAATGAATAAAACAATTATGATATAATTCTAGTATTGTGTGTCTGTGTGTATATATATCTCAAAAAAATACAATCAAGCATGCTTCCCAGGGATATTCTGATGACAAAAGGAAATAAGAATTGGGGAAATCACATCTAGACCCTCCAAGGCCAAGCGTATGTTGCTATTATTAGCACTTTCAGTCACTTCCTGTGAGACCTAAGGATTATGTTGACATGTTCCCCAGTGTACAACTTGGCCTTGAGAGACTTTTGAGTCTCAACAACCTGAAAAGAGAGGTCTGCAAGGCACAAACACTATAAATAAAGAAGGTCTGTCCTAACATTTGATGGAGACTCCCTGCTCCTCAGGGGTTCCCAGACAACCTTCACCAAGATCTCTCTAGCATCCCTTAGAGACAAACTCCAGTTCCAGGTCTGCTCTTGGGAGAACTAGTCACAAATTCTCACTGACTCTAGGGGTCAGGATGAAAAAAGCCAGATGAATCTTAAGACAGGAGCCTTCCCAGCAACAAAGAATTTCAAAGCTTTGTTACACTGAGAGATTCTCTTAAGAAGCTGATCAAAGACAATCAATGTAAAGGGAGAGAAACACCCCAAGAGGTCTCCAACAACAAGGCTCATGGATGGATGGTCTCTGCTCAACCATAGGTAAGTGGGCTGAGGGGCAGAATCCTCTTACCAGTAAGGGCTTAGACTCCTTTACGCTCCCTTCCCCATAAACCATGCTCAAACTGTTCAAATCTGATCATCATCCCCAGAATTTAGGTAAATAGGAAAAAAAAGGAGAACTCTCAAGCAGTGTGCAGTAAATTTGAAATTAATTTTCATAGGGTTCTTCCCTGGGGCCTCTTGTCCTACTAGCTTTACATTGTATACCAGAGACCTTGGAGTTCACCCTGATAATTGCTCTCCTCTTCACGCTGGCATCTTCAGTCCATTGTCAATTCCAGACATATTTAATCCAAACATCTCTCAAATCCATTTACCACTGTCTGTCTCTACTACCCCTACTCTAGTTTAAGCTGTGAATCCCCCCTGTATGATTTCAATATCCTCCCAACAAATCTTCCCCATCCGTTGACCCTCTTCCAATAATTTCTCCACAACTACATTCAGAGTGATATTGTCAAAAAGCAAATATGACTACTTCATCCTCCTAGTGAAAACTCTTTAATTGCATCTCACAGAAGACAAATTCCTTAACGTGGTCTAGAGTACTGGATAATCATGTAAGCTCTAGACCCTGATGATCTGAATTCAAGCCCCAGCTCTGCTACATACTAGCTGAGTCTTTCAGCAAGTTCCTTAACTTCTTTGTGCCTTGGTTATCTCTTAAGAAAAATGAAGATTTCAAAAGTACATCTCATAAGGCTGTTGAGAGGATCAAATGCAATTAAAGGTGTTTGGAACACTGCCTGGCACACAGTCAATATACAATAAACATATTCTGAACAACTGAAAACATCCAATGACTCTCAAACCTCCATCTCCTACACAGAACTCCCTCCTAAGCTTCAAAACAGCATACCTACCTACCTCCTGGACCTGTGTACTTGACTCTCCCAAACTACCATGTCCATCCTTAAACCTGTTACCCTTGGAGAGAATGACACAACTATTCACCCTGTCACCCAAACTGGGAACCTGGATGTCATCCCTGACCCTTCTTCACCCTATACAACCAATTAATGTGTAAGTACTAATAAATCCATCTCCTAAATATTTATCTAATATTTCCAGTTCTTAAACTCTCTGAGGGCAAAGATCTCATCTATGTTGATCACCAGTGTGTCTCCAGTATTAATAACAAAACTTATCTATTTGTGAGTCAATAAAATAACATTACCTTAGCCAAGACAACTATGATCAGTTACCTAATGTAGCTCCCTGCCTCCTCTCTTTCTTTAAAGTCATTTTTCCAGCTTAGTCTGACCATGTCACCATCCTGCTTAAAATACTTCAACTGCTCCCCACTTAGAGGACTCTGCTCTGAAAGCCATCCTCCAGAAGCTGGGCAGCATACCTCCTGGTTAACAATGAGCAGTAGTGGCTAATAAATGTTAATCTCATAAAAGTAAGGAAGAAATAATGCCTGGACTACCCAGGTCTGAAACTCCAGTTTTTTCACACATTTGTTAAAACTCTGTCTATCAAAAGGAAAATAATTTATGAAAACAGCTGAGACTACAAACTACTAATCACTGTATTTTACACCCAAACATCAAGGAATAGACGTTATTGCCAAAAGTGGCAAATTCTCTTGCTGTGCCCAAGGAAAGAGCAGAGCTGTCAGAGAGAGAACAGGAACCCACCCACAGCTCTGTAAGATATCCATGGGAATAGATCTTCAGAAATTCTCAGGGACTCTCCCATCTTGAGATGACCTCCACCTTCATAAGCCCCCTCTCTTTTTTCATGTCAGGACACTTCAACATTCTGTCCAAATGCATTTTCATCCACAGCATCCCCTTACCAAAGTCTCAGCAGGGGCACTGGAGGAAGCTGTCCTCCTGCTCTCTCAACCAGGAATCACTACTGTGAATTCAAGTTCCCCCAATTTCCATAACACACAGTGTTATAGCCAATCCCCCACTCAACTCAACCATATTAGTTTGCTATGGACCTGTGAGCCCATATGAAGGAATTACTGAAGAGAAAGGCCAAGCAGACTGCCCCTGCTAGCTTCCTTCTTGCTTTCTCTCTGCTGAAGCTTTTAAGGACCGTAACGAATAGCATCGCTCAGGCTTTTAAGGACCATAATGAACAGCATCACTCTTCTCCATGCAAATTCTGAACCAATTAAGAGAGAAGAGGTAGGAGCAAGGCATATAGCAAAATACCACCCACATCACTGATAGAACTGGGTACGGCAGAGCATGATTCATGCTTGAAGGTAAATGATCTTCTTCAAACTGAACCCAAGAACTAGACAGACTTAATGACTTAGTTTTAAGATCTACATTAGGGAGGAGTAGAGCAGAACCTGTGCAATAGGCAAAGAAGAGGGCGGAGCAGAACTACACACACGCCATGACTTATCCAAAATTCACTGATCACAGAAGGCATCCCTCCTCCAGGAGAAGAGGGAACAGGAGTGTTACTCAATGGATATCCCTTCATAGGGAAGGAATCATCATGAGTAGAAAAGAAACATCCCCACCAGTCCTCTCCACAGATAAAATCTACACATAGTGTTTACGTTTCAAGAGACCCAGAATTGTCAATAGATGCTGAAAGCACAAAGCCATATTACTGGATTTGATTAGAGGCCACCTATTTCTAGCTATCCTGGGATGCTCTAAAAGAGGCCTTGCCTTATTCCTCCTTTGTTCCCAGCCTCATTAAGATCATACAGAATTCCAAACATTTAATAACGAGTATGCCACCGCCACCGACCAATCAGAACAGACACCCAAACAATCAGAACCAATGCTCGACCAATCAGAAGAGATGTCCGACCTATCAGAGCAGACCCTGGCCGATATCTCATGTAAGAATGTCCGCTCAGAATAGCAGCCTTGGTTGTTTGAAAACCTAGATAGTGAGGATCCTGAGAGGAAAATTTGGGGGAGCATGACAACAGCAGAGAGAATTTGTATAAATATGACAGTCCCCCCTAGGGAGCTTAAGAAAGTAGGTTTGTGGACTCTCTGCCCTGTGCTTTCTGGTTAGAGATCTCACCTCCAATTCTGCCTTAAGACTTGTGCCCTATGCTGGAGCCCAATGCCACAAATTTGTCACTTCCTACTGCCTTAAGTTGTTTCTAGCTAAAACACAAGACCTTGGCTCTTGGTTATGGTTTTATCAAGCTGAAGCATCCGTATTTACTATAGCTGCCTGTTCTCCCAAACAATATTTTTCACAGTTACTAGTGAATAACATAGACTTTGTTTTAACTTATTTCTTTTTTTACTTTCTTTCCATAGATTATTAGCTTTGTCAATAGAGAGAGATCAGGAAAGTCCAATCTCCTGACAAATCAGGAGACTTCTGTGAAAGCACAGCAGCCTCAATAGCCAGGAGTAACCCAAACTAGGTGTATAAGAGCCCTCAGGATGCTGTAACAAAGTTCAACAAACTATGTGACTTTAAATAAGAGAAATTTATTCCCTCATGGTTATGGAGGTTAGAAGTTCAAAACCAAGATGTTGGCAGGGCCACACTCCCTATAAGTCCTCTTGTGGAAGATCAGTCCTTGCTTCTTCTAGCTCTGGAAGCCCCAGGCATTCCTTGGCTTGTGGCAGCATGACTCTAATCTCTGCCTCTGTCTTCACATGGCCACCTTCCTTCTGAGTCTGTATATTCATGGAATTCTTCTCCCTGTCTCCTCATTCTATCTTCTTATAGGGAAATCAGTCATATTGGATGAAGGGCCCACCCTAATACAGTATAACTGCAGCTTAACTCGATTACTTCTACAAAGACCCTGTTTCTAAATAAGGTCACATGCACAGGTAGCAGGGGTTAGGACTTCAATGTATCTTTTGGGGCGATACAATTCAACCCACAACACTTGGAGAAATGACTGCTGTACTGAGTCACTTTACATTCTCATGATGTTAGGCCTGATTTCCTGAGTCCCTTGCCCTGGATCCAGCACTGTTAGAGCCTTTGAATCCAGATATAGTCCAAATTGCTTCTTTCATTTATTTCTTCTCTGAGCCAACACACCAGGCCTCCAGACCCCACTAAAGATGCCAGTTCCCCATGAGACAGGAAACTTGGGAACAAAAAGTGATTATAACTATATAATAAGAATACAATAATTAGAATGGACTGAGTTCTAATCCCACTTTCTTCATGTACTAACTCCTACCATGGGGAAGTTGATAATCTCAGTCAATATAAATGGACACAATATTTAAATGAGAAGGTATTATGAAGTTTCAATAGCTGTGTCTAGGAAATCAGTTAACACATGACTCATAGTAGGTGTTCAATTCATGCCAGTGTCCTCTCCCCAGTTACCCTCACACTGCATGCTCTGGGGACATTAAAAGGGCTTCAGACACTGACCCTAGGTCTTCCTCGAGTGTATAAATATGTCTTATTGGGTCTTTTCAGTGACGTTTGCACCATGGGGAAGAATTGCACCCAAGTCACCTGGTTCCTCCTGCTGGGGCTCACAGAGCAGGAGGGACCAAAGGGCACCCTCTTTGTGTTCTTCTTATTCATCTATTCAGTCACCCTCATGGGCAACCTGGGCATAATCACCCTGATCCACACAGATCCACAGCTCCACACACCCATGTACTTCTTTCTGAGCATCCTTGCCTTCATAGACTCCTCTTTCTCCACGATAAACACCCCCAGGTTGCTGGAGAGCTTCCTCACCTCAGGCCAGTCCATCTCCTTCAAAGGCTGTGTGGTGCAGATGGCCCTCATGTCTCTCCATGGTACTGCTGAGTGTCTGCTCCTGGCCATCATGGCCTATGACCGATTTGTTGCCATCTGCCACCCTCTCCTCTACCACACCATCATGTCTCAACATCTCTGTGTCCAGCTGGTAGTGGTCACCTACGTGGCTTCTGTTGCCATTTCAGGTTTACTGACTTGGTACATCTTCAAGCTGCCCTACTGTGGCCCCAACGTCATTAACCACTATTTCTGTGACATCCCCCCTATGCTTCAACTTGCCTGTGTGGACACTTCTGCAGTTGAAAACATCATCTTCTCAACTTGTGCCCTGATTATCCTCTTTACCATCACCATTATCCTGATGTCCTATGCCTACATCTTTGTGACTATCAGCAGGATACGTTCCCTGGAGGCTCAGAGCAAAGCACTCTCCACCTGTGCCTCCCACCTCACCATCATCTGCCTCTTCTATGGCACCATCACCTTCATGTATGCTCAGCCAAGCTCTCGCACTTCCATGGAGCGGAACAAAGTTGTGTCTGTCTTCTACACTGTGGTCATCCCCATGCTGAACCCTCTGATTTACAGCCTGAGGAATAAAGATGTGAAGACTGCTTTAAAGAGGAGATGCCTTGGCAAGCTGTCTGTGTAACCAAGTGTGGAGCATTCTATCCCAAACCATAGCATGCTAGCCACAACATTAACATGGATGGTATTAGCACTTAGATAGAGTGAACTATGTGCCAGCACCATTTTAAAGGCTTTACACACATCAACTCATTTTCTCTTCAGAACAACCATATGAAATTGACACTATTATTATCTCCCAGGAATCTGAGGCACAGAGAGGCTGTAACTGGCCCAAGTTCACACCAATAATAAAAGGCATTGCAGAATTTAAATCCAGGCAGTCTGGCTCCAGAAATCTTATTCTCAACAAACACTTATTCCCTCTTTCTGATGACTGCATCTCACAAGTGGACAATGGGCACTGTTTTCCTTAAATTCAATATATCTTAAGGAGGGACTGGACCATGGAATTAGAAAGTGGTATGAGAGGAACCATGGGCTTTGGAGCCAGCACATCTGAATTCACACTGCCTCTGAGTGACTCCTTTCCTTGGCACCTATGTGATTAAATCAAGGTACACAGCCCCCTGATTCAGTTTTCCCAAATGAAAATGGGCATTCACATACATCTCAACTGGTTATTGTAAGGGTCCCATGAGAGTAAAGGGGCTCACACAGGGTATGCCACAAACAATTATTCACAAGCTGTTGGTTTTTTATATTCTATGGGGAAACCTCTTCATACAACCAAATATTCTTATACGTCAATGTCTCTTAAGAGTGAGATCATAGGGGCTGGCCCCGTGGCCAAGTGGTTAAGTTCACGCGCTCCACTGCAGGCAGCCCAGTGTTTCGTTGGTTCGAATGCTGGGTGCGGGCATGGCACTGCTCATCAAGCCACACTGAGGCAGCGTCCCACATGCCACAACTAGAAGGACCCACAACAAAGAATATGCAACTATGTACCGGGGGGCCTTGGGGAGAAAAAGGAAAAAAAATAAAATCTTTAAAAAAAAAAAAGAGTGAGATCATATTGTGTAGCTATGATATTAAATGACATTTAATTAAATCATGGGAAAGTTCTTCATTTCCCAGTTCTCTTTTTTCAGCTCTTCTGAAGTCAAGGTTAAAGTCTCCATTTGATACTAGTCTGACTTTAAATCTTCCTTAATCCAATCTCGCTCTTTAACAGAGAGAACAAGCCTTAGCACTTAACAGTAATTGGCTACAATTTAATAACGTTATTTTGCTTTCATTTTTGTTTATCAATATGTCACTTTTTATTATGGTTCTGATAAAAAGTGTTTTCTTAATAAACAATTATTTAAAACAGTACAATTTCTTGAAAAATCACAATACAGGTGATGCAGAAGGAAAAAAATCACAAAGAAGGTAAACAAATTACTTTAGAAAGATGGATATAGATAATTCATATATTTCAAAGCATTTGCACATTTGTTCTTTTATTTGATCTTCATCAAACACTGTAATATAGGTAAGCCAGGGATTACTACAGATAAAACAAAATAATAATAATAATAAATCAGAGAAGTTGAACTGACCAGCTCTAAGTCTCACTGGGCAGCAATAAAATAGCTAAGAGTAGAGAACCCAGGCGTCCTGTATCTTGATGGAAACCCCTGAACACATTTCTCACTTTCATTTCAGAAAACATGAAAGTTCTGGATCTTTTTGGCTACAGGAGTTTTCCTTGCTGGGTTTTCCCATTTAACTTCTCATAGGGTCTCCCTTGAACCCAAATGCCCATCCTCTGTCTCAAACCCCTGGAAAACAGGCAGTGGGATGAATCCCTTCTCTTCCAGGAAGCCTCTTGAATCTGCTTGGTATTGTCTTCCACTGTCAACAACAGAGAGTGGACTATGACAGTCTGAACTCCTAAGGTCTTCTGATGAATTCTGCCTGTAAGAGTCAAAGAAGTTTCCCAGAAGAGGTTACGTTTAAGATGGACTTAGAGTGATAATAAAGATTTTCAACCTGACAAAGGAATCATGGAGAAGTTGTCCACGTGTGTTCTAAATTGTGATGGAATCATGCTTAGCAAAAGGCTGGAAATAGTTCAGACTGGTATGGAGACTCCATGAAGGCAATGGAGATCCAGGTGTCTTCTGTCTTTCTGCTCCAGCATCTTTAGCATATATCTTCTGTCATGGGCTGAATTGTGTGCCCCCTAAAATTGATATGTTGAAGACTTAACCCCCAGGGCCTTGGAATGTGACTGTATTTGGAGACAGGGCCTTTAAAGAGATGATTAAATTAAAATGAGGCTGTTAGGCTGAGCCCTAAAACAATCTGACTGATGTCTTTATAAGAAGAGGAATTTGGACACGCAAAGAGAAACCACGGATGCACACATACCAAGGAAAGACCATGTGAGGACACAGTAAGAAGGTGGTCATTTCCAAAGGAGAGAGCTCTCAGAAGAAACCAAACTTACTGACACAGCGATCTTGTACTTTAAACCTCCAGAATCATGAGAAAGTTAATTTCTGTTGTTTGTCACCCAGTGTATGGTATTTTGTCATGTCAGTTCAAGCATACTAACACTGAAAGCCCAAGAAGCTTCTATATTCAAGACTGCCTCTTAGCCTAACATGGCTGCTGAGGCTCTAGCCATCAATTCAATTTTTTAAAAAGAAAGCTGGAGGAATGAGGAAAAATTGCCAACTGTTTATCCTTTTTTTTGGTGGTCTTTCTAATAACAGCCAATCACAACCATTTCCCTATCATTGGCCAGAACTTAGTCACATGAGAGTCATGTGTCTGCAAGGGAGGCTGGGAAATATAGTTATTAGCTGGACACATTGCCACCTGGATATCTTGGGATCCTGTGTTTAAGGACGAAGGGGAGAATGAATGCTGGATAGGCATCTGGCAGTCTTGGCCACACCTTCCTTACTGCTTACTGCCTAGAGCAGAGGATGGCAGAGAACTGAAGTCTCACCCACAGCCCTGTTGCACCCAGCCAGTAGGTGTGTGGACAGCATAATAAATTTAAATTTTTTAGCCAACATAAAAAATTTGATGAGATTATGTTTTAAAACTCAATTTTTCTGGGAAGAAAAACTGAAATAGATCACTCCAACAGCCTTATTCCCAGCACAGCCATAATCATCTAGTGCTGAGCCAAAGATGCTGCTTTAAACAGGACACAGATTCTCCAATTCTCCCCCACCCTCACATTTCCCCACCACTATGTTTAGAGTGTCTACTGACTTTCTATCATGCCTGATTTTTTCCCAATAGCAGAGAAAATGTAAGGTATTCCCATCTCTAGCAAAAGTGAGAAGAGAAACATGGACCTAGAAGTCTACATGTTTCAAGACAAATAGCCAGTGCCTGGAACAATTCCTAGCACACAGAAGATGCTCAATCAGTACTCTTTGAATGAATGAAGATGATACATATTTTTTGGACGTGAAGAATATCCCTATAGGTATAATATTAGCTCACCCCAAAAAAGCAAAAAAATGGTGTATCCATGTAGATAGAATAAGACCTATCTTCTTCATTCATTGAAGATATCTGAATGGCCCTTTAAGGCATTTGAGTTTGCAACCCTTGGCCCACAGGGAGAATTCTTGACTCTTTAGTATTATGTTACAAGCCTGTCCCAACTTAACTTTCCAGGGAGCACCCTAGAGTTCCCACCAAACACCTAGCCTAGCACGCACCCAATGACCTGGCCTGGCCTGAACAGGGCATGTATTTGCACATAGCTCTTACTTTGCTCCCCAGTGCCTTGAATGTGTTTCTTCATCCCTTTGTCAGCCTGACAAATCTATTCGTTATCATCCTAGTCCCAGCCAAAATGTAACTTCTTCTGGGGAACTTCTCAATTCCTACAGATAGAATTCATCATTCCTTCTCTGTGCTCTGGTTTACCTCTGTTACAGAAAAAAGTTTAAAACTATCAGAATCCAAAGATTGAGTGCTGAGTGAAAAAAAGGAAAAATTTACTTTCAAGCAGGAAGCCCAATCCTACACAGTATGGGAAAACTTCATATTTGAAGATGTGGAAGGAGAAATGGGGTAGTTTTCTAAAGTCAGAAGACCATGAACTGTTCTTTCCCATATTAGGAAAGCAAAGTCCCTGGGTGTTACTGATTGGCTGCCAACACCTGAGTTTTAATTGGAGAATATTTGGCTTGGTTGGAGGTGGTCATCTGTGAACACATGGTACCTGGTCCAAGTCTGGCTGTGGTGTCAAGCTGCCTCTGAACGTTCATGAGGTTCCCAAATCAGAAGGAGTCACCCAGGTAGCAGGGTACTCACTTGCAGACTAAGAGACCAAGTCAAGGCTGATTGCTTACCTCAACACCAGCACTCACACACTGCACTGTAAATGCCAATTTGTTTTTCTTCTCCATTAGACATGAGTGCCTGGAATATATTGTCTTTTTTTAATCTTATGTCCCAGTCACCCAGCCCCTGGCCCAGTGTTGGATACTGAGAGAATGTTCAACTATTGATTGTTCTTTGACTTAAATGAGATAATACAGCAAAGTGCCTAGCATAGTACCCGACACATAGTAGATGCCCAGCAAATTATAGTTCATGTCAGAAGAAAATGTGAGGCCAAATTATAGGTGGAATATTTTTCCCAAGAACAGGGAGGGATGCCTCTAGCTAAATCTCAACACAACCCCTGCCGAGTTACAGGGCTGCATCTTTCCCATAAGGAGTTGCTACCCCTCTCCTCCAAATCAGCAAGCTGCACATGTGAGCCATTTTCCCACGGAGACAGCAACCTGGAAACAACCAGCAGTTATCCTTGAGATGGGATCTACCCAACTGTGTGGGACGAGTGGGAGCAGGGGGTAGTTCAGAGTCTCATTTTGCCCTAGGTTTTATTTTTGCCTTCATTTTGCAGAGAAGGTCACCATGCAGATGGGAAACTTTGGGTTAGCCTGTGGGGTCCAGAGCACAGGCTCTTACCTCAGCTCTGGGAAACCTTGTTATCACTCTGAAACCTGGCTCTCTGCTCCTTTAAAGACTCTGCTACCACAAGTCCTCTTTAAGGCTGTTTATAATAATTTTGTGTGCAGGCTTTGTGTTCCCAGCTAGACCGTGAACTCCCTAAGGGTGGGGAGTGTGCCTAACAGACCTGGGGGTTTGGAATCAGGGCTCAATGAAATCTGATTGGAAAGTTACAAAATAGACCTGTCCAAATCCCAACAGCTCTGCTCCCCAGCTGAAGACCCTGGAGACCTGGGTTCCTGCAAGAAATTCAGAGGCAAGCTCACAGTTTTATTTTCTCTGATAAACCCTATCAGCTTCTGCCAGCTTCCTCTTCATGGGCTGACCCCTCCCAAACAATTCTGGTAGAGTCAGGTTTGACAAGGAGCTTCTGGAGCTCTAGGGCAGCTGCAGAGGGAATGGAAACAGGAGAAAAAAATGGATAAGGCAAGGGGAAGAGAGTGGGCAACTAGCATGACCCCTCTGGACCAATCCTCTCTCTAGACCTCTCTCCTAGAGGGCTTATCTCCAGCAGGCAGTGGTCTCCACCTGGGACATGGGGCCTGTAAGTCACACCTGGAAAGGAGAGCTCCTTCTGTCTCCACCAGGATGAGTTCAGGCAGGCTCAGGACTGCAGGGGAAGGGCCATGAGTCACTGATGATCAGGAAAGAGCCAGGGAATGGGAGAGGGTGGAGCAGACGCCTCTGCTGTGTCAGAGGCCACAGGCTCACTCCTGACCTGTGTCCAAGGCCCTTCCTAAGCTCAGGTCAGGGTCTCTCAACCTTCACACTGTTAACATTTGGGGCTGGGTAATTCTTTGTTGTGGGGAGGAATGGGACTGTCCTGTTTATTATAGAATGTTTAACAGCATCCCCGACCTCTACCTAAAATGCCAGTAGCATCTACCTCTTTCTGAGTTGAGACAACTAAAGATGTCTCCAGACACTGCCAAATGTCCCCTGGGGGTAGAGAGGAATCTATGCGATTCCAAATCCACAGGACTTGGAGGGCTTGCTGGCTCTACATCCCTGCTTCATGCAAAACATAGAGTGGGATCTCAACATTCCTAATCTCCTCTCCTTCACCTATCTCTTCCTAGTAATTCCTAAAGATGACCCCCCAGGCCCTAATCACATTTACTGCTGCTTCTTTGAGGGAAGTGGGTGAGAAAGAGTATGTAAAGATCATGGAAAATTAATCAAGTTCCCCAGAACTTAGAGAGGGAAGGAAGAGCCAGGAATATATATATATACATATACCATATATATACGGTAACTATGTGTGGTGATGATTTTGTTAATTAGCTTGGTTGTGGTGATTATTTGACAGTGTATATCAAATCATCAAGTTGTACAACTTAAACTTATCAATTTTTAGTTGTCAATTATACTTCAATAAAGCTTGGGGGGCAAAAATGTCAATGAGAGCTGCAGTCATCTCAAGGTTTGACTGGGTTCTACAAGAGCTGTTTTCAATGTGGCTCATTCTTGGGCTTGTTCTCAGGAGGCCTCAGTTCCCTGCTGAGTGGACTTTGCATAGGGAACCCACACAGCAGGTGGATTCCCACAGAGTCAATAATCCAAGAGAGTGAGCAGGGAGGAAGACACAGGTCTTTTCTGATTGCTATGGGTTGAATTGCGTCCTTCTAAAAGTTCGTATGTTGAACTCCTAACCCTTGGTGTAGCTGCCCCTGATGCAGGAAGGGTTAATAATCACTGGAAAAGCTTGCCAACAAACTGTGACCCAGAGGTGAGAAGGCCGGTTAGCCAATGACAGGTAAGACCTCCAGGGGGAGGCAACCTAAGACAGGCATCGGTCGTCCGGGGACACAGATGGAGACACGATATCGGGAGCAGGAGGGGCTGTTGCCTAGGAGGGCTTGCATGCTCCAAGATAAAATATAAGAGCACAGCAATAACATGATAATATCAAAACAGAGGCCAAGGGAGGGCTCCTTGAGAAATCACTAAGAATTCTTGGCATTCGCTAATTACTTCATCCAGAACACCTGTATATGTTCAACAGCTGTAAGCTATGTATATATTGAAACGCTGGTTATAATAAACTCAGAGTGGCCATCAGCCCTCTCTGCATCTATCCTGATGTGTACATTGGATTGCGACACCGACACTTAGTCCCTCAGAATGTGACCTTATTTGGAGATAAAGTCTTTACAGAGATAATCAAGCTAAATGAAGTCATTAGGGTAGGCCTTAATCCAATGAAACTGACGTCCTTATTAAAAGGGGAACTTTGGACACAAAGACAGACATGTATACAGGGAAAATGCTGTGCAACAATGAAGGCAGAGATCAGAGTGAACACCTAAAGATTTCCAGCAAACCACCAGAAGTTAATCAAGAGGCATGGGAGGCCCATGCCTCAGAAAAAACAACCCTTCTGACATCTTAATCTCACACATCTAGTCTCCAGAACTATGAGACAATAGATGTCTGTTGTTTAAGTAACCCAGTTTGTGGTACTTTGTTACAGCAGCTCTAGAAAACTAATGCAATGGCCAAGTCTCAGAAGTGACACATCATCACTTCTTCCACATTCCATTTGTTAGAGGGGAGTCACTAGGTCCAGCCTATGTTCCAGGGGAGGGAATTAAGCACCGCCTTTTGAAAGGAGGGTTATCAGAGAATTTGTGGAGATGTTTCAAAACCGTCACCAGGTCGATGAGATCCCTCTGTAATCAGATGGTAAATTCCCCTCTTCTGTTTAAGCTAACTCAAATTGGATTCCTTGGTTCTGCATTCAAATGTCTTTATTAAGAGTCTATTTATGTGTCATTCTTCTCTAGTAAGTTCTTGAGGATAAATTTTGTCGTTCTGCCTCCCCAGAACCCCGTCTAGGGCTGAAAATATTTGTCCACAAAGTTGACTAACCAATTAATTATGTCAGAAATAACAACACATTATGCTGATATAGCTCTTAGGACTTTACAAGGCACTTTCGTAGCAGATTACTTCAGAAACCAACTATAGAGATCAAATAAGAGAACGGCTGTGACATTTCAAAAGCATGAAATGTTATTATTTTCTCTAGAGGTGATACATTCAGTGGATAACTAACTGATATTTGTCTTTTATACCCTTATATAAGGGTATAAAACTGTTCATCTAACTTCATACATTCATGCATCAACAAATATGTATGGTCTACTAAGTATCCCATGCTGTACTAAGTGCTAGAGATGGTGCGATGAATAAGTCATTACCCTCAAGGAACATACAGTCTGGTATTAAAATCATTGTCAGACTACATATCCAAACTATCTCTGGCTGGTTCTGCCTGTAACCATCAGCCTCTCCAACCTGGGCCTTACTTACTGAGCATCCCCGTTTTCTGGGAACTGAATGGCCAGAAGCCCCTGGCCAAGCACCCCTGACTTTGAGAAGCGGCTGTTCTAGAAGAGACCAGATGATCAGATAAATACAGTTGTCTGAAGCTTAATTTTAATGTTTTGTGAATACTTTTTCCCCTTGCATGCTGCAGAGGATGTCGACCAAAGACTGTGAGTGGGTGAAAAGGAATAGAGAAATGAAAAACTAAAAATGACAAACAAGGGAAGCAATGATACATTCTCACTTGAGAAATAACTGAGAAGAGATTGCAGGGGGTTGATGTGGGTGTATGAAAATTATATGTAAATGTGACATTCATCTCAGCTCAAATTTTTACAGTCCTTTAATTTTATATACTTGAGTTTCATTCACTGGAAATATTCTCCTGGCATCTACTATGTGAAATTATTGACTGCTAATTTCACCCATCCTCACTATCTGTTTGATCACGTGATCAGGGGTGAAACATTTTTCCACTCTGGCCCTTAGCTGGATAAATAATCTTTAAGGATTCTTCTATCTTCTACTTATATTCTTAGCACAGAGAGTAATACTTTCCTTTGCCATCAGTATTTCCAAGGAATCTGCCCCAGGATTTGAATGCTCTTAGAAAGCCTAAATCCTGGTGAATACTTGGGAGAAAAAGGAGAGTATAGGAAAAGGAAATTGTGGGAAAGAATTAACCATAGAGGGAAGGATAGGAAAAGGCAAAAAAATAGTGATGAACCTGGCAAAAGATTGTAGAAAACTCCCCACAACTCCGTAGGATCCACAGAAATGCAGAGCTATAGGTCATCTGTTCCTTCCTTACAGGAGCACATACCACAATGCTAGGTATATGTTAGGTTCTCAGATATTTTAACTGTTGAGCTGAGCTGAATTGAATTCTATTCCATCAAATAAAGTTCCCAGTCCTAGAGGGGTCTGAGCAGAGGTTTGGAGCCCACTTGGATAAGATGTTGAAAACATGAATCAAGAATCAGCCAATGTCATTTGAAGTGACCCCTGATGTCTCTTCCAAATCTGTGATTCTACATTTCTATGACAATTTAACCAGATTAGGTTGAATTGAATTCCCTGAAACCCTCAAATTTTAGGCTTAGACACACCTGAGTCTGCATTTGCAAATCCTATTGTAGCCCGCTCTGCCTCAATTCCTCCCACGTCCAATCCCCAATCATCCTTTTTGGCCTAATCAGAGGGGAAAGCAACAACCTATGAGATTCTCTGGTCCTGTGCCCTTCCTGAGATGGTATTGATCAATTTTCAGTTGACTTTTCTGTTCCTTTCTTTTTCCTCAATGTCATTTCCTTCTATTATTCAAACAATAAATATTTATTGAGTACCACTGTGTATCCTGTATGGAGCTGTATGGAATACAGAACATGACACACTTTGGTCCCTGCCCTCCAAAGTGCCGATAGTTTGGCTCTAGAGGCAAAACTGCCAGAAGTTTAGTAATTGGTAAAATGAACTTAAGGTAGTTTACAGCCAATGACTAAGTGGCATGTCCAAGGTGAAAATGCTGTAGGATTTCAGAAGAAAAGAATATTACTTTCAGTTAGGGTTGTCTGGCAGAGGGTAAGTTTAAATTGGACATTTAAGTATGGGAAAGATAAATCTTGATTGGGGAAGAAAGAAAGACATCTTAAGCTTGAAGAACAACAAGAAGATGGAAATTAGAGCAGGACATTACATGCAAAGGTCAGACTGGATGGGCCACTGGGGCAGTCCATGCTGAGAGACATGGGAGATAAAGATGAACAGTTTAGCACAGAATAAGAGGCAGCTATAACCATGTTTCTGAAAACTGTCATCCCCAGTATCTTCAATTCTTGAGGCTATAATCCAGCCACATTAACACTGGGGACTATTTATGACTGAGAGAGAAAGTGTTTTGTAATCATCAACCCTTAAATGCTCATTTCAGCTACTTCCCATACTCAGCACCATCCTAGGAATGAAGCAAGTGCTGGCAGTAGTGAGCATTATTTACAGGAAGGTCAGCAATCAGATAGCTGGAAGAGAACATGGAGTGGCATGTGGAGGTTTGAATGAGAAAGGTGGATGTAGGTGAAAGGTTCAGGTGACAGACTGTGAGAAAGGTGGAGAAGAGGAGGTGTGCCTGAGATATGATCCTTAGGAAGCAGAGACGTGTTCAGACAAAATTACTTACAACTTGCTGCCTGCGGCACAGCGTCGTTTCAGCACCTTTGTGTCTGGACAGCATTTCCTCCAGGCTTGCTCCTCCTATTGGTCACTCAGATCTGTATGCGATATCCTGTTCCAAGTCTACCTTAGATTCACCTTTTTCTTCTTCATTCCAGTCACCACTTACCAATCACAGCCATTTGCCAATCCTCAGAGAGCTGCTTAATGGATTTCTGACACCTTCCATTAAGCAGCTCTCTGAGGACTGGCAAATTGGTAAATGTTAGTGTGGACAACAGAATTTTAGGGAAACAAAAGTTAACAAGTTTAATTTAGTAGTTATATGTTTCTTTTAATATGCATTAAAATTACAACTGTTTAACATTAAATCCATGGATTTAGGAATATTTTTTCTTAAGGTAGGGTTAGATTTAGTTCATTTTTAAAAGCTTTTTAAATATTAAGTAAATATTACAGGTAGTATCTAAATTTTGCAAAAATTATGACTGACTTTTAGAAAACATGAGTTAGACTTTTTATGTTATTGAGTGACATTTCTGAAAATTTTTCCAATCCCAAATCATGGAATTTCACTGTAACATTCAATTTCCCTATAAAATGATATTCAACAAAGGCACACTGAGATGCAAATACTGGGAGCTTAGCTAAATTTGCTTACTAGGAAAGTGACTCACTGCAAACACCAGCAGGACAGAGCAGGTGGTTTGAAATCATATCTCAGCAAGATTGCAAGTTTTACCTCTGACGAATCTTCAGGATTATGAAACTACACATGCTAATTTGGTGAGTTCTTAGAGTTGTCTGTATTCAGCTCCTACCAGGTAGCTGCTTCCTTTAGATATCTAAGACAGAGGAACTATGCATGATTCTTTGAACATGGTAAGTATTCAATTGATATTATTAAGTGAATTAATAAACAGATGAATACCTACACACATGCATGAATGAGTGAACAGTAAGTATTTATATGAAAGTAAGATTTGACTATGTAATGAAGAGAGAAGATATTCAAGGTGGGATAAGAGAAAATTTCCATCTTTTCTTCATAGAGAAAGCAGTTTAAATACAAACACCAAATCTATACAGGTCATATTTTTTGAACTTCCACTAATATAAGTGGATTAAGTAGTCATTCCTGTCTCCTCTACTAATCTAAGCTCAGTCTTGCAGACCCAACAACCATTACTACTCCTGCTCCCTTGCCTGCCTCAAACTCTAGAGACTTAATAAGCCAGATATGCTCTTTCCAAGTCACATTTGTGGTTAGAGGTGATCATGTGATCTACTTCTGGCCAATGAGCTTCCAGGAGAAATTAGGTACCTAGCTTCCGGGCAAGATATTTTTTCACTGATTACAATAAGTCTACCACCAAATTTATTGTTATATAAAGAATAAATGTCCTTATCACTTAAGGCACCTTGGTTGAGTTTTCTGTTACTTGTTGCTGGGAAAATGCAATATATACATCTAATAATTCAATTTAATTCCATAGATTTTGTTTTTAAGCTCCTACTGAGAACTAAGCCTGTTCTCTTCTTACCTTCTACTAAATTTGCCATCCCCTCACAGGTCCTTACTCTTTCTGATATCATTACTCATTGGGAAATATTGGTCTCTCCTCTATTTTACATTCTGTGGGACTGAAAGAAAACATCTGCAATTAGAGTTTATCCATACTTTGCAAACATTGTCTCATGTGAATCTTTACAATCATACTTTGAACTAAGTACTTTCCCCAGTTTGCAAAGGGAAAACCTCAGGTTAAACAATTTAATTAAGATCATACAATTTGTAAAAGTGATGAAACCAGATTGTCTTAACCTGTTTAATCGCAAGAGCCATGCTCTTTCTACTTTATTCTCTTCCACCTACTCTCACTTCCACATAAATTAGTTCCTTTAGGCTTGTGCTATTTGTACAATCTACACAATTCATGTATATACCTCCATTTCTATATCTGTACTTGTATCATTTACAGTCAGTGCTTTGTTATCAGTGTCCATGGGGAGAGAGCAGTTGCACAGACACTCCAAACATAACTCATATTTGTCTCAGAAACCCACAAGGTGATTTGTTTTTATAGCAGATTTTCCTTCTAATCATGTTTTCTTAAGGCTAACACTAAGACAACTTTGAGCTTTCTAAATACTCACCCAGTGATGGCAGGGTGAAAAACCTCAAGCTGAGAAAGCCAACCACCTAGTAGGATTGGAAGTGATTGTAGGTTGAAAAGTAGTGTCTATGTGACTAGTGGAAAATTGGTCACACAACCATACCCTCAGGCACTGTGTTAGTCTACTAGGGCTGCCATAACAAAGTACCACACACTGAGTGGCTTAAACAATAGAAATTATTTTCTCACAGTTCTGAAGCCTAGATATCTAAAACGCAGGTGCCAGCAGGGCTGTTTTCTGGCGAAGCCTCTCTTCCTGACTTGTAGACAGCCACTTTCTTGCTGTGTCCTCACATGGCCTCCTCTCTCTCTACACACAGAGAAAGATCACTGTTGGCTCTTCCTTTTCTTATAAGAATACCATTCCTATCAGATTAGGTATCCACATTTATGACTGACTTTAACCTTAATTATCTCTCTAAAGATCTGATCCAAATACAGTCACATTGAGGGTTAAAGCTTCAACATATGATTTGGGGGGAGGGGAGACAATTCAGTCCATATGGACCCTGAACTCTGAAATTAACAAAAGTCAGGAGAAGATCATGAAGGAAATGAGGGTGAAGAGGAAGAAACAGTAGCAGCTATAATTTACTGAGCATCTGCTCTACACATCAGGAGGTGATTTTACAAATAATATGTTATTTAACTCTCACCGCAAGCTTGGAAGTCAGATACTATTACTCTTCCATTTCCTTGTTTTTATTATGGTAAAATATACACATCATAAAATTTATGATTTTAACCATTTTTAAGTGTACAAATCAGTGGCATTAAGTACATTCAGACTACTGTGCACCCATCACCACTGTCCATTTCTAGAACTTCTTCATCATTCCAAGAAGAAACTTTGTATTTTTTAAACAATAACTGCCATTCTCCCCTTCCTCAAGCCCATGGTAACTTCTATGCTACTTTCTATGTGTATAAACTTACCTATAACAGTTATCTCATATAGGTGGAATGGTACAATATTTGCCTTTTGTGTCTGGCTTATTTTACTTAGCGTAACACTTTTAAGGTTCATTCATGCTGTAGCATGTACCAGAATTTCCTTCTTTTTCTAGGTGAATAATATTCTACTCTATGTATACATCACATTTGGTTTATCCATTTATCTGTTGGTGGACATTCAGGTTGTTTCCATCTTTTGGTTATTGTGAAGAAGACTGCTAGGAAGATTGGTGTACAAGTATCTGTTTGAGTCCCTGTGTTATGGGATGAATTGTGTTCCCCTCAAAACTCATATGTTGAAAATCTAACCTCCAGTACCTCAGAATGTTACTGTATTTAGAGATAGGGTCTTTAAAGAGCTAATTGAGGTAAAATGGGGTCATACGGGTGAGTTCTAATCCAGGATGACTGTTATTCTTAGAAGAAAACATTAGGATACAGACACATCCAGAGGAAAGTCCATGTGAAGACACAGGGAGAAGATGGCCATCTACAAGCCAAAGAGACAGACCTCCGAAGAAACTGACTTCATCAACACCTTCATCTTGGACTGCTAACCTCCAGAACTGTGAGAATATAGATGTCTGTTGCTTAAGCCACACAGTCTGTGGTAATTTGTTATGGAAACCCTAGCAGACTAATGCATCCTTCTTTCAATTCATCTGTGTGTGTACCTAGACGTGGAACTGTTAGATGATATAGTAATTCTATGTTTAACTTTTTGAGGATCCACCATACTATTTTCCACAGCTGCTGCATCATTTTACGTTCCCACTAGCAATGCACCAAAGTTCCAATTTCTCCACATCCTCATCACCACTAGTTATTTTCTGTGGTCTGTTTGTAATAGTCATCCTAACAAGTGTGAAGGAGTCCCTTTCCTTTTAAAGTGTTAAATACGTTGCTACTCCTAACTCAGACTAAGAATACAGATCCCTGCTTCTGGCTCTGCATCTGTAATCTCTGTCATTCTCTCTCTTTGAAAAAGGAGAAAGGCTCCTCCTTCTGTAAGCTACATCTGTGCCCATCTTGGAGTCTTAAGAGGTTGTGGAAATATTACTTAATGACCCATTTGCTCCTTCCAAAATAAAGGACAGCAATTTCATTTTGAAGTAATTAACCTAGAGAGACCATCACGTGCATGCACAAGGACACATATCCAAGGATATTCATGGCACACTGTAATAATGAAAGTCTGCAAACAACTTATGTGTTCACCAGTGCAGAAACAAGTAAATTAACTGTTGTATACTAACACCTTGGAACACTATAAGGTAAAATTGTAGTCAAAGTGTGTGAACTATAACTACATTATCATCCTAGAAAGTTCTCTAAAATACAATGTTGACGGTAAAATAGTAAATTGCGAAATAACATGTATAGTATGACATCAGACAGCCTGGGATTAAATCATAGTTCTGTTACTTTCTTGTTTATAACCTTAGGTAATTTACTTAACTCTGTGTCTCAGTTTGCTCATCCATAAAATGAGAATAATAATAGTACCTAATATTTGTGTTGAGGGACTAAATGGACTTAATACATGTGAAAACCTTAAAACAGTGCTTGGCATGAATAAATGCTCAGTAAATAGGAATTACCATTCTTACTCATGGATTCATACATGTAGTAAAATATAGAAATATAGACTTGCCAATAAAAATTATCCAAAACTTGGAAATAGTGGGAAAAGTTGAGTGGTATGTCCTTTGAATGTGAATTGGGGCATTGTTTTTGAACACGCCCACCCAAGGATTTATTTAGGAAGATGCACCTGATTTGACTCATTGTTTACTACTGGTTAAAAGCTCCAGACTTAGTGAAGTTATATCTTAACTTACAGATTACTTTTCTCTTTTTTTGGTGAGGAAGATTGGCCCTGAGCTAACATTTGTTATCAATCTTCCTTTTTTTTCTTTTCCTCCCAAAGGCTCCCCAGTACATCATTGTCTATCATAATTGTAGGTCCTTCTAGTTCTTCTATGTGGGATGCTGCCTCAGCATGGCCTGATGAGCGGTGCTAGGTCGATGCCCAGGATCTGAACTGGCAAATCCCAGGCCAGTGAAGTGGAGTGTGCTAACTTAAACACTTGGCCACAGGGTTGGCCCCTGCTTACAGACTTTTGTCCAGTAGAAACGAAAATAATGTCTGTCTTGCAGAAAAAATAGCCCAGAGTTTACAGTTTATTGCCATAAGGCACAAGAACCACTTGGGTATTTAGCCCAGCACTCTTCCTCCAACTTTCTTTTATTAAGTTAATTAAATTTCTTTCATTAAATCTATTGCCTATAAATACCTATCCCCTCAAATGTTCTTTGCACCAGCTTTATCATCTTACTGTTTTCCTCATTGATAATTTGAATAAACTCTTTGATATGTGTTTCTTTTATATTTGTATGAGAATCACAGTTTTATTTTGTTTTAAATGTTGCTTTCATAGACTAAATGATACAAGTTAAATTTATGATAATGGTTGTCTCTGGGGAGGGAGAGGCATGAGACTGGAGTAAACTATATCGGGACTTCAAAGACTTTTAAAGTGTTATTTTCTGATTGAAAAAAGATCTGAAGCATACATAGCAAAAATATTTACATTTATTAAATCAAGTGGTGGAATATAATTGTTTATTATATTAATCTCTGTATTTTCAATTTAAAAGAAAATATAGCCAAAAGCATAGCAGTAAAATACTGAAGTATCTTTTTAGGGCAAGTTATAAAGTTATATGCACTCATCAATCCAAAATTATTAACCAGACACTATTTAAAAAGATGAAGACATTTTGTAAAGATTTGTAGAGTGGGATCCAGGAGAAATAGGTTTAAGTTCTGAGTCTAGAATTAATTAGCTGCATGACCCTGGGTAAGCAACTTCTTTTCTTTGAACATCACTTTTGTTTCCTGTAAGATAAATGCTAAAAAATTAGGATGTGTTCCACCCTACTCATGAATTTTAAACTGTAACTTAAGGGAAAGGAATTGTAAAAAAGTTTTTATTTTTCTTTAATGGTTCAATGCTTTTAAAAATTATTCTTCATGTGCACTCACAGGTTTTTGCAGCATTATTCACAACAGCCAAGATATAGAAGCAACCTAAGTGCCCATCAGTGGATGAATGGATAAAGAAGATGTAATATACCTACATACAATGCAATGTTATTCAGCCATGGAAAGAAGGACATCCTGCCATTTGCAACAACATAGGTGGACGCTGAGGACATTATGCTAAGTGACATAAGTCAGACAGAGGAAGACAAATACTCTATGAGATCACTTATATGTGGAATCTAAAAAAACCCAACTTGTAAAACAGAGAGTAAAATGGCAGTTACTATGGGTTGGGGAGTCAGGGGATAAGAGAGATGTTGATTAAGGCTACAAACTTGCATCGAGTAGTAAATAAGTGCTAGAGATCTAATGCACAGTATAGTGAATATAGGCAATGATATTGTATTATAACATTCAAACTTGCTAAGAGGCTAGATCTTAATTATTCAAACCGCTAAAAAGAACTGATAATTATGTGACATGATAGAGGTGCTAATTATTGCTACAATGGAAATGATATTACAATATATAAATGTATCAAATTAACATCTTGTACACTTTAAATTTACGCAAATTATATGTCAAATATATTTCAATATAAAACAATTATTAAAAAGTTAAACGTTCAAATGTGTACAAAGCAGACAGTATGATAAATTAACTCCCATGACCCTACCATCCAGCTTCAACAACTACCAACTTACAGCCATTCTTGCTTCACCTCTACTCTTGCTACTCCTCCCACCTGATTTTTTTAAATTTTTATCTTTTTATTTTGATGTAATTTATTTTATATTTATAATGTAGCTTAATATAATTTTTAAGGTTGCAAGAATAATATAGAACCCTATACTCCCTTTATCCAGAGCACTAATTGTTTTCATTTTGACCCATTTTAATATTTTGTATAAAATATATACATAGAATATTCATATATATATATATATATGAGTTCCTTTCCAAACCATTTATCACTAAACATTTCAGTGAGTAGTTCCTAAGAATAGGTCATTCTCTTATATAGCCAGTACAGTTATCAAAACTTGGACATTTTACAGTGATGGAGTACTATTATCTAGTCCACAGTTCATGTTCATATCCTGTCAATTGTCTCCAAATATCCTTTGTAATTTTCCCTCTGCACCCCCATAGATTATTCTAAAGCAAATCTCAATCTCCTACCATTTCCTGGTATGTTTTTAAATGTCCAAATGTGTTTTTTTTTTTAATGTTGATCCCTCTACATTTGCTAGTGCCTGAGCATGCTCCAGGTACGCCCACTGGGTAATCCAGTCCTGACTCAGAAGCACTGCTGTACTATCACATCTCACTTGAGAACCCACTGGGCTAGAGGCTCTGTAATTCCCTTCAGTTCAAACAATCCGTGATTCACAGAAACATAACCACCCCCTGCTCCAGTAGACTCAACTGAGCCCAGCATGAAGCAGTCTCAGGAGAGCACTGTTAGCTGACAAATGGATAGGGAGGAAGCCATCTCTGTCAGCCTGCCCTCAAAGCACAGTCAGAGAGAAGAAAAGGAGAGAAAGAACCACAATTAGAAGATGATCGGTGTGCATTTTTGCTCCTGGTTAACGATTCCGTTGGCTCCTCCTTATGCCCAGCAGCATTTCCTGTGCTTAGAAGCTAGCTTCATTTCTGAAAAATATAATTTTTTGGAATTGCTAATATAAATAAACTACACAGTCTGTTAACAAGGCCCCTAGTGCCCCCGCAGGTGATTCCCTGGCAGCCAAAGCCAGGAGAGCTTCCTAGAGAGGGTCAGGCCCAAGAACCCTTGCCCTATGTGCCTTCAACTCCCCTCGGTGCTCTACTGCTGCTGGGACACAGAAACCAAAAGAAAAGAAACTTACCCTTAGCCCTACCTAGCCCTAGACCCACACTCTCTGGAACTCGGTGTCACCAACTTGTTTGACCAGTATTAGGGCCCAGGACAGGCCCTCAACGTCCAGCAGAGATGGACCCTTTGGTCATTCAGTCAGAATAGCTGGGTAAACTGTCCCCCAGGTACCTGCAAGCTCCCGAGGGGCAAGATGACTTTTCTTCATCCAGACTTCAGTATCCAAGGAAGAGACACGAAGGTTTCAACTTGTTCCTGATGAGTCTTTCTGCTGGCAAGAATGGAACCATAAGTGCCAATTCCTCAAGGAGACCCTAACCTCCCTCTACCTCAAGCCCAAAGCAAGTGGCCATATCTACAGGGGATAATCTGTTCTTCCCTGAGGCTTGAACAGGAACCCAGGAGAGGCTAGGGGGGTGGGTGGGTTTCAAGGACCTCCCCAGACCTCTGAACCTCCAAAGCCACCTGCAATCAAGAGGAGATGGAGGTAGCTTTATAAACTCTGATGAGACTGTGATGCACCCACAGCTTCAGTCCTGAGCATCACATTCTGTTTGCTTGAGCTGTGTGCCTTGTCATCCAGTCAGGATGTGTGGCTATCCCAAAAACAGCTCTAGGGAGGGAAACCTGAAAGATACCGACTGGAGTGCAAGTGAGTCCCAGAATCACCCCAAGCGGCTGGGCTGAGAGGATCTTGAGTGGAGGTGTGCAAGGCTGGGGAGCACCGTCTGCTAAGGTTGGTATTTGTCTATTGGAAATTCTACTGAGTTCTACCAGAGCTGATTCACAAATCTGAGTTTACCCGTTCTCTTCAGCTTCCTCTCCCCCAAAATCTGGACCCACACCATCCTCTAGTCTGTCAGACTTTAAGCATTTCCTGAGATCCCACTGCATTCAGGAGTACCAAGTAATCTCTTCCAGCTCACCATCCATTATGTGTACATAATCTCACTTGTGGTGGGATGGAAGTGAATGTTTATCAAGTGCCTACCTTGTTTCCGGAAGTGTACTACATACATTGACACACATTGTCTTTCAGTCCTCATGAAACTGAGGTTCAAAGAGGTTAAGTAACTCTACCGTGTTTCCTGACTCTTTCCAATGTGTCTTTCGCCTAGTAAATGTTTACTAAGGAGATTAACTGTTGCACTTCCCTCTCTCCTCCACCTAGCCCTACCTTCCACATTCTTCAAGGCCCTGCCTGTGCCTCCTCTTGCTGAAGTCTTCCCAAATGACCCTGATAGGTTCGTACTACCAAGCAGGTACCACTTAACTTCACTCTGGTTTCATGGGAGAAAGTTTGTCCCTCAACAAAATTTCAGATCCTAAATGACCAAAGCTATGTCTTAACAATATTTTCAACAGTAGTTGTTTACACACTTTAAACAACCTTAACTGTGTAAGTCCTTTTTAACAACTGTAATTATTCAAATATTTTTGGATAACAGTAGTTGTTCAAGTGTTTGCTGTTCGGTTGATACAAAACTGAGAACAGGTTCTGCTTTCAGAAGTTAAAATGCTATAAGGACACAAAACAATCCAATGGAGGGAAAGAAAAACTTAGAAACATCGACAAAGCTCTGTTAAACAATTCCAAATACACCTGTGAGAGTAAAATTCATCAACCAGATTACAACAGCACACAAACAGAGAATTCACTTGGGTAATGAAGGCTGACTATAAGAGCTGAGGGATGGCTTTGTGGGATTTATGGAGGAAATCTGGAGGTCCTTCACAAACCGAGAGCCTCAGAATACACCTGTAAGGCAGTAGGTCAAGGTCACCACAATCAAGTATTATTGATAGATGTGCCTCTGAAAGAATTAAACAGTCATCTGCAGTTGGGATGGAAGTAGTAGAGGGTTAGGAGAGAATGAAGTCTAGAGCACGGAAAGCTGGTGAGAGGGGGGAGTTGGGAGGAGGACAAGAAACCTCATTTACTGGAGAGCAGGATCCAGGAATTCTACCTGGGTAGAGAAATGAGTCAGGGAGGAAGTTGACCTGGCTAGTTAAACTTCAAGACTGAATCATGTAATAGGATTCTGCCACACCACCAGGACCCCCGACGTTTGGGATTGCATAATCTGACCTTTACTCCAAGCAGAAAGTTGGTCTGTGAAGGGCGTGAGGTGTTCCAGTGAATTCTCCTAAAGTAACATAATCACAAGACAGGTCTGAGAGGAAGGAGAGGCAGCAGGACAGAGGCCGCATCATGGAGCTGACTAGTTCTTCTAAGTCCACTGTCCTCAAACTAAGGTTGTGTACTCCTGAGAGTGAAGTGAAGACTTTTCTATAGATTCATAGGCAAACCATATTTAAAGGAACCCAATTTCTAGAACCTCAATGTCCATATCTCCTCTTTCATAAAAATAAATCCTTAAAAATGCATCTGTTGCGGAAATACTGTTCTCCTTTCTCATCTCCCACTTCACAATTGTCCTTCTCCCATTTTGAAAAGAAATGCATGCTTCTAACTCATCCTGAATCTTAGCATAAGGCATTTTCCCAGCATACAAAACTTCCAAGATACCACACAAAGAGTTAATTTCATAAATAGGTAGGTGTTGAAAAAGTAAATGACTTTAATCACCTCCTATAAAATCCTTTTTAAGTCAGATGGAAATCTTTCAACAAAATGGAGGGAGAGTCTTTTCAAATTGACAGATGATTGAGTGTTAAAAATAATTTTTCATGATACATCACTATGTGATTCTTGGCGTTAACTAAGAAGGAGGTCAACGAATTGAATGGCATTACCATAACAAAACTGCTTATATGCCTAACTATTCATCTGTGTTAACAAGGTTTCTCAGAACTTCCTACTTAATGCACAAAATATTTGCCAGGGATCACTGCTATGGCTGGCCAAAGTAGTTAAATAGATCCTTGTGAACTGGGTAGACCCTCCTAAAACTGTCTATTACAATCAGGTAAAAAATGCCTTTATTCTGGATACATACACATGGATTCTTTTCATGTTGCCTGGGGCTACACTAGCGCAAAGTTCCATACCCAGACGGGAAGTTTGGGGAAGATGCACTTAGTCACTGTCAGATTGTCAGGACCAAGTAGGACCTCAGAGACCTTTCAAGCCAGACCTTGACTTTGACAATGAGGAGTCAGAAGCCCAGAGAGAGGAGAATTGCCCAAAGTAACAGAGCTAATAGGCAACAGAGTCAGAACTAGAAAGCAAGTCTCTATCCCATCAGTCCAGTGCTCTTTCTGCCATACCCTGTACCTGTTACAACTGATGGGGAAAAAAATGAGGCTGTTCTGTGTTCTTTTACAATGTGACACCACATTTCTTCCTTGTCATCTACATAAACTGTTTAACATGGAACAAGAGGTCGGTGAGGTTTTCCTAGGACTGATTTTCAGGATGTAGTCCAGACCCTCAAAGATAAAGGAGATGAGGGGTAGAAGAGAGAGAGAAGTGTGGAGAGGAAGGAAAGGACTCTGGGCATTTCCAGTTCGTCTATGGATAAAGATCTTGGAGCACATTCAAGCAAGCACTCAAACACCGTTTTCAAGCTGATGGTCTCCCAGGTGATGTTAAACTCAATATATTCTCAGAGGATGACATGGTTATGCTGTATAGGAAGGGATGCTTAAATATAAGACAGAATAAACACCGATACATGCTACAATGTGGATGAACCTTGAAAACATTAAGTGAAAGAAGCCAGACAGAAAACGCCATATATTGTATGACTCCACTTATATGAACTGTCCAGAATAGGCATATCCATAGAGACATAAAATAGATTATGGCTGCCAGGGGCTGGGAGAAGAAGAAAATAGAGAGTGACTACTAATGAGTGCAAGATTTTCTTTTTGGGGTGATGAAATTGTAATCCAATTAAATAGTGGGGATGGTTGCACAATCTTGTGAATATTCTAACAACCACTGAATTGTACACTTTAAAATGGTGAATTTGATGGTGTGTAAATTAAATCTTGATTTAAAAAAAGACAGAAAGCAATAGTTGCCAAATAGAGGCATTAACATAGTTACAGGTACAGGGGCAAGAGATTGGGGAAGAGGCCTCATATGTATTGATCACTTACAGTGTCCCAGACATTGAGATATTTCACATTCATTTTTTTTATTTAAGCCAGTGAGCAACCTTGAGAAGTAGGCATATTTTCTCCATTTCACAGATGAGAAAACTAAGGCTCGTAGGTATAGCTTACCCAAGGATACACAACTGGTTAGTATCATAGTCAGAATTAAGACATGGATCTGCCTGGATTCACAGCCTGCATCCTACCACTACGGCATGATACTTCCTGTTAGCTTCTTGTAGAAGAAACCTTATACTTGATTGGCATTCTTCCTCACTGTACCTCACACGGTGGGGGACATGCTCAAGTAACATTGTCTGAGTGATTATCAATTGTCTCCTCTGCAGATGACACCTGGAGAACTAGCTCTTGCCAGTAGCAACCACACCCCAGTTACCCAGTTCATCTTGCTGGGATTCTCCAATTATCCAGAACTCCAGCAGCTTCTTTTTGGAGTCTTCCTGCTCATCTATGCCGTGACAGTGGTGAGCAACTTGGGAATGATAGTTCTCATCTTCACAGACTCCTGTCTCCAAAGCCCCATGTATTTTTTCCTCAGTGTCCTCTCTTTTCTTGATATCTGTTATTCTTCTGTGATCACACCCAAACTATTGGTCAACTTTCTGGCTTCAGACAAGTCCATTACTTTTTGGGGCTGTGTGGTCCAGATGACCTTCTTTGTGGCACATGCAACAGCTGAGAGCTTCCTGCTGGCCTCAATGGCCTATGACCGCTTCATGGCTATCTGCCAACCCCTCCATTATGGTTCTTCCATGACCAAAGGGACCTGTCTCCAGCTGGTGGCTGCTTCCTATGCATTCGGTGGAGTTAACTCCGCTATTCAGACTGGGAATGTCTTCACCCTGCCTTTCTGTGGGCCAAACCAAGTAACACACTACTTCTGTGACATCCCACCCCTTCTCCGCCTGGCCTCTGGCAACAAAGACACAGCAGGAATGGTCCTCTATATCTTCTCTGCTCTAGTTACCCTTCTGCCTGCTGCAGTCATCCTCACTTCATACAGCTTAGTCTTGGTGGCCACTGGGAAGATGCGCTCAGCAGCTGGGAAGGAGAAGGCCCTCTCAACATGTGCCTCCCATTTCCTGGCCATTACCATTTTCTATGGTACTGTGGTTTCCACCTATGACCAGCCTCATGGACCCACTTATGATACCAAGGACCAAGTAGTTTCTGTCTTCTATACCACGATAATTCCCATGCTCAACCCCTTCATCTATAGTCTCCGTAACAAGAATGTAAAGGAAGCCCTACAGAGGAAGCTCCAGGTCAACATCTTTCCCTGCTGAGCCCTGCAAGCTTGTTTGTTAGGATGAGAAATGCATAGCATCTTCCAAACCACATTATGAATTGAGCTAACTGAGAACAGTCCTGGTTTCAAAGGAGGTGGTAGAAGTAGGGAAGAAAGAGTAAATATCATACTTTGTACAGAGCATTGCAGTTTTTAAAGCATCTTCTTATCCATTACTGTATTGAATTTTTGTCACTATATTGTGAGGCAGCCATTGTTATGACGATTTAATTTTACAAACGAAGGGTACCTGACTCAGTAAAAATAAGTTAATTATCTAAATTCATATAGTTAATGAGAGAGTGAATATTCAACATCAGGACTTCCACACCAAACCCAGGGATATTTCAATTACGCCACAGCCACAAGTTAAGTCTTTTCTTGGCAGTTCATCATAAATTCCAAGAAATATCAGAGAAGGGACAGCACAATCATTCCTGTTTTGACACTGATTTAGTAAAGTGGAGGTATGCATCAAGTGGCTCAGTTCTTTCTTCCTGTTCCAAAAGGAAAGATGACCAGGATAAATGTGTCTTTATTCCTCATTGCTACTGCATTTTGCTGAGCTGTCTCATTAAAGAAAACCTCAGGATCAAGAGAGACCTTTCTTCATACAGCTTGTTTCTTCTAGCCATAGGTATGTGCTTGTGTCATAAATCTCACAGGTGTGTGGGGGTGTGTTTGTGTGTGTGTGGTATTTGGGAAGTTACAACAATATACAAGACATTGTGTTTAATGAGATTGATTCAAAAAATTTATATTTGGCCTGACCACCTTTAAAAATACATGTAATATGGTGAGTATATGTGTTTTAGAGAATCACACAAATGAAAAAGCTAAACCCGACCTAATTCAGGGTTGCACACTGGATAGGAAGGTATGCTCTTAAGCTAATGCAAAGTCCTAACATGAAAAGAGTCAGCTTCACTCTGAGATTTTTGGATCATTAAAAAGGCTTTTTTCAGATCATCTTAAGTAAATTGGTCTAAATATAGAAAATCTTACTATATAAACAGTTTTATTACAGCCTCATTTTTGAAAACAAAAAATTAGGAACAATCTAAACATTCAAAGGAGGAAATGGATTAAATAGTTTATCCCCTGGATGGATTATAATGCAACTACTAGAAATTATGTTTATGTGATTGCAACAATATAACAAAAGTGATGGCAAAAATCCTGAGAAGAACACATAAAAATATAAGTGATGGTTGTATCAGAGTGATAGCTCAATGGGAAAAATGTTTTGCTTTCTCAAAAATTTTCCACAGCTTTTTTAATGAGCATGTTTAATTTTGATACTTCATTCTAAAAAGGAATAATTTTAAAAATCCTTTCCAGAAAGCTGAGTGTGAAAATTTCTCACTTTTGTCTTCTTTCATTAAGCAAATATTTACTGAATCCTCCTAAACTCCACATTTCCTTAACTGACAATCTAAGTTTTTAGTCCATGCCTGCAATTGAGATCAAGACTGGAATATTATGGTGAAGAGACTTGGTAAAAGTTAACCTAATTCACTCACTTGTAAAAGTATTTATGAGGCAATTAGTGGCAACACATGGTGGAGGCCCTATCTGGATTAATAACCAGAACATGTACTGGTCAGGCAGCTTATGCTACAGTAAAAAATAAACCCCATAATGTCAGTAAGTTAACACCACAAAGGCTTCCACCTCAGCTAAATTTGAGATGGATCAGATGACTCACCAGGGTAACTTTTATCCATCCATCAGTATCTGGGCCCCTTTCATCTTCCAATGCTACCATTTCATCCCATGCCCTCGAAGATTTTAATAGTGGGGGAAATGATCAAGAAGGTCACGTAGAGTGTTTTTAACTACCTGGCCTAAGGTTGGTTCACTTCACTTCAACCTTCACGCCGTTAGACTGAAACCAGTCTTATGGCTCCAACATAACTGCAAAGGAGTTGGTAAATACTCTTTTTTATCCAGAGAGAGGAAAACTAAATGAAATTTAGTAAATGCACAGCTTTGTCTTTGTCACTGGTGAATTGCCCAGTTGATTAGACCATCATCTGTAAAGCATTCTACAATATCACTAGCCTAAATTAGAAATAAGGTGCCGGTTAGCTCATGTTTCTACATGATTGAAGTAGACCATTTCTTTGTGTGGAAATTTTAAAATATCCCTTGTGCATGTTGAGCTATCATTGTTGAATATTTTTTGAATCACATGCTTAAATTCCATGATGGTACTACAAGGAGTAAGACTAACTCTGAGACAAGCTAGTGAATGGTTGCCTGAAGTTAGAGGTCATATATACCCTGAATTCTAAAGCTAAATACACAGCATAGTAGTATTTACTAAGAGTGATCTTATCTAAGTTTAAACTCTCATGCATATGACATGGCTCTACTATATGATTTTAATTAATAAGCTATCAATTGCTATCCACCTCAACTACATAAATATTGAACAAATGTTTACAGACTTTCAATCAGAAGTGTGGCGAATAATTATCTTGTCTCATTCACTATTGTATCCTCGGTGTCTAGAACAGTGCCTGGTACATTGTAGGCATTTGATAAATATCTGTTCAAAAAATAAATGAATGGGCATCTACATGCTTCTTTTCCTTCAACTAGTTGCATTGTCATCACATGACAGCTTTTGAGAAATATAGAATCTGGGACCCCACCGAGATGTACTAACTCAGAATCTGCATTTTAACAAGATCCTAGGTGACTGGTGTATACATTAAAGTTTGAGAAGGGTTGATCCACATGCCTCAATCCAGCTCTAAATCCAAGTGTGAATGTGGTATGCAATTATTCTCCTCCCAGTACTCACAGTTTAGTCTAGGAGATGTTTCTTAGCAGAAGGACAAGCATGGCAAAAGCCAAGAAGTGAGAAAACTATGTATCCTCTTCCCTTATCCATTTTCATCATTGTGTGAGACATACATTAAAATGGGCATTGGAAGGAGAATCAGCATGAATGGGGGGCATCATGTTGCCTAAGTGTGAATGGGATGATAGGATGGCAATGCCCCCAACCTTATCTTTTTTTTTTAATTTTAAAATTTTTATTTATTTTTATTTATTTTTGGAGGAAGATTAGTCCTGAACTAACATCTGCCGCCAATCCTCCTCTTTGCTGCTCAGGAAGACTGGCCCTGTGCTAACATCCATGCCCATCTTTCTTTACGTTACTTGTGGGATGCCTACCATAGCATGGCTACACATGGCTTGACAAGCTGTGCATCGGTCTGCACCCAGGATCTGAACCCATGAACTCCGGGCCACAGAAGTGGAACGGGCGAACTCAACTGCTGCACCACCAGGCCTGCCCCTGACATTGTCTTAATGATGGTAGAAAGGGTTGGTATCATTGGTTAACACTATGTTTGTGACTTCCCTTCCATTATGTCCTGTTGTTGCTGACAGGTGGCAGCCCAAAGCAGGACTACATTTCTGAGGCCCCCTTACATATGGATGTGGCCATGTGTCTAATTCTTACCAAAGGAATGTGATCAGGAGAGAGACTTCATTTCAAGGCATAGACTTTTGAGAAGTGGATGGGTGTTAGGACCTCTTGAATCTCTATTTCCTGTGCTGATGGGTAGAAGGGGGGTACTCCGTGGTCCTAGGGCATAGTAGAGCCACATGGAAGGAGCCTGGTTTCCTAAAAAGGTAGAGAAAAGCTGCATTCTAACTGGGAACATGGGAACAAGAAATAAACTCTAATTTGTTAAGCCACTGAAATTGGGTGTTTCCTTATTAAAGCTGTTAGAGTTACCTTAACTAGAACAATGAACTTTAAGGTGTTTTTTACCAGCTGATACAGCCCTCTCCTTTCTCCCAGCTGCCTGTCTGAATGCCATCATCATCTCTCCACTGATCACAGCATCATTTGGAGATGCATCTCCCAGTGACCTGTTTCCAAGAGCAATACTGATCCAAGCGATATCTAAAAGTAAGCAAAGTCAATGTCATTTTGTCATTTGTGGGCCCTTCCCTCTAAAGGGCAATATGTTGTGATCCTAGTTTTACAGATGAAGAAAAGAAGATCCAAGTTAAGTCATCCAAGTTCTCAGATAAAAAGAAGATATGTAGGACTTGGTTTTCCAATAAACATTTGAAAAATTCACTGGCAATTAGAGAAATGAAAATTAAAACCCCAAGATACACTTTTATACTCTCCAAAATAACAAAAATAAAAAAATCAGACAATCCAAATGTTAGTAATGGCTGTGTGTAAATTGAGCTGACCACTTTTTACAACAATTTGGCATCAAATTAAAAAGTTGAACACCTGATGCAGCAGTTCTACGAGTAGGCATATAATCAGGAGAAATTCTTGCACATTTGCATTATGAAACGTACCAGAAATGCTTACAGCAGCATTGTCTGTCATAGCAAAAAAGTGGAAGCAACACAAATGTCTGTCAACAGTAGAAATGGATGAATAAAACAGAACACATTCACACAGGAGAAACTAAACAGCAGCAAAAATAAATTAACTACAGATCTACTTATCAGTAAGCATGTGTCTCTAAAACACAAGGTTGAGTGAAGTAAGGAAGTAAGAGAAGAATGCACACATATAGTTTTAATATAGTCTTAAAATATTTTAAATATATATAAAGACAAAGATGAAGACCACAAAGTTGACAAAGAAATAAAACTAAACTCAAATACTCAGACTCAAAATCCAGTGCTGTTTCCACTATACCATGCCTTTGTCCCAAGGCAGTAAATGAACTGACTCCAGGGAATTTATCCATTTCTAATTCATGCTGCAGCTGGGTGGGTCAAAGGCCACTATAGAAATAGATAAACTATTGGAAGCTCCAGTGGCCTGATCATTTTTATTTAGATAGCCTTGGATTGGGAGTGGGTAGGAAAGTTATCTTCCTGTTCAGACAATCCCTGCCTCTCCTGGAAATGCTCTGGGAAGTGGAATGCTTGAAATTTGAACTTTATACTTGCATGTTTTATTTGTTTGGAAGGAAAGGAGGAAGGGAGGGGATACAATTCAGAGATCTAAATAGAATTATAAAGTCTCAAATATGATATAAATGCTTAATTTGATTTTGAATTTGAATTTTATGCACAGTATACATGAATATTTAAATTATCAAGAATAGATTATGCTTTAAATACTAACAATCAAATTTAATTTTCTGGTGTAACTTTGAAATTCAAAAATCCTTGTTCATTTGGTTTATTTGAAATGATATTTGGAAAAGATAAAACTTTACAGTTGGGCATAAAGACTTCATAATAGTAATTATGCAAATGATAGAGCAGGAGTTTGCATTAACATGAAAGTCTTTTCAATACTCTTCAGAAACTTGTAAAGAGAATAGTTAAACAGCGATCTTCTTTCTCACTTCATAAAGGAGCCTACAACAAGCTATATCACTGTCAATAGCTTGACAGACTATGAACTTCCCTCTGTGAAGTGTTAGCTGATGCTAGTTCTCAGCCCATTTAGAATAAGTGCTTATCTGAGACCCCAAACTCTCCTGAACAAGAAGTGTACTTTTTTTCTAGACAAGTTCTCTTTTGAGCTCCTCATCTGCCAGATGGCAAAAACATTGTCTCTATCAATTCAAGTCAATTTCAGTCAATTTAGCAGTCACTCTCAAGAGCCCCACACACACACTTGCTGCTTCCCTTTCTCAGGGATTAAAGAGTACCTAGGAACAAGGATGTGATAGATAGGGATATTTCCTGGTCTTCAGTCATGCTCTGTCCATGCTGGCATTTACCATAACATCCTATTCCCATCTGGTCTCCAATTGCCAGACCATGAAATCATAGTCATGACTCCATGTCCCAAAAGGATAGCCTTTCTATACTCTCAGCTACTCCTTCTAGAGTATCGGACACATGTACCCACTCTTCCATGACACTCTGGGTCTGTGGGAAAGTTGTCTCAGGCTCTCTCTGCCTGACACTGCCACACAGCCATTTCTTTTCAATTGATCCACACCTCTAGAGGTGGGGAAGCTCTAGAGATTGGGCCACAGAATTCCTTCCTAGGGATTCACCAGCCTTTCAACTCACTTCTGCTTTGAATTTATTCACTTTACAAGCCAAGGGAGTTTTTACTTAGTCTTTGAAAGAAAGGCACTGGAAAAACTGGCTCTTATTGATCACATATTCTTATACATTTGTAGTTAAGGCATGAGTTTATGCTCTGGATTATAGATGGTTCCAGGTTTTGAAGTTCAAAAGCTTTTTATCAGAAAAGTTTTCTCTCTTTGTTAAGTTTCCAAAACAAGATTGCCTTTATTTTGGGATCTACACTATGTTGCAGCAACATCAAGAAAATAGAAGTGATTCTGAAAAACAGTGAAGCAACTGGGAAATAAAATACTGGTTGAATTTTTTTAAATGAAATAAAAGGTCAGCAAGAGTAAAGAGTTCTCATTAAGGAACGTGCAATAGAGATGTCTTAGTCTATTCCAGCTGCTATACCAAAATGTCGTTGAACAACTTTTGAACAACTATATATTTCTCACAGTTCTGGAGGCTGGAAGTCCAAGATCAAGGTGTTGGCAGATTCAATGTCTATTGAGGGCCCACTTCCTGGTTCGTAGATGGCTGTCTTCTCACAGAGTCCTCACATAGTGGAAGGAGAAAGGGAGCTCTCTAGGGTCTCCTTCATAAGGGCACAAATCCCATTCATGAGAGCTTAGCCCTCATTACCTAAGCACCTTCCAAAGGCCACACCTCCAAATACCATCACATTCGAAATTAGTTTTCAAAATATGAATTTTAGGGGGGCACAAACGTTCAGTCTGAGGCAGAGGAGATATTCTGGCAACACAGGGGGCCTCCTAAAGACCCCACCACTGGCTACATATGAGAAAAAAGTACTGCCTATCATGTAGATGTATTTTAATCTGATGCACAGATTAAAACAACCAGTTACACAAAACTTTGGCTGATTTTCCATATCCCTTCTCACATAGGCCAACCCTCCAAAGAAGGAGAGCTCTGAGGAGGGAAAAGGAAGGAGAGGAAAAAGTATATTGATTCCTCCATCTCCATTTCAGGTCCAGGAGAGATATAAGGCTCTAAATCTGGTATGAGATTGAGATATCAATTTAGACTAGATTCCTTAATATCTGTGATAGATAGTCTCCAAAGTTAACCTCCATCAACTCTCTCTTTCTTTGAATGCACACACTGCTCCTCACATCAAGAGGTGGAATCTATTTTTTTTCCTCTCTGGTATGGGCTGAGCTCATGACTTTCTTCTTTAAACAACAGAATATAATGGAAATGCAGTCCCAGGTCTAGTTTTTAAGACAACTGAATGTTTCCATGTCCTTCCTCTTGGAAGCCACATAAGAAATCTTACTACCCTATATTTCTCCAAAGAACATGAAAATGCTAATTTGAAAAGATATGTGCACCCCTATCTTCACTGCAGCATTATTCACAATATCCAAGACATGGAAGCAACCCATGTGCCCATCAACTGATGAAGAAGATGTGGTATATGTATACATTGGAATACTACTCAGCCATAAAAAAGACAAAACTGTCCCATTTGCAAAAACATGGATGAAACTCGAGGGTATTCTGTTAAGCAAAATAAGCCCGACAGAGAAAGACAAATACTCTATGACTTCACTCATATGTGGAAGATAAATAAACACATGGATAAAGAGAACAGATTAATGATTACCAGAGGGGAGGGGGGTGGGCAAAATGGATAAAGGGGCATATATGAATGGTGACGGATAAAAACTAGACTATTGGTGGTGAGCATGGCGTATTCTACACAGAAACTGACACATAATAATGTACACCTGAACTCATGAAATGTTATAAACCAATATGACCTCAATAAAATAATAAAGAAATAAAAAATAAAGAAAAGTAAAATAAATAGATAAATAAAAAGCAAATTTGCCTGTTACTTTATCCTCAAATTGAGTTTATTTGGGAATAGCCAAAAGAATTGCAATTCGGGATGTGTGCTATAGCAAACCAGAGGAAAATTCAGAAAACAAAGGAGGGGAGTTGCCTTTAAAGAGAAAAAGGGGGAGTAGGAAAAGGCTGTTCTAAACAAAAACCCATTGGAGAAAGTAGAAGTTCAGGGTGTCAACAGCTTCTCATAGGCTGAGCTGCAGCTTCAGGGCGTCTCATCGGCTGTGTTGTTGTCAGGTGGGAAGAGAAATCTTCCTTCAGTAGTGAGGTAATTTTACTTCCTGTGGAAGATGCAGCCTCCGTCTCGTCTTGTCTAGTGTAAATGCAATGTGTGCTAGCGCATGAGAGCTCCCCCTAAAGGCCTTCCTAACTCCACTTTTGTTAAGGGTTCTTTTATTAATTTCTACATATTTCATATTTCTCAGCCTCTTCCCGTTATTCAGTATAATTTCAGGAAGCCATTGTATCTGTTGTGCAGTAGAATGTAATGATGAAGGGGATGTTTGAGGAAGATGGGCACAATATCTGATGGTATGTAGGATAGTACGGATCCATAGGACACACCAGACTCCAACCCTGCAAAGGGGACTTTTGGATCCTTCCAGACTGCATCCACTGCCTTTCCAAGCCCTTTATAAACCTCTATACTCCAGGGCTCCATCCTAGCCTCAGAAGCCTAGAGACTGGATTTCCTCCATACAAACAAGCTTAACAAAACTCTGTGTAATAACTTCCCAGTGGAGCAGGAGGACTTTCCAAATACATAGGAGAGGAGTCAACATCTTTCTCCTTCACATGGGAGCCGCTCACTCTCAAATATTCTTGTCAGCTCTTCCAGTTCTCAGACTCTTCCTCAGGGAACCAAAATACAGACAAAGAAGTAGATTTCACAGATTGAAAGCAGAGAATTCAGTCGAATGAGAAAAGGCTGAGATTCTGAGCATTGGGCTAGAGCTGTATGGAAAAACTGAAGAATAATCCAGGCAGAGAGCCCACAGGGAGACACCTGGCCCTCCATGAGACAACTGTAACACAAACAAACTTGATGCAGAGAGCCTAGGATTCACTACTGTCCTCTCTCTCCCCTTCCTGCAAGTTTCCATCCACACATGTGCCAAGCTGCCTCATCTCCATGCCCCCAATGAAACCACTGATGGGACAGAACCTGCTATGACTCATAAGATGGACTCAAAGTGTACTTACCATGTGGAAAATTATCTTAGTGCAACAGCAGCCTCCTAGTGTACCACCAGGGAGGATATTGAGCAGAAAGTCTCAGGGACCAATTAAGATGCTCAAGTCAAATTGTTGATTAAATTAGTAACCAAATTACAAGAGAAGCAAGGGGAAAGAGACAAATTTAGTAAACAGGGTGGAAGAACCACACTACCCAATTCCTGTGTTACACCATATGTGTATGCCTCTCTCTCTCTCACCCTGTTGCTCTCTCTCTCTCTCTATGTATACTACAACAGCGTCCCTACTGACTTATGGTCATGAGAACACTGAGTTGAGGAAAAACAAACGTTATCAGAGGACCCTAGGTTCCTGGAACCAACGGATGTTTCATCAGAAAGATGCAGGAGCAAGTATGCCTGGCCAATATCTGTTACTCACCATTGACTTGCTATGCAATGATGTCTTTTATCTGCATGTCTGGAGCAGAGAACAATTGGGACCAAACGTGGATATCACCAAAAGGTGCCAATTTAAGGTCTCATGAATTTTTTTTATTTCAGGAACATTGGATTATAACATTATATAGCTTTTAGATGTGCATTGTAATATATTTCAATTTCTGTGTAGATTATATCATGTTCACCACCCCAAAACTAATTATAGTCCAGCACCTCACATGTGAGCCTAATCACCCCTTTTGCCCTCCCCCCTACCCCCTTCCTGTGCGTTAACCACCAATCCAATCTCCGTTGCTATGTGTTTGTATATCGTCGTTTTTATCTTCTGCTTATGAGTGAAATCATAGGGTATTTGACTTTCTCTCTCTGGCTTATTTCACTCTGCACAATATGCTCAAGGTCCATCCATGTTGTCACAAATGGCCAGATTTCATCATTTCTTATGGCCGAGTAGTAGTCCATTGTGTATATATATCACATCTTCTTTATCCATTCATCCCTTGATGGGCACCTAGGTTGCTTCCAAGTATAATGCTGCAATGAATATAGGGGTGCATGTATCTTTATGCCTTTGTGTTTTCAAGTTCTTTGGATAAATACCCAGCAGTGAGATAGTTGGATCATATGGTAGATCTATTCTTAATTGTCTGAGGATGCTCCATACTGCTTTCCATAGTGGCTGCACCAGTTTACACTCCCACCAGCGGTGTACGAGGGTTCCCTTCTCTCCACATCCTCTCCAACACATGCTGTTTTCTGTCTTGTTAATTATAGCCATTCTGACTGGAGTAAGGTGATACCTCATTGTGATTTTGATTTGAATTTCCCTGATAGCTAATGATGTTGAGTATCTTTCCATGTGCCTGTTGGCCATCCATATACCTTCTTTAGAGAAATCTCTGTTCACGTATATTGCTCATTTTTTAATTGAGTTGTTGGTGTTTTTGTTGTTGAGATGTATGAGTTCTTTGTATATTTTGGATATTAACCCCCTATCTGATATATAGTTTGTAAATATCTTCCCCCAATTGTTAGGCTGTCTTTTCATTTTGTTTATGGTTTCCATTGCGGTGCAGAAGCTTTTCAGTTTGATGTAGTACCATTTGTTCATTTTGTCTTTTGTTTCCCTTGCCTGGTCAAACATGGTACTTAAAAATATGCTGCTAAGATCAATGTCAAAGAGCATACTGCCTATGATTTCTTCTAGAAGTTTCATGGTTTCTGGTCTTACATTCAAGTCTTTAATCCACTTTTGAGTTGATTTTTGCACATGGTGTAAGGTAATGGTCTACTTTCATTCTTTTGCATGTGGCTGTCCAGTTTTCCCAACACCATTTATTGAAAAGACTCTCCTTTCTCCATTGTATGCTCTTGGCTCCCTTGTCGAATATTAGCTGTCTATAAATGTGTGGGTTTATTTCTGGGCTCTCAGTTCTGTTCCATTTATCTGTGCGTAGGTTTTTGTGCCAGTATCATGCTGTTTTGGTTACTATGGCTTTCTAATATATTTTGAAATCAGGCAGTGTGATCTCTCCAGCTTTGTTATTTTTTCTCAAGAATCCTTTGGCTATTCAGGGTCTTTTGTTGTTCCATATGAATTTTAGGATTCTTTGTTCTATTTCTGTGAAAAAAATGTTGTTGGAACTTTGATAGAGATTGTGTTGAATCTATAGATTGCTTTAGGAAGTGTGGACATTTTAACAATAATAATTCTTCCAGTGCAAGAGCATGGAATATCTTTCCATTTCTTTGTGTCTTCTTCGACTTCTTTCAACAATGTTTTATCGTTTTTGGTGTACAGATCTTTCACCTCTTGGTTAAGTTTATTCCTAAATATTTTAATTTTTTGTTGCAATTGTAAATGGGATTGTATTCTTAATTTCTCTTTCTGCTACTTCGTTGTTAGAGTATAGAATGCAACTGATTTTTGTATCTTGATTTTGTATCCTGCAACTTGACTGTATTCATTTATTATTTCTAAAAGTTTTTTAGTGGATTCTTTAGGGTTCATTATATAAAATCATGTCTTCTGCAAAGAATGACAGTTTCTCTTCTTCTTTTCCAATATGTATCCCTTTTATTTCTTTATCTTGCCTGATTGCTCTGGCTAGAACTTCCAAAACTATGTTAAATAAGAGTGGTGACAGTGGGCATCCTTGTCTGGTTCCTGTTCTTAGAGGGATAGATTTCAGTATCTCTCTGTTGACAATGATATTTGCTGTGGGTTTGTTATATATGGCCTTTATTATATTGAGGTATTTTCCTTCTATGTTCATTTTATTTAGAGCTTTTATCATAAATGGATACTGTATCTTGACAAATGCTTTCTCTGCATCTATTGAGATGATAATGTGATTTTTATTCCTCATTTTGTTAATGTGCTATATCACATTGATAGATTTGCAGATGTTGAACCATCCCTGCATCCCCGGAATGAAACCCACTTGATCATGATGTATGATCTTTTTAATGTATTGTTGTAGTTGATTTGCTAGTATTTTGTTGAGGATTTTTGCATCGATGTTCATCAGTGATATTGGCCTATAATTTTCTTTTTTTATGTTGTCTTTGGGTTTGGTATTGGGATAATGTTGGCTTCATAGAATGATATAGGAAGCCTCCTCTCCTCTTCAAGTTTTTGGAAGAGTTTGAGAAGGATAGGTATTAAGTCTTCTTTGAATGTTGGCTAGAATTCACCAAAGAAGCCATCAGGTCCTGGACTTATATTTTTGGGGAGATTTTTGATTGCTGTTTCAATCTCCTTACTGGTGATTGGTCTATTCAAATTCTCTACTTCTTCTTGATCCAGTTTTGGAAGGTTGTATGTTTCTAAGAATTTATCCATTTCTTCTGGATTATCCAATTTGTTGGCGCATAGCTTTTCATAGTATTCTCTTAGTATCTTTGTATTTCTGAGGTGTCCGTTGTAATATCTCCTCTTTCAATTCTGATTTTATCTATTTGAGCCTTCTATCTTTTTTTCTTGGTGAGTCTAGCTAAGGGTTTGTCAATTTTGTTTATCTTTTCGAAGAACCAGCTCTTGGTTTCATTCATTTTTTCTATTGCTTATTTAGTCTCTATTTTATTTATTTCTGCTCTGATTTTAATTATTTCCTTCCTTCTGCTGACTTTGGCCTTTGTTTATTCTTCTTTTTACCGTACCTTTAGATGCACTTTTAGATTGTTTATCTGGAATTTTCCTTCTTTGTTGAGGTAGGCCTGAATTGCTATAAACTTCCGTCTTAGAACGGCTTTTGCTGTATCCCACAGATTTTGGCATGTTGTATTTTCATTTTCATTTGTCCCCAGGAATTTTTGGATTTCTCCTTTGATTTCTTCATTGACCCAATCGTTGTTCAGTAGCATTTTGTTTAATCTCCACATTTTTGTGGCTTTTCTGATTTACTTCCTGTAATTGATTTCTAGTTTCATACCTTTGTGGTCAGAAAAGATGCATGGCATTATTTCAATCTTCTTAAATTTATTAAGACTTGTTTTGTGGCCTAATATGTGACCAATCCTGGAGAATGTTCCATGTGCATGTGACAAGAATGTGCGTTCTGTGGTTTTTGGATCGAATATTCTATATATATCTACTAAGTCCATCTGGTGTAATCTGTCATTTAAGGCCAGCTCTTCCTTATTGATCTTCTGTTTGTATGATCTGTCCATTGGTGTAAGTGGAGTGTTAAAGTCCCCTACTATGATTGTGTTACTGTCTATTTCACCTCTTATGTCTGTTAATAATTGGTTTATATATTTAGGTGATCCTATGTTGAGTGCATAGATATTTACAAATGTTATATTTTCTTGTTGGATTGTTCCCTTTATCATTATGTAGTGCCCATCTTTGTCTCTTGTTACAGTTTTTGTTTTAAAGTCTTTTTTGCCTGATATAAATATTGCTACCCCTTTGGACACGTTCCTTTGCCATTTGCATGGAATATCTTTTTCCATCTTTTCACTTTTAGTTTGTGAGTGTCTTTAGGTCTGAAGTGTGTCTCTTGTATGCAGCATATATATGGGTCTTGTTTTTTATCCAATTGACCACTTTATGGAATTTCATTGGAGTGTTTAGTTAATTTAAGACATTTAAAGTAGCTATTCATAAATATGTATTAATTGCCATTTGTTACTTTTTTCTGGGTGTTTTAGTAGTTCTTCTCTGTTTCTGTCTTTTTCTCTTGCTCTCTTCCCTTGTGGTTTGATGGCTTTCTTTAGTAATATGTTTGATTTCTTTTGTCTTACTTTTTTGCCCACTTATTATAGGTTTCTGATTTTTGATTACTATAAGGATCCTATTTAATATTCTATGTATATGAAGTCTATATCGAGTTGATAGACTCTTCAGCTTGACCTCTTTCTAAAAGCTCTACTTATTCACTCCTCTCCTCCCACATTTTATGTTTTTCAAATCATATATAGTCTCTTGTTTAGTCTGTGTCTATCCATTACCCTCTTATCACTGAAATAAATGATTTTAGGACATTTGTCTTTTAACCTTCATATTATCTTCACAGGTAGTTGACCTGCTACCTTTACTATTTTTTCTCTTTACAAGTGGTTTTTTTGATAATTTTTTTACCTCTATTTTTGGTCATCACTTTCCCACTTAAATAAGTACCCTCAGCATTTCTTGCAGAACTGGTTTCTTGGTGATAAACTCCTTTAATTTTTGCTTGTCTGGGAAGCTCTTTGTCTCTCCCTCCATTCTGAATGACAACCTTGATGGATAGAGTATTCTTGGATGTAGGTTTTTTCCTTTTAGCACTTTAAATACATTGTGCCATTCCAGTCTCGCCTGTGTGGTCTCGGCTGAGAAGTCTGCTGATAGCCTTATGGGCTTTCCTTTGTATGTCACTTGTGGCCCTTCTCTTGCTGCTTTTAGGGTTCTCTCTTTATCTTTAATTTTGGACACTTTAGTTATAGTATGTCTTGATGTGGGCCCCTGGGCTTATCTTGTTTGGAGCTCTCTGTGCTTCCTGTGCTTGGATGTCTGTTTCCTTCCTTAGGTTAGGAAAATTTTCATCTATTATTTCTTCAAATACATTTTCTGCCCCGTTGTCTCTCTCTTCTCCTTCTGGGAAACCTATAATCCGAATGTTGGCACACTTGATATAGTCCGAGAGTTCCTTTAGATTGTTCTCATTCTGTCTAATTCTTTTTTCTGTTCAGCTTGGGTGATTTCCTCTAGTATTTCGTCTAGCTTCTGATCCATTCTTCTGTGTCCTCTATTCTGCTATTGAGTCCCTCTAGTGAATCTTTCATTTGCAGTATTGTATTCTTCATTTCTGATTGGTTCTTTTTTATATCTTCCAGCTCTTTGCTGATGAGCTCACTGTGTTCATCCACTCTTCTCCCAATATCTGTGAGCACCCTTATGATATTTTGTTTTAACTCTTTGTTGAGTAGGTTGCTTATTTCTGTTTCATTGAATGCTTTTCTGGGGTTTTGTCCTGTTCCCTTCCTTGGAAAGTATTCCTTTGTCTCTTCATTATGCCTCTTTCTGTGTGCTTATTTCTACGTATTAGGTGAGTTAGCTATGTCTCCTGATCTTGGAGAAGTGGCCTTATGTGTGAGATGCCTTATGAGGCCCAGCAGTGTGCTTCCCTCTCATCACCAGTCTAAATGACCCAGGAGTGACCCCTCTGTGGGGTACTTGTGTCTTTCTGCTGTGGCAGGGTTGCTCTTACTGCAAGTACCTAGGGAATCTAGTCTTTCCTTCCATGGTCAGCTGTTTGTAACTCCTGTTTGGGGAGCCTCAGCAACATTGGCTACAAAGTCTATCAGCACACTCCTATTGCAGTTTTCCTCTTAATTGGGTTGGTACCCAGTGTAGCTGGTTGCTAGGCTCAGGGGCTTACAGTTGTGATAAGCCTTAGGCCTACAAGGCTGTTGTCCATTCTCCTCGGAGTGCAGCTGAGTGGGGCTGGCCCTAGGCACAGGATCACTCAATTGTTTCATGCTTTGTAAGGTGGGGCTGACCCTTTATATGGCTATTTGTGAAGCATAGGTCTTCTCTCACTGATAAGCCTCACCCCACACAGGACCACACACACCATCAACACAGTCCTGGTCCATGCACACTTCCCAACCCCCTGGAGTGTACCCTGACACCACACTGCAGACATCCCCACCTCTCCACCAATGCCCCCCACAGTTCATCTGGTCCTCACACAGGCCCTGCCCCACAGAGGTGGACATACTCACCTGCCTGTAGAGGATCAAGGTGCCCAGTCAGTGCAGGCCAAAAAGTAGCCTGAGGGCTTGTTTTTGGGTGGGGCCAGTCCCTAGAGCTGCCTGCCCTGGCTGAACTGTATTAAATCTGTGCTCTAGTGGGTATGGCAGACCTCTAGGCTAACAGACCAAGGGAAGAACCTCAATGGCGCCCACCAGGGTCTGTGGCAGCAAGCCTGACCAGGTCAGAACAACAGCCTCCACCAATGTCTCAGTCTCCAAAGAGGTCCCTCTTCTCACCAAGATGCCTCCAGAGCCACCAGATGAGTCTCATTTCACCAAAGGACTGTCAGCCTTCTTTCTGGTGATTTTAGGTTGCTGCAAAGAGTGAGTTTGTGTATGGGCCCTTTAAGACCTGAGTGTTTTCGGCTTTTGGCTGATAGTTTTTCTGGGGTATCCCTCTGCAGTTAATAGCCAATGAAGCCAGACAGATAGACCCACGTCTCAGTTGTGCTGAGTCTGAAGGATGCTTATAGCAGTATCACCCCCGCTACACACCTCACTACTCCAGGGAGGGCTGTGTACCTTAGGGTGTCTCCCGCCTGGCCAGCTGAGAAGCTCCACTGCTCCCAAATGTGGCTTTTTTCCTCTTCAGTAGGAATTTCTGCCTCTTCCGCCTTAGTCAGGACTGTCCCTTTCTGTGGGGGTTCTTTTTATCCAGTTTTCAGTTTTCTAGCCAGGGTTATTTTTCCAAAAATAGTTGTAACCTGGTTGTGTTCGTGGGAGGAGATGCATTCAGAGTCTGCTTATACTGCCATCTTGATGAGATCTAATTTATTTTATCAATAGATTAATTTCATCACGAGTGACCCTAAAACTAGTGTATTTACCCAGGAAAATGTTGAATTAAGATTCACTTCTCAGGCTAGCCCAATGGCATAGTGGTTAAATTTGTGCACTCCACTTCAGCAACCTGGGGTTCACAGGTTTGGATTCCAGGTATGGACCTACACACTGCTCACCAAGCCATACTGTGGCAGCATCCTACATACATAATATAGGAAGATTAGCACAGATGTTAGCTCAGCAACAATTTTCCTCAAGCAAAAAGAGGAAGATTGGCAACAGATGTTAGCTGAGGGCCAATCTTCCTCACCAAAACTAAACAAACAAAAAGATCCACATCACTTTGTAGAGAAGAGAGATGGTAAAAAATATATAGACATGTATATATTTTTCAGTGCATTGTTTTTTCCAGATTTAAGAGTGTCCATAATTCTGTGTGTTGGTTGACATAAGTAGTTTGATAAGGGACCAAAAGAGTGCCCTGATCACTCTGCTCTGGATAATAGTGCCTCTCCAGTGGTCTCCACACAACCAATAGCAGGAGTACAGAGGGAGCAGAGAACTCTGCATGTTCTATCAAAGACCTTTGCGTCCTTTTCTCTCTCACAACCTCATAGTCTGTTTGTCATTGCCCACCTGTAGACCTTAGGACTAATCTCATTGTTCTATTTATAGCTATGTTACTCACCATGAAACTGAGAATGTCAGATCAGCCCTCAACCCCTTTTAAATAATATCCATATCCCTTTAGTTCCCTTTTTCTGTCTCAAAACTCACTCTTGTCCAAACTCTTGAAAACTCTTCCTTGTACCCTCTCGAATTTATAGTTAGTCATCAACATAACCCAATATACACCTAACCTCTCCTCTGAAAGTTCTCTTTACCTACTTGGTCTAATTGAAATCTGTGTCCTGGAACAGTGCTTCCCTTGCAGCCATCTCACATGGTGGTGATTTTCTCTCCCACTTTCCTCTTAACACTGTATTTCCTCATGTTCTTGACTTTGTTAACAGTATAATACTCTGATTTTTGTTTTCTCTGAACTCTGTCCTTTGGTGATGTTATTTAATCTTGTAAATTTAAAATGACATATATACATATATAGAAAAATTAGAAATTGCCAACATACTTCAAATTAATATAATCTAATGCTGCCAGTCTTCTCCTCTGAACTCCAGACTTATATATCCTGGTGTTTATGCATCACTTCTACTTTGATGGATAAAAAGAATCTCCAACTCAGTGTGACTAACCTGTAATGGTTTCTATTGTTTTTTTCCAAACAACTGCTGCTTCTACACCATTCCTTGTATCACTATACCAAAAAAATGGAGTCATCATTGTTCTCTCTTTCTCTAATGCCCTATATTCAATGTATCAGGAAATCCAGCCAACTGTACTTTTGAAATATATTCAGAATTGGATAATTTCTCAGCGCCTCTCTCACCATCACCATGATCAAGTCATCTTCATCTCCTGCACAGATTAATGAGATTAATGCAAAGGAACACGTAATGGGTGAGATTACAGGATACCAAATTTCATTTTCATGTGGAAGCCCTCCTTAACCTCACCTACAATTTGGATCCCTAGATAGAGCCTGTCACTATCTTCAAACACATGGTTAATATATTAAACTAGCTTTTAGATGTAATAATATCTACATTTATAGGATGTGTTTAAAGTGTTAGGTAATATTGTTGTCTCCAGGCGTCCATCTGAAGGCTAGGTCAAGCAGACGAAAGAATCAGCAAATTCAAAGACTAGGCAGTGGGATTCATCCAATTAGAGGACAAAAAAGAAAAAAGAATAAAAAAGACTGAAGATAGCATGACACTAACAGGACACCATTAAGTGAACCAATATACACATTATAAAGATCCCAAAAGGAGAAGAGAGAGAGAAAAAGGCAGAAAGATTATTCAAAGTATTAATCTCTGAAAAAGTCTCTAACCCAAGGAAAGAAATAGACATCCAGATCTAGGAAATTCAGAGAGTTCCAATTAAGATAAATCTAATGATCCCCACAGTGAGACACATTATAATTAAATTGTCAAAAGTTAAAGACAAGGAGAGAATCCTACGAGTAGCAAGAGACAAACAGCTTGTTACATGCAAGATAACTCCCATAAGACTATAAGCAAATTTTTCAGCAGAAACTTTGCAGGTCAGAAGTGAGTTTCACAAAAAACCCTCCCAGCCAAGGCACTCTACTTAGCAAAGTTGTCCTTCAGAATTAAAGGAGAGGTAAAGAGTTTTCTAGATAAGCAAAAAGCTGAAGGAGTTCATCACCAGTAGACCAGCCTACAAGTAATGTGAAAAGGTCTTCTTCAAGCTGAAGCTGTCTATTTTTATTCCCCCCATACACAAATATCAGTTATCAATGGAGTTGTTTTGTTATTAAAATAGAGTTATAAATATAAGATGGTTTATGTAAGCCTCATGGTAACCACAAAGCAAAAGCCTATAGTAGATACACAACGATGGAGAAGAAGGAATCTAAGCTTATCATTTCAGAAAATCATCAAATCCCTAATAAAGAGACCAAGAGAAGAAAGGGCTCACTATCACTTTTTTAACAATAATATTTATTTATTTTCCAGCTTATTTTTAACTATTTTAATTGCTATTTTGTTGGTGTTCTTAGGTGTATTTTAATTATTTTTATGTTTTATTGAGATATAATTGACATAGCATTAGTTAAGTTTAAGATATACAATGTGTTAATTTAATACATTTATATATTGCAACATGATTACCATCACAGCATTAGTTAATAAGTGGTCTAGATTCCAAGAGGTCATATAATTATCATTTTATCATTGCACTTTTGTGGTGAGAATATATCAGATCTAGTCTCTTAGCAACTTTGAACGATATAATAGAGTTTTATGGACTGTAATCACTATGCTGTGCATTAGATCTTCAGAGTTTACTCATCTTTTAGTTGCAGGTTGGTACTCTTCAAATATAGCGCTCTTGAAAAATCCCATTTAATAAAGATGTCTTTTTTTGTTTTGTTTTGGAAAAACAATTCAGATTTGTTTTCCTAAATGCATTATACATGTAAAATTTATACATGAAAAGTTGTGAACCAATTGTGATAATTTGAATGTTATTTTGAGTATACAATAAAGTGTTCAATCATTCAATCAATAAAGTTATTGATCTCTCCCTCAAAAAAAAATCCTGAAAATGAGAAAACATTCTGTTCCACCAATGTAAAGTAGATTTCTGCTTTTGTCTCTCATTTTTCTATGTACAATTGCATGTATATTCTATACATCACTATATATATACGGCATTTTGTTCTACATGTTATTGTATGCTTCTTAGGGTGTTTAGTGTCTATTTCCTCCATTACACTTAAGCACCAGGAGTGCAAGAATGATGTTTATTTTTCATGAGTCTGTATTCTCAGGGTTAATTATTATGGCTGAAACACATTTGGGATCTATAAACAGTTAAATGAATTGACATTTCTTCTGAATGGTGCAAATATTTAAGCTGAATTAAGGGAAGCACTACTTCTTGGGATCCACTTATCTTGCTTAATGGCAGAGCACACATCTATGTCCCTAAATATTTATGTAAATTGCAGCCCTTAAATCATGCTGTGGTTCGATTTGTGCGTTATCAATGAGAATTACTGCAAGTAATGTAAATATCTCCATGATTTCCCTCAACAAGCAGAGCTGGATCCCCATAGACACTTTAATCGCTTGTTCCCTAGTTAGGTGAGATAAAGATTTTTGCAGCCCTATAGGGTATTTGTCCCCTGAGAGTTCCATGACAATATAACTCCCTCCTGGATCCCATTATTTAAGCTTTCAAATCCCAACATGACTCCATTTGGCCTTATGTTACAGGGAGCAGCCAAGATGCCAGAGTGGCTTTGGCCATTCATTTAACTATTTATTCAGTTAATAGATGTCTAGTAACAACAGTGACCTTCCCCAAACTGTGCTATTACTAAAGCATGCAACAAAGTCCAGGGAAAACAACCAAAAATAGTAGTGATGTTGATTGTGATTATTACGATTACCTCTTACCAAGTAAAATTCATTTTAGAGATTTTTAAAATTTTCTTATCATGGCAACAGTCTTAAGGGAGGATGTTGCTGGGGCTACATTTTTACTATGTCCATTTTATAGGTGAAGATATCAAAGTTCAAAGAGCTTAAGTGACTTATCTAAGAAGAGTGAGGAGCAGATCTAGGACTAGAATTCTTGTTAGCTGATTCCAAGGCCAATAGTATTTTTTTCTTCAATTTCTCCCTGCCTCTAGTGCACTTTAAACATTTTGGCCAAATGCTGATGAAGAACTTCCCACTAGGGCATTTACTTTTTTTCATAGACTGAATTATGATTTCAGATGCACTCACGTATGAAGGTGCTGGACTTGCTTGTTGTATTGTTCAGGGAGTAAAGTAAGCCTACAAATCTACTAGGTTAGATCTACTGGCTGCATAAGTTTGCCTGGATACAGGTAATCAGGAAAATGCATCAAGGAAGCCATTTCTCCTTCAATTTATTCAGAGCTTGGACTTGAATCTTGTGAATATTTCCAGTATCTATTTTATGAACCAGAGGTTATACGTCTAAATACTGTGGAGATGCTATTAAAACATGTATAAATATCACGTGACATAGAGAAAAGCACAAGAAAACCTGAATCTCAGCTTTACTCAGTATAAGCTTGTATAACTTTGAAGAAGTTATTTAAACTATTTCAATTTCAATTTGCTCTTTTAGGGAATGTGATAATAGTAGTTATCTTGACTATCAAGTTTAACTTTATTTTTCCTCCAGGAAGATGTTGAATTGAAACTCAATATTTCACACATGGAAAAGAAAGTTGCCAAAAAGTTTTGAATTGATTCCTAGCACAATTTTTTTAAAGAATTTTAGAAATCTATATCTGTGCTATTGATTCAAGTCAGCAGTTTTTTGCACAATCAAGAGGGTATCCCAGTCACTCTGCTCTGATAAGTAGCCCTCACTCCACTAATAGCAGGGGTGGACTCCGCCCAGAATCTCCATGCTTCTGTCATGACCCTCGCCTGTCTACTCACCTTTCCAACACCTATCCTCATTTGGAGACCCAGAGGGCTAATCTCATTATTGTATTTATTGCTATGTCACTCATAATGAAGCTGAGGATTGTGATATTGGCACTGAGCTCCCACAAAATAGTGTCCATACATCTCTGTATATCCCCTTTACTAACCCTGACTTTCACTCCTGCCCAGCTCCTGGAATCATTCCACCCTGAGATTTATAGACAGTCATCAACATAACCCAATATACAGTTACACTTTCCTGTGAAAGTCCCCTTTACTTACTTGGTCTAGCTGAAATCTGACCGTATTCTTGGAAAGTGCTTCCCTTGTATCCATCTCAAGTGGTAGCAATTTTCTCTCCGCCATCCTCCTTACCACTGAATCTTTTCATTTTTTTGACCTTATAACAAAAGTGTACTGTGATTTTTGTCTAAACTCTTCCTTTGGTGGTTTCATTTATTCTTGTGGATTTAATATGTTATACGTATGTTAAATCATTACAAATTGCCAAGATGGTTCAAATTAATAAAATCTGTTGCAGCCAGTCCTCTCCTCTAAACTCCAGATTGTATATCCAATTATCTATGCAGAACTTCTACTTGGATGGCCAAAAGGATCTCAAAGACCAATGAAATGATCTCTTTTCCCCATATTCCCAGACATCCACTTCTTTTTCATGATTTTGTGTACTGCTATACAAACACTGGAGTCTCCACTGACTCCTCACTTTCTCTCATGCCCCTTTTCAACACATCAAGAAATCCAGTTCTCTACTTTTGAAATATATCCCAATGTGGATAATTTTTCATTGTCTCTCTCACTACCATCTTGGTCCAAGGAATCATCATCTTTTACCTAGAATATTATAATGGCTTCCTAAATTTTTATCACCTTTCTTCCTTATCCTGCTAAATTCGATTATCAACAAATTTACTAGGGTGATCCTTTAGAAAAATAAGTCAGGTTATGTCACATTTTTTTCCAAATTCTGTAGCGCTTTCCAATCTCACTAAGAATAAAAGCCTAACAAATTAAAGTAGTGAATGAGGTCATTACAGCTTCTCCCTGCAATAATTCTCTGATCTAAACTTTCTTTCTCTCTGCAGCCTTATTGGTTTTCTTGCTGTCCCTAGAACAATCTTGGCATGTTCAAACCACAACACCACGCATTTTCTGTTCCCTCTGCCTGGAATGCTCTTCCACAAAATATACTCAAGGCAGTGTCAGGCTTATACTAGCTACTCAACAAAAATTATTGAAAAAAAATACATCACTGGATCACATATATAGTTGCTGCAATAGGAATTAATCTCTTAAGTATTTTTAATCTCTAAACTATTTAGTTACAGTTTTAGACTTGATAAAATTTTCAGAGTTCATTTTGGAAAGATTCTTGACTTAGAAACATAACTGGAAATTCCATAATAAGATTTTATGGAGCCTTCAAAAAGTACCCTTATATAGTTCATTACATCAATGATAATGTATCAAAATTTGTATTGTTCTTATCTGTGATGGCTGCATCCAAGTGTTTTCAGGTTCTGAGAAGAAAGTACAATGGGACAAAAGAAAAACTCACCTACACTTTGAATTTCCCAAGAATGGATGCATTTTTGAATACTTATTAAATGTCAGATGATATTATTATCCACATTTTACAGATGGGGAAACTAAGGCCTGGACACATTAGTTAGCACTCAAGGTAACTCAGAAAATAAACGGGTTCTTACTGTCACAGCTGGAATGGCCACTCATATAAACAGAAATCTTGCGTGAAAAATTGGAAAAGGATATATGAAAGATAGGAGTGTAAAAGGAGTTTGGGAGAAAAGAAAATGTCATGAATGATGTTATGAAACCTTTCATTTCATCCTTATCTGAAAGTTTCATCCTATATTATCCACCTCTTTAATCCCAGATAGATCAAGCCCTCTTTCCAAATCATTAGATCAAACAACCTATGTTATTCCAGTTTGCATTATGAACCCAGTTTGATAACTGCTGGCTGAGTGATGTTTCACACTCTCCCAAGTTCATCTATTCTGTACATGGTGGAGGGGGGATTTGTATTCTTTTAACAGGGCTCCAGATCAGGTTTTTCTGAATGCAAAAGTTAAAAACTGGATTAATATAATGAAAGTTAAACACTGTTTTATAGATCATTTTACTCCTTATACACAAATTTCTACCATTTTCCACTATGTGGTAAATTGCACTTTCCAGGGCCGGTTCCATGGCCAAGTGGTGAAGTTCACATTCTCTGCTTTGCAGGCCCAGGGTTCATCAGTTTGGATCCTGGGGCAGACCTACACACCGCTCACCAAGCCATACTGTGGTCGCATCCCACATAGAAGAACTAGAATGACTTAAAGCCATGATATACAATTACATACTGCAGCTTTGGAACAAAAAAGCAACAACAAAAAGAAGAGGAAGATTGGCAACAGATGTTAGCTCATAGCCAATCTGCCTCATCAAAAAGAAAAAAAAATTACACATTCTTTGTACTATATTATACTGAGACCATTTTAGGCTAACAACATGTTTTATTTATCTTTTACTATCAAATAACACTGTTCTTGACACGATGGAAAAGACAAAAAAAAAGTCAGTTGAAGTAAAATTAACTCAATTTCACATTAATTTTACTAAGTCACTTAACATAAAGCATAATTTCTGATTGTTTTGTAAACTTTTAATTGGGAGTTGGAGCTGTTCCAATTGGGACAAAATCTGATGATCTTGCATAACTCCTTTATTTTCTTCTCTTTACCTTAGTTCAGTCATCTATGAATTTAGGAGATTGAGATGCATTGCTTCCAGTTCCTTTTACCCCAGAGACACTATGATCTACCAACAATTTAAAATTGTATTTAGTTGACATGGCCATGCTTTAGATCCAGAGTCTCCTGGAAACATACTACGGCAATACTGAAATAAGGCAAAGAGTGGACATGTTGATTGATTTCAGCACTCTTCCCTCCATTTGTCATTCTGCTTCTATTTTCTCATTGCTACAGGGCAGCCACATAATTCCCAATTGATCCCCGTGGAGAACAGTGCAGTGGTAACTGAGTTCATTCTTGTGGAGTTAACTGGACTCCGAACTGCAGATTCCGCTCTTCATGATCTTCTTTCTCATCCACCTTATCACTCTGGTTGGGAACTTGGGCACAATCAAGGTGATTCTGTTGAATTCTCATCTCCACACCCTCATGTACTTTTTCCTCAGTAACCTCTGTCTGGTGGGCCTTGGGTATTCTTCAGCTGTCACTCCCAAGGTGATGGCAGGATTCCTCACAGGAGACAAAACCAATGCCTATAATGCTTGTGTCACCTAGTTCTTCTTCTTTGTGGTCTTTATCACTGTAGAAAGTTTCCTCTTGGCCTCAATGGCCTATGACTGCCACGCAGCAGTGTGTAAAGCCTTGCATTACACCACCACCATAACAAGAAGTGTGTGTGCTTGTCTGGCTATAGGCTCCTACTTCTGTAGGTTTCTGAATGCCTCCACCCACGCGGGGATCATTTTCAGGCTCTCTTTCTGTATGTCCAATGTGGTCGGTCACTTTTTCTGTGATGCTCCTCCTCTCCTGATTCTCTCATGCTCAGACAACTACATCAGTGAGATGGTTATAATTTTTGTGGTGGATTTCAATGATGTCTTTTCTGTCCTGGTCATCTTGATCTCCTACCTGCTTATATTTATCACCATCTTGAGGATTCACTCATCTGAAGGATGCTAGAAGTCCTTTTCCACCTGTGATTCCCACCTCATTGCATCTCCATCTTCTATGAGACAGGCATCTTCATGTACTTACAGCCCAGCTCCAGCCATTCTGTAGACACAGACAAAATCGCATCTGTGTTATATACTATGGTCATTCTCATGCTGAATCGAATAGTCTACAGCCTGAGGAACAAAGAGGTCAAGAGTGCCATTAAAAAGGTTGCAGGAAAGGCAAAGTCTTTTCTAGGACTCATATTTTAATTTCATTTAATCTACAATAAGGCAGTTTCATCCACCTTAGATCTATCTAGTGAACATATTCACCCATACAACCCATAAATTTCTAATTTCTTGTAGTATTTTCCTCAGCTATTGATGAAATCTAGAAATCAAAAGTCTTAACCTGATTAAGAGGATAAGAGTAATCACTCGTGGGGCTGGCCCTGTAGCCGAGTGGTTGAGTTTGAATGCTGTGCTGCAGGCGACCCAGTGTTTCATTGGTTCGAATCCTGGGCACAGACATGGCACTGCTCATCAAGACTGAGGCAGCATACCACATGCCACAACTAGGAGGGCCCACACGAAGAATGTACAACTGTGTACTGGGGGGCTTTGGGGAGAAAAAGGAAAAAAAATAAAATCTTTAGAAAAAAAGAGTAATCACTCATGATATGGAGTTCTTATTTTGAAAATACTTCTTAATGAACATGTTCACCTACACTCCCACGTGAATATGTACACGCACATGTATGTAGAAGCATATGCACATTACATCCCTCATGAGAAATCCATGAAACCCACACACCTACAGAAGGAGAAATTAGTTTAGATATACATGAGATATGTCTATTGTTATAGTAGAATTTAAAAGTTATTTTTGTGTCTGACAACACATTCTTAACATAAATGTTTGACTTAATGGAAAATATATATATATATACACACACTATATATAACATATATGTATTTAGTTTTTAAAAATCATATTTCACTTTATGTTTTTACGTAGGAAAAGGCAATCAGTTTTATGTATTTTTTAATTTGCCTTATGAAAGTACTTCCAAAGTTCCTTGAGTGGAGTTTTATTTTTCATTCTTTGTTTGTTCCTGTTTTTAATGAAAATACATGCCTTTACATGGGCATTTATTTTCCTAGCCAAATTTCCATATTAATGAGTTATAGCTACAAATAATATGTTATATGACAATTTTAATAAGAGAAAACATGTCACAATATAGGAAAAAGGAAAGGATGGCAAACTATGACATTTAATTTTTAAATTTCAGGCACCAAGAATTACAACAGTATTAATAACTTATTTGTATATAAATGCTATGAATTTGTTAATGTACTCATCTGCTAATGTTTTGAGTCTCACTATGTTAAAAACTTAGAATCTATATGTGTGTCCATTCTTTTCCCCAGATTCAAGAGTTTTGGGCCATTATTTCTTCAAATATTCTTTCTGCCCCTTTCTCTCTCTTCTTTTGGGACTCCCATTATGCATATGTTGGTACTCCTGATAATATTCCACTTGTCTCTGAGAATCAGTTTACTTTTCTTAATTTTTTTTATTTCTGTTCTTCAGGCTGGATATTCTCAACTGACCTATCCTAAAGTTCACAGATTTTCTTATTCTGTCAGCTTAAATCTGCTACTGATCTTCCTTAGTAAATTTTATTTCATTTATTATTCTTTTCAACTCAAACTTTCTTTTCTTGTTGTTTTTATTTGATTCTTTAGACTTGGTGTCCTTTAGTTCCTTGACTATATTTATAATATCTGTTTTAAATCTTCTTTTCTATTAAGTCCAACATCTGTGTTTCCTCAGGGATAGTCTCTATTGATTTTTTTTTTTAAATCTATGTTTTGGTCATACTTTCCTCTTTCTTTGTGTGATTTTTTTTTTTTTTGCTGTTGAAATATGGGCATTTTAAGAAATAAAATGTGGCATTTTCTGGAAATCAGGTCACCCCTCCCACCTAAGATTTGTTGTTGGTGGGGATGCTGTTTGTTTACTGATTTTCCTGGATTACTTATGTTAATTCTATATTAGTTGTATGTGACTACTAAAGTTTATGCTTACTTAGCTTAGTGATCACTTAATAATTGGAAAGATTTTCTTAAATTCTGCATACCATTAATTCTCCCGAGCCTTGCATAGGGGCTCTGTATGTTTGTGTTGGAGCATGCCTTCAATGCTCTGGCAATTTAAAATCTGACTTAGTCTTCACTTCCTGCATGTGCAGAGTCTCAAATAAAAGACTGCCTTACTCAGGCCTTTTCTGAGCAAGCATACAGTCTTGCATGTGTGCATGATTTTTGTGATCCCTAGAAATATTTCGGTGATTTTCAAAGCCACCTATGTATTTATCATTTCCCTGAAAATTACTTTTAAGATTTTGGTCTTATTATTATTTGCCCCAGCTAGTACTGCCATCACAGGCAATTACATTGATAGACCAATTACCATTTAACATCTTCACAAACACACTAGGAATAGGACTTTTCTCACAGACTCAACTGAGTCAAGTGAAATAAAAACTGTGAATGGGCTTTTCTATAGAGCTTCCAGAGAGGTGAAGTAATGACATTTCTCTGGATTTGTGGCCATTTAGAGAGCTCCAAACACATTCTGCTCACTGTAGAGCAGAGCTGATTTTTTCTCAGCTCCCATGGTTGTGAGTCTGCTGGTTTTCAAGACTACAAAAGAACGGGGGAACAGGGCAAGTTAAGATGACACAAAACTCACTATTATTACATAGATTCACCTACTTTTCTTGAATAAGCACACCTTGGATTGTTACAAGTCTTTGGTAAGTTCTAGAGCTTTGAAAATTTTTATTTTGAAAAACTTTGCCTATGTTTTCATTACTTTAATGAAGGAGAAGATTTTAAGAGGTCCCATTCTGTCATTCTGGAAGTGTTTCTCCCACTCTATTTAATGCCAACTTCCTTGTTAACTTAATACATGCATGCACAGATGAATGAGTATATCTTTTCAATGTCGTGATAATTGACATTAATTCTTTAAAGCAATTTTTCCCAGCACTTCTTGAAGGGTTTATTGTCCTTCCTCTTCTGGTGACCATGTGGAGTTATCAAGGGAGATAACGTCAAGTTGTGATTATTCTTCAAGATGTCCTGCATTATCAAGAAGAAATGAGTTTTTACTATTGACCTAGGATGCATAGAGCTGGGATCAGCTTCATTACTACCCCTACAAGAAGTTGCTGGACTTCCTGCAATTTTACAACTTTTATTGAACTCCTTAGAATGCTAAGATCATATGGCAACTAACCCAAAATATAATCAAACACAGGTATCTCCCAAAAGAGGTGGAGCAAGAGCACTGGCCTACCTGTGATAGATATTCCTGTGTTCCATACTCACTGAGAGAAGAATTCATCTAAATTTTAAAATTAATTACTAAAGGTTGAGTGCGGGCTAACGTGAGAATATAAATCTCTTGCAAATGCAGACACAAGGGGAGTTCACACTCATTTATGTGATCTTCCTCACAGACCTCTCGTGGTGCTCGCAAGAAAGTTTGGGACAGGGTGAGATTTCTGAGAATGTTTCTCTCATGTTGCATGTCTAGGAGAGGGTAATAGCAGCCACTGCAGAAAGCACATAATACCTATCCAGATTCTTCCCCCTTACTTTTCTATAGAAAACCCTTAAGTTACTATTGCCCTAAGGTGCTAATAAAAATTCACCAGAATTGAAAATAAAACACTACCCATTGAGGTCAATCAGGACAACATCCTGGGATAGAACCACAAGAGGTATATTATAACCAGAGTGGCTTGGGATTACTGAAAAGAGCCTCATCTCTGAGAACTAGGGCAACGTTCCTGTGTAAAATGAAGGTTGATTCAGAACAGAAGAAAAGAGACCCTACTATCCACGACCATGCTAAAATCATTGAGTAATAAGTAAACACAGTCTACTGCTAAGAGAGGGCCAAGGGCATGAAGATCCCTTCTGAGGTTCAGCTGCAAAGGAAAGATTTAAAACTGAGGGGGGAGCAGATATTGAGAAATATCTTACTGTAGACCAGCCCCCGTCCTAAAACAGGTAATGTCAGAAGTTGTGAAACCTCTTCATATACGGTTCACTGATGATAACTATAGAAACAGCAAAATTCAAATCCAACTCAATTTATAACTAGATTGACTCAGCTGTCCATACTAAAGGTCTAGCCAACAACGACAACAAAAAAAAAGCAGGCCAAATTTCAGGTATAATATCTATATAATATATTATCATTATTATTATTACATCTATACATGATGTTTTGGCTTTAAAAAAATTATGAGGAATATAAAGAGGCAAAAAAATGCACTGCTGAGAGACAAAGAAATAAACAGAATCAGATGCAGATATGACAGAGATATAGAAACTATCAGAGAGGGAATACAAGATAAATATGATTAATATATTAAAAATTCTTGTGGAAAAGTTGGAAAACATGACAGACAGGTGATTTTAAAGAAGGACTGAAACTCATAAGAGACAATCAAATGGAAATGCTAAATATGAAAAACAAAATAGCAGAAGAAGAATGTTTTCAGTGTGCTCATTATTTTAAACTTGCAAGCCACTTAGTTTCTTTTCTTTTTTTCCCCATCATTATTGAAATATAATTGACATATAACGTTGTGTAAGTTTAAGGTGTAAAATGTGATGCTTTGATACACGTATGTATTGTGAAATGTTTACTACAATAGATTATTTAACACATTCTTCACCTCACATAATTACCACTTTGTTTTGTTAGCCTGAAACATTAAAGCTGTACTCTCATAGCAACTTTCAAGTATACAGTGCAGTATCGTTAACTATAGTCACTATGCTGCACATTAAATCTTGGCAACTTATTCTTCTTATAACTGAAGTTTTGTACCCTTTGGCCAACATCTCCCCATTTCCCTCATCCCTCAGCCCCTGGAAACCACCATTCCACTTTCGGTTTCTATGAGTTTGATGTTTTTAGACTCCACACATAAGTGAGACTGTACAGTATTTGCCTTTCTCCATCTGATATTTTTTGCTTAACATAATTCTCTCAAGGTCCATCTATGTTGCTAGAAATGGCAGGATTTCCTTCTTTCTCCTGGCTGAATAATATTCCATTGAAATATATATACATACACACATAACTTATATATACATATGTACATATGCATGAGTGTGTCACCTGACTTGGCATCCAGGCTCCTTGGGATTGATCCCCAGGTCTAGACCAAGTAGAGATAGGCTAGATCACAGGCAGGAACTTTCAGGACATACACAGGCTTGCCAGGGTATAGCCTTCCCCAAAACAGAGTTGGATTTTCTATACGTAAGTTCATATCATCTGCAAATAATGACACTTTTACTTCTTCCTTCTCAGTTTGGATGCCTTTTATTTATTTTTCTTCCCTAATTCCTCTGGCTGGGATACCTAGTATCATGTTGAATAGCAGTGGTTAGAGTGGGCACCATTTTTTTTCCTGATCTAAGAGAGAAAGCTATCAACCTTTCACCAATAAGTATGATGTTTGCTGTTGGTTTGTCAAATATAGCCTTTATTATGTTGAGATATGTTCCTTTTATATCTATTTGTTAAGCCTTTTTATCATAAAAGGATGTTGAATTTGTCAAATGCTTGTTCTGCATCTATTGAAATGATCATATGACTTTTGTCATTCATTCTATTCATGTATATCACACATTGATTTACATATATTGAACCATCCTTGCATCCCAGGGGTAAATCTTACTTGAGCCTAGTGTGTGATGCTTTTAATGTACTGTTGAATGTGTCTTGCTAGCATTTTGTTGAGAATATTTGCATCTATGTTCATCAGAGATATTTGCCTATAATTTTCTTTTCTTGTAGTATCCCTATATGCTTTGGTATCAGAGTAATGTTGGCCTCATGAAATGAGTTTGGGAGTATTCCCTCTTCTTCAAATTTTTGTAAAAGTTTGAGGAGAATTATTGTTAATTCTTCTTGAAACGTTTTACAGAATTCACTCATGAAGCCATAAAGTTCTTGACATTTTCTGTGTTGGGAGGTTTTTGATTACTGATTCAATCTCCTTACTCATTTTTTGTCTTTTCAAATTTTCTATATCTTAATTATTCAGACTTAGTAGGTTGCATATTTCTAGGAATTTTACCATTTTTCTAAGTTTCCCAATTTTTTGGCATACAATTTTTCGTAGTCGTCTCTTATGATCCTTTGTATTTCAGTGGTAACAGTTCTAACATCTCCTCTTTCATTTATAATTTTATTTATAGAGTCCTTTATTTTTCTTCATCAATCTAGCTGAAGGTTTGTCAATTTTGTTTATCTTTTCAAACAACCAACTCTTAATTTTGTTGATAATTTTTGTTTTTTAATTCTCTATTCCATTTTTTGGCTCTGAACTTTGTTATCTGCATCTTTCTGCTAACTTTCGGCTTAGTTTGGTCTTGTTTTTCTCATTCTTGAGGTATAAAATTAGGTTGTTTATCTGAGATTGTTCTATTTTCTTAATTTAAATATTTATTACTATAAACTTGCCTCTTAAAACTGCTTTTGCTGTATGCTTTGGTATGTTGTGTTTTCATTTTCATTTGTTTAAAGGTATTTTTTCATTTTTCTTTTTAGTTCCTTCTTTGATCTGTTGGTTGCTCAAGTGTGTTGTTTAATTTTCAACATATTTATGAATTTTCTGGTTTTCCTCCTTTTTTGATTTCTAGTTTTATACCTTTTTGGTTAAAAAAGATACTTAATATTATTTCAATCTTTTTGAATTTGCTAAGACTTTTTTGGTGATCTAACATATGACCTATCCTGGAGAATGTTATATAAGTGCTTGAGAAGTCTGTGTATTCCATTGCTGTTAGATGGAATGTTCTGAATATATCCTTTAGATCTATTTGGTCTAAAGTATAGTTCAAGTCCAACCTTTCCTTCTTGATTTTTTGTTTGGATGATCTATCCATTGTGGAAAGTGATGTATTAAAGACTCCCACTATTATTGTCTTGCTGTTAATTTCTCTTTTCAGATATGTTAGTATATTCTTAATATATTTAGGCATTCCATTGTAGAATGATGATATATTTACAATCATTATATCCTCTTAAAGAATTGGCCCTTTTATCATTACAGTCATATACCACATAATGATGTTTCGGTCAACAATGGGCCACATATGCCATGTACTAATCCATAAGATAGGTACAATATAGCCTAGGTACGTAGCAGGCTATACCATCTAGGATTGTGTAAGTATATAGTATTATGTTCACACAACGACAAAATTGTTTAATGATGCATTTCTCCAAATGTGTCCTTGTTATTAAGTGGCTCATGACTGTATACAATGATCTTCTTCATCTTTTGTTACAGGTTTTGAAATAAAGACTATTAAAGTTGTAAGTATAGCTACCTCTGTTCTCTTGTGGTTTCCACTTGTATGGAATATATTTTTCCATCTCTTCATTTTGAGTCTAAATGTGTTCTTGAAGTCGAAGAGAGTCTCCTGTAGCCAACAGATAGTTTGGTCTTGTTTTTTAATCCATTTAGCCACTTTTTGCCCTTTGATTGCATAATTTAACCCATTTACATTTAAAATAATTAATAGGTAAGAACTTAGTATGGCCATCTTATTCACTGTTTCCTGGCTATTTTGTAGTTACTTTGTTCCTTTCTTCCTCTCTTACTGTCTTCCTTTGTGAATTTACGATTTTTTGTAGTGGTATACTTTGAGTCCCTTCTCTTTTTCTTGTGTGTATCAATTATAGGTTTTGTTTTGTGTTTATACTGGGACTTACTTGAATAATGTTCTAGATATATTATTATATTTTAGGCTGATAAAAACATAATTTCCAATGCATACAAAAGATCTACCTTTTTTCTCCACCCACACCATTTTATGTTTCTGGCATCACAATTTATATCATTTTATATTGTGTATCCACAGACAAATTATTTCAGCTATAGCTATTTTTATTTATTTATTTATTTATTTATTTAGGTTATGATAGCTTACGACATTGTGAAATTTCAGTTGTGCATTATTATTTGTCAGTCAGCATATAAGTGTGCCCCTTCACCCTTTGTGCCCACCTTCAACCTGCCTTTCCCCTGATAACCATTAAACAGTTTTCTTTATCCATATGTTTACCTTCCACATATGAGTGAAATCGTACGTTGTTTGTCTTTCTCTATTTCTAATAATTTTGTCCTTTAATATTTATACTAGAATTAGATGGTTAACACATCCCCATATTACGGTTTTAGAGTATTCTGAATTTTACCTATTCACTTCCCTTTACCAGTATGTTGTGTATTTTCACACATTTTCATGTTAATAGTGAGCATATTTTCATTTCAGCTTTGAGAACTTCCTTCAGCCACTCTGTAAGGCTGATCTGGTGGTGATAAACTTTCTCAGTTTTTGAAAGTCTTATATCACCTTTATTTCTGAAGGACAACTTTGGTGGGTAAAGTATTATTGGTTGGCAATTTTTTCTTGAATATATTTCCTTATTCCCTCCTTGCCTGCAAGGTTTCCTCTGAGAAATTCACTGATATAGCCTTATGGGGTTCCCTTGCATGACAGAAATTGTTTTCCTCTTGTTACTTTTAAAATGCTCTCTTTATCTGATTTTAGACAGTTTTATTATAATGTGTCTTGGAGAAGATCAATTTGCATTAAAATTTTTGACTGATCTATTAGTTTCATGATCTTTAATGTCCAAATCTCTCACCAGGTTTAGGAAGTTCTCAGTCATTATATTTTTAAATAAATTTACTTCCCCTTTCTTCCTTTTTCTCTTTCTGGGACTCCAGTGATGAGTACATTGTTTCTCTTAATAGCATCCCACAAATCCCTTATGCTTCCTTAATTACTTTTCCTTCTTTTTTCATTTTCACTCATCTGACTAGATAACTTCAAATGTTCAATCTTCAAGCTCACTGATTCTTCTGCTTGGCCCAGTCTGTTGTTGAAGCTCTCTATTAATTTTTTTTCATTTCAGTCATTGCAGTTTTTAGTTCTAGAATTTCCATTTGGTTCTTTTTTATATTTTATATCTCTTTGTTTAACTTCACATTTTGTTCCTGTGTTTTTTTTAATTTTATTAAATTTTTTTATCTGTCTCATATAGTTCTCAAATAAAATAATTAATGAAATTAGGAAAATAATACAGGAACAAAATGTTTTTCTTATTTTTTTAAAAAAAGATTGGCACCTGAGCTAACAACTGTTGCCAATCTTCTTTTTTTATTTTTTTCCTACTTTTATCTCCCCAAATCACCCCAGCACAAAGTTGTGTATTTTTGGTTGTGGGTCCTTTTAGTTGTGTCATGTGGGATGCTGCTTCAATGTGGCCTGATGAACAGTGCCTTGTCCATGCCCAGGATCTGAACCAGTGAAACTCTGGGCCGCCAAAGCAGAGCCTGAGAACTTAACCACTTGGCCACGGGGCCAGCCCCTGTTTTTTTCTAACGTCTTTTTCCTATTCCAATATTTTGTATACAATACAACATAAGGAAAAAAAATGGTTATTATTTTATGTCATTGTATAAGGTGATGTTTTCTAAGCAGCATATAAGTGATAAAGCTGCTATTGAGTTGAACGAGAATGCCATAGGAGTAAGGAGACAAATAAAGAAGCTTAAATAGTTATGTCTAAGGAAAAAATTTGGATATGGTGACTAACATTGGACCAAGCAGTAGCAATTAAAAAGAAACTTTCAGCTTATTGAGTGAATTGCATTGGCAAGCAGGTTATAAGTCTTGATTTTAAAAGTCTTTGGCTGAGCATTAAAACAACTCTAGAAATTCAAAAATGTATGTATGGAAGTAAGCTGAAAAAACTGATATTCATCAAAAAGATCATACTCCCCAACATGTACTTAAACTGCCTGGCATGGCCTTCAGCTTCACATAAAACATTACATAAAACTGCACTGAATATAATCCCACTTATTCCAGGAAGTGGCCAAAGTCTAAAAGCCCCATGTCCCTAACCTTGAGCAATCCTTCATCTTTTGAAATGTTCCAGAACAGCTCACTTGAACCTTGAAGCTAACCAAGGCCCATCAAAGAAATCTGGAGACCCATTAGAAAGTCTCCTCATCTTCCTCAAATCTGATCTTAATAAAAATCTTGCCAATCCAACACTTTCTCAGTAATTTCCTCTTTTCACTCTGTAAACTTTACTTTCCTTTATAGTACCTTTGAACAACTGCTAAAACTCAAGTAATGGCACATTGGCTCCCTTGCTCAAAAAAAAAACAAGCTATGTTAATTTTGACTCAGATTTCATTTTTTCTTTGATATACTTCATAAATGGTCACAGAGAATAATGGATAAGGGAGAAAAAAACATCTAATGGGTAGACCAGAAGCCAAGAAAAACAATGAAAAATGGAGTTATCCTCAGAAAAAAAAAATCAAGATCTTATATAGAAACTTCACTAAACAAACAAACAAACACATAGATATGGAGAACATATTTGTGGTTACCAGAGGGGAAGGGGGCCACTGGAGGACAAAATGGATAAAGGAGAACATATGTATGGTGACAGACGGAAACTAGACTTTTGGTGGTGAACACAACGCAGTCCATGCAGAAGTTGAAATATAATGATGTACACCTGAAAATCATACAATGTTATAAACAAATGTGAACTTAATAGAATACATTAAAAATTAAATTAAATTTAAAATGAAATGAATTGTGTTAGAAAGCTACCTTACCCACAAACAAAAAGAGAAACATCTCCTATCACCAGGATTGAGGGGGCCTTCTTAACACTAACTCAGCAAGATTTCAAAACTGACCAGCGTATCTTCCATTCTTCTCTGTCATAAATGGGAACTTTCTTTTCCTAATTATCTTTACTCTGTTTCAACATCACATATTGGGTATGAATGTAGAATGACATTATATTACATTATTAAATGCTAATAAAATATATCACACAGTCTATGTTAATATTTATTAAATATATGTTAAATATATTACGTTTTTATTACATTATTACATATATTTAATATACATATTTACATTTAGAAGTATAGCTCTGCTATTTCATTGTGAACTCTTTGGGGGCAAAAGTGCTATCTTATTTAGGTCTGTATTCTCAGAATGTAGTCTGGTGTTAGTCAAATAGAAGAACTCAATATCATAGAAAGTAAATGCGATTGAGAGGAACTGAGATGACTTCAATGTCTTCTGACAGCTATGCAGCAGTATGTACACCTCTACATTATACCACCATTGTGGCAACAAATGTGTTTAGTCATCTGGCCAAAGACTTCCAGGTCTGTGAGTTTTCCTGAATGTCTCCATTCATATTGAATTCACCTTAAGTCTCTCCTTTTGTATGTCCAATATGGTCCATCACTTTTTCTGAGAGAGTAAGCAGTCATGGCTCTCTCTTGCTCTCATAAATCTATAATAAGTAAGCTGGCTCTTGCTTTTGTGGTGGGCTTCAATACCTTTTTTGTTCTCCTGGTTTCCTTAATTTTTTACCTCTTCATAATTATCACCATTTTGAGTATATGCTTAGCTAAGTGATGTCAGAACACTTTTCCACCTGTGCTTCCTATATCACTGAAGTCTTCATCTTCCATGGGATAGTCATCTTCATGGACTTATGGCCAAGCTCCAGGCATTCCATGGACACAGATTAGACAAGATCATCTCTAGCGTTAGTGTTTTAATTATATAGGATCCATGATGATCCAGTTTAACCCTCTTAGATCTGCTTGACAGTGACTTCCTGGTTGTGGCCCACACTGCACTTTGCTTCCTGAAGTGATATCCTCATTTGCTTAAAAGTATGTTTTTAATTAAACAGTAAAAATTATAAACAGAAATGGAGTAGCTTAAATGTAAGAGCTCACAGTGAGCCTAAGACATTTGGAAGCCTGCATTTAAAAATCATTAGTAATCACATTTGATTTACTCACTTGTTCCACATTAACTTTCTCTACCACATGTCAGTGTAAAGCTCCATGAAAATGGGGACACACGCAAGCCTGTGAACAGAAGGACACGCTTGTGTTCCATTTGTGCACATACACATGGCAGCAGGAAATTTGTCAGAGGAAAATAAAATGTGGTTAGTATTTGATATAAAATAATTTAAAAAATCAATTCTGGTATCAGAATATAAATTTATGTAGAATATTATTTATTTATTTAATTGAAAAGCTGTTCTAAGTCTCAAATGCAGAAAAAAGTGTTATAGTATTTTTTTCATAAAGGTATGTGTTTTTTTTATTGGCACATTTAATGGAAAGTTACATAAGTATAGCACTTAAATAAATTAGTATTTGCATCTTGATGGAGTCATTTTGTAGAAACAGCATGTTTACCTGCTAATTTTCAAAGAGATAAAATAACCAGAGTAAAAGAAAACTGGAGAAATAATAAAGGCCTTTTTCCATTTATTTGTATGCAACTATCAATTCCTTACACTGAGTAAAAACAATGCACTGAGAATAACAACTATACATTTTTTTTCTGTCTGTAAATGCTTTGAAATGGTTATTTTATGTCATTCATTCATACTGTAGTTGATCTGTTCCATCTCTTGTCACTTTCCCCCTCACAGACTCCATATCATTCACATTGATTTCCTTGTTATTCCTTAACAACTCCAAGCCTGCTCCTACCTTGGGAGCTTTGTACTTGCTGTTCCCTGTGCCTGGAATTTTCCCTCCTTCCTTTAGGTCTCTCCTTAAATGTTACCTATCACAGAGGTATGACTCCCTTGACCAAATGGTCACTTCCCTCCTCATGGACTCTCCCTCTTCACCCTGCTTTATTATTCACAGTTTATTAATGCTTACCTATTTTTATTTGTTCACACCGTTCATCTATACCTGCTAACTAGAATGAAAATTCCCTGAGAGCTGTAGTTTCCTTTTTCAAAAAAAATTGGCACCTCAGCTAACATCTGTTGCCAATCTTCTTTTTTCTTTCCTTCTTCTCCCCAGTATATAGTTATATATTCTAGTTGTGGGTCGTTCTAGTTGTGCTATGTGAGATGCCACCTCAGCATGGCTTGATGAGCGGTCCTAGGTTCACGCACTGGGTCTGAACAGGTGAAACCTTAGGCAGCAGAAGCAGAGCATATGAACTTGACCACTTAGCCACAGGGCCAGCCCCTGAAAGCTGTAGTTTCATCTGCTGTGTTCACAACTCTATCTTCTGTGTCTGGCTCAAGGTTCTCTTCCGAAATCAATGAACTAATTCAGTTGTGAGTACAACTGTATCAATATGTTGAATCTTTGAACCACTGACAATTATATCACGTCACTAATAATTTAAAATTTTAAGAAACTTACAGAGACATTACAGACAGTTCCCATACACCCCGACCTAATTTCCCCAATTGTTAATGTCTTACTTTACTCTGGTATATTTGTTGAAACTAAGAAGCCAACATTAGCATCATTATCATCTAAACTTCAGATTTTATTTGGATTTCACTAGTTTTTCCACTAACGTCCTTTTCTTTTCCAGGATACAATCCAGGGACAACACTGAATTCATTTGTCATGGCTCCTTAGTCTCCTCTCATCTATAGCAGTTTCTTAATCTTTCCACATTTGTTCATGACCCTGACAGTTTTGAGGAGTACTAGTCAGATATTTCATAGAATGTCTTGAACTTTGCATTTGCCTAATTTTTTGTCATGGGTAGATGAGGATTATGGATTTTCTGTCAAGAATAAGTTCCCTTTCATCATCTTATATCAAGGGTACATGGCAACAGCCTGACAGTGGGATATTAACTTCAATCACCTGGCCAAGTTAGTTTAGCCAGGTTGTCCAGTGTAAAGCAACTTTCTCCCCTTTCTATATTCTATTTTTTTGTAAGCAATTCACTAATTGCAGCTGACACTCCAGGCAGTGGAGGACTAAAGTCTACCTCTTGGAGTGGAGGAAATCATATAAATAAATAATTTTGAATTCTTCTGGAAGGAAAATTTTCTCTTCTCCACCATTTATTTATTTATTCAGGGCTTGTTTATATTAGTATGGGCTCTCATAGTTATTGTATACCTTGGGTTATAATCCAATATTATGTTATTTATTTATTTTTGCTCAAATTGTTCTATGTTTGACCATTGCAAGTTCTTTAGGTTTGTCTCTTGTTTCCCTTGACATGCCCCTATCCTTTTATTTTTGAACACTTCTTTATGCTTAAGCATTACAAGATGCTCAGCCTCATCTTGCATTTAGCCTGCCCCAGCCCAAGAATCAGTTATTTCTCCAAAGAGCCCTGTTTCCATTTATTAGATAAAGATATATAGGAAATAATATCTAGGAGCTGGACAGGCTCATTTCTACTGAGGTGTCACATCTAGGTTAGGAGATAAAACTAAGAAACACATATATGTATACTAACTCATGTACTCATGCAAATTTATGCTTATTTCTATATCTATCCATCTATATCTACATTAAGCTGAATACGAGTTCAGACTGATATCTCTGACTCTGATTCGGTTCTTTCTAGCCTTCTCCACTTACTTATCCATAGCTTCTTTTTGTCTCTGTTCCTAGCTTGCTGAGAGTTTTTGTCATGAATACATATTGACCTTTCTCAAATGCTTTTTCTGCAGCAACTTATATGATCGTGTTATTTTTCCTTACTAGTGTAGTGATATGGTGGATTACATTGACTGATGTTAAATGTTGGATGAGCCTTGCATACCTAGAATAAATCCCACTTGGTCCAGGTGTAAAATTCTCTGTCTACATTGCTGGATTTGGTTTGGTAAGACTTTGTTGAGGATTTTTGCATTTATGTTCTTGATAAATATTGGTCTGTAGTTTCCTTAATTGTAATGTACTTATCTGATGATAGTATGAGGGTATTTTTTATACTTTAGCTTATTTTTTGTCATTTGCTAATGAAAGAAACTATTATAAATTTGTATTTAAATATAGTGGAATTAGGGAACCTGTGAATTGATTCAAATATACTCTTCTTTCATGACTGTTATTTTTATTTTCTTTCCCAGTCAACTGAGTTGGAATTCTTCTGCTAGAACAAAATTGATACAACACCATGGTTAGTGAGTAAGCAAGCCAAGAGAACATGAGTAAGGAGAGACCAAAAAGCATGTCTGGTTTCCCCATATTTAAGATATAAAATCTATGGTACAAGATTCTTGATGTTTAGCATGTCGTGTCAAGGAGTCTATTCATGGTCCATTTGGGAGGTAAAGAATGAGAAAAGACAACTCAGGACATACAGCACAAGAGGTGGTGGCAATTTACTTTTCCTGATAAGGTTCCCTCCACTGTCACTATCCTTTCATATCACATAGATGCGGGTGGTATGTAGGGGAGAGAGATGATTTTGGATGTACACAATGCAAATCAGCTCTGCCTAACTTAAGCAGAAAAGGAATTTACCAGAAGAAAACTGGTCTGCTCACAGAACCAAGGTGAATGTTGGATAATCAGGCTAAGAAAATCAATGTTAAACAAAGAGAGCCAGAAAGCAGGAACTGAAGGCAAGGTAAATCCCTGGACCAGTTTTGTTCAGACAATTCCTCTGGCCCATCCACCACTTCTGCCCTTAGACACTACTGGCTTTGGCCATGATTATCACAACAATAGGATACTTGCTAATGTCACATGCCAAAACACTCACTATAAATAAATTCTGACTATCCTATCTTCTGTACATTGTTCATTGCATTCCTTTGATTGAGATAAGTTTTTTTGCTGTTGGCTGAGCTGTAAGCATGGTAAGGGTAATAACAACAATATCAGTTCTCATTTATATAGCTTCTTAGTACATTGACACTATTATTAGTGCCTTACATGTCTTAACTCCTTTAATCCTCAAAACAACTCCATGAATATGTACTATTATTATTCTCATTTTACTTATGAGGAAACTGAGGCTTAGAGACATTAAATAACTTGTTCAAGTATCAGGAAAGTTTGGACAGAACCAGAATTTGCACTCATGCCATTCTCTTTCTCTAGATGGCCCCTTGAACTGCACATCTTTCCACCAAGTTTCACTTAGTTGGGAATTGTCAAAAAAAGGAAGACTTTGGGTAAAACACATCCAGAAAAATGTCATAGTCAGCTCCTGGTGACCATGTTATAGTTTCCACATAATAATACATATAAAAAAATTTTTGGTGAATCCCAGGGTTATTTAGCTTTGTCTATAACTCAGTGGGCAAACCAAATATGCTACAGATGAATCCTTGTTTCCCAATTTGCTTTGTCAGCTTAAGCAGCTCACATTTTGATTCCCCTCTGTCTTACTTCTCAGTTTGTAATCTCTTAACACATGCCCCAACCCCACAACCACATGGTAGGCTTTTTGGAATTAACTCACCGTAACTTCTAAGGTCCTTATGGGATAAATGATTTCTTTTAGAAACAACGAACACTTTCAGAAATGAATGGAGACTCTTTCACAAAAATTAAGATTTTGTGATTGTTTTTTATAGTGTTTCATGAGAATTTACTATGTACTAAGATCTGCTTTAAGAACTTTATAAATATTAACTTACATGCTTCTCACAACAACCAGAGGAAGTAGGCATTATCATCATCTCCATTTTATAAAGGAGGGAACTGACGTTCAGAGGGGTTACATAACCTGTAACTCTCTAGATATGAATTTTAGGAAGTCATGTTCCCATGGGCCAGTGCAACTTGAAACGTCCCAGACTAGTTTCATTGCCCCCCTCATGATTCTTTGTGATTGCTCTGTGGAAAGTTAACACCAAATCTCTTCTGAAGATGTCTGTAGTATCAAGAAGAAATAACACCAAGTAATATAAATACATCAGTGTTTTGCCTTAAGAAACTAAGCTGGGTCTCTATAAACAGTTTAATTTCTTTTTCTCTGGGTGAATGGAGTGAGAGACTGTGGTTGCTCTCTTGGGTACTTAGTCCCCTAACAACTTCGTTCATGTATAAATCTCTCTGGTCCCCAGTCATTGACCTCTAACATTGCAACATGAATCTATTTGACATCATTTTAGAGAGACCAATCTGTATGCCAAAGGCCCTTTGGTGTTTTTTATTGTTCGTATTGTGAAATTTTGTCCATTTTACTAAGTGGCCTTATTTTCTGGCCTATTACTCTCAGCTTGCAACCTTGATAAAACTTCAAGCTAAAAGTGATGTCCATAGTGAGTGTGATAATCCTTTCTTAGAGTTAGTCAGCACTGTACAGAATGCATTCGGAGACATTCTCCTGTTTGTCTTCAGAGCAGCATCCCCTGTGTGACAGGTTGCAGAATATTTTATAATCCTCACCTAATAATTACCTTTTCTTTCTATCTCCCTACCTCTAAAGAACTTCAAGCTTTGTGACAAGACATTAAGAAAGAACTTCAACAGGATCTTTTTTTTTCTTTTTGAGTGGAACTAGCAATTTGAAGATCAAGAGTGAAGTTGCATCACCTTCTTTGAAGAGCAAGGTAAATTTCTATCTCAGTTTTAAGATCTATTTAGATTGCAGAATTAGAAGATGTGCTATGAAAAGTTACAAAGGTAGTATCTTCCATTGATTTTCTGAGTTTAATAGCCAAAGTTTTAATACTCTCATGCTTTCATGCTGTTTAGTGAGAATCCAGATGTTACAACCACCTCCATTAACTAGGAAAATGGTGATTTTACTCAAATAATAGAAAATAGTATTTTTCTCATCATTTAAAATCCTTGTGCTTAGGAGAGCACCTAGAAAATGGTGGGCAGCCAGTAAATGTTTGTTGAGGCAATGAGTGAACAAGTAAATGAAATAATGAATGAATGAATGAGTGAAACAATAAATAAACTGTTAATTGAGCCTGTTTGTTGACCACATTATGAAGTACATAGTCCTGTGTTACTAACGCATAGTCTCATGTGTGACTTTGCACAGGATTTTCAGAGACTCTTGATCAAAGCTTTTAGACTTTTTTAAACAAAGAATCCACAGCAAAATGTATGATTTATATTGTCACTCTGCACACTCATTCACCTACACACACGTGTACATACACACACAAATAGCAGAAACAAAATCTTCAGGCAACTCTACTTATTTTTTCATTTGTAATGCATCTTTGCATTCTATTCTTTTCTGTCTTAAAAGAGCTAATATATACAAAACACTTAGAAGAACACTTGCCCATAGTAACTGCTGCCTGTATTAAGAATTATTACTAATAAAATAGCAGTAGTGAAGTAGTTAATTTAATTTAACTTTTGGAAAAAAGTGCTAATCCTGACCCACTATTTGATTTCACCATCCATTAATGGATCATGACTTGCCATTTGTAAAATACTGTCCTAGGACAATTTGTGGTAAATTAATTGTCCAAGACTCGGTTCACCTAAAACAAATTCATCGAGTGTCTATTTGTTGGAGATTTGGTTAATGATAATACTTTGTTCATTCAACAAAAAGGTGTTTCATAGAATATTCTTTTTGATTATATTCCAATAAATATACATATTTTCCTGTTGTAATTTAAGGATATTGCACTGAGTATATTCTCAGGGAAATTTTAAGAAAGCTACTGACATTAACTGTATTGAATACAATGTAGAATATATTGGATAAGAATATATTGATGAAGAATCTATTCTTATGAAAATATCAGTGAAATGTATAAAAATTCTGTTCCCCTTAGATTCATCATCTAGAGTCTCAGAAAACTTATCATTGGAGAGGTTGCTCAATCTCTCATTAGGAATTACTTTTTACAGAGATACTTTTGTATAAAAATAGCAATCACCGTCCTCACTAGTTCATTCATCCAACAGAAATTCATTGACTGCGTGATGTGTGCCATACATTGTGCTAGGCACATGGATGCAAAAATAAACTAATTAAAGCTTTTCCAGGTTCCAATCTAGTCAGCAATGGATATGTAAACAGGTAAGTACAATAAAGTTTCCCCAATAACTGTAAAGTAGTTATTATCTCCATTTTGTAATTTTGAAAAATATGGACTTTAGAGTATTTTGTAATTATGTTCAAACTATTAAGTGAAAAAGCTAAAATTCAAATCCGACTTCTGGCCCTAAAATTAAAGCATTTTTTTTACTAACCCAGATTGAATTACAATTATGGAATTATTTAATCAGTCTTCTTAATTATTATCTACTACGTGCTGAGTTGTATGCTAGGTACATTGGGCCATGCAGGAAAAAAATTTAAGGCAGCATAATGTATTGTTTATATTATGCTTTGTTTACATTACCATTCAGGCTTGGATTCAGATTAAGGGTTTGAATCTATATGAACTAGAACAATAGTGCCAGGCATGATGGGTAATATGACTACCCATTAGGTTGTTGATATTATTGTGGTTAGTGTTATAACGACATGTCTACAGGACACATTTACTATCTAATTGAAAAGACAAAACTTTAACATCCTTCAATATCTACTCCTTAGTCCCCTCTATCTCTCAGTTCCCATATCTGCATCTCACCTCAGTTTCCTTTTCTTAACTTTCCCAGTGACCCATCTGGGCCTCAGTTCTTAACAGGTGTGGCCTAAATGATGGCTTGGCCTGGAGTGGTTACACTGGAAATGGTGACAAGTGAATGAATTTGAGATGTATTTTAAAGATAGAAATAACAGGAGGTACTCATGGACTACTTGTGAAGTGTGAGGGAAAGAGAGCTATGTCTCAATAATTCTGGTATTAAGGGATTGTTTGTTGAAGACTTTGTCAGCTTTGACCAGATATTTAATGTAGACTCTGAAAATTGAGAGAGCTATTTCATAACCAGATTATACAGTTGGGTGAAATAATCGGTACAACCTTCAATAGATTCCTCTTACATAAGTCATGACATGAAAGATGGCACATAAAAATCTGTATCTTTTATTACCCCTAAAGCTCAGCCCTTGATTTTTAGTCGTTAATATTTGTAAAAATAGTATGTTTGTTTAAGAAAATTTGAATTTAAGTTGTGAGGTCATTCACCCACATAAATTTCTTTAGTAATGTGGTTCCAATAATTTTGTTGGGCTTCTTTTATTTTTTTCAACAATCTTATATAATACTACTACTGTTAATAAAAATAATAATATTTATTTAATAATAGCAATACTTGTGATTTATTGCATGCTAACTATGTATTAGGCAGTATTCCAAGTAATTTAAATATATCAACTCATTAAATTCTCCCAACAGACTTGTGAGGTACATCCCTGTTTTAAACTGAGACACAGAGTTTACCCAGCTAGCAAGTAGGAATTCTGGGATTTGAATGTAGACAGGTCACCCTAGGGACCATGTGCTTTACTCCCCCAGTATGCCTCTTCTGTAAATAATCGTGTTGTTTTCAAAGCACTTTTAAAATTGATCTAAGAATCTTGTGACAGAGTAAAAGTAGGAAATATGATATCCACTTAATTTTGTCAGATGAAGAAATTAAAGCTCAGGAACATTTATGTTGCTTTTCCAATGGGATAAAATGAGAATGAGTTTCTTCCTCCACTCTGGCGCTTCCATCAAGGGGATAAAACAAGGCATAGATTGCACAGCACAGTGTTTGTTTGAATGGTCACAGTTTTGAGATTTTTACAATTTTGGGGGGCATCTCTTTCAAGGAGGGCAATTTTCTTTGAGGAATGAAAGGGAAATTATCCTTTCTTAGACCTCAGATGGACCACAATACCTTGGATGATCTCATACTCCACAGTATTTCCTACTTCACCATATTTCACATCCAGAAAGGCAGTTGCACATCATTTTTCTCAAGTAATTACCTGATAGGACAGTTGGGAAGATTAAATGAGATAATATTTACTCTTCTCAGACTACCTGGCACATGGTAAGTGCTCAGTTAATATGACTGTTACCTGGCTCAGGAATGACAGTGATAAAAGTAAGAGTAATTTACAGAGGAAGCACAAACTTTAACCCAAAGGAAAATAAACAACAATATTTTGAAGATAACCCAAGTGGTCATTTGGAATATCTGAGTTGGTCAGGAACTATCAAATATAGTGCACATCCTTACAAATTGCAAGATGGAGTTCAGAATGTGCCAGTCTCGGGGTTATTGGGAACCGTGTGTTGGTAAAGGGATCATGGTGTGTTCATGTCATTTGGGTGACATGGATGTGCTGTGAGTCATTTCTTGTGCATGAGTAATTTATCCATTTTTCTTAACTTGTTTTAACAGGTGAAACACAATTCCAAATTGGCATCCATGGAGAACAACACTGAGGTGAATGAATTTAGACTCTTGGGACTGACTGACACCCCAGAGCTTCAAGTCCCTCTCTTCATAACATTCACTCTCATATATGTCATTACTCTCATTGGAAATCTTGGGATGATCACGTTGATTCTGTTGGACTCCCATCTCCACAATCCCATGTATTTTTTCCTCAGTAATCTCTCCCTGGTGGACTGTGTTTGCTCCTCGGCTGTTACTCCCAAGGTGATGGCTGGATTTCTCACAGGGGATAAAGTCATCTCCTATGGAGGATGTGCTGCTCAGATGTTCTTCTTTGTGGCTTTTGCCAGTGTAGACTGCTTCCTACTAGCTGTCATGGCTTATGATCGTCATGCAGCAGTGTGTAAGCCTTTACATTACACCACCACTATGACCACTAGTGTGTGCACTCGAATGGCAATAGGCTGCTATGTCTGGGGCTTTGTTGAATCTTCCCTTCACACTGGATTTACCTTCTGCCTTTCCTTCTGCCATTCCAGTGTGGTCCATCACTTTTTCTGTGATATCCCCCCTATCCTGGCTCTTTCCTGCTCTGATATTTACATAAATGAGATTGTGCTCTTTACCTTAGCAGCTTTCAATGTCTTTTTTGCCCTTTTAGTTATCTTGACCTCCTATCTGTTCATATTCATTGCCATCCTGAGGATGTGCTCAGCAGAGGGACGGAAAAAAGCCTTCTCCACCTGTGCTTCCCACCTCACTGCTGTAACCATATTCTATGGAACTGTAATCTTCATGTATTTACAGCCCAGTTCTAGTCATTCTATGGACAATGACCAAATGGCATCTGTGTTCTACACAATAATAGTCCCCATGTTGAACCCTATTGTCTACAGTCTAAGGAATAAAGAGGTTAATAATGCTTTCAGAAAAGCAGTTGAGAAGATAAAGATTCTGTTCAGCACATAGTCTTAATTAAAGAGATTATACAATCTGTATAATCAGTTATCTATTTCTGTGTAACTACCTACCACAAAACTTGGTGGCTTAAAGCAACAGCTTATTATTTCTCATAGTTCTAGGATTCACAGGGTCATTACATTGCTGCTTTCACATAAGCTCATTCATGAGGTTGCATATCTTCTACATCATCAACTGGGCTGAAAAATTCAAGACGGCCTTACATTTCTGGATGTTTATTCTGGCTATCCTCTGCTTCTTCTCCACATGGTCTTTCATCCTCTAGAAACTGTACCAGCTTCCTTACATAATAATTTCAGACCAGAATTCTCACAGTATGAAAGTAAAACTAAAAGGCTTCTTGAAAGTCTAGACTCCCAACTCACACATTTTTTTTTCTACCACATCACACTAAACAACACATGCCAAAAGGCTGGCTCAGATTCAAGTATGAAGAAAAAGACTCTACTTATTGAGGAAAAGCACTGCAAAGAATTTGTGCCCATACTTAATCTACCATAAATAGGAATTAGGTTAAACTGCTGTGAAAAAGAAAAGCCAAAATATAGTGGCTTAAATAAGATAGCAAATTATTTCTCAAGTAATGTAGTTAATTTAGCAGGGTGGAAGTGAACTATCTAGACTGCTGGTGCGTCTTGATCATTCTGCACCAAGTTCATTCCATGTTGTCTCTTTATACTATCTCCTAAAGTGTTGAAATTCTGCCCTCATCATCCCTATTCTATCTAGAGGAAAGCAGAGAGATGAAATGGAGAAGAAATAATTTCTTTTCAAGAAAGTGATGTAATAGCTGTATCTATTACTTCTGAGTACATTCCTTGGGAAGAATTCAGCCACATTGCCATGAAAACTAGCCGCAAAGCTGACTCAAAATTTAATCTCTAGCTGAGTGCAATGTGCTTATCTGAAATCACAATACTCTGGAAGGAAAAAGAAAATGGATTTTTGAGGAGAATCAGTAGTCTGCCACACAGTTTGTAACTGAATCTGAACTGCTAATCTTGTCTCCAAAACTGAGTCTCTAGCTTTTGTTTTTCCCTCCTGGAAGCTTGTTTCCTAGATCTTGCATTGCTTCTTTAAAAACCCCTTTCTTGACCACTTCATCTAAAATAGGTTTCTAAGTAATCTCTTACTAAGTCTTATCTTTATTGAATTAAATAAATATCTTAAATTATGTTTGTTTAGTTGCTTGTTTTGTGTTTCTTCCAAATCATATGTATTGTTATATTCCTCCAAATTTGCCGGATTTTTTTTTTATTTTTAAACTATTTTATTAAGGTCATATTGGTTTATAATATTGTGTAAATTGCAGGAGTACACTATTATATATGGTTTCTGTGTAGACTACATTGTGTTCACTACCAATAGTCTAGTTTTTATCCATCACCATATATACATAACCCCTTTACCCTCTTTGCCTTCCTGCCACCTCTTTCTCCTCTGGTAACTGCTAATATTTTCTCCTTATCCATGTGTTTGTTTTTCTTCCACATATGAGTGAAATCATGATGTTTGTCGTTCTACGTGTGGCTTATTTCACTTAGCATAGTACCCACAAGGTCCATCCATGTTGTCACAAATGACACAATTTTTTGGGGTTTTTTTATGACAGAGTAGTATCCCATTGTATATATATGTATTCCACATCTTTATCCACTCATTTGTTGATGGGCACTTGGGTTGCTTCCACATCTTGGCTATTGTGAATAATGCTGTGATGAATATAAGGTTGCATAAATCTCTTGGAATTGTTGATTTCATATTCTTTGGATAAATACCCAGTAGTAAGATAGCTGGATCATATGGTATATCTTTTTAAAAATTTTTTGAGAAATCTCCATACTATTTTCCCTAGTGACTGCACCAATTTTCCTTCCCACCACCAGTGTATGAGGATTCCACTTTCTCTACGTCCTCTCCAACACTTATTTTTTGTGTTGTTAATTATAGCCATTCTGACAGGTCTAAGTTGATATCTCATAGTAGATTTGATTTGCATTTCCCTAATAATTAATGATGTTGAACATCTTTTCATGTGCCGGTTGGCCATCTGTACATCTTCTTTGGAAAAATGTCTGTTCATATCCTGTGTCCATTTTTCAATTGGGTTGTTCATTTTTTTGTTGCTGAGTTGTATGAGTTATTTATATATTTTAGAAATTAATCCATTGTCAGGTATATGATTTGCAAATATTTTCTCCCAGTTGGTTAGTTGTCTTTTCATTTTGTTCATGGTTTCCTTTGCTGTGCAGAAACTTTTTAGTATAATGTAGTCCCATTTGTTTATTTCGTGTATCTCTTTGCTTGAGTAGACATGATATTTGAAAAGATACTACTAAGACCAATGTCAAAGAGTGTACTGCCTATATTTTCTTCTAATAGTTTTATGGTTTTAGGACTTACATTCAAATCTTTAATCCATTCTGAGTTAATTTTTGTGTATGATGCAAGATAATGGTCTCCTTTTGCATGTCGCTGTCCAATTTTCCCAACTCCATTTACTGAATAGACCCCTTTCTCCACTGTATGGTCTTGGTCCTTCATCAAAGTTTAGCTGTCCATACATTTGTATTTATGTTTCTGGGCTCTTGGTTCTGTTCCATTGATCTGTGTGTCTGCTTTTGTACCAGTATCATGCTATTTTGATTACTATCTCTTCGTAGTACATTTTGCAGTCACGGATTGTGATACCTCTAGCTTTGTTCATTTTTCTCAGAATTTACATAAATTTCCCACATAGTACTGCTTTTCCCACATCCCATAAGAGTTGGTATGTTCTGTTTTCATTTTCATTTATCTCCAGATATTTTTTTTATTTCTCCTTTGATTTCTTCATTGATCCAATAGCTGTTCAATAGCATGTTGTTTAGTGTCCACATATTTGTGACTTTCCCAGCTTTATTCTTATAGTTGATTTCTAGTTTCATAGCATTGTGGTCAGAAAAGATTCTTGATATAATTTCAATCTTCTCAAATTTATTGAGGCTTGCCTTGTTTCCCCACATGTCGCCTATCTGAGAATGTTCCATGTGTGATTGAGTGGAATGTTTTCTATATATCTTTTAAGTCCATCTGGCCCACTGTTTCATTTAAGGCCTCTGTTTCCTTGTTCATTTTCTGTCTGAATGATTTACCTATTGATGCAAGTGGGGTGTTGAAGTCCTTTATTATGATTGTGTTGCTGTCAATTTCTCCCTTTAGGTCAGTTGATAGTTGCTTTATATACTTTGGTGCTCCTGTGTTAGGTGCATGTATATTAATAAGTGTTATATCTTCTTGGTGAAATGTCCCTTTTATTGTTATATAATGCTAATCTTTGTCTCTTACTATCTTTTTATCTTGAAGTCCTCTTTGTCTGATATAAATATGGCTACCTTCACTTTCTTTTGCTTGTGATTTTTATCATCTTCCATCCCTTCACTCTGAGCCTATGTTTGTCTTTAGAGCTGAGATATATTTCCTGGAAGCACCATATTGTTAGGTCTTATTTTTTAATCCATCTAGCCACTCTTTGTCTTTTGATTGGTGAAGTCAACCCTTTTACATTTAGGGTGATTATTGATATATGAGGGCTTAATACTGTCATTTTATCTTTTATTTTCTGGTTGTTCTTTATTTCCATTGTTTCTTTTTTCTTGTATTTCTGACTGTCATTTCAGTTTGGTGGTTTTCTGTAATGGCTGAGCTGCTACACTTGGTGGGCAGGTTACACTTGTGCAAGCAGTGCTGCCACTTGGGCAGAACCCCTTCACACTAGCTGAGGAACTGAGCCACCAACACTTGGAGGGGGACGTTCACACAAGTGGAGCTGCCACAGAATGGCAGGTGCTCTCTTGGGCCAAACTACTGCTGCTCCACAAGTGTCCTGATGTGGGCCGGACTGCCTCTGCCTACATCACGGTCATGCTGGCTACTATGTGAGGATCTGTGACCTGGATTGCTGACTGGGGAGGAGGAGGGGGCTGCTCCCCTAGTTCCACTACTTCCTGAAAGTCCAGTCCATCCACCTTCAGATATAGACCTGCATGGGGTCTCTCAGGCATCCTGTTGTGCTATGTAGGGAATCCTCTGTGGGTAAATAGATACCCATTTAGCTGTAACTTATAGGGGAGAAATAAAGGGAACAACTCTCTCCACCATGATGCTAACCTCCCAGATTATTTTTAATGTATTTGAAACATTGAGGTGGTATAATTTGCTGATGTATTGGATGTAGGATGTGAGAAAAATAGTAGCTTAATTGCCTAAGGAACTAGAAGAATGAAATGACTACTATGTGAGATGTGGAAGACTATGAAAATAAGAAGTTTGGAGTGAGGGAAGGCCATGAATTTAATTTTGAGCATACGAAGCTTGAGATGTTTCTTGGATACTGTCATCTTAAAAAGCAAATTTTCCTGTTATTTTATTTGAAGATGAATTTATTCAGGAATAGACAAAAGAATTGGAATTTGGGATGTACACACTATGGCCAACCATAGGCAAATCCAGCAAACAAAGAAGGAAAGCTGCTTTTATATAGAAAAAAGGGGAGTAGGGAGAGGCTGTTCTGAAGGAAAATCCCCTAGGGGAAGTAACAGTTCAGTGTTTCAGTGGCTTCTCATTGGTTGGGCTGTTGCTGGATGGGGAGAGAAATCGTCCTTCAGTAGTAAAGTAGTTTTACTTCCCATCTAAGATGGATGCTTACCTCTCTTCCTGTTTGGTGTGTAATTAAAGATGTATGCTAGGGTGTGAGAGCTCCCCCATAGGCCTTCCTGACTCCAATTTATTTAAGGTTTCTTTTATTAATTTCCACAATACTGTCAGTAAAGTTTAGCATGGAAATGGAGTTACAAATTTAAGAGTTATCAACATATAGATAGTATTTAAGCCATGAGAATGAATGAGATCTGTAAAAGAACATAGGTAGAGAGAAGAAAAGTGGTTCAATGACTGAGACCTGGGTAACTTCTTCCAATAGTGGCAAGAGAGATGAGTTACTGGAAGCCAAGTGACGAGAAATGTTTCAACAGGGAATATATGTGTCAAACTTAATATCAAGACCAAGAATTTGCCATAAGCTACAGCAATATGAAGTTGATGGATGAATTTGAGTAGTTTTTGTTCTGTGATGGGGATAAAAATCTCATTAAATGTACACTCAACGTTCTAGTCCATGATCATTCATTGCTTTGCACAGTTATTAAATATTTTGCCAACCAGTATAATAGAGTAAATGCATGTTGTACTTCTCCCAAAGCAGTTAGAGAGATAGGGCTTTGAGACTCTTAATTTGGGGAGGAGAGAAGATGGACAGATCCTAAAAACGTGATTGGCAGCCAAAGTTTTAGCAGAGAGATGGCTGGCAAGAGATGCTTTGGCAGTAGATGATCCTTCATGAAGCTGAGGATTAGTTATATCAAATACTCACTTTGCAACAATTCATAGCTCTGGGCTTTACTTCCCTCCCATTGTTTCTGAACACAAGATTATTGTATAAATTTTTCTTTGGAAAATTGAAGAAGTATGAGTGATTTATGTCACTTTTGGAGAAAAGCAGCCTAGAGATTGAAACAGAATATGTGCAGGAAGTGCTGTGATACTGGAATGATGAAGAAGTGAGATAAAGGCAGAGATTTGGAATATGCATTGAGAGACAAGTAAAAAAAATACACACAATCCTTACTCAAAGACACCTCAGAAATATTTGGGAAGGTACCAAGCTTTCTGTAGTTAGTTGCTATTTAATTTAACACGTAAAGGAAAGAAGACTGGAGGATTTGGGTTCATCTGAGTTATAATTGAGAGTGAGACAGACATAGTCTAGCCTAAATCAAGTTGAATAAAAATTGCACATTGGTAAAGAAATATTTTCATCTCATTCTCTCGGTGTGACTATTTCACTCCTAGAACTTGTAATGAGGAAAGAAATGATAAGTTGAGATGATATTATAGTACTATTAAAGAGGAGATAACTCAAATATCACTGCTTTAGTAGAGTCAAACTGCACAAGAATTAGAAGAATTTAAAGTCAGCATTTTGCTTGTTTTTAGGCAGGCAGTCATCACTGACTAAATTCAGAATTATGGAAAGAACTGCACTATGATCCAAGAAAGAATAGCACATTATTGACAAAAAAGTTGGTCCAATCAGCTTCAGATCTGGAAGGAATATTAAAGATTATCAAACACCTTTGTACTATGAGAGAGGAAAATGCATGCTCAGCTGACAATTGGCTGCTATACTTGAGACTTTGTGAGTTCTGCTATCCATATTGAGTGCATCTTCCAACTTTCCATGAGTGTCCATTGGTGATTTTTTCTCTAAAAATACCCACTTCAGGCTCTCCTGTGTTCTAATATCCATTCCAATAGTACTAGATTCAGATATCCAGTAACTTTGAGAGACTTGCTCAAGTTGTACAAGTCTCAAGTGGAAATTTATGAGTAGAACTCAGGTACCCTGACTCCCATAATATAATTCCACCTTTGTTCATATATTATTAAATCAAATTGAGAGGACAAAGTGATTTATTCACCATTAATTATCATAGTAGCCCCTGAAATGTATTCAACTACTTTCCTTTTAGAGTCTTCTAAAATATAATATTAATTTTTTCTTCTTTACATTTACTACCATCTGATTTAGTGTATATATTTAGTTGTTTATTCCATTGTCAATCTCCTCCCTCAGTAATATAACCTCAGGAAAATAAGAATTTTAAACTATTTCTAGCCACAAATCCTAGAACAGACCCTGACCCATAATAGATACTCAGTAAACATTTGTTTAATGAACTAAATACATGGAATACAGATTTATCTGCTGAGGAAAAGATACCTAATGATGTCTCCTTTGATAGCTCCACTTTGCTATTTCAGAAGCATCTCAAATACACCAAATCCAATGGAACTCTATTTTTTGCCTCTAAAACTGTTTCTCCTGTACTCATTTCTCTATCGGTAAATGGCAGCAACACTAACCCAGTGATGCTGTCATTCTTGAGCGCTTCCTTTTCCTTACTCATTGCGTCCTATTTACCAGCATGTCATTTAAATTTTACTTGCATGCAGATGTTTGTCATTAGAATATCCGTTTTCTTCATTTCCATTGCTATGTACTTTGTCCAAGCCACTGCCGTGCATAATCTTGTTCACCACCATAACCTTCAAACTGGTCTTTTCACCCTTCGTCTTTGTGCTCCAATCCCACTGAACTTCATCAGTTCTTAGAACACATGAATTTCTTTCTTTCACAAGATTTCTGCTCTTGCTGTTCTCACTGCCTGAAGTGCTCTACCTGCATCTCTCAATGTTAATAGCTCTGTCTCATTTTGGTTGAAATGAGGCTAAAAAATTGAAAAATTCAAATGTTCTTCCGGCAAAATGTGCACCTTAAATCCCATTCTATTGGATTTTCACTGTCGTCAACTTGGTTAATCTGGGAATTATGTTTCCCAGAATTCCTTTCCCTTAATGGTTCTGAGATTGAACTGACCAAAAGAGGGATACAGTGAAGATTTGGGAGGGGGAATAAAGCGACAGCCATTTTTATCTGCAGGTCTTGTGGTTAAATATGATAATGACAGATCCATAAGCACTTGAGAAGGTTTAGTTTGTCCTCCCTTCTCTTCTGCTCCAAGTCTAGGTCTTCCTGACTATCAGCTCTGATGAGCATCAGTGGCTCCAGGACCACCATTGGACACTTACGGGGAGCAGGAAACATAAACATGGAGCTACACAGAGGCATTCATTCCACAAAAGAAGAGCATTCCTTAGATCTCTTCACTAGTAAACCCTTAGCTGCCTCTCTTTGGTGGCTTAACTTAGCTTCCTTAGCTCTCTTCTTAGCTTCTTAACTTCTAAGCTTCCCTTGAAAACTCCGACTTGATCACCTTACCAGTCTTTCAGTGGGATTGGTGAATAAATTTTCTGTAAGGACTGAACTCTCCCTTTCAGACTTTCACGTCCCCAGTTCTTCCCAGAATTTTTAAAAGTCTACTTCCTCCAAATAATCTCATATCCCCTAACAGTGATTTTGCTTTTCTAGAGAAATCTGACTCATTCAGCCTTTCAAATATTCGTACTGAAAACATTCTCTTTTGTTAGCATCTATCACAAATCCCTGAACATTTTATAGCAGTAATAAAATTTTTAAATTATTTCCATATTTAGTTGTCTCCTTGTCTCTCTCTCCTATAAAGCTGCAAACTCTGTGAGGGCAAGATCTTGTCAGTATTGTTTCTCCCTTGCATTTCCAGGGCTTGATGTGTAATAATGACTCAATAAATGTATAAATTGATTGAATGCATCATTTGAAAATGAGACATAAATAAATTAAGGTATGAAAGCAGACTATTCATTCCTTATTATGTTCATTGAGAGTTGATTTCATGTATTTCCTACTTAATGATCAATTCTTAATAAAAAAAATTGTAAAGGTTTGATATAATCTACTTGACAGTGTGATTTCCACAAACTTAATTTGTCCAAAATGAGGAAATACGAATAGTGAGTGAGAATATAGAAAAAACCCAGCCACATCTCATAAAAAGCTTGAAAATTCTTTTCTAAGGAATTGTATCTTGGGTAATGAACTATAATTATCAGTGGTTGAAATAATGACTCAAAGCTTAATTAATTAGATGTTTATTGAGAAATTAGTATGAGCCAGGCCATAATCTATGGATTGAGGATGATGTTTTTAGCAAAGAAGACAAAGTCACTCCTCTTGTGTAGAGTATGTTCTTGGTGGGGAAATAGATGAAAAGGTTAACCAATTAATTAATTAATAATAGTTGAATAGTGACCAGGACTATGAAAAATAAAGCACGGAGAACAAGAAGGAAACACTGTCAATCAGCAGGTAGGGTGACTATGACGTGGTAATATTTAAGCAAAGACCTGAAGGAAGTGAGGGAGCTTTCTGAGCATTGGCAACAGCAAGTGCAAAGACTCTGAGACAGAAGCATGCCTGGAGTTGTCCAGGAATAGCAAGGAACTGTGTGATTGAAGTGGAGTGAATGAATAGGAGAGTGGTAAGACATGATGTACTCATCTAAAGCTAAAGTATCCATAGATGACTGACATTAGCCATTTCACAGTATTTACAGAGAGAAAAAGAGATAGCACTATCACTACTCAGTGTGGGGTTTTTTTTAATAAAATGTAAGAGAAGGTATTCATATTCAGAAAAATTTTAAAATTCCTTTGTCATCTGATCACCTTTTTTGTCCTCTAGCCTTCTTGCTTTTGAAAATTATGATATTATCATACTGTTTTTACCAAATGACTTAATGAAGACAGAAATATTAATTTCTTTAAAATGCTGTATGTATGTAGCTCTAAATAAAATGTGCTAACGAAAAGCACATATTTTTATTTGAAAATCCATGTCACATTCTTCTTCTTTTTGGACTCTTAGGGTAGTTTTTCAACTAGAGAAATAAATGATGTCAGAAATAAATTTATATTATGATACATAAATTAATTATTTTAACTTTTTCATTTAAAACTAGCAACACTTCATCCAAAACTATTAACAAATTTCCCACTCCAATGTGTATGTGCATACGTGGGATTCTTATATACACATCTATTCATGGGTTTTTGTATGCCATGTCTTACATATATGCTTGAATTGCCACATGATAGAAAAAATATCAACATATGAGTAAATGAGATATAATTAATAAAGTTTATTACAAGAAAAGCCTCAAAATTCTTAAGGTCATCCACACTCAGGACATCCTCATTCAGATATCAAGTATCTGGACATAGTATTTTCTTTTTTCTAGATGATAGGCTTTTGAAGAAGAAATGGTATTACCTCAGTAATTTAAGTGTAGAGTAGACCTTAAATGTGAGTCATTGCATGTTGAAGATCTGAGAGGAATGAAACTAGGTCATTGTGGATCTCACAACTTTAAAAGGCAAAGCCTAGAGAAAAATTTACCTTCTCAACCAACTTCTTGAATGCATTTTTAACCTCTTTGTTCCTCAAGCTATAGACAAGGGGGTTTAGCATTGGGATGACCATTGTATAGAACACAGATGCAATTTTGTCTGTGTCCATGGAATGACTGGAGCTGGGCTGGGAGTACATAAAAATGACTGTCCCATAGAAGATGGCAACTGTAGTGAGGTGAGAAGCACAAGTATATAAAGCCTTGTGATATCCCTCAGCTGAGTGCATCTTCAGGATGGTGATAAATATGAACATGTAGGAACTCAAGATAACCAGGAGAGCAAAAAAGATGTTGAAGCTTGCCACAACAACAAGGATCAGCTCACTAATATGTCTATCAGAGCAAGAGAGGGACATGACTGCCGGTATATCACAGAAAAAATGATGGACCATATTGGACATACAGAAAGAGAGACTAAATGTGTCCCTTATGTGAACAGAGGCATTCATGAAACCATAGATGTAGGAGCCAATGGCTAGACAAGCACATACACTTGTTGTCATGGTGGTGGTGTAATGTAGGGGTTTGCATACTGCTGCAAAGCGATCATAAGCCATTGATGCCAAGAGGAAATTTTCAACAGTGGCCAAGGCTACAAAAAAGAACATCTGAGCAGCACAAGCATTGTAGGAGATGATCTTGTCTCCTATAAGGAGCCCAGCCATGACTTTGGGAGTGACAGCTGTAGAGTAACAAAAGTACACCAGAGACAGGTTACTAAGGAAAAAGTACATGGGAGTGTGTAGATGAAAGTCCATGACAATCAAAAGAATCATCCCCAGGTTTCCAACTACACTGACGAGATAAATGAGAGTGAAAATTATAAAGAGGGGTATCTGAAGTTCTGGGGTATTGGTTAGTCCTAGAAGGACGAATTCAGTCACTTCTGTGTTGTTTTTCATGGGTGTTGTTTGGGAATTACAATATGCCCTGTAGCAATGAGAAGTAAAGAACAGAGTAATAAAAAACAAGGTTATTGAAGTAAGTTGAAATAGGTAGACAGATGATAGATAAGTGATAGATGTGCAATATTTTATTACAGCAATAATTCTTACTTCAATATTATTCAGATCTAAAGTATATGCTTGACAACAAAATTTAATACATAAATTATCTATAAAGTTACACATTGCTGAAACTGAAAGATCTTCACGGATCATCTCCAACCTTCTAAATTTTGTAAATTTGTAAACTGAGATGTGGAAAAACTGACGTTTTGATCAAGATGACATGTCTGGAATGAATATATCTGTCATTTCAGTTTCCTGAGCCTGGTAAATCTTTATACTTCTATGTTGCTTGTGTGCCATAGACTGCTCTAGACAATATATGTATATTCTCTTGTTTTTCTCAACAACTCTATAAGATTTACTAGTTATTACCCCTATTTAACTTATGAAGCACAGAATTTGAGTAATGTATTTAAGTTTATAAAATTATTACTACCAAAGCCAATTTTTGAACCCAGGGAAGTTGTTCTTCAGTCCTTTGGTTTTAATTTAAATAAAATTGAATTTAACTCAACTTACAATTACTCATTATCTTCATGGATCTAAACCCAGTGTTTGGGGTCTCATAGTGAAGTAACTGAGACATATATACATAGTAGGTGTAGTGGGATAACTGGAGCCATAGAGGCCTGCACAACAAACAGAGAAAATTCTGAGGGGAAGACATAGCATCGAGTATAGAGCTTGGGCTCTGGGAATAAGTGCATATTAACCCTACCATTTACCACCTAAGGGTCATTGGTTCCAAACCAAGTACGTGAACTTGATCTTCTCCATCCACAAAATGAAGATTGTAATGAGGTCTACCTCAAGATATTGTGAGAATAAAATAGGATAATGTATTAAAAACAATAAGTAAAATGCTGGATGTTCAGCATAGCCTAATAATTGTTAGCTATAATATTATTATTAGCATGGAATGGTAGTTTCCATGTTTGTTTGAGAAAGGTGGCTGGTGAAATTCAAAGATTTAGGTGTGGATGAGTTTTGAAATCTTGTAGCCTCTCTCTTAGGTTTCCTTTTTCTCACACACTTGGTCCACTGAGATTTTCTGTGCCTTCCGGTGTTTCTCAGTCTGTCTTCCGCCAGCATGAGTGGCTGTTCTATCCATTCCATATGAGGCATTGTTTCGCTTAATTTCTTCTTAAAATCCATATTTTAGCATGAGTTGAAAGAGTTTCCTTTCTTAAACTCATTCTTTCTCTCATTACTATCATCTCACAGTTGAATCACAGAGATTGAAGGTTAAAAGTTCATAGTTTGTTGGCTGAGTTTAGCCTGCATGTTTAAAACCTTCTACATGAATACCATCTTCTGTATGAAGAGCTTTTTAAATCTCTTCTATTTGAATTTGTGGTCATGAAGGATATCTATCATCCATTAATCATTATTCTCTACCATCACCCTACTTCTTTCTTGTCTTCACTTCACCAGCCTCTAAAGTCATTAGGTTTGCCAACTTTTGACAATCATAACAACTTGTATAATGTAGTATGTTCTACAAACAATAAGAAGAGCTAAATGCATGTATAATTATATTTATGCATTTCTGTGATATATATTTATACATATATTTACCTCTACTTATATATGTGCATAAATACACATATCTTGTCATATGATCCTCACAGTAAAGTTGTAAGGCAGATAGTATTATTATTTCCATTTTACTACTGAGAGGACTGAGAATTTGAGAAGCCATGTAAAGCTCTACAATTACACAACTAGTACGAGGAAGATTCAAAATTCAAGACTCAAATACACCTATGACCAAATCAAAAGCCTATGCTTTTAGCCACCTTACCATCAGCATTTGTAGATGTGCTAGTAATAATAAGGATGAGATTATGGGGAAAAGGTTACAACGGAATATGGATATTGCTAATTCAATTATAATACTTCTGGAGTTTAAGGAAGGGTTACTTAACTCTCTTCTATTTTTTTAACCTCTAATGAGAAGACAACAGATAGTAAATAAGACGAAATTAAGACATACTCAATAAGAGCATCACTTATCCTTTTTTTTTTTTTTTGGCTAATCTTTTTTTAAAAAGCAGCATCATGATATTCCATACCACCAAACTCCCTAATGATGGAAGTTTTCACATTTGAACCTTAACTTCCACTCGCTGTTTCAGACAAAAATGTTCAAAACACCCATTTCTGTGCTCAAATAACTCATAGTAAGTATAGGTGTCCCACAGATTTTTCATGAATTATGCTTCTCACTAAAAATATGTATGGAATGTAGGAGCTTACCTTGCTGTGGAGAATAAGGGACAGTCAATCCTGAATAGTGAATCTGAAATCAGACATTTCGCCATGGAATAACGAATACATACTGTTAGCCACATTTTCTATAAGTTTCTAGCTAAAGATTCCAATATCTCTAAGACAAGTAAAGTTGGAGAAAAGAACCCAACTTGGAGTCAGAAACCTGGATACAAGCCCTGAATCCACCAGTAATTCTTACTATGTTCTTGGAGGAGTCATTTCTGTTCTTCTTATTCATAAAATAAAGAAGGAAATTACCTCTTCCATATAATTCAAAGAATTGTGTCTGGGAATAGCAAGTGAAGGAAGCTCTGTAAAATACCTTGCTGAGAGGTTATCATTTTAAAGTCAATCAATATAGTTTTCATCTTGAGATGTTTACCATGATTGTAGGCTGAGCTCATAGCAAATCCTGAGTTCAGGGGTCAGGGAGCGAGGCCTCTATGTACTAACAACTGTTAATACTAAAGTGATAGCCACTGGGGCTCAGCACAGTCTTGTCCCTCTAAAATTGTGTCACATTGAGTCATATTGGGATTTCAGAGGGTAGCATGGGAATGAGGACGGAGTTATATAGACACAGAGTTCTCAGGGGATGACCTCCACAAGGATATCTCTAGCCTTCATCGCATGTTCCTAAGGAAGAAGCAATTAAATTGCCTGCAGGGACCCAACTCGATACAATGTGGATGCACACATGTTATTTCTTTTTTCCATTTTCTACCTAAAGTACAATTTACAAATAACAATAATATTCATAGTTTTTAGTGTATAAACCTAAAAGCTTAGTCAAATTTATATGGTCACGTAACCACCACCAACATAATCACAGTATAGAAGAGTTTCCATCTTCTAAATAAAACCCATGAGCTTCTTTGTGGTCAATCCCTTTTCCCACCTCCTGCTGCTGACAACTACTAAACTGTTTTTGTTCATATGTTTGCCTTTGTAAGAATGTCCTATAAATATAATCCCAGTGTATGTAGACTTATGTCTAGCTTCTTTTACTTAGGATGGTGTATTTCAGATGCATTCATATTGTTACCTATATTAATTTCCTATAACTGTCATAAAAAAGTACCATAAACTGGGTGGCTTCAACAACAGAAAATTATTGTCTCATATTTCTGGAAGCTAGAAGTCTGAGATCAAAGTGTTGGCAGGGGTGGTTTTGTTGGTTCCTTGTGAATTCTTCAAGAAATAATTTGTGCCGTGTCTGTCTCTGAGCTTCTGAGTGGTTTGATGGCAAGCTTTTGTCTTCCTACACCACCTGGATCTCTATCTTCATCTTCACATAGTGTTCTCCCTTTGTGCCTGAATGTGTCCAAATTTTCCCTTTTTAAAAGGACATGAATCATACTGGATTTGAGCCTACCCTACTCAAGTATGACCTCATCCTAACTAATTAAATCTGCAACAATCCGTTTTTTAAATAAGATCACATTCTGAAGACTGTGGGCTAAGACTTTGAGAATTGAATTTTTGAGGGGATGCAATTCAACCCATAATATATCAATAGTGAACCCTTTTTTATTATTGCTGAATAGTATCTCATTATATATATATATATATATATATATATATATATATATACACACACATATATATATTAGTATATATATTCATTTCATATATATATATATTCTGGTAGCCTTGCCATTCCACATACATTTTAGATTCATCTTAACAATACTTACTAAAAAGAGCTTGCTTGAGTTTCAATTAGAATTCCAAGATGTTTGGAAACAGTCATCATAAAGTCTCCCAATCCATGAATATGGTACACCTTTAAACTCATTTAGATTTTTTAAATTTCTTTCATCAGTGTTCTATATTTTTCAGCATTCAGGTATAGCCTTATTTTATTATATTTATACCCAGGTGCTTTATTTTTGAGTGCTATAATAAATGGTATTAATTTTCATCTCAAATCCCCTTTGTTCATTCTTAGAATATAGGAAAGCAATTTATTCATGATAAACTTTGCTAAAGTCACATATTTGTTTCAGGAGGGGGGTTTTGAATATTTTTAAAATAACTTCATATTAAATGTCCTTTTATGGTTTTATAGATATAATTTATGTGACATGTTATTATGAATTAATTAGACACCATTCTTAATGAAAGCATGAGATATTTTGAGATTATCCAACTTATAATGTGTTTTCCAGAAAATCATTGTGTCAAAGGTGGAGACTGCAAAAACTAAGTAAAAATATAGAAAAAAAAATGTCAGCAATACAGAAAATCATCCATCACTCTTTAAATACTCTAACATTTAATCAAAAGGTTTATATTATAGCTAATTCATTATAATATCAGTGGTTCAAAATTCCACATATTGATATAGGTGGACTAAAATCTAGATTAATTTATTCCTTCATTAAACAAATATATGTTGAGAATCTCCTATGGACATGACACTATTTTAGGTATTAGGGATAGAGTTGTGAAAAGCAGATAAAGTCAGTGCTCTTACGAGGTTTACATTGCAATTGGGGGAGAAATGTATACAGTTGAACAAAAATATACAATAAATCAGTGTTAATCATCCAAACAGAAGATCAATAAGGAAGCACTGGCCTTAAATGACACCTTAGATCAGATGTACTTAGTAGATATATATAGAACACTTCATCCAAAAACCACAGAATACACATTCTTTTCAAATGCACATGGAACATTCTCCAGGATTGATCACATATTAGGCCACAAAACAAGACTCAATAAATTTAAGAAGATCGAAATAATACCAAGCATCTTTTCTGACCATCAAGGTATGAAACTAGAAATCAACTACAGCAATAAAACCAGAAAAAACACAAAAAAATGTTACTGAACAACGATTGGGTCAATGAAGAAAACAAAGGAGAAATCAAAAAATACCTAGAGACAAATGAAAATGCACCATGCCAAAATCTATGGGATACAGCCAAAATGGTTCTAAGAGGAAAGTTTGTAGCAATTCAGGCCTACCTCAACAAAGAAGAAAAATCCCAAATAAACAACCTAACCATGCACCTAAAGCAACTGGAAAAAGAAGAGCAAACAAAGCCCCAAATCATCAGAAGGAAGTAAATAATAAAGATTGGAGCAGAAATAAATGAAATAGAGACTAAAAAAAATAGAAAAAATTAATGAAACCAAGAACTGGTTCTTTGAAAAGATAAATAAAATTGACAAACTTTTACCTAGACTCACCAAAAAAGAGATGGCTCAAATAAATAAAATCAGAAATGAAAGAGGAAAAATTACAACAAGACACCTCAGAAATACAAAAGAGTATAAGAGAATACTATGAAAATCTAGACACCAACAAATTGGATAATCCAGAAGAAATGGATAAATTCTTAGAATCTGACAACCTTCCAAAACTGGATCAAGAATAAGTAGAGAATTTGAATAGACAAATCACCAGTAAGGAAATTGAAACAGTAATCAATAATCTCCCCCAAAAAATAAGAGCCCAGGACCAGATGGCTTCCCTGGTGAATTCTAGCCAACATTCAAAGAAGACTTAATACCTGTCCTTCTCAGACTCCTCCAAAAAATTGAAGAGGAAGAGCAGCTTCCTAACTTATTCTAAGAAGCCAACATTATTCTGACACCAAAACCAGACAAGGACAACATAAAAAAAGAAAATTACAGGCCAATATCACTGATGAACATTGATGCAAAAATCCTCAACAAAATACCAGCAAATTGATGACAACAGTACATTAAAAAGATCATACATCATGATCAAGTGAATTTTATTCCAGGGATGCAGGGATGGTTCAACATCTGCAAATCTAACAATGTGATACACCACATTAAGAAAATGAATAATAAAAATCACAAGATCATCTCAATAGATGCAGAGAAAGCATTTGACAAGATGCAGTATCCATTTATGATAAAAACTCTAAATAAAATGGGTATAGAAGGGAACTACCTTCAATGTAACAAAGGCTATATATGACAAACCCACAGCAAATGTCATTCTCAACAATGAAAAACAAAGCTATCCCTCTAAGAACAGGAACCAGACAAGGATGCCCACTTTCACCATTCTTATTTAACATAGTCTGGGAAGTGTGAGCCAGAAAGTCAGGCAAGAAAAAGAAATAAAAGGGATCTAAATTGGAAAAGAAGAGGTGAACCAGTCACTATTTGCAAATGACATAATTTTATATATAGAAAACCCTAAAGAATCCACTAAAAAACTTTTAGAAATAATAAATAAATACAGTCAAGTTGCAGGATACAAAATCAACATACAAGAATCAGTTGCATTTCTATACACTAACAATGAAATAGCAGAAATAAAAATAAAAAATGCAATCCCATTTACAATTGCAACAAAAAGAATAAGATACCTAGGAATAAGCTTAACTAAAGAGGTGAAAGCTATACACTGAAAACTATAAAACTTTGTTGAAACAAATTGAAGAAGACACAAAAAAATGCAAAGATATTCCATGCTCTTGGATTGGAAGAATTAACATAGCCAAAACGTCCATACTTCCTAAAACAATCTATAGATTCAGTGCAATCCCTATCAAAGTTCCAACAACATTTTTCACAGAAATAGAACAAAGAATCCTAAAATTTATATGGAGCAGCAAAAGACTCCGAACAGCCAAAGGAATCCTGAGGAAAAAGAATAAAGCTGGAGGTGTCACATTCCCTGATTTAAAAATATACTACAAAGCTATAGCCACAAAAACAGCATGTTACTGGCACAAAAATAGACACATAGATCAATGGAACAGAATTGAGAGCCCAGAAATAAACCCACACATATATGGACAGCTAATTTTGGAAAAGGGAGCCAAGAGCATACAATGGAGAAAGGAAGATCTTTTCAATAAATGGTTTTGGGAAAACGGGACAGCCAAATGCAAAAGAATGAAAGTAGACCATTATCTTACACCGTGCACAAAAATCAGCTCAAAGAGGATTAAAGACTTGAATGTAAGACCTGAAACCATGAAACTTCTAGAAGAAAACATAGGCAGCACACTTTTGACGTCAGTCTTAGCAGCATATTTTCAAGTACCATGTCTGACCAGGCAAGGGAAACAAAAGAAAAAACAAACAAATGGGACTGCATCAAACTAAAAAGCTTCTTCACAGCAATGGAAACCATCAACAAAACAAAAAGACAACCCAGCAATTGGGATTTTCAAACCATATATCGGATAGGGAGTTAATATCCAAAATATGCAAAGAACTCATATGTCTCAACAGTAAAAAAACCAACAACCCAATTAAAAAATGGGCAAAAGATCTGAACAGAGATTTCTCCAAAGAAGATATGTGGATGGCCAACAGGTACACAAAAACATGTTCAACATCATTAACCATCAGATAAATGCAAATCAAAACTGTGAGATATCACCTCACTCTGGTCAGAATGGCTATAATTAACAAGACAGGAAACAACAAGTGTTGGAGAGGATGTGGGGAGAAGGGAACCCTTGTACACTGCTTGTGAGAGCATAAACTGATGCATCCACTACAGAAAACCGTAAGAAGATTCCTCAGAAAATTAAGAACAGATCTACCATATGATCCAGCTATTCCACTGCTGGGTATTTATCCAAAGAACTTGAAAACACAAAGGCATATGTCAGTGTCGCAATCCAATGTACACATCAGGATAGATTCGGAGAGGGCTGATGGCCACTCTGAGTTTATTATAACCAGCATTTCAATATATACATAGCTTACATCTGTCAAACATACACAGGTGTTCTGGATGAAGTAATTAGCGAATGCCAAGAATTCTTAGTGATTTCTCAAGGAGCCCTCCCTCGGCCTCTGTTTTGATATTATCATGTTATTGCTGTGCTCGTATATTTTTATCTCGGAGCAGGCAAGGTCTCCTAGGCAACAATCCCTGCTGCTCCCAATATCAATATCGTGTCTCCATCTGTGCCCCCAGGCGACCGTGCCTGTCTTAGGTTGCCCCACCCTGGAGGTCTTACCCGTCATTGGCTGACCAGCCTTCTCACCTCTGGGTCACAGTTTGTTGGCAAGCTTTTTCCAGTGATTATTAACCCTTCCTGCGTCAGGGGAAGCTACAGCATAAAGAAACATGCACCCTTATGTTCATCACAGCATTATTCACAATAGCCAAGACTTGGAAACAACCTAGGTGCCCATCAAGGACAAATGGATAAGGAAGATGTGGTATATATGCACAATGAAATACTGCTCAGCCATAAGAAAGGATGAAATCCAGCCATTGTGACAACATGGATAGACCTTGAGGGAATTATGCTAAGTGAAATAAGTCGGAGGGAGAAAGTCAAATACCATATGATCTCACTTATAAGTAGAAGATAAAAACAAACATATAGCAACAGAGGTTGGATTGATAGTTACCAGAGGGGAAGGGGAGATGGAGAAGGGGGAAAGAGATGATTAGATACATGTGTGTGGTGATGGATCATAATTAGTCTTTGGGTGGTGAACGTGATGTAATCTACACAGAATTCAAATTATACTATGATGTACATCTGAAAGTTATATAATGTTATAATCCAATGTTACTGATATAAAAAGAAAAAATAAGTATTCACAAAAGAAAATTCAACATATTGATATAGTTGGACTAAAAGCTAATTAATTTATTCATTCATTAAACAAATATTTGTTGAGAATCTCCTATGAACTCAACACTATTTTTAGGTATTAGGGACAGAGTTGTGATCAAAGCAGATAAAGTCAGTGCTCTTATGAGGTTTACATTGCAATTGGGGGATAAATATATACAGGTGAACATATAAATATACAATAAATGAGTGGTAATAAGAGCTATGCGAGCAATAAATAAGGACCCATGTAAAGGAGAAAGCTTATGAAAGTGATTAAGGAAGGCCTCTGTGATATGGTATTATTTAATCAGGCAAATAATGAAATGAGGGTACATCTTAGGTACAGGGAACAAAGAGTAAAATGTCCTGCAGTGACAGTATGTTTGGAATTGTCATAGAGTAGAAAGAAAATCAGTGTTAATGCAGCTAGCTGAATGCCTGGTGGAATAACAGGAAATGATGTAACTCAACTAAAATATGAATGAATGAGTTGCATTCACCATTTCAAAGCATTTAGACACAACAATGCATCACGTTATTATAGTTCTCATTAAACTGGTTTAGCACAGTGCGAAGAGTTGGTAGTCATATGTGCATAAATTGAAAAAAGCCTTTATTTTATTTCCTTTTTTCTTAGACTCTGGCATCTTTTCCTTTTAAAAATTATCATTGGAACATGCTGTTTTGAACAAATGAATCAGTGCTAACATAGATGTTAATTCTTTTAAAATGTTATGTTTCTGTAGTGCTAGATAAAATGTGGCAACAAAAATTGTATACCTACATTTAATATATTACATTTTTTCTGCATTTTCACTCTTAGAAGTTCTTCAACTAAGTAAATAAGTATTTGACATAATTTTATATTCTGATGTTGCAATTGACCATTAAAATTATTTTATTAAAAAGAATAATAAATTCTATTCACACTACACTTACCCCCTTGGACGAGTTTCTCACTTCTGTGTGGATATGCACACATAGGGTTCATGTATATGCTGTTATTTATTGCCACAATTCTGAGTACTGGTCCCCCCCCCCCACCTCCAGGGTTTCCTGTTGAAACTTAATCATTTATTTGTTCAGTGACTTGCTGGAAAATTTTCTTGATATATATTCCCCCCCCATAGTATGAAGTCTTTGATATTGCTCCTTGGAGAATGTATCTTTTAGCACAAGCACAGTCACCTGGGGGGACAGTGGTTTTAGGCTCTTTGTGACTTTCTATTTCCCTAAACACACTGAGCTGCCAAGATCCACTTATTGCTGACACACTGCTCTATTTTTTCCAACAATGTTCTGCACAATAAATTGCTCAACAGACAGATGTGATTGAATTAAGGGTAATTTTAAGACCATTGTTTGAGGTTGTTCTGACCCCAAGAGGGTTCTTCGTGGGTCTCTCTTTCCCCTGTCTCTTCTGGTAAGTTAGCTGACCTAAGATTTAGTAAATTGACCAGTCTTCTCTTGATTGCTTTTTATCCAAATCTCCATTTTTTAAAAATATCCTTAGGCTTGAACTTCCTCACACTCTGCTATAAAGTTAGTTCCTTTGGGAAGAGCTTCGAATCTCTCCCCTGGGAAAAATCACTGATCCATTGCTCTCAAGCCGGAGGTGGGGAAAGTGGCATGTTTCATTATGAGTCACAGCCCTCATTTAGGAACTGGGCACTTGGGGAGAAGGGGACAATAGCCTTAGGTCTCCTGCCTTATGTCCTAGAATTCTTATTGCTTTGTTCATGGTAAATCCTCCATCTCAAAAATGGCACCTCAAAAATAGATGAAAGAAGGAAGCCATCAACTCTTGGTTGCACTCACCAAGAGTTGTAATGGGTAGCTGGAGGCAGAATGAAAAATGTTGGTCTTCTGGACCTTCTAGGAAGATACCATTGCTCTCCAATTTATCTCCCCTGTAATCTTTATTATATTCTTCCTTCTTCTGCTTTAGTTTTAGTGAGTACTTCCTTTTTTATTTCCTTAAGGTGTAACGTTAGGTTGTTGATTTGCGTTCTTTTTTCATTTTTAAAATAAACAGTTGTAAATTTGTCTATTATCACTATTTTTTTAACTCTTCAAATGTTGATATGTAGTGTTTCAGTTTCATTTGTTTTATTTTCTATTTCCTTTTTGATTTCTTGATTTCTTCTTTAACTCATTGGATGTATAAGAGTGTGTTCTTTAATTCCAACTTGTATGTGAATTTTCAAAATTCGACAAGTTTTTGGCCATATTTCTTAAAATAGTCTTCCCGTCCTTTTCTTTCTCTCTCCTCTCATTCTGGCATTCCCTTTATGCGTATTTTCATGTGCTTGATGGTGTCCAACTGGCGTCTTAGGCTTTTAAAGTTTCTATTTATTCTTTTATTAAAATGAGTGCTCCTCAGACTGGGTTACATTTATTGATTTATCTTCAAATTGACTCATTACTTCTTTTTCCTCAAATCATTCAAATCATTCAAATCACTATTTCCTCAAACTGCTCAATTGACTATTGAAACACTCTAGCAAATTTTTTACTTCACTTATTGTACTTTTCAGCTCCAATCTATCTGGTTCCATTTACAATTTCTATCTGCTTACTGATATTCTCCATTCGTTGAAAAATCATTTTCCAAGTTTCTTTATCAAAAATTTTCTTAGGTTCTTTGAACATATGTAAGACAGATGATTTAAAGCTTTTGACTAGTAAGTCCAATATCTGTGCTTCCTCAGGGACACTTTCTGTTAATTTCTATTTCTTTTCATGTGTGAACAAGACATGCTTTCATGTTTCTTTTCATGCCTCTTAGTTTTTGGTTGAAAATTGGACTTTTAAAATACATAGTGTGGTAATTCTAGACATCAGATTCTTCCCCATTCTGATAAAATTGATTCTGAAAGTTTCTGCTTGCTTTTTTGGTGTTTCTGTGGAATTCCCTAGTCTGCCATTTTTCCTGCCTCTCTCTTATAAGAACACTTCAGTTTAGGACCCACTGAAATCTCCCATATCAATACTGCTAACACTTAATCACAGCTGCAAAGTCTTTGCCACATAAGGTAACTGTATTAGTCAGCTTGTACTGCTGTAACACAATCTCATAGACTGGGTGACTTAGCAAAATAAATTTATTTTCTTACAGCTCTGGAGGTTGGAAATTCCAAGATCAAGGTGCTGGGCAATTCAGTTTCTGGTGAGGATTCTCTTCCTGCCTTTCAGATGCCCACGTTTTTACTGTGTCCTAACATGGTGGAGAGAAAGAGCTCTGATGTCTCATCTTCTTCCTATAAGGCACCAGCCCTGTTGGATCAGGGCCCCATCCTTATTACCTCATTTATCCTAATTACGTCCTTACAATGCCTATCTCTGAAACAGTCTCATTGGAGGATAGGGTTTTAATATATGAATTTTGGGGGGACACAATTCAGTCCATAGCAGTAATCATTTAAAGGTTCAAGATATTAAGAATCTTTTGGGCCATTATTCAGCCTCTCACAGATTTGTTTCTCACTATGCTCCCTCATGTCCATCACACATCTTGTCTTTGGAGGGAGAGGGCCATCTCAACATGATCACTGAAAGATGCCAGTTACTGAAATCTTCACCATCCATAGCCGCACCTGCTGGGATATTAAGCCTGCTTGAGCTCTGTGGCAGAAGAGACAACTGGGGTGTTATATATGTCCCTCAACCCACCCAGAAATTACACATATCAATTATTCCCATATCCCATTTTCTAGAACTAGTAAATGTCTCTGCTGAGCAGCAATGGGGCAGTCGCATGTGAGGAAAGCAGATGGAATGTTTGAGCACCAATATACTTGTGAAACATGCCATATCAATCTTTGATAAAAAATAAAATAGTAATATTTAACCTTATGAACACCTGATACATGGCAGAAATTGTGCTTCACTTTGTATATATGTCATCTGATAATCTTAACAATTCTGCGAGAATTACATGATACTATTGTCTTCATCCTTATAGATGAGAAGCTGCAATTTGGAGGCGTTAAATAACTTGCTTGAATTTGGAGCTAAGCCATCTGACAAATTTGTAACCACTAAACTTGCTGTTCTGAGCAAGGTGTGATATCTCTTGGGAAGTGTGGCTTAGAGACAAATGTACAGACAAAAGAATGGATCTATTTCTTTTGTTTGAAAAAATTCCTAGGCCAGGACTGTGATGGTAAGGCAAATGGGGGTTTTTTAAAAAGATTTTTCTGAAGAGATGTTTTGAGACATCTTTGCAAAAGAGGAAGAAAAGAAATTAGATAAAAGAAAATTTAAAAAAAAAAACATTAAAATATCAAATGCTGGGAAAGATGTGAAACAACTGGAATTCATTGCAGCTGGGAGCAAAATAGTAAAGCAAATTCAGAAAACAGTTTGACACTTTCTTTTTAATTTAAGAAGATATTTACCATATGGCCAAGCAGTCCTTCTCACAAGTATTTACTCAAATGAAATGAAAACCTATGTTCACAGAAAGACCTTTGGGTAAACGTTTAGATCAATTTTATTCATAATCACCAAACACTAGAACCAACATACTGTTCCTCAACTGAGGAATGTACTGTCTGTACTGTCTATAAAATGGAACACTACTCAAAAAAAATATTCCCCTACTGGTAAAGATAACAACATAGATGGATCTTAAGTGCATTATATTAAGTAAAAGAAGTAAGACTCAAAGACTGCACATGCTAGAATTTCTACTTAAGGAGATTCTTTTTTTTTTTTTTTTTTTGACTGGAAGCAACATTGACTGCATTTTAACTCATTTTATTCCAAGTAATTTTATTGGGATTACAATGGTTTATAACGTTGTGTAGTGTCAGGCATACATTACTGTTCATCCATTTCTGAATCCTTTTCATCGTGCTTACCCCCAGTAGCCTAATTTTTTATCCATCACCATACATATGTGGCCCTTTATCCCTTTTTCCCACCCTCCAACCCCTTCCCCTCTGGTAACCACTAATCTGTTCTCTTTATCCATGTATTTGTTATCTTCCACAAATGAGTGAAATCATGCAGTATTTATCTTTGTCTGGTTTATTTCACTTAACATCATAGCCTCAAGGTCCATCCACATTGTCTTAAATGGGACAGTTTTGTCTTTTTTTCATGGCTGAGTAGTATTTCATTGTGTATATATACCACATCTTCTTTATCCACTCATCTGTAGAAGGGCACTTGGGTTGCTTCCAGATCTTGGTTATTGTGAATAACGCTGCAATGAACATAGGAGTGCATAAATCTCTTTGGATCATTGATTTCAAGTTATCTGGATAAATACCCAGTAGTGGGATAGCTGGGTCACATGACATTTCTATTTTTAATTTTTTGAGAAATCTCCATACTGTTTTCCATAGTGGCTGCACCAGTTTGCATTCCCACTAGCAGTGTATGACCCTTCCCTTTTCTCCACATCCTTTCCAACATTTATTGTTTTCCTCTTGGTAATTATAGCCATTGTGACTGGTGTAGGGGTGATATCTCATCATAGTTCTGATTTGCATTTCCATAATAATTAGTCATGTTGAGCATCGTTTCATGTGTCTGTTGGCCATCTGTATATCTTCCCTTGGAAAAATATCTGTTTATATCCTCTGCCCATTTTTTGATCGGTTTGTTTGTTTTGTTGTTGCTGTTGAATTGTATGAATTCTTTATATATTTTGGAGATCCATCTCTTGTCTGATAAATGATTTGAAAATATTTTCTCCCAGTTGATGAGTTGTCTTTCTGTTTTGTTCATGATTTCCTTTGCTCTGCAGAAGATTTTTAGTCTGATGTAGTCCTGTTTGTTAATTTTATCTTTTGTTTCCCTTGCCCAGGTAGGCATGGTATTCAAAAAGATGTTGCTAAGACCCATGTCAAAGGATGTACTGCCTATATTTTCTTCTAGGAGTTTTATGGTTTCAGGTCTTGCATTCAAATCTTTAATCCATTTAGAGTTAATTTTTGTGTATGATACAAGATAATGCTCTACTTTCATTCTTTTGCATGTGGCTTTCCAGTTTTCCCAACATCATTTATTGAAGAGAATTTCCCTTCTCCATTGTATGTTCTTGGCTCCTTTGTCAAATGTTAACTGTCTATATATGTGTGGTTTTATTTCTGGGCTTTCAATTCTGACCCATTGATCTGTTTGTCTGTTTTTGTGCCAGTACCACGCTGTTTTGATTACTATAGCTTTGTAGTATGTTTTGAAGTCAGGGGTTGTGATGCCTCCAGCTTTGTTCTTTTCTCTCATGGTTGCTTTGGTTATTCGGGGTCTTTTGTTGTTCCATATAAATTTTTGGATTCTTTGTTCAATTTCTGTGAAGAATGTCATTGGGATTCTGATTGGGATTGCATTGAATCTGTAGATTGATTTAAGTAGTATGGACATTTTAACTATGTTTATTCTTCCAATCCATGAACATGGAATATCTTTCCACTTTTTTATATCTCCTTTAATTTCTTTCAATAACATCTTATAGTTTTCAGTGTACAGGTCTCTCACTTCTTTGGTTAAGTTTGTTTCTAGGCATTTTATTTTTTTGTTGTTGCAACTGTAAATGGGACTGCATTCTTGATTTCTCTTTCTTCTAGTTCATTGTTACTGTATAGAAATGCAACTGATCTTTTTAAATTGATTTTATACCTGAAACTTTGTTGTAGTTGTTGATTATTTCTAATAGTTCTTTTGTGAATTCTTTAGGGTTTTCTACATATAGAATCATGTCATCTACAAATAGAGAAAGTTTCATTTCTTCTTTCCCAGTTTGGATTCTTTTTATATCTTTTTCTTGCCTAATTGTTCTGGCCAATACCTCCAGTACTATGTTGAATAGGAGTGGCAAGAGTGGGCACACTTGACTTGCTGCTGTTCTCAAAAGGATGGCTTTCAGTTTTTCACCATTAAGCATGACGTTGGCTGTTTTTTTGTCATATATGGCCTTTATTATGTTGAGTTACTTTCCTTTTATACCCATTTTATTGAGAGTTTTTATCATAAACGGATGTTGGATCTTGCCAAATGCTTTCTCTGCATCTGTTGAGATGATCATGTGATTCTTATTCCTCATTTCATTGATGTGGTGTATCACATTGATTGATTTGCAGATGAGCATTCTTGCAAAGGCAAAGAACACAGAACACAAAGTAGTTAAGTGGTTTCCAGAGGAGTGGGTGGGAGAGTGAGTTGACCACAAAGAACCTCAGGGGGTTTTTTATGTGATGGAAGTGTTCTATATCCTGATGGTGATAGTAGTTACACACCCATACACGTTTGATCAAATTCTTAGGTCTATACACAAAAAAGTGTGAATCTAACTGTTTGTAAATTGTACATTCACAAAATGCAAAGAAAAAACCATATAGCAACATGTAATACCAAAATATGCATGTACACTCAATATATGGAGCAAGGTCCCCATAGGCAATTGAATTGCTTCCTCCCTGAGAAGGTGAGGAAAGCTGTGGATGCTCTCATGGGGGTATCTCCTGAGGGCAGCATATCTCCATAATTCTCTCCTGCTTCCCTTTTATTAGTCTCTGAAATATCAACAATGCTTCACATGACATCATTTTAGAGAGACTAGACTGCCTGCTGGTCACGTTGATCAGCATATATTTATTTGAATGTTAATAGTTGTCATTACACAAAGGCCTTCTCCCTACCTGAAGAATTGCTATTAGCCTGCAACCATGGCTGAGGATATCACCCCAAGATAAAAATTATATTGAGTGACTTAAAAATTATAACCCCTTACTGAGTTGTTTTATAGACCTTCCATTATTTGATATTTACAGACACAATTCTGTAAATTATGTGGGAGAAGTAATTTTATTATGTTTATTTTACAAATAATGAGAAGATAAGCAATTCCTCCAAAGGCACAGTAAGAATTAATGGTGGATTCAAGACTTGAACCCAGGTTCATGGGCCCTAGTCAGTGTTTTTCTCTCCCTCTTTTCCTGCATCAGAGAAGTTGGAACCTTTTAACCACTACCTAAAATATAACTTCTCTATAATTATTTGTGAATTATTTCATGGCTGAATTTCTGATTTCACACTCACCATGAAGCATTGACTGCCCCTTCTCTTCAAGGAACAAGGTAAGTTACTATATTCCGTATCCACTCTCACTGAAAAGCATAATTCATTCAAAAGCAGTTGGGAAGCTATTCATACTATGAGTTATTTGAGCACAGAAATTGATGTTTTGAACATTTTTTTTGAAAAATAGTGAGTTGAGATCATGTATAAATGTCAAAATTTCCATTAGGATGGAGTTTAGTGATACTTATGAAATATCCTGCAGCATCCCTAAAGAAGATGGTTCAAAAAAACAAGATAGATGATGCTCTGATTGAGTAAGGGGTAATTTCATCTTGTTCACTCTCAGTCAGTCTCCTATTGGAGGTAATAAAAAGCAGCATAAGTATGAAGTGAGCTTTCTTTAAACTATAAAGAGAACTAAATTAATTAGCAAGATTGAAATGAACTGCAGTTTAAATTTTTCCCTGTAATCTCATTCTTATTATTACTGGCACCTTTAAATATGCTGACAGTGAGGTTGCTAGGAGCACACAGATTTTGATTAGGTCAAAACTGGGTTTCAATCTTGAATCTTGAACATTCTTCATACCAATGATATGATTGTAGAATATCACATAACTTCTAAAATCCCTAATGCCTTTAATATTAAAATAAAAATAATAATACTACCTGTTGTACACACAAAGACACATGTGTATACACATTTATATATAAAGCTCTTAACATTTTTTCAGGGTAATTTTGAAGTACAATTATTAATGAAATAGTGCACATGGTATTTATAAATTTCAATTTCAATACAATTTCTTTTTTGTTTGTCACTTTTCCCCTTTATTTATCATTGCTACAGGACGTCTCATGATTCTCAAATAGCATCCATGGAGAATAGGACAGAAGTGACACCATTCATCCTACTAGGAGTAACTGACACCTCAGAACTGCAGGTCCCCCTCTTTATCATTTTCACTTTCATTTATCTCATCAATGTGACTGGAAACTTGGGGATTATCATCTTGATTTTATCGAACTCTCATCTCCACACTCCCATGTACTTTTTCCTTAGTAATCTGTCTTTGGTCGACTTTAGTTACTCCTCAGCTGTCACTCCCAAAGTCATGGCTGGATTACTTATAGGTGACAAAATCATTTCATATAATGCATGTTCAGCTCAAATGTTTTTGTTTGTAGGCTTTGCCACTGTGGAAAATTACCTCTTGGCATCAATGGCCAATGATCGCTATGCAGCAGTGTGTAAACCCCTACATTACACCCGGACCATGACGACAAGTGTGTGTGCTCATCTGGTCATAGGCTCCTACATCTGTGGTTTCCTGAATGCCTCTATCCATGTTGGGGACATATTTAGTCTTTTTTTCTGTAAGTCAAATACGGTCCATCACTTTTTCTGTGATGTTCCAGCAGTCATGGCTCTCTCTTGCTCTGATAAACACATTAATGAGGTGGTTCTTGTTTTTCTGTCGAGCTTTAATGTCTTTTTTGCTCTTCTTGTTATATTGATTTCCTACCTATTCATATTTTTAACCATCTTAAATATGCACTAAGCTCAAGGGCACCAAAAGGCTTTGTCCACCTGTGCTTCCCATCTCACTACAGTCTCCATCTTCTATGGGACAGTCATCTTCATGTATTTACAGCCCAGCTCCAGCCATTCCATGGACACAGACAAAATGGCATCTGTCTTCTATTCTATGGTCATCCCTATGCTGAACCCTGTGGTCTACAGCCTAAGGAACAAAGAAGTCAAGTATGCATTCAAGAAGGTGGTTGAGAAGGGAAATTTTTCTAAAGATTTGGGATGTTAACATTGTAGCATGCACAGTAACCTTGTTTAATTCCTCTCAGACTTTCCCTATTCAATGAGTTACCTTTCAAGCCCCACACTACATTCAAATTCCTGAGGTGACATTCTTATCTCTTCAAAAGTCTGTTGTTTAATAAAAAGAAAATGCATTTAGAAATATAACACTTGTAAGAGAATGGCTACTGTGAAGCATAAGAAATTTTTGAACCTGTTTGTCAAACTTTACTAATGGTATTTGATTTATTCACTTGCCCTATTTATGTTTACCACATGCCAGTGCAAACATGCATGTTACAAAGGAGCACAAGCAATCCCCATGTGGACACATACACATTGGATTGGGAAATTTTTCAGTGGTAAATGGAGTGTGGCTAGTTTTTAATAAAAATAATTTAAGTAGTTAATTGAGATATTAAATATAAAGTTATGTCTAATCATAACAGTTTTTGGTTGACTATTCTACAATTCTGAATAGGAGAATATAGTCACACACTTTTAAATGAAAGTATGTACACTTTCAGCACATTTTAAGAGATACACAAATATCAGATCTTAAATGAGTTAATATTTCTGTATTGACTGAGTCATCTTGTAGAATCAACATGTTTACATTACAATTTTCAAAAATAGTCACCCAAATTCCATAGCTTACCTTACGGTTCTTGCTTGGTGTTATACATACTATGAATTTAGACAAATGTATAATGAATTGAATCCATCATTATATATCATACAGAGTACTTTCACTGCCTTAAAAATCCTCTGTGATCCACCTAGTCAAGTCTCTCTCATCCTCTAACCCTTGGCAACTACTGATCTTACCTTTACTACAATGTCATATAGTTGGAATCATACATTATGTAGCCTTTTCAAATTGGCTACTTCCATGTAGTAAAATGCATGTAAAATTCCTCCATTTCTTTTCATTGCTTGATAGCTCATTTCTTTTTAGTGTCGAATAATTGTACCAGTGTTTTTTATCTATTAACCTGATGAAGGGCATCTTTATTTCTTCTAGTATAGGTAATTATGAATAAAGGTGCTGTAAATATTCATGTGAAGGTTTTTGTGTTAACATAAGTTTTCAATTCACTTGGGTAAATACCAAGGAGGATGATAGCTGGATTGTATTGTAAGAGTATGGTCAGTTTTTCAAGAAACCTCCAAACTGCCTTCCAAAGTTTTTCATTCTGACCAGCAGTGAATGAAAGTTCCTGTTGCTCCACATCCTCACCAGCCTGTGGTGTTGTCAGCATTCTGGATTTTTGGCAGTTTTAATAAGTGCATAATGGTATCTATTATCTGTCAAAGTCTTTGGCTCATTTTATGATCGATTTGTTTGTTTTCTTATTGATACATTTTAAGTGTTCTTTGTATATTTGGGATAACAATTTTTTATCAGATGTGTCATTCGCAAGTATTTTCTCCTAGTTGGTGGCTTGTTTTCCTATTCTCTTGACACTGTTTTTCACAGAGCAGAAGGTTTTAATATTAATGAAGTCCAGCTTATTATATCTTTCATGAATTGTGGCTTTAGTGTTGTATCTACAAAGTCATCTAAGTTTTTTCCCATGTTATTGTCTAGGAGTTTTATAGTTTTACATTTTACACTTAGGTCTATGAACCATTTTGAGTTAATTTTTATGAAGGATGTGAGGTTTGTGTCTAGATACGTTTTGTTTGTTTCTTTGTTTGTATGTGGATGTCCGGTTGTTCCAGCACCATTTGTTAGAAAGAGTATCTTTGTTCTATTTTATTTCTTTTGCTTGTTTGTCAAAGACTAGTTGACCATATTTATGTAGGTCTATTTCTGGGCTCTCTATTCTGTTCTATTGATCTATTTGTGTATTCTTTTGCGAGTACCACATTATCTTGATTACATAGCTGTATAGCAAGTCTTAAAATCAGGTAATGTCAGTCTTCCAACGTTGTTCTTCTCCTTCAATATTGTGTTGGTTATTCTGGGTCTTTTGCCTCTCCACACAAACTGTAGAAGCAGTTTGTCAATATCCACAAAATAACTTGCCGGGATTTTGATTTTGATGCATTGACTCTGTGGATTAGATTGACTTAATCTGTAAATTAAATTAGCAAGAATTGACATCTTGATGATATTGAGTATTCCTATCCATGAACATGAAATATCTCTCCATTTATTTAAGAATAAGAAAAATAAAAGTTTTAACTTTACTTTCACTTATTGCATCTTTAACTTTCTTTCTTTCTTAACGCAGATCCAAATTTCTGACCTATATTATTTTCTTTCTCTCTAAAAAACTTCTCTTGACATTTCTTGCAAGGTAGGTGTACCTACTGGCTGCAAATTTCCTCAATATTTGTTTGTCTGAGAAAGTCCTTATTTTTTTTCACTTTTGAAGGATAATTTCACAGGTTATGTAATTGTATATTAGTTGGGTTTTTTTCTCATTTTAAAAAAATATTTCACTCCGTTCTCTTCTTACTTGCAAGGTTTCTATGGAGTAGTTGGAAGTAATTCTTATCTTTGTTCTTCTAGGGCTAAAGTGTTTTTTAACACTGGCTTCTTTCAATATTCTTTTTTATCTTTGATTATTTGTAGTTTGAAAATGATATAGTCTTTTAAAGATTTTTTAAAAATTATTTTATTAAGGTCATATTAGCTTAAAACATTATGTAAATTTCAGGTGTACATCACTATATTTCAGTTTATGCAGTATAGACTGCATCGTGTTCACCACCAACAGTCCAGTTTTTATCTGTCACCATACACATGTTCCCCTTTACCCCTTTTGCTGTCTCCCTATCCCCTTCTCCTCTGGTAACCACTAATCTGTTCTCCTTATCTATGTGTTTGTTGTTTATTTTCTACATATGAGTGAAATCATATTGTATTTGTCTTTCTCTTTCTGACTTATTTCACTCTGCATAATCCCTCAAGGTCCATCCATGTTGTCACTAATGGCATAATTTTGTTTTTTTCTTTAAGGCTGAGTAGTATTCCATTGTATATATCTACCTACATATAGTTTTATTTATTATTTATTCTGCTTGGGATTCTCTGAGCTTCCTGGATCTGTAGTTTAGTGTCTGACATTAATTTTAGGAAAGTCTCAGTCATTATTGTTTCAAATATTTCTTCTGGTTTTTTTTTTCTCTTTTTGTTCTCTTAGTATTCCCCTTACACATATGTTACACCTTTTGTGTTTGTCCCAGTCCTGGAATATTCTGTTCTGTTGGGGGGTTTTCAGTCTTTATTTCTTTACTTTTAAGTTTTGGAGATTTCTACTGTTATATGCTTAAATTGAAAGATTCTTTCTGTAGCCATGGGGTAACAAAACCATCAAAGGCATTCTACATTTCTGTTACAATGTCTAGGATCTCTTTTGGGACATTTATTAGGATTTCTGTCTCTCTGCTTACATTTCCTGTCTATTCTTGGATACTGCCTAGTTTATCCATTGGAGTCCTTAGCATATTAATCATAGTAATCTTAAATTTGTGGTCTGATAATTCCAATCTTCTTATCATGTCTAATTCTGATGTTTTTCCTGTCTTTTCAAATTGTGTTTCTTGCCTTTTGGTGTATGCTGCAATTTTTTCTTGATATCCAGAGATGATGTATCAGATAAAAGAAACTTTTGAAAATAGTCCTTAAATAATGTGGTGTGAAGTGTGGGGGAGGGGAAGCAATGTGTAGTCCTATTATTAGATCTCAGTCTTTCAGTGGGCCTGTGCCCCTGTACTGTGAACTTCACAACTTTTTCTCCATTTTTCCTCCCCCTTCAGGTGGGAGAGGATGGATAGAGTTGGCTGAAGTTGGGAATTTCCTCTAATAATACTCCAGCAGGTTAGGCTCTGATTGACTAATTCCTTCACAGGGCAGGCCTTGTTAAGAAGAACAGTGCTTTAGCATACTTCAAAATGATTCCTCTCCTCCTCCCACTTCAAGAGGCCCAAGGGGATTTTTCTTTAGTATTTACTGTGATAACCTTCAAAAGATTGTGGAGTACCCCCTATCACTGGGCCCCCCCCCAGAGCTTTTAATTCTCAGAGACATCCCAAAGGAGCCTCTAACAATTTGTCAATATGGTTTATGTTTTCCTACCCTGCTGCTGATTCCCTTGCCATTTTCTGCTCCTAAGTGTCTCTTCCAGTGAGACTTTACCCCTGTGTTCACCTGTCTGTCTCTCCAATCTTGGGGGCAGTGTTTTGCCCTGTGTCCTTACCTCTCTTATGAATCCTGGAAAAGTTGTGGATTTTTCAGTCTGTTTAGGTTTTACTTGTTGTTAGGAATGGAGTGGTTGCTTACAAGCTCCCTATATGCAGAACTGGAAACTAGAATAGCATATAAATTTTTTTCCAATATTTTTTAGTTAATAAGATGGCCACGTGTTTCTCTTCCTTCATTCTATTAAACTGATTTATTGGATTGATGCCAGCAATATAGAGAATGGGAAGTCCCAGCTCTCATCTTCCCACAGATACACCAACTTAGCATAACATATGGACCAAATTTTCTTTATGAGAGGGATAAAATCTGGTTAAGAAGTTGCAGTAACTAAGAGGAGCACAAAACTGAAAATAGCCACACTTGAACAGAGGAAAAGAGATATTTCATTTTACCCATGGCAGCCCCTCCTTCAAGCAGGCCCAGCTCAGGTCTGAGAGAGAAAGACTTGGCCTGTGACTTCTGCCTCAGAGAAAAGAGAGGGTGGAGCATTCATACAAAGTCCTTAGACTTTCAGTGCACTACTCTATGGAAAAAGGCCAGGCAGCATACTGCATCTAGCATGGCTCTATAAAATTGGGAGAAGCCACATAATCCCTAAACTTCACCCACAGGAGGAGGGGGGAGGGAGAGTGTGTATCCAACATACTCAGCCTCATAGTGCATTGTCCAAGGAAAAAGAGGTGAGTGGTTTACTACAACTGAAATGACTCTGTGATACTGGGAGAAGGCACACACCCTGAATCTTTTCTCCAGGACTAACAGAGAAGAGTGGAGTGTACATCCAATGCCCTGGCCTATTAGTGTGCTGCCTTAGAGAAAAGCAGTAAATGTTTTACTGCAGCCAGAACAGTTCCATGAGATTGGGAGAAGGTTCACAAACATGAGACTTCTCCAGGAGAGACAGAGAGGAGTGGCATATACACATCCATTGAAAAGGCTTAAGAAGCTCTCAGAGTCTCTATCTAGGCTTTTCCCCATAATACCAGTTCATAAAGACTAGAAAAGTTGACTATCTCTCCAAATGCACAGACAACAAAAGCTACACGGAACAAGAAAAATTAGGGAAGTATAACATAACAAAAAAAAAGAATTAGTAATTGAACCCAAAGAAATGGAGATCTATTAATTGCCAGAAAAGGAATTCAATATAATCATCTTAAAGAAGCTCAGTGAGTTACAAGGGGACACATATAGACAACTAAACAAATTCAGGAACTGATACATGAACAAAATGAGAAATTCAACAAAAAGGTAGAAACAATGAAAAAGAACCCAACAGAAATTCTGAGGCTGAAGGGTACAATTACTGAACTGAAAAATTGAATAGAGAGCTTTATAATCAAACTTGATTAAGCAGAAGAAAGAATCAGTGAACTTGATTCAGCATTCACTGAGTTTCTGTAAACTTTTGACTATTTTCCAGAGTTCTAACAAAGTTTTCTCTGACAGTATATTCTTATATTTTTGTTGTTTCTATGAAGTGACAGTTCTTTGGAATACCCTAGTCTACCATTTTTCCTGCTATGTCTTATAAGGGCATGGTTATTGCATTTATGACCCATCAAATAATCTAGATTAATCTCCAATCTCAATACCCTTAGCTTAATCACAACTGCAAAGTCATTGCCACATAGGGTTATATTTACAGGTGCCAAGTAACAGGACCTGATAATTTTGGGGAGTCATTATTTAGCCCCCTAATATTTATTTCTCACTTAGGCTACCATGTGTATACAGGTTGACTGGTGAAGGGGGGTGCTTTCTCTATGTGGTCACTCAAAGACGCAGGCTGATGAAGGTTTACCAGCTATAGCGGCAACTGTAGTAACATTATACCTCCTAAATCACTGTGGCTAGAGAGGAGACAAGTGAAGGGTAGTGTGTACTCTTCAACCAACATATCAATTTCTTCCACAGTTCATTATCTAGAACTATTACATATTTTCTGCCTAACTGCAATGGAGCAGGCACTAGTGGGGAAATGTATGGATTGTGTGAGCACCACTATATTTGTGACCTATGAATATTAGTTCTTAAAAATAATAAATATTAATATTTAACCTTATGGAACTTCTGATATGTGCTAGACATCTCATTAAGCTTTGCGTTTATGTCATTTTGTGGCCTTCTTGATGAACCTATGAGGACGATATGATTTTATTATCTTCTTCAGGAAGCTGAAGTTTATTGAAGCTAAATCACTCACCCAAATTTTAGGCAAAGCAACCCAAATGCACAGGACACATTTGTAACCACAACACTTGCCTGCTCTAATAAAGGTGTGATAAGACTTCTTGGGAGTGTTGACTTAGAGGTGAGTGTGCAAAGGGAAAAATGGATCCATCTCATTTGTTGGAAAAAATATTCCAAGGACAAAACTGTGGTGGTAAGGTAGGTGGGTGTTTAATGAAAAAGATTTGCTTAAGAAATGTCTTGAGATATCTTTGAGAAAAGGCAAAAATAATAATGAAATAAAAATTAAATTGTTAAAAACATTAACATATCTTCTCTCAATTGTTAGGTTGTCTTTTAGTTTTGTTGATGGTTTCCTTTGTGGTGCAGAAGATTTGTAGCTTGATGTAGTCTCATTTATTCATTTTTTCTTTTGTTTCCCTTGCCTGGTCAGACATGTTCCTTAAAAATATGCTGCTAAGGGGCTGGCCCCATGGCAGAGTGGTTAAGTTCGCGCGCTCCGATGCAGGCGGCCCAGTGTTTCATCAGTTTGAATCCTGGGCGCGGACATGGCACTGCTCATCGGACCACGCTGAGGCAGCATCCCACATACCACAACTAGAAGGACCCACAACGAAGAATATACAACTATGTACCGGGGGGCTTTGGGGATAGAAAGGAAAAAATAAAATCTTTAAAAAAAAAATATGCTGCTAAGACTGATGTCAAAGAGCATACGGCCTATCTTTTCCTCTAGAAGTTTCATGGTTTGGGGTCTTACATTCAAGTCTTTAATTCATTTTGAGTTGATTTTTGTGCATGGTGTAAGGGAATGGTCTACTTTCATTCTTTTGCATGTGGCGGTCCAGTTTTCCCAACACCATTTATTGAAGAGACTCTCCTTTCTCCATTGTATGCTCTTGGCTCCCTTGTCAAATATTAACTGTCCATAAATGTGTGGGTTTATTTCTAGGATCTCATTTCTGTTACATTGATCTATGTGTTTGTATTTGCACCCGTACCACACTGTTTTGGTTACTATGGCTTTGTAGTATATTTTGAAATCAGGGAGTGTGATACCTCCAGCTTTGTTCTTTTTTCTCGCGAATCCTTTGGCTATTCGGGGTCTTTTGTTGTTCCATATAAATTTTAGGATTCTTAGCTCTATTTCCGTGAAAAAGTGTTGTTGGAACTTTGATAGGGATTGCATTGAATCTATAGATTACTTTAGGAAGTATGCACATTTTAACTATGTTAATTCTTCCAATCCAAGAGCACGGAATATCTTTCCATTTCTTTGTGTCTTCTTCAATTTCTTTCAACAATGATTTACAGTTTTCAGTGTACAGATATTTCAAGTTTATTCCTAGGTATTTTATTCTTTTTGTTGCACTTGTAAATGGGATTGTATTAATTTCTCTTTCTGCTACTTCGTTGTTAGTGTATAGAAACACAACCGATTTTTGTTTGTTGATTTTGTATCCTGCGACTTGACTGTATTCATTTATTATTTCTAAAAGTTTTTTTGTAGCTTTTTAAGGGTTTTCTACATATAAAATGTTGTCAACTACAACTAGTGACAGTTTTACTTCTTCTATTCCAATTTAGATCCCTTTTATTCTGGGCAAAGGAAACAGTAGAAAAAATCAACAAATGGGACTACATCAAACTAAAAGCTTTTGGACAGAAAAGGAAAGCACCAACAAAATGAAAAGACTAACAACTGGCAGAAGATAATTGCAAACCATATATCCGATCAGGGTTAATATCCAAAATATACAAAGAACTCATACATCTCAACAACAAAAAACCAACAACCCAATTTAAAAATGAGCAAAAGATCTGAACAGAGATTTCTCCAAAGAAGATATACAGATGGCCAACAGGCATATGCAAAGATGCTCAACTATATTAGGTATCAGGGAAATGTGAATCAAAACTACCATGAAATATTACCTCGTTTTGGTCAGAATGGCTATAATTAATAAGACAGGAAACAAGTGTTGGAGAGCATGTGAAGAGAAGGGAACTCTCGTACACGGCTGGTAGGAGTGCAAACTGGTCAGACACTATGGAAAGTAGTATGGGGTATCCTCAGAAAATTAAGGATAGATCTACCATATGATCCACCTATTCCACTGCTGGGTATTTATCCAAAGAACTTGAAAACACAAATGCATAAAGATACCTGCACCCCTAAGTTCAGTGCAGCTATATTCACAATAGCCAAGACTTGGAAGCAACCTAGGTTCTGATCAGGGGATGAATGAATAAAGAAGATGTGGTATATATACATAATGGAATACTACTCAGCCATAAGAAATGACGAAATCCAGCCATTTGTGACAACGTGAATGGACCTGGAGGGTATTATGCTAAGTGAAATAAGGTAGAGGGAGAAAGTCAAATACCATATGATCTCCCTCATAAATAGAAGATAAAAACGACAAACAAACACATAGCAACAGAGATTGGATTGGTGGTTACCATAGGGGAAGGGGGGGAGGCGGGAGGGCAAAAGGGTGATTATTCTCATGTGTGTGGTGATGGACTATAATTAGGTTTTGGGTGGTGAATATGATGTAATCTACACAGAATTCGAAATATATTATGATGTACATCTGAAAGCTATACAATGTTATAATCCAATGTTCCTGCAAAAAAAAAAAACTTTAAGATATCAAGCTCTGTAAGGATGTGAAACTATTTGAACTCATTGCTGGTGGGAATTTAAAATGGTAGAGCCACTTCAGAAAATGGTTTTGCAGTTTCTTATTCAAATAAGCATATACTTACCATATGACCAAACAATCCAACTGGTAGGTGTCTACCCAAATGAAATGAAAACTTATGTTCACACAAAAATCTTTAGGCAAAAGTGTACATCAGCTTTATTTGTAATCACCAAACACTAGAACAAACACAAATGTTCCTCAACTATGGAATAAGAAATACAATCCAGGGCTGGCCTGGTGGCGCAGCAGTTAAGTGTGCACCTTCTGCTTCAGAGGCCCAGGGTTTGCCGGTTCGGATCCCAGGTGCGGACATGGCACCACTTGGCACGCCATGCTGTGGTAGGCATCCCACATATAACCACATGTAAAGTAGAGGAAGATGGGCACGGATGTTAGCTCAGAGCCAGTCTTCCTCAGCAAAAAGAGGGGGATTACCAGCAGTTAGCTCAGGGCTAATCTTCCTTAAAAAAAAAAAGACAGAAGGAAAAGAAATACAATCCATAATGTCCATGTAATGGTATAATACTCTGCAATAAAAAAATATTCCCCAATTATACAAGTAACAGTAAATATAAATGTAAATATAGATGGACCTCAAACATATCATGCTAAGTGAAAGACACCAGACTCAAAGACTGCTTATTCTAGAATTATAATTAAGGCTCTTCTTTTAAAGGCAAATTATTTGCACAAAAACAGTTTAGTGTTTGCTAGGGACGGTGGGTGGGAGAAGTTTACTGAAAAGAAAGTTGGCTGAATTTGTGCAGATGACTGTGGTAAAGTCACAAGACCATAATTTGACAATTCTTGGAACTATACATTAAAGTATGAATGTTACTGTATGTTTATATACATTAATTAGAAAATGAGAAAATAAATAAAACAAGTCATACAAAAAAACATGTGTGCAGTATGAAAATAACCAGCTTAGTCCCCCTAGGCAGATTAATTGCTTCTTTCCTAGAAAAGTGCAATGAGAAGCTGTAAATGTCCTCAAGGGGGACATTCATGGAGTCCATGTCTCTATTATTCTCTCATGGTTCTCAGAAATTAGCATCTGAAGTCCCAATAGAACTCAAGGCGACATCATTTTAAAGGGACCAAACTGCGTGCCAACCTCATTTGGTCATCATGCATTCATCTAACTGTTAATAGTACTTAGTACACACAGGCTTTCTCCCAACCTGAGGATTTGATGTGAGCCTTCCACCATGGCCAAAGAAAACAAACCAAGACAAAAATAACATCAAGAGACTTTAAAATGATAACTTCTTTGTAAGATGTTTTGTAAACTTTCCCTTATTTGCTATGTATAGACACATACCGTGAATTATGTGAAAAGTCACTCTATTGTGTTTATTTTACAAATAATGAGGAGGTAAGTGACTTCTCTGAGGATACAGAAAGAATGCATGTAAAATCATGACTTCAACCATGTTGATATTCTTCCTTCCATATTTCCCTGCCTCAGAGACCTTTGAACATCTTGACTGCTACCTGAGATAGAGCCTGTCTAACAGTACTTATTAATTACTCCATGGCTGAATTTCTTATTTCAGACTCACTATTCAGATCGACTGTTCTTTCTGTCTCAGCAGACAGGTAAGCACCTATGTTCCATAAACATTTTTAATGGAAAGTGTAATTTATGCAAAAGCAGTGGGGCAGCTATACCAACTATGAGTTATTTAAGCACAGAAATAGATTTTTTTCAACATTCTTCTATAGTACTGAAGAGAGACTGGGATATGAATGTCGAAACTTCCATCAATGTGGGTTTTAGTGATTCTTATGAAATATGCTGCTTTCCCAAAGAAAATGAACAGAAAAATAAGATATGTGATGTTTTGATTAAATAAGAGATGATTACATCTTGTTCTCTCTCTGCTGGTTTCTCATTGGAGGTTCAAAAAAAGAGAAAAGAGAAAAGAGTAATGTTCTTTCTTTAAATGACAAAAGGGTCTTCAATGAATTAACAATATCTGAACTGCATTTAACACTTTCCCCATAATCTCACGATTATTATTAATAGCACATCTACAAAAGTTGACAGTGATGTGGCTAAAAGAACAGATTTTGATTAAGTTGAAGTGAATTTAACGTTGATTCTTGACCCTTCCTCATAGTAGATGTGCAATTTTAGAGCATCGCAAGCCTTCAATTTCTTATAGTAAAATAATAATATAATGTAAACTCCTTGTACTCACACACACACACACACTCACGCACACACACACACATGCACACATCATTTATATATAAAGCACTATATACACCTCTGGCTGTAGAAGGTAATATATGCTAAAAATGGTCATGTATATTAAGATTGGCAAACGTAGTATCTTCATGGGCTAGGGGTATAAAATGAAGTTGCGAAAGGTTTAGCAAGATGAAGAGGGGGAATGGTAGTTATCAGAGAATGGTTGCCTTTTCAAAATCTTCAAATTCAAATGAAAAAATCTAAAATACTGTCCCTACACCATATTTTACAACATGTGGTTTGCAGGCCAAAATTAGCCCCCACACTAGGAACTTCCAATTTTTAATCTCTGTGATTCAACAATTGGATCATAGTAATGACAGAAAAAATGATCGCTCAAGCTAAAATATAGATTTCAAGGAAGATATTAAGCAAAAGAATAGCTCAGGCAGAATTTTAGGAGCAGCCAATCATATGGCATGAGTGAGTATGGACAAAGAAACACTGGAGTGCACGGAAAAATCTCAGTGGCCATAGTGTGTGAGAAAACACAAATTGAGAAGAGAGACTTTAAGACTTCAGAACTAATCCATACTTTAAGTCCTGTATGTCACCATTTATCCATTTTTCCCAACAAATATGAAGACTATCTTTTCATCCTAATAATAGTTTTATAGCTAGCACTCATCTGGCTGTGCTAAACGCTAGCTTTTTATTCATTATTATTAAGCATTACCTTATTTAATTCTCACAATAATACCTTAAGATAGATCTCATTACTGTCTTCATTTGGCAGATGGAAAAATGAGGTTTTGGGGAGGTACGGTAGGACCAATGACTCCTAGGTAGTGAATGATAAGACTTATATGCACCTCACCCTAGAGCCCAAGTTTTATACCTGATGCTTTGCTTTTCCCTCATAATTTTCTCTATTCGTCATACATGCCCCTTCTGCTCCAGTTATCCCAATACATCTACTATGCATATATCTCCCAGTTACTTTACTGCAAAACCCAAACACTGAGTTTGGACCAATGGAGACAATGAGAAATTGTAAACTGAGTTAAATTCAATGTTATTTAAATTAAATTAACAGCACATAGTTATGAACCATTCTGCCTTGGTCTCAAGGTTGGCTTGATTCCAAAGTGTGGCTTGCCAGTTATTAATTGTTTAAACATGAATAAATTTTTCAATTCCTTGTGCCTCATAATTGTTGTGAATATAATAATTAATCAACCTCCTAGTGTTATTGAGAGGAATCAATGAATATACATGTAAAGTATATAGAGAAGTTCCTGGCAGATGAGCTAAATGAAAGTATTAGCTTTTACTAGGCTCAGAAAAGTGAGTTGGTGGATATATTCATTCCAGACATATCCTCTAGGACAACAAAGGTGATTTCATTATATTCATTTTACAAACGAAAAGGAGGTAGGTGACTCCTCTAAGGACACAGAGAGAACGTATGGTAGGTTCAGGAATTGAACCACGTTACTATCCTTTCCTCTATTTTTCCCTGCCTTAGGGAACTTGGAACTTTCTGACAGCTACCTGAGAGAGAGCTCCCCTAATAGTATCTATGCATTATTTGACTGATATTCTGATTTCAGATTCACTATTCAGAATTGACTGTTCCTTCTCTCCCAGCATACAGGTAAGCATCTTTATTACTTAAACATTTTTAGTGCGGAGTTTAATTTATGCAAAAGAAGTGGGGCAGCTATACTTAAAGTTATTTGAGAACAGAAATAGATATTTTCAATGTTTTTCTAAAATACCGAGGTGAGACTGGGGTATAAATGTCAAAACTTCTATCCATAGGGAGTTTACTGATAGTTATGAAACATCATCCTGCTTTCCTAAAGATATGAGCAAAAAATTAACAAATGATTCTCTGATTGATCAACTGGCAGTTTTATCTTGTTCACTAAATGTTGGCCTCTCATTGGAGGTAAAAAACAACAAAAAAAGAAGAGGAGTGAAATGATCTTTAAAGTACAAAAGTGTCTAATATAAATCAAAAAGATCCAAATTGCATTTTAAACTTCTCCGTATAATTTCATTGTTATTATTATTAGCACATCTACACATGTTGACAATGAATGGCTAAAAGCATAGACTTTTGATTAGATGGAAAGTGGATTTAACTCTTGAATCTTAACTCTTTCTCATACTTGCTGTGGAATTTTAGAGAATCAAATAACTTCTCAAATCCTCAATTTCCCTAGTGATAAGGTAGAAATAATAATACAACCTACCTTATACACACACACACACACTCACACACATTTATATATGAAGCTGTATTGGTTATAAAATGTAGTATATGCTAAAAGTGGTCATGTGTGTTAAGGTTGGCAAACATAATGTCTTCATGGGATAGGCTTGTAAAGTGAAGTTGGAAAAGTTTTAGGAAGAAGATGTCACTAGTTAGCAGAAGACCAATACCCTTCCAATGGCTTCCAATTTAAATAAAAAGATTTAAAATATTGTTCCTACACAAGAGCAGATTCAAATAAAATATTTTGCAACACAGTGTTTGCCACCACAGCAGATCTACAGTCTAAAGACAGCCCACAAACAAGCAACTTTCAACCCTTGATCTCTGTGATTCTGTTAAGAGATGAGAGTAGTGAGAGAAAGGGTTTAAGAAAAAGGAACTCTTTTAAGCTAAAATATGGATTTCAAGGGAGAAATTAAGCAAATGAATGCTCACATGGAATTTCTGGAACAGTCAATTGTATGGGCAAAGGTGAGAAACACTGAGAAACACTGGGGAGCACAGAAAATCTAAGTTACTCTAGTGTGTGAAAAAAGGCAAATTGAAGAGGAAGTCTTTAAGACTTCAAAACTCATGCACACCAGAAGCCCTGCAGGGTACAACTCATTTTTCCCAGACCAACATGGAGACAATCATTCCATCCTAATAATAATAAATAAATAAAGCTCATCAGACTATGCTAAACACCCAGGAGTTTATTGTTTTTTTAATACATTACCTTATTTAATTCTCACAATAATACTGTAAAGCAGGTCTCTTTACTGTCTTAATTTTATAGACAGAAACTTGAGGTTCAGGTGAGTTAGGTAAGGATTAATGACTCATAGGTAGTAAATGGCAGGGCTGATATGCTCCTCATCCCAGAACCCAAACTCTATACCAAATCCTTTGCCTTCTCTTCAGAATTGCCTCTGTTGGTTGCACATGTCCACACTGCTCCGGTTATCCTACCACATATACTACACACATTTCTCTCAGTTACTTCGCTGCAAAACCCCAAACTCTGAATTTGGACCAATCGAGACAATGAGTAATTATAAACTGAGCTAAATTCAAGTTGATTTGAATACAATTAAGAACATTAGAAAACATTCCATGTGGATGCAAAGGTTGACTTTGGTCCAAAGCATGGCTTGTCAATTAATTCTAATTTAATTAGAAAAATTTACTCAATCTCTTGTGAATTATCATCTAAATGAATGTAATAACAAATCAAACTCATAATGTTCTTGAGAGGATGTAATGAATATACATTTAAAGTGTCAACAGCAGTCCCTGGCAGGTCAGCAACATGTAAATATGCTTTTATTAGTTTGGGAAAAGTGAATTGGTAGATATATTCATTTTGGACAAGCCATTGGTCAACTTATTTAATTTCCTATATCTCAGTTTATAGATTTATAAACTTGAAAAGTTGTGGAAAAATGATCCGTGATGATCCCTCGGATTCAACAGTACGTAAATTTATACATAATTAATGCACTAAGTTCTGTTATCAAGCCCATTTTTACCTGGAGAGTCTTGAAATACAAGTTATTGCCATAATGAAATAATAATTATTATTGTATATACACTTTTCAATCTAGGTTTCTTTGGTATCACTCTATCTTCTCACAAACAGAGCATTTTTTGATTCTCAACATTGATGAAGAACAGTACAGAAGTGACACAGTTCATCCTCCTAGGACTAACCAATGCCCCAGAATTGCAGCTCCCACTGTTTATAACTTTCACCCTCATCTATATCATCACTCTGATTGGGAATTTGGGGATTATCATGTTGATTCTGTTGAACTCTCATCTCCACACTCCCATGTACTTTTTCCTCAGTAACTTGTCTCTAGTAGATTTGTGTTACTCTTCAGCTGTCACTCCCACAGTCATGGCTGGTTTTATTACAGTAGACAAGGTCATCTCCTACAATGCATGTGCTGCTCAGATGTTCTTTTTTGTAGCATTCGCCACTGTAGAAAATTACCTCTTAGCCTCAATGGCCTATGACCGCTACGCAGCAGTGTGCAAACCCCTACATTATTCCACCACCATGACAACAGGTGTGTGTGCATGCCTGACCACTGGCTCCTACATCTGTGGTTTCCTGAATGCCTCCATCCACATTGGAGACACATTCAGTCTTTCTTTCTGTATGTCCAATGTGGTCCATGACTTTTTCTGTGATATTCCAGCTGTCATGGTTCTCTCTTGCTCTTATAGGCATGTGAGTGAGCTGGTTCTTGTTTATGTAGTGAGCTTCAACATCTTTTTTGCCCTCCTGGTTATCTTGATATCCTATGTAATCATATTTATCACCATCCTAAAGATGCACTCAGCTTCAGGATATCAGAAGGCTCTATCCACCTGTGCCTCCCACTTCACTGCAGTCTCCATCTTCTATGGAACTATTATCTTCATGTACTTACAGCCCAGCTCCAGTCATTCTATGGACACAGACAAAATGGCATCTGTATTCTATAGTATGATCATCCCCATGCTCAACCCTGTGGTCTATAGTTTGAGGAACAAGGAGGTCAAGGTTGCATTCATGAAGGTTGTTTCAGAGGCAAAATTGTCTTTAGGATTGTGACTTTAATGTTGTACAATGTGAAGTAACCTAATTTCATTATGGCCACAGTAAAATTAAGTTTGCACAGTGACATTCTTATCTATTCAAGTCTCTTGTCAGGGCCGGCTTCATGGTGTAGTGATTAAGTTCACGTGCTTTGCTTTGGTGGCCTCGATTCTCAGGTTCGGATCCTCGGGGTGGATCTAAATCATTCTTCTGCCGTAATGTGACGGTGATCTACATACAAAATAGGGGAAGATTGGCACAGGTGTTAGCTCAGGGCTAATCTTCCTCAAGAAAAAAAAAAGAGGAAGATTGGCAACCAATGTTAGCTCAGGGTGAATCTTTCTCAGCGGAAAAAAAAGTCTCATCCTGAAAAAAGGAAACATTATGTCCAGAAATATACCTAAAGAAAAATCCCTAAGATGCCTTGGGGCTTGTTTGTCAAAACTTTATTAAGGATATTACTTTATTCACTTGTTCTACATGCATTTTTTTTCTACCACATCAATACAAATAGTCATAAAATAGTGGCACAAATGAGACCATGAACAAAGTGCATCCATATGCCCCATGAGGATACATATTCATTGGAGTGGGAAATTTGCCATAATTAAATGGAATGTTGCTAATTTTAATAACAATGATAATTTACATATTTGCAATATATTAGAATATAAATTTATGTCTAAGATTTTTTGTTTTTTAGTTGAATGTTGTTCTAAGAGTCCTAATTTGATAATAAAAGTGATATACTGTTAAATAAAATTGTGCTTTTTAGGAGCACATTTTATTGAGAGATACATAAATATAACGTCTTAAATGAATTAATATTTGTTTTGACTGAGTCATTTGATAGAACCACCATGCTCAAATTAGAATTTTCAAAAGGATAATATAGCCAGAGTATAAGAAAAATGGAGGAAGGATAAAAGTATTTTTCAATTTCTTCAGATATTACTACTAACTTTCACGCTATTAAATAATTCACTAAGAACCAATAATGTTGTACATTTTGCTTCTGGAAATGCTTTGAAATTGTTAATGCTGGTATTTCATGTTGACTTTTGTTGATTTAAATTATCTTTTGTTACTACCTTGTTCTTTTACCTTACTTTGTTCACACTGATGTTCTTCCCATTTCTTCACAATCTGACAAACTCCAAACACATTACTGCCTCAAGGCATTTGTACTTACTCTTCCCTTTGTGGAATGTTCCCTTACTCCATTAAGGTTTTTACTTAAATGTTACTTTATTATAGATTTCTTTTGTGATCACCTTTATAAAATAGTCACTCTTTACTCACCATGTGCACTGTCCTTTCAGTCTGTGTTATTCTTCACAGTACTTATAAGCCATCACCTATTGTATATTTATTTGTTCACTTGTTTATTATCTATCTTCCCCAACTAGAATTTAAACTCCATAAAAGCAGTGGCTTTGTCTGTCTTGTTTGCAACAAGATCCTCAGTAGATAAATGAGTGTCTATTTCATAGTAGATTCTCAATAAATAATTGTTAAATGAATGAATAAAATAATTAAACTTTGAGTCCAACTGTATCAATATGTTGAATCTCTAAACCATTGATGACTATAGTGTATCATCCGTAATATAAAAGTTCTAGATATAGGTATAGTGCATTTCAAGAAGCATGGCTAATTCTCTTTTGCCGAAATACTTTTATCTGTATTCTTATTCAGTGCTTGCACTCTGGTGTTTGGACACAATGATTTCCTGGATCCCATAATCAAGAGAATCATCTGAAACAAGGTCATTATTTTTACTTAGAAGTGATGTCTCATTAAGTGGCAAGTAACACTTCAAATAAGTACTATTTAGTAAATCAGAAAAAAAAACATTAAATATGAGATTATTTAAAGGTTTAGTATCATTATATTTGAAAATTACTTCATACATATGAAATATAATTAACTAAAATGATTCTAAATATTTATATGGAATATAAACATGACAGTATCTGTCAACAACAAAGATAATGTACATTCGATATGATAGTATAATACACAACCTTTATACTTTTAATTTTGATCCTCTCTCTCTACATATATATATATATATATATATATATACTCTATATATATCCTCTATATATAGGGAGTGCTATACTATACAAAAACTACCCACATAAACATGTACCCTTATCTAATTTGTTATCTCTATACAATAAGAAGCCTCAATATTTTAATATTTGTTAGATTATGCTTGAATATGCTAATATTCTCATTCTGGTACTTATGGGACAGGGTAATATAACACAAATATTCACTTCTACCTTTATGGTGATGTTCTCCTCTTGGAACCATTTCTAATTTGTATTTTAAATAATTATTTAATTTTAGAATTATTTTAGAGTTTTAAAAAAAAAAACAGTGTAGAATGTTCACTGTAACCTTCTGGCCATCTGAATAATGGCCTGCAAAAGGTCATCCTAATTCCTGGAACGTTCCAATGTTAACTTATATGGCCTAAAAGGACTATAGAGATATGATTAAGTTAAGGATTTCATCTGGGATTATCTGTGTGGACCATAAAGTCGCTTCCATGTGTACTTATAAGAGGAAACCAGAGAGATTGAACCACAGATAAAAGAGAAGTGGGCAATGTGACCTTAGAAGCAGAGACTGACATGATGTGACCACAAACCATGGAATGCCAGCTGCCACTAGAAGATGGAAAAGGCAAGAAATGGATTTTTCCTCAGAGCCTATGGAGGGATCATTGCTCTTCCAACACACTGATTTTTGTCTAGGGAAACTGATTTTGGACTTCTAGATTCCAGACGGTGAAAGAATAAATAAGTGTTCTTTAAGTTTCCAAGTTTGTGGTAATTTGTTATAGCAGCTATAGGAAGCCAGCAAAACTTTAATTTTTCCCTGGAGTGTAATCTTATGTTACCATGGTGAATTTGTGAAACTAAGAAACCTAGATGGGCATAATATTGTGTGTTAAACTTCAGATTTTATTTAGATTTCATTGGTTTTTCCACTAATATCCTTTTCCTCTTCTTGCATTTGGTTGTCATGTTTCCTTAATCTTTTTTGGTCTGTGACAAGCTCTCTGTCTTTCCTTGTTTTTGATGACCTTGATGGTTTTGAGGAGTACAGGTCAGGTGTTTCATGGAATGTCCTTCAATTGTGACTTTCTGGTGTTCTCTCATGATTAGACTGAGGTTGTAATTTTTAGAGAGCAATACCACTAAGGTAAAGTGTTCTTCTTATCATATCACATCAATGGTACATGCTATCACCATAAATTATCACTAATCATGTTAACCTTTATCACAAGTCCTAGATAAAGTATGCAAGCTTCCTCCATTTTGTAGAGTTACTTTCCCTTCTTTTTCTATACTTTACCCTCAGAAATAAGTCACAAAGTCTAGCTGGTGGAGAATTAAGCTCCATCTCTGGGAGAAGCCAATATTTAAATAACTTATTTGGAGTTGGTTAGCAAAATTTGTCTCTTTTCCCTCGATTATTTATTTACTCATTTATTTATATTAGTATGTTCTCATTTATTTATTTTACATTATGGGAAATAACCAATACTAGGTTATTTTTTGCTCAAATTTTTCCACTGTCACCATTTGAAGCTCTTTCAGTTTTCTCCTGTGTCCCTTTCACATAGGTTCATCCTTTTGTTTTATGAGCACTTCCTTATTTTATGGTACCACACAATGCTCTAGGCTCATCTTGTATTTTTTCTACTCCCACCACAGAATCAACTATTTCTACAAAGAGCCTTCTTTTCTTTTATTAGAGAATGGTATGTAAAAGCCAAGATTTGGATGTTGAGTGTGCTTGCTTATACTGGAGTTTTACTTCTAGGCCCTCTTGTCGACAGCAGTAGGAGGTGTATATTTAGGAGTCTGTATACATTTATAATTTTACTTCTTTCTCTACCTATCCATTATATCTGATGCCTCTGACTTTACCGTATTTCATCGCAACTTTCCCCCTTTCTTATTCCTAACTTTCATCTCTGACAGTGAGAAACTTGGTTCTTAACAATCCCCAATTGTTAACTTAGTCTTGTGACTCCAGTATGCAAATAAAGCAGTTCCATAATTGTTAATCTATACTCCCATGAAAAACAACTTTAGCAACTAAAGTATAGGATATTTATAGTTTCTTTTATTTTTAGCCTTGCAATTTCCAACCAATACACTGTTTTCCAACATTACTTAAGTCAGCTCATTTTCTTCCCTATCTTCTTCCGATGAGGTTGTCATACATTTGTAGTGCAATTAGATTTTTTTTAACAGCCTATATTCACTCCTGAGATTCTCCTGGCTGATTCTTTTTAATTTGTACATACTAAATTTCACTCTTTGCTATGTATAGTTTTATGGGTTTTAGCAAATGCAGAGTCATGTATATACAGCCCAGTACCATGGAGAATATTTGAATCAACCTAAAACTTCCCTTTCCATCCCTTCTATAGAAAACCACTCTTTTCTCCCCCAACCATTGGAAATCTTTGAGTTTTTTACATTACTATGTTGTATGAATGGAATCACACAATTGGAACCTTTATATCTTGCTTCTTTCATTTTAAAATCCACTTTAGATTCATCCATATTGAAGCATGAATTAATAATATTCCATTTTATCATTGAATCATCTTCCAGTTTAATTATGTAACAGAGTTTATTTAACTATTCACTTTCAGTTGTGCATCTGGTTGCTTTGAGTTTGGCAATTCTTAATCTAGAAGATTTTTCGCTAAGATCAGGAACAAGACAATGGTGTCTTCTTTCACCACTCCTTTTCAACATTGTACTGGAAGTCGTAGCTAATGCAGTGAGACAAGAAATTGATATAAAAGGGAGAAAGATTAGGAAGGAAGAAATAAAAACTGTCTTTGATCACAGATGACATGATTGTCTATGTAAAAAATCTAAAAGAATAGAACAAAAAACCCTCCTAGGATTAATAAGTGATTGTAGCAAGGTTGTAAGAATGCAAGATTAACATACAAAATTCTATCATTGTCCTATATATTGTGAATGAACAAGTGGAATTTGAAATTAAAAACACAAGGCCTTTTATATTAGCACCCCAAAATGAAATACTTAGTTATTAATCTAACAAGACATGTACAAGATCTAATGAGGAAAACCACAAACTCTGATACTGATGAACAAAACAAAAAGAACCAAATAAATGGATAGATATTCCACGCTTGTAGGTAGGAAGACTCAATATTGTCAAAATGTAAGCTCTTCCCAACTTTATCTGTAGATTCATTGCAAACTCAAACAAAATCCCAGCAAGTTATTTTTGTAGATATTGAAAAATTGATTCTAAAGTTTATATAGAGAGGCAAAAGGCCCAGAATGGCCAACACAATAATGAAGGAGAAGAATAAAGTTGGAGGACTGACACTACTCAACTTCAAGACTTAGTATAACTTAATGTTACAACAACCAAGATAGTGTGGTATTGGCAAAGATTCCAACAGATAATTGGCACTGAAAAGAGAGCCCACAAATACATCTACATAAATGTTCTCAACTGATCTTTGACAAAGGAGAAAAAATAATACAATGGAGCAAAAATAATCTTTTCAACAAATGATGCTGGAATAACTAGACACTCACATGCAAAAAAATAAATAAATAAATCTAGATACAGTCCTGACCTCCTACACAAAAATTAACTCAAAATGGATCTTATACCTAAATGTAAAATACAAAATTATGAAACTCCTATGAGATAAAAAGAAGAAAACTTAGGTGGCCTTAGGTGTGGCAATAACTTTTTAGATACAACACAACAGGCACAATCCATGAAAGAGATAATTCATAAGCTGGAATTCATTAAAATTAAAAACTTCTGCTTTATGATAGACACTGTCAAGAGAATAAGAATACAAGCCACAGACTGGAAGAAAATATTTGCAAAAGACACATCTGGTAAAGGACTGTTATCCAAATATACAAAGAACATTCGAAACTCAGCAATAAAAAAACTAACAACCTGTTTTAAAAAGAGAGACAAAGAACTTAACAGAAACCTCCCTAGAAAAGGTATACAGAGGGCAAATAAGCATAATGAAAGATGCTCCACATTATATGTCATCAGGGAAATGCAAGTTAAAACATCAATGAGATACTATTACACATATACTATAACGGTCAAAATCTGGTACTCTGCCAACATCAAATGCTGGTGAGGATGTGGAGCAACCGGGACATTCATTCATTGCTGGTGGGTATGCAAATTGGTACATCTACTTTGGAAATAAGTTAGGTAGTTTCTCACAAAACTAACCATACTTCTACCATAAGATCCTGCAATTGCTCCTTGGTATTTACTCAAAGGTTTGAAAATTTGTGTCCATTCAAAAATCTTCACATGGATGTTTATAACTGCTTTTTCATAATTGCTAAGTCTTGGAAGCAACCAAGGTGTCCTTCAATGGGTGAATATGTTAACAAACTGGTACATCCAGACAATGGATTATTGTTCAACACTAAAAAGAAATGAGCTATCAAGCCATGAAAAGACATGGAGAAAGCTTAAATGTATATTACTACATGAAAGAAGCCAATCTGAAAATGTTACATAGTGTATAATTCCAACCATATCTCACTCTGGAAAATATAAAACAATGTAGCTAGTAAAAAGTTCAGTGGTTTCCAGCGGTTGAGGGAGGAGAGGGATGAATGGGTGGACCACAGAGGATTTTTAAGGCAATGAAAATACTCTGTATGATACTATAATGATGGATAAAATTCATTTCACTTTTGTCCAAACTCATAGAAGGTACAACACCAAGGAAGAAACCTAAGGTAATCTATGGACTTTGGCTGATTATGGTGTGTCAATGTAGGTGCATCAATTGTAAATGTACTTCTGGTGGAGGATGCTGATAATGACATAGGCTGTACATGTATATGGGCAGGGGGTACATTGGAAATCTCTACACTTTACTCTAAATTTTGCTGTGAACTTAAAATTTCTTTTGAAAAATGTATATGCATATAATATTTATAACACTTATAGTTTTATATAAATAAAATAAAATTACATATTGTATAAAGTATCAATCAATAGAAGCTAGAACTTAAAAATATTCAAAATAAAATTTAGAGAGCAAGGAGAGAAAAACACAAAAGACAATTTAAGAAACAGGCCAAATAGATTGAGAAATTCCAACATACGATCGTATGAACTCTATAAGGAAATACAGAGAACAGGACGAAATAAATTTGCAAATGGAAAATGTTTCAAAATTTGCAACTTGAATAAATTTAAGCCCCCATTTGAAGAATCACACTAATTTCTGAGAAACACATTTAAATCTTTTGTATTGGATCATGTTGTTGTGCAAGCAGAAGAACAAGGACAAGGACACTTTTACCTTACCAGAGAAATAAACAAAGTAATAATAATCAGACTTCTCATCAGAAAAAAAGAATAAAAGTCAGCAGGCAGTAGATACATATCTTCAAAAGCCTGAGGCAAAATAAATATCATTCCATATTTCTATTGGCAGATAAACTACCATCTGAATGAGATGGTGAATCAAGACATTATCAGATATACAAAAATCAAAAGTTGGTTTAGTCTCCACAGGTGCAGAAGTAGAGTGAAAGTGTTTCAACAAGAGAGAAGAGATGCAATATACCAGATTGAGGAATTTGGAAGAAGGAATAGAGCTTGTTTTGTTCTTTTACTTTTCTTTTTCTCTTTTGGTCTTGTTTATCTGTAGCAAGGGTGTCTTCTGTCACTCTGTCCTTCTCCCTTTGTGTGGTAAGGATAATGGCACAAGATCTGCCCTGCCTGTGTAAAGGAGAAATCTATAATATTGGGATACATATTAAATGAGATTCCCCAGAAGCAGACCTCTGGAGTCAGTGATCTGAGCTCAAGTAGTTCTTGTGAGAGTTCATGTGAGAGGAAATATATTTCAAATATCAAAAATCACAATAAATGTAAATTAGTTAAACAAAACCACTCTTGGTATGTAAAAAGCACCTTAATTTTTTAAATGAGGGGGAAAAAGAAAACAGAAAGAATGCAAATATGTGTATATGCTACTCAATATATCAGATTATGCTCCTTCACACAGTTTAATTATTTTTTCCCTATATAAGTGGGATAAAGAGAAGTGATTGGTTCCACAGGAGCTCTGTTCCCCTGAGCATTCCATGCCTGTTCAATTTTCTCCTTGTTCTCCTTCATTAGGCTTCAAAATCTCATCATGACTCTGCATGACATACATTATTTCAAAAGGACCAGACCGAGCACAGCCAATTTTGTCATCAATCATTGAAATGATGTATACTTTTAGTATACGCCAGCTTCTACCAAAACCGAGTATTTCAGTGAGTCTGCAACCACAGGCAGGGAAAAAACCTAAGATAAAAGTTAAATTAATTCATATTGAAAAGTTAAACCCTTACTAAGGACTTTCATATATCTACTCATTTCTATTCACAGATACAATTCCAAAAGTATGTGGAAGATATAATTTTATTATTTCTGTATCACAAACAGGGAAACAGAGATCAGCAGAAGGTAAATAATTTTCTGAGTACAAAGAAAATCCATGATAGATAAGTTTTTAAATCCTGCCTTCCTAGCTCCATGTTAATGATATTTTCTCCACCTCTTCATGCTTTTAGAAACCTTGGAATCTTTGACCAGTACATGAGGGAGAATTTCACCTATGTTGTTTATCTATTCTTCTAGGGATGTATTTCTGATTTCATCCTCACAATTCAGGATTGTCTTTCCCTTCTTTTCAAGAGCAAGGTAAGCTTCTATATGCAACATACGTTTTCAGTGAAAAATGTGAGGCAGAAGCAGTGGGAAATCTACAACTTCTATGAGTTTTTGAGTTCATATCTGGTTGTTTGAACACTTTGCCTAAAACATTGCCATAAGTATAGGATGCAAATGCAAAGCATTTTAATCAGCATAAAGTAGAATTCATATTTATGAAATTCCATGCTGCTTTCCTTAAGAAGACAGCGAAAATCTATGATAGATGGTACTCTGATTGAGTAGGTAGCAAATTCCTACTGTTTACTATTTGTTCACTTGTCGTTGAAGGGACAGCTAGCCAGAGTGAAAGGACACTTTAGATTCCTTAAGGATGACCATGAAGCTACCAAGGCCCTTATTCCATTTTCACCATTATTTCCCCACAATCTAAGCTTTCTTTACTTGCTTATCTAGAAAATCTGGCAATGCAGTGACTAAAGGCACAGGCATTGAAATCAGTTAGCTGTGGGTTTGTATATTAAATATCTCTTACTAGGTGTGGACTTTTAGGAAGGCACATAACCTCTCAAATCCTCCATGTAAATTAGATTATGTGTATATATGTGTGTGTGAGTATGTGTGCATACACAATATATATCCCTTTCTCCTCTGCTATTTCTATCATCTATCTATCTATTTATCTACCTACCTATCTGCCCATCCCTCATCATCAGTGTCATCTATAATCTATGTATCCATCTCTCCATCTATGAGACAAACTACACATAAGCAATAAGTTTAAGCAGTTACTAACCTCAGGATGTCTATTACTCATCATAGAACAAAGCAATTGATATGTGTGTGTGTGTATATATATGTATGTATATGTGTGTGTGTGTGTGTGTATATATATATATATATATATACATATATATATGTCTGTTGGTTGTCATACTGTGACTGCTGCATGTTCCTGTGTTGCTGAAAGCTATGCCATGAGTATTTAAAATATCAGCAGGATAAGCAATGATGGACAGCTTTCAGGAAAGCTCCCACACTAAGAGAGACAGGGAAGAAGGACCTGGCCACACACTTCTGAAAAAATTGGCCATGAAAATCCTATGAATAGTAGCAGGACCTTGTCTAATATAGTGTCAGAAGATGAGAGGGTGGTGCAAAAAGATGAGGCAGGGTTCCACTCTGCTGTCCACAGGGTCACTAGGAGTTAGAACCAACTCGATGGCACTAATAACAAATATATATATACAAAACTTATATTATTATGTTGTGAGATCTTGACAAACACAATTTATGGTGCAGACACATATAATAATGTGTTTAGGGGCCAGGAGAAAGATGGTAGAGAATAGTGGTTACCGAAGAATGGATATCTTTTACAAGGCTTCAACTAAAATTACAAATATTTGTGCTTTCTCATGAATAGATAAGCAGATTAGTGGCAACCTCCAAACCATGAATTTTCACCCTCAGTACCTCAATTTCTGTGCTCCAGCTGAGTGTTGATAGGAGTTACTGTAAAAATGATTTCTTTGACTCATTCTATCTCAATAGAAGAGGAGTACTTCAAAACAAGCTAAAATGTGGATCTCAAGAAAAATATTAAGAAAAAGAAGACTTGAAGGACCCTGGGTTCTCGTGCAAAATAATTGACACAGCCATAAAGATAGAGTGAGAAATATGGGGGAAAATAAAATATCTGAGTGCACAGTAGGAAAAGACAATTGAAAGATTAAGGCTACCACTTCAAAACTCACCCATCTGCATTCGTCACCTGACTTTCCTAAACCAACATAGAGACCATCATCCTATGCTAATAATAATATTATAGGAAGTACTCATCAAGATTTTGCTTAACACATTGTGCTGTTTTTCTGTATCATTACTTTTAATTCTCACAATAATCCCTTGATGTAGGTCCCAACATCGCCTTCATTTTGCTGATGGATAAAAGGAGACTCAGGAAAGTTAAGCTAGAACCAATGTCTCCCAGGTGGTAAACGGTAGGGCTGATACGTGAATGCATACACTTGTCTTCTCAGAGCCAAAGCTTTTAGAACCAATGCTATACTTCTCTTCAGAATTGTCTTTGTTGATTGTACATGCCTCTAATACCACATTTATCCACTGCATCTACTATGCATTTATTTGTGAATTACTTATCTATGCTACTCCATGCATTAAGTTCAGTACAATAGAGACAATTAAGTGCAAATTGAATAAAATTCAAATTCATTAACAGCATTTAGGCTGAGAACAACTCTGATTCGGTCTGAAGCTTGGCTTTCTCCATTAATAGCTGTGTAACCTTGAATAAATTACTCAATCTCTCTGGACAAATTATACCAGACATATAAGTGGAAAAAATAGATAATTGATCTAATAGAGTTGATAAGAGGATTCTATAGAAGTGTAAGCTGTTAGAAGACTCAAAACATCTGATTTAGGAAATGGATTCATTCCAGGCATGTGAATCTGGACAACTCATTATCCCTTCCCACAACTTAATTTCTTCATATACAAAATCAAGAGGTTGGAAAGGTGATCTGTAAAGACCCTTCCTCTTCAAAAGTCTATTACTGTATAGACAAGTATCACTAAATTGTGTTGTCTAACCCATGCTTAAGAAATTGAGAATATTTAAAAATAAATTATTGCTATCATAAAATAATGCTTGTACATTCCAATTTCTGTGCAACTGGTTTTTGTTCATCAATGTGTTCCTTTACTTCTCTTTGCTACAGAGCATTTTATGATTCTCAAACAACATCCATGGAAAATAATACAGAGGTGAAAGAATTTGTCCTGCTAGGACTAACCAATGCCCCAGAACTCCAGGTTCCACTCTTTATAACATTCAGCCTCACCTATCTCATCACTCTGATTGGGAACCTGGGGCTGATCATGTTGATCCTGCTGGACTTTCATCTCCACACTCCTATGTACTTTTTCCTTAGTAACGTGTCTCTAGTGGACTTTTGTTACTCTTCAACAGTCACTCCAAAGGTGATGGCTGGGTTCCTTACTATAGAAAAGGTCATCTCCTACAATGCATGTGCTGCTCAGATGTTCTTTTTTGTAGTCTTTGCCACTGTAGAAAGTTACCTCTTGGCCTCAATGGCCTATGACCGCCATGCAGCAGTGTACCACCACAATGACGACAAGTGTGTGTACATGTCTGGCCATAGGCTCTTACATCTTTGATTTTCTGAGTGCTGGTATTGACATTGGAGACAAGTTCTGTCTCTCTTTCTGTATGTCCAGTGTGGTCCATCACTTTTTCTGCAATATTCCAGCAGTCATGGCTCTATCTTGTTCTGATAGGCATGTGAGTGAGCTGGTTCTTGTTTTTGTGTCCAGCTTCAACATCTGTTTTGCTCTCCTGGTTATCTTATCTTATCTATTCATATTTATCACCATCCTAAAGATCCGCTCATCTGCAGGATACCAGAAGGCTTTATCCACCTGTGCCTATCAACTCACTGAAGTCTCTATCTTCTATGGAACTATTATCTTCATGTGCTTACAGCCCAGATGCAGACAAAATGGCATCGGTGTTCTATACTATGCTCATCCTCATGCTCAATCCTGTAGTCTATAGCCTGAGAAACAGAGAGGTCAAAAATACAGTCAAGAAGGTTGTTGAGAAGGCAAAATATTCTCTAGGTTTAGTCTTTTAATGATGTAGAATCCACAGAAGTTCTTTCATCCCATTAGATCTACTTCATGTCATAACTCAATGTCCATGGCCATGTAAGATAGTAGAACATAAAATTTTACCTGATATTATTTATTTCTTTAGTTTTAGAACAAATCCAAGCCTCAAAAATGCAGAAAAATATTTTAACTATTTTTAATAAAATCTGTTTAACAAAGTTTGTGTGGTTTAGGGGCACATTTTATCCAGATATAAGTAGTTGCAGCATCTTAATAAATTAATGTTTCAGTCATTCCTGAGATTTTTGGTAAGATAAAGCATGTTCACATGACAATTTCTAAAACACAGATGCCATATTATACTAAAGTGGGGAGAATATTGTCATTTTTTACCTTAACCTTATGACTACCAGCTCTTCATGTTATGTTAAAAATAGTGCACTGATATTAATAGTGCTATTTTCTTTTTTTAACAGAAATGTTTTGAAATGCTACTTCCACTATTGATATGTTAGTTGAGCTATATCATGTCTTATCACCCTCCTACCCATTCACTCCACTTCATTTTCACTTATTTGATGCTATTCCTGGACAACTCCACACATGCCCCTGTCTCAGGAACTTATATTTGCTGTTTCCTCTTCCTGGAAGACTCCAACAATCATTTTAGATTGCTGGTTAAATGTTACATGTTCAGGGAAGTGATACAGGCCTTTCTTGATTCAGCACTCACTTGTAAGCCTTTGACTATTTCCCAGGTTCTAACAGAGTTGTTTCTGAGAAATTTTGCTCGATTTTTCAGTATTCTTTAGAGGAATGGGCTCTTGAAATACACTAATCTGCCATTTTTCCTCTCTCTCTCGTAAGAACACTGATTATTACATTTAGGACCCACCAAATAATCCAGGTGAATCTTCCATCTTAATACCCTTAACTTAATTGCAATTGTAAAGCCGCTGGTAATATTTACAGATACCAGAAATTAGGACTTGATATGTTTGGGGACCATTATTCAGGCCCCTACAGAGTTATTTCTCACTTATGCAAATACATATCCATCACACAAGTGTCTGGCAAAGTGGAAAGCCTTCTCTATGTGGTCACTCAGGGCTGGTGAAGGCTTCACCATGCATAGCTGCATCTGCTCGAACATGAAGCCTCGTCAATTATTGTGGAAGGAGAAAGATAACAAGAGAGTAATCTGTATGCTTCAATTCATCGAGAAATGATATATATCAGTTCTTTCTACAGTCCATTGTCTAAAACTAATGAATGTCTCAGCCTACCTATAATGGGCAGGCACCTGTGGGGAAGTAGATGGAATGTTTGAATATCATTGTTTTGGTGACTCATGCTGTATCAGTATTTATAAATAGAATATTGATATTTAACCTTAGAGAACACCTGATATGCACTAGAAATTATTTTCTGCTTTGTATGTATGTGACCTGATAACCTTCTTGACAATCCTATGAGGGTGGCATGATATCATGATCTCCCTCCTTGCAGATGAGAAGCTGAAGTTTGATGAGGATAAATTACTCACCCATTTTGAGGACAAGCCACTTTAGTACGCAGAACAAACTTGTAACCACTGCACATGTAATGGGAAAGGTGTAATAATTCTGCTACGAGTGTTGCCTCCAAGGAGACTGTATAGAGGAAAGAATGAATCTATCTCCTTTGTTAGGAAAAAAAAAAACTTCCAGGCCATAACTGTGGTGGTAAAGCAGGTGGAATTAAAAAAAGGATTTTGTTAAAGATACTTATTGAGACATCTTTAAAAATGAGCAGAAATGAAAATGAAATTAAAATTTAATTTAATTTAAAATTTTAAAGTACCAAGTGCTGCAAAAATGTGGAGAAATTAAAATGTGTTTGCAATTGGGAATGCAAAATGGTAGAGCCACCACCATAAACAGTTTGGCAGTTTCTATTCAATTAATTATATTTACCAAATGACCAAGCAATCTAACACCTAAATATTTACTCAAAGGAAATAAAAACATATGTTCATACAAAAATTTTAGCCAATGTTTAGATCAGCTTTATTTATAATCACTAAACACTGGAAACAATAGAAGAGGCCCTCAACTGAGGAAAGACAAAAAAACAACGTATAAAGTTTATATTATGGAATACTACTCTGCAATTAAAAATTTCCACCATAGATACAGGTGACAATATGGACAGATCTCAGCTGAATTATGCTAAGTGAAAGATGCCAGAATCAAAAGATTACATATTCTATGATTCTAGTTAAGGACATTCTTACAAAGGCAAAATTATATAGAAGAAACCAGTTTAGTCACTATGAGGGGGAGTGGTTCAGAGAGAGGGTTGACTACAAAGAAGCTCATGGAATTTATTATGTGTAACTGTGGTAGTGGATACATGATTATACATAAAAATTAATTATCAAATTATTAGAACAATATACTAAAAAGTGTGCATATTACTGTTTTGAACTTACATATTATTAAAAAATAAAATAACAATCTGAAAACATATATGCACACTCAAAATATCCAACTTGGTCCCACCAGGGAGTTTAATAACTTCTTCCCTAGGAAAGTAGGAAGAGAAGCTGTAGATGTTCTCCTGGGGGACAGCTCCTGACAGCTCCATGTCTCTATAAGTCCCTCCGGGTTTCCATGCATTAGCCTCTGAAATCCATGACTCCAGGTGACTTTATTTTAGAGGGACCAGACTTTGGTCCTAGCCTCTTTGATCATCATGTATTAATCTGAATGTTGATAGCTGTTTGAGCATGCAGGCCTTCTGTCTGTCTTGATATTTCCTCTGAGTCTGCAGTGATGGCCAAGGAAACACTCCAAGGTAAAAATTATATTGAATGACTTTAAAATGATAATTCCTCAGCTTACCAAGTTACTTTATAGGCATTTCTTTATTTGCTATTTACAGATACGTTTATGTGGATTATGTAGGAGAGGTAATTTTATTACATTCATTTTGCAAATGAGGAAGGAAGTGACCCTTCCAAGGGCACAGAAAGAATGCATGGTAGATTCAGGACTTGAACTCATGTTAATGTTCTTTCTTCCATTGTTCTCTGCATTAGAGACCTTGGAGGCTTTGGCCTCTATTTGAGAGTTTCTCTGACAGTATGCATTATTCCATGGCTGATTTTTTAATTTCAAACACACTATCCAGGATTGACTGTCGCTTGTTTTCAAGCAACAAAGTAAGCTTCTATAATCAATATATGCCTTTAGTGAAAACTGTAATTCATGCAAAAGCAGTGGGGTAGCTACATTTACTATGATTTATTTAGCACAGAAATATACGTTTTGAATATTTTCCTTAAAAATTGAAGCTGGGAAGTAAATGTCAACAGTTTCATCAGTAGAAAGTTAGATGATACTCATGAAACAAGATCATGCTGCTCCTATGAAAAGATTAACAAAAAAATAGTATAGGTCATGCTACAGGTAGGTGGTAATTTTCTCTATTCGCTATTTGTTAGCCTCTTATTGGAGGCAAAGAAAAAAACCAGGAGAGTGAAATGACACTTCTTTAAACTACAAAGGGACCAAAGTAAAATAACAAGATTCAAATTTAATTATAACATTTTCCACACAATTTCATCCATATTATTTCCAGCATACCTACACACATTGACAGCAAAAGGCTTCTGATCAAGTCAAAAATGGATTTAAATCCTCATACTAGCTGTGTAATTGTAGATCATTACATAAATTTACAAATTCTCAGTTTTTTAATGGTAAAATAAGAATAAGAATACCTAACTTACACACACACACACACACACATACGTTTTTATATATAAACCTCTTAGCATTGGTTGTAGTACATAGTATGTGCTAAAAGTGGTTGTGCATGTCAACAGAGGCAAACACAACCTTCACGGGCTAGGCTTCTAAAGTGAAGTTGCTAAAGGTGTAGGAGGAAGATGGCAAGAAATAATAGTCAGCATTGGATAGCTGGCCTTCCAAAAGACTCATATTCAAATAAAAAGAATTAAAATACTGTTCCTGGGGCAGAGTGGTTAAGTCCATGGGCTCTGCTTTGGCAGCTTGGGGTTTCACTAGTTCGGATCCTGGGCGCGGACATGGCACCGCTCATCAAGCCATGCTGAGGCAGCATCCCACATGCCACAACCAGAAGGACCTATGACTAGAATATACAACTATGTACTGGGGGGCTTTGAGGAGAATAAGTTAAAAAAAAAAGATTCATAATAGATGTTAGCTCAGGTGCCAATCTTTAAAAAAATAAAATTCTGTTCCTACACAAGAAGTGATTCACATAAAATATTTAACACCACAGAGTTTGCCACAAAAACAGATCTGCAGTCAAAAGCAAGCCACAAACTATGAACTTTCACCCTCCATCTCTGTGATTCAAATACGGGATGACAGTAATGTAAAAAAGAGTGAGTTTAACAGAAGGAGACTCTTTCAATGCAAATTAAAAGATAAATTTCTAGGAAAAGTTAAGAGAAAAAATAACTACACAGAAGAACTAAAGCCGCCAATTGTATGAGTGGAGCAAGGACAGAGTGAAAGTTACTGGAGAGCACAGAAAATCTCACGGTCCTATGGTGTGAGAAAAGGGAAACTGAAGAAGGAGGCTGCAAGACTTCAAAACGCACTGCATGCTGCTACCCACCTTTTCCAAAACAACATAGAGATCATGATTCCATCCTAAGAATAGTATTATAGCTAACATTAATCAGATTATGCTAAACACCCAACAATTTACTCATTGTTCTTTTTTTTTTTTTTTTGGTGAGGAAGATTGGTCCTGAGATAACATCTATTGCCAACCTCCCTCTTCTTGCTTGAGGAAGATTGTGCCTGAGCTAACATTTGTGCCAATCTTCCTCTATTTTGTATGTGGATGCTGCCATAGTATGGCCTGATGAGCGGTGGGTAGGTCTGTGCCCAGGATCTGAACCCACGGACCCTGGGCTACTGAAGCAGAGCATGCAAGCTTAACCACTACACTGTGAGGCCAACCCCTACTCATTGTTTTTTTAATACATTATCTCATTTAATTCTTACAATAATACCTTGAGTTAGATCTCATTACTATCTTCTTTTTTGTAGATGGAAAAAATTAGGTTCAGGGGAGTTAAGTTAGGATTAATGACTCCTAGGTAGTGAATGGTAGAGCTGATCTGCACCTCATCCCAGAGCCCAAGCTCTATACCTGCTGCTGTGTTTTCCCCTCAGAATTGTCTCTGCTGGTTGTACTTGCCCCCACTGTTCCACTTATACCACCACACACGCTATGCATATAAGTCTCAGTTGCTTCACTGTGAAACCCCAAACACTGAGCTTGGACCAATGGAAACAATGAGTAATTGTAAACTGAGTTAAATTTGATTTGATTTAAATTCAATTAATGCCGTTTTACTTAGGAACCACTCTACGTGGACTCAAAACCATTAATACTTGTATAAACATGAATAAATTGCTCAACATCTTTGCCTCACAATTTAAATGAAAATAACAACTAATTGACCTCATAATATTGTTGAGAGGAATCAATGGATTTACGTGTAAAGTGTCTGGAGCAGTCCTGGCATCTAAGCAACATATATAAGCTTTTACTAGTGTAGGAAAAACTGAATTGGCACGAAAAAAGAATCCTGGACATGTCGTCTTGGACAAGTCATTAAATTTTTCAAATCTCAGTTTACAAATATAAAAAATTTAAAAACTGGGGAGATGATCCATGAAAATTCTTTCAAGTCAACAGTTTTTAACTCTATAGATAATTATATACTATATTTTGTGGTTAACCTCATGCTTTAGATATGGAGAATCTTGAAATACATGTTATTGCTGTAATGAAATAATGCACATGGTAAACAAACATTTCAATTTCACTCTAATCTCTATTCCACTTAACACTCTTGTCCTTTGTTTCACCTTGCTACAGGACACCTCATGATTCCCAAATAACACCGATGGATAACAGGACAGAAGTGACACAGTTCATCCTCCTAGGACTAACCAATATCCCAGAATTGCAGATGCCCCTCTTTATAATGTTCACTCTCATTTACCTTATCAGTGTGATTGGAAACCTGGGGATGGTCCTACTGATTCTCATGGACTCTCATCTACACAGTCCTATGTATTATTTTCTCAGTAACTTGTCTCTTGTAGACTTGTGTTACTCTTCAGCTGTCACTCCCACAGTCATGGCTGGGTTTGTTACAGTAGACAGGGTCATCTCCTACAATGCATGTGCTGCTCAGATGTTCTTTTTCGCAGTCTTTGCCACTGTGGAAAATTATCTTTTGGCATCGATGGCTTATGACCGCTATGCAGCAGTGTGTAAACCTCTGCATTACACCACCACCATGACGATGAGTGTGTGTGCACGTCTGATCATAGGCTGTTATGTCTGTGGTTTCCTGAATGCCTCCATCCACATTGGCAACACATTCCATCTCTCTTTCTGTATGTCCAATGTGGTCCATCACTTTTTCTGTGATATTCCAGCAGTCATAGCTCTGTCTTGTTCTGATAGGCACATGAGTGAGCTGGTTCTCGTTTATGTATCCAGCTTCAACATCTTTTTTGCTCTCCTGATTATCTTCATATCTTATCTCCTCATATTTATCACCATTCTAAAGATGCAGTCATCTTCAGGATACCAGAAGGCTTTATCCACCTGTGCCTCCCACATCACTGCAGTCTCCATCTTCTATGGGACAATTGTCATCATGTACTTACAGCCCAGCTCCAGCCATTCCATGGACACAGACAAAATGGCATCTGTGTTCTATAGTATGATCATCCCCATGCTCAATCCTCTGGTCTATAGCCTGAGGAACAAGGAGGTCAAGAGTGCATTCAAGAAGGTTCTGTTGCAGGCAAAATTGTCTCTAGGTTTAGGAATGCTGTAGCATTCCCTGTGACCAAGTTTAATTTCTCTCAGATCTTCTCCACTTACTGAGTCATATTTTAAGGTCCACACTCAAGTTAAGTTCCTGAAGTAAACCCTTCCCTGTTCAAAAGTTTGCTGTCTAGAAAAAAGGAAACGTGAAAAAATATAATTCCTAAATGAGAATGGCTAAGATGAATCATAAGACATCTTGTGTCCTGCATGTTGAATACCTTATTAAGGATATTTGACTCATTCGCTCATTCTAGATGGATTTCCTTTACCACATGCCGCTACAAACATACATGTAAAGCAGGGGCAAAAGCAATCTCATGAGCAGGAAGAAGTGCGTGCCTGTGCCTCACATGGGTACTTGTACATGGGAGTGGGAAATATGTCATATGTAATGAAATGTGGCTAGTTTTTTATTTTAATAATTTAAATAATTAAATGGAGTATTTGAACATCAGTTTACATGAAATATTATTTATTTTATTGAATAAACGTTCTAAGGGTCCTAATTTGAAAATAAAGTGATACACTTTTAAGTGAAAGTATTTGCCTTTCCATTGACACATTTTATCTAGAGATACATAAATATAGCACCTTAAATAAATTAATTTTTACATCTTGACTGAGTCATTTTATACAACCAACATGTTCACATTACAATTTTCAAGAGCCAGAGTACAAGAAAAATGGAGGAAAAATAAAAACATTTTCCAATTGGAAAATTACTGCATACATACAAATTAGACTTAACTGAAATTATTCCAAATGCCCATATAAATATAAACATGACAGTATCTGTCAGTAATAAAGACAGTATGCATTCATTATGCTGGTATAACACACAGTCTTCATGCTTTTAATTTTGATCCTCAGGGAGCTCAATACTGTACAAAACCTACTTATGGTAATGTGCACTAATCTCTAATTGGTTGTCTCTGTAAGATAAGAGACTTCAGCATCTCAATAATTGTAGGATTGTGCTTGAATGTGCTAGGATTCTTATGGTGGTACTTGTGGGTCAGTATAGTTTGACACAAATATTCATTTCATTCTTTATGGTAACGTTTCTCCTCTTGGAACCATTTCTGATTTTTAGTTTAAATGATCCTTTAATTTTACAACTATTTCAGGTTACAGAAGATTTTCAAAAATAACACAGAATGGTTCTATATAATCTTGTGGCAGGCTAGAATAGCTGCCAAAAGATCCGTGGCCTAATGCCTTGAACCTGTGAGCCCTAATTTATATGGCAAAAGGGGACTATTAAGATGTGATTAAATTAAGAATTTTAAGATTGAGAGGTTATTCTGAATTTTCTATCTGTACCCCAAATAAAATCCCATATATTCTCATTAGAAGGAATTAGAGAGGATAGGACTTTGGGAAGACGCTTGAAGAGGAGGCACCAGACTCTGTCTCCTCAACTAGACAACTACACTGGCAGAATCTGTCTGACATAATTCTTTGGGAACTCTGGAGCCTGTTGAAGGCTTGGAATTTCCAGGGGACAACTTGGACGATAAATTGTGGTTAATTTTGAATTTCAGCTCTTAGCACAGTAGCAGTTACCCATTTCCCATCGGCAGCCAACCACTTTTCCCACCCTCAGCCACATGGTAAGCAGCAGTGCACATTTGCCTACAGCAGCTTGCACACAACTTGCAAGAGCCAAGGTGGCAAAAAAGACTCTGTCTTCCAAATTGGGAATTTGTACTCTGATTTCTGCTTCTAACCATGAGGTGCAAACAAAGAGGTAGGCAGCCACTGCTGTTGCATCTGCACTATGGTTTTAAGCCTCTCTCCATTTAGCTGAAATGACTTCCATGGGATTTAAATGGCTAGTGACCTCTTTATATCCCTTAATTCTTCTCTTTTTCCTCTTGTGGGAGCCAGATGTTAAAGTCTAGGACATTAAAAACAACTGCATATATGGGGACAATTAGAAAGTGACCACACATGCCCAGGAAAAAGCTCAGAAAAGACCTGAGAAGACTGTAAGTTTATATGTCAGAGTGGTCTTCAAAACAGACAGGGCAATCAAAAAACAAAAACAATAAAAGAAAAGGGCAAACTCTGGGGAAAGGAGAGAATCTGATGTCCAGAATTAACACAGTATTAGATTCAAATGTCCAGTTTTAAACAAAAAGATCATAAGGTATACAAAGACACAGGAAAATATGCCCAATTCAAAGGAAAATAATAAATCAACAGAAACTCTCCCTGAAAAAGACATGACAGCAGATTACTACACAAAGGCTTTGAAACAATTTCTTAAAAATGCTCAAAGAACTAAAGGAAGATGTAAAGAAAGTCAAGAAACAATGTATGAACAAAATAGAAATATCAATAAAGAGATAGAAAACCTAAAAGTAAACCAAAAGAAATTCTGGAGCTAAAGAGTACAATAACTGAAATAAAAAATTCACTATAAGGATTTAAAGGAAGAGTTGAACAGGCAGAAGAAAGAATCAGCCACTTGAAGATAGGACAATGAAGATTAGTGATTCTGAGGAACAGAAAGAAAAGACAGAAAAAAAGTGAATGGTGCCTATGGACCTGAGGAACATCATCAAGCAGACCAACACTCACATTATGGGAGTCTCAGAAGGAGAAGAGAGTAAAAAATAGAGAGAACGTTGAAAAACGATGGCTAAAAACTACCCAAACTTGATGAAAGATATGAATATAAACAGCCAGGAAGCTCAAAGAACTCCAAGTAAGATGAATTAAGAGATGCTCACTGAGACATATTATATTCAAACTTTCAAAAGCTAAAGACAAAGAGAGAATCTTGAAAACAGAAAGATAGAAGCAGATTATCACATACAAATGATCTTCAAAAAGATTATCAACAGATTTCTCATCAGAAATTTTGGAGGCCAGAAGGCAGTAGGCAAATATATTCAAATTATTAAAAGAAAAATAATTGTCAACCAAGAATTCTACATCTAGGATAACTGTCCTTCAAAAATGAGGGACAAATTAAGACATTCTCAGATACATAAAAACTCAGAGAGTTTGCTAATACTAGACCTGCCCTGCACATCTTGCCCTGCCAGAAATGCTCAAGGGAGTCCTCAAATGTGAAATGAAAAGACATTAGACTGTAAATTAAAACAAGACGGAGAGAAAAACATCTTAATAAAGGTAATTATGTGGACAATGATTAAAGCTAGTTTTATTGAAACAATGGTTTGTAACTAATTTTTGTTTTCTACAGGATTTAAGGGACATACATTTAAAGAAAAAAAAGTTATTAGTCTGGAAGGAAGTGTTATTTTAACCTTGATTTGTAAATCCAAATCTTGTTTTCTTGTTGGAAGGCATGCACCAACACAAACATACAGAATCCTTATGCAAGGCAAGGGAGAATTAATACTATAAAGTATTTAAGAAAATCTGCCCAATCATTAGGTGATCACTAACCTAAGTGAGTAGAAACTTCAGTGGTGACATACAACAGATACAGAATTAACATAAGTAATCGAGGAAAATCAATAAACAAACAAACAAACAGTATCCCCACCCACAACAAATACTAAGTGGGAGCAGAGATCTCAGGATAAGCTACATTTTATTAATTTGATTGTCCATATTTCAATTGCAAAAATATATATATCAGACGAAGAAAAAGGAAAGTATGACCAATACATAGATTTTAAAAAATAATCAATAGAAACCATCCCTGAGGAAACCCAGATGTTGGGCTTAATAGAAAAAGATTTAAAACAGATATAAATATGGCCAAGGAACTAAAGGAAACCAAGTCTGAAGAATTAAGGTAAGCCTGAGAACAATGTCTCACCAAATTGAAAATATGAATAAACATACAGAAATTATTTTTTAAAAAACAAATAGAAATTCTTGAGTTGAAAAGAATAATCAATAAAATATAGAATTTACTAAAGTGGATCAGTAGCAGATTTAAGCTGAAAGAAGAAAAATATCAATGAACTTTAAGATAGGTCAGTTGAGAATATCTAGCATGAAGCACAGAAATAAAAAAGAATGAAGAAAAGTAAACTGAGTGTCAGAAACAAGTGAGATACTATCAGAAGTACCAACATACACATAATGGGAGTGCCAAAAGGAGACGGAGAGAGGGAGAGAAGGAATATCTAAAGATATAATGGCCAAAAACTTCTTAAATCTGAGAAAAAGAATGGAATGAAAATAGATTGAAATTTTAACAAAATGAACTTCAAAACATTAGCAGATATGTACATTAACAAACTCATACCATTTATATACAAATAAGTTATTAATACTACTGTAATTCTTGGTGTTTTAAGTTTAAAAATTAAATATTATGTTTTTATTTAAATAAATTAAAATATACATTTATCATCCTTTTCTTTTTTCTATATTGTGATATGTTTGCTCTATTAAAATTGTCATATAAACATATTAATTTTAGATATAACTCACAAATATGGAAATTTGGATAGCAAAATAAATGCCCATGTAAAGGCATGTATTTACATTAAAAACAAGAAAGAACAAAGAATAAAACATCTACAATCAAGAAACTTTGGAAGTATTTTTATCAAGGTTAGTTTAAAAATATATAAAACCTATTGCTTTTTCATATATAAAAAGATAAAGTGAAATATAATTTTTGAAAACCAAAAACATGTTAGATATATACATATATGTATATATATTTATAGCAAATCAAATATTAATATTAAGAACATGTTCTCAGGCACCAAAATAATTGTTTTAAATTCTAATATAACAATAGACCTACCTCATGTATGTCTCAACTAATTTTTCCTTCTATAGGTGTGTGGTTTTCATGAGTTTCTCATGAATGATGTATGTGTGTGCATATGCTTATATATGCAACTGTGAGCGGATATGTTCATGTGGGAGTGCAGGAAAGCATGTTTATTAACAAGAATTTGAAAATAAGAAGTCCTTGTTCGGGAGTGGTTCTTCCTAAATTTTTGTTCCTAGGTCTCATATTTTTTTAAGACTTTCACTCTGTAGGCTTAATCAATAGCTGAAGAAAGAACTAAAAGAAATTAGAAATTTGTGGACCAGACAGGTAAATGTTTCCCCTAGATAGATCTGTGGTGGATGAAACTGCCTTATTGTAGATTTTATGTAATTAAAACATTAATCCTATAGAAGACTTTGCCTTCCCCACAGTCTTTCTAAAGGCACTCTTGACTTCTTTGTTCCTCAGGCTGTAGACCAGTGGATTCAGCATGGGGACGACCATAGTATAAAACACAGATGCCAATTTGTCTGTGCCCATGGAATGACTGGAGCTGGTCTGTAAGTACATGAAGATGCCTGTCCCATAGAAGATGGAGACCGCAGTGAGGTGGGAAGCACAGGTGGAAAAGGCCTTCTGGCATCCTTCAGATGAGCGCATCCTAAGGATGGTGATAAATATAAACAGGTAGGAGATCAAGATGACCAGGACAGAAAAGAGATCATTGAAGCCCACCACAAAAAGAATAATCATTTCACTGATGTAGTTGTCTGAGCATGAGAGAGTCAGAAGAGGAGGAGCATCACAGAAAAAGTGATCAACTACATTGGACCTACAGAAGGAGAGCCTGAAAATATTCCCAGTGTGGATGGAAGCATTCAAGAAACCACAGATGTAGGGGCCTATGACCAGACAAGTACACACACTTGTTGTCATGGTGGTGGTGTAATGCAGGGGTTTACACACTGCTGCATAGCGGTCATAGGCCATTGAGGCCAAGAGGAAACTCTCTACAGTGATAAAGGCTACAAAGAAAAACTGTGTGACACAAGAATTATAGGGGATGATATTGTCTCCTGTGAGGAATCTTGCCATGACCTTGGGAGTGACAGCTGAGGAATAACCAAGGTCCACCAGAGAGAGATTACAGAGGAAAAAGTACATGGGAGTGTGGAGATGAGAATCCCACAGAATCAACTTGATCATCCTCAGGTTCCCAACCAGAGTGATGAGGTAGATGAGAGAGAAGATTATGAAGAGTGGGATCTGCAGTTCTGGGTCATCAGTTAACCCCAAAAGAATGAACTCAGTCACCTCCGTACTGTTCTCCATGGAGATCAATTGGGAATCATGTGGCTGCCCTGTAGCAATGAGAAATATGAATCAGAATGACAAATAGAGGGAAGACTCTGCTGAAATCAATCAGCATGATCACTCCGTGCTTTATTTCAGTATTGCAATAACTTGTTTCCAGGAGTCTCTAGACCTAAAGCATGGCTACGGCAACTAAATGAAATTTTAAATTATTGATAGATCATAGAACATCCCAGATAAAAGAACTGGAGATAATGCAACCCAATCTCCTAACTTCCTAGAAGTCCGAATTGAAGTAAAGAAAAGATTTGTGAAAGATCATCAGATTAGTCGCCAATTGGAACAGCTCAGACTCCCAATTCAAATTTTACAGAACGATCACAAACTATTCTTTATGTTAAAATAGTTTAGTGAAATTAATGTGAAATTGATTTAATTTTACTTCAACTGACATTTTTTTGTCTTATCTATTGTGTCAAGAACAGTGTTATATAATAGTAAAAGATAGTTAAATAAAACCTGCCCTTAGCCTAAAATGGTCTCAGTACAGTTCAGTACACAGAATGTGTAACCTACCATATAGTGGAAAAACAGTAGAAGTTCACGTACAAGGATTCAAAGCATCCAGAAAATAACAGTTCTCACTTTTATTTCATTAACATGGCTTTTAACTTTTGCCTTCAGATGTCCCTGATCTGGAGCCATGTTAAAGCCAGGCTAAAAGGATGCAAATCCCACCTCCACTATGTACAGAATAGATAAACTTGGGAGAGTGTGCAACTTCACTCAGCAATCAGTTATGAAACTGGGCTGATAATGCAAATTGGAATAATTTCAGCTGTTTGAGAATATGATTTGGACAGAGGGCTTGGTCTATCTGATATTGGACAGGTGGATAATATAAGACGGAGCTTTCGGATAAGGATGAAATCAAAGAGTTGATAACATCACTCATGCCATTTACTTTCCCCTAAAACTCCTCTGCTCTCCTATTCTTCATATACTCTCCTCCAATTTTCCACAAAAGATTTCTGTCTATCTACACAAGTGGCAATTCCAACTGTGCCAGAAAAATCCATTTATTTTCTGACTCACCTTGAATACTAACTAGTGTCCAGGCCTTAGTTTCCTCATCTATAAAGTGGGGATAATAATATTGTCTAGTACTTAATAAGTATTCAATAAATGTCTCTATTCTGGGAAATTCAAAGTGTAGGTGAGATTTTCTTTGTCCCATTATCCTTAATTTCTCAGAACCTGAAAAAGCTTGGATGCAGCCATCACACATAAGAACAATACAAATTTTGATACATTATCACGGATGTTAGGAACAGTATAAGAGCACTTTTTGAAGCCTACATAAAATCTTATTATGGAATTACCACTTGTTTGTCTAAATCAAGAATCTTCCCAAAATGAAGTCTGAAAATTTTATCCACTCTAAAATTTTAGCTGAGTAGTTTAAAGATTAAGGATCCTTAAGAGATGAATTCCCACTGCAACAATTAGATATTCGATTCTGTGATGCATTTTTTTCAATAATTTTTGTTGAGTAGCTACTATTAGCATGACACCGCATATATACTGGAAATAAAAAGGAAAACAGCAATTTCTATTTTGGAAAGGGAAGCAGATATAAAATAAAATGAATAGGGAAAATGTTTAGTATAAATGTAAACCTTTTAAAAAGCTGAATGGGGTCTGGGAAGGTTAGAAATCATTTTAACACATGGTGATCTGGTAGACCCTTATCCCTAAAATGAGACTTTTGAGCAATACCTGAGGGAAGCAGATGAGCAGATCTCAAGTATATTTGGGGAAAGGGCATTCCAGGCAGAGGGAACAGAAAATGCATGGTGCTGGGGTTTGAGCACACCAAGGTTGTTCTAGAGACAGCAAGAAAACCAAAAAGCCTGCAGGGGGAAAGAAAGTTTAGGTCAGAGAGGTACAGCAAGGTGAAGCTGTTATGACCTCACTCACTACTTTAATTTGCTAGGCTTTTATTCTGAGTAAGATTGAAAAGCATTAAAGGATTTAGACAAAAATGTAACACAACCTGAATTCTTTTTTAAAAGGATCACTCTAGAAAAACTGTCGATAATTGAATTTAGAAGGATAAGGACGAAGGTGCTAAAAAATTAGGAGGCTATTATAATATTCTAGGTAAGAAATGATGATTGCTGGGACCAAGATGGTAGTGAGAGAGACAATGAGAAATTACCCACTTTGGGATGGTGGAGGTGACTAGATTTCCTGATTACTGAAAAAGAGGCATGAAAGAAAAAGAGGGGTTAATGCAGACTCCAATTTTTGTATAGCAATACACAGAATAGTGTAAAAGAAGCAGATGTTTGGAAAAAGGGAGAAAAGAGATCATTTTCTCTTCAAGAGTTTGATATCCCTTTGGCCATGAAGTAGAAGTGTTACATAAATAGTAGGAAATACAATCTGGAGTTTAGAGGAGAGGACTGACTGCCTCAGATTATGTTAATTTGAACTACATTGGCAGTTTCTAATGGTTCAACATACATAGATCATATTAAATCCACAAGACTAAATAACACCACTTAAGTAAGAGTTTAGACAAAAATCAGAGTTCTCTAATGTTTTAGGTAAAAAAAATTGAAGAGATTCAGTGGTAAGGAGGATGTGGAGGAGAAATTGCTACCACTTGAGATAGATACAAGGGAAACACCATCCCAGGACACAAACAGATTTCAGTTAGACCAAGGTGGTAAAGGGGACTTTCAAAGGAAAGGTTAAGTACATATTAAATTATGTTCATGACTGACTATAAATTCCAGAGTGGAATGATTTCAGGAGGTTGGCAGGGGTGAAAGTTGGGGTCACTATAGAGGATATACAGAGATGTATGGACATTATTTGTAGGCGTTGAAGGCTGATATGACAATCCTCAGCTTCACTATGAGTGACATAGAGATACATATAATAATGAGATTAATCCTCTGGGTCTCCAGGTGAGGTTGGGGGTTGGAAAGTGATTATACAGGTGAGGATCATGACAGAAGCATGGAAATTCTGCACAGAGCTCACTTCTGCTATTAGTGGAATGAGGGCTACTTAGAGCAGGGTGACTAGGATACCCTCTTGATTCCATAAAAAACTACTCGCTTGAATCAATAGCACAGATATAGACTTCTCAAATTTGGGGGAAAAAATTTACTGGATATCTTTTCAAAACACTTTACCAACTTTCTTCTCCACATGCAAAATCTCAGGTTTTAATCTAACATCTTTCTGGAGGAAAAAGAAAATTAAAACCTGTTTTACTCTATTGAAAAGAAATTAGGAACTACAGTGGTTCTTTTAGGCATGTATTGATCTCTTATCATTCTCTGCTCCATAGATGGAAACTTCTTATGGAATGGACCACCACAGAGTTGGTACTCAGTGAAAACTAAAAAATGCAATCTTGTGACCGGCCTGGTGGCTCAGCACTTAAGTTCACACGTTCTGCTTCAGCGGCCTGGGGTTCGCTGGTTCTGATCCCAGGTATGAGCTAGGCACCCCTTGGCAAGCCATGCTGTGGCAGGCGTCCCACGTATAAAGTAGAGGAAGATGGGCACGGATGTTAGCTCAGGGCCAGTCTTCCTCAGAAAAAAGAGGAGGATTGGCAGCAGATGTTAGCTCAGGGTTAATCTTCAAAAGAAAAAATGCAATCTTCATGACAAAATGCTCTCTGCCCCCCATACAAATCTCACATATTCTTCCAAGAATAACAAAAATTCCAAAGTTTCCCTGAAGTCTTCTGCAGCTCCTTCCTCTTCAGATGCAATTATGCCATTATAATCAATAGAATTTATCAGTCTGTTACTCTAAATTTTTAAATTTTATCATAATTTACCATTTTGTGTAAGTGGAAGACGTGATTAATAATGACTTAAGCTGTAATAGATATTACTTTTTGATCGTTTGCTATATTTCCATCACCAAGCCAGAGACTGTGATACTTTACCTCAGTTAATTGTCATACTCATGAGATATTATCCCAAATTCGTAGGTATAAGAATTGAAGATTTTTGACATTTAGTGACTTTCTTAGGGCTGCAGAAAGTAGCAGAGCAGAGATTTGAAGCCGAGTTACTTTGAATTTAAGTCTTAGGTCTTTATCATGAAGATGTATTCTTTTAAGCTTTTTATATTTAACCTAAACCGGGCACAACAAAGTAACTCATTTAATTGACTGGTTGATTGACAGGTTGAGTGATTAAATCTATCATTGGAATTCAATGTGGATAATTAAAAAGCACAAACTTGGGAATCAAATATACTTACCAGTTATGTGACAGTGCAAATAAACTACCTTTTTGGATCTTAGTTGAATAACAAGAACTGGATCCACAAATATTTACAACCCACTTCAACCTCTTCAAAAAATCCTCAAATAGTGAAGAAAGAACATGACCTTTTAGTAACACCAACCAATAAGCTGCATAAAGTGCTGAATGCTGTCCATTCCTTATTCTCTCTATAAGCACTAAGTCGGTACCTATGGTGTACTAGGTTGTGTGCTAATTTGCAGGCCTAAGTGATGAACAAGATATGTTCCTGGACCTCAGGATACTTAGTGCGCTGAGACAGATATATAAACTGATGAATATTATGTACTTTTCTTATTCTCCGTTCCCAAGAAAGAACATTGCTTTCTCACTTGCTCAGAACTGTGTGATGGTACTTGATCTCATTTGCACTATAGTCCACTAGTCAGTTGATGTAATAGTTAGTAAATTGGATGTCCAACACCAGGTAAGTCTTTGGTGGCAGAATTAGAACTTGAGATTAGACTTATTCATTTCCACATTTGGTTGTGTCTTGCATAATTTTACGTATCTCATTTCAGTGCATTTTTAACTGATTTCTAGGCTTAATTTTCCCCCATCATTATTCTCCATTTTCCCCTCTCTTTTTAAATATTATATTAGCTCCCCAATTACAATAAAATTTTATATTAATACCCCATTTCTCAGCAACTCTGAAATTAGTCAAAACAACTACTTTATTACATTCCCTGAAAGAGAAAACTAAGATTGAAAGAGCCAATTTGTTCAAAGTTGAGCAAGCTTATACTTAGCAGAGACTCAATTTCTCCCTGTGCTTTTCCTCTATGTCACATGATAAATATACATATTCTAATAGGATCTCCAGAGTGTTTAGACATATAACCTCAGCTTATATGAAACATATTCAAAACATTCAAGCACAAGCTCTGAATAAATCAAAGGAGAAATCACTTCCTTGAAGCATATTCCTGATTACCTCCAATCATGAAAATTTATGCAGACAGTAGATGTGACCTAGTAGAAGTAGACTTACCTTACTCCCTGAACAATACAACATGTAAGTCCAGTACCTTCTTATGTGAGTGCATCTCAAATCAGAAATTCAGCCTGTGAAAGAAAGTAAACACCCTACTGGAATGTTCTTCTTTAGTGTTTGGCCAAAATGTTTGAAGTTCTCAAGAGGCAGGAAGAAACTGAAGTAAATCAACGCTATTGGTCTTGGAATCAGCTAACGATAATTCTAGCTCTGGATCTGCTGCTCAGTCTTCTTAGATAAATCACTTAGACTCTTTGAGTCTTGATATATTCATCTATAAAATGGAAATAATAAAAAAGCAACCCCAAGGACGTCCTCCATGAAGACTGCTGCTATGATTAGGAAATGAGCAAATCCTTAAAATGCCTTATACTTGGTAAGGAGTGATCATCATAATCACCATCAAGATCACTGTTATTTGGAGTTGTTTTCCCTGGAAATTGATGCTTGCTCTTAGTATTGACACAGTTTGGGGGAAGGCCTTGCTGCTACTAGACAGCCATTAACAAGTGGGATAAATAAGTGAATTGCCAAAATAACTGTGGTGTTTGGGCTGCTCCTTCTAACATGAGACCAAAGGAAGTCTTGTGGGGGTTTGAAAGGTTAAATAACAGGATCCAGGAGGGAGTTATATGGTCATGGAACTCTCAGGAGACAAATATCCTATGAGGGCTACAAAACTTTTTATCTCACATAACTAGGGAACAAGTTATTAAAGAGTCTATGGGGATCCAGCTCTGCTTGTTGAGGGAGATCCTGGGTGCATTTACACTATTTGCGGTTATTCTCTTTGATAATGTGCAATTTGAGCCACAGCATAACCTCCAAGACTGCAATTTGACATAAATATTGGAGGATGGAGAGGAAGGTTCTGTCATTAAACAAGACAATTGGAGCCCAGGAATTAGTGCTTTGCTTAATTCTTCTTAAATGTTTGTACCATTGAGAAGAAATAATTCATTCAACTGTTTGTTGATCTCAAATGTGTTTCAGCCATAACGATGAGCCCTAAGAATACAGACACACGCAAAATAAACATCATTCTTGCATTCCTGGTGCTTAAGTCTAATGGAGAAGATAGACACTGAACAAGTGAACACTGTAGGAACCATAAAACTACATGTGGAACAAAATGCCATGTATACGTGTGTGCATGTATTTATTTATAGAATAATCATGTACATATACATAGAAAACGAGAGGGAAAAGAAGAAGTCTACTTTACATTGGCTGCTCAGAATATTCTCTCAGGAAAGTTAACATTTCAGTCAGGCCCAAAAAGACAAAGAGCCAGTGTGAGAAAGATCATTCCAAGCAAAATAAAGAGTGTAGTAGTAAAGACTCCATATTTCAAGGAAGTCAGCAGAATCTAAAAGAAGCCAGTGTGGCTATAGCATACGTAGCGAGACCACTTCCTTGACAGTTTCCATTTCAGCGTCCTCCATGAACAAAACCTGAACAAAACAAAACAAAACATAAGCACTCATCTCCAACACCAAAACTATCATCAGAGTTATTGGTCTGGATCACATGACCAGCACAGACAGGTTATAAGGATAGCTCAAATACTTTCCTGTCAGAAGCAATGACCACTGGGATTCAAAATTAGCTTCATATTGGAAACTGTTTCTTCCCATTAATTTGGGAACATGTGGCATTGTGCGAAAACTCATTACCATTTCTTAAGGAGTATCCATCATACCCAAAAATAATTACTTATAGTCTGGGGGTTTAAAGACCCATGTTACTGTGAGTAGTTCCTATGATTTACCTAGAGGTTGTGAATAATTGCTCTCTACTCTACTGAGACATGACTGAGGGGTATACTCCCACACCAATGTATTCAGCCTGTTCTTGTCTCAGTCATCACCATCCCACACGGCTAACATGTTTTTTTCTTGTCCTGGAAGGAATACCTGCTGTTCTTACTACCGTAAGTGAATTGGAACCGTTTTCTTTTTCTAGATCTATGTTGTTACTGGCATCTGTATAGTGTAGTAGTGGTGAGCATAGACTGCGCAGAGAAACACATCTGGTTTTAAATATCAGACTTCTCAATTTTCTACTTGTGGGACCCTTGGAAATCACCCGTGGTAAAGTTGGAATAAAAATGTTACCTACATCACAGTTTGATAATATATAGCATAGTTGAGAGGATTGAATGAGATGAGATATAGTTGGGAGAAGATAGATAGATGGATAGATGGATAGATAGATAAATAGATATTTGGCAGACAATATATGGATATAATATCTAGCAGTATGAGAAAATTGGGTTTACTTCAGCAAATTTATATTTGCTAAATAAAGGTGATAATCTGAAATACTTAGTCATCCAGTAAGTTAATTTTTAAAAAGTGTCCCATCTTTCCTTCCTCTTTCAGATATAAGGGAATTTTCAAGTCGATTCATTTCAAAAGATCACTGGACAAACATAGCAACTAACTGCCCTCATGAAGCTGTCTATAACCTAACATAGAGTAGTTAATAAGAGAAGTTACACTACAAATAGAGTTATTTTGTGATAATTGTTATTAAAAAGAGAAGTAGATTGAATTGGGAGATGTATATAGAGTGATCTTAACTCACTTATGGGTTAGTTTATGACTAAGAAATTTGGCACATAATTTAGTTTAAAAGACTGCCAGAGTTTATAACCATGTAGATGGGAAGAGCCTAATCCTGCCAGGGAGTACCACTGTATAAGCTAAATATACTGTTTTTGTTGTAATTTTTAAAGGAGCACATCTAAGAAGAGGAGGGCTCTTCAGAGCTGACTTCATGAGCACACAGCCTGTGCAGCCACACGGCCCATGTGCATAGAAGGCCCTGCACCAGGTTTAATGCTCCACTTTTGCCAACTTGAAATTATTACAAATTTTTAACAAGGGCCTCTACATTTTTATTTTTATGCTAGGCTCTGTAAATTACGTAGCCAGCCCTCATTCTTTACATTTAAATTACTCTGGGTGTGTTTTAGCTTTTTACGAGGATTACTTGGAGAAAGAGGTTATCCCATTTCCATTTCTACAAAAGAAAAACCCTTCTCTATCAAGAGAGACAATTTGCTGCTATGATCTTTCACTTGGTTTTGAAGGATATGTCCCATATATTTAAATATCTCTACCATGCCATTACAAGACATGTTGGCACTTCACATCAAACCACAGGAGTCCTAAATGCTAGATTCTAGATGGCCCATGGAAAAAAGTATAGTTCACTCATCCCACATGAGTCCAAGATTTAGAAATATATATATTTTTATATGTTCTTTAAATTTGTTCCAATTTGTTTAGCCAGAAAGGAAATATTCAAAGAAAATACAATATACAGAGTATTGATAATTTAAATACATCCTCTTTAGACTCAATAAAATAATGTTTTCCTTTTTTAAAGACTTTTTTTATAATTGTTATCATACCTCTGAATGATTCTTAGCACTCTAACATACCAAAATTAAAAAGCTAGGCTAGATTATTCTTAGAGACCAGCAAATACAGTCAGGTGAACACTTAATTTGAGTCTGAATAGCGACCTATAAGTTGATGGCCTGACTGTATACGTGAAGGAAAGAGCACAAAATGTGTCCTATCTGAAGACAAAGAGTCAAGCTTTACTTTAAAATGAAATGTTGTTATTTTTATGTCAGTGAATTAAAATATGCTTTCCTTTTATTGTTTCCCTTTTCTTATAGTCTTGTCTGCTTCTGTTATTAAAATTGTCACATAAAGATGTTGATTCTTGATAACGAATTGATTGAGTTATATAAAGATGCCCACATAATGACATTTTTTATCATTGAAAAGGAACAAAACAAACAAAACCATCAGTAACAAACCTCTGCCCAATGTGTTTGGCACCAATTTTAAGTGACAAAATAAAATATTTTCATACAAAGAGTTTTTAAAAATAAAATTTAAAAATCGTATACATAAGGACTATTTCTAATTTAAAAAAGTGTATGTTCATATTTAAGAATGTATTATCATGGACCAAAATAATTTCTTTAAATTAGACTATAAAAATAGACTAATCTCATTTATCTGTTGAACTCATTTTTCTGTCTCTTCATGGGTGTGTGAGTTACACAAGGTTTGCACGAATGAGGTGTGTGTGGAAATGTATTTGAATATGTATGTGACTGTAAGTATGCATATGGGAGTGTGGATGTTATGTAAACAAATGAAATAATGAAAAGTAATTAAGAAGAAATTTTGAAATAAGAATTCTAGATTCGTGGTTTATTCTTCCTAAGCTATTATTCCTGAGATCTCATATTTGTCAAGACATACACTTTATAGACTTAATAAAGAACTGGGGAAAAGTACTTCAGGAATTTACAAAATTGTTGGTCTAGCAGGTTAACATTTCCCCTAGATGGATCTGAGCTGTATGAATGTCTTATTGTTGATTCTATATATGTATCCTATAGAAGACACTACCTTCCCCACAGCTTTTTTAAAGACATTCTTGACCTGTTTGTTCCTCAAGCTATAGATCAGCAGATTAAGCATGGGAGTGACTATGGCATAGAATACAGATGCAATTTTTTCTGTGTCCATGGAATGGCTGGAGCTGGGCTGTAAGTACATTAAGATGCCTGTTCCACAGAAGACAGAGATGGCAGTGAGATGGGAAGCAGAGGTGGAAAAGGCCTCTGGCATCCTTCAAATGAAGACATCCTCTAGATGGTGACAAATATAAACAGGGAGGAGATCAAAATGACCAAGTTAGAAAAGAGGACATTGATTCCTACCAAAACAAATATAATCATCTCACTGATGTAGTTGTCTGAGCAAGAGAGAGTCAGGAGAGGAGGAGCATCACAGAACAAGTGATAAACCATATTCAATCTATAGAAAAAGAGACTAAACATGTCTCCAGTGTGAACAGAGGCCTCTAGGAAACCAAGGACATAGAAGCTGATGACTAGACATGGACACACCTTTGTTGTCATGATAGTGGTACAATGTAGTGGTTTACACACTGCTGCATGGTGGTCATAGGCCACTGAGGCCAAGAGAAAATTTTCTACAATGAGAAAGATTGCTAAAAAGAACATCCAAGAAGCACATGCATTGTTGGAAATGACCTTGTTGCCTGCAAGGAATCCAGCTTTCATTTTAAGAGTAACAGTTGTGGAGTAACCAAAGTCCACCAGAGAGGGACTACTGAGGAAGAAGTACATGGGAATGTGGAGACGAGAGCCCAGTAGGATCAACAGGATCATCTCCAAGTTCCTAACTAGAGTGATGAGGTAGATGAGAGTGAACATTATAAAAAGAGGGATCTGCAGTTCTGGGTCATCAGTTATCCCCATAAGAATGAATTCAGCCACCTCTGAACTGGTCTCCATTGGGGTCATTGTAGATTATGTGAATGCCCTATAGCAATGAGAAAAGAGGATCTGGATAGTAACTGTGCTTAGCGCCATCATGTCCAATGTATAACTTATATCAGTATTCTCTGAATTTAACACGGGCATAACAACAAAATGCAATTTTTAATTATTGATAGAAACATAAAAGTGTTCTAGCTAAAAGGATTTTAAAGATAATATAACCCAATCTTCTATCTGCACAAGTGATTGAACTAAAGTGCAGGGAAGGAAAGTGACATGCAAAATCAGAGGATCAGTAATGACTAGGATATTTTGGCCTCCCAAATCAGATTTTCAAACACTGATGCAAAATAGTCATGCGATAAAATATGTTAGTGTGAATCAATTCATTTCATTTCAATCACCACTTTGCCATCATAACCATTGTATCAAGCTCATTATTATATGCTAGCGAAAGATCATTTAATATAACATGTTCTAGCCTCCAATATCTCACAGGATAATAGGATACATAGAATGTGTAATTACTACACAATGAGATTTTATAGAAATTCATGTACAAGGAATAAAGACGGCTAGAGAATAAAAGTTAAAAGTGTGAGTCCAGACTCGGGACAGCTGGATTCAATTTCTAGCCCCACCATAAACTGAATGGCTGATTTCGGGTATTGCTCAATATCAGTCAGCCATCAGTTTTCTTTTGAACTGATTATCAAAATGGATTGATAATGCAAACTAGCATTGTAAGTTTTTACACATTATCACTAGGACAGAGTTATTGGTCTATGTATGGATTAGTGGGATGTTGTAATAGAAGGATTCCAGATACGTGTGAAATTTAATATCCTGTATCCTCGTTCATTCCATTTTCTTCTGTGCACAATTCTTTCTACTCATATTCCTTTAATAACGTCATCTATTTTTCACACAATATTCCTCGCCTACCTATTTAGTGTCCAGTCTAGCTATGCCAAGTAAGAATTCATTTATTTTCTGAGTCATCTTGCACATTAACTAAGGTGTCTGAGCCTCAATTTCCCCATCTGTAAAATAGAGCCAACAATATCGCCTGCCTAAACAAACATCCAATAAACGTACTTATTCTTATTGTTTGAAGATAGTGACAGGCTCTATCTAGGGATCCAAATCATAGGTGAGGTTAAGGAGGGCCTCTATGTGAGAATGAAATCTGGGATCCCGTGATTGCACCTATTTCATTATCATTTGCATTAATCTCATGAATTGGTGCAAGAGATGATGCTAGCTTGGATCAGGGTGTTGGTGAGAGAGGTAATGAGAAATTATCTAATTGCAGATATATTATACTTCAAAAGTAGAGTTGACTGAGTTTCCTGATAGATTGAAAATGGGGTATCAGGGGCCAGTCCTGTGGCCAAGGGGTTAAGTTCACACCCTTCACTTCGGTACCCAAAGTTCCCTGGTTCAGATCCTGGGCACGCACCTACACCCTGCTTGTCAAGCCATGCTGTGGTGGCGTCCCACATAGAAGAACTAGAATGACCTACAACTAGGATATAAAACTATGTACCTGGGCTTTGGGGAGGAAAAAAAGAGGAAGATTAGCAATAGATGTTAGCTCAGGGCCAATCATCCTCACCAAAAAAAAAGCACACTTTAAAAAAAAAGGAAAAAAGAAAATAGGGCATCAGAGAAAGAGGGAAAAATGATGACTCCATTTTTTTTTTTGTATAATGATACAAGGAATGGTATAGAAGAAGCGGATGTTTGGGAAATAACAAGAGACCACTGAATATTAGGCACGCTGAGTTTGCAAATCCTTTTGGCTATCCAAGTAAAGAGTTACATAAACAATTGGACTGGCTTCATCAGATTATATTGATTTTCAAAACTACAATGAGGTATCACCTCACTCTGGTCAGAATGGCTATAATTAACAAGGGAGTAAACAACAAATGTTGGAGAAGGTGTGGAGAGAAGGGAACACTTGTTCACTGCTGGTGGCAGTGCAAACTGGTGCAGCCACTATGGAAAGCAGTTTGGAGTATCCTCAGAAAATTAAGGATAGATCTACCATATGATCCAGCTATTCCACTGCTGGGTATTTATCCTAAGAACTTGAAAACACAAAAGTATAAAAATACTTGCACCCCTATGTTCATTGCAGCATTATACACAATAGCCAAGACTTGGAAGCAACCTAGGTGCCCATCAAGGGACGAATGGATAAAGAAGATGTGGTATTTATACACGATGGACTACTACTCAGCCATAAGAAATGACGAAATCCAGCCATTTGTGACAACGTGGATGGACCTTGAGGGTATTATGCTGAGTGAAATAAGTCAGAGGGAGAAAGTCAAATACCATATGATCTCACTCATAAGTAGAAGATAAAAATGACAAAAATAAAACACATAGCATTGGAGATTGGACTGTTGGTTACCATTGGGGAAGGGGGGAGGGGGGAGGGCAAAAGGGGTGATTAGGGTCACATGTGAGGGGATGCACTATAATTGGTGTTCGGGTGGTGAACATGATGTAATGTATCCAGAATTTGAAATATGATGTACATCGGAAAAAAAATTAAAATTTTAAAAATAATTTAAAAAGAAAGATATAGAACAGTAAAAAAAAAAGAGATTATATTAATTTGAACTATATTCGCAGTTTCTAATGGCTCAAACTACAGATATATTAAATCCACAAGACTAAATTAACACCACCATAGGAGTTTAGAGAAAACAAAAAATCAAAGTATTATAATGTTACAAAATCAAGAATATGAGGCAATATAGTGCTAAAAGGAAAGTGAGAATGAAAATTGCCACCACTTGAGATGACTGTAAGGGGAGCACTGCCCCAAGACACAGATTTCAGTTAGACTAAGTAGGTAAAGGGAACTTTCAGAGGAGAGGTTAAGCGTATATTGGGTTATATTGATGACGGACTATAAAATCCAGATAGTGTAGTGGAACAATCTCAGGATTTGGGCAGGAGTGGAAGCTGTAGTCAGAAAAAAGGATATAAAGAGATATGGACATGACTTACTAGAGGTCGAGGGTTGATCTGAGATTCTCAGCTTCATGGTGAGTGACAGAGATATAAGTATAATAATGAGATTTGTCCCAAGTTCTCCAGGTTGACAGTGACAACCAGGCATGAGATTGGTGTGGGAAAGGGAGGGTGCAGGTCTTTGATAGGAGCATGCAGAGTCCCATGCTCCCTTTTTACTCCTGCTATTGGTGGTGTGGAGCCCACTAGAGAAGCAGTGTTATCCAGAGAAGGGTACCTGAACTTCTGACGGACTGGCTACAAGTTTGTGGGTTTCCACAAGCCCATCAAGTTTGATAATTCCTTAGAACAACTCACAGAACTCAGGAAAGCACTATACTTATGATTACAGTTTTATCATAAAGGATTTAAATCAGGACCAGCCAAAATAAGAGACTGAGAGAAATAAATTTTGCACGTAAGTTAAAGTTTGAATGCTGAGCTTCTGGGCTCTCTCCTTGTTCAATCAAGACACATCACTCTTCTGGCAGGTGAATGTGTTCACCAAACAGGAAGCTCCATGGAGCTTCAATGCCCAGAGTTTTTATTGAGGTTACATTATGTAGACGTGATTGGTTGAATATTGGCCATGTGATTGAACTCAAGCTCCAGCTCTCTTCCATGCCATGGAATTCAGGCTGGCTCAGAGCCCCAAGTTGACCTTTCTTCCTTAGTCATTTCATTAGTATAACCTCAAGCGTGACCCAAGGTATTCACGAATAACAAAGATACTCCTATCAGAAAATTCCAAGGGTTTTAGAAGCTCCATGACAGGAATGCAGGACAAAGACCGGAAAAATTATTTTTTATATAACACCATATTAATTGGAATAGATCAGACTTTTATGTGAAAAAGAAATAGCCTTCTTAGTTAAATCACTAGTATCTTGGTTTCTGTTAAGAAAAACTCAACAATAACTTACAAATTGTATAGCAGTATTACTGAGTTAGCGGAAAAAGTATTGGAAGTGGAATCAGATAACCTAATTTCAAGATTTATGTTCACTGCTCACTAATTGAATAATTTCAAAACTTGTAACCTTGTGGGGCACAAATTTTCTCATTTTAAAACATTAGTGACATCTGAAATAACGTTTTTGGAAAGGATTTTTAAAAATCAAAGTTCTGGGCTGGCCCCATGGCTGAGCAGTTAAGTTTGCACGCTCCACTTTGGTGGCCCAGGGTTTCACCGGTTCAGATCCTGGGCATGGACCGTTAACACCACTCATCAAGCCATGCTGAGGTGGCATCCCACATAGGTCAACTAGAAGGACCTACAGCTAGAATATACAATTATGTACTGGGGGGGCTTTGGGGAGAAGAAGGAAAAAAAAAAGAAGATTGGCAACAGATGTTAGCTCAGGTGCCAATCTTTAAAATAAATAAATAAAAGTTTTGAAAGTCCAGTGGTAAAGAGAAGAAACTTACACTCTTTCAACCCACTGCAGTATCAGACTACCTATGAGTAAAGGGATGAAACATACAATCTCATATTTAGAAAATCCTAATTACTCAATCAAAACCCATTAAACCAATCAAAAAATTCAGTAAAGTTGCAGCATATAAAGAAATCAGTTGCTTTTCTGTATACTACCAATGAAATATCTGAAAAAAGAAATAAAGAAAACTATCCCATTCAGTACCACCCCATAAGGTACAATGAAAAAGACACCCATGAACCAACATTGGACATCCACATCACACAATAGACGTTGAAGAGATCCACACAGCAATATGTTTAAAGGTGAGGGTACTGGATCCTCCAAGAAGCAGTAGAAAGAGGCAAGCAGCTCTCCTCCCCCTCCTCAGTGGCAGTGATACAGGGCACGGGAACTCACACAACAGCCAGTGTGCAACTCTGAGAGGATATAGGGTAAAAGGCAGACCTCCCCAGTAAAGTTTTCATTCTCAGAGTTGCTTCCCAGCCCCTGCTTCCCAGCTCAGTCACCATGGGCTGCTCCCACCCAGTTGAGCAGCCCAGGTGGTCTGCCAGTGAGTGCAGAGATGCAGCAAGCATGGGAAAGAGAGTGTCCCCTTCCCCCTTTCACCTGGTGTACCACCTTGGCCTGTCAGCCAGGGCAAGGGATCTGCATCAGAGTGCCAGTACCTGCATGTGTGAGACAGCAGCAGCCAGCAGGCAAATGCAGGCAGGCCTGGTCAGCACAGATTCCAACAGAGAGGGAACAAATGCCAGCAGATGTGGCAGGCTCAGAAAACACAGCTCCTTCGCCTCAAGTGATGGCAAGTGAAATACACAACCAGACACTACCACTATGCACTGGCAAAGGTCCACCCCATCAAATAGCATGAAGAAATACATTAACACTCCAGATCAGAAGGAAATGACAAGTGTCCAGAAACCAACCCTGAAGTCATAGAAATTTACCATCTAAATAAGGAATTCAAGAAAGTTTTCATAAAGAAGCTCAATGAATTACAAGAAAACTCAGAAAGCCAGTTCAACGAACTCAGGAAAGACATTAATGAATGGAGGGAATTTTTCACAAAAGATATTGAAACTCTAAAAAAACTAAGCAGGAACTCAAGATATGAAGAACACAATGAATGAGATAGAAAACAATCTAGAATCCTTAAAAAACAGAGCTAACATTACAGAGGACAGGATTAGTAGTTTAGAGAATGGAGCCATAGAACTGCTTCAGGTGGAGGAGGAGATAGAACTAAGACTAAAAAGAAATGAAGAAATTCTCTGAGAAATATATGACTCAATTAGGAAAAGCAATATATGGATTATAGGTATTCAAGAGGAAGAAGAGAGGGAGAGACGAGAAGAGAGCTTGTTTAAAGAAATAATTGGTGAGAGCTTCCAAAACCTGGGGAAGGAGCTGGAATTACAAAAGGAAGACAATAAAACTCCTAACGAAATGAAGACAATAAAACTCCTAATTACATCAATGTGAAAAGACCTTCTCAGAGGCGTTTATTAGTAAAACCAGCAAAAGTCAATGACAAAGAAAAAGCATTAAAGGCAGCAAGGCAGAAGAAAATAACCTACAAAGAAACACTTATCAGGCTTTCAGCAGATTTCTCAGCAAAAATCTTACAGGTTAGGAAAGAGTGGAATGATATACTTAGAGTACTGAAAGACAAAGACTTTCAGCAAAGAACATTCTATCCAGTGAAACTACACTTAAGATATGATGGAGAAATAAAAACTTTCCCAGATAAATAAAAGCTGAGGGAGTTAATCACCACAAGACGCCTTCTACAGGAAATGATTAAGAAGGCCTTCAACCTGAAAAAAAAACAAAAGATTTAAAAAGCCTTGAGCAAGGAGATAAATAGGCAGACAAAATCAGAAAATTGCAACTCTCCCTCAGAACAGGTTAGCAAACACTTAATTATGACATAAAAAATAAAGGGAAGGAAAGCATCAAAAATAACTATTATCACTTCATTTTAATCACAAACTCACAACACAAAACGGAATAAGTTGCAACAACAATAACTTTGACAGGGAAGTGGAAAGAGATGGAACCTGCTTAGGCTAAGGAGATAAGAGACTATCAGAAAATGGACTATCTCATCTATGAGATAATTTATACAAACCTCATGGTAACCACTAAACAAAAAAATCAGAACAGAGACACAAATGAAAAATACATAGAAAACCATCATAGAAAATCAGCAAACTGAAATGGCAGTCACAAATACAGGAGATGAGAAACAAGGGACATACAGAACAACCAGAAAACAAGAGATAAAATGGCCATATTAAGCCCTCATATATCAATAACCACTCTAAATGTACATGGGTTGAATTCTCCAATCAAAAGACACAGAGTGGCTGGCTGGATTGAAAAACAAGACCCAACAATATGCTGCTTCGAGGAAACACATCTCAGCTCTAAAGACAAACACAGGCTCAGAGTGAAGGGATGGAAGATGATACTCCAAGCAAATGGCAAACAGAAGAAAACAAGTATTTCCATACTTATATCAGACAAAGTAGACTTCAAGAGAAAAAGTCAATGACAGAAAAAGAGGGGCAGAATACAATGATAAAAGGGGCATTCCACAAAGAGGACATAACACTCATGAATATATACACACCTAACACAGAAGCACCAAAGTAAATAAAGCAACTATTAACAGACTTAAAGGAAGAAAGTAACAGTAATGCAATAACAGTAGGTGACCTCAAAACACTACTTACATCAATGGATAGATCATCCAGACAGAAAGTCAACAAAGAAATAGTTTAATTAAATGAAAAACTAGACCAGATGGACTAAATATATATATATATATATAGTAACTCCATCCAAAAACAGCAGAAAATGACTTCTTCACAACTGCACAAGGAACATTTTCAAAGATAGACCATATGTTGGAAAACAAGGCAAGCCTCAATACATTTAAGAAAATCAAAATAATATAAAGCATCTTTTCCAATTGTAATGCTATGAAACTAGAAATCAACTTTAAGAAAAAAGCTGGAAAGTGGCAAATATGTGGAGATTAAACAACATGCTACTGAAAAACAAATGGACCAATGAAGAAATTAAAGGAGAAAACAAAAACATGTGGAGACAAATGAAAATGAAAATACACCATACCAACTCATATGGGATACAGCAAAAGCCATCCTAAGAGGGAAATTCATACCAATACAGGCCCACCTTAACAAAAGAGAAAAACCTCAAATAAGCAATCTTAAACTACACCTAACAAAACTGGAAAAAGAAGAGCGAACAAAGCACAAAGTCAGCAGAGGGATGGAAATAATGAAAATTAAAGAAGAAGTAAATGAAATAGAAGCCAAAAAAGCAGTAGAGAGGATCAGTGAAGGAAGGGCTTCTTCTTTGAGAAGATAAAATTGACAAACCCTTAGCCAGACTCACTAAGAAAAAAAGAGAGAAGGCTCAAATAAGTAAAATTAGAATGAAAGATGATAAATTACTGTGGATATCACAGAAATGCAAAGGATTATAAGAGAATACTATGAAAAACCATACACCACAAATTAGACAATCTAGAAGAAATGGATAAATTCTTAGACTCATACAACCTCCCAAAACTGAATAAAGAAGAAGTAGGGAATCTGAATAGACCACTCATAAGTAAAGAGATTGAAACAGAAACAAAAAACCTCCCCAAAAGTAAAAGTCCTGTACCAGATGGCTTCTCTGGAAAATTCCAACAAACATTTCAAGAAGATTTAATACCTATCATTCTCAAACTATTACAAAAATTTCAAGAAGACATAACACTTCCTAACTCATTCTACGAGTACAACATCACCCTGATCCCAAAGCCAGACAAAGAAAACATTAAGAAGGAAAATTACAGGCCAATATAGTTTATGAACATAGACACAAAAATCCTCAACAAAATATGGGCAAACCAGATACAACAATACATTAGAAGGATAATACACCATGATCAAATGGGATTTAGACTAGGCATTCAGTGATGGTTCAATACCTGCAAAACAATCAATGTGATACACCATATTTAAAAAATGAGGAATAAGAGTCACATAATCATCTCAATAGATGCAGAGAAAGCATTTGACAAACTACAGCATCCATTTATGATAACAACTCTCAATAAAGTGGGTATAGAAGGAAAGTACCTCAACATAATGAAGGACACATATGACAAACTCACATCCAACATCATACTCAACAGTGAAAAACTGAAAGTAGTCCATATGAGAACAGGAACAAGACAAGGGTGCCCACCCTTGCCACTCTTATTCAACATAGTACAGGAGGTTTTGGCCAGAGCAATTAGGCAAGAAAAAGAAATAAAAAGTATCCACATTGGTAAGGAAGAAGTGAAACTCTCACTGTTTGCAGACACCGTGATTCTATATATAGAAAACTAAATAATCCACAAGAAAATTGTTACAAACAATCAACAACTACAGAAAACTTGCAGAGTACAAAATCAGCTTACAAAAATCAGTTGCATTCCTATACTCTAATAATGAACTAACAGAAAGAGAACTCAAGGATACAATCGCATTTATAATCACAAACAAAAAAAGTAAAATATCTAGGAATAAATTTAACCAAAGAAGTGAAAGACTATACAATGAAAACTATAAGACGTTATTGAAAGAAATTGATAATGAAATAAAGAGATGGAAAGATATTCCGTGCACTTGGATTGGAAGAATAAACATAGTTTAAACGTTCTTATTACTTAAAGCAACCTACAGATTCAGTGCAATCCCGATCAGAATCCCAATGACATTCATCATGGAAAGAGAGCAAAGAATCCTGAATTCATATGGAACAACAAAAGACCCTGAATAGCTAAAGCAATGCTGAGAAAAAAGAACAAAGCTGGAGGCATCACAATCCCTGACTTCAAAATATACTACAAAGCTATAGTAATCAAAACAGCATGGTACTGGTACAAAAAGAGACACACAGATCAATGGAACAGAATTAAAAGCCCAGAAATAAAGCCATGCATCTACAGACAGCTAATCTTTGACAAAGGAGCCAAAAACATACAATGGAGAAATGAAAGTCTCTTCAATAAATTATGTTGGGAAAACTGGACAGCCATATGCAAAAAAAAAAAAAAAAAAAAAGTAGACCATTATCTTATGCCATATACAAAAATTAACTCCAAATGGATTAAAGACTTGAAGGTAAGAGGTGAAACCATGTAACTCCTGGAAGAACATGCAGGCAGTACGCTCTTTGACATGGGTCTTAGCAGCATCTATTTGAATACCATGTCTACTCAGGGAAGGGAAACAAAGGAAAAAAGAAACAAATGTAACTACATCAGACTAAAGAGCTTCTTCAAGGCAAAGGAAACCATGAACAAATGAAAAGACAGCCCACCAACTAGGAGAAAATATTTACAAATCATTTATTTGACAAGAAATTAATCTCCAAAATGTATAAGAACTCATACAATTCAACAACAAAAAAACAAACAACCAGATCACGAAATGAGCTGAGGATGTGAACAGACATTTTTCCAAAGAAGATATACAGATGGCCAACAGACACATGAGAGGATATTCAACATCATTAATCAGTAGGGAAATGCAAATCAAAACTACAATGAGATAGTGGCTTATACCTGTCATAATGGCTACCAAGACAAAAAATAACAAATGTTGGAGAGGATGTAGAGAAAAGGGAATCTTCATACACTGCTGGTGGGAATGCAAACTCGTGCAGCCACTATGGAAAACACTATGGAGATTTCTCAAAAAATTAAAAATAGAAATGTCATATGACCAGCTATCCCATTACTGGGTATTTATCCAAATAACTTGAAACCAATGATCCAAAGAGATTTATGCACCCCTATGTTCATTGCAGCATTATTCACAATAACCAAGATGTGGAAGCAGCCCAAGTGCCCTTCTACAGATGAGTGGATAAAGAAGATGTGGTATATATATATACAATTAAATACTACTCAGCCATGAAAAAAAAACAAAATTGTCCCATTTGCAACAACGTGGATGGACCTTGAGTGTATGATGTTAAATGAAATAAGCCAGACAAAGACAAATACTGTATATTTCACTCATATGTGAAAGATAAAAAATACATGGATAAAGAGAACAGATTAGTGGTTACCAGAGGGGAAGGGGTTAGGGGGTGGGCAAAAGGAATAAAGGGCCACATATGTATGGTGATGGATAAAAAATTAGGCCACTAGGGGTGAGCACGATGAAATGGATTCAGAAACAGTATGGAGACTTATCAAAAAATTAAAAATATAAGTGTCATACGACCCAGCTATCCCGCTACTGGGTATTTATCCAAAGAACTTGAAATCAACAATTCAAAGAGACTTATGCATCCCTATGTTCATTGCAGCATTATTCACAACAGCCAAGATGTGGAAGCAACCCAAGTACACATTGACTGATGATTGGATAGAGAAGATGTGGTATATGTATACAATGAAATGCTATTCAGCCATAGAAAAAGACAAAATGGTCTCATTTACAACAACATGGATGGACCTTGAGGGTATTATGTAGTGTTAAATAAGCCAGACAGAGAAAGACACAAACCACATGCTTTCACTCCTATGTGGAAGATTAACAAATACATGGACAAAGAGAACAGATTATTGGTTACCAGAGGGGAAGGGGGTTGGGGGGTGGGCAAAAGGGATAAAGGGGCACATGTGTATGGTGACTGATAAATAATACTGTACACTTGAAATTTTACAATGTTATAAAGTGTTACAACCTCAATAAAATAAAAAGTTAAAAAATAGAACTATGAAATAAATAGAATTAAAATAGAACTAAATAAAACTATGATCCAGTAATTCCACTCCTGGGTATATATTCAAAAGAAATGAAAACAGAATATGAAAGAGATATGTGCTCTCATGTTTATTGCACCATTATTGCAATAGCCAACCTAATTGTCTGTCAACTGATGAGTGAGTAAAGAAGATGTGGTATATATACACAATGGACTATTATTCAGCCATGATTAAGAAAGAAATCCTGCCATTTGCACAAGAAGGCTAGAAGTTGAGGGCATTACACTAAATGAGATAAGTCATACAGGGAAAGACAAATAGTTTATGATATCACTTATATGTGTAACTTTAAAAAGGTGAACTTGTAAAAACAGAGAGTGAAATGGTGGTTAGCAGGAGCTGGGGCAAGGGGAAATTGAGGAGATGTTGTTTAAGGGTACAAACTTGCCACAGTAGATGAATAAATCCTGGAGATCTAATGCACAGCATAGTGATTATAGTCAACAAGACTGTATTATTAAACTTCAAAGTTGCTAAGAGACTAGATCTTAATTGTTCTTACCACAAGAAAAGATAGTTATGTGACATGATAGAGGTGTTACCTAATGCTACTGTTGTTTTAGTAAATTTAAATCATACATGTAAATCAACACTGTATTATTTTCAAGGAAAGTCATATGTCTAAATATATTAGAGCTAGTGCCTTTACAGCAAAGAAAATAGGGGTGGGGTTGGTTGAAATTAAGGAGGAAAGTAGTTAAATAATAGAATAGAGGGATTTTCAAATACCAATTAAAATAGAGTGCCATGAACTAAGAGTATGATTAACTCAACTTTATGAACCTACATTCCCCATCCGCACAAAAGTAAAGTCCTATATTGGAGATTGCTTCAATCTCAGAGTTCCATAGGTTAGCTTCATCTCTGAGTTGTAATTACCCTGCCTAGCATATAAAAGAGAAGCAATCATTTGTGATCCTCACCATCAAAAATTGTCCAGTACACACTTTTCGTACAATCATGTTTAACACTCAATACATGAGCACCCACACAGTATAATTCTTTGAGTAAACGGTATTCCTCTCTCAAAAAAAAAAAAAAAAGATGGAATGAATTACAGAGTGCAGCTCAAATGGCAGATAAGGGAGAAGAAGCAACTTTTTTCCCAACAATGGAACTAAGTCAGCCCAAGATAAATCAGAAAGTTGATATGAAAGAAATACCTTAACACAGGATCCACTCAGACAGACAATCATCATACTCCAATGAAGTTTGTCCATGCTATCAGAAGGAGGAAAAGCCAACAGCAAATTCTAGGGGAGTTTCCTTCATTTCTTAGGCATTTTCTAAATTAGAGGTTTGTTTCTTCTAGAGAAATAAGTCCTCAGAAGCAGCCAAAAATACATATCTTGGAAGACATTAGTAGATTAGGGCAAATGGCAAAGTGAATGCTCCATAGCATTTCAATGGAGAACTGATATTGTTCAGACTGGCATGCGACTGACTGCACATATTCATTCCAATATTTACTGACCATCTTCTTCATTCAGGCTAGATGCAAGAGATGGAGAGATGAACTGGACTGTTCCCTGATGTCAAGGAACTTACACCTTCATCTGGCAATGATCATTTAGAAGAAATGAGGAATGCAATTTGCAAAGAACACAAGCTATGAAGTCAGACAGCAAGTCTGAATGCTGGATTTGCCTGTACCAGCTGTTTAGCAAGTCATTCATTGCCTTTAAATTTTATTTTACACATTTAAATAATAGGACGGATAGCATAAACTTTAGAAAGATTTTATGAAAATTAAATAAAATGAAAAATGTAAAGCACCAAGAGTGATGGCTCGTCACAGTCAATACTTGACAAATCTGAGACTGCTTTATTCTCCTGCTCTTACATGATCTTACTTTTGCTTTTTGGTTTTATTGAGGTATAACTGATACATAAACATTGCATGCATTTAATATGTGCATCTTGATGAGTTTGAACATATGCATACACCCATGATAATATCACCACTAAATTTACCATCACTTCCAAAAATTTGCTTGTGTTCTTTTGTGGGTTTTGTTTTCTTAGGAATACTTAGCATGAAATCTATCTTGAATAGATTTTAAAGTCAACAATACCATATTGCTAACTATAGGTACTGCATTGTACACATATCTCTAGAAGTTATCTTACATAAAAGAAACTTTATACCCATTGAGAAACAATTTGTCATTTCTCCCTCCCCTCAGCTCCTGGCAATCACCATTCTATTCTCTGCTTCTAAGCAATACTCTAGATATGGAAACAGTCCAAATGTCCATCAACAGATGAATGGATAAAGATAACATGGTGTATATATATACAATGGAATATTATTCAACCTTGAAAAAGAACTAAATCCTGCCATATGAGACTACAGGAAGGACATTATGCTAAGTGAAATAAGCCAGTCACAAGACAAATACTGCATGACTCCACTTATATAAGATAGCTAAAACAGTCAAACTCATAGAAACAGTGAGTAGAACAGTGGTTGCCTGGGGGAGGGGGAATTGGGGAGTTGCTGTTTAATGGGTATAAAGTTTCAGTTACACAAGATGAATGAATTCTAGAGGTCTGCTGTACAACACAGTGACCATAGTTAACAGTAAAGTATCGTGCACTTAAAAATTTTTATTAGGCTAGTTCTCATACTAATTGTTTTCAAAAAAATAGTCACAAAATATTTATATCTCAGCGGCTCCCTTCCTTCTTTCTGTCTCTCCGTCTCTGTCTCTCTCTCTCTCTCATCCTCCTTTCACTCTCTCTCTTTCTCTCTTTTTCTCTCACTCACTCTCTTTTTTGCTTCTGCCATGTAGACTGAACAGAAGAGAGATCAGAGGAAGCCTAAGCCCGTGAGGAATGACATCAGCATCAAGTCCTAGAAACACAAGAAAGCCTCTTAAATCGGAAGAGAGTATCCTAAGGTTATATAACTCTTGTTAAGAACAACTCTGAGTGTCCCCAAAGTGTAGAGATACCCTTAAGTCACATCTGACTCAAGGAGAGAACCCACACACTTGTGGATATGATTCCTATAGATAAACATGTGATTCACAAAGATATAAATAGGATTCACATAGGTAAGTGGCGATTCAGATAAAAATAACTTAGAAGGAGATAATTACATTACTTTGTTCTATTTAAATATTCCTTCTGAGGAAAAAATATGGCTGAAATATGACACTGCTTTCTAGTTCCTCCTCACTAATGAATTATGGTTATCTCTGAGGCGAGTGTGGTTGATAGGATTAATTTACTAGAGATCACTCTTGTCCTCAGTTACTTCTTCTATGAAATATAGATGATGATAGTACTCGCCTAATAAAAATATTAATAATTATAATAGCTAATGTCTACTGAGCTAGGCACTAGGCTGGAAGAATTCTGTCACGTAATTTCTGTAAGTCTTAAGAAAAAGATGCAACTATGATTGTCATTTTATAGATGGGAATTCTAAGACTAAGAGAGATTTTATTAATTTCCCCAGAGTTGCATCACCAGTAAATGGTGAAAAGAATGTTCAAAACTGGGATGTCTGATTTCAGAACCCACAGCCTAAACTACCATGATAAACTACCTCCTGATTAAATAAAGTAATGCATGTAATAGCTAGCACTCAATATATCAAAGTGATGACTATTATTTTGTCTACGTACTGCTTTTGTACATTCCACACTATCCTTTACTCTAGTCTACACTTGAATATTTCTGTCTTGTGTCAGAATTTACTTCAGTCTTTGCAGAGGTCTTTTCCATTTCTGCTGATATGAAGGCTCAAAATTCTCTTAAAGAGCAAAATTTTTCAATTTCTAAGGAGACATAGCATCTTTCCAGTGTGCTCTGCAAAGATCAAGCCTCTAGATTGGAGTTTTTGATCCTCTGTGTATTATGTGGTCCTCAAATTCCAAAAGAGGTTCATGAACCCCAAAAAGGTTAAGAACCACAGTTCAGACTATTATGACTGAAGCATTGCTGCTCTATTTACAAGGAGCCAGAATTTGGTGCCTTTCTCCCTAGTCTGAGCTTTCTACATTTAATGCCAGATAACCACCAAGATTTTCTTTCTGTCAAAGTTTTGTGGAATGCTGGTATCATTCCATAAGTCCTAAACATAAGTCCATGTTATCAAAAAATTTTAAAGGTTTGGAAAAAAATATTTAAAACACCCCCATCCTAGAGAGTCAAATGCTCATTAGCCTATTAAAGACACTGAGAAGTCCTACAGTAAAAAACAGCTGTTTCATTTACTTGTTCATGGAAATGCTTTTTCCTATATAAACCTATTACCTCCCCATAGCAGTAGTGTTTGGGAAAAATATTTTTTATTAGACAGAAGTGTCTAGTCCATGAAATTCCTACAAAGTGTCCTCCTGGGAGCAGTGCATTTCAGAGTTATACTCTCTGAACATTTTGTGCCGACTCTCAGGAGAGCCATATGCAATTTACCCATTTTCATGACTCTCTCGTTAGCTTGAGCATTCTGTAAGGACTCATTTTTGTCCTTTGGCTATCTAGATGTCTGAAATGTATGAGTTATCAATAAATACTTCATGAACAAGTGAATAACTCGAAACCTTTTCTTGGTTTCATCAATAGGGAATAGAGTAACCAACTGTTCCAATTTGCCCGGGACTGAGGGGTTTCCTGGGACTTGGGATTTCAGTGCTAAATTCAGAAAGCTCTAGGTAAACTGGGACAAATTGGTCATGATAGGTGGTGGTGATTTTTCGTTTTGTTGATTTTTGTTTTCAGTTATCCTATTTGTGTACTCTCTCTGTGGCAGAAACTGAGCTAAACGCTGGCCATGAATTATTTTGTTTAATCCTCACAACAATCCTAGGAAGTAGGCACTATTTGCTTCCATTTCACTGATCAGGAAACTAAGACACAGGTTTCATGCCTTGCCCAAGAAGACACAGCCTTAACCCCCATCTGGCTCTAGAACTTGCTCTCTTAACTGCTTCTCTCTTCTGCCTCCCAAAATGAATTCTGCAGGTACAGAAAAGAGAATAAGGTCATGAAATTCATCTTTGAAAATAAGCAGTCAGTAATTCATGGGGAAAATAACTTGGACAAGCATAATCCACGCCCTGCTGGGTGAGAGAGAGACAGGGAGAGAAAGAAACCTGGAAAGCCATAATCTTGACATTAATCCAAGAGGCGAATGAATTTGAATATAAGTTTTTAATATGTTATAAACAGGCCAAGCAAGCTGAAAGCTATTGTTAGTTCTGAGTTATGAAATACAATCACATGGGCAGGTGGCCTACATTTTCAGTTTTATATTTGGTGAGGAGTTCTGCGATCTAAGTGAGAATGTCATTCCACTGATCCCGTTTGGAAAAGGCAGCCAGAGTCCAGCTGATTCTGAGCACACTGAGCAGGAGAGCTAGTTCATGTTGTGGAGTGGGACATGAAACATCTGGGGTTCTGGGATCTAGCCTTAGCGCTGCCACTTCTGGCAATATGACTTAAGTAGAGCCACTTAAAGCTTTTGTGCCTTGGTTTCTTCATCTGAGAAACAGGAGATGGTGGGAGGTCAAGATACAGTAGAAGGCCTGTAGAGTCAAAAAACAGAGTGGATTAGAATCCCGATTTGACCACTTAGCACCTATGTATCTGAGCCTCAGTTTACCATCTGTAAAATGGGAAATTTTATACACCCCTCACAGATTTGTTGTGAATTTTTAGGAGATAATGTACATTAAAATATAGAAAACATATCTGGCATGATAAAGGTGCTCAGTGAAATCATAATTCCCTTTCTTTGGATGTGCAATCATTCATCCATTCAATAAGAACATTGAATACCTGCTATGTGCCAGGTACAAAGCTGGGCGCTATGGATATAAAGGTGAAGATGACAGACTGCCTGTTCTCAAACCACTATCACTTAGTGGAAAATGGTGACACTTTTCCAGCTAATTGACCTTCAGTAATACCTGAGCCTTTGTTTTATCAACTATAAAACTAGGACAATAAATTAAATATTAAGAGACTAATTGTGAGAAACCGAAGTGGCAGTGCCCAGCAGAGCTCCTAGCATATAGGAAACCCTCAGGAAATATTTGGGGAAGGTAGGAGGTAGCCTCTAAGACTCTGTACACCTCTAGGGAATATGAATGTTGTGTGCACTACCTCAGGGCTATTCTTTTCTGCCTACTTCAGAAAACAAGTCTGAAGATTTAAGATTTTATCTCTAAGATTGTTAGCAACACAAATCACAATACTAAAATAAGTAAAACATATTATTTGGCCAGCAGAATTTCTCATAGAATTGAGAGGGGGTGACGTGACTTAGATCATATTTGCTGGGATATAAGAGACTGATATTTGCATGCAGGTGGCTCACTGAGGAATAGTCTTGGGAACAGCTCCTGTGAGGGAGAGGTGGCAGCAGGATCAGACAGAGTGAGAAGTAGGGCTATGATGCAGTCACAACAACAGCCTCAGCCAATCCCTCAGAACTCTGGAGCTGGGATGGCCCTCAGAACCTGTCTCAAGGAGACAAGACAAGGAGGCCAGGCCTTCATATCCCTCACTGACAAGTCTTGGATGCAGGTTACCTGGGGGAGGGGTTGTAACCTTGAGTGAGGTGGCTCCTTTCAGCTGAAGATGATTTCTGGAGGGAGTTCAGCTATGATGTCCGGGAAGCTCATCATGGCATCTTCTATGGGAGACACTGTTATTGACATAAGAGATGCTTGGATTTGAAGAGGGGAAATGTGATGAGTGGCTAAGTAGGGACCTAAAGAGAAGAGGTTGCTGCAATTAACTTGGCTCTTGGATATGACTTTCTCTCCAGCTGTAACCAGGTCCACACGTCATTCAGGTATAAAGTGACCATTATCTGGAGAGAGAAGCAGTAATGTGTTTGTAAGGTCAAAGGGTGTCACTATCAGAAACACTCAGGGAGAAGCAAATTAAGTGGGTGCTCGCAAGCACGAAATGGGTTGTGGCTAGCAGCCAGGGCAACTGTGGTATATGCAGTGGTCTGCAGTGGTGAAAGACCTGTCTCAGGCACTTCCTGGATGTGAGAATTTCAGAGGCCACTTCCCCTCCCAAGGCCTCAGCTGCCTTGTCTGTAACACGCAGCATGCAACAGTGGAACAAAAATAGCCCTTAGGTCTCTTTCATCTCTATGTGCCAATAACTCCAGATCTTTATCAGCACTGTTAGCAAGGAAAAATGATTACAAAATGTATGGTTTGGTAATCTCTTCACTTTCTGAAGTAAGTTAAATTTTGTAACAATACTTTCTCTGCATTATTCATTTTCCTACTGATTTGCTAGTTGAAATGTTTATGGACTTCTCTTGTATTATTGAGGGGTTTTCTTCCCCCTGCTCTTTTAACATTTTACATTTCTACTCTATCTTTCAATTTCTTGAGGCTGAGGACTTGACTATTGTTCACTCTACAGTCCCTGCAGGGGTGGTTTTTTTTTTTTTTTGTGCTTGAGATATCAGTTATGTTTTATTACAGAGACCAACTCAGGCTAAAGAGAAAAAAGGAGGTAACTGAAAGGATATCCAAAAGTTCACAGAATCAAAGGGAAACTGGGCAAAAGGCAGGAACCAAGTGCATTTCAGAGGGCTAAGGAACAGAAGCTAGTGGCAAAGAAACCATCTCCTGTCTGGAATGGCCCAACCAGAATCCCATCACTAGGGCAAATGAGCTCCAAGCCTTCATGATGTCTTTGCATCATATGCTTCAGATTCAAATTTGGGAGCATGGGAACTTGTTATTGGCTGAGCTAAGGACTCATGACTGCCCCTCTATGTACCTGAATGCTTTTCTCCTTAGGGATTTCTCTATAGGGGCAGAGAATGAAGGATTCTCCTCACCGTGGCTTCCATAGACTTGGGCAGGCACAGGCAATTCTTCTCCCATCAACCCAATGATTATGAGATCAGTCTCCAAGGAATTTAGAATGACTTTAAGAAGTAAAATGGATTCTAGATACATCAAAATCTGACCAATGTCTGCTACAACAGGTGCTTAAATAACTTTTTAGGTGGATATGTGCTCACACATAAAATTCTGAATAATTTGCATGAAACAAACAAATGTTTTACTTTAACATGGATACATAAGCAGAACTGTTCTAAATGTTCTCCTACAATACTTGGGATTCTGCCTTTAGCTCTGGAGTTTGAATCTGTAGTTTAAATTTGAAAATCTCAAACTGAAAGAGAATACCCAACAAGTTGGACACCAAGTTATAGGATTCCAAACTTATTTTCCATTATTTCTCTTCATGAATATTACACTACAGGCAAACAGAAGACTGTTGGCCAAATAGATCTGTATAGCATTCTTCCCCTGTCACTGTATCTACCTATCTTGTCCAGGGCAAATGTTATTTTCTTCAATTCCTCCCCCTTTCAGGATCTATTCTTTCTCTATTCTATCATAGCATTTTATATATGTCTCCTGTTGATTTTTACCCTTTTCTACATACAATTAAAGTTACATATATGCATTATTCATTTTCCTACTGATTTACTAGTTGAAATTCTTATGGACTTCTCTTGTATTATTGAGGGGTTTTCTTTCCCCTGATCTTTTAACATCTTACGTTTCTACTCTATCTCAATTTCTTGAGGCTGAGGGCTTGTCTATTATTCACTCTACAGTCCTTGCAGGAGTGTCTCTTAAATATAGGAGCTCTGTTGGATATATCTTTTTTTTTAACATTTGTAGTGTGAAATACATCTTATACAGAAGAGTGCATAATAGAAATTTATATAAACTCTGAATACAGGAGCTATATTTGATTTACCTTTTTAAACATTTTAATGTGATATATATATTCACTCTGATATATATAGATATATATGTATATGTATGTGTGTGTGTGTATATATATAAATACACACACACATACTAAAAAAGTACATAAGACATCTAGGTTGAGTTTAATAATAGTTACAAAGCAAACACCAATGTGTCCATCATCCAAGTATCCAAGACAGGAATAGAGCAGAGGCCTCCATATATTCACTCCCACACATTCTCTTTGTAACTGTTAGTGGTTTTGCTTTATTTTTATACAACAATAGAAAAATAGCTGAAACACTTAGGAAAAAACACAAAAGTGTGTTTAGTTTCATCACTAATCAGGGAAATGCAAGTTAAGACACCAATAAAAAACATGAGCCTCTCTCCAAATCAGCATAATTTAAAAGCCCAGTAATAGCAAGCGTTGGCAGTGGGAACTCTCACACACTGTTGATGGATGGAAGTACAACCACTTTGGAAAAGAGTGTCACATTATTTAGTAAAGTCGAAAATGTATATAACCTACAATTCAACCCTTCCACCTTCAGATATATATACCCAAGAGAGCTGAATGCATATGTGCACTGAGGTACATGACCAAAATATTCACCTCAGCATTGTTCATCATTACCCTCAGACTAGAAATAAGCCAAATTAACATCAACAATAGTCTGGTTAAATTTTGTGTTTTTCTATTGAGTCATCTGTCTTTCTCTCATTTATTTGTAGCAAGTTTTTAAAAATATATATATATATATGAAAAAACATATATATATATATATATGTCATACATGCGTATACACTAACTTTTTGCTGGTTAAATATGCTACAAATATCTTATCCCACTACACAGACCAACAACTGAGAAATTCTATGTTATAAACAGGAGGTAGGATTCTTGCCTTGGATCTGGATAGTTGAGTGGTGGGATCCTACAGAAGTCTCTCTATAAGCATGACATCTCTATAGGACCACAATTGCTCTCATAGGTACAGGCTCTTCATCCATTGATGAGAACGAGTCCTAATTACCATAAAAGTAATGAACTGAGGAGTTGGTGGTTCACTGATTTCTAATCTGAGTGGTTTACCTTTCTTACAAGCTCTTGCCAACAGAAGCTCCTGCCATGTGCAATCCCATCTCCATACCTCAGTTCAAGTGTGTCTCTGTTAGTCAGGAACTCCTCATCTAGCTCTGCTTGTAATATAATTACCAGCACCAATACGAATGTTAGAAAGAAGGTAGCAATTTTAAAAATGCTTTGCTGCCCATTGTCTCATTTGACCCTTACAACACCCTTGAGGAAGGTGTAACTACTGCTGTTATTCCACTTTGATGATGAGGAAATTGGCTCATACAGAAATGGCTTTTCCATTCTCACAGCCGGCAAGTGCTAGAGTTTTGACCAGAAGCTAAGTCTTCTATCTTGGAATAACAGACTCCTTCTACATTATTCCTTCACAGCCTGGCTCAAGTTCTACCTCCTCCAGGGAGCTTTTCCTGTCCATGGGATTCTTTCTCATCTCTGGAGAGGTCCAATCATTATTTTCTATACCATTTACTTGTCAATTACCATAAATGCCTTGAATAGTCATTTATCTAGAATTGTGTGCCTTGTTCCACTGCACCGTTTGCAAGCTGCTCCTGAAGGAAGAGCAATGTTGTAAATTTCCTGGTTCCATCGGAGACCTCACACCATGCCTTTCTTGCAGCTTGTGTTTGGCAAACATTGGCTATTCCTCTGTGGGCCACGGCATTCAAAGAACCAACTCCAACCATTGAGACTGAGAAGAAATGTGCCCTGATCCATTCATGTTCCATAGAGTATAGGAAAACTTCCTGCCAATAAAGTTATTGAACACCGAGTCATCAAACTCAAAGTGAATTACATCAGTCACCATATATATAGGAGGATTTGCTTGGTTGAAGTAGGAATTGCATCTTATCATCTTACATTTGTTTGTATTCTCCAGAGGGCCTTTCCACAGGGACTTATGGCAGGGACTTATGAAAAACTCTCTGTAAATGATTTATACATCAAGTAAGTCTGTATTGAAATTTACTAAAATATAAGGGTACTTTTCTTTTCTCAGAGAATTGAGCAGGGAAGGCAAGACTTAAGTTCAAATCTTGGCTCCTCTTGTTAACCATAGGAAGGTAAGTTAACATCTCAAAGCTTTGGTTCCCTCAACTGCAAAATTGAAGCACAAAAATCTATCTCATGGTGATTGGCTGGCCCAGTGGCACAGTGGTTAAGTGCACACGTTCCAGTTGGGTGGCCCACGGTTCGCTGGTTCAGATCCCAGGTGGGGACACAGCACGCTCAGTAAGCCATGCTGTGGCAGGCGTCCCACATATAAAGTGGAGGAAGATGGGCATGGATGTTAGCCCAGGGCTAGTCTTCCTCAGCAAAAAGAGGAGGATTGGCAGCTTAGCTCAGGGTTAATCTTCCTTAAAAAAAAAAAAGTCTACCTCATGGTGAACAAATGAAAGCAAAAATGTCTTTTGATACATCAAGAACTGTGCAGAACGTAAAAGATGAATAAGAGTCAGGTAAGATTTGGTTCTCTGTGAGTTTAAGCATGTTAAACTGTGGGAATCAGGGTTTTCAATTGTAAAATGAGAGGCTCGGTTTAGACTATTTTTAAAGAGTCTTGGAGGGCTAAAGAGTCAATGATTCTGTAATTTTAGCTTCAATTGTTAAGGACTGCTGATATTTTAATTTACCTTTCCCTATACATAAAGCTAAACAAGTCATCTAGTTCACAAAGGGAGCCTGCTATTCATAACAATTCAATCTTGAATCTTTTTTCAAAAGGATAATCTAGGGGGGCCGGCCCTGTGGCTGAGTGGTTAAGTTCGCACACTCTGCTTCAGCGGCCCAGGGTTTCACCGGTTTGGATTGGCTCCTGGGCATAGACATAGCACCACTCATCAGGCCATGCTGAGGTGGTGTCCCAAATGCCACAACTAGAAGGACTCACAACTAAAAATATACAACTATATACTGGAGGTGGGGGGGTGTTGGGGAGAAAAAGCAGGAAGAAAAAGAAGATTGGCAACAGTTCTTAGCTCAGGTGCCAATCTTTAAAAAAAAAAAAAAAAAGGATAATCTATCCTGATATAAATAATTGTCCTGATTTTTGTTTTCACATTCTATTTTTGGACATTTCAGAAAGGAAATCTTCCTGTGTGCCTTTATTGCACTATCTTGAGCTATCAGCCTTACTCACAGCGTCTCTCATTCACCAGACCATTTCTGCAGGGAGAGGGTGGGCGTTTTTAATAACCAAATCAGCATTTAGTCTCCATTTGACAGATTTCCCAAGTAGAAATGAAAAGCTCCCCACAGTAATGTGTATTCTGTAAATTGATGTCTTACTGGCGACGAGATGTCTCCTTCTGAGTAGCTTCTGTAAATGAATTCTTGTGTAATGTCAGCTTGAACTGTGTCTGCTGGAGAACTGGGAGATTTGAGGACAGGAAGCTAAACAATGAGTGGAAATCAAGGCTTGGACTTGGTTGGGGTGGGGAGAGTGAGGGAGCTCAGGAGCCCGAAGTGGGAAGTACAAGGACAGATAAGTGAGAGCTGTTACAGGAATCTCAGTTGTATCAAACATGCATTCATTATGAAGGGCATGTTCACATACTTTATTTCATGTTATCTTCACAGTTTATCGTATATGTTGGGTTCAAAGACATTAAACTAGTTTCTTGAGGTCACACAACTTGTAAGAAAAGTGAGGATTTTCATCCAGCTCTTGATACTAGATCTAGTATTCTTTTACACCCATCTGCAGTCAACTCCAACACTAGTTTGAGATGACTTCAACAGAAAATATGTAGACTTTAGGCCTTTAATTCTTAGAATATCCACATACTTTTCTGCCTAAACTGGGGTGTAGAGGCATAAAGAAATGCACCCAGAAACACACCTTACAGTGTACTGTATTAGTTATGATTACAAACCACAGACTTTAATTTTCACAGGGAACTAATAGCTTAGTGGTGAGGAATGTTCTTGTTTGGGCTGAGGATAGGAAAATGTCGAAAAGAAAAAGAAGAAAAAGAGAAGGGGGAGAAGGAAAAATGAGGAAGTAGAAAAGGAGGAACAGGAGAAGAGGAAAAGAAGTCAATTATATCAATCAAGTAGGAAAAGAATCTAAGACTGGAATGTACTCAGAGGTTGATAGAAGCTTCCCAGACTCATTTCCAAATCTGGGCACCCTTGAACTCTGTAACTTCTCTAAGTCCCTGAGACGGACTCCTATGTGAAGTGGATCCTGGTCTTTAAAGGCCATTCTTCTAGGTATGTGACTAGTTAGGCCTCACTACTAAATAGGGAAGGAGAGGATATATGAGGCAAGTCTAGGTTGTCAAGGTCTTGGATCCAGGAGATGCTCCTGATCTCTTTAAGTGATGATGGCCTTGTACCAGAAAAAGTTTTTCCTATAGGTGGGCCTCATGTTCCCAAACCCCTTTTCTGCTCCTCTCTCCATAAGACCAATGATCAACCCTCTTCAGACAGAGGCTGTCTTATGCATAACAAAGTTTGATAATCTCAAAACTAATTTGACCTTCTAAGCCCCCTGATTTAGCCCATCAAGATTTCCAGTTTTCACATTTAAAATAAAAATTCCTTTTTTTTTTGAGATCTTGAAATCATGAAATATCTGGTAACTTAGACTAACTGTAGCTATAAACATCATTAAGAGTTTATATGTGAAAAGTAAAATTAATCACCACTCCCTTCCCACGCACACACATTTGCTCACACAATCTAGCACATGAGACCAGACCTGAAGATGGACTTGAGCTGTGCATCATCATGACATTCACATCTTACGAAGTAAAATTCCACAGGCTTTTTTATTCTTGAGTATCTAATTACAGAGACTCATAATGCAACAGGGATCCAGAAGTGAACTGAATTATTGAAAAAACAGAAGCAAAAAGGGCACGGAATGCTATTATGTTTATTCATAATAGATCTACCAAACTTAAGGGTGTTGAGAAATGCAACCATTTAACTCAGAAGGCAAACATCCTCTTTTACAGTTCTTGGGGGGAAAAATACTTTTTTTCTCCAAACCTTCTGCAAGTTTTGGTAATTATGCTAGACAAAGGCCAAAAGTATAGAACAGAGTGAGAGCTCTCTAAAGAAAGATATGTTTATTCAGGTTAAAGTTTAAGCAATTTATCTACTGAAACTGTTACGTACACAACATGCTAATAGTTTCCTACCAAAGTTGCTCCAACAATTTAACAGAAGGAGATGAAGAATACAGAGGTGCATGACCGATGAGTGGCTGTGCAACTGTGGGTGGGCACAGACAGATGGGAGATTGTAGGAATTTAATACAGGGTCACCCTGACTCTTGGTCCACTGCCCTGTCCTTTAAATTACAACCTTCTCTGAGACATTTTCAAAAATATTGAAACACCCTTCATCAGCATTAGAAACTTTAACTTTCAAACCCATGGACCAAAAAACTGAAAAGCATAACGCTATGCATTCCAGTTGATAAATATTATTCAATGAAGATGTGATTCTTACCCCAAATTTTAATAGTGAATGGAAATTTCTTCCAAATAAAAATAGGAAAGGGGAAATTCAGGGCATTCAGTTCATACTTTGATCTTCTGCTTTAAACTATGTCAAGAAACTAAATGCAAGAGGAGTTTAAACATCTCATGGTATTGCTCAATAAATATAAGATTATCTTCTGCTTTTATGATTTCTCCTAATAGCAGAAGCAACCACTATTCTTGGAGAAGAAAGAAATGAAATCTGCCAAACTTCAAAAAGTCAGGATGGCATCTAGATCTGAGGGATTACCTTAGTTACCTGCCTACTTCCTGTTCACACTTAAAGATTGGGGGTAAAATTTATTGAGCATTTTCCAGGCAGCATTTTTAACTTCTTTGTTCCTAAGGCTGTAGATCAAAGGATTCAGCATAGGAGTCACAACAGAGTAAAATACAGATGCTACTTTGTCTGTGTCCATGGACTGGCTGGAGCTGGGATGTAAGTACATGAAGATCATTGGGCCATAGAAGATGAACACTGCAGTGAGATGGGATGCACAAGTGGAGAAGGCTTTCTTCCTTCCTTTGGCAGATCTCATCCTTTGAATTGCCATGTATATGAAGAGGTAGGAAATAAGGATGACAACGAGGGTGAAAAAGACATTGAAGCCCACAACAAATAAGACAACCAACTCGCTGATGCGTATGTCAGAGCATGAGAGAGCCAAGAGTGGAGGCATGTCACAGAAAAAATGATTAATCTCATTAGAATCACAGAAGGAGAGTCTAAAGGTGTCTGCAGTGTGGATGGAAGCATTGAGGAAACCACAGACATAGGAGCCGATCGTCAGGAGGGCACACACACCTGCTGTCATGGTGGTGGTGTAATGAAGAGGCCTACATACTGCTGCATGACTGTCATAGGCCATGGAGGCCAGGAGGTAGCACTCAACAGTGCCAAAACCCGCAAAGAAGAAGAACTGAGCAGCACATCCACTGTAGGAGATGACTCTGTTCTCTGGCTGCAATGCAGCCACCATCTTAGGAACTATGGCTGATGAGTAACACAGATCTACAAAGGAAAGGTTACTGAGGAAGAAATACATTGGAGTGTGGAGGCGAAAGTCTGAGTAGATGATCACCATCATCCCAGCATTCCCAACAAGAGTGATGAGTTAGACAAACAAAAATACCAGGAAGAGAGGAACCTGAAGATTGGGGTCATCTGTTAATCCCAAGAGGATGAACTCTACCATCTCTGTGCTATTCTCCATTAAGGTCAAGTTGAATTTAGCCTGATGATTAAAGAAGAGGAGTCAAGGAAACTCAGATGAAAGTATAAGAGGAATAATGGAATGATATAAAAATAGAAAACTAATATATATGAAGAATGCACTATGTGTAAGGCACATCCTGGACCCCTCCATTATATTACAGCATTTAATCCTGTGAGATAGGTGGTATTATGCTCATTTTACAGATGAGAAACTTAAGGCTCAGGGAGCTTAATATTAACCAAAATAACCTAATTAGTAGGGGTCAGAATCAAAGTTCACACCTTTATATGTCTGAATCCAAAATCTATATGCTCAGAGCCTGAATTATTCTGTTTACATCATATAAAAATTATGATGAGTCTGGTAGGATAGTTTTTAAGGTTTATTTATTCAATTTTAAAAAACCAAAAAGACAACAGTATGAAGTAAAAAGTAGAAATCCCTCATTTCTTGTCTTCTTATTTCACTCCCAATGATATAGCCTCTATGGATATTACCTGACATATTCTATGCACATATAATTATACGGTATTAATCATAGAAATCATAATATCTTACAATATGCCAGGCACTTCTCCAAGGGCTTTACTTATAGATAACCCACTTAATCCTCACACCAGCTCTTTGGGATTGATTTTATTGTTTTCCTCATTTTACACAAGGATAAACTGTATACATGATAATACTCCATTCTTTCGATTCCAATTTTTCATCTTTATAAACAATGCTCTATGATATAAAATAAGCAAACACAACATTTTGCTTTCTTATGTGGATTATTTCCAGTTGGCAGTATATTTTATACTTGGATTCCTTTTCCTGGCTACTATCTGCTCCTAAAATCTAGTATCTTTTAGATGGGGACTGAAGAACTATTATTATAAATAATAATAATATAGTAACTATTGCCCAAAGTCACATAACTGGGAAGTGTTGGAAGTGGAATTAAAGCTCTGGTCTGTCTGATATTAAATCTAGAGCTCTTAACTACAACTTTTAATGTCTTTATGAGTTTGTCCTTCAACAGTGATTCAATAGAAATTTATATTTATACATTTACATGGAGATATATATATCTCCACTTCGTCTCGGAAGTCTTCTTTATTGATCCTGGTTACAATTAAGTCCTCTCTTCTCTGAAAAGCACTTGAGTCTCAGTTGATTCATACAATTATTTGGGCAAACACCAAGCTCCTTAACTAGCTCTAGCCCCTTGGGTCACTGTCTTCATCCCCTCTCGCCCACCCAGCATCCCATGGCCTCTTGTACATGTAAATAAATATTGGGTGAATTGAAAAGAACATCAATAGCAAAGTGTTTAAATATTTTTTCAAGCTACCTAACCCCACAACAAACAGCTTATTGTTCTCTTGTTTCGCTGGGTTGGTGTTTCCTGCAGATATATTAGCTTAGACTTGTAGTATGAAAACCATTCAGAAGGAACAGTGAGATTGGGGACAAGCAGGCATGGAGAAAGGCTTGTGTCCTAATTCTAGTGCCCTGTCTCGCTCCTATTGTTTTTCCTCCGCCTGAGGTCTTTACAGTCTTTTCGTGTCCCTGGAAGCAGAGTGAGTGGGAACAGGCTCAACCAAGGGAAGAGAGAAAAAGTGTGGAGAAAGGAGAGACAGGAAGAAACAAGGGCCTAGAAGGAGAAAATTGCCACAGCTCTGCTTGAACTTGGCTTACCTTGGAAAGCAACTGCAGTGATCACAGTGGTAAGAAGCCATTTTTATACCACAAGAAGAAGGGGACAAGCCAGCCCATCCTGTTTGGATGACCATTACACACACGAGTTGTGGGTGGCCTCACAAGAATTGGCTCAAACAGCTTGTGAAACACTATTGGACAAGAACCATGATGATACTCCACTCCCTCGTTTCCAATTTTTCACCTTCACAAACAATGCTCTAGTGAATAATACCCTTATTGATGTCTTCTCATGTCTCTTTTTGTCCTGAGGATAAATTCTTAGAATTTCCCATTTTGGGTCACTTTTTTGCTTATTGACAGTTTTCCAACCAGTAATGTACCAACTGACTTCCCAACCAACAGTCCTTCCCATTACATTTATCCTGTTCTTTTGATTTCTTTCTTTTGACTTTTTGCAAGTGTGTGCACTCTCTAAATTAGTAGACACAATATTCTGTGATCTATAATAGGCAGTTTCCTGATCTTACATATTAGGAAACTGAGGTATGTGGTGGCCCTCAAGGTCACACAAATACTTAATCGCACAATCTGTATAATCCTCCAGAGCAGGATTTCTCAGCCTTGGCATTACTGACACTATGGGTTGGACAATTCTTTGGTGTGGGCGTGAGGAGGCTGTCCTGTGCATTGCAGGATGTTTAGCAGTATCCTTGGCCTCTACCCACTAGATGCCAGTAACACACCCCCTTCCCCAGTTGTGACAGCAACAATGCCTCCAGACATTGCCAAATGTCTCAAACCTCCCTGGGGGACCAACATTGGCCCCAGTTGAGAACCACTGTTCTAAAGTTTATAAAACTCTAGTACATTCACATCTTCATTTAATCACAATTCCATGAATTACATATATTATAAATATTACAACATACATATATATGTTAATACCTATATTTGTGTATAGATATATATGTGAAGAAACTGAGACTTGGTGAGATAAATGGCTAACTCAGGGTCTAGAGCTGTAGCCAAATATTACTGCTCACTGGTAGGGGGAGTCCAGGAAGAGAAAACTGCTTGCCAAGCACTGTGGTCCTTTGACTAACGAGATGTACACCCTCCCATCTCATAAACCAGCCTCTTCCCAACACAAGGTCGGATAAACAACCAAGAAAAACTCCAAGAATCAAAGACAGCTGACTTAGTGTGGATTCTGAATTATTTTCTAAAACACCTTCTCAAACGCTGAGTCGATCAATTTCCTTGGTTAATACTGACTGCCTGACTATAGTCTCCTAAGCTGTAGGTCTGATTTCTAGCAGCTATCACATGCTCCCAATATGGAAATATCCCAGACTGCCGTCTTCATACATTAGCAATTATCAGTCAAGGTACTTTCCATGCTCTCCTGATGGACAACCCTTTCCAGTATGCATTGCAGTCACTGTTAATAAACGTGTCTGGATCCAGAGCAGCAAAGAGAAATTTGGAGTCAGTGCAGAGACAGGAAAGGCTTCTTTTGCCAGGCAGCATCCCTGAAGGGTTGCAAGGCCTGAATCCAAATCCTGCTGCTGCTGCTGATGCTGCTATGTTGCCTCCCACCCAAGTCCTGCAATGGCCAAGCTTTTCTGCATGGGCCTAAAATAAATATCAGAAAGAGTCTTGGAAAAATGAATACACTTTTTAAACATTTAAAGACAGTATGTGAAAGACTGTTTTATTTAATATTTCACAAATGAGAAAGTGTGCTGAAAGCTGGAAAACATTAATTTTATGGATTATTATAGTTCTAAAGAGAGAAAGAGAAGTCTAAACCACCAAGATAGATGAAATAGACATTTCATCAAAATTGTTTCTAAAGGGGTTTGAACAATCACCCCCATCCATCACATCCCATTTGGGAAGTTCCAAAGAAGACTTTCAACAGACGATTATTGGATTAAATTCCATGAAGAAAGAGACAAGATCTGTCACTGTTTTGTGCATCATTACTCACTACCCAAACTAGTGCCCGGCACATAAGAGACTGTTAAATATTTGTTAAATATTTGAATGAATGGGCTAGAAGCTCAATAGTTGAGTTAGAATAATAGCTTTAATGCTTACTAGCTGCGTCATTGTAAGCAAGTCAATTTCCCTCCATCAATAGAAAATTAATTAAGACAAAATATAGGAAAATCCAGTCACTGTGTAGTCTATAGTCGGTGCTCAATACGAACTAGCGTATTTGTCTTGCTATTAAACAGTCAATCATATGAACTTGGTTCCTGGATTTTATTAACACCAGTTGGCAGGAACATTCTATTCAGCAATGACTATGTCAGTGGCTGTCAAAGAAACAGTGACCCAAAATTACCTATGGCAGGCTCTGTCCGTCTCAATTTTTTATGAGACGTGACAGAAGAGAGTGGGAAAAAATGGAATTGAGTCATTTTTTATCCCTATTTCTGAGCCCCTTTCTCCTAGATAAACCCATTATTTCTTCCCACAAAGTGAAGAATACTTCTTTAAAAAAGGTCAGGGAAAACATACTTACTTCCTTGGGAATTATGAGATCTCCATTCAGAACTGCCTTCAACTACCGGACTTTTTGAAGTCTGAAAAAGAAAAGAAAAGCTGTTCAGTCTCTGAGGACCTCAGATTTCAAATACTGAAAGATTTCCTGAGGCTGTGTGGTAAAAGTGTAAAGGCAGTTCAGCTGCCATTGCAGTGTGTTTCAGAGCCTGAGTGAGTTATATCAAACCGTATGATGGGCTGGGATCAGCTAGGCCAGTTGCCTTGCCTGGCACGTATGTAGATTCGGGACCCTCTGGAGAGAAGTTCCCTAAGGCCCCTACCCCAGTCCAGAGCTCAGAGACATGCAAACAACCACTCAAAACATCACTTTCCTGAGGGAATGAAACATTATTGCGATACGGAAGAGCCTTAAAGGCCAGGGGGAGCCCCGATTCTTCAAGCGCACGCTAAGATTATGGATGATCAAGTTCCATCAAAAATGCCTTCAAAGTTGCTGGAGGGTCCAACCATCCCCACTCCGCCCACGGAAGACTTCCTGTGAGTTCTGGGATTTGGCTCTTTAATACTAAATTGGGAGAAATTTTAAAATACCAAATATAGAAAATAAAGTTAATCAGAATCTCCATTTTGTCTAAAACCAACTCTGACCAAAGAACCCCAAGTTCTAAGGAGCTTTATGGATCAAAACACTTTCAGGAAATTTTTTTCCAATCAACTTGGTTTTAAATTAGCTTTAACATGGTGCTCACAGGAAGCAAAGGATTCTATTTCAATCCCTACTGAATGACCATGTATTGGATGCTTCCTATATTTCAGGCCTTTGTTAAGTACTATGTGTGTGTTATTTCACTTAATGTTCACAGAACTCTATGAGAAACGTAGTATCTTAATGTTCACAGAACTCTACAAAAAATGTAATAAGTGAAGCTTATTTACCTTCTCTTTTTCTTCCATGAAAATATTTTCATGGAAAAATTTCCTGTTGGAATAAATTAAAATATATTTGACAAAAGAAGAAATGAGAAGTGGCCGAGTAGGTGGCAAGCTAAGTGATATGAGGCTAAGGATGTTTCTCATTGCTCTTGGAATTTCGTAGCATCTAATCTCCTGATCCCATGCATCCAACTTCAAAGATTATATTTCCTCCTCATTACTTTGTTTAACCAATGCGAGAAAAAGTGGGATGGTCCTGGGTTTGGTGAGTGAGAGGCCTGGAATGTGATCCTTACTGAATAGATGACTTAGGTCAGTTATTAATCTCTTTGAGCCTCATCAGTTCTTCTGGCACTGAAAATGTCTTCTTTATTTTCTCTCCGGAAGGCTCTTAATTCCTGGGGGAACACTTCCACTTTGACTTCTCTGGCTCCTTCACTATTGGTCTCCTCATAAGACCAAATGGTAACTTCACCTTCAAGTAGTTATATCTTGGGTTTTTAGAAAAATTAAGAGTAAGAAAGGGGCCAATTGTGACTTTGGGGTTAGTTCAAGTCCGGATAGCAGTTTCTGTCCGTCCATCTTTGAGTTAATGCTGCCACCTTGCGGCCATTTCAAACCTTTCCTGTGATGAGCCCTTCCTAGTGGTGCTGGCTGGGAAAAATGAGAGTTTGTCTTCCACTGTAGCACTGACCAGTAAGCTCATGGAGGAGAAATGGCTTGGACTTACAAGACGAATCAAGAAGCTACTAGTCTGTCGAAAAAGTTAATTTCATGTCCACATTATATGTCAGCATTTTTTAAGACCTAAGAAATCACCAGGCGTTAAGGCACACAAGATGCTGTAGCCCAGAGGTGACAAGTACAGTCCCCTCAGCCAGATGCATGGGTTCAAATCCCACCTCTCCCGACTAGTGCCTGGAAGGCTCATACAAGTCACTTAGCTTCTCCATTCCTCTCTTTCTCGTTATAGCGTTGTTGTGAGAATTAAGTTAATAGATGTCAAGTACTTAGCATACTAAGCACCGTATAAATATGTGTTATTTGGTAGATATCTAATTTTAGAAGGAATAAACAGATTCGTAGAGGTGAAGTGATCTGCCTAAAGCCACTAAGCTGATTAGCAGCATAATTGAAACTCGTGGCTCTAAGACTCCTGACTTGTTTCTATCCATCAATTTCCCCGGAATTTCCTGAACTTCTGTTGGTGCCTCAGCTCCTGCACTCAGCTATCTGTATTCTCTGTGGATGACATCTTCATCTCCTTCCTTGGGGTTAGGGCCATCCAATGTTAACTTCACCTCAGCGTCTTCACTTAAGCCACTTCTGCCTTCTTATCTCAAAACCTCCCTCTTTTTTTCCCAGGTTGCACCTCTGTTCTATGCTGTTGACTCTATCTCTACTTACAAGTATGAGATCTTACTATAGCAATTACTCCCCGTCCCTTATAACCTCCCTTACTCACTCCTACCCCATTTATCCACAAACATGCTTAAGTTAGCCCTCCCTTCCCCTAAAACCCTCCAAAGGCTTTCTCCCACTCCAGTATACCCTTGTGCTATACCAGTATCCTTCTTTCTAACATCAAAATTATCAAGAGTGGTCCCCATCATTTCTCATTCTATCCTAAGTCCACTGCACTCTAGCCTCAACTATTTCTACCCCGATTCTATTGAAACAATATTCTTAAAGGTCACTCCAGAGCCAGCTTCAAAGATATGCTCCTGTGTGGTCACACAGGGCTCCATACTCAGAAGCACTCCATACTCTGGGTTTAGTGCTCTGCAGTTGCCATCTTCAAATTATTAATAATTTTATCTTTGAAGCTGTGTTTGTAAGTAAAATCTTGGTAATGGACCATGCACAGGAAGCTTGGAACTTCAGCTCATGAATGCTCACACCTCCCACTGCCTCTCATTCTCTTTCAATCCACCATGTTCAAAACCACAATGAATCACTTATTGCCTACAGGATAATGTGTGCAGCCTTGCCAGCCTGACATTCAAGGCAAACTAGCCCCAATCAACTTTTCCAGTTTTATTTGCTCTTTATACCTTTCTATCCACACGTGCCCAAAAGCACCCACCACAGTGTTTGGCACATGGTAGATCCTAAATAAACAAGATCCTTTCTCCTCCTGCCACACCATACACATTTTCCCCTTTGCCTTACTTCATGCTTTTCCCTGGGGTTGGAATGCTCAAATTTTATATCTTCCTTTTATCTCTTTCACTTGAAGATTAAATTAAAGTCATCTCCACTGAGAAGTTTTTCTCTGAGGTTATGAAAAATAAATGTGTGTCCTATTTATAATATTTTTTCAAATTGCCTTATAGTATTTGGTTCTATAAATTATCTGTCTCCTTTTGTTTCCTTTCCCAGAACCTAATATTTTCACTCCTCACATGTCTCTATGTCTTTCGCTACCCTGAGCTCTGCTGCCAGGGAGGGAATCATCCTCTATGGACAAGCTCCTAAGGGGTGACTCTTCCTAGACCGTCAGCTCCTTGAGGACAGAGACTATGTCTTACTTGTCTTAGACTTTCTCCTGGAACCCGGAACAGTGCCTGCAGACAGTATGAGCCTACCAAATTATGCAAATACCATCTTATACTCTATTTAGTAAATTGGGGTAGGCACAGAGATATTAATGGAGGAGCTCACTTAAGGAAAATTTATTTGCCCTTAACTCACCAAACTAGCATTTAGATCACCAGATGTGGTAGTTTAAAAAAAGCACTGTATGCTTCTCATTAGAAACAAAAATGGGAGATTATCTATTTGTAGGTTTGTAAACCCTGAGGGTTTACTTGCTAATGAAAAATAAAAAGGAACATTTTAAATTGGCGCCTTGAAATATATCTCCCTCCCACCTTTGAGAAAGAAACCAGCACCCATCAGCTGCATCACAGCACATTTGCATATATAATCATAAAAGATGGACCATCCTGATTCCTAAGGATAACACTCTCATCTGGGCTCTTGCTTCCATCTCATCTGTCTCCTTTAGAACCCAGTTTGATCATGTTCTCATCTTAAATCTTCTTCTTCATCTTAATCTTCATCTTAAGTCCCAGCGTGAATTGGTCAAGATTATGGTAGGCAACATGAATATCGCCTACAAAAGATATGGTCACCATGGTCGCCATGCAGTAGCATATAATTCCACAGCAAATAATGTCTCAGATTGCTAATGTGAAAAAGGGTATGATTATTTTGGAGAAGAGCAAATTTTCGTTTCTCAGAGCATAAAATGAGAAAATAAAACTTGAACTACATCAGTTAAAATAACAAGTGATGGATGAACTGATCAAAGTCCAAAAAGATATCAAATTAGACGTCAATCTAGAAAAGGGCAGAGTAAAAGAACTATATTCCTTGACCAAAAAGAAGCTGCTAGAAATGCAGACACAAATGGTGGCAGTGCATTACCCAACAAGATCAGGCTCTCACCCAGACAGACAGGAAGACAGACGCTGAGGTTGCTGGCCTCAAAACCATACTTGTGTCACAGAAGCTTAATAATATTAAATATTTAGCAGGGTCTATATTTACATGCCTAACATCGGCTGTGGATATAAAAAAGTGTCTATTTTTAAAAAACAACCAAAATTTGCCTGTTGGTGAGTTTGGGATTAGCTAACAGAGCGACACGACCTAGCTGGTGATCAGAAAGCATGTGGACTTGTACCTTTGCCACTGCATTCTTTTAAGTAATGTTATAGACTGAATTGTGTCCCCACAAAATTCATATGCTGAACTTCTAATCCCCAATGTGTCTGTGTTTAGAGATAGGGCCTTTAAAGAGGTAATTAAGATTAAATGAGGTCATAAGGGAGGGGCCCTAATCCAACAGGATGAGTGTCCTTTTAAGAAGAGGAAGAGACACTAGAGAGGCGCATGTACAGAGAAAAGGCCACATGAGGACACAGAGAAGGCAGTCATCTGTAAGCCAAAGAGAGAGGCCTCAGGAGAAACCAAATCTGTTGATCTTAAGACTTCCAACCTCCAGAACTGTGAGGAAATAAATTTCTGTTGTTTCAGCCACCTAGTCTGCGGTGTTTTGTTGTGGTGGACTAGCAGACTAGTACAAATAATAATGATGACAAGGATTTGCCTGGGAATTTCCCTCAAATTATGGTTAGGGCATTCACAGGCAGTGAAAGTCACAATATTGGAAGGTTCCTAAACTTTTTTCCCATGGTTCTGCTTCCTTAACCTGGGTTAGCTGTTTCCTATCTGTGGGAAGCAGCCAACTGGATGGATTTCCTGTGCCATGGAAATCATTCCGTCTTAAGCATTACTTTGTCAATATGTTGCTGCAAAGAAAGATTATGAGCTCAAACTCAAGCTCTTGTCCTAATCTCGCAGCATTTCCAATTCCAACAGCTTTCATCCTGAGCCTTAAAAAAGATTTCTAAAATGAGAAAAAAAACCAACTATAAGCCTGCTACAGTTTCACAGTCTCCATGGAAATGCTAGAGATGGAAGCTATGTTGACTTCTTCACACATCTCTTGGACTATTTTGTTAATGCCTTTTATGTATGATTCTTGGCGGTTTACAAAACCCTTTCTCACTTATTATCTTGGTTAATCCCCACAGCAAACCCACGTGGGAGGTATTATTACCCACGTTTAGCATATTATTATGAAACTGAAGTTTGGAGAGTTAAGATGGCTTAACCAAGATTTACACAGTTTTGTAAGTGGCAGAATCAACATTTGAACTTTGATTTGCCTGGTGCCAAGGCTACTTTCTTCCCACTATACTCAAAAACAGTGTAGACTACAACATGGATCACTTTCCTGCCCCAGTACCCTGACTTGTCCCTTGAAAATTCACCTCGTGCACCATATTTCTGAGATGTCCTTTAGATTATTAGGGTGGAGCATAAGAGAAAGTGCCCCAGGTAAGGACTAAACAAACTTTGGTTCTGGTTCTAATGCTATCACTAAAATTGAGTGATCTTGGCTTATTCATGTAATTGGTCACTTTTTCCATAAGTAAAATGGAAATAATAATTCTTGTTCACTCCCTTCCTTCCTCAATCGTCTCCACCATTACAACACAAGATGAAATGCATTAAGCTTCCTATAGCAGAGAATATTTTAAAGCTTTGCAAATGAATAGCTTACCACACATTCAAAGTATCATGATTATCAATGATTTGAAGACCTTTCCTATGAATTTGTTTTGATATGCTTACCCCTTCATAACTTTCCCCAAGAGATGCTGTAAGTCCCCCCAACCCGCCCCACCCCATGTGTGTTGTCACTCACCAGTGCATGCACACTGATTCTTCCTGAAAGCACACTGATGTTTTCAAGCACCTATGACTTAGACTAAGGGCTTTCTTTGGCCACAGAAGCATGTCCAGCCTGCAGACAGGGCAGGCTAGAGGAGGAAGAGGTGGGGTAGGGGGATTGGTTGATATCCATGTGTTCTACAACAAATCTCAGACGGCCTCAAGCATATTGATCTCCAACTTCCCACAGCAGTAACCTGCTCATTAATGCACACTGAATTGGCCTGCTTCCTTCGCTTTTCCTTTCCCCACTCTCCCACCTGTACATCCAGAGATCCCCTCCTGAATAGACTATTGTGCACAAATCCTAGTCTCAGGGTCCACTTCTAGGAAAACACAAAGTAAGCGACACTCCAGCATAAGTAGTTAGTAAGGGGATTACCTGAGTGACAGACTCCACCCTCTGCCACCACTCCTTTTCTTTTCCTCACAGAGAGTGTGTTCTATGTCACCCTTCTTGTTTCCCATGTTTCCTCCTTTGCTAGAAGCTCTGGAAATTTCACTTTGCCCAGATCACATGTTCTCTTAAATATCCTGTAACTTTCTCCCCTTCCACTTTCCATCTCTTTCAACATTTTCAGATTATTTTAGGAAAATCTCTCTCCATCTAAGTTCCTCATTTTACTTTTGAGCCTCCGATATTTCTTATCTCATGTCTGAAAATGCAAGAGCCCCTGGAGAGGAAAGTCATATTTTCCAAGTGTTATTGGACATAATGAAAATCCACCCTCATTCTCCAAAGCACTGAAAAATGTCCCTAAGATCTCCTCTCAGAATCACTATAAATATCTTCTTTCTCTTACTCAAGCTCTTGTAAACCCATTTTCTTCAACTACCAACTTTCAGGATAAGTGGAAATCCAATTCTCTTATAATTTTCTAATTTATCTTTCTTTTTTTGTTTGCAAGTAGGACACTGAGGTTTTTTTAAACTATTTTTCACTACAAATACACAGCATTACAATAACATTAAAGATTTAATAGTTTTCTACGGAGGCACACTAGATAAAGCAGCATGTATAACATGATTTCCAACACATTTTTGTGTCTTAGAGGATAACAGCACTCACCCTCCTTTTTTTCCGCTTAGTGATATTGATATACATGACTCAACTTTACTAACGAATTAGACAGGAACATGAAGTTTGTTTTCTAAATATATGAGCTATCCACAGGATGCCTCAGACTTAAATTACAAAATGTTTCCTTGTAATTTTCCAGGAGGCAACAATGTCTCAAATCTATTCTGTAAGAAAGGAGACAGTTTTTGCAGGAGGTTCCTCCTCCTTGGTTCTGGTAAATGCATGGTGCCTAAATTAATTTCCTGTGGAAAGATAGCTCCTCATTCCATTTACGTTCATAGAGCAAGGATTCTTCTTTACTGTGCTCTAAAGTAAAAAGCATTGGGAAGTGGTCAGATAGTATTTATGTCTACTTGTTTTTCCTTGTGACATGTGATGTACATTCTGTGCCACGACTGACTTTATTTGCTCATTCATTTTTCATTCTTTCACAATATTTTAAGTTTGTAAAAGAGAGAATCTGTCTGTTCTGCTCACTCAATTAACCGGTGACAGAATTCCAACTCATATCGGTTTAAGAAAAAAAAGAATTTATTTGCTCACATAACTTGCCAGTCTGGGGTTAAGATGCTAACACGGTAAGACTGAGTGGCTCATAAAAAAGAAGACATCACCTTTTCATGACTCAGCTCTATTGTCCTCTGTATTGGCTTCTTTCTTGGGCAGGTTGCCCCTAAGTGATAATACATATACTTCTTAGCAGCAATGTTTTTTAAAATTGTCCTTACAGCTAGAATCCTAACAAAATGAGAATAACTTGTTCCCAATAAATCTAGCAAAGGCTCTGGGGAGCAATCTGATTGGCTTTTCTAGGGTCACATGTCTACCCTTGATCCAATCACTTTGGTCCAGAAGACGAATGTACTGGTCAGCCTGAGATTTGAGTGCATCCCAGGAGTTATAGGTAAAGTCAGCCCCACTTAACTACATCGACCCAAAATGGGAGAGATATGGTTCCTTGTGGAGAAACTAGACTGAAAAAAAATAATGCTGAGAAATTTACTCCCATTCTATTTCACATCCCCAATTATGTTCAGTCATGTTATTTAACATAGCATATCAAAGTCCAAAGGCATTAAAATCCAACATCAAATTGTCTCACTTCCTCTAAGTTAAAGTTTAAAGGAAGTTAAATCCTCTTTGATTTCTTTGTTCATTCTCAGCTACAGGAGTTGTTTCATCAGCACCTTTGATCTGAGATATCTCTCACTGGAATGGGGAAGTTATGCAGGCAAAAACATGGTTCCTAGAATACAGTACTTGCTGAGATTTTTTGATCTACAAAATAGCAAGGGAAGATGGGTTGCTGTCGCCAGAATGCCACTGAATCTATGTAATTGTCCAGAATCCTTGGTCTATGAAACTAAACTCAGTTAGGAGCTATCTTCCCACAGGAAACTGATTTCGGCACTGTGCATTTGATGTGGATCAAGGCTGCCCCAGGTAAAGAAGCCCAAGGTGATGTGGCTTACATGCTGATCTATATGACCCAATGGATTTTATGGTGTGGATTAAGGCTGCCCCAGGGAGAGAAGCCCAGGGCATCCTCGCCTACATGCCGATCTATATGACCAGATTCATATCTAAAGTTATACGACCACGCAATAACCAGACCCCATCTGCACTGAAACCATTTAATGACTTTTTACATCATCTTTTCTTTTTCCAGTAAAAATAAGTCACGTACCCACGCCTTATAAATTTAGCCCTAACCCTCAACACATTGCAGCAGCAGCTCTGACTGCCCATGGGTCCTGTCCCCATGCAGCAGCAGCAGCAGCTCTGACTGCCCATGGGTCCTGTTCCCATGCAGCAGTGGCAGCAGCTCTTCACTGTCCATGGGTCCTGTCCCCATGCTATTCCACACTATTCTCTAAATAAAAGAGCGCTACTGCCAGACCTTGAGAGTCCAAGAAATCTTTCTTTCGACTCTTCAGCTCACAGACCCCGCATCACATTTACCATAACCAGGGAGGAAGAACCTCTTGCATAAACTGTCTTCTTTCTTACAGGATAGATTTGAGACATTGTTGCCTCCTGGAAAAGTTATATATTTGCAACAAGCACAAGCAAGCACCAGAACTTATCTGAGATTTCTTTCTTTCTCATCCAGTGACTCCCAATAGGTTTCCACTTGTACTTTGAGCTCTGGATATTCAGCACTTACATGCTGCCCTGACAGGGAGTTTTATCTAGTAACACAGCCCCGGCAGTATTTTGGAGGCAGGCAGTCGCTTTTTCAGTCCTGTATTTTAGTGGCTGCCACCATTGCCCTTATTAAGGACCTGCTTACCCCTAAGACCCTTCCCTTTAAAGAAAACTGTTACTTTTTCTCACCTTTATTTCAGCTGGAAGATCTCCCTTTTCAGATTACCAGACCGAAGCTGTTTTTCATACTTGTTAACGCTGTGCCCCTGGGGGCCCAGGGAAGACGGCAGCTCTGCCACATGTTCCTCACGACACCATCATTGCTGGTTTTCCTCTGCTTTAGAATTCTGTAGAGTTCTCAGACGTGTTCCCTTGGGGCACTGGAAATATCTACTTGCTTACCTTCTGTATTACCTTGAAACTCAGAAACATTTTAATAGTGCTTTCATTTTTGAACATATAGTTACATGAATTCAAGATTCATTACCCCCCTTATCAGTACTCAGATTTAAGAATTCACGTCGCCCACAGAGTCCTTGTGTTTTCAGGAACTTAGTTCTGCCTCTAATGTCAGGAATTGTCCAGTTTGGTTTAAGCCAAGCTGCACAATCCATTCCCCGGGCAAAAATCACTGGTGGGTATGTGACCTAAGCTCATCCAGTGAGGACGAATCTCAGGACTTTTGCTTGCGAAGCTAGAGAAAAATACTCTTTCTCCCTCTACTGGTCACAAAAAAGGGAGCATGTGGCTGGCAGCCTTCTGACAATCCTAGAAGTGCATGCTAGAACCTATTTGGAAAAATAATTGCTGTCTTTATGAAAATATCACCTTGGAGGACACTACACTTATTCCAAAGAATAATTGGTCAAACTAATTGGGGGATTCCTCTTTGAGAATCTTCCCAGTCTACAGCAAATTCATATATATATATATATATATACTCACTGGTAGAAAACCCCTGTCCTTAAAGGTAGGTTTATTTTCTAAAAGCTAGAAGTAACTCAGAACCAAGAGTAAGCAGCTAGGTGATCAGTTTGAATATTTCTGGGTTCTTTTCTTTTTTCATGAAGATTATCCCTGAGCTAACATCTGCTGCCAATCCCGCTCTTTTTTGCTGACAAGACTGGCCCTGAGCTAACATCCATGCCCATCTTCCTCTACTTTATATGTGGGACGCCTGCCACAGCAAGGCTGGTTAAGCAGTGGCATGTCTGCACCTAGGATCTGAACCAGCAAACCCTGGGCCACCAAAGCGGAAGGAGTGAACTTAACTGCTGCGCCACCTGGCAGGCCCACGAATATTTCTGTTTAAGGACAATGTTTTACTTGTGCGTGGTTTCCTTGCTGCTAAAACACTGATCATGAAGGCAGCATCTCTTTTTGAACAAATATAACCACTTACATTCATTGGGAGAGGGAAAACTCTTCGCTTAATTTCAGCTTAGTGAACTCTGGCTTTTGTCTGACCTTTTTAAATATTTAGGTTCTACTATAATTTCAAAACAGCTAGTCCTTAAAAAAAAAGTTTTAGTACCTGAACATTCTTTCTTAAGGGCTAAATCCCCAAGTTTACTTTGTCCTATTGCCAAGGCAACCATGAAGACTGCCATATTAACACCTGCATGTGACATCACAGAGTGAGGACACTGTAAAGAGGATGTTTAGAAGTTGAATGCATATTTTGCTTAGTCTGGTACTCTCAGCCAAGCAAACAGGACATGAGGCCAGACAGCTCCCTGTGTGGCCTCCCATACACATTTGGAATTCCTATTTTATAGAATTAACTGTTACCACTTTCTTTTAACTCTCAAAATCCCTTGATCACCCATTCCAACAGAGGAGATAGATACAATAAAGCTTGACAAGAATCATTTAATCCATCACTTCTCCAAGAACTTCTGTTCCCATTCCAATCTAAAGACACCAAAGTTGGACCTATTTTTAAAAATTCCTCCAGTGAAGGAGTTTCCCTCAGTAATTTAGACTGTTTTTTGATTTTTCTGGGTTTGTCGGTGAGGAAGATTATCCTTGAACTAACATCTGTTGCCAATCTTCCTCTTTTTGCTTGAGGAAGATTGGCACTGAGCTAACATCTGTGTATCCTCCTCTAGTTTGTGTGTGGGATGCTGCCACAGCATGGCCTGATAAGCAGTACATAAGTCCACACCCGGGATCCAAACCCACTAACTCCGGGTCGCCAAAGTGGAGCATGCAAACTTAACCACTACGCCACTGGGTCTGCCCCTAAACTGTTTTTTTTTTTTTTTATAACAAATAATCATACAATTATTTTTAAGACCATGGTAAGTAAGATATAGCACCAATCTGAACACTACCTCTTTTGAGGAAGCATGACTCCTTCTGAAGCTTACTTGAGATAGGAGATGAGAAAGTCATATTCTTTAATAACCCGAGAAGCTTTTCTACAAATTTACTTATAATATCCTGCAGAGGAACAAATAAGTGGAGATTTTTCTTTGGGGCTTGGATTTCCTAATCCAAACTGGAAAATGATCAAATGATCTTTTATAGCATCTTTCTTCAGAGATGTTCTAAGAACAGCCATGAGACAATTGTGAAGTTTAGGTAGATGCATGTTTCATTTTTTAAAACAGCTTTATTGAGACATAATTGATATACAAGAAAACTAGACATATTTAATGTATATAATTTGATGAGTTTGGAGATACACAAACATATGCAAAAATGAACTTGCAAACGCCTCACGGAGATTCAGTTTTTCTCCTTATGTAAACAAAGTGAGAAAACAATTTTAAGAATCTTTGCCATCTTTCAAGATGATTCAATCATCTAAGTGCAAAAAATAAAACAAAAGGAATGTTATGGGCCCAAATTAAGCAGGAAGTTACTGGGGAATAGGAGTCCCTCTTTTTAATTTCTTTTGATTAAAAAAAGCACTCATTGTATGAAAGTAACAAGACATATGATACAAATTTAATTACACATACTGCCTAGCAGAGAACATGGGAAGCAGAAAGTTTGTCTCCAAACATGACAATGAGTCATTAAAACCGAAAGCCATTTTATTTGTCAATGATGTCAGAATTTAAAGTTGTTCAGTTAAAATCTACTTCCTCTTGAAAAAGAGAAATATACGGAAGGGAGATGCAAAGAACTTAAGAGTAGGATCACGATTCCTAACAGCAAAATAAAGTCTGCAGAAGTGATTATGGGAAAATGAGTCACAGGGAAACGTGGAAAGCTTGAAAAGGGACAGTGATGAGGGCCAAAGGAGACAAGATATGAGCAGGGCCATCATAGGCATAAAAATGGAGAAGTCTGAGACAACCAGGGATGGAATCAATGTGTGCATGTGGAAAATACATCTGCAGAGGCACTAGACAACAGGACCCAGATCTAAATTCAAGTACCTAATTAAAAATAAAAAAAGACTAGAAATCTAAAACTTAAGTATACAAGCTTAGTCATGTAACATCTAGAAGTTCCCTTCTTTGTTCATCACCTTTACTTTCTCTACAAGCCTATTGAGCAGAAGGTCAGTAACAACAAGTGTACTCTTTCGTCTCTTGGTTTACATTTTAGAGGGGATCTGAAGAGGCTGTGGGTTCAGCTAAGATTACAATGGGAAGAGCTTATTGAAGCAGGGTAGACAATAGGTCTTGTCGTTCTGTTCCCTGAAGATGCCCTTCGACAACTGCGTCAGGCAGAAAGCACACACGAAGTGCTCAGGATGGAACTTGTGGCCCATGGCACTGATGCAGCGGCCAGTGATGGGCTGCCCACATCCATGGCAGAGGGTTCCTCGGCGGTGATGGTAATGGAGCTCACAGAAGGGACGTCCATCCAGCTCAAAAAAGGACCCAGTAGAAAAGCTACTGAAGCAGTCCTGGAGGGACAGAAAGAAGAGAAAGGAAAGGAATGCAGATGTGAAGAAGTAAATCATCAGCAAAGTAAAGCTTTCAGCCTTGCAGTTCCTGCAAGTTACCTGCCAGTTGCAGGAACTCACTCGGGTCCTTGACAAATGGAGACCAGAATATCACCCACTTGCAAAACGGAGAAGCAAATGCCCACAATGGATGCTGTGCTTTATGTCTCCTTTAGGAAGCCCACATCAATCCTTCATCCTGAGCTGTGAACCCTCTGACCAGTTGCAGCTCTGCCTCTCCGAGAGGAGAACCCCTGACTTCTCCAATACCCAAAAGATAAATAAGTAAGTATACAGACCCCACAAACAAAGCACTCAGGATGCCAGACAGTGTCCATGGCTGAAAGATAGTTTTCCAACACTGGGCGGTTGCAGCCACCACACTTGGGTGAGAACATGGCTAAGAAATCCTTTCGGCAATATGGCTTCTTGTCCTTCTCATGAAAGCCTGGAGAGACAAAAGCAAGGATTCACTGTTGCAGTATGAGACTTTAAGCCAAAGTGAAGGCTGAGATGAGGCCAATAATTTAAACTCTTCCAACCTCAGGGTCCTCATATTCAAAATAGATACCTACCCCTAAGAGTTGTTTTAAGGAATATATGAGATAATGCATGTAAAGTGTTTTAGCATTGTGCCTGGTTCATAGTGAGCATTTAATAAGTGTTAAGATCTATTCCCCCTTGATGCATCTGTACTAAGCATTCTCTTGGCCTGCAGACTTCTGCCCCAGGTCTCGATAGGGCTAGTCTCATCTTGTGATTCAGAAATCAGCTCAAGGGGCTGGCCCCGTGGCCGAGTGGTTAAGTTCACGCGCTCCGCTGCAGGCGGCCCAGTGTTTCGTCGGTTCGAATCCTGGGCGTGGACATGGCACTGCTGGTCAGACCACGCTGAGGCAGCGTCCCACATGACACAACTAGAGGAACCCACAACGAAGAATACACAACTATGTACCGGGGGGCTTTGGGGAGAAAAAGGAAAAAATAAAATCTTTAAAAAAAAAAAAAATCTGAAAAAAAAAAAAAAAAAAATCAGCTCAAATATCATCTTATCAGAGAGGCATCTGTTCAGCCCGAATCTATCACTTCATCTTTTTAACTGTCTTTATAGCATTTACCATTATCTGAAATCATCTTTGTGGTCTGTCTTCCCTCACTGGAACATTAGCTTTGAAAGAAACTAGATGTTGTTTGTCTTGTCACATTATATCTCTACTATCTGAAACAGCACCTGGACAAAAGTGCCTAATACTTAGAAATAAAACACTGTTAAATAATAATTTCCAAATGGATGCAAGATCTATACATAATAATTCAAATCATACAAATACTTGAATTAAAAATGGATGGATTCCTCTTTAAGCAGGGAATAAGAAAACTGTCATTAAAATGGCTCAAATTTCAAAAGCAAGTTAAAGATTAATAAATTTAGCCACATTAAAAATATATATGAATGACTTACGGATGACCAAAAAACAACATAAGCAAAGCCAAGATAAAGGGAAAACTAAGGAAAATAATTGCTAATTACACCTCAGGAAAAGTATAGCAAATACAAAGGGTTCTGAAATGTATATATGGTTTCAATCATTGTTTTATAAACTAAGGAAACAACAAACAATCTCTAAAACACTGAAAGAAGAAATACTTTTAGTGATAATATGTTCAACATTATGAGTAAGCCATGAAACTCAAAAGAAATCTATGGAGTTCTAATTTTTGCTAATTAGTAGTTTAATTTCTAATTGTAGCTAAATAGTAAAAACAGCGTTAAATAAATATAGCCAATGCTGGAAAATACAGAGTGATTTATATATTTATATATTCCTGGTGATAAAGTTGAATGCTATTATTCTATTGGAAAGTCATTTGATAATGTGTATTCAAGAATTTTAAAAAAAGATATAGATATCTGAATCCCAGGAAGTAATCCACACAAATAATTCAAATAAGAAAAAGTGATGTTTACAGACATTCATTGTAGCACTACTAAAACTCCAGAAGTAATCTAAATATACTATTCTGAACGCATTTCAGTTGTTTCCAATATTTGTAACTATAAATAATTCAATGAACATCTTCAGGCACATAATCTTTTATAATCTGCATAAAATCCTAATTGAATAATGTATATTATTAAAATTATTATCATAAAATTATGAGACAACATGGAGAAATGTTTAGGTGAAATAAAAGGAATTTTAGGTATACTATAACTTACACATGCATAAATATTAATAAACGTAGAAAACATTGGTAGAGAAATTTTTTTATGTTGCATTAGTTAAACAGGGTGATGGGTTATAAATGAAAATTTCTGCAATGTCTTTTTATTGTCTTTACATTAAAAGAAGAAAAACACAATAAACTAATTCATCTTCAAGCACTTATTCAGTGACATATTCCCTCTGCTTTGAAAATCACTTCCTCATGCTACCCAGATGGTTTGGTCCTTCACTTAACCCAGGGGTCTGCTTAAGAGAGCAACTGCCCCAACCATTCTATTTCAAATAGCACCCTATCACTCTCTCTCTCTCTCTCTCTCACCTAACATATAAAGTCAGTTAGTTATTTAGTTGGCTGGTTTGATTATTGCCTGTCTTCCTCACTAGAACATATGTACCATGAGGGGGGAACTTCGTTTTTTGTCACTGCAGCCTCAGTACCTAGAATAGTACCTGAAACATACATAGGATTTGCTCAACAAATATTTATTGAATGAACAGACATGGAAACAATATTACAATAGCAAAACTGAGACCATCAGCTCCAGAATACGTTGCTGTTTAGAGTCTCACTCCAGGATTAACTAGAACACGTATAAACAAGTGAACTTTTCTGTAAAGAACGCTCCTTGACATTTACTTGGAGAGCCTACCTAAGATGATTATTAGCAATCCCATTTCTGTTATCACCTGCTTTGTACTGGTTCCAACTGAGAGTTTTACCTACAGTACTAAATTTAAATTAGATTCTTTACAGCAACCCTCCCAAAAGGAAATCTAAGAGAAATTACATGTAACCAACTAGTCAGTGGAGGAGCTGAGATTCAAATCTAAGCCTACCTTCAAAGCCTAACTTGGATGTCACACCCCTAACTTAAATGCATCCTGCCCTTGACCTCTTTGTGGGAACTGAACTCAGTATCAGCGAGTCCAAATATCATAAGCCAACAATTTTGGAATGAGAGCTCTACCTGTGTGCCACTAAAATAGCATGGAAGCAAAGCATGCACAGTAGATTGGAAAGCAGCCCGGGAAGAACGTTATTTCTAGAAATACTCTTTGATTGTAGCAGCCAGATTTTAAAAAGGTAATAGGAGCAGCCAGGCATTGGGACCTAAATTATGCAGCCATAGTTCCTCTGCTATCGCTGGTCACTTTTTGATATGCTTTGCCTTGTTCAACTATGCTGTTCTTGAAAAGGAGACAATTTAACAGACTTCTGAGGCCTATTGATCTAAGAATTTAAACTAATAATTTATAAACTGTCTTATATTGTTCTTCTATACCCCTGAGACACAGTAGAGCTCACTTTCTTCACCTTGTCAAAGAATGTCTAGAGTCTGATCAAATGTAACTGAATGTAGGAAGGCCTACGATTTAAGAAAAATAAACCAACACCCACAACCATCTTTCTTGCTGTTGGGCAGCACAGTCTTTCTCTAACTTTAGCATGGATCCATCACCTGGAGAGCTTGTCAATATGCAAATTTCTGGGTCCTATCCTCAGAGTTTCTGATTCAGTAGGTCTGGGATGGGGCCAAAGAATTTGCATTTCTGAGGAGTCCCCAAGTGATGCTGATGCTTCATAAAATAAATGAAATAAAACTGAGCTTGCCTATAAGTTAAGTGTTACTTGAGAAAATTATAAGACATGCCAACTGACCCAGGAATGACCCTCATCTAGGCATTTGCAGGGTAGCTGATCTCAAGAATGAGACAGCAGGGAAGTAACAGCCTCTGTTTCAACTCAGGTGAGTCCTGGGAGAGAAATTAAAAGCAATCAGCCAAACTTGCTGTGATACCCTTGCATTCAGTAATCCAATAAATTGAGAAAGTTTCAGCACTTACTTTCCTAGAGGCTCTCTGGGGCCAATTACCTCTGGAGGATGGATGAGAGATACTAACAATTAAAAGTGTCACAGGGAGAGGGAGAGCATTTACACTCTTGTGAGGCTCTTAACCACAGGGGGAATTAGGGAGCACCTGCATGGCCTGGATAATGAACAATTAAAAAGAAAGACGTAGGCACCGAGGACCTGGTCCCTATGGGAGGATGCTAAGGCCTGATGTGCTTAGAAACTTGAGCCTCAAAGAATAATTTTCTGAACTGAAACAAAAATGCAGGTGAATTTAATTTCCCAGGAGGCTCAGGGGCTAAGCTGTCATTATAGAAACTTTGTGTGTAGCTATGTGACATAGGGTAAGGCAGGATGCCACCTAATTAATGGACTAACCATATAGTAGGAGACCCATTTACAGAAAGTGAAGGATAAAAGCAAAATTACAGCTAAAGAGGAGCTTCTGATTAATAAATGGCCTTTTTTGTCAGTTGTCTCAAAAAATATGTCTTATGTGTGGCTTCTATCTATGTAAAGTCATAAATGACCCAATCAGCCTTGTCTGTTTAGAAGGGGCCTAAGTCAAGAACAGTGAAAACGAGGTATCTTCATGGTGCTTTCTGGTCATCTTACAGATAGGATAATTTTTCTTTTGTATATAATTAAATTTCTGTTTGAAATATGTCTATATTCTGTCGTTCTGCTCTCACACAACTTCTACATCATAATCACCCACAGGCACCGTTCGCTTGCTGACTGTTCTACTCAAGTCACTCTCAGGCTTCTGAGGCTACCGATACAATATAAACTTAACCATGACACACTTTAATATGCTTTCGATCAAATCACAATGAAAAATGTGGCTTAACTAAAGTGCAATCTAGAAATGAAAGACCTAATGAGTTGTGAAAAGCACTGAACAAGCTTCAGTGAATAAGTAAATTACTACAAAGCGCTGTATTAGTGGATTCTATCAGTGCTGCTCGATCTAGTTCTATCTTCAAATAAAATGTATCAGACTGGTGCTAAGAAAGCGAAAAGATCCAGTAGCAGAAGAAGAATCGAGTCTCCATCAAAGGACAGTTTTGATGTAGAAAAAACAGGGAACCTGCAGAAATAAGACCCAAGTTTAAATTTCAAATCTCTTTGACTTTCTAGTTGTATGACTGTAAGAAAATCACTTTACCTCTGAGGTTCAGTGTTTTCATCTGCAACTAGGTAAGATATGGAATAAAATAACTCTCTAAAGGTTGTGGTGGGGATTAAATAAACAAGAGTTAGAAATATACATAATAAAATGCCTGATATTTAGGAGAGTTTCCATGTTGGTGAGGGACTCAACATGTGGAATTTTCTTCACTCACTCTTGAAACATTACTAACATGACAGATAAAGAATTATTTAAAACAGAAAAATCCATAAGGAAAAAGAGAAAAGAAAAAGAGATGCTACAAATGAGATACCAATAAAATTTTCCAAAATTTAAAGTAAGCATGAGTGACAACCAGCTTGGCAAAAACAAGGAAACTAAAACCTACATCTCTACAGAGGGGAGGTGCCAATAAAATTCAAGCCATCTGGAGCTCATAACATCAGAGGGGTTCAGGAACTGCACGCGCAAAATAGTCATCGAGGCTGGAAATAGGATTGGTTGGTTGCAAGTCTGAAGAGCTGTTAGGAGATCAGATCCCCCACCCTACCATAAGATACAGTGATTAATTCTGGAAATGCCAAGTCAGAGAATCTCAGTGATCAGGGTACAGGGCACCATAAGGAAAGAAGTCAAGCTTTCTACTGAAAAATGGGCATTAAATAACAGTTGATGTGATAAATGGTGAAAACCCCATCTTCCAATCTCTTTTTTTAATTCTCATAATGCTGTTGGAGAGAACATCTCTTCAGTAGAATTGATTCAAGATAACTAAAATATTAATATTCAGGGGCCCTCCAGCAAAATGGCCAGAGTATCCTATCTGAGTACCATACAGTTGAGTCCACCAGTCAACAAGTTCTGCCTATATCCACAGAGCTTCAAATTAGCATTTTAGTGTCTCATTCTCAAATAGGAAATGGACAACCAAAGACCAGCAGCATTGGGCAAAGACAAATATAACAAGATGTAAGGAATCAAGATGGAATAGATATCAAATTCCAAATTGAGCTGCAAGACATCCTTCAAAGTAGCCATGAACTGTTTTCACAACTCTTGAACTCTTCACTCACGCTGAGGATACAAACAGATAAAGAGGAAGGGAAATTGAGAGAGGGATTTCTTTGGAGAAAACTGTGCTATGGGTGTTCGAACACCACCTCCAAAAGGGATGAGGTATGATTCCTGCTAACCTCAGGCCAAGAGAGGAATTTCAATGGGACTACTCAGAGAGCTAGATATGTGTCCCCTGCCATTAGTGAGATATGGTTGATGGTATTTGACTCATCCTTGGAAAAAGTCCACAGGAGATGGCATCCTTTATACAGATGTACCTGAAAATCAACTTCAGTCCCACTGAGTGCAAGGAAGGTGCAAGTTTCCCATGGTCCGTATATGAAAATGTGAGTAAAAGAGATGATCCAGAATAATTATAATCATTTCTAAGAGATCACCAGGAGGAACAATGTAAACCCTGCAAAAAAGAACCTGTGTGAAATGGATCCTCAAAGAAATGTGCCACGGGGAAACAACCAGCCAAGGCATGTGAAAAGCAATCAAGAGTTTACAACTGGACCTATATTGAACCCATAAAAGCATCCAAGAAGAAAAAAAAGTCAGAGTTAAACATCTGCCAGGCCCAGAGAGTATAAAGCAAATTTATAACAGCAGAGACAAGAGACAAGTTAGAACTTTTGTGCCCTCCAGTCTCATCTCCTTCCATACCTGTTTCAATTCTGGAGGGATCAGATATCAGGATTAGCAATAGGAGTGAGGGTGGTGGATGCCAAAGGCAGGAAAGGACAGATAAAAGGCCATAAACCCCTGCCCTGGTCTCCTGCAGCTTAAAGGACCTATCAGGGGAGAGAGCAGCTGACTCTAAATAAGTTGGAAGCTTTAGCTATTACACAGACTGAATTACCTAAGGACTTAGTTTTGTGTTTTGTGTCTTAAACTGACTTTCTGTTTAGAATTATTTATTAAGAGTAATCAGAAAAGACACAGGACTGTCCAAATTTTTATTTAGGAGAGAGGAGCAAACATTCCCCACTGAGTGAATTCTAAAAGGACAGGAAAAGACAAAATAAAGAAGTTTTCTGATTCCATGTATGAGTCATATCTGTTCAAAAGAAACATAAGTAGTAGAAAAAAATCAAGACAATTCAGAAAACAGAAGAAAAAAAACTTGCAAAGAGGGAAAAACAGGTCACATTGAAAGGATCACGAATAAGAACAAAATAACAAAAAATTCTCAACTATGGAAGCTGGAAGACAATGAAGCAATGTCTTCAAAATTATGAGGGAAAATAGCTTCCACCTCGAACTCTATGCCCAGGAAACTTAAAGTAGACAACAGAATAAAAATATTTTCAGAGATTCAAGGTCTCAAAAATTTTACCTCCTATCCTACTCTTGGGAGCTACACTTGAGGATGTGCTCCACCAAAATATAGACAGTAACATTTATTAAGAGACATGAGATCCAAGAAACAAAGGATCCAGAGAAGAAAGTAGTAAAAGGAATTCCCAAGATAACGGTCCAGAATACCACTTGTCAGCAAGCCTGAGGAGGAACCATTTCAGACTGGAGCAAGGAGGATGGAAGTCTCCAAGAAAAAACAAATGGAAATGACATGTTACCAGATATAGTAGATCATTTTGAGAAGGATTTCACAGCTCTGTCAGATAAATTATAGATAAGAACAACAAACATTAATCTAATGAAAAAGAAATCCAAATATTAACTTTAGGAAAAAATTAATTTATATAAAAATGATACCAAGAAAATAATATTAATTATTACTATGTCTCCATGTGCTGGGCACCATCCTAAACACTATAATGGTATTGTAATCTTAAAATCCTCAAAATGACCCTATGAGGTAAGCATTATTATTAGGTCCATTTTACTGATGAGAAAAGTGAGGTACAGAGAGGTTAAATGACTTGAGCAACATCATATGACTAATAAATACCACAGTCCAGATTTGAAGTCGGCAATCTAACTTTAAAATCTCTGCTCTACGGTAATCACAGTTTGCTACATGGCTCAATTATAAGCAGTATTTCCATAGTTGTCAACATGTACACACTGAATCTGACCTGTAATTATAACCTAATTATATATTGAGAGAATGGGGGAGAGAAAATATGTTGGGGGTAAGATGGGGTAGTAACAACATTTCTAAATTCTCATCTTCCCTGATAGATTAACATAATGGTTAAAACTAGAAAAAAAATCTATAGTAATATATTATTTAAAACACACAAGTAAATAACAGAAAAAAGTTAAAAAAAATTGGAAAGGAGAACTAGATTTGAGGGTAGAGAAAGGAAAAGCTAATCTTTTTCGATATTATCCTTGAAGTAATATTTGATTTTTAAACTATGTATTCATATTTCTTTGATTTAAAAAACTAATTTAGAAAAAATTTATAAATGTTGGGAAAAGGTAGGGAGGGATGGCATCTAGTACTGAAATGGGCACTTGGATGGTAGGGGCAGGACTCAAGGCCACCATGGCAGGTCAAGGAAAAGCTCTGCTGGTATTCTTGTAACTGTTCCGGGTGTACCTTCTGCACCAAACACCTCTCCACAATGAAAGCAAAAGAAGTGCTCTGGGTGCCAGGTTTGGTCCATTGCTGTCAGCACTTTCTGGAAAAGGAACACACAGAGAGATGTTAGAAGGCAGCAGAGTTGTAAACACTATCCCGGTTCTAGGTTCTAAATGAGTGATTAAATACTACATGAAAGCAGGGGTAAGGGGGATTTACTCACATCCTGGATGGGAGCAGCACAGTAGGCACAGCGTGGAGAAAAAAGATGGTGGTAGTCCTTGCAGCAGTAGGCCAAGCCATTCCGCTCAAAGAAGAGGCTAGAGCCAATCTCTTCTTTGCAGTGAGTGCAGACGAAGTGCTCTGGATGCCATGCTTGCCCTAGAGCGTAGATCACCTGGAGGACAAAATAAGACCTAGCATGGGAACCCAGTTGAGTGCTCTAGGGCCTTGAGCTTACACAACTCTGAAAGGCACTCTTCACAAGCATTCCTTGTCAACGACACCCCTGGAGTCATACAACGCTGAGGCCTAGGCTGAGGTTCTACCTATGCGACTGTTGTCTATGCTTTATGGATAGTAAAAGAGCGCCCAGTTTCCTGAGTGATCATGCTGATAGAGGCCTGTAAATGTTTGTTACCACTACACTGCCCCAGAGGGTAGGAGAAACAAAACAGAGCACAGTAGTGACCAACAAGACATACTATGGCCTTGGCATGGAAGGGATCCCTGGAAGAGGAAAAGGCCAAATGACAGTTTTCATTCCTCAGGTCTGAACACGTCATTTCATGCCCCATGCATGAATCAAAGCCCTTCATTATGGTTTCTGGTGAAGGGTGATGTGGAGCAGGAGTCTGTAGCTGTGATTTGGAGCTGAGTGCAGCTGAATTGTAATCAATTAATTTAGACTGAGACTGTCAGAACAGAGGAAGCAGTGAGAAGTTCCTTTCAGTAAAGGCAGTACAGAAAAATGCTTAAGAACTCAAATTTGAGAATCAGACTCTCCTGGGTTCAAATCTTACCTCTACCTCTTACTAGACCTTGGACATGTCAGTTAACATCCCTGAGCCCTCAGTTTCTTCATCTTTACAACGGGAACGGTAATAGAGTCTTCCTTAAAGGGCTAATGTGACTATTAAATGAGGGAATTCTTATAAAGCACTTAGCTCAGCGCCTGGAGCACTGTAAGGGATCAGTTACTAAAACGTCTTAGAATGTAAGGAGATAAAGCAATCTTTGGTGAGACGGAGACAGACATATACACAGACAGACGGCTGTAGGACGAACATTGTGGCCTATCCCACCTTTCCAGCAATCGGTTTCTGACAGGAAGCACAGTGGCCCTTGGGCACTGTGGCAATTCCAAGGTCCTGCAAATCCTGCTCCAAACCCCCCAGCATGGAGTCTAGGGAGGCCTTGTCGTCCCGTTTGTCTGGCAAGTGTTTCTTGCTGACATCTGGTTTCACTGCAGCCTGGTACCAAGGGAAGAACCATGAAGAGAATCAGTTTCATGTACATTTACCCTCGTTGGCATCTTCTGCATGATCCTGTAAGTTCATCTCTACTGACTGATCCTTTAGTCTTTCCCTAACCTTTGTTCAAGACATGGTAGAATCCAACATTGTAACACCACTAAAAATGTTTTCATCCTCCTTTCATTCTAAGTTCCTCAGGCCAAATAAAATCTGATTAATCTTCCTCCATTTATAAATCTTTTCTGACCATAGGAAATGGAGTGTCTGAAGACGATACCTTTTCTTGTTCTTATGACAACCATCGGTCAACAATTAATCATATCTTCTTTTCATTCATTTATTCTGCAATGTTTATTGAGCAATTAGTTTGTGCCAATAACTACTCCAGACTTTTGGTAGAGAGCAGTGCACAAGGCCTACTGAGTGCCGCCCTCGTGGAGTTTACTTTCTCTGGGTGATAGATAATAAACAATTTAACAAGTAAATATATGATGTAATGTCAGGTATAGATAAGATATAAGTTATATACGGAGGTGGAAGTGACAGAGGGTGGGATGGTGAGAAAGAATTGACTTAGATGTGGGAAATATCAGAGAAGGCCCTCTAAGGAGGTCATACTTGTGCAGATATTTGCGTGATGTGCTTAGGGACCCAGAAATATTGATGTTTGTAGGAAAAGCATTCCAGAAGGAAAGAAGGCCCGGTGCAAGGAAACAGTTTGATATATTAGAAGAAAAGTAAAATGGGTCAGTGGAGCTAGAGCAGGGGGAGTGAGATTGAGCATGTATGAGAAGAGATGGAGAGAGAGGCAAAGATGGCATCAGGCCTTCACAATAAACTCGGGTTTTATTCCAAGGGTGATGGAGCCATTGGAGGATTTCAAGCATGAAAGTGAAAGAATCTGATTTACAAGATCCCTGTGGTAGCTGAGTGAGGAATTAAGTGCAGATAAGCAAGAGTAGAATTAGCGGTACTAGTCAGGAGGGAGACTATTACAACAATTCAAACCAGAAGTGATGACTTGGACCAGTGTTAGGGGAGAAGGTGGTGAGAAGTTGTCAGGTAAGACTTGCTGGTGGATTGGATTTGTTAAAGCAAAACTCTAAAAGAGTTATTATAAACCATTCAAAGACAGAGCCTCAAATTACAAAAAAGATACCCAGCTTGTCCTTCATCACTTCGTGTCCTGCTTCCATCTCTCTCAACTCCCTTCCAACTGGGCCACTGCTACCATCTCCCTAATACTTCCTGATCAGAAAACAACAATGGCTGTCCACAACCTCCAGCATCAAATCTGTACTCATCAGACAGGCGTTCAAAGTCTCCCACCCTCTGTCTTCACTTTGCCTTTCCAATCTCCTCTTTCATTACTCAGTCAAAAGCCTCCATTGTTCAAGGCCAGCCAGGCTCCCTGCAGTCTCCCGAATGTGATCTGTTACTGTCTGCCTTCAGGCCTCTATATCCTATTTTTACTGCCAGGAATAACCTCACATTATCTCACTAATCAGAAATGCTCATTTCCCTTCAAGAAACTTTTATCATCTGACAGATTTCCTTCCTTTTCTATTATATAATGTTACCTAATGTGGAAGACATTAGTGTTCAGAAGGTTAATGTCTCAAAGGCCTAAAAGGACAACCAATATTAAGTAAGTAATAACACAATTTTATATATATATAAATCTATGTCTGTATTTACATCTGTAACTATTTGCTTGTATATTTCAGAATACTTCTAAATGGCTATGTAAGAAATACTGACAACCTCCAGGGGGCAGCACCGATGGCCGGGAAGAGAGCTGATAGAGAAACAGCTCACTGTAAACTTTTGTACTTTTGGTTTTTGCACAATGTGAATGCATGGCCTATTCAAAAAATAAACAGAATATCTTTTAAATGTAAATAAACCAAAGCATGTTAAATCAATTAGAAAACACAACACAATTAAAACTCCTAATGTAGATTTTTTTCCTAGTCGTTTCTGATATACAGCACCATGAGGAATGCACTCAGCTTTACTGTAAACATGAAAGAAAATTTGTTTCTGACATTTATTCATTTGTCCCTCTAATAAGTATGTATTACTCACAATGTGTCAGGAACTGTGCTGGGAGTCCAAAGGTGACCCACAAAGATAAGGTTCCTGTCTCCCCCAATCATACACATTTTTTTGCTTTTTTTTTAGGAAGATTAGCCCTGAGCTAACATCTGCTGCCAATTATCCTCTTTTTGCTGAGGAAGACTGGCCCTGAGTTAACATCCACGCCCATCTTCCTCTACTTTATACGTGGGACGCCTGCCACAGCATGGCTTGCCAAGCGGTGCCACGTCGGCACCCCGGATCCAAACCGGCAAACCCCGGACCACTGAAGCAGAGCATACACACTTAACCGCTGTGCCACCAGGTCAGTCCCCATACACATTTTTATATACTGCCTTGAAATTACTTCATCGTCACTCACACGTACATATCAAATCCCCCAAACAATTTAAAATGGTTGGACTCCCTACCTTAAGAATTCTAGATTATATTTCCCTTAATACATTTTTAAGCCAACTTCTCTGATTTTCCTTCCCTGCCAGGCCATGCGAGCTCAACACTCATGCTCTGGAGGCTAGAACAAGGAGGCAGGTTATATTGCAACATGGGGCTTAGGAATCCTCATCTGTCCTACTTTCAATGCCACACTTTGATCTCTCATGCTCTGTCCCAGCTTGCCCACAGGTCTCCTCCATCCTGCTCAGGCAGGTCTCTTTAACAGTCCTGCCACACTTCATCCAGCCTTAGATGCTGATGCTCTCAGGGCTCACTTCAACTAAAAGGACCTCCTCTCTCATCTCTTTGCATCCAAACGCTTTCCATTCTCCAGAGTTACCATCCCACATCCCATCCCCACCTCTGACAAAATCTCCTTGACCTCTCTACATTCTTAATGTTTGCTCCACATATTTTTTGAAAAACCACCTGTCTTTTATTCTGTAAATGTTACAGAGACTTATGCTTCATTTTACCAAGCACACTCCAAGCTCCTTCAGATCAGAGGCTGTATCATACTATCTTTTGCGTCCAGATAATACATAGCACAAATTTGAGTTCATCTGTTGAATAAATTTAGTCCGGGAAAATGAATGACAACTTAGAAGAATTCCTAAAGGGGGAAGGCAGAGCTGAGTTCCACAGAGATAAATGCTGGAAGCTTCACCACAGGGACTGTGCTCACCTTAGCCTGCATCTCACACAGGTGGGCCATGAGCTCATCCAACTGAGCGGCTGCTGAGGTTTTAGGAGGTGGTGGTGATTCCTTTGGCTCTTGGACCTCACTATGGAGAGAAATCAAAAAAAATCATTCTAACACATCAAAACTCAAATAAATGTTAAGCCATACATAAAATACCAGAAAATGCAGCTTTAGCTATTAACCCCTTAAATGTGAGTAAAACTAGAGACAGCAAGTACGTATTTTAAAAAATAGGTACTAGACGAAAACTCTGAATAAGGTTTCCCTGCCTTTTGTCTCCAAGTCTCCAACTGGTCGTCTCAAAAACTGACTATTGTTCTCAAGTGCATGAAGGAAAGTGGTGGACATGTAGGTGGGCAGCCATTCTCTCCCAACAACCAGATGCAAAGCAGCCTCTGAAAACAGCTTTAAGGCCATGGTTCAATGTGTATTATTTTAATAGCATTCTTTTATTAAATTATAAAGTATTATATCTTCTCTCAGTAATTGTCAGGCAAAAGACAAAAAATAAATAAGAATATAGAAGAGGCCTCAACAAACTAAGGCCCATGGGCCAAATTTGGCCATGCCCATGCATTTACACACTGTGTACACCTGTTTTCCTACAGAGTTGGATAGTTGTGACAAACACCTCATGGTTCACAAAGCCTAAAATATTTACTATCTGCCCTTTACAGGAAAAGTCTGCAGCGCCCTGATAGAGTTTAGATAATCTATACGATGCTGGTTTCATATCCATATAATTGTGAATAAATTATTGATCAATAAAATTTTGGACCCAAGAAATAAAATTCAGATTCTTCAAATACTTGCACAATCATTAGCAAAATTAACCATGTATAAGGACATAAAATAAAGCTCAATAAATTCTAAGTCAACCATACAGAACATATTCTTAGATTGCAGTGACTGAAAGTACAAATTAACTGTTAAAAAAAAACTATCCACTTAAGGAAAAATAAAATACTTCTAATTAATTCTTGGGATGAAGAAAAAAATAAACAGAATTTTAAAACTACTTAGAAATAGTAATGAGATCATGCACACACATACACATATGCTTCTTCGAGTTGAAAGCAAAATGTTACTGAAAGGAAAATAAACAGACTTAAGTGCAATATTGAAAAATAAGAAAGCTCAGAAACAACTAAACAAAATATCCAACTTAAGAGTCCAAAAATAAACAAAGACTAAAATAATTAAACAGAAGGCATAAAAGCATAAATTAATGAAACAGAAAACAAAAAAAACCTGATAGTTTTTTAGAAGCATTATATAAATTTTCAAGTACATAGAAAAATATGGAAAATCACCCAATAAGTTCTAGGAATATTGCAGAAACTTGATACTAAAACCAGACAAGGAGAGAACTGTTTGTGTGTGTTTGTGTGTGTGTGTGTGCGTGTGTCTGTGAGAGACAGAGACAGAGGGCGAAAGAGAGAGAAGCTTAAATTAAAATAGTAGAAACGTGTTTAAAAATCATCATGGCTAGGCAGTGTCTACACCAGTCATCCAAGGATGGTTCAACTTTATGAAAAGGATTTATATAATTCATTATACTAACAAATAAGTGAAAGATTTTATAAACATATTGATAGATGCTGAAAAGCAGTTGAAAATAAATTCAACCATGTTCCTCTTGTTGAAGATTGAGGAAAAGAACAAAAATTCCATAACCTGATAAAATATGTCTATAAAAAATTTATAACAAGCCTCATATTTAAGAGTCAAATAATAAACACATTTCTAATTGAGAAGAGGACAAGGATTCTACTATCATTGCTGGTCTTCAATACTATTCCAGAATGCATTATCAAATTCATTTAAAAGTAACAATAAGATTTATACATTTCAAAGAAAAAACTAAAGCACTTTCCCTCCTACTTCCTTTTAAATAGACGGTATGATCATTTACCTAGAAAATATAAGATAAATGATTGAACTATTAGAATGAAGAGAAAATACCAGGATGGTTACCAGACACAAGAATAAAATGAAATAATTGGTGTCTTTCTTATAAACCAGCAGTAACCAATCTGAAAATCCAATTGGAAAAAAAGAACGTGTTCACAATACCAACAAAACAATTTTAAAATATTAGAGAATAAATCTAGCCAGAAAAGTGCAAGACTTCTATGAAGAAAAGCCACTGGCAGAAGTAAAAGAAGACCCACATAAATGAAGACACATAATACAATGTTAGTTTCACCCAATTAAACTATAAATTCAATGGAATTCATATAAAAATCCTAATAGAATTATTCAAGTTAATTAATAAGCTAATGGTAAAATTCAAGCTCTAGAACACGAAAGAAAATTTTGAAGAAAAAAAGATGAAGAGGTAAGACTTCTCTCAATAGATATGCTCTCCTATAAAATGACAATAAGTAAATTTGAGTGATGTTGTTAAAGAAACAGACAAATATATCAAAGGAGTAGAACAGAGAACCCAGAAACACTCCTGTACCTATGAGAACTTTGCATACAGTAAATGTGGCATTTCAAATAATCAGAAACAGACTATTCAACTCAAAATGTGTGGCAGTCTATTTGGAACGCAATAAATTTAGATCTGTAACACAATACAAACAAATAAGTTTTAAGTGAATTAAAGATACAAATATTTTTAAACATAAAAATTCTAGAAGGAAATGGAAGACATTTTTTATAATTTGGGGTGATGAAGACCTTCCTAAGAAAGGCATACAACTCTAAAGTGAAGTCAAAAAAGAAAAAATGTCAATAGAGATAATTTCAAAAACAATTTAAACATAAATAAAAGAACATAAATAATATTCAAATATTAGGACATCTATAAATCAATAATAAAAAGACAACCCAACAGAAACCTGAGCTAAGGAGTTTTTTTAAAAAAGCAGTTTTCAGAAAAAGAAATTTGAATGTTTATTACTACATAAAAACATGCTTATTCTCAATCTTTAATATGAATATTAAACGAGATATCAATTTTTTACCCATTAGTCAAAATTTTGAAAGATTGATAATAAGCAGTATTGGCAAAAGTCAGGATTATATATATACATATATATTTACAAGTAGCTATGTAAATTTATAAAATCCTTTGCAAAGCAGGATCTAGTAATATTTCAAATATACATATCCTTGGATTCAGCAATTTCACTTTCAAGACTCCATTCTACAGAAAAATTGGAAATATCTACTAAGATATATGTACAAAGACGTTCCTTAAAACATAAAAATAGTACAGTTTTTATGAGCAAATTTTAAATAAAATAAATGGAGATAGAGTCAAATAAATTACGGTTCCTCCATGCTATAGAATAGTATGAAGCTGCTAAAATGAATGTAGGCATAGATTTATACGAACTAAGGATGACTTATAAGATACATTGTTAACTTCAAAAAGCAAAGCCCACAACAATATGAAAAATACCCTTCATTTTATGTAAACACATATGCACATATACATTAGTGCGAATATGCATACACAAAGGTCTGTAAGGAGACACACCTGACAGCAGTTACCTAGAGGGCTAGTAAATAGGTGGTGGGAGGAATGAGAGTCTACATGGTCTGAATTCTTTGACTTTTATTTTGACACTATTTTTTAGAGCAGTTTTAGGTTCACAGCAATATTGAACAGAGGGTACTTCTTTGTACACATTTTTTTTTATACACATGTACTTTTTTATACACATGAGTTTATAAAATAATTGCATATAAGTTATATTTTTAAAACAAAGGTCATCTGTACTAGAAAAAGAGCTCATGTGCACGGCCAACAGACAAGGTGATGGGGGGGCAAATGAGGCATCCATCAGTAGTTCAGTTCTCATGTATACACATGTACATATTCAGGTATAATAACTCTATGAACAACCTTCAGTAAAGTACATTAATATAGTCACAGTGTTATAGTTTTTATTAAAAAATATTTTTAAATATAAAATTAATGTAAGTGTAGAAAATTTTTAAACTGCAGAAAAATATAAAGAAAAATTTAAACCACACATAATCCCCCTTTTGAGAGGCAATTGATTACTCTGGACATGTTGGCTTATATCATTACACTCTTCTATGATTGTATACAATTTTAGAAAATTAGGATTTTTTTTCATGTTTTAAAGTGAACACTTTTTCATATCCCTATCCATCCTTTGCAACCACAATAGATAGCATCTATTGAGTGTCTACACTATGCTAGACCCTCTGTAAAGGGTTTTAGTGGTGTCCTCTTTAAATCCTCATAACCTTAAGAGCCATATATTGTCACCCCCAGATGAAAACAGTGGGGCTTAGAGAAGTTAAAAATGGTGCTCTACATAATATAGCTGGTAAATAACAGAGTTATTCTTTATCACTATGCTAAACTACCTTCCAAATGATGTTTAATGGCTACATAATTTTCAAATGTATAATATAGCATAATTTATTAAACCAATCATTTACTGTTAGACACCTACATTATTTCTGATTTTTGCTTTTATAATAAATACTGCTAAATAAGTACTTGCACTCATATTTGATTATTTCCATAGAGTAAATTTTGAGAAGTGGAACCGCTGGATCACACACAGGTAACTGACTCTAGAGTAAGTTTATAATCAACAATGACCAAGAGAAGTTAGCTGACAACCCACCAAACTGACATTGACACTGATTCTCTCCCTTTCTCCCTCTCTCTCTCTCTCACACACACACACAATGTCATAAACAGACCAACTATTCCAAGTCTTTCACTAAATATATTTTCAAAACCGAAAACATAAACTTACTACTTTACTTATTTTTAAGCATTTATCAACCAGGAAAAATGTAGAAGGAAAATGGATATCTTCGTTTCCTAAGAAAAAACAAACGGTCTTTTGGGTCAACATGTCCCACTAGTGACTTACTTATGTCTGAGTATTTAACAACAAGGAAAATGTAGGAGGAAAGTGGATGTCTTCGCTTCTTAAAGACTTTGTCTTTTAGGTACAACACGGCCTCCTGCCAGACCTTAAGATTTTTTTTCTTTTTAATCTGGGAACAAAAATGGTGAGGTATGCAAGTGATTGAGTCAGTCTTTGGAGGTTTTCAAGAAAGTGCAAAGGAGCTCTCCCTCACAACTCTTTTCAGTCATAATCCCTTAGTAATTTCTGCCACAGGTGTGTGTCATAGAAGTACGAAAGGCAGCTGGACTGTGAGCACATTCTTCTGCCCTGTGCCCCAGCATAGAATAAATGTTTCCTGTATGGGTCTGTATAATCTTGTCCATCTCACAGTTGGGGCATACTTGTGTTTATTCAAAGAATTCTCACTGGTTTCTAACTAAACTCCTAGTGCAGTGTATAAAGAGAAATAGATCATCGTCATGATACCCTAATAGTAATTGAGTTGACAATATGATATTCTAAACAAGAAAGGAGAGACCTTGAAGAGTTGATGATTACATCACTACAGGAAATGTTCCTGAAGAGAGGAACCTCAAGTCAGAGCTCCTGTGATTTTTTCCCTGAACTCTTGAAGACGGTAAAGGTGTTTTGCTATACCCTCAGCCACAACTTACTTCATTACTCAGAGATTTTAACAACACAAATCACAAGAGATGCATTTAAAAGAATCCAGACTTCTCAAGTGGAGGACTTCATTGTGCTGAGTTTTTTTTCCCCATTCAATCCCCTGTAATATTTTTATGAATTGTTTTTCCCTATTCTTACCAAAACTGTTTTTGTTCATGTAAAAGATACTTTCAAAATTATTGTTCATATTGCTACTGATATATACCTACTTTAGAAATATCATTACATTGCTATATTCACAACTGGTATTGAATACACTTTCAAGGTTGAAAGCAATGTCCCATTTATTTAAGCAAGCCAGAGAAAATGATGGAAAAAGAATGCAGGAATCTAGTTTCTGAGTCTCATGCTCTATCTGCACATGCCAGCCTTGTGAGCTCTGAATTATACCAGCCTTAGGAGTTGTATCAGTCTACTACATATTTACCAGGTCACCTGTATTTCATATCACTCTCCCACACAGACCTACACAGCAAGTATCATTCAGTAATGAGAAGTGTGTTGGTCAATGTCCACTCAGGAAAATACAAACACTGGGAGTAAACAGAAGGAATTTAATCAGAAATTTGATTACACAGGTGATGGGAGAGCTCAGAAGCAAACAGAAGACATTGAGGGAACCCAGAGATTAACCACAGCAGGAAGCTATTAGGTCAAAGGGAGGAAGAAATGAGGCAAAGTTCCCAGAGCCCAGGGGCCCAGGTCAACAGGCATAAGCCAGAACCACAGCAGACCTGTTTTGCTCCAGCTGAAGCCACAAAGGAGATATAACTGCTGAGAGACACTGTGGAGAGACAGAGATTGAGCAAGCAAATGCCCTAAATTGCCCTGCCTTTCATCCTCCAGTCTCTGCACAGTGCCTCCTACTTGTTGATGCCAGCAAAAAGCAACTGACCCTGAAGCCTGGAAAATCCAGTGGACAGAGTGGTCAGCTCCCCAGGAATACACAGCAGAGCAAGAGAAGAGGAAGAAACGAATTTGGTGGGAAATAGGCCAAAGACTCATACTACAGGGGAGGGAGTGTCAATAAGTTAGTATTGGCATGCCATCAATTGCTCACAATGCCAGATAAACAAGAAAATGGCTGTTGGTTGGGATGATTTTCTTGTTATATGTTCATGTGCTCATTAGTATTTCTATTAAAAGTCTCGGTTTCCTAGATTTAAAAAACCAAATATTTACTGAAAGCCTATTGTGTACCAAGCACTGCTTTGTTGTTGTTTTGATTTATTTATGAGGGGGAGAGACAGAGAGGTCCAGGGGGCATGCCCACCAGGTAACTTCCTGGAACTGAAATAAACTGGCAATATATATTAATAAACTGACCTTACCCCCAGCAAAGTAGAAAGTGCCCTGAAGTGGAAAGTTATAAAACAGACTTCCTGATAGCATAGGTCCTTCTCCTATTTTGGTGGTGTATGCGTGCTCCATTGGTTGCAATTCTGAAACCAGATCAGTGTAGTGTTGCACCCTTTACCAAGCATGAGCCTTTATTATATACATTTTAAGCCCTTTGTTGCCCAGAATTCTGATTTTCAAAATTGCAAGCTGTAACTAAAGAGAGAACAAGAAAAGTGGCCTTTTTATTTTTTTGAGATTGTCAATTCTGCTTTGGTCAGTAGAAATGATTAGGACACGGATCTGTGTCAATATGTAACTTTTATTAAAAGGAAATCCCTCCACCCGCTAAATAAATTTTGAGGAAATACAGAAAGAAGAAGTATATATTCATGAGCCTGCTGTGGAGATCCACTGTCTTAGCTCAGCCCTGATTTTAGCTCTGATTTTGTTGGCAACTTGCTGAAATTTCTTTAGGTCTTTTCTCTTCTGTGAATCAGAGCACAATATCTGGTATAGCTGAGCCAAAACATCTGTGGTGACTTGGATTATTTCCACTTTTTCAGGTGGTGAAGGAAATAGCGAGCCCACCAGCCTGGACACCCATCCAGAAGCCAGGCAACTGGAGAAACTGCCAAGTCAGCCTGGCAGAATTCCACCTGTGTTCAAAGACTATGGAAAGAGGAGGAGAGTAGTAGGAGTTCTAATAATAAACACTTGCAAAGCAAATTATTGTCCAAACACAGATTGATAACAATTATCTAATAACTTTAAGTATTTAATAAAAAAAAAACAATACCTGTAGACATTGGGCTCCTGGATATTGGTAGTATACACGAGCTGCACCTAAGACATAGTGACAGAGAAGAGCAAAGAATGAATTTCTGTTCTTAGAATGTCGGCACCCAGAGTTAGAGGATGTTTTTAGCTTCTAAAGGAGACTGATAGTGAGCATATCTCTGAGATCTCCTTTCATAAAGCAGGGAAACACCAGCCGTCCCACAGAGAAAGGGCAAATTCTAAGCAGAGTCGCTGGCACATGAACAAATAATGGTGGTCCCCTCCCTGCCCTGGTAGCACTCAAATAGAGAAGTCATCATACCCAGATAAGAACTAAGCAAAATGAGTCAGAGCAAAGCCCCTTTAACTAGACAGGCCAGTGTCTGGGGAAGATTATAACAGGATTAAATTTAACACACCAAAAGAAATATTGTGTGACTCTAAAGGGTAGTTGGTCAGCAGCTCATTTATTTAATGAACAAATATTTATCAAGTGCCTGTCATGTACCAGGGCTGGGGCCGTAGAAGTCAAAAAAACAAAAAAAAACAAATGAACAAAGACTGTTTACCCTGGACTTTACATTGCAGTGGTGAGAACCAGGCAATAAGCAAATTAATATATAAAAAAATAATTAATACGTAGAACTAATCAGGGAGTGGGAGATAGGAAACAGGGGAGAGATGGCAATTATAAATATATTGATTGGAGAAGGACTCACCAAGGGCCGGTAGGAGATGAGGAAAGCATATAGATATCAGGGGTAACATGGTCCAGGCAGAAAGAACAGCAGGGAGAGGAACTCCGGAGCATCAGCGGAACAGAAAGGAAGCCAGTGTGTCCTGAGCAGAGTGAACCAGTGAGACAGGGGCAAAGAGGAAAAGGAGTCAGATCATGCAGGTAGGGTGACCATATAATTTATTGTTCCAACTGTGATCCTTCTGAGAGTGAAAGATGGTATTAAAAATAATCGATATTATATAATTTTTGAAATACCTATTTATTGACCAAAATTTTGATTTTATTATATTGGGAGACCTATAAAATAATTCTATTCAAAACTTATTTGCAACATAGAATGTTCCAGAATGTTTTCAAATGATACACAGTTATGAACATTAAAGCAAAATATTTTTTTAAAAAGTTTTTGTATTGAAACAGGTCCACAGATCAATGGAACAGAATTGAAAGCCCAGAGATAAAACCACACATCTATGGACAGCTAATCTTCAACAAAGGATCAGAGGGCCTCCAATGGAGAAAAGAAAGTCTCTTCAACAAATGGTGCTGGGAAAACTGGACAGCCACATGCAAAAGATTGAAAATTGACCATTCTTTTTCACCACACACCAAAATAAACTCAAAATGCATCAAAGACCTAAAGATTAGGCCTGAAACAATAAGTCTTCTGGAAGAGAATATAGGCAGTACACACTTTGACATCAGTTTCAAAAGAATCTTTTCGGACACTATAACTCCTCAGTTGAGGGAAACAATAGAAAGAATAAACAAATGGGACTTCATCAGACTAAAGAGCTTCTTCAAGGCAAGGGAAAACAGGATTGAAACAAAAAAACAGCTCACTAATTGGGAAGAAATATTTACAAGCCACTTATCCGACAAAGGGTTAATCTCCATAATATACAAAGAACTCACAGGGCTTAACAACAAAAAAACAAACAACCCGATCAAAAAATGGGCAGAGGACATGAACAGACATTTCTCCAAAGAAGATATAAGGATGGCCAATAGACACATGAAAAGATGCTCATCATCACTAATCATCAGGGAAATGCAAATCAAAACTACACTAAGATATCACCTTACACCCGTTAGATTGGCAAAAACATCCAAAACCAAGAGCGACAAATGTTGGAGAGGTTGTGGAGAAAAAGGAACCCTCATACACTGTTGGTGGGAATGCAAACTGGTACAGCCACTATGGAAAACAGTATGGAGATTTCCCAAAAAGTTAAAAATAGAAATACCCTATGACCCAGCCATCCCATTACTGGGTATCTATCCTAAGAACCTGAAATCAGAAATCCCAAGAATCCCTTGCACCCCTATGTTCATCGCAGCATTATTTACAATAGCCAAGACGTGGAACCAACCTACATGCCCAGAAACTGATGATTGGATAAAGAAGATATGGTATATATACACAATGGTATACTACGCAGCCATAAAAAAAAGATAAAATGGGCCCATTCGCAGCAACGTGGATGGACCTCGAGGGTATTATGTTAAGCGAAATAAGCCAGTCAGAGAAAGACGAACTCTATATGACTCCACTCATAGGTGGAAGTTAATATATTGACAAGGAGATCTGATCGGTGGTTACCAGGGAAAAGGGGGGGTGGGGGGAGGGCACAAAGGGGGAAGTGGTGTACCCACAACATGACTAACAATAATGTACAACTGAAATCTCACAAGGTTGTAATCTATCATAACATTAATAAAAAAAATGAAAAAAAAAAGTTTTTGTATTGATTATCTGAACATTTAAAAATAGCACAATAATTACAGACCTTATTTGGTTACTCAGTCATTGTTGTCTCTAATATTATGATGTGGAAATTTTTCTGAAAAAAGTATTTTATCCAATATGGTCTTATTTATTTTCATATTTTTTTATAAAATTGTGATCTTCTGCAAAGTTGCGTTCTATGGTTAATATATTTGAAATTGCGGACACTTTTACCTAATGCTTCTCTGTAGACCGTGATATTTTTAATTGAGAAAATACTCCCTCTCTAGATGCTGATGAACCTATTAATTCAGAGCCACTCCTTCTGAATGGATGATATTCTCAATTCTATTTTTTATATTAAAATGTGTAAATATTTCAGCCCCAATATTTTCACAGGTGCTCTATTTCTGCCTCCACTCAGAGCACCTTTCTTCAGGAATATTTTTACAAGACAGACCTCTTAAATTGTCTCTATTTTTGATCCTTTTTAAGATTTCATCAAATGTAAATACTGTAAAATCATAGGCCTTCACAATTTTATCCCATTCTTGCAGAGAATACAAATTTATCCAATTAAAATTAGGAGCTCTGTCAAAGTCAAGATTTTTCACAAAGTACAATTTTCAAATTAGGTAATTAAACCTTTTGAGCTCTCATCTTTTGATTTGCTCAGTTCCTCCCCAGCTTTTGCAGGGAGAAATGTGAGCTGCTTCCTTTTTGCAAGCTTTGTTTCACATAATTGCAACTTGCTAAAAGCTTCAAAAGCCGAGTTCTCATGTTTCATTCATTGAATAATCTGATTAAACATTTCTAACTGATTTTGCACATAATGTGACCTAAATTTAGGTTGCTTTACAAAGTGATTTTTTCAAAGGCTCAGGCTTTTCTAAACTCCAGCTGATGACAGGCAATACAGAGAGAAAATATACGCAGCCATGCTGAAATATTTTTAGATTCAACATCAGCTTCAGTTACAAAAGTTTAGGAGATGAGTTACATCTGATTGTGTGTGTATATATATGTTATGTATATGTGTGCGATACATAGGTATATATACATAATATTTGTAAATTTTGACAATTGTAGTTTCCATTTTGATTGGTAGAACACTGCAACTTGTTTGGAGGCAGTCATGAATTTTGTGCACATCACAACCAATTCAAAGTATATTTTTGCTCCATAGGTTTTTAAGTTTGTAAGTTTTTACCGCAATGCTGTGCTCCACCAAAATTTGTATTCGTATTATCACCCCCAAAGAACATTTTATCTTCATTGTTGAACATTTCAACTAAATTTACAAAGGCATTAAAAATGCCAGATGTTTCATTTTCAACAGAAAAATGAACTTCTAACTACTTTTTTTGACACTTTGAACTGGATGAAAAAATTAAACCATTTTGCAATTAACAAATTTTCTAACATAGGCCTCTGATATCAATCTGACATTATTTGATGGTTTGCAAAAGAGATCAACTCATTAATTCTCACCAGCTCACTTTACTTACAATCACAAGAAAACTTGAAACTGAAAATGAGTAAAATTAATTTACTTGATATAAACTGAAAGGTGTGCTTCACAATGACATATAAACACACCTCCTGCAGCTGCACATGTTGAATTGTCATCTTCAGGCACATTCTTCTTAAATTAAATATTAACTTTTGAAGAAGATAATGCTTCTTCACCATATTTGTGTCTTCTGGTTTTGAAAGAAACAGTGATATCTCTTTTGTCCCCATGACAGACAGTAAATGTTAACAAATATTTTGTGCAAACTACACATTTGTCATCAACTTTCTTAAGAAAATTAAACATGCAATTTGGGTTTTGGTTTCGGTTTGAGCCAAATGCTGCTAAATGTGTTTATTCCAAAATTAAAAAGCATTACTAAATAATAAATAGTTCTAGCATTACACATACAATTAACGACAAAAATGCTTTAACAAGAACATTTAGATTACACTACTCTATGGCAAGACTGCTTAGCCTCTATTTCCTACATATAATTTGTACAACATTAAGCTACAATTTCCCATTATTTCTTTCTGACCCAGAGGACGTTCCATGCATCTCACAGGCCACCACACGGACCACAGCAAGGCATGAGCAAAGGTATAGCAAGTGGCCACAAGGGGAAAAAGCCTCAAAATCTTTCCTGCCACAACCTAGGACCAGAGTTAGCTGTTCCTGACTGCTGTGCTTGACCTCAGCTTTCACAGCCAGCACCCTGCATATTATCCTTGAAAGGGTGCTATCAGTTAGGTTTTGTCTGAACTAGATCAGGAAAACAGAGACAAGTTATCATTAGTCATCTTTTGGATTTAGCCATAATGAAATAAGAACTCTGTTCACTGCATGTGTGTTTTATATGCTACTAGATGAGACCATGAAAGAAGCCAGAAGAACCAAATGGAGGTCTATTAACCGATGCTGGTTTACTTTAACTCAAACACTAATAAGAAAACTTCATAAATAATAGAAAACCTGGGGTAAAAGGTAAAGCCAATAATAGAATGTCAAGAAAACAAACAAACCTGGGGCTCTTCCAAGTGAAGCAAGATATACGGTTGCCACACAAGGTCAGGGAAAAGATCACGGCTTTTACTCCAAATGAGATGCAAATTCATTGCAGGGCTCTCAGTAAAAGAAGGATATGATCTGATTTAACTCTTATGGGATCATCCTGGCTTCTATTTGGAGAATAAAGCGCAGGGAGGCAGGATAAGGGACCGGTTTGGAGTCTCTGGCTACAATCTAGCAGTGAGAACACACAACAGCTCCCTAGTAGAGAGACAGATGTGCATCCTTAACACTGCATGCATATAGCTGGAGGGAAGAAAAGCTAAAAGAGGAACCTACCCTTGGGCTCCAATTTCAGGTCTGTGCTACTAGTGATTTCATGTAGTGTATAAGCATGAATCAGAACATCATAGTTCAAAACTCACAGATACAAACAGCATCTACTTAATTCCTCTTACACTAATTCCATTCTCATCAAACAACTTTCTAATTATAAAGTAGATACACATAGACTTATCTATAGGAAATGAATACATATATTAGCAAATACTAGTATCTGTTCTATGTGATAGTTTTAACTCTAACTAGAAATTAATAAATTGGATTTCTGGATTTTTTTATACACCATCTCTTATGAGATGTTTGTTTGTTCCCTTGAGCTTCATCATCTCTGGATATTCTAATAATTGAATTTTCTAATATATATAGCAGCAAGTAAGACCTGGGAAGTGGTGACCCTAAAAAGTCACCCTAAGAACACTTGTCTGAGCTGCCACCTGGACTTGCAGGTGATTTCTGGCCTGATCAAGTGCTATTCCAGACAAACTGCAGCATGCATCTCTGATGCCCTAACAGTAATATCAGAATATCCCAAATGAATTAGGGAATAGTCTCTGTTATCATGCCCTCACCAGAAAAAAGTCAGTTCTCAAAGGCTTATTCTTTTATAATGAGTTTCTCAACTTTCCTCCTCTTTCCAAAAACAAAGACCTTTAAGTTATCATTGAGGGGGGTCCACCCCATGGCCGAGTGGTTAAGTTCACGCACTCTGCTTCGGTGGCCCAGGGTCTCACTGGTTCGGATCCAGGGCGCGGACATGGCACTGCTCGTCAGGCCATGTTGAGGCAGCATCCCACATAGCACAACTAGAAGGACCCAGAACTAAAATATACAACTATGTACTGGGGGGATTTGGGGAGAAAAAGCAAAAAAATAAATAAATAAAAGAAGATTGGCAACAGTTGTTAGCTCAGGTGCCAATCTTTAAGAAAAAACAAGTTATCATTGAGGGATTTTTTTTCTCTTTCCTGGATATATGATTCTCCTTTCACATCATTTTATGTGAGATACAATTAATTTTCAGAAATGCACTCGAACATCTATATTCAAGGTATTCCAATAAATGAAAAGTTACCCGCAAGGGACTTGTGTCATCCTGAACAGAAAGGATCTTTGATGCCTCCTCAAGGTTACTCTCCTTTCTGGAATGCTGATCCAGGGGAAGAGGAGCTGGACTGGAACATTCATGACTGTCCTGGAGGGTGGAGCGTTCCAGTTCCTCTAATAAGGCATCTATATTAAAAGACATAAGAGAATCATAATATAGGATATGGAAGTCATCTGGAATAATTATCCCCTTAAATATCCCCACTCTGCCTCCATACATTTCCCTCTTCTCTTGGGTTAAGGCTATTTTCAAACATCTTCCTCTTACTTCTTATTTCACTTCAAGAATGTGGTTTATTCTACCAGGACATGTTTAATGCTTCCACCTACTGTATCCTCTTTCTTATTTCCTATAATGGCATTGAATTTCATAGTCTCACTCTATAATTTGACTTCTTACATTGCAGGGCATTAATTTTTATCATTCATTGAGATCTCCAATTAGAAAAAAGTAAATCCTACATATTTTTCCTATGAGAAAAACATAAGCAATTATATTAGTTTTTCAAAATACACCAGGACAGTAACATGTATTCTTAACTCTGATGATTTTTTTCTTAGCCTAAGCACAGAACAAAATTCTCAAAACAAAATGTGTATAAATACTCTGTCTTTTAGGGTGTGGGAAAAAAGGTATTGAGGATAAAACAGATATTACAAAATCAAGCAAGAAGCTGCAATACAAACAGTTGAGATTTGTTTCTCTTGTAATCTTTTTGGGAAAAATCAATGGACTTTACAAGTATTACACATTTACCTTTCTGTTATGATGAAAATAATAATAATAATAAAAATTAACATGACAGGCACTGTGCTCAGGAGTTTATATATTTCATTTAGTCATCCTAATGCTTTGATTTAGGCGATATTATTGCCCTTATTTTATAGATCAAGAAAGAGACAAATAACTTGTTTAAAGTCACATTGCTACTTAGTGCAGAACCTGGCTGTCTGATCCTGGGGTACATGATCCCTAGTCCCTGCACTAACTTCAAGTTTGAAATTCCAGTCCCCATTCCCATGTGGATTCTCTGGGTCATCTAGGCATGACATGCTCTTCTCTGAAGCCACCTCCTCACCTACATAATGAAGCAACTGTATTACAACAGTATTTTTCAAATTGGTGGACCTGTAGAGGATTTTTTACCAGGGGTTGCAGTTTTTAAAAGTTTGCAAAATACTGGAAGATATTATTTCTAAGGATCTGCCTAGCTCTGAAGTTCTCAGAAGATGAAAATGAACTTTGCAGGTCATTAAAAAAGCTTTTTCATTTATTTCAGGTGTTGGGGCATTTCTTAACCACATAAGAAAAGGGCTAATCATTTCTTAAGAATGAAATCTTCTACAGATCTTTCTCAATCACCCATCTCACAAAAACAGTGAATTTTATGTACCATTTTAGAGATAAGCAAACTGAGCTAAACTCTTCAGGTCAAATTGCCCTTCAACAATGATGAAATCCGGCCTATGTGACAACATGGATGGACCTTGAGGGTATTATGCTAAGCGAAATAAGTCAGAGGGAGAAAGTCAAATACCGTATGATCTCACTCATAAGCAGGATATAAAAACAAAGACAAACAAATACCTAGCAACAGAGATTGGATTGGTGGTTACCAGAGGGGAAGTGGGGAGGGAGGAGGGCAAAGAGGTGATTAGGCACAAACATGTGGTGATGGATTGTAAGTAGTCTTTGGGTGGTGAACATGAGGTAATCTACACAGGATTTGAAATATGTTACAATGTACACCTGAAAGTTATATAATGTTATAATCCAATGTTACTGCAATAAAAAAATAAAGATTGGCACCTGAGCTAAAAAAGAAACAAAAAGAAACCAAAAATTACCCTTCAACAAATAAATTGTAACGGAAAAAAAGAGATGGAGGGGGAATTCACAGATCAAAAGAGACTTGAGAGACATAACTAATTTCAATGTATGAACGTTAACTAAATAAACAAAAAGAAACAATCGGGAATGTTAAACACTGACTGGGTATGCAAGCATACTGAGTACTGTTAATTTATTGTAGATGTGATAAGGATATTTGATAATATTAAGTAATTTAAAATTACTTTAATTTTTAAAAAGTAAGTAAAATTAACATTTTAGGTGTGATAATGGTATTTCATGAAATTAAAGAATTATTATTAAGGACTTTGTGAGTGATAATGTTATTATGGGTTTTCGTGTGTATACATATGTATATGTATATGTATATACGTGTTTAAGAGATCATGCTGAGATATTTACAGATGAAATGATACAACGTCTGAAATTGCTTTAAAGTAATCCAAGAGTGGAAGGAATGAATGAGTGTATAAATGAAATAAGATTGGCCAAGAGTTGATGATTGTTTAAGCTGGTTGATGGATACATCAGATTTCTTTAAACTATTTTCTTTACTTTTGTGCATTTTTAAATTCTCTGTAACAAAATGTTTTTAAAAAGAAGAGAAAAGAAAAGAAAAATAAAACTAAGGTAGAATTAGAAAGTAAAATTTTTTTTTTCAGGACTTTACTAGTCAGACTGAATTCCAAATTTCTGATTTCCAAATTTTTATTCTGTATCCCTCTATTAAGATATAGCCCTTTTCTTTTCTATTTTCTAAGCTTTGTTCCAAGTAGAAGTCATGAATCCTCTTAGATTCAAAATAAAAAGACGCTTACAATAAAGATTAAGGGAAGAGGAGACCCTCTATAAGAGAAGTAAACCATACCACGAAGAGGAGAAGGTTACCCTCAGAAGCACCAGCTAACCAAAGTTGCTGAAACTCTCTCTTCTGGGTCATAAGTTAACAGGCCTTTCTCTTCCTGTTTCCTACGAGGGCACATATCACCAACATCCCAAGATTATTTTGCCTTTTGCAAGATTCTGTAATTTGAAGATGACTAATTTCAGTATGACAAACATGGGATTACTGGTGGTGGAGTGTATTATACTGAAAACTCTACGGTCCGTCTCTATAGCCCTTCATCTGGAGAAATCAAATAATATCAACGTTAACATGAAAGGAGTAAAGTGACATCTCTTCGGGGTCTCACTGGATTGTGATGATTTCATTCAGAGCCAGAGTCTTCTCCTGGTTCCCCTTTATCTAGCATCCTCATATAATGAGGATTTTGATAAAGCTGTCTGGGTGGATCTGAACTACTCATCTTGGAGGAAGTATTGCAGAGAGGAAATATTGGCCCGCCTGTTCTGACCTGTTCTCCATGCTATTTCTGTGCAAGGTGGAAGACCCACCCTAAGTCTTTTGGGTAGTAACTGGGCTGATGACAATTTGAAGAAGCAGTTGGAGTTTAACCACCTGGATAATGTACAGGAATGTTACCTTCCAGGCTGCTTGGTATTTTCTGGACCAAATTTCTCTATGATTCATCCTGCTCAGGAAATGCAAAACTGTGCAAATCTATTATTTTGTAATTATCTGGGTTATTCTGTTGGCTGGAACACCTAAGCCAACAAACTTCTAAAACTGGAGAGCATCTTGTAGCTGAATCAGTTTTGGTGTCAGGTGCTCCAGAGAGTGATGTAGAACAAGTTATTTTGTTTTTCTTAGTTTTCTCATGTGAAAAATAAAGGCGGGGGGATAATACCTATTTCAGAGGTTGCTTTGGACGCTAAAATGATTAATGTATGTAAAAATGTCTAATTTTAGCGTAAGTCATTGAATAAGTATTAATTTCCTTTTGAATTACTTTCAGGAAAGCCATTAGGTATCCCTATAATAAAAAACCAGAGCTGGACTCCAGTGGAACTAAGGCAAAAGTGTGAATTTCCCTATCCCTCACACAGCACAAGAATTTGGATTCCACACCAAGCCCAAAATATATTCTACCCCAAGTATCAAAATGGACTTTACTTACAACCAATTCAACACCATCTTTTCATCATCAAAATCCCTTCCCTCCTGTAATTTGCCTTTCCTCCTCCCTCTACCTCTCCAGCTCTCAAATCACAGTTCAAATTTTTTTTTTAAAGACAATGTGCAAGAGATGTTTTTGTTGTCGTTGTTTGCACTTTTGACATACCCCAAACATACAAAAACTCACAACACTGCGGAATTAATAACACTTGGAAATTGGGTAAAGGTTAGTGACTCAGTGCTAGTAAGGCTGCCAGCAACAAAAGTTTGCAAAGGATATGGAATGAGTTTCAAGAATGACAAAGATTACATTACTCCAAAGGTTTGAAATGAGGAATTTCTCTGAGCAATGTGGCCAATAGTTTCACTGCTAGTTTTAATTGCTTTGGAGTGGAAGGAGCTATCATATTCACAGGCCATAGTAATCTGTTCTTTCAGAACTCCTTTGAATAAATGCTTAGCAACAGAATCCCCGGAGTTACAGTGCTATGTCTTCTTGATTTAATACTAAACCATGGAACAAATGAAACCACCCTGGCCTTTCTCCAACCTTTGCGGATCTCACATTCTTATACTTCTATTTCTCCTCATAACACCCTTTATCTCCCTCCCTTTTCTTTCTTTTGAAAGAAAGAAAACTAAATGCAAATTGCATTTCTGCAGTTGCCAACTGTGTGAACATCCTATGATCTCCAGTAGCCCCAAAAGGGCAAAATGCCCATAACAAAATGGCAATTTCAATCACAATTCAGTCGAAAAGTATTTGTGCAGAGTTTACTCTGAGGTTAGCACCTAAATTCTTTGCCTACATTCTGCCACTGAAAACAGTGAACCCATAGTTCCCCAAAACAATCATAGTTCCTCATGCTTCACTCTTGGTTGGGCTGAGGTCAGGAGAGAAGTGAAAATATACTCTTCCAGCACTACCCTCCAGCTGACTAGAAGTCCACCCCACCACACATGAAGATGGCAGCCAAGACTTCATTCCCTCCAAGTTTCTCCTCCAAGAAGGTCCTCACTCACCCAACTCTTCCATTGTCACACGTCCAAGATGCTCTGGTGCCACAGGTTGTGAGGAACTGCTTTGGCATGTGCCGGAGAAGAGGACCACAAAGGAACTGAATGAGACAGCGTGAAGCAGCCTCTATAACCCTTTTTGGTTCCTGTATTTGCTTAGCACTTCCTCTCTTTTGATTTGGTGAGTTTTTTCTTTTTTTTTTCTTTTTTGTCGGTCAGAGTTTTAAAAATGGGACTGAAATGAAAAGGTGGGTAGGAAGATTTGAGTTCTGGTAGTGCATTGGCCAGGGTGATAAAGATTCAAAATTAATTTTGAAAAATTTGAACACCTACTATGTGCTAGGATTCATCTCGAATTCATGGAAATGGCATATTTGTACTTGCGTTTTTTCCCAATATGGGTATACCACTGTGACTGGGCATCAGGGAACCTACTTTTTTTTTTTTTTCTGTAAAGCTTGTAAACTGCGGAGGCATAGCTTCCTTCATAGTTAACCAGCACCCAATTCATTTGGCTGTCTTTATTTCTTGAAGACATGCTTACCTGTTTCCTAAATAGATTGCAGATACATTAAAGGCAGGGCAGAGGCATATTCATGTTTGGGTTCTCAGGACCTGAGTTATTTCAGTGGTCCAAAATGCAAACAACTATAGGGGTCATTAAGAATGAAACCAGAAGATTTAAGACACCAGGTGCTAAACTGCAGACATCTCAATTAAGCATAATTCTGCCTAGTTACATTGCCTTACATTAGCTTCTCTGAAAAGTGACACTGAGGTTAGCTTTCAACTTTTTTACTGCTATGATTTTACTCATTTTGAATGAAACAGAACATTTACAAAAGGCCTACCATGAGAAGGTAGTATGTAAAGAACTATAATTATGGCCCTGTGAAATAGATATTATCCCCATTGTTACCAGTGGTGAAATAGACTCAACAGAAAACTGCTAAAATTAATAGAGTTAGCAGGTAGCTTTGCTACTTACTATAATCCAAATTTAACTTCAAATCCTGTGATCTTTCCTCTACAACACAGTAGTCTTTTTTAGGTTGATCTAAAGGAATCATTCATTCTCCATCCCATTGTGACTCTTAAGACCTTTTTCTTTTTTTTTTTAGTGGAAAAGAGAATCCACTCTGCATTACTCTGAGCAACCATTGGATGTCAGTGCTGTTCCAAAAGTCTGCTCACTGCAAAGATCGGTTTGAAAAAATCCCCATGCACAGGATGCCAGACAGTTTTAACTAGTGAAAAGCCATTAGCCTTGTGAAAGTGCGCAATACTCAATAGACATATAAAACATTTGCCGAATCTGAAGTGTAACTGAGCCAAAATACTAAAAGGAAAAATGCACTTCAGCACATCGCTTGCAAATATTGGACTCCATCTGCAGTTTAACAGAATGATTGTAAAATTTAGAATTGGACCCCCAAATCTTGTTTCCATCCCTTTCTTTTGGGACTTTAATCCTGGATGCTTTATTTTCAAGCGGTAAGAACCATTCCTGCAAATTGCTCCTTGATTATGATGGATGAAAGGAAAAAAGGAAGGAATGAGAGAGGCCCACTGCCATCGCCAAATGCAACTTGGAGATGAGCAAATGGAAACTCCCGTTTGACATATTAGAACAATTTATTTGCACACGCCAGTAAACAGCAACGTAATTTCTGACAAAGCTGCTATTCTGACTTTGCTTCCTGTGCAGCAGAAACATTTAAAAACCGCAGAGGCAGGTGGCTCCGGGGTGGGGAGCATAAGAGTCACGCGAGTCACGCTAACAACCCTTCACTCTTCCTTCCAGCCCAGGGACCACCGCCAAGTCAAGCAGCCGATTCCAGCTCCTTGGCCCCGACAAAGTCTAGTAACAAAGCAACTCTACAATTCTTTCTTAACTTTTATTAAGAATCAAACGAGTGGTGCGACTTGTGCTACGCCCCCCAGGACCCGACGGAACCAGATTCAGTCCCTGACCTCCAGGGACTCACAGGTTGGTGGATCAGACACAGGATGACGAGACGAATATTGCAGACACGAACGCTAACGGGTCCCAAAAGAGGTGCCACCTAACCAAACCAAGGTAAGGGCTGTTACGTGGCTACCCTACAAAAGCTTCGCTAACACCAACTGAAAAAGTAGACAAAACCATCGCAGGCAAATAACACAAGCAACTGGCTCAACATTTGTGCCCAAATGTTGCGTCGCGGCCTAACCCGGAACCACTTCCTCCCTGAAAAAGTTAAACTCACACTGCGCAAAGAGTAAACTACCATTCCCATCCTGCATCAGTCAATAGCTCCCAACATCCTCTTCGCCTCTGGTTTCCAATCTTTTTTCCTCCTGAATTATAAAATAAATAGGACTTCATCACCCAGCATGCCTTTGGGCAAGTTAACCATGCGCCTGCGCCAACAGGCGGGTCCTTCTTGCCCTCACGACCCCGCCTCTGTTCTGCCGCCGCCATTTTTTCAGAGACTTTCATCCGGCAGCCGACGGGGCTTTTTTTCTTAAAGGAGAAGCGACAGCTCAAAAAATTTTCCCCTTCTCCCCGCAAGACCTGGCGGCGTTGGGGACAGAAAGGCCACAGACAGGAAAGTGGGATCGGGGTACAGGCAGAAGAACGCCGAGGCTACTTCCGCGGCTTAAGGAAGAAGGATAGAGCCCTTGTGGCATTAGCGGCTCCTTAGGGAGGCAGGTGCGCGCGCAGCCTGGCCAGGGTGCGCGCGAGGCGGGGAAAGAGGTGCGTTTTCTTCCCACCAACCTCCTCGCGAGACCTGCCCCTCCCACTGCCCCTAGCGCACGTTGAGCTCCGGAGGGGGGATAAAAGGTGACTTTGGGATTGTCGCGAGACACAGCCGTTTAACGGTGAGAACGGGTGCGCGGGGAAGAAAACCTCGCGCGCTCCCTTGTAGCCGTTTCCTGATTGGCTGAAGGAAGGTGTGGGGGAGGGAACCCAGTACGCTGCTGCGTGAGAGACCGTGAGGGGTGGGGCGAAGAAGCTGTTCCCCTTCTCCGATTGGTCCGCTGAGCGTCTGTGTAGGGCGCGCGCGCGCGCGCGCGCCGCCAGCCGTAGCGGGCCCTGAGTGGCAGGGGGCGGGGGGGGTGCCCTCGGAGCCGGGAGGAGGGGAGGGGGGAAAGAGGAGCGCAGAGTGAGAGTGAGCCGGACGCTCCGGGAGGCGAGGGGGGCGGGGGGAGCAGCGTCGCGGCCGCCGCCGCCTCCGCCTCCGCCGCCTGGGATAAGGGGGTGGGGGACGGAAGAGTCCCGATGCCGGGGGAGACGGAAGAGCCGAGACCCCCGGAGCAGCAGGACCAGGAAGGGGGAGAGGCGGCGGCGGCCAAGGCGGCTCCGGAGGAGCCCCAACAACAGCCCCCTGAGGCGGCGGCGACGGCGCCTGCGGGGACCACTAGCAGCCGCGTGCTAAGGGGAGGTCGGGACCGGGGCCGGGCCGCTGCGGCCGCGGCCGCCGCCGCCGTGTCCCGTCGGAGGAAGGCCGAGTATCCCCGCCGGCGGAGGAGCAGCCCCAGCGCCAGGCCTTCCGACGCCCCCGGGCAGCAGTCCCAGGCCGCGAAGCCCCCGTCTCCAGCTCAGGGCAAGAAGAGTCCGCGACTCCTGTGAGTAACGCAGTCTTTCAGGCGGTGGTAAAGACCCCCCTCTGCCCGCACGCAACCCTCTCGGCTGCCGTAGCGCCCACTCCACGTGACATCCTGCCCGCTCTGCCCCCTGCTGGCTTGCACGCCAGATGTCACTCCGCTCCGGTTAGCTGTCTTATCGCGCCTGTCCAGCCTTGTGTCCTCCGCGCCCCTGCCCTCTGCCCTTCGGGCCGCCTCCCCACCCCGTGAAGTTGTCCTTTGCTGGATACACCTCTTCTGCTCCCTAGTGACCCACCTCTTCCCTGTCGCCGCAGGCTTCTCCCGCACTCTGGCATCTGCACTCCCTTTGTCAGCCTATCCTTTCCCTCTTAAGGCGGCTCTCCAGTATTACATCACATCCCCTTTAGGAAATCAACAGCATGATCTTAGCCTTCGAAAGTGTGTCCCCCTCCTTCCCACTAATTAGTTCAAAAGCCAGTTGTATTAGTGTTTTCATGTAGCTTTTTTCACTCTACTTAATTTTCACATCATTTTTCACTCGTTTTAAAAATCTAGTATTTACCAGTAGGGTAAAAGCGTGGTTCTACCAGTTTTGTTAAATGTAGAGTCTTTCATATAACAAGATTAGGTGTATATTTTTAACTTCTTGTTTTGCAAAGTGGCATAGTTTTGTTTTTGCATGTTTTAATATAGAAACTTCACTTTTAAAAATTAGACTAATCTGAAAGGAATTACTTTATTACCTGCAGATAATAGAGGAACCAGGAACATAAATATTTTAACTTGTTTATTAAAATGTTTATTGAAAATACTGAAGCACACGTGCTTGTAAACTCTAGAAATTAATCTCATTAGCCGTTGATTTCTTGACTGAAAACGTCATTTGTGTCTTTTGACTTTCAAGTGAAAAAAATTAGTGAAAGCAGAGAAAAGAAGGTGGCGGGGCGATCAGCTTCCCTCCCCACCAAAGATTTGGCTTGTACCAGACCTAGTAGATTTAAAATTTGAAACAACCTATTCTAAAATTGTTAAGTCTGTGACCTTGGCATGCTTGCCTTAGAAGCCTCTCAGAGAGAAATACAATTAGAAGGTGTCATGTTATGATATTAGATGTGCTTTCAAATTTTTGAATGTTAACATAAGGGGACTGTGTAAACTACAGTTCTGTGGACAACAAAAATCTGTACTTATAAATGATAGTTATAATTAGGATTCTAATTGCTGTAGATAAATTTTATGGTCATAAAAATTTTAAGCTTCTATATTTAAATTCATAAATTTGAAAAGATATATCATTAGCCTTATTCGGATATAAATTCCCTGGACAAACTTCTCAAACTGTCAGTGCCTCAGTTTCCTCGTATCTGTAAGATGTTAATCCCTGTAAGATGTGCTTGTGAGAATTAAGTACAGCATGTGAAGCACTTAACACAAAGCCTGATATATAGAAAATATTAAAAGTTATTGTTTTGAGGGCCAGCCCTATGGCCGGGTGGTTAAGTTCACACGCTCTGCTTCAGCGACCTGGAGTTGGCAGGTTGGGATCCTGAGTGCAGACCTACACACCGTTTATCATGCCATGCTGTGGCAGGTGTCCCACATATAAAGTAGAGGAAGATGGGCACAGATGTTAGCTCAGGGCGATTCTTACTCAGTAAAAAGAGGAGGACAGGCAGTGGATGTTAGTTCAGGGCTAATCTTCCTCAAAAAAAAAAAGTTACTGTTTTGAGTAGTGGTGGCATGATAGAGGTATAAGTGGTGTGTAGTGCTGTTTTTCATCTAAGTTCTGCAAAATTTGATATTTTTTCTGTTTTTAAATATTTTTTCTACTGCTTCGCATAGGAAGGTTAATAACTTAAAATATTTGACCCATTTGAGAGTTAAATATACCTATGTCTCCTTGCCACATTTCCCTCCCACTGTTCCACCAGTTTTACTTATATAAATGATCTCTGAAGATAATTATACCAAGAGTAGTAGTTTTACCTGCTGTCATGCTTTATTTTTTCCCTACCTCTTGACAAAAAAGTACTAATGAGCCTTTTACTTCTACAATATAAGTAATAGAACAGTTGAACTTGGATGAAGATGACAATTAAATCCCTTCAGTTTTTTCTACACAAAATTCCTTGTGGAGAGGAAGGAATTGTTTTGGTTCTCAGTGTCCCTCCCTCTCTCATCCAGGATCATAAAAGACTGTACAGTAGTATTTTTTTACCTTCTTTTAGCCTCAGAACTCTCTCTTGATTAGGTGTTTTAAATTATGCAGTTTTGAGTGGATTGTTAAAATAAATTTTTGTCATAATAATTTTTTGGTACACATTTTCAGTTTACCGCAAGTCCTGGAAATAAAGGAGGCCTAAAGCATTTCAGCTCAGTAAACTTGATTGAGTGGTAGCTGGGCCTGATACTGTGCTGAGTTGGGCTTTATAAAGATAAATGAGACGTGAACTTCAAGGACCTTGCAGTATAAGGGGAAGATACACTGATTAGTGGAGATTTGTCAGACAGTGTGCATGGCTTATGTATTTTCAGTGATAAAATAAATTTTAAAACTAATTAAGTAGGAAAGTTAATTTAATCCCCTGAGACATTTCAAGAGGTTTTGAGTATCAGTTTACTGAACCTTGGTCAAGTGCCTTCTGACCTTGATTTGTCTCTAGTATTTTCCAAATAACGTTATGATGGTTTTTTAAAAAGGAAGTAAGAGATTTAATCCCTATATTAATTTCTTGTTCTATTCAGGTCCTTTTTCTGTATCTCAGCATTTGCCTGTATAAATTACCAGTAATCAGTTGTTTAACCTACATTTGTTACTCTTGATTGAAGAGACTACAAAGTGTCCAATAGCTTAAAAGATCAATATAGAGATTTGGATTAATTAAAACCTCTTTTCCTATTAGAAGGCAAAATAATATAGTGGGAAAAGCATTGGACTTTAGTCAGAAAGTTTCAGGTCCTGGCTTCACCATATGACCTTGGGCAAGTCACTTCTTTAAATCTGCTTCTTCATCTGTAACTGATAATTTATGATTTGTGAAATGATCTTTGTAGTTAGATGATAGTTATGTTACAGTTTATAAACTTTCGTAAGCTTATAACAACTTTTCCATTTGCATTGAAATGTTTGGAAGTTAAATGAAAAGAGCAGGACATCTTTGTGAAGAGAAATAAAAAAAATTTTCAGTAAATGTGTTTAAGAGAAACGCACAAAGTTAAATGCTGGAATCATTATAAATTAAAACTTACGGGCTAATAGTAAGGAAAGGTAAGCCAAATTTGGAGAAAGGTTATGTATCAGTACTATCTAAGAATTAGGCTCATCGTTTGTCTTATTTTAGCCAATAAACCCCAGAGTTAAGATCCTTAGATTAGTATATAAACATCTTCTTTTGAAATATAATTTTTAAAAAAAATATATATTCCACCAACTTTTTTCTGATTCGTAAGTTAAAACATCCATTCTTTCTACTAATATGCAAACAGTGTAATTGTTAGACTAGGTTAAAATGCAAAAGGATTCTTTTCATTCTACCTTATGATAACTCCTTTGTTTATATGGTGCGTTTCAGAATTTAAAACTTCAATAAATACTTTTTTAAACTTTTAGGTTAGCTGTTGAGTAACCCTGTTGGCCAAAACTGAGTATTCTTAGAAGTACTCCTGCAGGTTCAGATGGATTATAAATGAAGAAAACATATATTTTTCTATTTTGTGATACGTGGAATTCTATTTTTGTTTTATTTTCTTGCTAAAGGTGAAATGGCAGTAAACCTTTAGGTGACACTTTCTTGCTCTTTCCTCTTGTAAGGAAAAGGCGAGGGTCATGGATAGTGAGAATGAAGAGACGGTAATATTCTGAACTGAAAAAACTTTTATGGCTCTATGGAGAATGCTTCAGTACAAGCCTTTAGTATTGTACAAGACTAAAATCCTGAATTTTCTTCCTCTCGTGATCAATATGATAATAGAAACATTGAACCATTCCAGAAGGTTTTTGGAAAGTTTATTGTATAATGTCTCAAAATTTAGCAGTTATTCTGTACTTTCATTTAGAGTTAGAATGATTGCCAGTTATGTTGTGTTAATTGTTAATTGGGACATTGGTAATACAATTTAAAATTATAATACCAAGCTTTTTAAAAAATATGTGGAATAAGAAAATCATAGTTATTGTTTCTAAACATTCTAAACATTCTTTCTAAACATTCTAAACATTCTAAACAGAATTTGGATTACTCCCTGGCTTCTGTATTTGCTCGGATAGTCTTTTGTGACACAAGAGTCTTCATTTGTATTAGGTTTACTTTCAACAGAGGAGAAAACTTTGTACTGCTGAGAGGTATTGTGGGGCACCTTTATGGTAAAGATCCAAGACATGTCAACCATTTGAATTTGGGTTAATAGCTAGAGGGAGATTCATTATACTGTACACAGCAGTTATGTATGATAGAAATTTTCCCAAATTAAAAACATGGGAATAATATTTTTTAAGTCAGTAGTTTATAACGTTAAATTCTTTACTATTGCTAGTTGTGTAGTTGCAAGTTATATTTATTTCTGAAGTCCAGTATTGCCTTTGTAGAAATAGATTTTGACTTGGGTTTAATAAAAGAATAATTTTAGGGTTTTCTTTTAGGTTCATTCAGTTTTTATCATGAAAATTGTGAAATATACACAAAGTAGAGAAAACAGTATAATGAAACCCCAGTATTTGTCACCTAGATTTAACAGTTATGGAGATTTTACTATGCTTGCTACATCTATTCCCTTTGCCCTTCTTCTTCTTTCGGCAGAAGTATTTTAGAGGACATCTCAAACATTATTTCGTTTTACCCCTAGTTACTGCATTTGTGTAAAATAAGGACATTGTATTATATAACCACTTAACATAAAATTAGCAGTATTTTCTTTGTATTAATACATTTTTACAGTTAAAAACAACTATTTGAAATGATACTCTGTGTGCTGTCAGATATGGTAGCTACATGTGGCTGTTTAAATTTACATTAATAAAAATTAAAAATTCAGGTCCTAAATTACATTAGCTATTTCAAGTACTCAGTGGCCACATGCAACTACCGTATAGAACAGTGCAGATAGAGAATATTTTCATCACTGCAGAAAGTTCTGTTGGACAGCATTGCTGTAGGTGCTTTCTGCATCACTCTGGCGATGAACATGAAAGAGATAAATATTTGTGTTTTAGGAAAGTGTATAAGATTGTTTATTTAATATTTGATTCTCATTTCTTTCAGATGCATAGAAAAAGTAACAACTGACAAAGGTAAGACTTGATCATTCTTACCTCTCATGTATGTTACAGATTATCTAATAATCTGATAGAAAATAGAATAGGCTTCAGCCTGATAATTCAAATTGTTCCCATTTAAAAATGACTTTTATTTAGTAAAGAATTACTGGAGTAGATCAAACCTATTTAGATAACAACAGGTTTGGACAATCGGATCATTTTGGCTTTATTTAGAAACCTAATAATGGGAAATCAGATTATTTGATGTCAATTTATGGCAGTTTTTTTTAAGCTAGTGAGTTTTTTACCAAAGTAACAAAGAAGAATGATACACAGTACAGAGTAAAATGTAGACAAAATCTTGATGCTGGTGGAGACTCAAATTATAAATGCAGTTTGAAGAATGTGGAAAGAAGTGTTCTAAGATTTCAACCTGCTGAATAATTGAATGGGGTCATTAGGTTGTTTCTCTTTAAAGTGTTTTAGCAAACCAGATATATGTATTGAATGTAGTCTTCTGCTTATCTGGATTAAAGGGAAGCTAATGTTCACTTTTTTCTTTTTAAACAGTTTTTTAAAAAGACTATTCTGTTTTTGGAGATTGGGTTATTAACATTGCCCCATCATGTTGGGCCAGGTGCTCATTGATTACATGTTTTTATCTGGTTGTTGGCTGTGTTCCTTGATGCTAAGTTCAAATACACAGCATCCTTCTTAAAACTGGAACAAATATACTTTTAAGCATCTCTCATTTATTTGTCTGATCTTGGCCCGGTCCTGATGGGAATTTACTTAATAAGTGTGGGTTGACCAGTTAACTTATTATGTATGTGTTATATATATATATATTATTCCTAATGAAGACTTTTCTGTTCATAAATAATGCTTTGAGAATATACATAAAACAAGTTTAAAATCTGGATTTTATGCCATGGAGAAGAATGACAGTATGATTAGGAGCCAGTAACTTGAATTGGTGGCTGCTTTGTAAATAATTAGATGTTAATGATCAGATTTCTTTTTCCTCTGAATTTTAGAATCTGAAGCTAGTTTTTCATAGTATACAAGGCAGAAATATATTGCACTAGGCAAATTTTTTGTGTAGAAATCTTTCCATGACTGTTTTGTCTAGCAAGTTTTTGGTTTTGTTGCTGTTGATACTTAGAAAATAGGGTATGTCTGCTAAGAATGGAAGCTCTCGTGTTTATTGTTTAGAGATCATCTTGGGAATTTTATGATGTGGAGAAAATGTAGAGAGAGGTAGCAATCAAGTACCAGAGCAGTTTTTATTAAAACAAAAACTAAAACCCCAACCTTCCTTTATCAGAGCTGAAATTACCTCATGTGTCTAAAGAGTACGTCTAAAGAAGTTATTTTGGGTTGCCTTGAGAACTCTCATAATGTGGTGGAAATTTTGAACCCCTGTTGCATATTAATTTAATTGCCCTTTGTGCAGATGTCTTAAACCAGAAATTGGCATGTTATGTAGTTACGCAGCTGTGAAGAGATTAAAACTGCATTATGGGTAATTCAAACTCAAAATCAATCCCACTAGTTAAATGCTCTGGATCTAGTGTTAGAACTCAGGATTTGAATTCAAGTTCTGCCTTTTATTGCAAATAATTCAGTACCTGAAATCCAGTGAGCACTCAATAAATGGTACCTATTAGGTTTGTAAAATTTTGAAAAAATAGATTTTCTCCAACTCCCATCTCCATCTTTTCATTAGTTTACCTATCACGGTAGCTGTTCAAGTCTATGAACAGTATATAGGTACATAACTGTATCTTACCTACATTTATACAACTAGATCAGTGAATAAAGAAATGAGGACTGTAGTGGTCACCTTTTCCTGTGCTGTTTAGTATTTAGAATTCACTTCAGTTCTTTGCCTTGTCATTTAACTTCTCAAAAAGTTATTCTGTTACTCTAGAATAGTTTTCATGTTCAGTCTCCTGAATTTTAACTGAAGTAACTCATGCTTATTCCAGAAGTTGAAGTTTTTTCAAAACTTTGGACACTTTTTGATATTTTCTAGAGATATGACTATCTCTGTTTTATTAATATTGAAAAGATGTTTTCAGGCTTGCTTTTACTCTATTTACTCCAAATGACTTGAAATTATATGCTTTCCTTCAGCTACGGGTAAAACTTTTGACGTGTTTGAACAAATAAATAATATTCCACACACACAAAAGCAACTTACTATTGTTTTCAAATTATTAAATTGCCAAGTGCTATGTTCATTTTTCAAACTGAAATAGTAGTAAAGAAGCATGTTAATGTTGGTCCCTGTTTCTGCTTCATTTATTTAATCCTGATGGTAATATATAAAACAAATGAAAAGTTGCTTTGTAAAAATAGTGTTTAGTTATTCATTCAACAGGTAATTGTGGAGCATCCACTGTGTGTCCAGCACCATTCTAGATACTGGGTTGTACTGGTAATCAAATAAGTGTGGTGAAGAAATTAAAAGAGTGTAATATATTTGATGAAGTTGGAGGTGGGGAGGCTAAGTTTAGATAAGATGGCAAAGGATGACCACTTTGAGTATATGACATTTGAGCTCATACCTGAATATACAGGTAGATATCTGAATGAAGAGCATTCCACAAACAAGAAGCAAAAAGGAAAAAGCTTAAAATGTGAACGCTTAGTTTACTACTGCCAAGGTTTATCATCATCATTGTGGAGCAGAAATTTTGAAGGACAGAGCCTGCCTAGTTCATTTTTAACTTGCCTTTATATTTTCTTTCTGCTCCCTCTGTTTTGAACCAGTGTTATACTTATGGTAATGAAGTAAAGTGATGGTTTGTCTAAATGTAATTTATTAATAATCCCAGTGTTACATGATTCACAAATAGTAATTTCTTTAACTTTCGACCCTCTGACTAAAACTGCCCAAGATACAACATAAAAAAGGAGACTGTAGTATCTTAACGTTTACTAAAGTGTGTTTCAAGTGTTTCATGGAATAATAATAATAAATATTACAGACTCAAATAAATGTGGACAGTGCTTGAGTCATCAGTGTTAGATGATTTATTCCAGGACTTCTGAGAGACTTTGATTTGGGGTAATATGCAATGTAAATACCAAAATATGCAGCAATTACGTAACTTAATTGACTGTAAGACCTTCCCCGTCTCGTTTTTTTTGGTTATTTTTAAGAATATCTCATAAAATTAGAGTTTATGGAAAACCTACTTTGGAGTACTGGGTGCTTGAAAATTTGATTATGTTAAACTTGAGGTCTCATCTTTTATTCAGAATCATTTTACTGTTTTCAGTTACTCTTCTTGTTATGTAGTGATATTTGGAAAAGATTGTCTAGACAGAATCATCAAATGAGTTCATAACAGATCTGGGAATTTACTTAGATTGTTTAGAGCTTTGACTGTTTGCCTTATCTGGTTTATAATCAGCATACTATCTGGAATTATTAATAAAATGTTAGCTTGTTTTGGTATTTTTTTCTTTCCTGAAACATCCTCAGTTTTTGTTTTTTATTGATTTAATCTAATTTTCAGATTATAGCTTTCCTCCTTTCCTAAAAAGTTAGAATTTATTTATTTTTAACAATTTTCATAGTTTTAATTTCGTCAGATTATTTCATTTTTCCTGTGTTGGAATACTTTTGTTTCATATTCTCTCATTTCCAGTATCCTTAAACAATATTCATCTTAAATACGTGGGGTTTTTTTAAGCCTCGGTTTCCCTTGTTTCTCTTAATACTGCTGATATTGGCTAATATTTCAAAATGGACTCTTAGTACTAATTATTCATGGAAAACAAAGTAGAGCTAACTATAGAAATACACAGTAGAGAGATCGGGTTTCAGAAACTCAAGTTTCTGGCTATTGTAATAGTGCTCGTGTCTCAAATGGCTGACCGTACATTCGATAAGCATTTTTTCTTTTTTTAAAGATTTTATTTTTTCCTTTTTCTCCCCAAAGCCCCCCAGTACATAGTTGTATATTCTTCGTTGTGGGTCCTTCTAGTTGTACCATGTGGGACGCTGCCTCAGCGTGGTTTGATGAGCAGTGCCATGTCCGTGCCCAGGACTCGAACCAACGAAACACTGGGCCGCCTGCAGCGGAGCGCACAGACTTAAGCGCTCGGCCACGGGGCCAGCCCCCATTCGATAAGCATTTTATCTATTTTATTTCCTTCCTAGCCCTTTATCTTAAGGTAGCAGGAACTAAATTATTTCTCTCAGTATGAGAATGATCTCAACGTCTTACTCCTTGTTGAGAATGCCCCATATACTTTAAACCATTTTTCTGATTCAAACCTCCAGACCTGTGGTTCTTCCTCTCTGCTCTAGTCTCCTACAAGTACAGACATACCTCATTTATGATATATGTAGATTGTGACACAGGCTTAGAAAGCCTTGATTATCAGCTCGTTTCAGTTATGGAATGTTTTATCAGTCAGATAAATGAGTCTTTCTGTCCCTTACATACAAAGAAATTTTATAACAATTTGCCACTTGCAATTCAATTTATATAAGAACCCTCTCAACAGTTATTTTATTCTTTTATACACGGTAATTATTTTATATTGAGATCCTTTTCCCTGCCAGAACCACTTGAGAGTTGCAGCAGAATGCTCTAGTGGGAGGAAACTGAAGCAGAGCAAACCTAGGGTCCTGAGTGGGCAAACTTAAGATTCAACTGATAAGAATATGAAACCTCTAAGAGACACTCATCTCTTACTAGGGCATAACATTATCTTCTCATTGACATGATTCTGAGTGGACCACAAACCTCTGACATAAAGGAATTAGATCTGATTTAATGCCCCCTGACCTTTTTAAGTCCAAGAAGGATCAGTCTCCTCTGAATTAAAACTAGCCAGATGGATTTAACTACAGTACATCCAGGCAAAGACCCCTTTAGCTTCAGTGCGGTTAATTCTCTTAGAGGTAACTGTACTTCCATCTTCTGCCTGCCTGCCTTATTAAACCTGACTTGCTTCTTTGATCCTAGTTAAACTCCAAACTTGTAGCTTAGCTTCTTATTGGATGATTATGTTTGTAGAATTTCTCAACCCTGTTTTCTTTGCTATGTCTCTCCCTAAACTCTTGTATCAGTTATCTGTCCAGGTATAACAAACCATCCAATACTTAGTGATTTAAAATACAACAATTTGTTATTTCTCAGGTGGGCCATTCCCTCTCCTCATTGGTCTTTCAATTCAGTCATTTTCGTGTCATGGTGGTCTCAGGACAGTGTGCCAAAAGCTGCAAGGCATCTTGAAGCTTACCCCACAGCATACAAAAATCAGTTGATTTCTGTATATGAGCAACAAAAGATTGAAATTATAAAATTTAAAAATATCATTTAGAACAACATCAAACAGTCTGAAATACTCTGGGATAAATCTGACAAAAGATGTGAAATACTTACACACTAAAAAGTACGAAATATTGCTGAGGGAAATTAAAAACCTAAATGAATGGAGCAGTATACCTCGTTCATTGAATTGAAGACTCAATATTGTTAAGATGTCATTTCTCCCCATAATGATCTACAAATGCAATGTAATCCAAATCCAAGTCACAATTGTTTTTTTGTGGAGAGTTTTGACCTTGAAAACTTCTTGAAAGGATCTTGGAGACCCCTCGGAGTTTACAAACTACACTTTGAAAACCATTACCTTACACTAATCAGGAATCCCACCATGTTTCTAAGAGTGGGATGGATTCTTAAGAGAAAAAAGTGAATAGATAGTTTGTGGGCATCCAAACATATTACACGTGTGTTTTATAACTGATTTAGCCTCTACCTGATGGAAGGACGTTTGATATTTCTCACAGTTTTTTCTGGGTTGCAGGTGACTTTTTTTTAAGAAACTGTATTAAAATATACCATACATACACAAAAGTACACTTAAGTATGCGGCTTCATGATTTTTCACAAGGCAAACCCAGTGGTGTAACCATCACCCAACTCAAGAAACAGAATGTGATTAACCTCCCCCAAGTGTAACCACTATTCTGACTTTTAACAGCACAAATTAGTTTTGCCAGTTTTTGAATTGTATGTAAATGGAATAATGCATTATGTACTCTTGTGTAGGGCTTCTTTTGCTCACCATTATGTGACATTCCTCTATATGGTGTTTGTTATAGATTATTTTTATTGCTATATAGTGTTTATTGCAGAAATATATTGCAGTTTACCCATTTTACTGTTGATGGGCATTTGGGTAGATTTCAGTTAGTGATCTTTATTACTAGTGCTACAATGCATATTTTATTAATAAAATTTTATTGAAGCATAGTTTACATACTTAAAATTCACCCATTTCAAGTGTACAGTTCTGTCTAGATAGATTTGCCTTTTCTAGATGTTTTTATATAAACGGACTTGTACATACAATATATGTTTTTTTTATTTTAGGTCTGGTGTCTTTCACTTAGCATAATGTTTTTGAGGTTAATCCATGTTGTAGCATGTATCAGTATTTTCATTCCTTTGTATGGAAATAGTTCATTTGATTTATCTGTTCACCAGTTGCTACACTTTTTAGCTATCACGAATAACGATACTGTGAATATTCATGGGCAAGTTTTTGAGTGGACAAATGTTTGTATTTCTTTCAGGTAGACATCTAAGAGTGGAATTGTTGGATTGTATGGTAAATATAGGTTTAACTTGAAGAAACTGGCAAACACTTTCTTAGGGTGGCTGTGATATTTATGTTCACCAACAGTTGATGAGGGCTTCTGTTTCTCTACAACCTCACCCATGTTTGTTATTGCCCTTCCACTATTCTGTCAAGCCAGCTGCTTCAGGATGGTAGGGAATGTGGTAACACGCATAGTGAATTCCATGAACATGGGTCTCTTGCTGCATTTCACTTACTGTGAAGTGAGTTCCTTGATCAGAAGAAAGGCTATATGGAATACCATGACTGTGGATAAGTCATTCTGTAAGTCCATGAATGATAGTTTTGGCAGAAGCATTGGGTGCAGGGAAGGCAAATCCATATTCAGAGTAAGTGTCTGTTCCAGTAAGAACAAAACGTTGCCACTTCCATGATGGAAGTGGTCTGATGAAATGAACTAGCCACCAGGTAGCTGTGTGATCACCCTGGGGAATGGTGCTATATCAGGGAGTCACTGTTGATGTCTGCTGCTGGCAGAATAGGCACTCAGCAGTGCCTGTAGCCAGGTTGGCCTTGGTGAGACTCTGGGTTTGGTTTTCAGGAAACTTAGCTTTGCAGGTACAGGAAATAAGGATTTCTTTCAGGGCAGGCATAGAAACTTCCAGGTCATTTATGTGGTGCTTGAGCTGGGAATTTGAACCTCTGAGCACACCCTTTTCTCTCCCCACTTTGTCCAGCACAATTAGGAGCAACCAGCCATTTTCATTATAACTCATCGGTTTGAAATGTCCCAAAGTATCAAATGCATGATCAGCAGAACCTCTCCTCTTACTATAAGTATTTGATTTAGAAGTATCCATTGGTGATATTTTGCTTATTTCTGTTGTTACATCATGCCGTGGACTTTCAGTGCTCTCTTTACTACTGGAAATAAGAGTCATATTAGTGCCTTTAAATCTAATCAGATTAGAGAACCAATTAAAAAACTAATCAGTAAGATTCTGTTCCTTTAGAACCAGTTTCAGTACCAGAGTGTGTATTAGGGGTCTTCAAAGAAATAGAACCAATAGACTATATATATAATTTATTTTAAGGAATTACCTCATGCAGTTGTGGGGGCTGTCAAGTTTAAGATCCATAGGGCACACTAGCAGACTGAAAATTCAGATAAGAGGTGATAATACAGTCTGAAGTCCAAAACTCACAGGACTGGAAACTTAGGGAAGGGTTTCTGTGTTCATTCTTGAAGCCAAGTTACTTCTTCATGAAACCTATCTTTGCTCTTACACTTTCAATTAATTGAATGAGGCCCACCCACCATTATGGAGGGTAATTTACTTTACTCACAGTCTACTGATTTAAGTCTTAATCGTGTCTAAAAAAACTACCTTCACAACAACTTCTAGATTGATGTTTGACCAAACAACCGGGTACCATAGCCTAACCAAGTTGACACATAAAATTCACCATTATAGGGGCTGGCCTGGTGGCATAGTAGTTAAATTCACACGCTTTGCCTCGGCCGCCCAGGGTTCGAAGGTTCAGATCCTGGGCAAGGACCTAGCACCACTTGTCAAGTCACGCTTCAGCAGCATCCCACATAAAATAGAGGAAGATTGGCACAGATGCTAGCTCCGGGCCAATCCTCCTCACCAAATAAATAAATAAATAAATTATTCTTAATTTATATCAGATTTTATGTTATTTCTTTAACTTCATCACTTTTGCTTTCTCTGTCCTTTAATTTTATACTTCATTACATTTCTTAACCCTTTGTATTGTTATGCTACTTTTTCAGAGATTTTCTCAGCTTAACTTCACATCTTTTCTTCACGGGTTTTTTTTTTCTTATATTTTTAATTTCCAAGAGCTTTTTTTGAGTGTACTTTGTTAAATAGTATTACTGTTGTTAATCTAATGATGTACTAGCCTCCTATCTGAGGATATATTTATATATGTTTTTCTGTACCTTGAATTGCCCATTTCTTTCAAGTTTTTTTCCCATTTGTTTATTTAGCCTCTTCTGTTAGAAATTTTCCTTAAGTTTTGGGTGTTCCCTAATTTTCTTTTGATTTTTAGAGTAAAGTACTAAAATGCTGATTGGAAGGTCTGTGTGCACAGGTTAGACCTGCTATTCTCTATTAAAGGATGATGTAGGAATAGTCTTTTTATGGGTCATTTCAGTTTCTTCAGAGAGGAATTCTTGTATCTTGGTACATGTGGTAGGTGTGAGGTCGGTGAGGAGGGTCTTCAACATTTATTATTTTTGCTTCCATTTAATTATCCCTAGTCTGCCCTCACCTGAAACTGTTGATACCAGAGCCTTTGTGGTTTAACATCTCCTAAGTGGTAAGTCTCCATTCAGGTGGAGGGGTAGTTGCTGGCAGCATGGGAGAAAGGGGATTGGGTGTTCAGACTACTTTTAAAATCTTCAAACTGCTCTTCATTTTTTCAGTCCTACCCTGCATCCCCACTTTCAGAGGCACACTGTGATTCCAATTCCTGACCCTTTCTGAAGTGGTTAAAATGTCTATACATATATTGCTTGTTACTTGTTTGTTTCCCCACTTATAGTTTAAGTTTAAACTTTATTTGATGTTTAAAGTCATTTATCACTATCCTGGTTTTAGTCTTCTAAAATTTTGTTGAAGTGAAATCAGAGTTGTTATTGTCTCCTTTTGTGTTCCTTTGACTTTGACTTTGTTAGCCTTGGTCATTTTTAGCCCTTTTCTGTCATTTTAAGAGGAAGCAGAGACAAAAAATGTATATCAATCTGTTTGAGACATATTTTTTTAATCTGAATTCTTTTAGGCAGTTAAGGGGGAGGTAACAAGAAAAACTTTCTCAGTGTTTTGTTTCTTAAAAATAATAAGCCTGAAATAATCTTCATGTTAGAGAGATGTGTTTTGGGGTGGGAAATTTTGTTCCCCTTCAGCACACTCTGTGATGTTCACACAGCAACGAAATCACCTAGGGATGCACTTGTCAGAACGCATCACCATTGTTAAGCAACATATGACTGTATAAAGGACAGTGAGAGGAGGAGGAGGAGAAGCTCCCAAGGAAAAGAGAAGCCAGGGAGTTAGGAAAAAGACCAAGAAAGTGTGATATGAAAGCCAACTGTCAAAAGATGATAAGTCAGGTAACTAAAAAACGTCAATTAGATTTAAGTATGTGAAGACATTGGGAACCTTAACAATAGCTATTTTAGTGGAATAGCAGGGCCTGAAGCCAGATAATCCATGTTGCCTTTTTCCTCCTTACCTCTGTATCTTACCACGATGAAGGTCTACCTGCCTGTTTTGTGTCATCCCCCTCCAACCCCCTCCTCACTCTATTAACCATTTGATCATTAACAGTATTTAGGTAAGCCCCTTATTAATTTTAGATCTGTACTATTACAGTGCATCCTATCTGGTCTCGTTAATTTCCATCTCTCAAATCACCTCCCATTTCTTATCAGCCCATCATGGGCTAGCTCCTTCTCCATCTCCATTCAAGTTATGTAACTAATTCTTACTTTAAAACTTTCAGAGATTCTCTACCAAATGTCTAACTTCATAGTTCTTTTTTTTTCTTTTTTTTTTTTTTTGGAGGAAGATTAGCCCTGAGCTAACATCCATGCCCATCTTCCTCTACTTTATACGTGGGATGCCTACCTCAGCATGGCTTTTGCCAAGCGGCACCATATCTGCAGCCAGGATCCAAACCGGCGAACTCTGGGCCACCAAGAAGCGCCACGTGCAAACTTAACCACTGCGCCACCAGGCCAGCCCTAACTTCATATTTCTTAAGCTTGGATCCAGAGCCTCTACAATGTAGATGAATTATACTTTCATAGTGTTATTAGTCACAATTCTCCTTAGGTAGACCCCCAAATTTCTTCTATAATATTTCCTAACCCCCAAATCTCTGAGCTTTTCTGTTTTTGCAGCACTAGTTCTGCTTTTTCCTCAACATGCCCTCAATGTCAATGTTACACCCATACTTCAATACAGCTTTTTTTAACATGTCTCAGATACTCAGATATTTTACCATCATGGATTGAAAGAATGGCCTGAACAAAGCAAAATTGTAGTATGGGTATGTTTTTAAAATATATTTTACAGTACTAAAGTGCTACTGGAAGAGAAAAATCAGTGAATAAGTCAGATATTAGAAATAGCTAAAAACACATTTCATAAATATTGAAAATGACGTTTTATGTGGACCATGCTGAATCTAGACCATAATGCTGATGATTCCCAATGTTATATATGTAGCACAGACTCCCTCCTCTGTCTTTCAGGCCAACTGTGGTTTTACTCGGCAGACGTTTCAAATTTAACATGTCCAAAATGGAACACATTATCTCTACTGTCTCCTCAAAACAAGCAAGAAAAACTATTTTCTTCTGTGAATGCTCCCACAATCCATCCAATTGTTCAGATCATAGATCTCTGACCCCTCTCTCTGTCCTCCTCTATCCCTTTATTAAGTCATTCTCTTGTGCTGTCTGCTCTGTCTCCTAAGTATTTCACATCTCTAATTCTTTCCATTTCCAATGCTGTTATTCTTTTTCAAGCTTTTATTATTTGTTGCCTAGGCTGTTGCAGTAGACGTTAAGCTGGTCTCCTTGAAATCAGTCTTGCCCCCACCTGGATCATTCTCTAGCCTGCAACCAGAGTGAACATTAAAACTGAAAATCTGATCGTGACACCTTCCTTTGTAAATTCTTCTGGCTTTCTGTGGCTATTAGGGTAAAATCCAAAATCCTGCAAGGACCTTCTTTATTAGACTCTTTCCTGCCTCCTCAGCAACATTATAAATGATGACAGTTTTTGTCCTCTTCTCTCAGCTCCAGTCATTTTGGTCATCTTACTTCAGTTCCCATCTCATGGTATTTACATGTGCTCTTCTGTCTTACTTCCTCTCGTTTTTCACCTCGCTAGCACTTATCCTTGAGAGTCCAGCCATATTTTTTCAAACTTAAATGCTAAATTTTGAGCTAATTGTTAGCTATAGAGACCATTAAGTTAATGAACATTCATTTTGAGAGCCACAGTTTCAAAGAGAAAGTATCCTTTCATCTTCTCAAACCTATCCCTAAGCAAAGTCTTTTGAGACAGAACTAATACACCTGACTGTACTCTGAAACTAAATGGCGCTACTTTGTGATTCTAATTTTTTTTGCCCTACACTTTTAATGTCTGTAGGAATTTTGTAAACTCTCATTAATATTTTTTATTCCTTACTTCCTTTCTCAGTACTCCAATAGCTCATGTCTGGTCTGAAATAAGTAAGAAAGAAAATAAAAACATAGATGTAGTAAATGATGAAAGAGATGACTAGAACAAGAAAGAAAAAATTAAGTATTAACATATTTATAAACATAAATACCCTTGTTGATTGAAAAATGAGTAAACCAGGGGGCTGGCCCGGTGGTGCAGCGGTTAAGTGTGCACATTCTGCTTCGGTGGCCGAGGGTTCGCCGGTTTGGATCCTGGATTCGGACATGGCACTGCTTGATGGGCCATTCTGTGGTAGGCGTCCCACATATAAAAAGTGGAGGAAGATGGACACAGATGTTAGCTCAGTGCTAGTCTTCCTCAGCCAAAGGTGGAAGATTGGTGGCAGATGTTAGCTCAGGGCTAATCTTTCTAAAAAATAAATAAATAAATAAAAATGAATAAATCAGATTAAAGTATATAAATACTTTAATTTCTTAATTAAAAGTTTGAAAATCTCTCAGCTTTTTTTCTGTTTTTAATCATTAAAAAATTCCTCCAGTTCTCTTTTGAAGCATAAAGAAATACCACATGCAGTTTTAGATTAAAAATTCACTTTCATGGAATAATAAAACTTCCTTTGGTCTTTTAGGTCAGTATATTACATAAATGGCTCCCTGTCTTGGCACTTGAACCTATGTCTGGGTGGAAATGAGCCAAATCTGAATTAAGCCTTTGGACTGGCACTTTCCCGTTTCACTTCTATATGGTTAGGTGTGGTATAGTAGAAAGAATATAGACTTTGGACTTAGATATACCTGGGTTCAAAATCCCAGCTCCACAACTTAATATGTGAGCCTGGGAAAATCAGTTAATTGCTTTCCTCACCTGTAGAGATAAGAGTAATAATAATTACTTGACATGGTTATGAGGATAAATTTAGAAAAAAGGAAAAAAATATTATTATACTGTAGTAGAGGCTTGTTAGTTTCCCAGAAAAAATGGTAAATATTTGCATACATAGAGATGAGAAGACCTTTACTCTAGTTTCTTCCCAGCCTATCAACCAGCCACTCCCTGGTCACCCAACAATCAGTGTTAGCTTTGTAATCTTGAACAAGTCATTTAATTTCTCTAAACTTCAGTTAGAAAAATGGGGCAACCTGAAGGAAAACCGGTTCATGTTAGGATGACCCTTCTAACTTGAAGTATTTCATCATGATGAAGTGGCTATCACCTTTTGGAATTTGATGAGTTAGCTTGTTTTGAAAGAATTATCATGCTGTCTTTTACTACCTAGAAGAATTAGGAGAAGCGTTCTTGCAGGTAATACCAATTTGTCTCACTTCATAGTATCAATCACTCTTACTTTATCTCTTTTTCCTCTTTCGAGAATGTGGTTATATTCGTTGTGCCTGCATGTTGCTCAGGCAGTGGCTTGCCTGATGTCTTCCTTCACCTAGGCTACCGTGGCTTTTTTTCTCTTTTTTCTTATTACTTATATATCTAGGAGCCTCCTCGAAGTCAACTGCTATTATGAGAAAAAGCAGAAATTGTCTTTGAAGTAGCACACAGAAGAAACTTGACTCTTTTCTATTTGGTTGTGATTGTTTTTCCTAGTGTATGGGTTATCCTATTGTCAGTTTCTACTCTGGAAGCCTAATAGTGTTTTTTTCTCCCCTCTGTTTTTGTTGTTGTTGGCTTGTGTGTTTCTTTTTTTTTTTTTAGGTGACATTTGTGTAACAAAATTAACCATTTTAAAGCATACAATTCAGTGACATTTAGTGCATTTACAGTGTTGTGCAACCATCACCTCTATTTAGTTCTAAACATTTTCAACCCTACCAAAGAAAACCCATACCCATTAAAAGCAGTCATTCCCTGTTCTGCCCTCTCCTCAGCCTCTAACAAACATTAATTTGCTTGTGCCTTAAAACATTAATCCGACTTTACCCCTATTAAGAGTATTTCAGATAAATGAAATCATACTTATGTGACTTTCGTGCCAGGCTTCTGTCATACAGCATATTTTGAAGGTTCATCCATGTTTTAACATGTAATAGTACATATTAGTACTTCGTTCCTTTTTATGAGTAATATTCCATTCTGTGGATATACTTCATTTTGTTTATCCATTCGGTGTTTGATGGACATTTAGGTTGTTTCCACATTTTGGCTTTTATGAGTTGTATTCCTGTGAACATCCACGTACAAGTATTTCTTTGGATACTTGTTACTTTTGGGGATCTACACCTAGGAGTGGAATTGCTGGGCCATGTGGTAATTTTGTTTACGTTTATGTTTTTTATATTTATGCTATGCTTATGTTTTTGAGGAACTGCCAGCTGTTTTCCACAGTCGCTGCGCCACTGTGTCTATTTAAGTCCTTTACCATTTTTTAATTGGGTAGTTTGTCTTTTTGGTGTTGAATTGTAAGAGAGTTCTTTATATATTCTGGATATTAGTCTCTTGTTAGATATATGACTTACAAATATTTTCTCCCATTCCATAGATTTTCTTCACTTATAAGAGATTTTTACTATTACCTTTTACATTTAGGTCTTCGATCCATATTTTTTTTTTTCTGCTTTTTCTCCCCAAATCCCTCCAGTACATAGTTGTATATTTTAGTTGTAGGTCCCTCTAGTTGTGGTATGTAGGACGCTGGCTCAGCATGGCCTGATGAGCAGTGCCATGTCCGTGCCCAGGATCCGAACCAGTGAAACCCTGGGCTGCTGAAGCAGAGCGTGCAAACTTAACCACTTGGTCATGGGGCCAGCCCCCTTTGATCCATTTTGAGTTAATTTTTGTATATGGTATAAGGTAAGGGTCCAGCTTTGTTCTTTGTATGTGGATATCCAGTTGTCCCAGCAACATTTGTTGAAGAGACTGTTCTTTCCCCATTAATGGTCTTGGCAACCTTGTGGAAAATCAGTTGACCATAGGTGCATGGGTTTCTATCTGGACTCTGAATTCAGTTCCGTTGGTCTGTATGTCTGTCGTTAGGCCAGTGCCACACTGTGATACTGATTGATTACTTTAGCTTTGTAGTAAGTTTTGAGATTGGGAAGAATAAAGTGAGTCCTCCAACTTTGTTCTTTTTTAAGATTGTTTTGGCTGATCAAGGTCTCTAGTATTTTCATATGAATTTTAGGATGAGGTTGTCAATTTTTGCAAATAAGGAAGCTGGGATTTTGATGGGGTTATATTCGGTCTGCAGATCTGTTTGGGTAATATTGCCATCATAGGAATATTTAAGTGTTTATTCTTTTTAATTAAATTATAAATGGAATTGTTTTCTTAACTCCCTCTTTGGATTTCTCATTGCTGGTGTATTTAAAACAACTAATTTTTGAGTGTTGGTCTTGTATTCTGCAACTTTGCTAAATTTGTGTGTTACCTTTAATAGTTTTCTTTTTGCAGATTCTGTAGAATTTTCTTTAGAAATAGCATTTCATCTTCAGATAGAGTTTTACTTCTTCCTTTCCAATTTGGTTGCCATTTATTTTTATTGCCTAATTGCTTTTTCCAGAACTTCCACTTGAATAGAAGTGGAGAAACAGGGCATCTTTATCTTGTTCCTGATCTTAGGGAGAAAGCTTTCAGTCTTTTGCCACTGAGTATGTTAGCTCTGGGCTTTTGATAAATGCCCTTTATCAGGTTGAGGAAGTTCCATTCTATTCCTAGTTTGTTGTGTGTTCTTATCATAAAAGTTTGTTGACTTTTGTCAAATGCTTTTTCTACATCAATTGAGACGATCATGTAGAGTTTTTTTCCTTCATTCTATTAATGTGGTATATTAATCAATTGATTTTTATATCTTGAACCACCCTCGTAATCCTGGGATGCATCTCACTTTGTCTTAGTCTTAATATGCTTCATAGTCTTGTTATTCTGCTGGATTCGGTTTGCAAGGGATATTCGTCTGTAGTTTTCTTGTGGTGTCTTTGTCTGGCTTTGGTATCAGTAATCCTGGCCTTATAGGATGAATTGGAAAGTGTTCCCGCCTCTTCTGTTTTTTGTAGAGTTTGGGAAGGATTAGTGTTGATTCTTCTTTATATGTTTAGTAGACTTTACCAGCGAAACAATCTGCCTCTGGGCTTTTTTTCATTGGGAGATTTTTGATTATTAATTCAGTCTTCACTTATTGTAAGAGTGTTCCAGTTTTTTACTAGTTTGAGTCTTCTCTTTTCTTTTTCCTCAATCTAGCTAAAGATGTGTCGATTTTGTTGATATTTTCAAAGAACTGAGTTTTGGTTCTATTGATTTTTCTCTGTTGGTTTTCTGTTTTCTTATTTCATTTATCTCTTTTCTAATCTTTATCTCCTTTCTTTTGCTAGCTTTAGGTTTAGTTTGCTCTTTTTTTTTTCCTTTTTAAGGTGTAAAGAATACTTCACACCAAAACAACAAATAACCTAATTAACAGGTTATTGGTTAGACGTGATTTTTTTTTTCTATTTTAATGTAGCCATTTAAGTCTATAAATTTCACTCTGAGCATTGCTTTTGCTGCAGCCCATAATAACTTATGGCATGTTGTTTTTTCATTTTCATTCATCTTTAAGTATTTTCTAATTTCCCTTGTGATTTCTTCTTTAACCCATTGGTTAAGAGTGTGTTGTTTAATTTCCACATACTTGAATTTTCTTTTTTTTTTTTTTAAGATTGGCACCTGAGCTAACATCTGTTGCCAGTCTTCTTTTTCTTCTTCTTCTCCCCAAAGCCTCCAAGTTCATAGTTGTATCTTCTAGTTGTGAGTACCTCTTTGGTTGTGCTATGTGGGACACTGCCTCAGCATGGCCTGATGAGTGGTGCCATGTCCACTCCCAGGGTCCCAACTGGGGAAACCCTGGGCTGCCAAAGTGGAGCACACGAACTTAACCACTTGACCATGGGGCTGGCCCCATTTTTTTTTGAGGAAGATTAGCCCTGAGCCAACATCCATGGCCAATCCCTTTCTTTTTCTTTTTTTTTTCCTGCTGAGGAAGATTGGCCCTGAGCTAACATTCATGCCCATCTTCCTCTACTTTATATGTGGGTTGCCTGCTGTAGCATGGCTTGACAAGTGGTGTGTGGGTCCACACGTGGGATCCAAACTGGCAAACCCCAAGCAACCGAAGCAGAGTGTGTGAACTTAACCACTGCACTACCTAGCCGGCCGCTTGAATTTTCTAATTTTCCTTATGATACCGATTTCTGTTTTCATTGTATTGGATCAGAGAACATTCTCTATATCATCTTTTTTTTTTTTTTAATTTTCTTTTAAAGATTAGCACCTGAGGTAACATCTGTTGCCCTTTTTTGTTTTTACTTCTTCTCCCCCAAGCCCCCCAGTACATCGTTGTATATTTTAGTTGTGGGTCCTTCTGGTTGTGCTATGTGGGCCATCGCCTCAGCATGCCTGATGAACGGTTCCGTATCCATGCCCAGGATCCGAACTGGCGAAACCCCAGGCCGCAAAAGCAGAGCACACAAACTTAACCACCCAGCTACGGGGCCACACCCTCTCTTTATGATCTTAATCTTTTTAAGTTTCTGCGGACTTGTTTTGTGGCCTAACACGTGGTCTTCTGTGAAGAATCTTTTGTGTGCACTTGAGAAGATTGTGTATTCTGTTATTTTTGTCTGAAGTATTCTTTATTTATCTGTTAGGTTTAATCTTTTTATAGTGTTGCTCAAGTCCTCTTTTTCCTAACTGAACCCCGGACTAGTCCTTCTATCCATTACTGAAAGTAAATTATTGAAGTCTCCAACTTATTTTAGTATTACCTACTTCCCCCTCCAATTTTGTCATTTTTTGCTTCATATATTAGGTATATATAGGTTTATAATTCTTTTATTTTCTTGATTGATTGACAGTCTTATCAATATACACGTCTTTCTTTGTCTTTAATAACAGTATTTGACTTGAAGTCTATTTTGTCTGATAGCAGGGCCATATGCTATGAGTTGAATTGTTTCTCCCAAAAAGGTGTTGCGTACCTGTGAGTGTGACATTATTTAGAAATAGGATCTTTGCAGAGAAATAGGTCTTTGTGGTAATTTGTTGTGGCAGCCCTATGAAACTAATACAGATTTCAGTACTGAAAGTGGTATCTTGCTGTAACAAAATACCTAAAAATGTGGAAATGGTTTTGGTGAGTGGATACTAACTGGGAGAGTTCTGAGACACTTATTCGGAAAAACAGCCTGGATTGCCTTAAGGAAACAGTATGCAGAAATGTGGATGTCAAAGGCAATCTGGGGAGGCTTTAAAAGGAAATGGTGAACATGTTATTGGACAGTAGAGGAAAGGCGATCCTTGTTAGAAAGTGGCAGAGACTATGGCTGAATTATGTTCTGTTGGATAGAACTTTTATGCAATGAACTTGTATATTTAGCTGAAAAGATTTCCAAGCAAAGTGTGGAAAGTGCAGCCTGGTTTCTCCTCCTTGATGGAGGGGGTTAGGTTGTTTTCCAGTGTTTAGCTGTTATAAACATGCTACAATGAACCTCCATGTGCCAGTTTATTTTCCTAGGGGTAGATATTTAGAGATGGAATTGCTGGAAGTAGTTTTGCACCTTCCCTGGAAGAGACCAGTATTTATCAATTTCTTACATGTTTGTCCAGAAGTTTTGTTACCATATATATCATATATATATCTTACACGCATATGTATTTATTTCTATATCTATATAACATGTAAAACATATATATACATGTATCTAATATTTGGGTATTATATGCATATGGGTTTTTCTGTGTGTAGTAAAGTGTCATGGAGTTGACTCCATGCCTTTGCCCATTGACTAGATGTGTCGTAATTTATATAACAAGTTCCCCCGATAGTTTTCTACTTTTTTACTACTAAAAACATTCCTATAATGACTAACTCTATACATAAGTCATTTTGTAAGTGTGATTGCAGTTTTATAGGATAAATTTCTCGTACTTGAAAGTTTTGATAGGTATTGCTAAATTGTCCTTCATAGAGGTTTTGCCATTGCACACACTATCTTCTGTATTATAGTGCCTGTTTTTCTACAGCCCTGCCAATACAGTGTGTTGTCAAACATTTGGATCATTGCCATTATGATGGGGAACAGTACTATGGCACTGTCGTTTTAAGTTTCTCTTGTTACAAGCGGATTGAGCTTTTTTGTCGTTGTTTGTTCACCATAGGTTTTTTACTGAGCTGCCATTTTTCTACTGAGCTTTTAGACTGCTTCTAGTGGAATTTGCCATATGTAAAATTGTTTTTATGTTTAGGTAGTCAGGTATATCAGTCTTAAGACCTGAAATTTTGTGCTGTTCTTAGAAAGCCCTTTTCCATTCTGAGATTATGTAAAGAATCTTCCATAGTCATAATAGGCTCAGTTTTACTATACTAACTTAATGTAGTTCTAAGTAATAAGCTACTCTAGATATGAACACGAATTTTTAATGATAAGCTTTTTATTATCACTCAGGAGGAAATGACCTTACATTACCTCATTTACCCTTTCAAGCATGGAGAAATATAGGGTAACAAACAGATTGTATGTGTGCCTGGATGTAGCATCTCATAGGTGAAACAGAACAACACTGAAGCTGGACATTGTCATGATTTGCCCTATGGATTAATTCAAATTCATGGTGTAATTCCAAGTGAAATTATTGAATACGGTCAAGGGAAGGCATTCTTATAATGGAATTTCTTTTTACAAATTCCTTGCACATTGGTTGTAAAATCATCTAGACTTGTGATTCTTTTTCATGCCGTAGTTCTGCTCTTCTTTCTGGGACCACTCAACTCAACTTAGTTTCTTTTGTCTTAGATCTAAAGGTTAGAATTCCATGAATTAAATTACTTAGGTATAGTTTGCCTACTTCTCTTAGCGTTCCATTTTTCAGTAGATAAGGCAATATAAAATTACCACTTTGCAACATACGAAGTTTTTTCTATAGAGTGATGACAAAAAGGGTAAGTTTTGTCTAATTTTCCTCTCATCTTGTTTCTGTTATTTCAATAAAAACCTGAGGAATTTTCTCAAAAGAATTTATCTTTTCATTGATTGTATTTAATAGTAGACATAAAAAGATAGTTATTGGTTAACTGTAAACTTAAAAAGAATTGTATATGTTTTCATCTAGATCCCAAGGAAGAGAAAGAGGAAGAAGACTCTGCCCTCCCTCAGGAAGTTTCCATTGCTGCAACTAGGCCTAGCCGGGGCTGGCGCAGCAGTAGCAGGACGTCTGTCTCTCGGCATCGTGACACAGAGAACACCCGAAGTTCTAGGTCCAAGACTGGTTCATTGCAGCTCATCTGCAAGTCAGAACCAAATACAGATCAGCTTGATTATGGTACAGTGCAAGTAGATTATGGTTATTTAATAACCAGTGCCTGTAGACTTTAAATATAATGTTGAATATTTACCAAAACAGTTTAACTTTCATGGGTAGGTATGGTTATATAGGAAAGATTTCTTTTCGACAATTTGCAGATCCTCTCCTTTTGCATAATGACTACAGGCAGTAATTTGCTATGTATCTCTTGGCTGCAGAAAGAAAATATCCTTATCTACATAGATAAACTTTTGTTTTGGCTTTATTTTTCCAGATGTTGCAGAAGAGCATCAGTCTCCAGGTGGTATTAGGTAAGAAACTTTTCATATTTCATATATAAACCCTTGGAGACAAAGAGCACAATCACATTATATGATTCAGAAGCTGTTTTCTACTTGAAATAATTTTGAGCTGTTAAAGAGAAATTAGCTTCAGTTTTGGTATTCAGTTTTTAGATTGCATTTTATTCTTGATTAGAGCTTTAACCATGTAGTCTTTAGTTATGTAGTTCAGAAACCATGTCTTAAGTACCTTCTGTGTTCTGACTTATTCCCTGCTAGACAGGAACATGAAATGGGGATGTTTTGACCAGGGTTTTGAAGTGTCTTCCTTGATAAGTCATTTGATTCCCACCAACTTTTTTGTGTGTGTCTGTTCATAGGTCTTTTTTGTTAGAGCAGATTACTAGACATAGAATTATAAAGTTAATTTTTTTAACTCTTAGTGCCGTTGAACAGTCATCACCTTACCTTTATTTAATGAAGTGATAGCATTTCTAGGATTTATGTGTTTTTAGTTCCAATTATTATTCTTTAGGATAAAGCAGCTAGATTGCAGTCCAACTAGACCATGAGGATAAAAATCCTAGATAACTTACTGTGAATCTTTGGCTACCTCTAAGTAAATTACCGAATAAAATTCAGTTAGGTAGAATCCTTACAACTAGAATTTCTAATCTCTGTTTGCTGCTTTTTAGTAGTGATGAGGAGGAGGAGGAAGAAGAAGAGCTGTTAATCAGTGAAGAGGAAATACCATTCAAAGATGACCCAAGAGATGAGACCTACAAACCCCACTTAGAAAGGCACGTCTCAGATTTTACTCCAGACATGTCAATGAAAAATAAGTTAGGAAAACACTGTTGCATGCTTTTATTTTCCCTTGTTGCCAGACTAATGAGTATAGACTTAATTTTAAATGAATAATTAATTATGCACTTGTTTTGTAAATCTAACGTCATCTTATTACTCCCTCATACAAACCTCTTTTCCATTTTTAGAACTGTATTTTTGATCATATCCAAATTAAGATGTCTGCATGTTTTATCTTAATAGGATATCGTAAATTGCCTAAGTACTTAGTTTTTACTTTTGTCTTGATTCTCTTTACATCTGTAGTGAGATTTGATTCTAGATTTGATTCATGATCCTGGTGGAGTCATCTCATAGGCTTTAAATATATATCATTCCTATGCATATGAGGAATGGTTGGCCAGAAATCACATTTCATGAGCTGAGGACCATAATTTTACATTAAAGTGGTGATAACCCCAGGCTTTATCCTGTTGTCACAGTTTTCCTTGAAAGGGCCTTTTGTGGGACACCAACGTTGAAATGCATTTGTGTTTTCAGGGAAACTCCAAAGCCACGGAGAAAATCTGGAAAGGTGAAAGAAGAGAAAGAGAAGAAGGAAATTAAAGTGGAAGTAGAGGTAGAGGTGAAAGAAGAAGAGAATGAAATTAGGGAGGATGAGGAACCTCCTAGGAAGTGAGTAGACACTTACTGCTAAAAATGGAAACTTAACAGATTTTGAAGCCACTGGTAGGAAAAGGGTGGGGGCGGTGATGAGGAAGGATGTTGACACATTCATATTGCTGCCTCAAGTAGCCGACCATTTCATTGGAGAGACTCTTCTCAAAAGCTTGAAAGCTTAATTCAAAGCCATACTTAAAGACATCCAAATGAGCAGGTAAGACAGTGGCTGTAGCGATGCAGATGTAGTAGAGACAGCAAGAAAAAGTGTAGCAGTGTGGATCCTCTCAAGAAGGGCAAATAAGGCAAATGATGCAATAACTTTGGGCAAAAACTTTCTGCCTAGCAATCATTTCCTATTGTGGAAATAAGATTTTTTAAATATTTAGGCTTTTTGGTTCTATTGCAAGGAGAATATAGTTTATATTCTTAGGGTTTTTAGATAATAGACTCTTTTATTTTACTTCTTAAGTTGATTAAATTTAAGTGATAGACTTTTCACTGAGACAACTCTTCAAATAGTGATCTTGAGATTTATCGAGTTCTTCCATAGTAATGCATAGTTTATGAAAGGTATATAACTTGTGATGCAGATTTATTTGAAAGTGAAATGACTTCAGAATGAAATCTTTGGTTTGTCAGATATGTCTCTGGATTTTTGTATACTGGCTTATCCTTTGTTTCTGCCCCCTGCTCTTTGGTCTTGAGTATATGTCTTCAGCCATCCTTCGTTGTCGAAGCCTCAATCCAGAATATGTGGACAGTTACCATGTTCTTTAATTTTAGGAGAGGAAGAAGGCGAAAAGATGACAAAAGTCCACGATTACCCAAAAGGAGGTGAGTAATTTATACTCGTACTATGTTGTACCTTATTTCTGGTGATAGGTACTTTACTTACGTATTTAGCCCTCATAATTATCCTGCAGGAATGGCTGTTTAAAAATTTCTCAGAAGCAACTTCATTAATGTCCTTATTGCAAAGTTACTGTTTTTATTTCCATTACAGGATCTTAAAGTTCCTAAAAATCTTAATACTTTTTCTTTACCTTTTGGAGGGTTACTAGTTTATTTTGTGCTTTTTTTTTAAAAACTCTGTCGAGCATTTGGCAATTTCTGATTACTTCTAACATAAGTTCTGTGGAAGCTATGTACTGTAAAGAGATTTTAGTTCTTCATACTGTAAAATAGCTATTTCCTATAGTGCAGGTCAAGTTAAAGGCCAGTGTGCAGAGTGCTGCTTTTCTGTTGCTAACTTTTCTCCCACATATTGATAATAGAAAAAAGCCTCCAATCCAGTATGTCCGTTGTGAGATGGAAGGATGTGGAACTGTTCTTGCTCACCCTCGCTATTTGCAGGTCAGTGAAGTTGTTTTGTAAGGCAGCCTTTCAGTTTATCTTTCATGACTAGTTCTCATACTTCATGAGTCTTTATAGTTTGTGAACTTGTGTAGGCTTCATCATTGACGTATAAGGTTGAGAAAAATGTTTTTTAAACATAAAATTATTTTAGTTATGCTGTTAAAAAAAAGAAAAGTGACTAAGAACCTGAGCCCAAATAGAAGATTTCCTTGGAATCTTGGAATATCCCATTGTTTCCCATTGTGTAAATACTTCTCATATATAAGATGTGTTGTTAGAACACCCTAAGACACAGATGAACAGATTTTATTTTGGTGTGTATTTTTGAAAAATAGCAATCAAACCAGTAATTTCTTGAGTACTATTTAGATTTTTTAAAATTAGTTTTTAGGGGTTTTTTTAAGTGAATAGACTTTTAAAAAACGAGTCAAGATAGATTATATTTAGGTCTGGCAGAAAACCTGAAAGTGAAGTACTGCTTACTGAAGCTTAAGAAATGCCTGTTTAATCTTTAGCAGCAAGTAGACCAAGAGAGTAAGGCCTTACTTTCTGGTTCTGGTTCTGTCGTGATAATGACAGCTACTCTTCTTTTGCCATGTGCTGTTTGCTGCACTAGGCAGCAAACAATATATGATCTCTATATTCTCACAACAGCGCTATGAACAATTATCGTTATTTCCCTTTTACAAATGAGAACTGAAGCTTAAAATATTTAGGTATGTCTCCTAAGATCACACTGCTAATGAATGACCCAGACTAGAATCCAGATCTATTTCCATAGCCTAGGTTCTCAACCATTTTATTATACTGCCTCCCCAACCATAATATAGAGTATTCGGTTTTCCTTCACCACTTAAACTTTGCAAAAGAATGAGCTTTCAGGGGGCCTGAATTTTTATCCCTCTTCACTTTCTTTTACTGTTTTAGCACCACATTAAATATCAGCATTTGCTGAAGAAGAAATATGTATGTCCCCATCCCTCCTGTGGGCGACTCTTCAGGCTCCAGAAGCAACTTCTACGACATGCCAAACATCATACAGGTACTTTTTTAAGATTAGTAATATGTTTTCCTAACATTAATCTTAAGAATTTGCAGTCAAGTGTGGGAGAAAGATATGAAAATAAAAAGCGATAAAACATGAATTTTACAAGGGTTTAACTAAGTAGGGCTTTTTAACTTTTGTCCTTTGGCTTCTTTAAGAACTTTTATGCTTGGAGAATTATCTTTTATTGAGCATGTACTCTGTCAACTGTGGACTAAACACTTTACATGTACTATTGCTTATCCATCTATTAAACATCACCAGGTTTGCTTATATTAGCCATACGTTACAGCTAAGAAACCAAACCAAGGCCTACCAACGTTAAGTAACTTGCCTGTGGTCACAGAGCTAGTTTTTAGCAGAACTAGGATTTTGTAATTCTGCTTCAGGTAGATAGTTGTAGTAGCTCTTATGGACTAAAAGTGAGAAGTATGAAGAGACAGCCTAAATGGTAAAGAAGCTTACTTACAGTTTATATTAACTACTAAATAGCCGCCGGGACTTCTGCTGCTGTTGAAATCATAAAGGCTAGCTATTGAATTCCCACATAACCTCCTGTAAGAGTTATTGACTAAAAGAGAAACTATCTTCATAATACATATTAGAGAATGGATTCAAATTCCATCCATCTTTAGCTACTGACAGTCTCAGTGCAGTGCAGCTAATAGGAACAAATTGTGCTGGGTATTACAGCTAATTGAAGAAGTGCCAAAAACCTGATTATTACATGTTATCTTCTCAATTTTAGAGGATAAGGAATTCCAGTTGCAGAGATGTCATGTCTCCAGCCCAAGGTCATATTGATCTATGTTCCCTTTGTATCATTTACTAAATGTGTGACTCAGGCAAGTTACTTAATTTGTCTCACTTTTCCTCATGTGTAAAATAAGGGTAATAGTGATACCAATGTCATGGAGTTATTATAAGGATGAGATAACATATGAAATGCTATTTACTGCACAGAGCCTGGCACATGGTAGACTTTGAAAACACCAGGATTTGAACTCAGATCTCAATCACTCCAAAGTCTACAGACTTTGCATCATACTATGTTTCTTCAGAGAGAATGAATCTCCACTATTTCTTGATCGGTGCTGCTCATCCTTCTCCCTTTTGCCATAGAAAAGTAGCTTCTAACAACCGGTTTAGACTATTTTAGCTAAATATCACAAGCTTACTGTGACAAACTGTTGTAGAAATTTAGTCCATTCCAAATATTTATATTTGATTAATACAATTTTATGATGTCAGTGTTAGAGAGTTTACCTTTTTCAGATTAGTTTGTATAGACTCCCTTTGGAAATATATGAATTTATTTAAGCAAATCGGTGCCCCACCTGGGTTTACCATGCTACCTCAGGGAGCTAGAAAAGTGGATGAGACCTGAGAAGTACTAAGAGTTGTCCCTGGGTTAGAACTGTGCATTTTTAGATCTTGCTACTTATCGTGTATAACATAGACCAGCAAGTGTTGGCATCACTTGAGCTTTTGTTAGAGATACAGGATCTCAGGCCCTGCCTCAGACCTGCTGAATCTGCATCTGCATCTAATAAGATCCCCAAGTGATTCCTAAGTACCTTTAAGTTTGAGAAAAACTTGGCACTTCTCCCAAACTTGGTTTTAGAATTGTTTAAGATGGAGTACAGGATGAAATTGGTATTCTTTGCCTATTAATTTATCCTTGTGTTTTCACTGTAACTATTTCTATTAATTTTAAGTGAAAGGCATAGAAAATGTAGTGGTCATTCATTCAACAAATATGTATTGAACATCTGTTTTCCACTCTTTCCCCAACCAAGTGATAAAGAAATAATTGAGTACAATGCTCCTTTGCCCCATAGATTCCACACCATGTTATCAAATTCATCAAAAATCCTATGAAATTTAGGGGGACTGTGACATGAAAGAGGGAGGTAGTTGAATGGTGCAGAAGATCTGAGGGTGGAGAACAAGGAAAAGAAATACAGGTGCTGTTTGCATATATTTGATAGCAGCTACTTGAATCTTTGGAGAGAAGTTTAGATTGTTAGGTAACATTTTTTAAAAGTGAAATGGAAGATATGATTATCACTATAGATGTGGATCACTTTTCTTCTAGGGAATGCCAAATTCTTTTGTTGTTATTGTTGTTTGAATGCCAGGTTTTTTATATGTAAGCATTCAGCTTTCACAGTCTGTGAAAAAACTATTTTAAAGAATAAAATTGATGGAAAATTTAGCTGTTTACTTGCTAAGCAATTTATCCAAGATCTGGATTACTGATAAAATTGAGGTTAGGATTCCAGTTCTCATATTTCTTTCTAGGTTTTGGCGTGTTTGTTTAATAGATCCTTATGCCACTGAGTGTATGGGCTAAAAAAAAAATGATGAAAGGTATTTTTTTGTTATTTTGTTTTTGTTTTGTTTTTGTTTTTTTGTTTTGTGAGAAAGATTGGCTCTGAGCTAACATCTGTTGCCAATCTTCCTCTTTTTGCTGAGGAAGATTAGCCCTGAGCTAAATCCGTACTCATCCTCCTCCACTTTCTGTATGGGATGCTATCCCAGCATGGCTTCATGAGCCGTGTGTAGGTCTGAACCCAGGATTCGAACCAGCAAATCCCAGGCCACCAAAGCACAGCACGTGAACTTAACCACTACGCCGCCAGGATGGCCCAAAACTGTTTGTTTCTTAAATTTTGTTCATACATTGAAAACAATATTGCTTTTACTCTAAATTGACCTGCCTGAGATCAGCCTACTTACTTATGCAAGCTAGGCAAAAATACTTACAGGGATTCTAAATAGAACACTAACCACATTATTCTTTTCCTTAGATCAAAGGGATTATATCTGTGAATATTGTGCTCGAGCCTTCAAGAGTTCCCACAACCTGGCTGTGCACCGAATGATTCACACGGGCGAGAAGCCATTACAGTGAGTATTTATTTACTTGTGAACATCTGGATGAGAAGTGCATATACCCTACTTGAGAGTGAGCCCCTTTTCAAACATTTCAGCTGCAACTGCTCTTTACTTTTACCAAGTTGAAGAGTGAGTTATTTCTCTATTTGATCAGCCATTTCCTCTTCCACTCTCCTTAGATGCGAGATCTGTGGATTTACTTGTCGGCAAAAGGCATCCCTTAATTGGCACATGAAGAAGCATGATGCAGACTCCTTCTACCAGTTCTCTTGCAATATCTGTGGCAAAAAATTTGAGAAGAAAGACAGCGTAGTGGCACACAAAGCTAAAAGCCACCCTGAGGTGCTGATTGCCGAAGCTCTGGCTGCCAATGCAGGCGCCCTCATCACCAGCACAGATATCTTGGGCACTAACCCAGAGTCCCTGACACAACCTGCAGATGGTCAGGGTCTTCCTCTTCTTCCTGAGCCCTTGGGAAACTCCACCTCTGGAGAGTGCCTCCTGCTAGAAGCTGAAGGGATGTCAAAGTCATACTGTAGTGGGACAGAACGGGTGAGCCTGATGGCTGATGGGAAGATCTTTGTGGGAAGTGGCAGCAGTGGGGGCACTGAAGGGCTGGTCATGAACTCGGATATACTCGGTGCTACCACAGAGGTTCTGATTGAAGATTCAGACTCTACTGGACCTTAGTGGAAGGGAAGACTTTGGGCACTGGGACAGCTCAGACTTTGTATTTAAAAGATAAAAAGGACAAAAAAAATTTAAAGCATTTAAAATCTAGTAAAATAACTGAAGGGCCTGCTCTTTCCATTGTGGATCACAGCACACACACACACATACACCCACCCCTACTTCTCCCTCTATTGTCCTCTTTATAAAATTGGTCTTGCCTTTACCAGAAAGGTAGATTAAAAAAATAAATAAATAAGCAGCAGCAGCTCTTAAAGTGAGGGTTATACTCAGTTCCAGCCAGGCAGACTTCCTGCTCGTTGGCAGATCCCCTTTTCCAACCTGTAACTCTGATGTGCTCTGGATCAGCTTCTAACTCTTAATAGTATATTATTGTCTCCTAAACCCCTTCTCCTCCTCTACTGCTGCCCCATGGTTCTGGCTTCTACCCACTGCAGCACACTTATCCTCAAAGTATCATATAATTCTAATCTCTGGAGGCTTGCAGCTTGACTTGGCACTTTAGGGCCCCTTATCAGGGTGAGCTGTTAAAACAGCACACATCTCTCACCCCCTTCTCCTCCATTCCCCATTGGGTTTAGGAAAGGAAGGATACGTGGGGACCACCTCCCTCCTCTGACCCCAGCACCTCAGTCCCCCTCCCAACACCTCCATATGGTTCTCAATGGTGCTCACTTGCTTGGAAGCAGGCTCCCAACAGGGAGGGGGCTGCCCTCTACATGGCCTCTCTGACCATAGGACAGGGCTCTGGATCAGTGAGACAGTGAGAAAAGTCCCAGACTAATGGCAGAAATTTGCACTTTGAACATGTGTGTTTTTGTGTTGTGGAACCTGAGATTCCTTATTTATTAATGGAAAAAATCTGATTTTTTTTTTTTTTTTGTCTTTGTTGCTATAATTTTGTGGGGCTGGGAGAGATTAGATTATTCTGATGTGGGGTCCTTTCCATAAGAGGTACTTTTGAAGGCAAGATACAGGGTTGAAGCAGCACAGCCCACCTCTGTAAAATCATAGCTCTCCAGTGGCCATTAAAGAAAGCTGGTCCTCAGCACTAACAAAGTCACTACAGTAGCCTAGTGCTTTTCCAGGAGGCTTTTTAGGGAAGGGTGTTAGGTTTGTGGTAATTAGTGCTCCTTGAGTTTTTAGAGCATTGGGATTTAGGAATTTGGTGGAGGTGAGGAAGGTTCCTTGTTCAGGGTCTGAATTACAGATAAAAGACTCTCTCTTGTGAATTTATTTTCTCTTTTGTCCCCATCATTTCTTTACACATGCCTCCCTGTTGGCCCAGCTCTGGTCCTTTGCTTTGTTTTGCTTTTGCTTTGCTTTATCATTGGTTCATTCCAGCTCCCGATTAGTGAAGGACACTGCCGTTAGTGAAGGAATAGACTGAGAGTCATACAGTTTTAAGTCAAAGAAAATTGCTCTGTTTTGTTTCCCTTTTAATAACACTTCAGAAGAGGAAAGGCTTCAGTAGACAAAGTTAATAATCTGTATAATAATGGCTTTGGCTTTCACCTGAAATTCTGGGAATTACCACTTCCCTTGAGAATAGGGATTTTCATGAGGTGGATTGCTTATTACTGTCCACAGGAAAGACTGGTAGTGTTTTGTACAAATTTGTAACTCCCAGAAGACTAAAAACATATTTTGGCTCATTTTTAAAGAATTAGAAGGGCAGTCTCTATCCTTCTGTATACCTCAGAAGCTGGAATTAAAGATTTGCCCTCTTCATTGTTTGTCAGAAATGTATGATGGTTGTTGGAAAGAATGAAGTTTTGCTGAGAACAGAATAAGGAACAGCTTGTTTTTCACAAACACTAAAACTACAAAGTTTATCAATTTTCTCTTTATTTTTTCCCAAAAAGAGGGGTAACAAAATGTCATCTCTGAAAGAGGCTTACTTTACACCCACTAGAGTCAGTGGTTGGGATGCCAGGGAATAGGGAGTGAAACACCTACAGTGAACAGTTTTAAATGCACTATTGTTCTTTTCAGAGTGTTGTAGATTTACCGTCCTTCCAGTGTGGGGATAGAAAATGCAATAAAGATAGAAGGGGTGTAGATAATGCTTTCCTGCCCACAGTAAGGATTTGGAGTTGACTTTGGTATGTTGGGTAGATTTGAAAATACTATAAGATTGATTGGATGAGTCTACAACAAGGTTGTTCCACTCCCATATAAGTCCAGTTTGTACTGGCTTGACTAGCTAGCATCTATACCCTGCACTTACCTTTTTGTCTTTGTTGTGTTGATCTTATCCCATGTCTCCGTAAATTACCTTTGCAGTGGTTAGTCATCAGATGTTTTAGCTGCTTACACAAAAGCAAACTGCATTAAAAAAAAAACCCAACTATGAGATAGAGGGAAAATATTTTCTTCCTTCTGTCATACTCCTTCCCCCACCAAAAGCAACTAGGTCTAATAATGAGAAAGTTTCTGTTCTTTCTTTTTTTTTCGGTCTTCTTCATAGCTACCATTTGCCTACAATTTACTTCAATAAATTATTGTAGCAGTTTGCAATAAATTTTAAAATACTTTTCTTGGACTTTATTTTTTGCCTTTTGAGAAGACGATGCTAGCATAGTTAAGAGTTGGTGTAAGTAAACTATCTTATACTAGGCCCTCTTCCCTTTTCCTTTCTGCTCTTCATGCTGTTTACTTCTTTGTCCTTCTAAGGAGCTCTTATAATCTTAAAACTGCATTTCCTACTCTTAGTCAAATTCTATTACCTTTTTAATAACTCTTCCCACTGCATATTCGCCATCTTGAATTGGCAATTCTAAATTCTGAAAGTGTCATTGAGATGCAAGCATTATGTCTGGGAGATGTGCCTCCCCGGGTTTGTGGTTGCCCAGGGTTCTTTTGAGACTTAACATGCTTCAGAGTGTTTAGATAAACACTGGCCAGGATTACTGGGAGTAAAAAACATATATATATATATATATATATGATGGTATGGAAAAGCATCCACATAGAGCGCTTGAACCTCCTTTGTACCTGTTTGGAGAAAAAATATAAAGAGTGTACTAAACCTAACTGAGGTTATTACAGTCTGGTTGTTTGAAGTACCATTTTTCCCTCCTGTCTTTTCCAACTTTCCAATGTACTCAAGAAAAGTGAAAAATTGTAATGGATCAATTTAAAATATTTTATTTCCTGAAAGCCTTTTTTGCCTGTTGTAATGTGCAGGACCCTTCTCCTTTGGTGGGAGAGACAGGTAGTTACCTGAATCTAGGTTGAAAAGGTTATGTAAAAAGAAATTATAATAAAAGGGATACTCTGCTTTTCAAATCCTTGTTTTCTCTTTATCTAGGTAAGGAATATCCAAAATAAATATGTAAAGAAGAAAAATAAAAGTTATCTTCATGGAAGCAACTGGTCTTCCTTGGTTGTACTGAGTTACAGTGAAACAATTGATTTTGCCAAATGAGAAAACCAAGTACCTTCAGAGCAAAGTTTCTATGGCATATACTGTTGTTTGCTCTTGTTGAGAATCATGTAGTTAACTTTTGACTCAGTTTACTTCCTGATTTCTGATGCTGAGATGCCATACGAATCTGATCATTTGGCACACTTGGAAATCCCTTCCATGTTTTGACAGACTTTTTTTTTTTTAAGATTTTTTTTTTAAATTTTTTTCCTTTTTCTCCCCAAAGCCCCCAGGTACATAGTTGTATATTCTTCGTTGTGGGTCGTTCTAGTTGTGGCATGTGGGACGCTGCCTCAGCATGGTTTGATGAGCAGTGCCATGCCCGTGCCCAGGATTCGAACCAACGAAACACTGGGCCGCCTACAGCGGAGCGCGCGAACTTAACCACTCGGCCATGGGGCCAGCCCCTTGACAGACTTTTTTACCAGGAAAGGTGGTCATATTAATCTAGTGGAGAAAACGTTATGAAAGCTGTGAGTTTAATTTTCGTTCTGATGACAAAACCTTGAGTAACATTTAATGTCAGTGCTTTCTCACAAAACTCAATGTCCATATAAGGTACTAAGTTAACAAAAAAACAGAATCCTCCTACCTTCTTAAAAGGCCTACTGTGACAGCTGCCCAGGCCTCATTCTTGCTCCTTTGCATCCATTGTTTATTGTTTACCCATAGAAATTTGCCCTTGAGAAGGGATGCATTTCAGCTTAGAGGCAAGGAAATAGTGAAATTAATTGATTCATTTGGGGATGAAGCTTGCGACTCTTACCAGATTAGCATCATCCTCTCACCTGCTGAGTTAAATGCAACAGAACAACAGCTCTCCAAGTACTTTTAAACTCCTTACCCTCATTTCAAAGCCCAGCTCATTCTCTTACTTTGTTAAGAAGCAATGTGGTATGACTGGGATAAAGAAGGAAAAAGCATGTTGTCACTTGAGTGAGACTGCCTTAGAAATGTTAGCAAGTCAGGGTTGGGTGTTTCCTGTCTTTTGGAAGAGAACAGGCCTAAACAGTACCTTCCTCATCCTATACCTACGAGGAAGGAACCATGGTTGAGATTAGAGATGCTTCCTTAGCCGATTTTTTAATCAAATGTAAATTAAACTAACTTTAAATATATACCAAAAGGATGGGAATGGAAAACATAATGTATTGTTAAAGGACCTATTTCATGTAAATTTTTGTTTCTTGAACAAAATATGAACTACCTAAAGAATGAAATTGGAAAGTCAGTGAGAGGAACTGTAGAATCGAAGACCGATATTTAAATTTTGAGCCTAGTAGTTGGATTTTGTGCACATTGTTTATGTGTCGATTACTTCTTGTGTAAAATGGGGAAAATATTTACCTCATAGAATTATTTTAAAGATCAAATAAAGACTTTAAAGCCTTTAGGGCAGTGTCTGGCCCAGGGTAGGTGCTTAATAAATGGCAGCTTTATCAATAATCATAACAACTTAATGTTATTGAATACTTCACCAGACTGAAAACAGAAAGAAAGAAAAGGACATAGGGAGCACAAGTGAGGGTGATAATAAAATGAACTGATTATGTGTATATAAAATAGATTACATTAGGCAGGGATGTCATGAGGATTAGTGTGATAGTGACCTTGTTGCTAAGTGGAAAAGCAAAACAATGACGTAAAAACAAGTACGTTAGAACAGAGTGGAGGAGAGAGAGGGAGGCAGACGCTGCAGGAAAAAAAAAGCTGATTAAAAAGGGGCCTTTGATTCCACAGGCACAAAAATCCACAGCCAGGAATTTGCTGCCACCTCTGAGTCAGGCAGGGGGTGGGGGTGGGGTGCACAATCCCATTAGTAGAGAAATGCCCAGTGGATTTAGTCTGAGAGTCACATTTCTTATTTGGACCAGTGTAGACAGAAGCAAGCCCAGCTCACTTGTTTCCTGGGACAGTTGAGTTAGGGGATGGCTTTCGCAGAGCATTCAGCGCTGACCCCTCACCGCCGGGACCTCTGTAGCCGCTCTATCTGGCTAGCAAGGAAGATTCGTTCAGACCTGACTGCTCTTACGGAATCTTATGTAAGTTGCCTATTTTGCTGTTGTCTATTTTCACTTCGTCTCTTCTGATCCAGCCTCTTACCATCATGCTCCAGCCCCATTACCAGTTATGAAATCTCTAATTGTACAGTCATTCATGTGTTGGACATCTATTATTTGACATGGCCCCTTGAGGAAACATGAGCTTTATTTTCTTTCTCTAGACTGTTTAGGAGACATGTTCCTTGAATAAGACAATATATATAGGGTTCTAGATCGGATTGGCTACATGTCTTGGAGGCTGTTCCTAATCTGATTGCCTACAGTCTGAATTCTACCAGAATAGATTAATCATGGGCCCTCTAAGTTTGGGTTTTTTACCTACCTTGTTCTGAATTCTTGAGCTGTGTAAATGAAAGGCAGAGTGAGGTTTATAGATAGGACTGGGAAAAGAGCAATATAAACCCAGCCAATTTCCATACAGTATTAGCCACCCACTTTTTAATTACATACATTAAAAATATCCCCCTGTCTAAAGAGAAAGGTAACCTACACTATCAGAAAGATCCCTTAGAAGATTCACTGGGGAATTGGGGAAGTGTCAAATTCTTAAGGAGCCAACCATGGAGTTCCGGATTGGTTTTCTGATGGAGGGAGATCCCCCATCAATCTCCACCTAAGGCCTGCTGTGGAAATACTCCACATGCCTTTGGAGAGGTCTGAATTTAGATTCTCTGTGAATTGGTTTATCTTCATACAGCCCACCAGTCACAAATCAGACTCTCTGAAGTATTTTTTTTTAAATACTAAATCTCACTGACTTCTTTAAAGAATTGGCCTCAGCTTTGAGAGTGGGCAATGGAGGAGAGGGCAGTTCAAAAAATTCTACAGTGCCTACATTCTAGGGTTGCCTAGGTGTGGCCAGTATCTTTCAGTATGTTTAAAACAGGTAAACTCCAGTATGATTAAAATGTATCAGTTTCCAGGAGGGAGTTTGAGGTGGGAAGGAGAAATTACTCTGGACCAGTAGTTTTCAAACTTTAGAACCTAATGAAAGCTGCAGATTCTGCCAAGAAAAATGAACAAGTAGCCAAAAGCAGTACGTATAATTTCAGGGAGAATAGGGTCTTCCTAAGTCCAGTCACGGACTCCTGTTGAAGAGTTCCTGTTCTAGACTTTTCATTTTCTTTAAAATTTGGATCCTTGACCAGGGATGTGAATAAGATTCTGTATGAGCTTTAGGGATTGAGAATGGTGGGGTGATTACAGAAGATGTGATGTTTTTCTGTATCGTTGGCCAGGTGAAGCAGCAGGGCCTGGACGAGAACATGAACCTGGACTTTGTGGGTGGTGTGCCAATAGCAAGCACTGTTCGATGGAGTGAGCTGACTGAGGCAGAGCGACTCCAAGAGAATCTGCAAGCTTATCGTACCTTCCACGTTATGTTAGTCAGGCTTTTAGAAGACCAACAGGTGCATTTTACTCCAGCTGAAGGTGACTTCCATCAAGCAATACATACCCTTCTTCTCCAAGTTGCTACCTTTGCTTACCAGCTGGAGGAATTAATGGTGCTCCTGGAACACAAGATCCCCCCCAAAGAGGCCGATGGGATGCCTATTATTATTGGAGATGGTGGTCTCTTTGAGAAGAAGCTGTGGGGCCTAAAGGTGCTGCAAGAGCTTTCACAGTGGACAGTGAGGTCCATCCATGACCTTCGAGTCATTTCTTCGCATCGGACTGGGATCCCAGCACATGGGAGCCATTATGTTGCTAATGACAAGAAAATGTAGCAGTTACCCCTCTTGCTTTCTCTTCTAATGGAATATATGTAGTTCTCTGAGGCCTCACTTTTCTATTCTTAAGTTTTTGATAACCTTTAAGTCCACAGGCATTTTCGTTAAGTAGGGTTGGAGACATGGACAAATGGACATAACATTTTACCCTCGGGGGGGAGGTGTATATATGTGTTGGGGCCATAAGGGAGTGGGACAGAGGTAACATTCTTCCACCTCAGTGCTCTAATCTTTTCTACCCATTAAGTAATCTTTACAGGCATTTAACAACCTCACAGGATAAATATATTTTTGACTCTAGGATGACTCTTCTGAGAAGACTAACAGTGAATTAAAAATCATGGACTCTAGCCAATTCAAACTTGGATAATAAAGATAGTAACTAACGTTTGTTAAGTATCTGCTGCATTGAAGTAAGATGCCAGGGGCTTTATGTATATTATAATTTTCACAGCAACCCTCTTGAGGGAGGTGGTGTTACTCCCATTTGGCCGATGTGAAAACAGGCTCTCAGAAATTTACAACTTGCTCAGGGTTACCCACCTAGCAGATGGCACACTAACTTTGAATCCAGATCTTTCTTATTCCAAAGCCTATATGCCCTTCACTTTAGAGGCCTGATTATGAACCTCTGTCACTGCACCTCTTGGCCACAGAGGGTTGGAAAATGTATCCATGTAGTCTAATCCTAGCACTGCAGGAACAACCCCCATTACATGTCCTGAATGGCACAATTTTAGTGTTAAAGGCAGTAATTAATTGTTGTCCATACTTGGCAAAGAAAGCAGTGGAAATCTTAAGATTTTGTTTGGGGCAAAGATTAGGCCCACCAAGCTTCGGAATTTAGGAAGCTGAGGATGTGCAGTAATACAGCCTGCTTTAAAGTGTTCACTGATGCTCTTCTCTGGGGTTGAGCACAGCGTTGTACCAGGTTACGTCACGTTTATTACAGTCAGCAATGCAGTGGTACAGACACTGTAACGCAAGCGTTCATGGACGATGGGTGGAATACTGCTCAGGTTAAAAAGTCACAGAACTCCTTCACCACACATTCTCAGGACTTAGTCATGAAGAGAGGGTGAGGTCCACTCTGTCCCCAGTGGGAATGCCAGCGATTCTGAAACAATTTACAACAAAGCCTTCATGCTTCACAACAAAGGGGCAGAGCTCTGCATTTAATAGACACACAGTGTGAGAGGCACCAGCTGGTAAATGTGGACATTTGCAGTCAGGCCTATGAACTAGTAGTGCAATGTGAAATCCAAGTTCTCAGGAATAGTTTGTTTCACACTACCATTTAGTTAAAACTCAACATCTTGGATTAGGGACCCAAATCAATTTTGTTTACTTATTTTGGGCTTCTGTGTTCTTTTTTCTTTTTCTTTAAGATTTTATTTTATTTTTTCCTTCTTCTCAAGGCCCCCCCAGTACATAGTTGTTTATTTTAGTTGTGGGTCCTTCTAGTTGTGGCATGTGGGATGCCGCCTCAGCATGGCTTGATGAGCAGCGCTAGATCCGTACCCAGGATTTGAACCAGTGACACCCTGGGCGGCCAAAGCAGAGTGCGTGAACCTAACCACTTGGCCACGGGGCTGCCCTGGATTTCTGTATTCTTAAATGAACCAGGAGTCAGTAACCTAGCTCCCAAAGGTTACAGAGGTGGGATGGGTGATTAACTTGTGTCCTTCCCCACATGGGTTCACATCCAAATCTCCACAAAGTCAATATTATGGGAGGACTCTGGGCTGGGTATTGTGTTGGTACAGGGGAAGGAAGGCCCTGCTTTCTAGTATGCATTTGTGTAACAAGGTTCTATGCATGTAGGAGAGCAATACTAATTTGGAATTGCAAGGCACAGGTGTAAGTGTTATGGAGTTAAAAGGAAGCTCAATGAAGGCCAGAAATCGCTTTCTGGAGGAGGGAGGAGTTCAGTTCTGTCTCAGAGGTTGGCTGAGCACCAAAATAAAGAGAGATCATGAGAGGAGCAGGGAAGAGTTGCCTGCTTAGAAGAAAGTGAGGCAATAATAAACATTTGAGTCCAGCAACCACTAGAGGTTTATCATTTGCTTTTATTTCATTTGTGATTTGGGTATAGGTAGATGGTTCCCCAGTGAATGCATAGAGGCTTATTTGATTCAAGCTTTTCCTTATTTAAATTGTTCCTTCTGCTTAAGAGCAGTATTTTTGATTGGTAAAGTACCTGCTTATTAATGTGAAGCTCTTAGATTTATTTGCACAATATTTTATGCTCTTTTTGTTTAATGGTGAAAGATTGACTAAAATTTCTTAATGAGGAATAACTGATTACACACTGGCTGAATCTGAAAGGTGTGACCCCTCTCCAAAGTGTTTTGTTTTTATATTCAGCAGATATGGCAGGGCAGACATCTGTGGAAGTTTCAGAAAGTAATAGAGCATGGCTTAAGCTTTGCTGAGTTGCATTGTGAAGGAGTATTTATGTGTAAGAGGCACATTTGTAGTAGCAGAGGGTCCAGAAAAGATACAGGTAATAACTTGAATAGGAGGGAATAAGAAGGTGTGTAAGTCTCGATTAGGTCACAAAAGCAGCAAGTCTATTGTGAGTGCTTTCCCAGCTCTGTGCTAAGAACTGTGTATCAGTTTCTCCTTGAAGAAACTTGCAATATGCCTCAAAAGAAGTGTGGAGAAGCTCCTTAGAAAAAGGTAGATAAAGTAAGGGAGAAATGAGAACTTAGCCGTAGTAACAAAGACATAAACATATGCGGATCTGCATGTGTAGACATTGCATCATGCTTATCTGAAAGGGATGAAACAGACTGAATAAGGGACTGCCAATACAGCAATGCTCTGTGGTGTGTGTCTCATAATACAGATAGGGATAATGGTGACACAGTGGACCTATTTTTTTTTTTTTTTGAGGAAGATTAGCCCTGAGCTAACATCTGCTGCCAATCCTCTTTTTGCTGAGGAAGACTGGCCCTGAGCTAACATCTGTGCCCATCTTCCCCTACTTTATATGTGGGACGCCTGCCACAGCATGGTTTAACAAATGGTGTGTAGGTCCACACCCGAGATCTGAACTGGTGAACCCTGGGCCACTAAAGTGGAAGGTGCAAACTTAACTGCTGCACCACGCCGGCCCCACGTATATAGTTTTTAAGAATCCACAACCCAAAAGAGATTTTTTTTTTTAAAGATTCTTTTATTTTTTCCTTTTTCTCCCCAAAGCGCCCCGGTACATAGTTGTATATTCTTCGTTGTGGGTCCTTCTAGTTGTGGCATGTGGGACGCTGCCTCAGCGTGGTCTGACGAGCAGTGCCGTGTCCGCGCCCAGGATTCGAACCAACGAAACACTGGGCCGCCTGCAGTGGAACGCGCGAACTTAACCACTCGGCCACGGGGCCAGCCCCCCAAAAGAGATTTTTGATCTTCAGATTTTAGTTCCCTTGTTTCTTAGATCTGTATATGGATAGGATCTCTGGGGAATCATATTTTTATATACATATAAACTATATCATATATATTAATGTATATATTTGTATATCAATAAGGTATTTAAAGGCATAAATTTAGTTCCTAGCCCCTAACTCTTATTTTGTAAAGAGGATTCCTTCCATCCCACTGTCTCCAGAAAAGTCTTCTCTGGGGGGAGAGATTCAGTTTTCCTGAATCTGTCAAGGAATTGCATGTGCAAGAGTTAATAAATTCTTTTTGCATTGACTTAGGGTGATTTGGAAAAGACTTGGAAATTAGCACAAACTCAAAGGTGAAGCATGGAATAAAATTAGCTTTAGGATAATCAGGTTTGAGGGAAGTGAGAGTTTTAACACAAATGGTAAGTGTCAAGTCATAGCCCTGGTATTGCTGTTATTTCAGGCTGCTGTGGATTCAAGCCCAATGGATGACTCATTGTTGTGACCGCTGGTCAAACAAAGAGAGGTCAAGTAAATATTTCAGGGAGATATATCTACAAAGTTGTTTAGAATGACTTTTGTTTGTGAATCCTTAGCTCCTCCTGAAGAAGCTGAGTGCCTTCTCCCTCTATTGAGGAGTAAAATAGAAATGCACCAGGATGAGAAAGGGATTGGTGAAGAGGAAAAGGAGGAAAAAAGTAAAATCTGGATATCACTTCAGTTGATCTGTTGTGTCTGTTGTGTGTGTGTGCTACTAACAGTGTTTAAGCCAGGGCCTAAAAACAGTCGTTTGGCCTCCTGCCTCCTCCCACCTCAGCTTCAAGCATAAGACCCAAGAATGAACCCACCCTCTGAATGTTGGTACATTGAAAAAGCGAAAGTGATAAAAATTTCATCTCTCCACTCAAAAGCTTCTATAGAGCTCTAAGGTTTACAGATAAAGACAGAGTAAAAATATAATTTGATCTTTTGATGAAATTTGTGTGGGGCATGAGATAAGAAAATCCACGTGCATGCAATTCTAATATTACTTGGATCGATCTATTTTTGGCAGATAGAAAATAAAAGATTCAAGAATGGCTAACAATAAAAATCTTGCCTCAGCAAGACCATGAGTTGCTTCTTTTATTTCTGTATCTTTGGATGAACAAGAGGAATTTCAAGTGATTTCAACACTGGATGAAATGTAATCCTCCCAGCCAAGGCCAGGCTCAATCGAGCATGTTGGGTAAATCTCCATGATGTCAGGCCACTCGGAAAAACTAGGGCCAGTCAGCCTAGAAGGTAGATTGCCCCTATGCCTATCAGCTAGCCTGCGGGTGAGGAAGATTTCCTATATGGTTTAATTTCAAGTATTTAATTTCAAGTGTTAATTTCAATTTTACTTCAGGTATTCCCAATGAAGCCTTTGAAAGACAGAAGAATCCTGACTAGCCCATTTCTATTCAGTTTGAAGGTAGAAACTAAGTTGTGGGAAAATCACATCAGGGAAAATATGAAAAATTGCTAAGAGATTCTATATTTTTATCCACATGTGCAAGGCGGTATCAAACGGAATTCTGCAGTTCCTTGTTATGTCAGGCACCTTACACTATTGTATGTCATTTAGTCCTCAGTTACTATCTCTCCTTCACTAATGAGGGAAATAAAAATGGACATTGACTTGTCCAGGTTCTCTCTTCCAGTATATGAAAGGATTAGAGTTTTAATTCTGGCTCCAAAACTCACTTCACTACACCCCACTGCCATGGGACACCTATACAAATCCATTCTTCATCTCTTATTCACTTTTCTTGGATAAAGCCAGCACAGACTTGTACCAACTCTTGCCCTGTGACACACTCTATTAAGTTCCCAAACTTTGGGACAAGTCACTTTTTCTGAGCTTCCTCATTTATGAAATGGAAATGACAAATAACTAACTTTACAGGTGGTTACGTGGTTTAGACAAATTAAGGATCTGAAAGTCCTTGTAAATGACATAAATATCAAATATATTTAATGGCTCAAATAGCTTGGATTGATGTAAGACTTTCGACTGAAGAGAGAGCTCTGTAAGTGTCTCAGAAAAATGCCAGTTGCTTCCCAGGATCCATCTGGTCACGGGGTAGACTTCACTTTGTTGCAGCTGTGAGCCTTTGGCCACTAGAGGCCGACCCAGTCTCATTCACAGCCTCCAGGAGTCATCGACCTCTTTGGAGAGTTGAGACTCAGGCTGTTCACTACACCCAGAAGAGATGGCTTTCACAGTAGGTGAGGTCAGACAAGTTCTGGAGAAGCCCAGCAGGCTCTCTAGAGAGCCAAGGAAACATGCAAACCAATGCACCACCCAGGATGTGTTACAGCATGCATTTAGAGTTAGAGTCATCCTGCCATATACTTGCATTCTCCTCAATACCGGAAGGAACTCAAACTTCATTTAGTTTAATCCCATTATTAAACACATAGCACAAGGGAGCCAGAGAGGTTCAGTAATCTGCCCTGGTGTCCTAGCTAGAAAATTGAAGAATTAGAATTAAACTTAGTCTGGGGCATTCCGCACTGTACCTTGTTGCTGCTCCATTAGACCAACCTCACCCTAGGAAATACGGTCTCTCTGTACATCCTTTTCCCTCTTGTATCCAGTGCTCTCTAGCACCGTGACCTCTAATAAGCCCTTGGAAGCTCTGGGAACAGCAACTCATAACCCAGACTTCTCTTGTCACTCCCATACCCACCCCTGCTATAATTTGTTGGTCCTATATCTCATCCTTTTCTGATATTATGGAAAAAGTGGGACACATTCTGAGATAGTGGTTAAATATGTTATTCCTTCCAAGATAAGTGTGTTGTTTGAACAAGGGATCCAGGGAAGTGTTTAAAAATAAATTTCTGAGGCAGGTGTCTTATCTTTAGGTCAGACCAACCCTTATGCCACACCACCAGGTAGAGGTTTAGGACTACTTTCTCTTCTCTTAGTTAACAATCTCTGGCTCCTATCCCCAAAGCTTGCAGTGGAAGGAGGGTTGAGAGTTACGTAAATAATTTAGTAGGACACAAAAAAAAATTCCCAGCCTGGTTCTAAGCTCTAAGGCTCTGTCTTTGGGAAATTTCCTGCCCCACTCCAACCAAATTCAACAGCAATACATACTGATGCCTACTTTGGGCGTATACTAAGGATACAGAAATGAATATTAATGATAGTAACAAACATGTATGTGGTGTTCGCTCTGTGCCAGTCATTGATCTAATTCCTTTATACGAATTATTTCATTTACTCCTTACAAGAACCCTATGAGGTTGGTACAAAGATTCTTATTTTACAACTGAAGAAACAGAGGCACTGAGAGCTGATGGTTCCCTGTCCTGCAAACACTCAGGGCCTCCTGAGAAAGAAAATAGGTATACAACCAACTGTGACAGAAGTCAGGGTGTGGTTAGTGATCCCAGGAATATAACAAAGAGCTGCAGGAGCCTGGAGGAAGGAAGGATTGGAGAGAGCTGGAGGGGCTAGTCTTGGAAAAATGACTGGGATTTTGTCCTCAGGAAAATATAAGAACATTTTTGAAGTAGAAGCAGCAGCACTTGTCAAGGCTTGGCTGCCGGAAGGCATGTGTCGTGTTCAGGAATGTTGACCGTGACTGAGGCTCAGTGTTCTTCAAGAGCCACAGTGGGAGGAGAGACTAGAGGAGTGAGGTGATGACACCACGAAGAGAGACACTATGAAAGATTTTTGAAGAGTGATGGTGCTAGCATCTACCCTTCGTTTTAGAAAAGTAATTCAGACAACTCTGTAAGAGCTGTATGGGAGATGAAAGTGGCTGGAGGTAGAGAGATCCATTCAGAAGATGCTGTTAGGCTCAAGGGAAGATATGTTCCAGTTATTCGTGGAAATGTTAGAGGCACTAGGATGCAGAGATGAACACGACATAGCCCCTGATCTTTAAAAATTTGCATCCTGGTTGGGGCAGATAACATAATTTAGAGGGTGAGAAGAATTACATAGCAACTCAAAAACGTGATATTATAGAACTGAGAATAGGGGCCATGAAGGCCTTGCTCAAGTGGTTATTTTCCCCTGAGAGCTGAATGATGAGAAGGAGCCAGCACCAGGAGACCTGAGGGTGTGGTATTTCTGTGGGAGGGAACTGTTAAGTGCAAAGCCCTTAGGCAGAAATGAGCTTCCTGTCTGCAAGGAACTGAAAGGAGGCCAAGGTAGCTGAAACCAGGTGAGCAGGAGAACAATGCCTGTGCCAAGGCCCTTGGCCAAAGACCAGGAGAAACACACCTGTAGTTGAACTGATGGGTTTATTACTTGTTGCAGGGAGGAGAGAGTGTTAGAAAGAACCTATGATAGGATTTAGGCTTTGGCTGGGTGATTTTGGGGAGGGCTTAAGGAAGCAGAGGTTTGCTCTGATTGGATAATGTCAGACAGTGGGGGCAGTTCTCTGACGGGATATTTTGTGGGTGGCACAGTGACCTTGCATTTGTCTGTGATTAGACAAAATTATGAAATGCCCTTGTTTTGTTTCATTTATCATGGTCTCAGGGTACATCTATGTGAGGTTATTCTTCTATGAGATCGTTCAGATTTGTAGGCTCCCTGGCTGTGAGCCGCAGACCACCTTGTGATAATATCGCAGTCCCAGCTGTGAAGGTCAGATTAATTCTGGACATCAGAGGCTACCTTTTTTCTTTCTCACTAAGATTCTGTGTGGAAAGGGATCTGGATTTTATTCTAACCTCTGAACACAGACAATGGGTTTACAACCAAGTCTGACTGAAGTCAGTATGTGATTAGTATTTCCACACACTCAACAAGGAGCAGCTCTTCCAAGATAGAGTGATCAAGATGCTCAGTTATAGAATTGCCCTTCCTTTCTGACAGCACCCACTCCAGAGCAAAGCTATGCTTCACTGAATCCTTCCCCAAGCTAACCCAAGTCCAAATCCCTCCTAACACTTCTTTACAGAGGTGCCCCAAAGTCTCTGACAATGTGCTGTCTCTCTCATTGCAACAAGTCAATAAACGCAACTTTGTCTGATATAGGCATTGTCCTGGTGGTCTTTGGCTAAAGGGTATCAACAGTGCAAAGAGAAACCATTGGAAAGTCTTACACAGTAAAGTGACATGATAAGGTTTATATTCTTAAAATGAACACTCAAGCTGCTCTGCACAGATGGTTTTATGGGGGCAGGATTGGAAGCAAAACATCTATATGATGGAGAACCTGAATTAAAACTGACAGCGGGGGTGGAGAAAAGAGGACAGCTTTGAAAATCATGACTGAGGATTTGGCATGGGAAGTTGGGAAGAAAGGTAGTGAGTTTTAGAAAGAAGGAGGAACCAAAAAGCACCCCCTCCCAACTAGGAGGATAGTGAGTAATTAGGCAAAAAATATGGAAGGGGAAACATATTAGGGGTAGCACAGGAGATTGCAAGTCTGATTTTTAAATATGTTGAGTTGAATGTGGAGCATAGGAAGCACAGAGGAAGGGGTGGGGAGGTGAGTAAGTGGAAGTGAAGATGGATAGGAAGGTTGAGGCTCAACATAAGGGCCTAGAACACCATGCTGAGGAATTTAGATTCATTCTATAGGCATTGAGGAACCATTCAAGGCTTTAGATCAGTGACTCTCTTAAAGTCAGCATAAAAGAGACCATGATAAGAAGGAAGGAAAGGAAAAATAAAGAAAAATCCCCAGTGGTCAGGTCAGCAATTCTACCTTAGTCCTAAAGGGAAGTGAAATGATCCCCTTGCCCAAATCAAAGTGCAGAGCCCCCTCTGATTCTGATGGTCATGAGAGTTTTAGTAGACATAAAGCATACCAGGCAACCACCCCACTCTGCATCTTCCATCTTGGGCACATTCTCAAGAAGGATTTCATTTTATTCATTTTATTCTATCTGTGCCCAGACCTCCCTCTCCACATGACTAACTGCTGTTCCTGCTTCAAGATCCAGATCACACATCACTTGCTTTGTGAAAACATCCCTGATCAATACATCTGTGTCATTGTCCTCTCCTCTTCCCTGTGACTTGCACTTTCTACCTAATTTACCATCACTATTGCTCTACCACTGATTACCATTACTACCACTGCTACTGACAATTATATTAATATTGAGCTCTGACACTGAACTAGATGCTCCGCATATAGCAGCTCATTTGATCCTCACAACAAGCCATTGCACTTGATGGCATTATCATTTCTACTTTACAGATGCGAGAACCGAAGCTCAGAACGGTTAAACGGCTCACTCAAAGTTGCAAAGCTGGTAGTTGGCAGAGCTGGGATTCCAATGGAGGTATTTGGGTGTGCAGGCCATGCTTTTCTTTACACACCTATTCTATGACTTAGCACATTGCATATTAATTGCTTGTGTGTATGCCTCTCTCCTGGTGGAGTGTGGGCTCCTTGAAGGCAGGGGCTGTGTCTGCCCTGGCATAATGTAGATGCTCACCAAAATGTAACCTGAATGAGAGGAGGGAGGCAGGGAGAGAAAGTGATGAAGAGAATGGAGGGTAGTGTGCTGTGGAAGAATGGTTAGTTTTAGACCAATGCCTCCCAACCTTTTTCACAGAAATGATAATGTTTTTATGGTACACTGGGGTAAACTGGAGGGGATCTGGATTCGGAGGGAGGTGCTCTAGGCTGGAGGGAACTGGACCGTGGTAGGGATGGTATGTCTGGCAGCCTGAGTCCCCACTTGGTTACTGTAGTGTTGAAGGGATCAGTACATCTTGGCTCCCATTGGACAGTCTGTGCTTTATACGAAGTGTTCACAAACTATTTTATCGACGAAAACCGTAACCAATCTATAAATCAAAATTGGGGTGAGTTTATTATGAGCAAGATCTGAGGACTAGCTTAGCTTAGCCCAGGGCATTCCTTTCCCAAGGAAGGAAGGGCACCAAAGAAGTGGGGTGCAGAGTAGCTATATTCCACCAGCTTGGGACAAAGAGCATACATCACATATGATAGAAATTCCCCTTTTACAACAGTCACGAGCTTGCCCAGCCGGCACAGCACAGCTATTCACACAGCAGCTAGTAGGTCTGCTGTCTCAGTTGACACAGCAGGGTGGCAGGTCTGTTGTCTAGAGCTGGGTGGTCACAGAGTGAGCGCAGTAATTAATCCCTAGCCTAGGGAGAGATGCTTATCCTTAAGGAAATGCCAATGTGGGGGAAGTTGCATCTTTACTTTAAGGCCATTCGTTCTTGTCTTTGGGACAGAGCAAATGCTTAAAGCAGATATACGATGCATGCTCAAGGGCCGCATCAGAGCTTTTTGGAAAAACAAGGCCAGGCTGAATTAGGTTTACACCAAATGTCTTCCTCATATACTCAAGTATCCTATTGCTTGCCATTTATTTATCAATTTCTTAAAGGGCCAGATAGTAAATATTTTAGGCTTGTGTGCTACAAGGTCTCTGTTGCAACTATTCAGCTCTGCCATTGTAGCATGGGAACAGTTATAGACAATAGTAAACAAGTGAGTATGACTGTGTTCCAATAAAAATTTACTTACAAAAGCAGGCACCCAACCTGTGGGCCATGTTTGCTGACCTCAGCTTTATACGAAAATTATACTTCAGAGTTTTGGGTCCTTCTCCTTTCAGCCCAGTTTTTAATTTTGATGAAGCTGTAGGGGAGGAAAACTTTACCCCTGCTCATCTTAGGTTTTCAGCTGGGACTCTGGACAAAAGAAGAGATTAGAACAAAGACAGAAGAGAACAGAACAGAATAGAACAGAACAAAAAGATTAACAGGAGAAAAACAGTTTATTAAAGCATGCAGCACACATCACGAGGGAGAAACCTGAACCAAAAGTAACTCAAAATGCTGGGATAGAATTCCAGCTGATATAGCATCTTCAACAAAGAAGAATACATTTGCAGAGAAATGACAGGACAAAGGAAAGCCTAGGCTTCCCAAGGATGGCAAAGCGTGGGAAGGTAAATATATGGGAGGAAACTAATGGAGTAAGGTTTTTGTGCAGATGCCTCTGGTGCCGTCTCTGGGCTGATCAGAGTCTGTCTTCAGCAAAAGTAGAATTTACAGTAGTTACCCCTTATACACAACAGATACATTCCAAGACCCCCAGTGGATGCCTGAAACCATGAATAGTACCAAACCCTATATATTCTGTTTTTTCCTATACATATCTGTGATCAAGTTTAATTTATAAATTAGGCGGAGTAAGAGATTAAAAACAGTAAGTAATAATGATAACAACAATAAATAATAATAAAACAAACTAAAATAATAATACAAAAGAACAATTGTAACAATATACTGTAATAAAAGTTACCCTAGATCTTAGCAACCAAGATACAATTTTTTTCTTTCAAGCCTAGAACTTTCACATTTTCACATAAAGGAAGCACTTTATGGCTTCTCTTTGGCATATCCGAAATGACAGCATCACTACTCTTGCGCTTTGGGGCCGTTATTGAGTAAAATAAGGGTGACTTGAACACAAACACTGTGATACAGGCGATCTGATAACCGGGATGGCTGCTAAGTGACTAATGGGCGGGTAGCATATGCTGCGAGGTTGCGCTGGACAAAGGGATGATTCACGTCCCAGGAGAGATGGAGCCGGAAGGCCCGAGATGTCATCGTGCTACTCAGAATGGCTCACAATTCAAAACTTATGAATTGTTTATTTCTGGAATTTCTCATGTAATACTTTCTGACCATGGGTAACTGAAAACACAGAAAGCAAAACCAGGGTTAAGGGAGGGCTGCTGTATATCCTGACTTTAAGCAGAAAAGGGGCAGCTTTTTTGTGTGTTTGCTGCTTCTTAATTGCTTTTAGCTCAAAATAATTTTTATATTAAAGAACATATTTGGGGATGACATATTCTGATTTCCTTCAAAGTCCAATTTATTAATTTGTTCTTTTATGGATTGTGCTTTTGGTGTCACCTCTAAAAATCTTCACCTAACTCAAGGTTACAAAGATTTTTTTCCTACATTTTCTCCTTGAATGTTTTTTATCTTCAGCACTTAGTCAAGGGTTGTCTTTCTTAGGAGCCCCTTAGGAATGAATGAATGAATGAATGATTTAAATGCTTTACCTCCCTTACTCCTGCTCTCCCCACCCTGAACTCCCCAAACCGTGAAACTCAGCAGAGATTCCTTAAACTCCAGTCTAAGTTTTGAGCTCCCAACCTTGCTGATTTGTTTGCCTATAACTTAGTGATTCTCAAGCTTTTGATGCTGCATAACTTTATTTTCATAACATACACACCTCACTTTTATTTGCACCCCCAATCTGTTTTAACAAAAATTATTCCCTAACGTAATTTTAAAATTAAATTTTAAATTAGTTTTCATTGTCATATTTTCAGGAGTTCCTCCTTGAGATAACAGGAGACTATCCGATCTACAAATTCCCTCTCCATGACATAAAGAGAACAGTCACTACCAGGATGGATTTGGACCCAGTCTGAGGCTAGAGATAGTGAGACTGTGGCTGAGATAAGGGGTGGGCTTGGGAGGTGGGGCTCAGAGGTTTATCAGGTCCTCCCTCACGAGTCTCCCTGGAGAACTGCTCAGCTCTGTATCCATTTCCCTTTATTTTTTAAAATGAGTATATGATGTAATTTTTCTTTTTTTCGTGAGGAAGATTTGCCATGAGCTAACATCTGTGCCAATCTCCCTCTATTTTGTATATAGGTCACGGTGACAGCATGGCCGCTGGTGAGTGTTGTAGGTCTGCACCCAGGAACTGAACCTGGGCTTATGAAGCAGAACGTGCCAAACTTAACCACTACACCATGGGGCTGGCCGCTATATGGTATTTTATGTAAATACATACCTTATAACATAAAGTTTTGAAAAATGAGTTGATCGAGAGGGAAGCTAAGGGCAGAAAAGTTGCAACTAAGATTGAGTTTAGCAACAAAAATGTTGTAGAAGGGGCCAAACTCTGGTTCTAAGTTCTCTAGAAGTCAAAATAAAGAGAAAAACCTCTGTTTTATATGACTTGCAGTGTCCATAAGATAGGAACAACCCAGTTGTCCAAGAGAAGCCTGTTCCAGAAGAAGACATTGTATAATATCCGAGGAGCAACTGCTGACAGCAGTCCAGGAGTCTACACTCTATCACCAGCCGGGATGGGATTTCAGCAGCCTCTCCCCGTTACTCAGAGTTCTAAAAGGCATGGTGCAGACTGGGTGGTTAGACCGCACTGCCACCTCCCCCTCCCGTCCCTTTTAGGTTTATTTTTTTGTCTACTTGCCTAGAATATTTTGAGACTGTGAAAACTGAGTTTTATTCATCTTTGTATTTATTCCAGCACTTATAATGGGCAAAACAGGGCTTAAAACTGGTTTACTAATGAGATAACAATACATTTAAGAATCCAAGAGGGGCAGGTAACCTAAAAGGATTTGCTAGCTGGGTCTTATCACCTGGAGCCTCACAAGATTTCTTGTTTCCTTTCATTCAGCAGACTTGTAGAGCGCCTGAAGGTGTTGTGCCTGATGCTGAGCTCTGGAAATAACCAGGATGAACACCACACCATCCCTCCCTCCAGTCAAAGAGCTCATATCGAGGAGGGTAAAGAACTCACGCAAGGTGACATGCTCATAGTAATATGCTGCTAAAGAGGTTAAGAGGAATAAGAGATGAATTCTTCCTGGGAGATTGAAGGAATGTGTGAAGGTAGACGAAGAGGAGGAAAATAGAAATGTATCCTCAAGGGAGGGACATTTGAACCCAGGCTGGGTTTTTGTTTTGTTTTGTTTTGTTTTTTGGTGAAGAAGATTGGTCCTGAGATAGCATCTGTTACCAATCTTCCTCTTTTTTTTTTCACCCCAAATCTCCAGTACATATTTGCATATTTTAGTTGTAAGTTATTCTAGTTCTTCTATGTGGGGTGCCATCTCAGCATGGCTTGATGAATGGTGTGTAGGTCTGTGCCCAGGATCTGAACCAGCAAAACCCTGGGCCTCTGAAGCAGAGTGTGGGAACTTAACCACTAGGCCATGGGGCCAGCCCTCTGAACCTTGATTGATGAGTAAGATTTCATCAGGCAAAGGCAGTCAGGAATTGATGTGATGTGGGCATCAGTGTGTGCTGCACAGTAGGTCTGTGTTATGGGTAAAGGCTAGCTGGAGATCAGGGTGGTAAGGTGGGTCAGGGCCCAGTGGCAAACACTCGCCTATCAAAGTGGAGTGACACATGTTCTCGTTAACGTGTCCTATAAAATTACCAATAGCACCTCCTTTCAGTCTCAAGAAGAGTCCAGATTTGGATGATCAATTATATGGCCACCCTACTTAGAGGGTAGTCCATTCTGCCCCTCTTCTTTTTTATCCCACACCAACACCTTCCGTTATGCCCTGATACCCACCTCACCCCTCCCCTCAATGGAGGAGTTCAGTTTTGGAGCCCTGGGGCTCTTCTAGGAGATGAATTGAGACCATCAGAAAGGGGCATTCGGTTGCTGTTGAAAGGATCCTCCCAGGGTAGCAGAACTGAACGAATTTGAAAATGTGCCTGGCTGAGACCAGGAGTCCCATCCCATCCCATCCCAGAAGCCTTACCAGCACCTCCCCCCTATTAGAATTTGTGTCCCTCATTCATTTTCCCAAAGTGTTTTGTTTGAAACTCTGTAACATTTTCACAATGAGTAATTTATATTTGTGAGTTTCTGACCCATTCAACTGTGAGCCCTGATCGTACATCTTTGTATACCCATCACTCTGCTGATCACCTCTACACATCACTGTCAGAATTATCCCCACATCATGACACCTCCCTGTGACATGCCAGACACTGTACTAAGGGATTTCCTTGCATTATCTCGTTTAATCCTCGTAAGAATTTATGACATCAGTTTTAGGATTATCTTCTTTTTATATATGAGATTAGTTCTCAGAGAGGTGAGACAATTTGCCCATGATCACAGAGCTTGTAAGCAGCTGTGCTGGGACTTGAGCACACGTCTGTCTGACTCTGGGGTCCCACTCTTAAAGCGGTGGCAAATTGGACCCCATAGTGTTAGCATCGTAGATTTCAAATTTAGAAAGGCCAGGTTGGGGCTGGCCCCATGGCTGAGTGGTTAAATTTGCGTGCTCCTCTTCAGGGGCCCAGGGTTTCACTGGTTCGGATCCTGGCTGTGGACCTAGCATTGCTCATCAAGCTACGCTGAGGAGGCCTCCCACACAGCAGAACTAGACGGACCTACAACTAGAATATACACAGCTATGTACTGGGGGCCTGTGGGGAGAAGAAAAAGAACAAAGAAAGACCAGGCTGTTCCACTGTGCTTTACATCCATTAGCTCATTTAATCTCTCAACTAACCTAGGAATTTAACACGCTAACTCCATTTTATTGAGGACCAAACTGACGCACAAAGAATTAGGAGAGGCCAATATCTGACCCAGATCAAGCCCATAGCTTTACGGCTATGCTCAGCTGCAGTTTCCTAAAAAGGTACTTAACTTCTCTGAGCCTCAGTTTCCTCTCAAGTAAAATAGGGATATTCCCAGTGCCTAACTAAAATCAGTTTTCAAAGAATTAAATGAAATAATCTTTGCAAAGTGCAAATGCTAAATGGCTACTAGCCATTGTTATTCTTAATATTTGAATCATGTGACTTTGGGCAAATCACTTAACCTTGCTGAGCTTCAGTTTTCTCATCCATAACATGAGAATTACTTATCTTTGGGTTTGTGAAGATGAAGTGAGATGCTATTATAAAGGTATTTTTCACATAGAGAAAGTCTCTATAAATGGTGATGACCACAAGTCCAGAGGAGGCTCAGAAGAGCCACCAGTCAGTCAGTCCTTAGCTGACACTCGGCTCCAATGTGACCACATCAGACCAGTGGGAGAAATAATCTCAAACATCCCAATATTATTTGGATTTAAATGCCTCTTCCTCTCAGAACTCAGAGTTTGCACCAATACTTTCTCATCAGTATCTTGATAAATTCCAATTTGCAGCTGGAGTGGTTGAAACACCAAGAAGTAAAATGACTCACGTATGTCACCCAGGTCAGGGATGTGGGGTCTTGTCAACCTGTGATGACACACTTCCCGACTACCAGAACCTATAGTCTCTCCATGTGCCTTCAGAACTGACTTTAAAAATTCACACAGGGGCTGGCCCCGTGGCCGAGTGGTTAAGTTTGCGTGCTCCGCCGCAGGCGGCCCAGTGGTTCGAATTGTGGGCTTGGACATGGCACTGCTCATCAAACCACGCTGAGGCAGCGTCCCACATGCCACAACTAGAAGGACCCACAACGAAGAATATACAACTATGTACTGGGGGGCTTTGGGGAGAAAAAGGAAAAAATAAAATCTTTAAAAAAAAAAATTCACACAGCATGGGGCCCATTTAGACTAGGTCCTGCGTGCCCTGTGGTTCCAAAGTTAGGGTTTAATGGGACACCTTCAGTTTGTTCTTGTGACAACCAGAAATCCACACTCTAGGGTTAGAGTGCCACGAGACCTGTGTTCCAAGAATGTTATCATAACACTGAACCTCATCCCAAAGAGATTTCGGTCTTAGGTTAGAGAATGGCAATTTATCCTGGCATGCTTGAGCTAACAGCACCTCCAAATGGAAGTCTCCTCTGTAGGGATGACTAGGGGTGAAAAAGAAGGGTAAGGACTCACATAAGTTTTCCAAAGCTGAGCTTCATGGAACATCATGAAAAACAGTGGCTTTCAAATATTTTGACTGTGATCACAGTCTGAAATATATTTTACAGTGTGACCCAGTACATTGATACATATACACTAGTTTAAAACATACAAAACTGCCATTTTTTTTGTGAGCCAAAGTGGTTAAGTTCAGCGTGCTCCACTTTGGTGGCCCAGGTTGTTGGGTTCAGATCCCAGGCATGGACCTATACGACTGTCAGCCATGCTGTGGTGGTGACCCACATATAAAGTGGAGGAAAATTGGCACAGATGTTAGCTTAGGGCTAATCTTCCTTAGCAAAAAAAAGAAGAAGAAGAAGATTGGCAATTTTATATGATAAACTTAATATATATGTATATATAACTGAAACAAAATTTCACAAAACGATTCTTATATTTACTTCATGCAATGCACTATATTTTCTTTTGTATGTCATTTAAAAAAATGCTGGTCACAAACTAATTCATCTCTTGATCCACAAATAGGTCAAGCTCTAGTCAAAAAAACCCCTCTAACTTAGACCAAGCACAAGAGAGAATTTTTGAGTCCTTGGGTACAAGGCAATGATTCTGGGAAAACAGATCGATATCATGAATTTTATAACAATTATAAAAAAAAAAGTCCAACTGCAAAAGCTATGTCATATGTCCTGGGGTCAATGTCAATTCTGTTTTTTCCTGTTTCTTCCCCTCTGCCCAAAAGCACCAGGAATACCCCTGTGTTTGAACAAAGTTGGGTTTATTGTTTCCTTGCAACAAGGGAGGTAGCCCACCTGGGAACACACCATGGAGAACACTTCTCTGCACAAGGCTGTTAGGGAAAGGCATTGAACTTGGGTTAGGTGATTTGGAAGAAGATTGGAGGAGGCATAGTTTAGTTCAAGACTGGTAACTTCAGAAAGTGGGACCAGTTCTGTGGTTGAGTATCTTACTTTTTTTCTAGTTAGTAGAAGGAACAGAATGGGCCAAAGCTTAAATTAGTAATGATGCAGCTGTCCTCTCTGGTTATTTTTAAGGTTTGGACAGAATTCTTGTCATTGTCTGTGCCTTCAGACAGAGCCAGGCTCTGCAGTGGTTTCAGTGGTCCCATAGCCCCCCTGTTCCTCTGTGAGGATGCCCCCCTGCAGTCTCTTGTAGCCCCCTTTCTTGTAGCGCCTGAAGCCATAGCTTATCCCCAGAGCGACAACCACCACAGCCACTAGGGTGCCCACCCAGCTGCCAGCAATGGCCCCGATGCTGGGCTTCGAGCCAGCCTGGCTCAAGAGCTTGGCTGCCAGGGACAAGTCATTGATGTTGGCCTGCTGCCAGCAGTCAGAGCCTTGCAGCCTCACCCAGACCCACTGGCCAGTGGAGTCAACCAAGACAGAGAGACTGTGGGCGCTGCTGCTGTTAAGCAAGGGGGGCCGGGGAAGAAATGGGGACATCCGGACAGCTGCTTGCTGCTGGCCCAGGAGGGCCCCAGCCCTGAGGCAGCAGAAGATTTGGCAGCCATTGCTGAGGTAAGCCTGGTGTTGGCTGTACCCTGCTGGGCACTTCATGGGGTGGTCAGTAGGGCTGTCCTGGCAGAACATCTCCTGCAGGAGCCCAGGGCTCTGGTCCTTCAAGAGGCCCACCAAGGGGTTGCCCACTTGACAGCTGAAGAAACCCCCAAAGGGGACTGCCTGGGCTGCACCCAGCTCTAAGTCACTGCTGACACACACCTTGAGATCACCAAAGAGCGTCAGTGCGTAGAAGTAGGAGGGGCAGGCCTGGGCCTTGGTGAATGGGTTTGAGTTGCCAGGGCTGTAGAGGTCTCCGAAGAGAAAGCCCGAAGTGGCAGGCAGGGAGGCCTGCGAGTGCACGCACCAGGAGGCAGCCAGGCGCACCACGCTGCGCTGCTCGTGGGTGGCACACACGGTCTGGCAGCAGTGGAAGAAGAGCCAGCACTTCCGACATTGCTGCTGGCACTTAGGGCGGGGCTCGCTCCACGTCTTCAGCTCGCTGTGCAGGGCACTAGCTGTGTAGCTGGCTGGGCAAGAGGCATAGCCGGTGAGCGGGTTCGGGATGCGATAGGCCTGGCAGAGGTGCTTGGCGTCCTGCCCGGACACGGCCTCGCACTCCTGGAAGACACCCCCAAAGCTGAAGTTGGAGCGGCCGCCTCCGCAGGAGCCGTCCTCCAGGTTGGCCTGGGGGTTGAAAGCGGGCGCCCCGCGCCTCAGGCAGCCCGGGAGCGCGTTGACCGCATAGTAGCAGTGGATGGCGCGGCGCACAGCGGCTGCCACGCGTTGCACGGCGGGCGCCGGGAGCTCGGGCAGCGCCTCCGGCTGGAGCAGCGCGGGCAGGGGCAGCCCCGACCTGCCGATGACCACTAGCCGGTTGCTGATGCCCTCCTGCCACTTCTGCAGGGTGATGCCCGGGTAGAAGGGCACCCCGCCGTGGCTGCGCATCTTGGACGCCACCGTGTTCCGCACGTAGTCCTGGAAGAGCTGGCTCTGCGCCTGCCAGGAGGCCGCGTCCCCAAAGTTGACCATGTGGAAAAACACGGCCGAGGCGGTGGACGGGACGTTGTTCCTCTCTCCGGCCTGACTGTCCACCAGCTCCCGCCTCACCTGGTCCTCCTGCACGAAGGTAGCCCCGGCCTGCACGTCGGTGAGGACATGCGTGCCGTACCAAAGCACAAGCATCTCTGCCAGGTACTTGGCCTCGCGGATTTGATCGTTCTCCAGGTGGTCGCTGAGGGCCAGCAGATGCTGCCGAAAGGTGGGCTGGAAGTCGGGGATCTCTGGGGCCTTCACAGAGTAGATGCTGTGGCGGACCTGCACCCTGGCTGTAACCGTCTGGTACTCCAGGTTGTACTTCTTGACGTTCTGGCAGTCGATGGAGGACTTACCATTGAGGCTGGGGAGGAAGGAGAGCTCAGCGTTGATGGAAGGTGTCGGTGTAGCTGAGCCACTCGTTGATGAGCTCCCCGCGGGTCTCCACGAAGCTCTCCCGCTGCGGCACCACGTGCAAGTGGTCTTGGATGAGGTACTCGCCGTCCTCCATGGTGAGACACTGTGAGTAGTAACGCCGCAGCACCAGCTCCAGCTCCACGTTGCGCAGGTTGTCCCAGCCACCTCCTGGCAGCGCCCCCAGCACCGGGACATTCAACGTCTGCTTGCAGCCTTGGAAGCCGGGTGCTCCCGGATCCCCCATGCCACCGCGCTCGGCAGAGAGCAGGCCCAGCAGCGGCACAAGGCAGAGGGCCATGGCTGGAGGAGAGCTGTGCCTTGGCAGCCTGCTACCTCTCAACTCCTCCATGGCTTGGGGTCGTGGAGGAAAAGTCCTTGGCCTGGGAACTGAAATAGCTCACCCGCAGGGCAGTGACTCAGCCCGGTTGGAGCCCCTCCCCAGAGAGCAGTCCCCTCCCAGGCTGCTGTCCTTGAAGTCTTCAGAGGAAAGGATAGCAAGAACATCCCTTATCAAAAGTACCAAGGGGAGTGACACCGACAGATTCCAGGATTTGGGCTGGACCCGGGGGGGGGCGGGGGGGGCGGGTGTTGAACTAGGTGAAGAGCTGGCTGCCAGAGGGCCCCTTGATTCAGCTCTATGAAGAACAGCAAGCCTCATCTATTGAGCACCTGGTATTTTAGCTTCTCACTGGCTCCTAGCCACGGGATGCAGGCAGGGTCCTGCGAAGGGAAGTGTCAGGCTCAGACTGGATGAGGAAGTGGCCCAAGGGGGCAGCCTGGAAAACTGGGCCTCTTCCCAGTTGACCACCTAGCCTATAAGGTCATTCACTCCAGGCTGATTTTCTTGTGGACTTTCAGCAGGTATTCCAGAAAAGAGCCCCTTTCCCAACTGGGGAAGGCTCAGGGCTGCTCAAAGAAGTGAGGCTTGGCCGTACCAATGCTCCAGAGCCCTGGCCATGGGCAGGAGAGAGATTCTCAAGGGAGGCTTAGCACACTGCATAAACGGTCCAGGACCCAAGAATTTTGCTCCTCTTATTCCATCTGCTTGGTGCCCTCTAGGGGGCCCTCCCGCTGAGATCAGCGGCTGCCCTAAATGAGACCTGAGCTGGGTGCTTTATAATTCTATTTTAACCTCTCACCAGTCTTCTTTTACACATTAGGAAACTGAGGTCCAGAGAAGTCAGGTAAAGTACCCAGGGTCACAGTTAGGTGCACCATGGAGCCAGCATTTGAATCCAGGTTCATCTGATGCCAAAGCACAGTTTCTGTCCACTGATCTGTGCTGGTGCCTCTCCTTACTATTCAGTCAGAGTCTTGATGTTTATCCCTCCTCGGGCTTTTGTAGTGAAAGAAGGCTCCTGGAAAGTGCATAGGAGTTCACTTAACCCAGTGGTATCGCTCCTGGTTAGACCTAGTTGCAGCAGTGTGTTTGGAGCAGAAAAGTCCTTTCTCCCCATCATGCATGGGAGAGGCAGCACCATCCAGAGGAATGGGTACCAGCCTTGACTTCTCAAGATCTGGATTGGAATTTGGGCTCCATCATGTCATCGGTGGAGCCCTCCCACTAATGTGGCTTTCTTCTCTGAGTCCCACTTCCCTCATCTGTTATATGATGATGAGAACAATACAGAGCTCTTCAGGCTTGAGCTGTTGGCTGTGAAATGCTCAGCAGAGTGCCTGGCGCAAAGTAGGGTGTTCATTCAGTAAAGTGGGTTAAGTGACTTGTTCAAGGTCTAGTTTTGCATGTAGATTGGTCTGAATCCAAAGCCAAGTGCTTTTTCTGCCACCACATGGTTCCTTCCAATCTCTGCTTTTGCATTTTGTTATTAAAAAGTGTGATTGATTTGTCGTAAGGTAATTTGGGATGGATTATTTGTTAGAACTATTCTCTGGGAAAATAGTAAAGCTTTTTTTCCCCCTCTTGGTGTGTCTTCCTATGACAAGGACAAGTAATCATGCTGTTTTCCCACATCCCGCTCAGTCCCCTAGGTTCATGACTTAGGAACAAACACCTCACGTCATTATCAATCTGAAGGAGGCTGGAAATTTATCATGTTTGGTGACAGCTCTTTCCCAGAACCTGGGGCGTGTTCGTGGGCATTTTATATCAGTGGATACAAGAGAAGATAAACATGCTCTGGCTGAACAGTAGCTAAGCATTTGCTGACTTGGATCAGTGCCAGCAGGAGGACAAGGAAAACTCCATGAGGATGTTCTGTTACCAGTCCCCAGCAGCATCTGCTGAGGCCCAGGGATTAAGAGGGTCAAACAGTGCCCAGCGCACACATCGCACCATTGTTCAGGGGCAGCATATGGAACATGTAGCCTGGACAGCCTTGAATCAGATGCCAAGGCCCCATGTGACTTAGGATAAGAAGTGTGACTTCCTGAAAGTAGGAACAAATAGGACTTTTTTTTTTGAACTCTTAAAAATTGCAACAAATGCTTGTTATGGAAAGTTGAAAGAGTAAAGAGATTAAAGTGAAAAAGACCTCCTTCCCCCAGTTCTACTCCCCACAGATAACCACTGTGAGCAGGTAGGTATCTATCCTTCCAGACGTGTTTCCCTGTGTGTACATACATATGCACTTTTCTTTTACAAAAACAGTACCAGGCCATACACCCTTTTATTTGACTCATGGAGTAGCTGAGTCTCAGGGAAAGTGATACGCACAAGGTCACACACAGATAGACTGTAGCAGGGCTTATCTGAGTCCTTGTGTCTTGACTCCAAGTTGCAGGCTCAGTCCACTCCACACCCTACCCTGCCTTACAACCTAGGGCTGTGCGCATTCCAACTGAGCACCCGAGGGGACACACAGGTAATTACATGTAATTACCCTGGCAGATAAGCAGAGGAAATAGTCGAAATATTCAACGCCCTGCAAGTTGCAGGCCCAGTCAATCAGAACCAACACTGGCTGCAAATGACCTTCCTGAGGTTACTGGCTAAATATTAGCCCTGAATGTAGGTGTCTTATTTTACACCCGATGAGTCTCTCGGTGCATATTTGGGGAAGGAACACATGAATGAATGAGGATGCAAAGTAGTCTTAAATAATACCACAAAGGAGGAAAGAAATGTCTTTCATAGAATCACAACATTATAAACTGCAGCATCATCTATCTATATATTTTTAAAATAAGGACGAGCGACAAGTAATCATGCTGCTTGTGAAAGGGGAGAAAACACTAATGACTAAGTGAAGAAATAGGTAGAGGGAGTTAGTTAGAGTTTGGCAGAACTGGATTCGGGATATAGCTTTGCACTTAGCGGCTCTATGGCCTTAGACAAGAGACTAAATCTCCTTGAACTTCTTTTGTGTAAACGTCTGTGAATGTGAAGGGGAGGAGGGGAACATAGAATAATTTCACCAAGGTTACGCCATTTAAGGGTCAGATGGGCTGAGACTCCAGGGGGCTTTAGTCTGATGGGCTTATAGTTCAAGTCAGGGGTGGCCCAGGGATCCTAGATTCCAGATGGAGGTCTTTAGGCCCTTCTCACCCTGAACTCAAGCTGATGAGGATTCTGGGTTAAACCTGTAAATAACTCCTATTCCCTCTGTGTCCACCCCACGCCACCCTGCCAAGCATACCCAAGAGTCACTAACCAAGGAACCTGTAAGCTCAAAGCAACTTCCACTTCCCTCTCCCCACCTTCCAAAGGCACCTGGGAATCTCTGCTTCCTGCAGTCTCCCTGCTTTTCCTGTCATACTTTCCCTCAAGGATTTTTCCTGGGTTCACCTTGCTGGTAATGGATATACATGTTCTCTGCAACTTGGCTTGGAGAAGACCCAGAATCACAAAAGAAATGAGGAAGACTGACAGGAGGAGACAGAGTTGAGAAAAGCCTTGACCAGCCAGCGTCATTGAATTAACTCCTGTTGAGACCATCATCCTATCTCATTTGGATGATTACTGGACCCTCCACACAAGTGCCTCCACTTCCTGAAGTGCAGCTGGGATCCAGGCAGACATATAGACAAAAAAACCTGCAGTGGTTCATTGCTTTGTAGAGGAAGAAAAACGATTTTCCCTCTACCCTTCTAAGTTCTTGACCGAGACTGTAACGAAAGGACCTCTAGGACCAGTTCAAACTGACCCTATCTTATCATCAGAAGGTTTCTCAGGGGCAAGCCAAAAGTTTGAAAGTCACGTAGCCAGAGCATGCATAGAGGAGAAAATCTTGACCCAAAAATGACACCGGAACCAAAGATTCTCCCCTCCATGGAACCAAAGGACCAGGGACCTGACTGGAACTTGAAAGTCAGACTCTTATCAGAGCTGAGGGGTTTGTTGTCTAGGAAGATCCAGTGTTGAAGCCCCTTCCATACCTTACCATAAATGTGTAAAACCTTGTCATAAATGTTTAAAACATAACCATAAATATTTAAACCCCTCACATCAAAACCTGCCCTACCAGAATATCACATACCAGCCTGTTCTCCCTAATCTCTTATATTTTGCTCCAAATCCTGCGTTGGAGAGACAGATCTGAGAGCTTCCTGTCTCCTGTCTCCTTGCAGGTTGACCTGGCAATAAAGACTTTTCTCACAAGCTGATGCCATAACAATTGTTTTTTAAAATGCACATCAGGCTGAGAAACCTCCCTTTGTGCGGTAACAATTTTGGTGACCACAAAAGGACTAAGTCCTGTGACCACCTCCCCAAGGCTCTGGAGCCTTCGACAAGGTACAGAGTCTTTTCACTGACCCTCAGTGGCTACCTCGATAATTTTGTCTGGAGGCTCAGCTGAGTGGATTCCTGTTTCCCGCCACAGAGTCCCAGACCTCTCAAGCACTCTTTTTTCCTTTTGAGAAAAGAAACAGCTCCAGGATGAGATGTCTTTTGGGTGAGTAACCTCTTTAAAATGCACCTGTGCCTAAATGTTTAATAATCTCATCAGAATTGTGGGTTAGAGTCCCCACTGGGGAGATTTTTGCTGGATTAAAATCCTAAACCTAGAATTCTGGGTTTGAGTCCCACTCCAAGGGAGATAATATGAGTTACAGCTGCTGCTGCATTCAAAAGATTGGGTTAGAGTCCCAGAATATTGGATTACTGTGTCTGCTCATGTTCGTCTGTATCTGACTGTTTTATTTGTTAAAATTGGCTGTTTGGGGACTGAGTTTCTCAGTGACTGTAACAAACTCTCTTTAGAAATTACCTTGTTTGTTGTGGCCCCTTTGAGAAAAGCCCCCTTAAATGGGAATAACTGTAAATGACTGGCAAGATAACCCAGGATAATTTAAAATTACAGTGGCCACTTTGGGCACCTTTTGAGATTTCAAATCAAGAAACAAAGAAATCTTTAATCTTTAAAGGGTCATGCATGCCACCTTCTAGCACAATTGCTCAAAATCGAAAGGGCCTGGAAGCTGTAAATATTTACAAAGAACTGAAAAATCTTACCAAGCTTGTTTTGTGTCCTGAGGGCTTGGGGCTTGACAATCATCAGGCTAGGAGGTCCCAAAATATGGTTGGTCAAAAATGCAGTTGCACCTTACTTTGTGGTCAGAGGCAGTCAGACAGAAATGCGGTTTGCACTCCATTCATTGCTAAGGGTCCTACCAAACTGCCACCAGCCTCAGGGGAATTACATCAGCCATTAGAAAGAATGTTCCAATTAGATAAGATCATTTGAAAAGTGCATTTAAAAGCAGAAACTCCAAAATTCCACAATAACCTTAATGAAAGTTTTGTTGCAAAAACTAGTAGAAAATTAAGCTATAAAAGGTATACCTTCAAGAAAAACATATTATGGGGTCAGCCTGGTGGCATAGTGGTTAAGTGCACATGCTTTGCTTAGGTGGCCCAGGGTTCATAGGTTTGAATCCCAGGCATGGACCTAGCAGCGCTCGTCAAGCCATGCTGTGGTGGCATCCCACATAAAATAGGGAAAGATTGGCACAGATGTTAGCTCAGTGACAATCTTCCTCACAAAATCAAAAAGAAAAGCATATTAGGTCATGGCTTTACAGACATCTCATAATCTACCTTCAAAGGATGGCCCAATATGAGCCCTCTCAGAGTTAAGGAAACTCAGAGATTTTCTGGGAAACTACTAAGTTAAAGATTAATGGAGTTGTTCAATACTGCCATGTATGGCTACTGCTCATCCCAGCTGAAACAGAAAGATATTTAAAAGGATTTAGCAACTTACAATCAGAAATTTGGCCAAACTGGAAGCTGATATTCAGAGCCTGATAGGATTTTTTTAGGCCTTCTTCCCCAAGTTAAAATAAAACTAAGCACCCAGAGGGAAAGAAGCAAATTAGGGATGATGTAGTTGGACAGGTAGATCAACCTATAATATCACTTAAGTTATAATCCAGTTTCTGAGGAATTAAGAGCAAGTGTCCTTAAAAGAAAAAAATCCTTGTAACACTGGAAATTCAGCTCTAGAGGCAGTTCAGATTCCATCCATTTTCCTGTATCTTAAAAAGCTTGTAACCTCTCAGGAACTGTTATCTAGCCTATCACAAATTCCTAAGACTGAAGAAAAAGAAAAATGGAAAAAAGAGAGAAAAACTCCCTATGGGGAGCCTTTTCCCAAAATCTAGAGACTCAAAATCTTGAGTGTCTTCTCCATAAATATTAATAGAAAAAGCTTAAAACAAAATTTAGATTCAATTATTTTTTCATAACTACTGAGCTTTGTATTACTGTACCTGGTTCATGGCAGTAATTTTATTTTATTGCTTTACTTACTATTACCAGTTTGTTATAAAGGATACAACTCAGGAACAGCCAAATGGAAGAGATGCATGGGATGAGGATCAGGGGAGGGAAGGTGCTCAGAGCTTCCATGCCCTCTCTGGGTGGACCACCATGCCAGCACCTCAGTGTGTTACCGACCTGGAAGCTCTCAGGATGATGAGGTTTATGGGTTTTTATGGAGGTTCCACTACATAGGCATGATTGGTGAAATCATTTGCCATTAGTGATTGAACTCAAACTCCAGCCCCTCTCCCCTCCTCACTGTCAGGTGGGGCTGAAAGTTCCAACCCTCTTAATCACATGTTTGGTTCCTTTGGCAACAAGTTCCCATGCTGAAGCTATCTAGGGTCCCCCCAAGAGTCAACTCATTAACATAAACACAAGTATGGTTAAAAGGGGTTTATTGTGAATAAGAAAAGATACTCTTCTTACTTCTGTCACTCAGGGAATTCCAAAGGTCCTAGAAGCTCTGTGTCAGGAACAGGCGAAAAAGACCAATAATATTTCTTATCATGTCACAGATATGGACAATAACATCCATCTCAAAGAGAATTCATCCACATGTCAGAGAAGGAAGAATGTTAGTAGGAGTCTGTCTGGTGCCCAATTGTGCAAGGCAGCAAAGATATAATATGATAACGATCATTTGTTGTCTACTATGTCACAACATACCTAGTGCTTCATTGATCCTGAGGGGCCATGGTGTGACATGTGCACCCCTGGACTTAACTGGGCAGAGGCAGAAGGGCATGAGAAGGGGAAATTAAGACTATTAGGGAGTGGGGAAGGAAACCAGTGTTTTCTGAGTGTTCAGTATGTAACAGGCCCAGCGTGATTATCTCCCTTTTACGGATGAGGAAACGGAAGCTTGGAATAATGCAATGATTTGTTCAAGTTCAAAAACTCTGGGTCCCAAACTCTTGCGCTGTGACTTCCTAAGTGATAGAGGTGCTAGGAGCATCGTTTATTCTAATATTTGGTCCTTGATCCTGGTTCCTGACACAGAGCTCCCAAATCCCTTGGAATTTCCTGTGTGACAGGAAGGAGCATCCTTTGTTCTAATGAAGTGACTCTTTTTTTTTAATCATTATATTTTGGTTTCTGTGTAGATTACATCATGACCACCACCCAAAGACTAATTATAATCCATCAACATACACATGTGCCTAATCACCCCTTTTGCCCTCCTCCTTCCTCCTTTCTTTCTGGTAACTGCCAGTTAAATCTCTGTGTCTATGTGTTTGTTAGTTATTGTTTTTATCTTCTATTTATGAGTGAAATCATACGGTATTTGACTTTCTCCCTCTGACTTATTTTGCTTAGCATAATACCCTCAACATGAATACCATTCATGTTGTTGCAAATGGCAAGATTTCATCTTTTCTTACGGCTGAGTAGTATTCCATTGTGTGTATATACCACAGCTTCTTTATCCATTTATCCCTTGATGGGCGCCAAGGTTGCTTCCAAGTCTTGGCTACTGTGAATAATGCTGCAGTGAACATAGGGGTGCATATATCTTTATGCATTTGTGTTTTCATGTTCTTTGGATAAATACCCAGCAGTGGAATAGCTGGATTGTATGGTAGTTCTATTCTTCTTCTTCTTCTTCTTTTTTTTTTTTGGTGAAGAAGATTGGTCCCGAGCTAAGTTCTGTTGCCAATCTTCCTCTTTTTTCTTGAGGGAGATTAGCACTGAGCTAACATTTGTGCCAGTCTTCCTCTATTTCTTGTATGTGGGATACTGCCACAGCATGGCTTGATGAGCAGTGTGTAGGTACCCACCCAGGATCCAAACCCGAGAACCCCAGGCCACCAAGCAGAGTGTGTAAACTTAAACACTATGCCACCAGTCTGGCCCCAAGTAGTTCTATTCTTCATTTTTTGAAGAATCTCTACACAGTTTTCCATAGTGGCTGCACAAGTTTACACTCCCTCCAGCACTGTATGAGAGTTCCCTTCTCTCCACATCCTCTCCAACACTTGTTGTTTCCTGTCATGTTAATTATAACCATTCTGATGGGCATGAGGTACTATCTCATTGTAATTTTGATTTGCATTTCCCTGATAGTGATGTTGAAAATCTTTTCATGTGCCTGTTGGCCAAATGTATGTCTTCTTTAGAGAAATGTCTGATCAGATCTTATGCCCATTGTTTAATTGGGTGGTTAGTTTTTTTTGTTGTTGAGATGTATGAGTTCTTTATATATTTTGGCTGTTAAGTCCTTATCAGATATATGGTTTGCAATTATCTTCTCCCACTTGTTAGGTTTTTTCATTTTGTTGATGGTTCCCTTTGCTGCAAAGAAGCTTTTTAGTTTGATGTAGTCCCATTTATTTATTTTTTCTATTGTTTCCCTTGCTCAGTCAGATATGATACTTGAAAATATGCTGCTAAGACTGATGTCAAAGAACGTACTGCCTATCTTTTCTTCTGGAAGTTTAACGGTTTCAGGTCTTACATTCAAATCTTTAATCCACTTGGAGTTAACTTTTGTGTATGTTGTAAGATAAGGGTCTACTTTCATTCTTTTGCATGAATGTGCAAGTTCTCCCAACACCATTTATTGAAGAGACTTTCCTTTCTCCATTGTATGTTCTGGGATCCTTGTTAAAAGTTAGCTGTCCATAGATGTGTGGGTTTATTTCAGGGTTCTTGATTCTGTTCCATTGATCTGCATGTCTGTATTTGTGCCAGTACCAAGCTATTTTGATTACTATAGCTTTGTAGGATATTTTGAAATCAGGGTGTGTGATACCTCCAGCTTTGTTCTTTTTTCTCTGGATTCCTTTGGCTATTCTATGTCTTTTGTTGTTCCATATAAGTTTTAGGATTCTTTGTTATATTTCTGTGAAAACTGTGGTTGGAACTTTGATAGGGGTGGCATTGAATCTATAGATTGTTTTAGGAAGCATGGACATTTTAACTATATTAATTCTTCCAATCCAAGAGCATAGAATATCTTTCCATTTATTTGTGTCTTCTTCAATTTGTTTCAACAATGTTTTATAGTTTTCAGTGTACAGGTCTTTCACCTCTTTCATTAAGTTTGTTCCTAGGTATTTTGTTCTTTTGTTGAAATTGTAAATGGGATTGTATCCTTAATTTTCTCTTTGTGCTATTTTGTTGGTAGTGTAAAGAAATGCAGCTGATTTTGTATGTTGATTTTGAATCCTGCAACTTGACAGTATTCATTTGTTATTTCTAAAAGTTTTTTGGTAGCTTTTTAAGGGTTTTCTATATATAAAATTATGTCATCTACAGATAGTTACACTTTTACTTCTTCTTTTCCAATTTGAATCCCTTTTATTCCAGGCAAGGGAAATAGTAGAAAAAATCAAAAAATGGGAGTGCATCAAACTAAAAGCTCCTGGACAGCAAAGGAAACCATCAACAAAATGAAAAGACTAACAATTAGCAGAAGAGAAGTGGAAACCATATATCTGATAAGGGGTTAATATCCAAAATATGTAAAGAACTCATACATCTCAACAACAAAAAAGCCAACAACCCAGTTAAAAAATAGGCAAAAGATATGAAGAGACATTTCTCCAGAGAATACATACAGATGGCCAACAGGCACATGCAAAGATGTTCAACATCATTAACTATCAGGGAAATGCAGATCAAAACTACAATGAGATTTCACCTGGCACCCATCAGAGTGGCTATTAATAATCAGACAAGAAATAACAAGTGTTGGAGAGGATGTGGAGAAAAAGGAACACTTATGCACTCCTCACAGCATTGCAGACTGGTGCAGCCACCATTGAAAACAGTATGGAGATTTCTCAAAAAATTAACAATAGGACTACCATACAGTCCAGCTATTCCACTGCTTGGTATTAATCCCAAGAACATGAAAACACAAATGCATAAAGACACATGCACCCCTATGTTCATTGCAGCATTATTCACAATAGCCAAGACTTGGAAGCAACCTAGGTGCCCATCAAGGGACGAATGGATAAAGAAGGCGTGGTGTATATATACAATGGAATACTACTTAGCCACAGGAAAAGATGAAATCTTGCTGTTTGCAACAACATGGATGGACTTTGAGGGTATTATGCTAAGCAAAATAAGTCAGAGGGATAAAGTCAAATACCGTATGATCTCACTCATAAATAAAAGATAAAAGCAATAATTAAGAAACACATAGATACAAAGATTGAATTGGCGGTTACTAAAGAGGAACGGGGCAGGGAGGAGGCTGAAAGGGGTGATCAGGTTCATATCTATGGTGATGGTTGGCAATTAGTCCTTGGGTGTAACATAGACAGAAATTGGAATATAATGATGTAAATCTAAAATTTATATAGTGTTATAAACCAATGTTACCTTATTAAAAAAAATAAAAAATAATTTCAAAACCCCTTGGTGACTTAAAACCTCAGAGTTTTGCTAAATTAAGTGATAAAATTTATTCAGTACCTGGGTCATTTCCACATAAGATAAAATATTTGATGTTAGTTACTTAACATAATTTTATTTACTTTAGCTTTGTATTACAGAGAAACTGGAAAATTACTTGAGTTTATTGATAAATACATTTTATGCCATGCTGAGAAATTTTCTGTGAGATGGCATATGTTTCTAGACAGTATTTGTGGATCTGCCAATCCACAGGATGCCAATATATATATAAAAATTAAGGAAAGTAAGATGTGTGTTGTCAGTAAAATTGATTTTAGAAATGGAGATATTTTTGTTTGTTATGTTAGGAAATATAAATTTGTCCTAAAGTACTAGGAGGTAAGAAGGAAGACATGGGACAAATTCTGAATGTGAAAATAAAGTTATAGAAGGCTTGTGGAAAAGGAGCCATGAAGAAGGACTTTCGTGCATGATCAAGTTAGCTAAAATTAAAATAAATTCAATTAAGTGAATAAGTTTTAATATCAAAAGTAAAGTGGTACAAAAATTAAAATTTGGTTTTCTTTCTCTTAAAAGGATAATTTTCCTGGACTTTTAGTCTGCTCTTGATAGAGAGATTACAAAAGGTTCTTTTTTTACTTTTGAGTAAATCTACCTAAAAGACAGAAATCCTATGTTTTGTCAAAATAATTTCCTATGTTCTGAAAAGCTGGAATCTTTCTTCTAAGAGAACTAAGAGTTTTAGGAGAACTAAGGTTCTTAAAAGCTGTTTAATTCTGTACATTTGCCTTTAACATCTTCTCTTGTCTCTTTGGTTAAATGGATACTAAGCATTGTTTCACAGTGACCTATGATCCTATTTGACCAAGTGTTTAAAACTTTTTTTTTTTAAAAAAAGATTTTATTTTTTCCTTTTTCTCCCGAAAGCCCCCAGTACATAGTTGTATATTCTTCTTTGTGGATTCTTCTAGTTGTGGTATGTGGGACGCTGCCTCAGCGTGGTTTGATGAGCAGTGCCATGTCCGCGCCCAGGATTCCAACCAACGAAACACTGGGCCACCTGCAGCGGAGCGCGCGAACTTAACCACTCGGCCATGGGGCCAGCCCAAAACTTTTTGATATTTTTGACAAACTTCTCCACAAATTCAAATCCTAAATAAAGTCTTTCTTTTGACTTGAAAGTAACTTTAAGAATTACCAGTGGGAAAGTATTAAACTAATTAGGCTTTTTTGGTATGTTAAAGTACATGGGAAGCATTTTCAAATAAATTATGATAGTCTTGTTAGGTTGTATTGCATGGGTTACTGTTATTAATATGTGTCTAAAAAATGATATAAAATTCCTAAAATTCTGATCTATCCTGATTATCAGTCATTATTCTAGTTATTTTAAATTGTTATATTTCACAGAAATAACCAAATTTTGGGGCTGGCTCAGTGGTGTAGTAGTCAAGTTCACATACTCCACTTTAGTGGCCCAGAGTTTGTGGGTTTGGATCCTGGGAAGGGACCTACACATTGTTCATAAAGCCATGTTGTGATAGTGTCCCACATACAAAATAGAGGAAGATTGGCACAGGTGTTAGCTCGGGAACAGTCTTCCTCACCAAAAAAAAAAAAAAAAAAAAAAAAAAGAAGGAAAGAAATAACCAAATTTCTTTGTCAATTGCCTTTTTAAAGTCTTTTATCATTTGCTGACAGTTGTTTTATTCTGAAGTTTTTGCAAATTTGTTTCATATTCAGAGAAATTCATGGAAAAGACTCTGACACTTTCTAGAATACAAGTTTCTGGTAAGCTTCAGATTATAAAACTTAACTGGATAGAAATTATAAAATTCTCATGGAGAAACTGATGGCTTCATAAAACTGCTAACAGAGGGGAGAAGATCCAAGATGGCGCCGTGAGTAGTCCTCTTTGTCTCTCCCCCTCTCGAGTCTACAATTATTTGGACACTCATCGCTTAACAAAGGATATCCAGATAGCATCTCAGGACGTCTGAGAGACCCATGCGACAATACATTGGAAGGCGGACGGACTTCCCTCCAGGAGGAGGTGGAGACAGGTGAAAACTCTCCGACCCTGACCGAACAGCCTAGTACCTGCAAGCGGCTTTCTTCCAACGGACGCCCCTAGAAGATCAACACACACCTAAGGCAGGAGCGAGCACACACCAGAGGAGTGACGGTGGAAACAGGTGACCAGATCCCTACCTAACCCCCCCCCCAATTACTCCTAAACGCAGAGGGAAACTCTAGAGTTACACACCTGAGCCCACGGGGAGAGTCTCGCCCTGCCATTGGTGGGGAGATCCCACCTGGTGTCCACAGTGCCTGGAGGGTCCCAGAGAGAATCACAGAGGGTGTGGAGGCCCCCCAGCTGCCACTGCCTGCACGGCAGGGCAAGGGATTGCCGGTGATCTCGGAGAGGACTGGGGCTGGGTGAAGCTCCAGAGGCTGGCTCTGTGGCCCAGAGGGGAAGCTCCAGAGTTCCGCCCGGGCAGCAGACAAAACTCTCTGTCTGCCATTAGCGGAGGGGCCACACCCAGCATTCACAACTCCGGGAAAGACCCGGAGAGAATCCCAGAGGGTGAGGTGACCCCCAGCTGCTGTTGCCCGCCCAGCAGGGCAAGGGATTGCCGGAGATCTCGGAAAGGACTGGGGCTGGGTGAAGCTCCAGAGGCCGGCTCCACGCCCGGACGGGAAGCTCCAGAGTTCTGCCCGGGCGGCAGACAAAACTCTCTGTCTGCCATTAGCGGAGGGGCTATGCCCAGCATCCACAAGACCAGGAAGGTCCCAGAGAGGAGAATATCAGGCAGGGCAGCAGCTGACCACCTACCACTGAAATCAGGATCTCCGGCTATCCCCCAGTCAGGGCAAAGGGCTCCCCGAATTCCTGGGGAACAAGACTGGGGCTGGGTGGAGTTCCAGCGACCCGGCTCTGCAGCTTAGGGGGAAACCCTACAGTCTCACAGCAGCCTCAGCGAAAGCCTCTGCACGGCACTAGTAGAGAGCACCCATCCGGCAGCCACAAGGCTAGAAGACCCTGGGACAAAAGTAGCATAGCTAGGTGAGCTAACCACAGACTGTAGAAGATGCCAATAGCTCTTCTGTGACCCATAGTGGACAAGTGAGATTTTGTGGGTGCCGACAGTGACGGAGCAGCAAATATAAGTGATCCTACCCCTGGCTGCTGGAAAAGCCCATAACACCATTGCAGACCCCAAGGAGGGAGCACGTCTAGGTGGGCTGCAACAGTAGGCACCAGCAGCCTGAAGCCCCCCCGTGACGGCCCCCATGGCAGAAGAGGGAATCCAAAGGACCACTGTGAATACGAGGAGGGGCCCAGGCCCAGTTAGCAACTGCGGATAGGGTTCCTGGTTGGTGCAGTATAAACAGCTGCTCCCCCACCACACCAGCAGAAACAAGTGGAAGGAGCGACTAATCTCTATCTCTATGCAGAGGCACAAATCTACAACATCAAGCAATATGAAAAAATACATTAAATCTCCAGAACAGAAGGAAAATAACAAATACACAGAAAACAATCCCAAAGAAAATGAAATATATAATGTAAATGACGATGACTTCAAAACAGCCATCATTAAAATACTCAATGAGTTAAGAGAGAATTCAGATAGACAACTCAATGAGTTCAGGAGCTATGTCACAAAAGAGTTTGATACTATAAAGAAGAACCAAACAGAAATACTGGAAATGAAGAACACAATAGAGGAGATTAAGAAAAACCTAGACGCACTGAACAGTAGGGCCGATAATATGGAGGAAAGAATTAGCAATTTGGAAGATGGGAATATAGAAATGCTGCAGGCAGAGGAGGAGAGAGAAGTAAGACTAAAAAGAAATGAAGAAACTCTCCGAGAATTATCAGACACAATTAGGAGATGCAACGTAAGGATTATAGGTATACCAGAGGGAGAAGAGAAGGAAAAGGAGCAGAAAGCCTATTCAAAGAAATAATGGCTGAGAACTTCCCAAATCTGGTGAGGGAGATGGATCTTCAGGTGACAGAAGCCAACAGATCTCCAAACTTTATCAATGCAAGAAGACCAACTCCACAGCATATAGTAGTGAAGCTAGCAAAATTCAACGACAAGGAGAAAATACTAAGGACAACCAGGCAGAAGAAACTAACCTAAAAAGGAACCCCCATCAGGCTATCAGCAGATTTCTCAGCAGAAACTTTACAGGCTAGAAGAGAGTGGAATGATATATTCAAAAATCTGAAGGACAAAAACCTACAGCCGAGAATTCTCTACCCAGCGAAAATATCCTTCAAATATGATGGAGAAATAACAACTTTCCCAGATAAACAAAAATTAAGGGAGTTCATTGCCACAAAACCACCTCTTCAGGAAATGCTCAGGAAAACTCTCATTCCTGAAAAATCAAAAAAAGGAAAGGGGCTACAAAACCAAGAGCAGAGGAGATAACTAGAAGGACAACAACAGAGAGTAGCAGCTCTTCATCAGAACAGATTAAACCATGGGACGAGAAACAAAGGAAATTGAAGAAAACTGGAAAACAAGACATAAAATGGTAGTGGTAGGCCCCCACATCTCAATAATCACTCTAAATGTAAATGGATTGAACTCCCCAATCAAAAGACACAAAGTGGCAGGATGGATCAAAGAACAAGACCCAACAATATGCTGCCTCCAGGAAACACACCTCAGCCCCAAAGACAAACACAGACTCAGAGTGAAGGGATGGAGAACAATACTCCAAGCTAATAATGAACAAAAGAAAGCAGGTGTCGCTATACTAATATCAGACAAGGTAGACTTCAAAGCAAAACAGATAAAGAAAGACAAAGAGGGACAGTATATAATGATAAAAGGGACTCTCCACCAAGAAGACATAACACTTATAAATATATACACACCCAACACAGGAGCACCAAAATTTGTAAAGCAACTCTTAACAGAACTAAAAGAAGACATCAACAACAATACAATAATAGTAGGGGACCTCAACACACCATTAACACCAATGGACAGAACATCCAGACAGAAAATCAACAAGGAAATAATAGAATTAAATGAAAAATTAGACCATATGGACTTAATAGATATATACAGAACACTTCATCCAAAAACAGCAGGTTACAGATTCTTCTCAAGTGCACATGGAACATTCTCAAGGATTGACCAAATTTTGGGAAACAAAGCAAACATCAATAAATACAAGAGAGTTGAAATAATATCAAGCATCTTTTCTGATCATAATGCTATTAAACTAGAAATCAACTACCAGAAAAAAGCAGAGAAAGGTGCAAAAATGTGGAGACTAAACAACACGCTTCTGAACAATGGATTATTGAAGAAATTAAAGAAGAAATCAAATATTATCTGGAGACAAATGAAAATGAGAACACGACATACCAAATCATTTGGGATGCAGCAAAAGCAGTCCTAAGAGGGAAATTCATCACAATACAGGCTCACCTCACTAAACAATAAAAAGCTCACATAAGCAACCTCAAACGACGCCTAACAGAGCTAGAAAAAGAAGAACAAATAAAGCCCAGAGTCAGTAGAAGGAGGGAAATAATAAAAATAAGAGCAGAAATAAACGATATTGAAACAAAAAAGACAGTAGAAAGGATCAATGAAACAAAGAGTTGGTTCTTCAAAAAAATTAACAAAATTGACAAACCTTTAGCAAGACTCACCAAGAAAAGAAGAGAGAAATCTCAAATAAATAAAATTAGGAATGAGAGAGGAGAAATCACAACAGATACCAATGAAATACAAGGGATCATAAGAGAATACTATGAAAAACTATATGCCAACAAATTGAACAACCTGGAAGAAACAGACAACTTCCTAGACTCCTACAACCTCCCCAAACTGAATCAGGAAGAAATGGAGAATCTGAATAAGCCAATCACAAGTAAGGAAATAGAAACGGTAATCAAAAACCTCCCCAAAAATGAGTCCAGGACCAGACGGCTTCTCTGGAGAATTCTACCAAACATTCAAAGAAGACTTAATACATATTCTTCTCAAACTGTTCCAGAAAATTGAGGAAGATGGAGTACTCCCTAATACATTCTATGAAGCCAACATCACTCTGATCCCCAAACCTGAGAAGGACAATACAAAGAAGGAGAACTACAGGCCGATATCACTGATGAACATAGATGCAAAAATCCTCAACAAAATTCTGGCAAACCGAATACAGCAATACATCAAAAAGATTATACACCATGATCAAGTGGGATTTATACCAGGCACACAGGGATGGTTCAACATCTGCAAGTCAATCAACGTGATACACTACATCAACAAAATGAAAAACAAAAAACACAAGATCATCTCAATAGTTGCAGAGAAAGCATTCAACAAAATCCAACACCCATTTATGATAAAAACCCTCAATGAAATGGGTATACAAGGAAAGTACCTCAACATAATAAAGGCCATATATGACAAACCCACAGCCAACATCATACTCAATGGACAAAAACTGAAAGCCATCCCTCTGAGGACAGGAACAAGACAAGGGTGCCCACTTTCACCACTCCTATTCAACATAGTACTGGAGGTGTTGGCCAGAGCAATTTGGCAGGAAAAAGAAATAAAAGGAATCCAAATAGGTAATGAAGAAGTAAAACTCTCGCTGTTTGCAGACGACATGATCTTATATATAGAAAACCCCAAAGAATCCATAGAAAAACTATTAGAAATAATCAACAACTACAGCAAAGTAGCAGGGTATAAAATCAACATACATAAATCAGTAGCATTCCTATACACTAACAATGAACTAACAGAAAAAGAACTCAAGAACACAATCCCATTCACAATCACAATGAAAAGAATAAAATACCTTGGGATAAACTTAACCAAGGAAGTGAAGGATCTATACAATGAAAACTACAAGACTTTCTTGAAAGAAATTGATGACGACATAAAGAGATGGAAAGACATTCCATGCACATGGATTGGAAGAATAAACATAGTTAAAATGTCCATACTACCCAAAGCAATCTACAGATTCAGCGCTATCCCAATCAGAATCCCAAGAACATTCTTCACAGAAATTGAACAAAGAATCCTAAAATTCATATGGGGCAACAAAAGACCGCGAATTGCTAAAGCAATCCTGAGCAAGAAAAACAAAGCCGGCGGAATCACAATCCCCGATTTCAAAACATACTACAAAGCTACAGTGATCAAAACAGCATGGTACTGGTACAAAAACAGGTCCACAGATCAATGGAACAGAATTGAAAGCCCAGAGATAAAACCACACATCTATGGACAGCTAATCTTCGACAAAGGATCAGAGGGCCTCCAATGGAGAAAAGAATGTCTCTTCAACAAATGGTGCTGGGAAAACTGGGCAGCCACATGCAAAAGATTGAAAATTGACCATTCTTTTTCACCACACACCAAAATAAACTCAAAATGCATCAAAGACCTAAAGATTAGGCCTGAAACAATGAGTCTTCTGGAAGAGAATATAGGCAGTACACTCTTTGACATCAGTTTCAAAAGAATCTTTTCGGACACTATAACTCCTCAGTTGAGGGAAACAATAGAAAGAATAAACAAATGGGACTTCATCAGACTAAAGAGCTTCTTCAAGGCAAGGGAAAACAGGATTGAAACAAAAAAACAGCTCACTAATTGGGAAAAAATATTTACAAGCCACTTATCCGACAAAGGGTTAATCTCCATAATATACAAAGAACTCACACGGCTCAACAACAAAAAAACAAACAACCTGATCAAAAAATGGGCAGAGGACATGAACAGACATTTCTCCAAAGAAGATATGAATATGGCCAATAGACACATGAAAAGATGTCATCAGGGAAATGTAAATCAAAACTACACTAAGATGTCACCTTACACCCGTTAGATTGGCAAAAACATCCAAAACCAAGAATGACAAATGTTGGAGAGGTTGTGGAGAAAAAGGAACCCTCATACACTGTTGGTGGGAATGCAAACTGGTACAGCCACTATGGAAAACAGTATGGAGATTTCTCAAAAAGTTAAAAATAGAAATACCCTATGACCCAGCCATCCCATTACTGGGTATCTATGCTAAGAACCTGAAATCAGAAATCCCAAGAGTCCCTTGCACCCCTATGTTCATCGCAGCATTATTTACAATAGCCAAGACATGGAACCAACCTACATGCCCAGAAACTGATGATTGGATAAAGAAGATATGGTATATATACACAATGGTATACTACTCAGCCATAAAAAAAGACAAATTTGGCCCATTTGCAGCAACGTGGATGGACCTCGAGGGTATTACGTTAAGCGAAATAAGCCAGTCAGAGAAAGACGAACTCTATATGACTCCACTCATAGGTGGAAGTTAACATATTGACAAGGAGATCTGATCGGTGGTTACCAGGGAAAAGAGGGGGTGGGGGGAGGGCACAAAGGGGGAAGAGGTGTACCCACAACATGACTAACAACAATGTACAACTGAAATCTCACAAGGTTGTAATCTATCATAACATTAAAAAAAAAACTGCTAACAGAAGATCAGGATCAAGAATTGATTACATGGGGCTGGATTAACTTATGAGGATGGTCATAATTTTTATGACTTTTCACTTGAGATATTGCTGATTTTTAATGTTTTGTTTTTCTAGGTTTAAGGAAACTTTTTCTCTTTTCTCTTAAGCTAACTATGACTTATAGCAGCTTGGTAAATTGTACCTTTTTAAGTAAAATTGGAACACTTATCTTTTTCTCTCTACCTGATCCCTCCAGAACATGGAAACTCTTGATGAATGAGTATTCTTATTTTCATGGCAATATAGTTGTTTGCACAAGCTCAATATGAATCTAATCTCCTTATAACAGGACCCAATTGGGAACATTGGTTATATTACCAAGGCTTTGACTGGAATGTTATATTTGAAAGAAACATGCATAGACTCAGATATGACCAAGCAGCTTTAAGGAACATAAGTTGACTTTATGACGTAAAGCTGCTTGAAAGTGGCCTGGTACCTTGCTTACAGGGTTCCCAGCAACTCACCCTGGTGAGAGAAGAAGGTGACTTCCTGGAAGGTGCAAAAGCTTCAGGATATTTTGGTAAACCTCAAGAAAAGAGACATTCACCCAAATCTATAGGTATTGTAGGCAGAGTCTGATGACAAGTTCTTGGCTTGGCCTGGCCTTGAGTGGCTTTTAGGGTTCAATCTGAGATTCCTTATAAAAATTTCCAGTGAAGCAGATTTAAAAGAGCCTATATGATCAGTTGCTATTCTTGCTGTACTTATGTAAATATCTGGGCCAAGCTTATTGAAACTAGACATTTTACAAACCAATGAGTCTTAATTTGGTTGTCTTTGGTAAAAATTAGGGTGATTTTAGAGAGAAAAATTATGTTTCAGTAGAAGCTATAATACACATTTGTGCATATTAGATTCTAGATCTGTTAATTGTCTCTGAGGTTTTTGTTTTCTAACTGTAAACTGGACTGGATCCTAAATTATCATTGTCTGCTCAGATATCTGCTATAAATCTCCAAATTAATGTTTTCAAGTTTTTACATCATTTTCATTTGGAATCATTGAGAACTGAAACCATCCTTTCTCCTGAAACCTTGCAAAATGAAGCTGGATAACTTGATATAAACTTAAGAGAGATTCATGCCTGTTGCTGTGTAAGCCATTTGGAAAGATACTTGAACACCTGATGATATCATCAGAGACATTTCAAACTGCAAAAGATGCTTCGACTCTGACACTTAGATATCTTCTTGACTGTCTGCCTTGTTGGCTCAGAAACTGGTTTATAATTTGCTCCAACCATTAAAGGAAAACCAAATAAAAGAAACAAAAATAAAAACCTTGTTTTTCTCTAGAAATGTTTTTTACTAGGTACCTGGTTACATGCTTTCACAATGTAGGCTTAACTTTGGGAGCCCACCTGCATCATCACTTTACTAAGAGACTGGTTTAATGAGATGGAACAACCTAGGCCCCATATCAGAAGGAAGAAGCTAGGGCAGGTGGTCATTGCCCTATATCTCTCAAGATTGAGGAATGAACAAGAAAAAAAGGGCGATTTGTAACCATGGGCACTCTAGGACAAGTTCAAACTGACCCCATCATATCAAGGGAAGGTTTTTCAGGGCCAACCAAAAATTTGCAAGTCATGTACCCAGAGGATGCACAGAGGAAGAAATCTTGACCTGAAATGACTCCAGAACCAAAGATTCTCCCCACAACAGAACCAAAGGACTGGGATACTTTCACGTCTTTCTCTTATCAGAAGCAAAGGGTTTGTTGTCTAGGAAGATGTGTTGTTAAAGCCCCTTCAACACCTTACCATAAATGTTTAAGGCCTTACCGTAAATGTTTAAAGCCCTCCTATTGAAACCTGACCCACCAGCACTTCTGTGTATCAGACTGTTCTCCCTAACCTCTTAAATTTCACCCCAAATCCTGAATTGAGGAGACAGATTTGAGAACATTGCCTCCTGTCTCATTGCTGGTCAACCTTACAATAAAGCCTTTTCTTTTCTCAAAAGCTGATGTTGTAATAATTGGTTCTTTGTGTGCATTGGGCAAGAGAACCCCAATTTCTGTAGTGAAAAACAAACAAAACCCTGTAGCAAGATAAAAACAAACAGAAGTTTATTACATGTATATCTCATATATACATGGGAGATACCCAGGGAAAAATGAGTAAATCAAAGAGGTGGCTTAAAAATTTAGGCTTGGGGTCAGCCCATTGGTGTAGTGGTTAAGTTCATGTACTCTGCTTTGGTGGCCTGGGGTTCATAGGTTTGGATCCCAGGCATGGACCTACATACCACTCATCAAGCCATGCTGTGGTGGCATCCCACATACAAGGGAGAGGAAGATTATCATGAATGTTAGGTCAGGACCAATCTTCCTCACCAAAATAGATAAACAAATAAATAAAATTTAAGCTTAAATATCATCTTAATAGAGAAAGAGGAGGGAGGCATGTAGGCCTCTTAGGGGAGAGTAAATGATTTTTAGGAAAGATGAATGGGCCCTTAAAAGATAGCTGGGAGGCATAACTGTTTGTGACAAAGTTTATCTGATTGTGGTGTCAACTTCTAGTTTTCCACTGACTCTTCTGTCTTAAGAGTTAATCTTTCTTGGTTTTTGAAAATCCCAGGAAGAAGATTTATGACAATTGAGTTCCTTATGGAGGATCTGTCTTTAGGCATATAAAGGGAATTCAGAGAAAGCCTCTCCCTGAATTTGCTGTTTTTCAAATTCCTGTAGGTCAAAATAAGCAATATACCAAAACAGCATATTTTTGGGTGGCATACCCTTCAGCTTATAGCATTGATTCCAAATGAAGCCTGTTAAAAATAGAAGTTTTAGGGTTTCATTGAATAAGAGCTTTTGAAGATGAGTTCTGAGAATCAAATCTGTATTTTGACAAAGTTCTGAGAACCAAACTATCAACACTCCATGGGGCTTACTCTCCACATTAACATGATGCTAGGATTCCATTGTCTTAATTGGCACAACTTTATTATTCCAGGAAATTCTTGCTTGGACAAATGGCTTGATTATTCATTATAAGAATTTTCCAAAATATCCGTCAGCTCCTCAGTGAAAACATCAACAGACAGTTTGTGCCCTAAGATTATGTGAATCCTTTGCCTTATCTCGTTTTTACCACCAACCTTAGACTGTTGTGTTGTAATCTCTACCTAAACTTAATTAAGACCTTTCCCCCTCTCCACTGAGGGGCTTGCCTTAAACCAAACTGCCAACTCCCAATAAATTCTAACCTTGCCTTTCCCCCTCTGAGACACTGTTCTCCCTGTCTTATGAACAGGTTGTACTGATGATATTTGGGGAGCTGGCATTCCACAGTCTCTAAGATATTCTGTGGCACAGTTAGATTTGAGAACTACTGGACAAAATTAAGTCCAAATTGCTGAACCTAACATTCAAGATCCCAGCAGTCTGACGGTTGCCTCACTTTCAAAACAGATGTCTATTTAGTTTTCTCTACACTTCAGTCTGTTCTCTTGTATTTTCACCAAATTTGTGCTTTCATGCAGGCTTTTGTCTCTGCTCATCTTTCTATATCTCAGCCTCTTTTTCTTACCCATTGTTATAACCAGTCTCCAAAGACAGTCCCCAATTAACCACCCCTTCCAGGATTCATGCCTCTGTGAGGTCTTAACTCACAGTGAATCTGGGCTGGTCCTGTGACTGACTTGAACTGATTTAATGTGGCAGACATGAAGCTGTGTCACTTAGGCACCTAATTCTAAGAAGGCCTGGAAGCTTGCATTTCCCAGGACCCTGAGATATCCAGCTATTCTGCTAGAGAGTCCACATGGAGAGGGAGAGACCATGAGACTACTTGGAGAGATAGAGGGCCCCACTCTGCCAGCATCCCAGCTTAGCCCAGCCTTCATGCCATCTTCATGTAGGATATGTAGGTGAACTCCTAGCCAACATTCCATGGAACAGGAGAAGTGTCCAGCTGAGCCCAGTCAAACCAAAAAATAGTGAGGGATAGAGAACTGTGGGTTTTTTTGTTTGTTTGTTTGGTATTTTTTACTTTTAGATTGGCAGCTGAGCTAACATCTGTTGCCAATCTTATTTTTTCCCCCTTCTTCTCTCCAAAGCCCCCCAGTACATAGTTGTATATTCTAGTTGCATGGTTCCAGTTGTGCTATGTGGGATGCCACTTCAGCATGACCTGATGAGTGGTGCCATGTCCATGCTCAGGATCTGAACCGGTGCAACCCTGGGCCACTGAAGCGGTTTGCCATGGGGTTGGCCCCAAGAATTGTGTTTTAAGCCCATAAATTTTGTGGTGGTTTGCTATATTGCTATAGACAACGAATATCTACTTTCAAGGCCTACCTCAAAAATTAGCTCAGGGCTTATCTTCCTCTGAAAAGAAAAAAGCCACTCCTTTATGAAATCTCTTGCATTATCCCACTCAACTTCCTTCCCTTTTCCACAGCTGGAAGTAGAAATCATATAGTTCCCTGCTGAAGTCAAAGAGAAGACATTCAACTTTCTGAATGGAACTTCCATCTTTTTATGGCCTCCTTCTGAAGAGTATTGCATGAATTCAACCTATTTTATGGCCAACGGGCCTTTTAAGGTGAGACCAACAATTTAGAAAAAAACTACTCTCTATTAAGAATCAGAAAATTTGTGATATACATTTACCTCCAGTAGATCAAATGTGCTTCTTATAGAGATAAAATCACTATCCTGAGAGGAAATCGTAGATTTTAATCTTTAAAATCATCCACATTGTGGTTTATCTGGTAGAGGCTGGGTTAATTATTGAGGGGATATGGAGGTGTAATCACAGAGGTAAATATAAGAGGAAAAAGTGAAGGGTAGGGGTGGTTTTCAACCTTCTTGGTCTATGGTGCAGGTTTATGACTAAGTTTGTACCCCATGAACAGACTTTCTACCTGTTTTTAAGGCCAAGTGACAATAAAATAGAAGGCTCCCCCTAGTGGTGAGAAGTTGATTTTATTCTGGAAGCTGGGAGTGCTCCTCACTGTGTCAGCATCACTGAGCAGCAGAGGGCGGTGCAGACCACAGGAGACATCACTTTGCAGGCTGTTTTGTGAGACTGAATGACTTTTTTTTCCAATTGTGGTAAAAAACACATAACATAAAATTTACCATCTTAATCATTTCAAATTGTTTAGTTCTTTAGCGTTAAATATATTCACATTGTTGTGAAACTAATTTCAGGAAAGCAATTTTTCATCTTGCAAAACTGAAACCCTGTACCTGTTAAACAACTCTCCATTTCCCCCTTCTCTCAGTGGCTGGCAACCACCATTCTCTTTCTGCCTCTATGAATTTGAGCGTTGTAGATACTTCAGATAAACGGAGTCCTACAGTGTTGGTCTTTTTGTGATTGGATTATTTCACTTAGCATAATGTCTTCAAGTTTTATCCATGTGGTAGCACGTGTCAGAATTTCCTTCCTGGAGAAATAGACAGTAACACAATAATAGTAGGGGACTTTAATACTCCACTTACACCAATGGATAGATCATCCAAGCAGAAGATCAATAAGGAAAGATTGGTCTTAAACAAAACATTAGACCAGATGGACTTAGAAGATATATACAAAACATTCCATCCAAAATTGCAGAATACACATTCTTTTCAAATGCCCATGGAACATTCTCCAGGATTGATCATATATTAGGCCACAAAACAAGTCTCAATAAACTTAAGAAGATTGAAATAATATCAAGCATCTTTTCTGACCACAAAGGTATGAAACTAGAAATCAACTATGGGAAGAAAATCAGAAAAGCCACAAATATGTGGAGATTAAACATAAGGCTATTGAAAAATGATTGAGTCAATGCATAAATCAAAGGAGAAATCAAAAAAATACTTGAAGACAAATGAAAATGAAAATATGACATGCCAAAATCTATGGGATACAGCAAGGGTGGTTCTAAGAAGGAAGTTTATAACAATTCAGGCCTACCTCAACAAACAAGAAAAATCTCAAATAAATAATATAACAGTGTACCTAAAGGAACTGGAAAAAGATGAACAAACAAAGCCCAAGTCAGCAGAAGGAAGGAAATAATCAAAATCAGAGTAGAAATAAATTAAATAGAGACTAAAAAAAGTAGAAAAAATCAATGAAACCAAGAGCTAGTTCTTCTAAAAGATAAACAAAATTGACAAACCTTTAGGTAGACTCACCAGGAAAAAAAGAAAGACGGCTCAAATTAATAAAACCAGAAATGAAAGAGGAGAAATTACAATGGACACCTCAGAAATACAAAAGATTATAAGAGAACACTACAAAAAGCTATACGCCAAAAACTCGATAATCTACAAGAAATGGGTAAATTCTTAGAGTGATACAAGCTTCCAAAGCTGAATCAAGAAGAAATAGAGTATTTGAACAGACCAATCACTAGTAAGGAGATTTAAACAGTAATCAAAAACCTCCCAAAAAATAAAAGTCCAGGGCCAGATGGCTCACCTGGTGAATTCTACCAAACATTTAAAGACTTAATACTTACCCTTCTCAAACTCTTCCAAGAAATTGAAGAGTAAGGGAAGCTTCCTAACTCATTCTATGAAGCCAACATTGACTTGATACCAAAAACAGACAAAGACAACACAAAAAAAGAAAATTACAGGCAATATCACTGATGAATGTCAATGCAAAAATCCTCAACAATTACTAGCAAATCTAATAGAACAATATATTAAAAAGGTCATACACCATGATCAAGTGGGATTTATTCAGGGTTGCAGGGATGGTTTAACATCTGTAAATCAATCAATGTGATACTCCACCTTAACAAAATGAAGAATAAAAATCACAAGATCCTCTCAATAGATGCGAAGATATATTTGACAAGATACAGCATTCATTTATGATAAAAACTCTGAATAAAATGGATATAGAAGGAAAGCACCTCAACATAATAAAGGCCATATATGACAAACCCACAGCCAATATCATTCTCAATGGAGAAAAACTGAAAGCTATCCCTCTAAGAACAGGAACCAGACAAGGATACCCACTGTCACCACTCTTATTTAGCATAGTATTGAAAGTCTTAGAGCAATCAGGCAAGAAAAAGAAATAAAAGGGATCCAAATTGGAAGGGAAGAAGTGAAACTGCCACTATTTGCAGATGATATGATTTTATATACAGAAAATCCTAAAGAATCCACTGAAAAACTTTTAGAAATAATAAATGAATACAGTCAAGTTGTAGAATACAAAATCAACATACAAATATCAGTTGCGTTTCTACACACTAATGACAAAGTAGCAGAAAGAGAAATTAAGAATACAATCCCATTTACAATTGCAACAAAAAGAATAAAATACCCAGGAATAAACTTACCTAAAGAGGTGAAAAATCTCTACACTGAAAACTATAAAATCGTGTTGAAAGAAATTGAAGAAGGTGCAAAGAAATGGGAAGATAATCTGTGCTCTTGGATTGGAAGAATTAACATAGTTAAAATGTCCACACTTCCTAAAGCAATCCGCAGATTCAATGCAATCCCTATCGAAGTTCCAACATTTTTCACAGAAATAGAACAAATCCTACAATTTATATGGAACAACCAAAGATCCAAAGTAGCTAAAGGAACCCTGAGAAAAAAGAAGAAAGCTGGAGATATCACACTCCCTGAATTCAAAATATACTACACAACTATAGTAACCAAAACAGTATGGTACTGGCACAAGAGAGACACACAGATCAGTGGAACAGTATTGATAGCACATAAATAAGCCCACGTATCTTTGGACAGCTAATTTTTGACAAGGGAGTCAAGAACATACAATGGAGAAAGGAAAGGCTCTTCTGTAAATGGTGTTGGGAAAACTGGACAGCCTCAAACAAAAGAATGAAAACAGACCATTATCTCACACCATACACAAAAATTAACTCAAAATGAATTAAAGATTTGAACGTAAGACCTGGAACCATTAAACTTCTAGGAGAAAACCTAGGCAGTATGCTCTTCAATATCAGTCTTAGCAGCATATTTTCAAGTACGATGTCTGACCAGGCAAGGGAAACAAAAGAAAAAATAAACAAGTCAGACTACATCAAACTAAAAAGCTTCTGCTCAACAAAACAAAAAGGCAACATAACAATTGGGAGAAGATATTTGCAAACAATATATCTGATAAGGGGTTAATATCCAAAATATACAAAGAACACATACATTTCAACAACTGAGAAACTAACCACCCAGTTAAACAATGGGCAAAAGATCTGATCAGACATTTCGCCAAAGAAGATATACAGATGGCCAACAGGCACATGAGAAGATGTTCAACATTGGGGCTGGCCCCGTGGCCGAGTGGTTAAGTTCACGTGCTCCGCAGCAGGCGGCCCAGTTTTCGTTGGTTCGAATCCTGGGCGTGGACATGGCACTGCTCATCAAACCACGCTGAGGCAGTGTGCCACATGCCACAACTAGAAGGACCCGCAACGAAGAATATACAACTATGTGCTGGGAGGCTTTGGGGAGAAAAAAGAAAAAGTAAAATAAAATCTTTAAAAAAAAAAAAAAGATGTTCAACATCATTAAGTATCATGGAAATGCAAATCAAAACTACAATGAAATATCACCTCACTCCCACCAGAAGGGCTATAATTAACAAGACAGGAAACAATAAGTCTTGGAGATGATGTGGAGAGAAGGGAACCCTATGCATTGCTGGTGGTAATGCAAACTGGTACGACCACTATGGGAAACAGTATGGAGATTCCTCAAAAAATTAAGACTAGAACTACCATATGATCCAGCCATTCCACTGCTGGCTATTTATCCATTTTTTTTTTTAAAGATTTTATTTTTTCCTTTTTCTCCCCAAAGCCCCCCGTACATAGTTGTTTTGTATATTCTTCGTTGTGGGTCCTTCTAGTTGTGGCATGTGGGACGCTGCCTCAGCGTGGTCTGATGAGCAGTGCCATGTCCGCGCCCAGGATTCGAACCAACGAAACACTGGGCCGCCTGCAGCAGAGCGCGCGAACTTAACTCGGCCACGGGGCCAGCCCCTTATCCATTTAACATGAAAACACAAATGCATAAAGACACATGCCCCTATGTTCATCGCAGCATTATTCACAATAGCCAAGACTTGGAAGCAATCTAGGTGCCCATCAAGGGACGAACGGATAAAGAAGATGTGGTATTTATGCGCAATGGAATATTAGTCAGCTATAAGAAATGATGAAATCCGGCCATTTGTGACAACCTGGATGGATCTTGAGGGTATTAAGCTAAGTGAAACGTCAGAAGGAGAAAGTCAAACACCGTATGATCCCATTCATATGTAGAAGATAAAACAACGACAAACAAACACTTAGAAACAGAGATTGGATTTGTGGTTACCAGAGAGGAATGGGGAAGGAGAAGGGTGAAAAGAATGATTAGGCACATGGGTGGGGTGATGGATTGTAATTAGCCTTTGGGTGGTGAACATGATATAATCTACACAGAAATTGAAATGTAACGATGTACATCTGAGAAAAAGCAATAAAATTTGTGTCAATGTAAAAAAAAAAAAAAAGAATTTCTTTCCTTTTCCAAATGTACAATATGCAGATACGAACAGCACAAGTCTCCTCTTCCTTGATTTGAATACATGCTAGTATGTCATGTATTTGTAAGTGGGGGCATCCATGTCTCCCTTCAACACCTGCCTATGCCAGCCACATATATGTATTTACGAATAGCATGGTGCTCAATACGTGGGGTTAACTAAAAGATGGGGAAGGAGCAGGAAAACCTATACACTCTTTCACTGGGCAGTCCTGAGCAGGGCATTCTGGCTATATGTATAAGAACCAGGACATTGTTCATACTCCCCCTTGAACTCAGTGTTTCCATGTCTGGGAATCTATTTAAAAGACTTCATTCAATGAAGAAAAATAATTCACATTCAAAACATTTAGAGCAGTATACTAAAACATTAACAGTGGTGCACGGCTCACATCTCCCTACAAGAGAGAAACTGCTGTGAGGACTGTTGTAAGCTGACAGCCTCCGGCTGCTGCCCATTTGGGATCTGCCATGGCATTTGGGCCAAGTCTATACTCTTCCATGGGATTGGAAGAGGCCTTTCCTAGAAAGTAGGCTTTAAGCTAAATCTTGAAGGATGAATAGGACTAACTCAAAGAGTGGATAGAAGGGTGTTCTAAATATACTCACACATACACACACAATTTATTATAAGGAAGACATTTATCATAAGGAATTGGCTCACATGATTATGGAGGCTTAATTTATTAACAGATGATGAAATGGAGATGCAAGTAACCTGAGTGAGTGACTCTAAAATACCAGGAGGAAAGTACTGGTTAGAGCTAGTGCTTAGGATTATTAAAGAATGATCTCGTAAGATCCAATATTGAAATATTTCTCAGTGTTGTACAAGAGTTTTGGGACCACCTTTAATCTGAAAATTAATAATCACGCTAAAGGGATCCAGAAACGCAGGCTGGTCCTGCACACACACATGCATAGTGGTTTCAGACTGATCCAGGCAGCCTCCAAGAAGTTTTTGATTCCTCAGGGTCTTTTCCAGGACCTGAAGCACCTGGAAGCTGTGGATAGTAAGCATCACAGCTGGACTTTTAGCCTAGAGGGGACCCAGAAAGATTAAGGAATGCTTTGGGCATCCAGTGTGTTAAGAATTAAAGGAGTGTAGACTGATTTATGGCCACAGGCTGGGAGAGGGTAGATTGTTCCTAAATATTGACTTACCTCTTGGTGGTTTCTAATCTGTAAAGGGCAGGTGTGGATCTCACTTCCTGACACCAGATATGGAATCTTGTTACATTATTTGGTAGAGGAGAAAATTCACTTAAAGAGAAGAGATTTTGATCTCAGTAGGATCGTCAAAGAAGCCCTACACATGATTTTTAGGAGGAAAGGGTCATATAAAAGTGTCTTGACAAATGTGCAATACATGAAATTTGATAGGACACCTCTCTGAGACCCCTTTCAATTGGGCAAGGCTAGCAAGCTGTCTTGGGAGTTCAGCTTCTGGTGTGTTCCTTTGGAGGAGTAGGGCAGGAAGGCAGGAGGGAAGCCATGGTGTATAGTCATACCACAGGGACTCAGCTTGTTTACCATAGGATTTGCCTTCCTTCTCAGGCTTAAGCTGCCTGATATAGGAGCTGAAGGCTTGCAAACTGCCAACAAGGTAATGCACCTAAACCTTATTACCTTTCAGAATGGCCCCATAGAAGCAGGATGAGAAAGGATAGCTCAGCAAAGCCACACCCTCGAGCCTCCACCTCTGACTCTACCAGAGCAGAATAATTTGCCATGACATGCTGGAAACAGGTTGGGTTAAAGGAAGAGCCACATGCTTCGCTCCAGTAGGTGCTATGGGACAAGCATGCTTCATGTGCTTTCCTATCAGGGTCAGGCTGGGAACATGCGCCTCCACCCTGGGTCACTCCTCTTGGTCAGTGGCATTACAGTTTGTCGTTTTTGCGTGAAATCCAGCCACTGGACAGCATGAGCTGTTGGCAAAAGGGCTGCAAGCATCTCTTTCCCAATTGATCAAATGTGCTGTGGGCAGGGGCTGAGGAGTGTGTGTTTAGGATCTTCTGTAATTCCCTAAGTTTCCAGGAATGGAGGCCCATTGATGACTCATTTTGAAATAGGCTGGGGAATTTGGTGCAGGATATCTACTTTCAGAGACAGTAGGGAGTAAGGAGGAGTCTCTTTCTCTCTCTCTCAACATATTTATAATGTGAACTCTTTCTACTATTCACATTTCCTCACACTTGCATTCTGCCAACCATTGTAGAGACTAATAACAAAAAGGTCTAAAAAGAGCAAACCACCAAGAGAACACAAGAGAGGGGCTGGCCCGGTGGTGTAGTGGTTAAGTTTGTGTGCTCTGCTTCAGTGGCCTGGGGTTTGCAGGTTCGGATCTTGGGCATGGACCTAGCACCACTCATCAAACCATGCTGCGGTGGCATCCCATGTAAAACAGAAATGACAAGTATCTGATAACAGGAGGAGGAAATTTTTTTAAGTTTTAAAAAATTAACTGAAAATAAGATTTTTTAAAAAACAGAGGAAATGAGGAAAATAAAAATAATATTTATTCATAATAATCATAATTATAATTAGCCAAATATGTTTTGACTAGTTATATGTGAGGCATTGTCCAAGCACTTCACAGGTATTACACACTCTTCACAGAAATTATGAGAGAGTAAAAGCAATTATTATCCACTTTGAAGGGATAACGAACTGGAGGCCTGACAGATAAAACAACTTTTCCAAGGTCAGCTAGTGAGTGGCAGAGATGGGATTCCAATCCAGGAAGTCTGACTCCAAAACCCACACTCAAAACTGAATAAAAAGCTTGAGCTGGTTTTACTCACATCACTTTTGACACCAACTAAGAATTCTGCTTCCTGACACCAACTATATGGTGTGTTTTTCAACACCCCTTCCCCAATTCTCTATCAACTGATGTTCAACAATTCAATTCAGTTCAATTCTGACACCACCTGGAGTTAGCACAGACCCCACAGGTTAAAGGGCTCCATCCCACAAGACTGCCCCCACTTCAGATGCCAGTTGCAAGTCCCAGGCCACCTGTACTTCTGACGGGTCGGCCATAAATCAGAGATTCCCATGACCCCCTCCTCAGTCTTGATAATTTACTAGAATGGCTAAAAGAGCTCAAGAAGTCACTTTGCTTATGTTTACTGGTTTATTATAAAGGATACAAATGAAGAGCCTAGGGTGAGGTACAGAAGTGTCTTAAGTGCGGGAGCTTCTGTCCCTGCGGCGTTGGAGTAAACCACCCTCTTGGCACATGGGTATGTTCACCAACTAGGACGTTCTCCAAGTCCCATCATTTAGGTGTTCTTATGGAGGTTCCATTACATAGGCATGATTGATTAAATCATTGGCCATTGATAACTGATCTCAATCTCCATCCCTTCTCCCTTCCCTAGAGGTCAGAGGGTGAGGCTGGAACTTCCAGTTTGCTAATCACATGGTTGGTTTCTCTGGCAACCAGCCTCTCTCCTGAAGCTATCTAGGGGTCCCCCAAGAGTCACCTCATTAGCGTAAACTCACGTACAGTTGAAAGGAGCTTGTTATGAATAACAAAAGATATATCTATTACCCCTATCGCTCAGGAAATTCTAAGAGTTTTAGGAGCTCTGTGCCAGGAACTGGGGACAGAGATCAAATAAATATATATATTTCTTATTATGGCACAAAGCTGAATAAAATTAAGAGAAACATTGTGTCCGGAGTCTCCAAGACCACCCTTAGGTTTGATGACCTGCTTGAAGGACTCACAAAATTTAGAAAAGCCGTTTTATTCATGGTTATGGTTTATTACATAGAAGGATACAGATTAAAATCAGCAAAGGAAAAAGGCACATAGAGTGGAGTCCAGGTGAAGCAAGCAAAAGCTTCCAGTATCCTCTACTGGTGGAGTCATACAAACAGTGCTCAGCTCTCACACCAATGCTGTGTGACAGCACATAAAAATTATTGTCAACCAGGGAAACTCACCTGAGCCTTGATGTTCAGAGTTTTTATTGGGGGGTCAGTCATTTAGGCATGGGGTGCCCACATGACCAACTTTAGCAGCTCAGTTATCAATCCAAAACCCCACCCCAAGAGGTCAAACTGAGATAGTGTGGACAAAGGCCCCAGGGGAATGAAAACAAAGGTTAACCATAGATCACACTGTTAGCATAAACTGTCTAGCATGGACCAAGTTCTCTGATATACAAAGGCATTTTTATTGGCCTGGATATTCCAAGGGTTCAGAGGTTATCTGCCAAGAGCTGTAAGTCAGGGACCCGTCTTGTTTTTGGAATGTGCAATATTTAAGCAGCCCAGGCCTGCTGAGTTAATCCTTTACTGCCCAGTTATGTTAAAGATAAAAGTAAAAGATATGCGATAAAAATGCAACAGTGTAAAGCAACTACAGGTTAAAACCATCCAAAAATGGTTAAAAAAAGAAAAAGAAAATTGAGCTAGTTATTAGTCAGACCTGAGGTCTTTAAAAACTTTTCTGAGAAATCCCCCAAAAAAGGTTTCCTGCTGCAGCCACAGCCTGTCTTTCTTCCTGAGGTGTGGCTTGGCAGAGAGCCAGGAACTACCTCTTGCTTGCCAGGCTCTTAAACTTGCGCTCGATTGCGTGTCCTCAGAGCCCTGAACAGCTACATCTTGTCCCAGCAGCATCTACAGAGCAGAGCCCAACCACTGTTCAGTGAAGCTGCCTGGGGCATTTGCAGCATGAGAATCTGCAGCACTTTTGAGCCAGGGCACTGCAGAGGGGATGGACCAGCTGGAGAGTCAGCCAGGTGGAGGGAGTGACTCTGGACAGTCATCAGAGGGGGATGGACTAAGGGGCAGGTCCGGGTCTGGGTCCTAACTGGGCAAAGGTTAAGAGCAGAGACCAGTCCTCAGACCAGGTATAGATGACAATCAGAGGATAAGGATGACAGGGGGTCAGATTCCAACCAGGTGAGGGATGTTACCTTGGTCCTCACTCCACTCTTAGCCTGACATATAATCAGATCATTCATCACATCTCAGATCTGTCTAAATGACACCTTGTTGACACATAGGGAGTTGGACAATGAGTGGAGTTGTCTCTCCTAATCTTTGCTTAATTTGAGATTGAGTTTTTTTTTTTTTTAAACAGAATGAGACATGTCTGAAGGTGAAATTGTGCATGAAGGTGAAAGAAATGTTAAGATTTCGTGGACAGAGAGCAGAGATTTAACTTAAGAATCATTGATACTTTGAAAGAAGATTGACAGAAGAAAGACACAAGTGTGCAGATAGAGAGGTCCCTCTGTATATCAGGCAAAAGTAACAAGAGTGACTGACATCCAGTTATTTCCTACTGAACATTTTGAGTTTCAAGAATAAAACTACTCTCCAATCATTCAGGCAGATTGTTAGCTGCAAAAGAGCAAAAACCTCAGGCTTCCTTGGATATCTAAACACAACATTAAACATTAAAAGTGAAGAAAGCTATCTGACAAATTTTGAGGGGAAAGGATGTAATCTACCAATATGACAACTAGTCAAGCTGCTGTTTACGTGTAATGTCTGCTGAAAGACCTCGGATATGTATCCATCTAGTAAGTGTATCTCTCAGACACTGTAATTGAAAAATTGAGTGATGGCTGCTTTAGTTAAATGAGAAATTAATCAAAATAAAAAAAATCAAGAATTGGTAAACTGTAGTAAAGAGATGAGTATTGAAACCAACAGAATACAGAATTGAACCTAATTAAGTGTTGTAAATAGGGTTGATAGAATGTGAATGTCAAAAAGCAATTCTTGACTAAGATACACAACGTAAAAATAACATTACAATAATAATCTGAGACCAAATCTTATACTTCAGTTTTAGAAAAAAAAGATGGATATTCAATTGGCATAAATTGTACTAGATTTGTTATTTTACATGTAGAGAGTATTAATAGATGCTGTTTTATTTTTTACTTTGATAATTAGAAAAGTACAACTCAACGTATATTGCTAAAAAATTAGCATAAGTGCTAATTAAATTCAAAAAATAATCTGCAGCTTCCAAACTACTTTAAAAACAAACAAAAAAATCTTGGGAGAGATTATATTGGGGCCTTTTCTCTTCACCTCCAGCTAATGCTAAGGTTTTCCCATTTTGAGACTTTCACTATATAATTAAAAGCTGGTCATCAGTAGCCCCCTGAGCCCCTCTTTATCTAAAGCAGAGATTTTAAACTTTTTAATGCATTGAACCCCTTGGCAGTCTGGTGAAGCCTACAGACATCTTCTCTAGATCATGATTCATGAATTGTTAAATTAAATTCTTGAATTATAAAACAAAACACAAGGATCACAAAGGAAACAAAATTACATAGTCATGTGCCACATACCAAGTTTCCGTCAATGACGGACCACATATATGATGGTGGTCTTATAAGATTAGTACCATAGACTTTAGGTGTATAGTAGGCAATACGATTTGGGTTTGTGTAAGTGCACTCTATGATGTTTGTACAACGATGAAATCACCTAACAACGCATTTCTCAAAACATATCCCTGTCATTACGCAATGCATGACTGTATTCCAATAGTTATACAAATATTTTTTAAATGGTGATTAATTCATTAAATAAGATCTAGCTATAAGTATATTAATGAATATAATTATTATATAATTCTGAATTATATAATTACTTTCAATATAAATAAGAGCAAATATGTGAAGTTTTCTTCAGCAAACTGCAATTAGATATGAAGTTATCTGATTATTTTTCATGACAAAGTCAGAGGCAATACAGATCTACTGTAGTTTGGTGCATAACTCATCAATAAAAGAAATGTTAAATTATGGTTGGAAGTTAATGATAATGAAGACATAAATTTTTTTCTCTTCGAGTTCAGAGATTCCTTGAATTTAAATGAAGCCCTGGGAGATTTGTGGACCCAGATCAAAAGTTACTCACCTAAAAAGCCTTGTTTCTCTTCAGCAAAATGTCTCCCCAACAAAACACAGCTTCTAAAACTGCTCTCCCAAAGGTTGTACCAATGTGCACTTCTGCCAGTAACTTAGGGGAATCCATTTCTCCATACTCTCCTCAGCAGCAGATACCATCAAATGTGTTCACACTTTACCAATTGCAGCAAAAGAGGGAAAAAAGAGCAATACCATTGTAGTTTTCTTTTGTTTTTCATAGTTTTCATTTTGATTCTTTTGTTTCTAAATTTTGTAATCATAGCAAATCTTTATTACAACATGGATATTATAGAAAATCCCCACATTCCACAGATACTATTGTTAACAGAGTTGTGTGTGCATAATATATAACTTTTATACAAAAGTAATAGAATACGAAGGTAAAAGAATTCTCTGTTTTTTTTCCTTACTCTATTTTCACTCATTCATTTCTTCATATATTCAATAACTATCAAGTGCTTACTACGTACCAGAAACCTTGGTAGGCACAAAGGAGAGCGAGGACCCAGAACTACAATTTTTCAGGCATTTCCAGTCAAATGTTCTGCATTGTCGTACCTTTCCACTCCCCAACTGAATGACTCAGTGTCAAAAATCTCATTTTTATTCCCTGCTCTTCTGCAATTCTTGGTTAGAGATGCCTGTGACACAAGGAAGTCACTTTTCAGGAATGACATTATTATGTGTTGCAATGCCCACTCTTAGACCTCTTGCTCGGACAGACTTGTCGGTCTCTCATGGGCAAGTGTTCTGGCCATAACGTCCTGAGGTCAGTGTTCCTAGGAGTTCAGTTGTAATAAAAGATAGGCAATACCTATCAGATACTAGGCAGAAGGCTAAAGTCTGCTGGAATCTCAACGCTTTGAACTGAGAGGCGTCGGCATCTTTCAGATTTCCGAAATGAGGCATCCTTGTTCTACAGGCCTTGGCTACCTCTGCTGCCCTCTGCTGGCTGAGCGGAGTGAGCACAGTCCTGAGCAGAGACTGCCTTGGTATCTGCAGGCACACCTGTCCTGAACCTGCCTGCAAAGCCATCCTGGTAACACAGGTGAGAATTATCTAGCAATATGCATGGCACAAATAGACAGGTGGGGATATTGGAGTGTTATTCACGCATACACGCATTCAGGAAATGGCATCTCCATCCCTCCAGTTTCCTAGACCAAAGATCTTGTTGTCGTTCTTTTTAAGTTTTTAAATTTTTTCGGGGGGAGGGGAAGATTGGCTGTGAGCTAACATCCGCTGCCATTCCTCCTCTTTTTGCTGAGGAAGATTGGCCCTGAGCTAACATCTGTGCCCATCTTCCTCTATTTTATATGTGGGATGCCTGCCACAGCATGGCTCGAAAAGTGGTGCTACATCCTTGCCTGGGATCCCAACCGGCAAACCCCGGGCCGCCAAAGCAGAGTGCATGAACTTAATTGCCACGCCAGCAGGCTGGCTCCCTGTCTTTCTGTAATTACTTTCTCTGACTTATTCTGGGTCTTCTGAGACTCCTGTAGTAGACTAGACACGCAAGAGAATTATTAGGTAAACGCCGAGGAGGCAAAAAGAGAGAGAGCTGGGGGAGGCTAGGAGAGCTGTAAGTCTGAAATCCAGGACTGATCTCCTGGAGGAATAAGAGAAGAGAGAGAGAGAAAGAAGGAAGGTCTTAGGCCCATGGGAGTCTTTGGGCAAAAGCCACCCCATCAGAGGAGTGTCGTGTCTCCCTACTGTGCTGTTATTGGTAGGAGCAGCCTTGAAAAGCATGACCTCAGAGCAAAGGAGGGGTTTCAGAGTCAGATATTGGTATTGGGATCACTGGTTCATTATAGGACCTGCATTAGATCTGAGAGGTGCATTTTCATGGCCCTCTCACCTCTCATGCAATCAGGCAGAAAATCCTTCTGGCTCTACTTTTAAAGATTTTATTTATTCTTTTTCTCCCCAAAGCCCCCTGGGACATAGTTGTGTATTTTTAGCTGTGGGTCCTTCTAGCTGTGGCATGTGGGATGCCACCTCAGCATGGCCTGATGAGCAGTGCCATGTCTGTGCCCAGGATCCAAACCCGCAAAACCCTGGACCACCAAAGCAGAGCCTGCGAACTTAACCACTTGGCCACGGGGCCAGCCCCCTGGCTCTACTTTTAAAGTGTCTGACCACTTCTTAACATCTTCACCATTTCATGGCATGGTGCCTGCCATCTGCTGCTCTCTAGTTTGGTCCATCAGGATCCAGGTCACAGGATTCCCATCAGGTCCCAGCAGTCAGAATCTGGAAATGGTCTGCCCTTTATTGACTCTTGCTTCCACCCTCACCTCCCTACAGTCTCATCTCAACACAGCCCCTCGTTAGTTATGTATGTCAGTCCTTTGATCAAAACCCTGCAGGGGCCGGCTGGTGGCATAAGAGGTTAAGTGCGCATGTTCCGCTTCAGCGGCCTGAGGTTCGCCAGTTCAGATCCCGGGTGACGACATGGCACCGCTTGGCAAGCCATGCTGTGGTAGGGCGTCCCACATATAAAGTAGAGGAAGATGGACATGGATATTAGCTCAAGGCCAGTCTTCCTCAGCAAAAAGAGGAGGATTGGCAGCAGATGTTAGCTCAGGGCTAATCTTCCTCAATAAATAAAATAAAATAAATAAATAAATAAATAAATAAATAAAAACCCCCAAAATACTTTCCAGCTCAGAATAGAAGCCACAGACTTTCCCACGGCCTGTAGGACCCTACCCAGGCTGGCCTCCTGGTACTGCCCTGATCTTATTTCCTCCAACCCTTCCCTTGGCCACGTTGGCCTCTTTGCTGCTGGCTCTGCTTCCAGCACTGCAGACAGGCTCCTGCTTTAGGGTCTTTGCAGGTGTTTCCTCTCCTGGAAAACTCTTCTCCCACATGGCCACATGGTGTTCTCCTTAAGCACTTTACTCTAACGGCATCTTTTTAGTGAGGCCTTTCTTCCTATAATCTTATTTTAAATTGCCAGGTTTCTCCCTGGCACAACTTTTGGCCCTCCCTGTCTTTTTTTTTTTTCTTTATAGCACTTATGAGCATCTAATACACTATATAACATTTATTTTTATTTTTTTTTTAGGAAGATTAGCCCTGAGCTAACTGCTGCCAATCCTCCTCTTTTTGCTGAGGAAGACTGGCCTTGAGCTAGCATCCATCCCCATCTTCCTCTACTTTATATGTTGGACGCCTACCACAGCATAGCGTGCCAAGCAGTGCCATGTCCGCACCCAGGATCCCGACCAGCAAACCCCGGGCCACCGAAGCAGAACGTGAGAACTTAACCGCTGCGCCACCAGGCCAGCCCCTAACATTTATTTTTCTATTGTCTCATTCCTTCACTAGAATATAAGCTCTGGAAGAGTAAGAATATTTGTCTGCTTTTTCACTATCTAGTCATTCCACAGAGCCTAGAACAGTGCCTGGCAAACAGTTGGTACTCAATCTATGTGCATTGAAGGAATGGATGAATAGATTCAATTCATGTTTATTATGCCTGGGGATAGCTGACCAACTGGATACAGATATTGCTCTGTCCACTCAAGGAATCCAAAGCCGGGGTTAAAAAATGGACTCAGATGACAGGATGAGTTAAAAAAAAAAAGATTATAATAAACCTAGAGATATCTTACCCTGACTCTGAAATAAATCTTTTTTCTTCTAATAATATGAGGGTATTAATCAGAGTAGTTACCCAAACCACAGTGGCTTAACAGAAATAAGGTTTATTTTTCTTTCACATGACTGTGAGACACTGATTGAGGATTTATTTTGGTGGATCTCTTCTAACAGTAGGAGATCTGGGGTGCTTCCATCTTGCAATTCTGTTATTTCAGACTTCAGACATGAATATGGGAGACAGAATGTGGAAAGCTTCACATCCACTCTAACCTGTTTTGGACCTGAAGTGACACACCACTTATGCTCATATTCCTGTTGGCAAGTACTTAGTGACATGCTGCTTACCTATACTGGTTACTGAGAAATATAATCTTTCCCCATGCTACAAAGGGATAATCATTTTTGCCACAATAAAAAAAGAGAAAATTATATGCACACAGAACATTGTCTCTGTCATAACCTACCAAATGGGTTACCAAACCATTTTATTTTTCTTCCCACTCATAGAACACACCCTCTCCTTCCCAGGAGAGATAACTCAAAGTCTCATCCTCCCACTACTTCTACATCAAAGTTGAGGCATCCAGGGGATACACAGTAGTCTGACAGGCCCAGAGGTGGCTACTGTGGTTCCAGGGCTCAGTTTACACCTGTAGGGATGTTTTTATCTCATCCTGGTATAAGTACAGAGCACACACCACCTTGTTCCCAAGATGCTATTTGTCCAAGGAAATCAACGTATTCTGTGTACACTGTTCTTCACACTGAATCCAAACTCTTTAGAAGTTTCTTAAATGACATTAAACCACTATTTCTTTTAACCAGACTTTTCTTTATTAAATAAGATTTATTGAACATCAACTATGTTCAATAGTAGAGAAGACTCTACTAGGCTCTCCAGAAACATGAGTAAGCAGGAAGTTTATAGCGTCTTCCATTATGTATTTATATGCCCATCCATTAAATTGCAGTCCCCGGCCCTTGTTTGACATAATTTCTTTCCCTGGAGCAACTTCCAAGGGGCATACAATTCCACTGGTGCCACCCACAGGACATGGCCATCTGTTGCAGGCTTTGGCATGCCTTTTTCATAACTGAGTTGTCTTGGTCCATATGGGAAAGTTCGGTTTATTCAGAGCATGGATCTTGTCGTAGTAGATATTGGAGACAAGGCCCTGTCTTTGGTACTCGGGCACGGTGCCTGCTATCCGCAGCTCTCCTAGTTTGGCCCATCAGGATCTAGGTTCCAGGATTCCCCTCAAGTCCCAGCAGACAGAAGCTGGGGAAGGTCTGGATACAGCACTCAGTAAATCTTAGGCTCCTCACGTTCCCACCAAAATTCATTCATCAAGGAGCATGAATGACACCAAGGGAGGAAAGTTTAAACATCTCTTGGTTGCTGTTGAGGTCAAAGGAAGAGCAAGATCTTTTATATGGCACTGAGGCATTTTTCAAAGGGTTATCACTGGTGATCTTATTTGGTCCCTACAGAAACTCTGAGAACTAGGCAGGGTAGGAATTTTTATTACGATTTTGAGATGAAGAAGCTAAGTCCTGAACAAAAATGACTGGCCCAAATTTCATAGAAAGTGGTAGGATCAGTCCTTAAGAGATAGAATTATGGAGTATTAGTCCTTGAAGAGGCTTACAAATCATGCTACCCACATGTTTCAAGACGTACAGAAACAGAAGCCCAGAGAAAGGAAGTAACTTGTTTGTGGTCTCAAGACTCAGTTTTAGAATTCCAACTGTGCCTTTGAGTAGCAGTGGGATTATGGACACATTTCATATCCAGCAGACATGAACACCAGAGAACCAGGTATCTAAAACACTGCCTTATTCTAAAACCTCTTGAACCAGCCCTGGTACCCATTCCCTGTGGTGCTCCACGATTCCTTTCTATAAGTCCACTTCCCACTGTTCTTCTCCTTTCCCAACTGTTTCATTAAATCTTCTGGAATATATATTTCCTTGTAAACAAACTACATCCTCAACTTTCTCTCTAAATTTTCCCTTCATTTTCTGTTCTTGACTGAAATCTACCTCATCTTTAAGGACCAGACATTTATTTTTACTTCTTGTGTTTCACCCCTACACCTAGTCATTCATCAAGGCCTGTCAAGTTAAACTTCTAATCATCTCTTGAGTCCATGCACTTCTCTACACTCCTACTGTCATCACTATGGTCCAGGCTCCCATTTTCTCTTGCCTAGACAGCTGCCTCAGGCTCCTAGTTTGTCTGCCTAATTCCAGTCTTACTCTTTTCCAATACATTTTTCACTGCACAATCAGACATTGTGATCTTTAAAAATGAAAATGAGATTATGCCTCCTTGTCTTAATTATTTGATGTTCATCATGTATTTCAGTTTCTCTTCCTAGGTACATGGTAGTATTATACTTCCCTCACTTTGAAGTGCAGCATGACTATGTGGCTTATGTTGATCAATTAATGTGAGCAGAATTGACAAATGTCACTTTAAGAGATAATGAGAATTTTTCCATGCTTCCCTCTGCCCCCCTTGCCATGGCTAATGGCAAAATTCAGGAGTGTGGCTGCTCTATCAGCTTGGGTTCTAGAATGAATAGACGTGACGTTGAGCTCTCAGCTAACTGCAATGTACATATAGCATGAGGAAGAAATAAACTTTGTTTAAGCCACAGAGATTTGGGAGTTGTTTCCTACTGCAGTATAACCTATCCTATCCTCAAAAGACAGAAATTTTTACCTACGAGTGGGGCATTGCTATGACAAACATACATGGCACTAACTTTGGGGAAGAGGTTGTAAAACAGTATGTTAACAATGTGTTGGCTTTTTGACTGCATACAATAAGGTATCATACAGAAATTTTGAACTCAGAATAGAACTTCCCAGTTTCCAAAGAAAAATGAAAAAGAATAGAGAGAGAACAGAAATTTGAAGACATAAATTGGAAGAGGTAGCTACTTTTCATCCACAAGCAGTAGAAGATATAGCTGAGCAGACTTTTGAGCAAGAAAGACATTGCAACAAGAATGAAACCAAAGGAATGGCTGTTGTCTCCCTTATTGAAACCTCCAAATGGATTAAGCTGTCTTGTAAGGAAGAACCATTTTGAGTTTTGACACAGTAATGCTTTTTTTTTTGTTTTTTATTAAGATTATGATAGTTTACAACCTTGTGAAATTTCAGTTGTACATTATTGTTAGTCATGTTGTGGGTACACACAGTAATGCTTTTAAGTTGAACAAAATAGTCCAGGGAAAAGAGACTATGATACAGTACAAGATACCTACAATTAAGTCAAAGGAGGGTTATGGGGGCAAGAAAAAAAAGTATAGTCAAAATGACAACTATGTCTGAAAAGAAACTGTATTTGGCTATTGCACTCAGAACTAAATGCAATCAGCAAAGATGGCAACTACAATATTTTAGAGATTTGTAGTCTCATAAGAACCAACAGCCTAAATTAAAAGATGCTATGACTGTATGAATTTTAAAATGATCCTTAGTGTGTACTCGGTCAAAGAAAATAATGGGTTTTACTGTGGTTATTTTGTTCCTCTATTACATGGCAGGTTTGTGGGTGCAAATAACTTGTATTTTTAGTTCATGGAAGGAATAAGAAGATCCATAACCAGACTTCAAGAAGAGACTTTCAGGGATCCTAGAGTTAAGTAGGAGGCAGTTTATCAGTCAAGGTTCTCCAGAAAAATGGAACCAATAGAACATATATATATATATGTAATCTATATCATGTATACATATATATTTATAATATTTATATAATATATAAATTATATTATGTATTTATATATACATATTTATTTTGTGTATATAAATAAATATGTATATTTTATTTTAAGGAATTGGCACATGTGATTGAGGGGCTAGCAAGTCTGACATATTAGGCAAAGCTGGAAACAGACAGAAGTTAATGTTGCAGTTTTGAGGCCAAATTTCTTCTTCTCTAGGAAACCTCAGTATCTTTCTCTTAAGGCCTTCAACTGATAGGATGAGGCTCACCCACATTATCAAGGGTAATCTCCTTTGCTTAAAGTCAACTGATTATAGATGCTCACCACATCTACAAAAGACCTTCACAGTAACACCTAGATTAGAGTCTGATTAAATAACTGGGCACTATACCCTAGCCAAGTTGACACATGAAACTACCCATCACAGATGGCGACTGGGTGAGACTTTTAGATTGTTGCCTCTTGGGAGAGGGTTAGTGTGTTCTGCATGTAGGCAAGAGAATGAACCAATATTTTGGTGACTAGAAGAGCAGACTGTGGTAGGCACCCATTACTTCCAACAAAGAGTTCCAGTTTTCCTCCCACACATATGATAGGATTATACTTTCCTGCCCCTTTGAAGTTAGGTGTGGCTCTGTGACTTTCTTTGGCCTACAAAATGTATGCAGAAGTAGTGTGTGTCATTCCTGGGAGGAAGCCTTAAGAATCAGTGCACAATTCACCACATTTTTGGTTTTTCCCTTTGCCATAGTGGGCAGCTACATTTGAAATGGTCCAAGAATGGGGTTAAACAAGGATTGGTTCTGTCTCTTCTCAGAGACTACCAGTGATGGGGAACTCATCACTTGCTCAGGTAGTCTTTGTACTATGCCAACTTTAGAAAAGGCTTCCTCATACAGATTTGACACCTGTCTCCCTAAAGTATTCATCCCTTGGTCCTAGTTTTACTTAAGGAGTCACACAGACAAATCCACTCACTGTTTAATATGATAGATAATTAATTATTTAAAGTTTGTGTTAATATGGTAGAGTAGAGATGGATGGAGAGGAGGACAAAATGCAAGATGGAAAAAGACAAATGGGGAGGCAAGAGAAGAAAGATGAAGAGGAAAAAGAAAAGGGCACCAGCAGTAACAGCAACAGCTATCATGATTGGGAGCTTAATATGAGCTCTCCTAAGCTCTTGGCATGTATCAACTCACTGAACTCTCACAACAACTCTGTGAAGTAGGTATAACTCTAATTTTCCAGAGAAGGAAATTGAAGCTTCATTTCACAGCCTCACGGTTTCATGGAAAGTCACAAATCCAGTAAAAAAAAGAGCTGGCTCTAGAATTCAAGTCCTTATGTTTTGAAAACCCATGCCTTTCACCATTCTGAGAGATAAGACAGGTGATCATGAGAGCTAGAGTGAGTGAGTGAGTGCATGCACAAATGCATGAAGGAGAGAGAGAGATTGCTCTAAGGGGGTTTATTTGAGGTTGTTTAATATGGTACTAGGTCCAAGTTCTGGTGTGTCAATTTTTTAAATGCCAATCGTTTCTTGGTGGCCTGTCTTGTGGAGACAGCCCTGAGGGGACTGATAATACTTTGTACTTGTGTAGCACTTTTGCTTTAATAATTGGCATCAAAACATTTTGACTCTCTTTGCCCTTGGGATCACATTCAAAGAAGCAAAGAAAAAAGAAAACCAAATAAAAAAATCATTTTAAATGTTACTTAAGTCTCTCATTAAGATGCCAAAGAAGAGCACATTCTCGGTCCAGGGCAAAATTATTTTAAAATCGTCTTTTCTCATCTCTGCCCCTTTGAGGATCTTTTTGCCCATCGCACACATATAGCAACTCTTCATGTAGAAGTCTTCTCTTTCTGAACTTCCCCCCCAAAATCCCAAAACTAATCATTTGGTTTATATTGAAAACCAAGAACCACAATCAGATGAAAACCAGCTGCCTGGAAGCCACGTAGAAGGGGTAAAATAGGGTTGGAACACTTTCCAAGCCTCATTCTGAAAATCGTCATTATTTGATGTGACTGGTGATTTCCTGGAAAAACTTACAAAGCCTGTCTCTATTTTATCTGAGTGAGGAGCTTGCCCAGTGCAAAAGCCTTTTATCCTGGGGCGTTTATCAAAAACATTTAAAAGCAATTATCTACATCATGGCTACCTGAGGCTGTGGATAAGAGTTGGGGCAAACAATAGAGTAACCAAAAAGATTAAAAGGAAAAGCTAAGGAGTGAGATATTTGTCAGGGATGTGAAAAGTTCCAATTAAATATTCCTGGGAATCTAAAAGGTCATGTTTATGAGTAGGGTTGTGCACATGCCCAGGAAAAACCAGAGATGACTCTAAATTCTCACCTCTGGGTGACCATGAGGCTCTGTGTAAGTAGGAAGTGTAGGTGAAGGAAGAGCTGTCACTTGACTGGTTGAATGTTGAAGGTGATCCTCAACACATGCACAGAGGCTCACAGCAAATGCTGGGATATTTATTGGTTCCAGGTATGTAGGTTATATCTCTGTGCAATCATTAGCTGAGTTAAGTTAACTGAGCAGAGACTTCAGTGGCAACACATGACAAAGGATAAAAACTTTCAAAATCAGTTCAGAAAAGTTACTAAACAAATAAAAAACCAAAAATAATAAACAGCAAGAATAACAAGCCGTGGGGGGAGATCTTAATTCCAGAGTTAGCACATTTTATTATTCAAAACGTCCAGTTTCCAACAACAAAAGAATTACCTAGCATGTAGGGAAACAAGATATGTCCCACACACAGGAAAAAAGCTTTTTGTAAAGCAATCAATAGAAATTATCACTGACGAAGATCAGACATTGGGTTTATTAGTTCAAGACTTTAAATTATCTGTTTAAAATACATTCAGAGAACTAAAAGAAACTATGTTAAAATAACTAAAGTATGAGAATGGTGTCTCACCAAACAGAGAATATTAATAAAGAGATATAAATTATTTAAAAAATGGAAGTTCTACAGTTGAAAAGTATAATAACTGAAATAAAAAATTGACTGGATGAGTTAAATAGCTAACTTGACCATGTGGAAGAATAAGTAAACCTGAAGATAGGTCAACTGAGATTATTCAGTCTGAGGAATAGACAGGAAAAAAAGTTAAGATGAACAGATCCTAAGAGATCTGTGGAGTACCATCAAACGTATAAACATACACATAATGGGAGTTCCAGAAATAGAGGAGGGAGGAAGGGACAGAAAAACTGAAGAAATAATGGCTGAAAACCTCCTAAATTTGATGAAAACCATAAATCCACACATCTCAGCAGCTTTAAAAATCCAAATAGGATGAATACAAAGAGATCCACACTGAGAATCATCAAAATCAAACTGTCAAAGACAAAGATAAAGAGAAAATCTTGAAAGCAGCAAGAGAGAATTTATCACATACAAGGAATTCTCAATAAGATTAACAGCTAATGTCTCATCAGAAACCATGGAGGCAAGAAGGCAATAGGATGCCATACTTAAAATGCTAAAAAGGACTGTCAACTGAGAAATCTACATCCAGCAAAGCTATAATTCAAAAATGAAGGAGAGGGGCCAGCCCAGTGGTAAAGTGGTGAAGTTCACATGTTCTGCTTTGGTGGCCTGGGGTTTGTCAGTTCGGATCCTGGCTGCAGACTTACACTTTGCTTGTCAAGTCATGCTGTTCCAGGCATCCCACATCTAAAGTAGAGGAAGATGGGCACAGAAGTTAGTTCAGGGCCAGTCTTCCTCAGCAAAAAGAGGAGGATTGGCAGAGGATGTGAGCTCAGGGCTAACCTTCCTCAAAAAAAAAAAAAAAAAAATGAAGGAGAAATCCAGACATTCCCTGATAAACAAACTGAGGTAATTCATCATTAACACTCTTGCCTTCCAATAAATACTGAATGGAGTCCTTCAACCTGAAATGAAACAACAGTGGAAAATAACTCAAATCTACAAGAAGAGTTAAAGAGCACCATAAAAGATAACTAAATAGGTAAATATAAAAGATAATATAAATATATTTTTTGCTTATTGCTCCTTTTCCCCCATCTGATTTAAAAGACCACTGCATAAAGAAATAAATTACAAATCTGTGTTGATGGACATAAAATTTATAAGGATATAGTTTGTATGACAATAAGAGAACAAGGGAAGAGTAAGATAATGGAATTTTGTATAGGCAAAGCCTTTGTATACTACTCAAATTAAGTTGATATTAATCCAAACTAGATTGTTATAAATTAAGATCTTAATTATAATCTCCATGGCAACCACTAAGAAAATAACTCAAAAATATATTAAAAGAAATGACAAGGGAATTAAAACAGTACACTAGGAAATATGTATTTAACTCAAAAAGACATGTTATATAGAAAACAAATAGCAAAAAGCAGGTATAAATTTTACCTTATTAATAACTACATTAAATGTAAATACATTGAACACTCCAACTAAAAGGCAATCCTTACTCCTCTCCTAGGTATCAGCTTAAAATAACTTTGCCAGAAAGGATGTGCTAATCTCCAGCTCCTGGAGGATATAAGGAGCCACTTGTACATTCTCCTAGCCCTGTTTACTTATACTTTCTTGCTCTTGTTAAATTCTATAGCTAATTGTGTAGTCATTTCTTTAACGTCCATGTCCACTTCTGACTAGGAGCCTGTCTGTGTCTTATCTCCATCTACCTCCTTAGAGCTCAGCACAGAGCCTGGCCTCTGGTATGCATTGAATGAGGAGTGAACGAGCACCAATGACTTTGAAGTCTTTACCAGTGACCCACTTAGTTCAAAGAATATTGACTGTAGCTGATGACCATATAGATATGTTATTTGGAAAATTCTGGGATACAATTTGTCACACTATTCAAATAAATACCATGTCAGCATATCCTCCCTATTGTCTGAGAGCATAATCAAAGCTAACTTTAAACGTAATTTTGCACATTTGTTTGATCTGAGGAGATAATCAGTGGAAATTGCCTCTGACATGAAATCTTATCTAAGAAAGAGCAGACTGTTTTAGAGTCAGATAAATGTGAGTCAGTCAAAACCCAGCTCTGCTTTTTGTTAGTCATTGCTCATCCTTTCCAGGCCTTAGCTCCTCTATCTATAACTTTTGGATATTGATATCTCCTTGAAGAGATATTATGAGGATAAAGGGAATGCAAACTGTGAAAAGGCATGACTTATTCACACCAGGGTGAATGCTGGCACCCTTATTGCAATAAAGGTCAAGTTTCACACTCTTCCATGGAAGCTCCCATCTTCACTTTGATGGACTCAAGGATTTTTTCCCTCAGGGATTTCTGCAATGTACTCAGCATCTGGATACTCTGTAAGGCAAGCATCTTGGCTGGGACATTCATCTAGAGAAAGAACCAAGAAACATTAAGGAAATAAGATTTGAGCAAAGGGAAACTCAAAATTATCCTGTGTCCAGGCCTCCAGCAATACCACTGAGTTCTCTGGGACCGTTAAGCATGTCTCCAATTCTATAAGGGGGATTCCATTGGTGAGTGACAGTGTTTTCTTCCTGAAGTTTTCCATCTCTTTAGTTGAATTCACTGACCTTATTTCCACTAAGTTGACATGAATTTGGAAAGATCAAAGATAATCTCTATCATGCTTCCCACAATAATCCATGGATAAGCTAATCGGAGGGAATATGAGTGCTCTGGGGAGGAATTTGTAACTTTGCACATAGCAGATTGAGCAGGAGTGGGACGCATAAAGACTCATAGCTTTGAGAGAGAAATATAAAGAGAGGAGGGGGAGAGAGATGGAATGTAAGAAAGGGGTGACTAAGTCTAAATTTTGCACATTTATAAATTATGATTGCAACACCATGAGCCTGCCCTATGTAAGGATTTAAAGCATCAAAGTCTCTGTAGAGATTCTGTCCCCACCTCCCTCACTCCACTTCTCTTTAAAATCTCAGGTTACTACACATGAAGACTCCCTTTCCTTTTGGCTGTGTGATTTTGGTAAACTGTATGAGGCATATGTGTCCAGCTTTTCAGTCTTTTAAGGTTATTTTCCCAAGTAAAGGTCATTTAATTGGTGCACATTTAGTCTGCAAAATCTAGTGAGCTGGACCTTGTTTGACACCAATTCAGAATAAATTAAAAATACTTTACTGCAAAACCTGATTTTGCAACCTGCTTTCTTGGAAAATATGCATTGAACATTGAACTGCAAACATAATCAGCCTGTCAGAACTTAACACATCTAGGGTGGGCTGTTCACTTCAGATAGGAAATGCAGACACTATGCTGTCAGTGTAGCTGACCTGGCACATCATTAGGAAAAGAAGAGCAACTGAAAAAGGTGAATTGATCTTATCTAGTGACCAACAGCAAAAAAGTAATGCACAATGTATTGCAAAAGTGTCATGATCAATAGCATGACATCAGCATCATGGCAAAGTGAACTTGCCTGAGATTCTCTCCCTTCCAACATACAGTAAAAGCGGACATTGATACTCCAACAAAGGGCATCCTAACACAACACAAAAATGTCAGAGAAACACATCCAGCCATATGACAGAGGGTGGAGAAGCTGGAGCCCCCCTCAGAGGAACTGGAACAGGGTGAGAGAAAACTTCACTCCCTCCCCTAAAGACTGCAATTGGGACTGTGGGAAGCCTCCAAGAGGGAAGGAACAGGGGAGGGGATGTTCATTTGCAGGAACATCAAGGACTCCCCAAAGGCCCATGCAGCCTACAGGGAAGACCTCTACTGGAGTGAGAGCTTTTGCGGGAGGTGACCTCATCAAGCCAACACCCCAGGAGAGTAGATAGTGAGAGCAGAGTGAGAAAGCCCCAAAAGCATGCAGGAGAAAGTGCCCCTCCCCCCACCTGTGCTACGCCCATTCCACTGCCTGGTATCTCAGCTGAAGGCAGAGGGCTCAGATTACATGGCTCTCGACCCTGACCCAGTGGCAATAGGCTGTAACTGCAACTAAATTATATCAGGATGCGTAAGACGAGTGCCACCCCCTCTAGAAATATCAAACATTATATCAAATCTGCAGACCAGAGAGAAAAAGACAAGTACCCAGAATTCAGTCCTGAGGACACATAAATACGTAATCTAAATGACAATGAATTCAAAACAGCTATCATCAAAAAACTCAAGGAGGTAAAAGAGAATGTAGAGAAACAATTCAAGGAGTTCAGGAGCTACTTCACAAAAGAGATTGAAACTATAAAGAAGAATCAATCAGAAATATTAGAGATGAAAGACACAATGGAAGAGATAAAACAAAATATGGATTCTCTGAGCACTCGAGTGGACATCATAGAGGAGTGTATCAGCATAATCAAATATAGACACGTTGAAATGCTCCAGACAGAGGAGAAGAGAGAATGAAGACTAAAAAGAAATTAAGAAAGTCTCCAAGAAATATCTGACTCAATTAGGAAATGAAATATAAGAATTATAGGTATTCCAGAAGGAGACAAGAAGGAGAATGGAGCAGAAAGCATGTTCAAAGAAATAATAGCAGAGAACTTCCCAAACCTAGGGAAAGAGATGGAAATCCATGTGGAAGAGGCTCCCAGATCTCCTATATATGTCAATGTAAAAAGACCTACTGCAAGGCATATAGTTGTCAAACTGGCAAAAATGAATGACAGAGAAAGAATACTAAGGGCAGCAAGGCAGAAGAAAGTAACCTCCAAAATAACACCTATCAGGCTTTCAGAGGATTTCTCTGCAGAAACTTTACAAGCTAGGAGAGGATGGAACGACATATTCAAATCTTTGAAACATAAAAACTTTCAGCCAAGAATACTCTATCCAGCAAAAATATACTTCAGATATGATGGAGAAATAAAAACTTCCCCAGACAAACAAAAGCTAAGGGAGTTTGTAGCCAAGAGACCCCTCCTACAAGAAACCCTCAAGAAGGCCCTCATACCCGAAAAAAAGGGAGAAAGGGGTTACAAAGCATTGAGTAAGGTGAGAAATAGGTAGGCAGAATCAGAATAGGACAGCAAATACTCAAGTATAGCATTAAAGACAAAGGGAAGGAAAACACCAAAAACAAAGATAATCTTGTCATTTTAATCACAAGCTCACAACACAAGATGGAATAAGATGTGAGAAAAACAACTTAGGAGGGGAGGAGGAAAGGGACTGAATCGATTTAGACTAAGGAAATAAGAGGCCATCAGAAAATAGACGGTTTTACACATGAGATTCTGAATACAAACCTCATGGTAACCACCAAACAAAAAAGCAGAACAGATACAAAAATAATAAATAAGGAGAAAACAAAGAAACACATCATAAAAAACTACATAATTCAATGTGTAGACCAAAACACACAGGACGAGAAACAAAGGAAATGCAGGAGAAACCAGAAAACTAGGGACAGCATTAAGCTCTCCTACGTCGATAATTGCCCTAAATGTAAATGGATTGAATTCTCCAATCAAAAGACACAGAGTGGCAAGATGGATTAAAGAGCAAGACCCAGCAATATGCTGCCTCCAGGAAACACGTCTCACCTCCAATGACAAACACAGGCTCAGAGTGAGGGGTTGGAAGAGGCTATTCCAAGCTAATGGCAAACAAAAGAAAGCAGGTTTCAGTACTTATAAGTAGTAGTACTTATAAGTACTACTCAGACAAAGTAGACTTTAAGATAAGACAGGTAAAGAGAGACAAAAAGGGACAGTATGTAATGATCAAAGGAACACTCCACCAAGAAGAAATAACACTTATAAATATCTATGCACCTAACACAGGAGCACCAAAGTTCATAAAGCAACTATTAACAAACCTAAAAGAAGGTATTAGTAAGAACGCAATGATAATATGGGACCTCAACACTCCACTCACATCAATGGATAGGTCATCCAGAAGAAAATCAACAGGGAAACAGTGGAATTAAATGAAAAGTTAAACCAGTTGGACTTAATAGACATATATAGAACACTCCATCCAAAAACAGCAGAATACACATTCTTCTCAAGTGCGCATGGCACATTCTCAAGGATAGAATATACGTTGGGAAACAAGGCAAACTTCTATAAATTTAAGAAAATTGAAATAATAACAAGCATCTTTTCCAATCACAATGCTATAAAGCTAGAAATTAATTACAAGAAAAAAGCTGAGAAAGGGACAAAGACGTGGAGACTAAACAACATGCTATTGAACAAGCAATGGATCATTGAAGAAATTAAAGGAGACATCAAAAAATATCTATAGACAAATGAAAATGATAACATACCATACCAACTCATATGGCATGCAGCAAAACCCATATTAAGAGGGAATTTCATCGCAACAGAGGCACCCCTTAACAAACAAGAAAAATCTCAGATAAGCAATCTCAAATTACACCTAAGTGAATTAGAAAAATAAGAACAAAGCACAAAGTCCACAGAAAGAGAGAAAAGGTAAAAATAAGAGCAGAATTAAATGCTAATGAAACAAAAAAAGGCAGTATAAAGGGTCAATGAAACAAAGTGCTGGTACTTTGAGAAGACAAATAAAATTGACAAACCCCTAACAATACTTACAGAGTAAGTATTCGGATCAACAAAAGTATATTCAGATCAACAAAATTAGAAATGAAAGAAGAGAAATAACAATGGACACCACAGAAATACAATGGATTAGAAGAGAATATTACGAAAAACTGCATGCCAACAAAATGGATAATCTAGAGGAAATGGATAAATTCTTAGACTCTTAGAACCTCCTGAAGCTGAATCAAGAAGAAACAGATAATCTGAGCAGACCAATCACAAGGAAAGAGATCGAAACAGTAATCAAAAGCATCCCAAAGAATAAAAGCCAAGGATAGACAGCTTCCCTGGGGAATTCTAAGAAACTTTCAGAGAACATTTAATACCTATCCTTCTCAAGCTATTCCAAAAAATTAGGGAGGATGGAACACTTCCTAACACATTCTATGAGGCCAACATCACTCTGATACCAAAGCCTGACAAGGACAACACAGAAAAGGAAGAAGGAAAACTACAGGCCAATATCGCTGATGAATATAGCTGCAAAAATCCTTAACAAAATTTTGGCAACCCGAATTCAGCAATACATCAAAAGGATCATACATTATGATCAGGTGGGATTTATACCAGGCACACAGGGATGGCTCAACATCTGCAAATCAATCAATGTGATACACCACATCAACAAATTGAGGAATAAAAACCACATGATCATCTCAAAAGATGCAGAGAAAGCATTTGACAAGATCCAACAGCCATTTATGATAAAAAAAAAACTCTTAATAAAATGGATATAGAAGGAAATTACCTCAACATAATAAAGGCCATATATGACAAACTCACAGCCAACGTCATGCTCAATGGAGAAAAACTGAATTCCATTCCTCTGAGAACAAGAACAAGACAATGATGCCCACTATCACCACTCTTATTCAACATAGTACTTGAGGTTTTGGCCAGAGCAATTAGGCAAGAGAAAGGAATAAAAGGAATCCAAATACAGAGTGAAGAAGCAAAATTCCCACTGTTTGCAGACGACATGATCTTATATATAGAAAACCCTAAAGAATCCATCAGAAAACTATTAGAAATAATTAACAACTACAATAAAGTTGCAGGGTAAAAAATCAGCTTACAAAAATTAGTTACTCTTCTATACTCCAGTAATGAACTTAAAGAAAGAGAACTCAAGAATACAATTCCATTTACAATTGCAACTAAAAGAATAAAGTATCTAGGAATAAATTTAACAAGGGAGGTGAAGGACTTATACAATGAAAACTATAAGATATTACTGAAAGAAATAAGTAATGACATAAGAGATGGAAAGAGATTCCATGCACGTGGATTGGAAGAATAAACGTAGTTAAAATGTCCATACTACCCAAAGCAGTCTACAGATTCAACACAATCCCAATGACATTCTTCATGGAAATAGAACAAAGAATCCTAAAATTCATATGAGGCAACCAAAGACCCAGAATTGCTAAAGCAATCCTGAGAAAAAAGAACAAAGCTGGAGGCATCACGATCCCTGACTTCAAAACATATTACAAAGCCATAGTGATCAAAAAAGCATAGTACTAGTACAAAAACAGGCACACAGATAATGGAAAAGAAGTGAAAGCCCAGAAATAAAACTGCACATCTACGGACAGCTAATCTTTGACAAAAGTACCAAGAACATACAATGGAGAAAAGATAGTCTCTTAAATAAATGGTGTTGGGAAAACTGGACAGCCACATGCAAAAGAATGAATGTAGATCATTATCTTACGCTGTACACAAAAATAAACTAAAAATGAATCAAAGACTTGAAGATAAGTCTTGAAACCATAAAACTCCTGGAAGATAATATAGGTAATACACTCTTTTTTTTTTTTAGGAAGATTAGCCCTGAGCTAACTACTGCCAATCCTCCTCATTTTTCTGAGGAAGACTGGCCCTGAACTAACATCCATGCCCATCTTCCTCTACTTTATAAGTGGAACGCCTACCACAGTATGGCGTTTGCCAAATGGTGCCATGTCCACACCCAGGATCCGAACCGGTGAAACCTGGGCCATCAAGAAGCAGAATGTGCGAACTTAACCACTGCACCACTGGGCCGGCCCGGTAATACATTCTTTGACATTGAACTTAAAAGGATGTTTTCAAATACCATGTCTTCTCAGACAAGGGAAACAAAAGAAAAAATAAACAAGTGGGAGTTCACCAGACTAAAGAACTTCTTCAAGGCAAAAGAAACTAGGATCAAAACAAAGAGACAACCCACCAACTGGGAGAAAATACTGGCAAATCATATCTGTGACAAGGAGTTAATCTCCATAATATATAAGGAACTCACACAACTGAGCAATAAAAAAACACACAGCCCAATCAAAAAGTGGGCAGATGGTATTGACAGACATTTTTCAAAAGAAGATATACAGATGGCCAATAAACACATGAAAAGATGTTCAACATCGCTAATAATCCAGTAAATGCAAATCAAAACTACACTAAGATACCACTTTATGCTTGTTAAAATGGTTATAATCACTAAGACTGAAAATAACAAATGTTGGTGGGAATGCAAACTGGTGGAACCACTATGGAAGAAAGTATGGAGATTCCCCAAAAAACTAAAAATAGAACTACCATATGACCCAGCTCTTCTACTACTGGGTATCTACCCAAACAACTTGAAATTGACAATCCGAGGTAACATCTGCTCCCCTACATTCATTGCAGCACTATTCACAATAGACAAGACTTGGAAACAATCCAAGTGCCCATTGGCTAATGATTGGTTAAAGATGTGGAATACTACTCAGCCATTAAAAAAGGCAAAATCATCCCATTTGCAACAACATAGAAGGACCTAGGGGGAATTATGCTAAGTGAAATAAGCCAGAGTAAGAAAGACAAACAATAGATGATTTCACTCATACATGGAATATGAACAAACACATGGACAAAGAAAACATGGCCATAGGGGGCGGGAGCAGTTATGTGGTGACAGTCAAGAAATAATGTACAATTAAAATCTCACATTTGTGTAAACTATCATGAACTCAATAAAAAAATTTTTAATAAAAGTCATGACCGGGGCTGGGCCCCATGGCCAAGAGGTTATGTTTGCACGCTCCGCTGCAGGCGGCCCAGTGTTTCGTCAGTTCAGGTCCTGGGCGCGGGCATGGCACTGCTCATCAAACCATGCTGAGGCGGTGTCCCACATGCCACTAAAAGGACCCACAATGAAGAATATACAACTATGTACTGGTGGGCTTTGGGGAGAAAAAAGGGAAAAAAAGTCATGACCAAGAGAAAACCTGACAGGGACAGAAAATTACAAAAAAAAAAAGGCACGTAAATTTAGAAGACAGCAACTGGACTCTTGTAAGATTTTCCTCCAGGGCAGGATTGGAGTATCACATTCCTAATGGTGGCAAACAGCTGATGTGAATAGGTTAAGTGAGTACAGTGGGCTTTACTTCCACCCAAAGGGGCAGAAACCACTCAGCTCTTGCTGATTGTTGCCTTGTGGGCACAAAGGTCTTATTTGACCATATCTGTGTTTTCAAGAGAACTTTAAATGCAATTGTCTTTTTCTCATACTCAGTCCCTCAGCTCCTAGGATCCTTCAGCTCTGAGACCCACTGTGAGGTGAGGTATTGACTCATCTTAGTTTTCTGCCTGTCAAGACGTCCTCTCTAAAGGGAAATTCTTTGATTCTCTCCTTCCTCATTGGCTCAGGACATTTCTTCAACATCATCAGCTATTCAGGTGTTGGTTTTATATTGCTGAATAACAACCACCTCAAAACTTAGTGCCTGAAAGTGATAATTTGTTATTTTCTCTCACTATTTTGTGCTTTAATTAGGCCCAGTTAGATATTTCTTTGGTTGATCTTCCTTGGGGTCTTTCATGTGAATGCAGTCATATGGTAGGTAGGCTGGTGTGAGCTGAAGACTCCACTGGGCTAGCACATCTGAGTGGGCTTCTTTACTTCCTCTTGGGTCTCCCCACGTGGCCTCTCCACAGAATAATTGGATTGCACATCATACCTGGCTTCCAACAACACAGAAATAGAAGCTTGCAGGATTTCTTAAGGCATAGGTCTGGAAGTGGCACAGTCACCTCCACTACATTCAATTGGTTAAGGAAAGTCACAGACCCAGCCTATATTTAATGTGAGAGAGGGAAAAACAATTGTGGGAATGCTGTGATGGGTAGTGGATTAGGAACCATCTTTGGAAACTAGCTACCATGTCTTCATTTGCTTTTCAGGTTCTGTTGTTCCTATAGATGGAGAAGAAGGTTTAGAGATGGGACATGTAACTATTGGTGACTTTGTTTCTACAGGAAAATAATGATCATGATGATGAAAATAATAATAGTTAACATTTATTAAGTAATAATTATATTCAAGGCCTGTTCTAGATTCTTTACATAGATTATTTAATTTAATCTGAAAAATAACCACATGAGGTTGGGACTATTATGATCCCCATTTTACATAGTTGGAGAGAGGTGAAGTAACATGTCCAAAATCAGGAAAGAATTTACAGGCAGAGACAGGTAATAAATTCTAAGTTCTCATAATCTGACCTAATTTTCAATATCTGACTTTCTCAGATGTTTGGAGCTTAGTCTTTCCCTTCTGAGTCTCTGCACCCTCTCAATGTTGCCATTGGGGCTTTCTAGTTATTGTAACAGATGTCTCTTATCCCATTTCTTTACTTCTTTCTTCCTTCCTTTCTTTAATTAATTTTTTTTATTGAGGCATAATTGACATATAACATTATGTTAGTTTCAGGTGGTCAACATAATGATTTGATATTTGCAAATATTGCAAAATGATTACACAAGTCTAGTTAACCTCTGTCACCACAGGTAGTTACAAAATTATTTTATCTTGGGATGATAACTTTTAAGATCTACTCTTTTAGCAACTTTTTCTTTTATTCCTTTCTTTTTTTAAAATCCCTGGTACATCATGTTTATAATTGCTCTCTCTTTTAAAAACAAATTTATTTTTATGTTCTACATATTCCCTTACCCACAACTTTAAGACAATTGCCAAATTATGCCAAATTTTAACTCCATGACACAGCTTGAATTCATTCCATTCTTTCCAGTTCCCTACTAATGGTCTCACTTTCTAAGGTAATTATCTCTTCCAGTATATATTCGCAAATTTGGACTATATCTGAGTCAGCTGGGAAGCTTATGAAAAGTTCAGACTCTGGGGGCCACCCCCTTCCTGAAATTCTCATCAAGTAGAACTAGGATCCAGTGATTCCCAATGTTTTTCAAATTGTGGACACAGAGAAAATTATACTTGTTCTGCACAGTGGGGTGAACAGTATACTTACAGTCCATTGGAGGCATCAGCTGGGAAAATCTGGCTTTAGCTACTATAATAAATACCTAATTGTCGTTCTCCTCTTCAGACTTTCTTCCTCTACATTGCTTCCTTCTCTTTGCCATGGAAATAAATTGCCTTGAATCAAATTTGGTTAATTATATCCTCTGCTTAACATTCTATCAATCTTTCTCTGAATACTAAATTTCAAACATCTGACAATATAATTTAAAGAGCCTAGCCTACCTATACAATATTATCTATAACTTTTTTTACTACTTCAACCCCATTCTTTGGCTGAAACTCAGTTACTCACTGTCTCTTGTCTATGCCCCACACTTACTTTCCTGTTTCTGTGCTCATCCTATTCTGTCTGGGCAGAACTTTCTAACACATTTCAACATATTTGCAAATCCTACTTGCATTTGAGGCCTACTTCCACCATGAGCTCCTCTTGAAATATCCTCCTATCCCTTATGGAAGTAGATATATGCTATTATTATTAAAGACAAGATGAAGTAGCTTCAGACATTGAGCTCTATTTTGGACAATGTTCTGTGGAATTGCAAGAGGAAAATCTTGGTAATTGGGACTGCCTTGGGGTCACAGTAAAAAAATACCTAAGGGGCTGGTCCCATGGCCGAGTGGTTAAGTTTGCGTGCTCCGCTGCAGGCGGCCCAGTGTTTCGTTGGTTCGAATCCTGGGCACGGACATGGCACTGCTCATCAAACCACTCTGAGGCAGCATGCCACATGCCACAACTAGAAGGACCCACAACAAAGAATATATAACTATGTATCGGGGGGCTTTGGGGAGAAAAAGGAAAAAATAAAATCTTTAAAAAAATACCTAATAATTGGCCAATTTGGTATTGACAAAGAACTTACTGTTTTCAAGATTGTTACTTGTAAGTCTCTTATGAGGATTAATAATCATAAACAAATTATGTTTTTCAGAAGCTAATTATTTTGAGGTAATAATTTAGATTTTTAACTGGCAAAAAATTAATATTCAGGTGTAATTGATCATAAGGGAGTTTTTCCTTTGATATCCTAACTGCTGGTCTTGTGTTTGATGCTTAAAGTGCCCATTGGTGAAGAAAAATCAGATCATTAAAGCACTTGATATAGTTGCTAGAGAGGTTATTTAAGCTATGTAACTATAGTTGATTCTTATAGACTCAATTCAATATTTATTGTTGGCCTGCTGTGTGGCTGATTAATTTGTGGGAGTTATGAGACATTTCTAGTAGCTTTTGTGGTCTAAGACATAATTTCATTTTGACGTAGCTTTCAGTATTGTTTTCTCACAACACTAGATGCTGTGGATAAAGAGAGACAAAGTCTCTGCTTTGATGGACCTCACACTTTAGGGTTGGGAGGCTGAAACTAAAGGAATAAACGAGGTGAGGGGCATGTAATGGGAAGTGAGTGGTCAACAAGATGCACATTATTTCCTTAAAGCCCTAAAGTCTCTACTCCACCCTTATCAGAAAGGAGTATATATCTATTTAATCTCTCTGGTCTAGTCTTTCATTTAAGGCCACTATTTCCTTGTTGAGAGTCTGGATGATCTATCTACTCATGTAAGTGGGATGTTGAGGTCCCCTTCTATTATTGTGTTGCTGTCAATTTTTCCCTTTAGATCTGTTAATAGTTGCTTTATATACTTTGGTGCTCCTGTGTTAGATGCATACATATTCATAAGTGTTGTATCCTCTTGGTGGAAAGTCCCTTTTATCATTATGTACTGCCCCTCTTTGTCTCTCATTGTCCTTTTTATCTTGAAGTTTGCTGTGTATGATATAAGCATTGTGACACCTGCTTTCTTTTGTTTGCCACTTGCTTGGAGTATTGTCTTCCATCCCTTCACTCTGAGCCTGTGTTTGTCTTTAGAGCTGAGGTGTGTTTCCTGGAGGCAGGATATTGTTGGGTCTTTTTTTTTAATCCACTCAGCCACTCTGTGTCTTTTGATTGGTGAATTCAATCTATTTACATTTAGAGTGATTATTGATATATGAGGGCTTAATATTGCTATTTTATCTCTTGTTTTCTGGTTGTTTTATATTTCCATTGTTTATTTTCCCTTGTATTTCTGACTACCCTTTCAGTTTGGTGGTTTCCTGTAATGATTTTCTCAGTATTTAAGATTTGTTTCTCTGCTCTGATTTTTTGACTAGTGGTTACCATGTGGTTTGTGTAAAAGATCTTATAGATGAGATAGTCCACTTTTTAATAACCTTTTATCTGCATTAGCCTAAGCAGGTTCCATCCCTTTCCTCTGCCCCTTTTGTTATTGTTGCCACAAATTGTTCTTTCCTTCTCTTTGTCTTTTCTATTATAATTAAGTGTTTACTAACCTATTCTGATATAGAGCTGCAACTTCCTGATTCCACCTGTCTATTTACCTCCTTGCTCAAGGTTTTTTCAACCTTTACTTTTTAGTTTCAGATGGGAGGGCTCCTTTCAACATTTCTTGTACAGCAAGTCTAGTGACAATGAACTCCCTCATTTTTGTTTTTCTGGGAAAGCTTTTATTTCTCTGTCATGTCCGAAGGATAGTTTCACTGGATAGAGTATTCTTGGCTGAAAGTTTTTGTCTTTCAGTATTTTGAATATATTATTCCATTCTCTCCTAGCCTGTAAGGTTTCTGCTGAGAAATCCATTGAAAGCATGATAGGAGTTTCTTTGTAGATTATTTTCTTCTGCCTTGCTGCCCTTAGTATTTTTTCTTTGTCTTGGCTTTGACAGTTTTAATAGTATATGCCTTAGAGAAGGTCTTTTTGCATTGATGTAATTATGCATTCTATTGGCTTCATGTCACTATAAGTCCAGTTCCTTCCCAAGGTTTGGGAAGTTCTCGGCTATTATTTCTTTGAACATGCTCTCTGCTCCTTTCTCCTTCTTGACTACCTATAATCCTTCTGTTGCTTTACCTACTTGAGTTGGATATTTCTTCAAGAATTTCTGGGGTTTTTTTTTTTTTTAGTATTTCAATCTCTTTCGTAAAGTATTTTTATGCTTTTTAATTTTACTCTTGAGCTCATTGAACTGTCTTTCTGAGTTTTCTTGTAACTTGCTGAGTTTCTTTATGACCACAATTTTGAATTCTCTGTCATTTAGGTTGTAAATTTCTGTGACTGTAGGATTGGTTTCTGGAGACTTGTCATTTTCCTTCTACTCTGAAGTGTTAATATAATTCTTCATGGTGTTGAATGGAGTGATCTTTTGCCAGCACGTTTGTGGGAGCACCAGGTCACAGATTCCACCTACAACTGCTGGGGGTGGTGGTGCAGGTGGGTTTCTGATCCTGCCCCAACTGCTAGAAGTTGTGTTAGTAGGGCTCTTCTGCATTTACATGCTGGTCACAGCCACTTGGCTGGACACATGCACAGGTGGGGTCTCTATGCTCTGCCAGTGGGTCACTCTGGTGCAGGACCACTGCACTCTGCAGGTGACCAGCTGAGCTGGTGTGCTAGGCAAGAGAGGAAGGGCACTTTCTTGTGCATGTGGGCTATCTCTGCATTTGTGGGTGGTTTGGATGAGCTGTTGTGCTTAGTGGGTGCTCCTTCATGGTGGCTGAGTTGTGATGCCTGGTGGGGAGTGTTCACACAGGCAGGGTTGTTGTGGCATGGTGGGTGCTCCTGTGGGCTGGGCTACTACTCTGAAAGCATTCATTCACAGACTGGGCTGCCCTCACCCCCTCCTTCAGTCACACCAGCTGCTGTGTGAGGACAGGTGACCTAGATCACTGCCACTGGGGGGGATCTGCTCACCTAGTTCCACTGTTTTCTGGGGATCCAGTCACCCCATCTTCAGATGTATGGCTATGTGGGTCTCTCAGACATCCTATTGTGCTGTGTAAGGAATCCTCTGTTGGTTAGTGAATGTCCATTTTGTTGTAACTTAGAGGGGAGAGACAAAAGGAACAACTCACTCCACCATGATGCTGATGTCATTCCCAGAATGAGGTAGAATCTCATGCTTCTGTCATATTTGTCTGTTCTCTGAGCAACCATAGCTGGTAAGTTGGTTCCTAAGTCAGGAGCCAACACTCAGTGTTTTCTGAGACTTGGTGTGGTGGATGTTGGCCATAAAAGGTAACATGTCCCAAGATTTAACACAAATGAGAGTTGTGCCTGTATCTTTCACTTTGGAATTGTTGTTGGTGGAATCATGTTCCCTGAAAAGATATGCTAAAGTCCTAATCCTTAGTACCTCAGAATGTGTGTGACCTTATTTGAAAATAGAGTTGTTGAAAATATTAGTTAAGTTAAGAGATGATATTGAAGTAGGTGAGCTCTTAATGCAATATGACTGGTATCTATATATGAAGGTGAGAGAGACACAGAGGGGAGACAGCCATGCGAGGACACAGACACACAGGGAGAATGCAGAGAACACCATGTGATGACAGAGGCAAAGATTGGAGTGAGGCATCTATACGTCAAGGAATGACAAGGACTGCTGGCTACCACCAGATGCTGGGAAGAGGCAAGGAATAATTCTTCTCTACAGGTTTCAGAGGGAGCGTGGCTCTGCCCACACCTTGACTTTAGACTTTTACACTCCAGAACTGTGAGATAATAAATTTCTGTTGTTCTAAGCCACCTAACTTGTGATACTTTGTTACTGCAGCCCGAATAGGAGAATGAACCAAATAAAGGGAGCCCCACACCTGGAAAACATCCAGGTCTAGAAAGATTCAACTATTATTATTTTCCAGTTTCAGTTCAAATATGAATGCTTATGGGTCCTAGCTTTGTGACCTAGAGGCAGTTAAGTGTAGTGATTAAATGCACAGGCTCTGTAGCCAGACTGCCTTCTTGCCTGAATATCATGCTTCACCTGTTACAAGCTATGGGCCTTGGACAGTTTACTCACCCCCTCTATCTCCATTTCCTAATCTATGATATGGGGATAATACAAGACTGTGGAGCCTTGTGAGGATTAAAACAGAAAGTCCAGGCGGTATTTGCAACATGCACAGAGTGATTAAATAGGTAACTGTAATTATTAGTTCTTTTTATCTGGTCTATTTCATCTAAGCCAAAATATGACATATTGAGGCAATTCCTGAGGGCGACATGTCTCTAAGTTTCTCATCCAAGTCACCAGCAGTGACATGGCACTCACTGGAATGTCAGACAGTTGCAATGGATTGCTGCAAATGGTTCTGAGAGAAAGCAGAGGGTTCCTTCAAATTGAAACTCTCACACTGTACAGATTGGGTGGGAAGGACTACAATTCAATTTAAAACACAGTCTACTTAGAGTGAAGGCAATTTGGAAGGACATCTCATTTGGGCAATCTTGTCATCATAACCTCAGGTTTGTTATTTAAGTAAACTTTCCCTTTGGAACCAAGGCTGTTTAAAGGGAACCCTATTCTCTCTTGGGGATTTGTCTGCCTTTCTGTTCTAAGGGCTGTTTTTAGAGAGAGAGCAGTGGTGGAATTTCCCCCAATTTTCATTAGAAATGCCAATGGAACCTTTTTTCTTTGCTTGTTTGCTTTAGTGGAAACACTTCAGCAATGCTGCAGGAGAATCATAGTTCAATCCTAGCTAGCTTTCTGACTCTTATAACTTGGTAAAGTTGTTGGGTAGAACCTCACATCAAGAACAGTCTTCTGCATCCTGCCTGGGTAGAAGATAAGTAGAAATAAGAATTTTAGGGATATGTTGGCCTAGAAAAGTTATGAGTTCTTCCTTAAAATTTAATGAGAAAGTTCCACACGTTTGTTGCTGTTTAAAATAAAGCAGAATTTCTCCATCCTGTTTAGTAGCTCTCATCTACATGCTCAAGGCCCAATGATTAAATATGGCAGAGCCCATAGATTTTAGGGTTAAAAACTCCTCAGAAAGAGATTTTGTAGTATTTAATGTAAGAAAACAATACACAGAGCAAGTCAACATAAAGTTATGTACTATGACCAAGAGGGTTACTGAGAAACTTCTGAACTCCTAGCATTTGTCAGAAATATTGATTTATCATCAAAATATGTACCATATTTTGACTTATATTGTCATTTCATAGAATAACATGTAATGGTGAAGAGAATATGGGCTTTGGGATTAAGCACATAGGAATTTGAATATATATAATACAACTTGCTTGTGTATGAACTTAGCCACTCTGAACCTCAGTGTCCTCCTCTGTAAGGTTTCAGTAATAATATTCACATATAGTGTCCAGCACTGTTGTTGCCTTCATATAGGAACTCAATTTCCATCAGTTCTCTCCTATGTCCTCTCCTCATCTCCCTAATATTTGGGGTCTTGTGGAGGGAGCATGGGAGTCAGGAGACTGTGGCATTGGTTCTGACTTGGACACCATCCAGCTGTGCTCATTAGTAAAAGCCACCTGCCTCAGTGTGCCTCTGGTTAGTTTGACCTGATGATCTCTATGATCTTTCAGTTCTCAAGTCTTATACGTGGTAGCTATGACTCACTCCACAAATTCAGAGGAGGGCAATTCATATCATTCCTATCAGCTCCCCAGCTGTCAACACCCACATCCCTGCAAAAAAACCAAAACCAAAAAAAAACCCCTCCATCTTCCTGGTGGATCTTTCTATTACAGCTCCATTAACCTGCTTCCTCTTCTAGTAGAAATGCTGGAAATAGTTTTCTATAGTTGTGCTCTCCATTTTCTCACCTTCGGTTCCCTACACAGCACTGCAATTTCATTGTCAGTTTTTTCAAGGTCATCTACAATGCCTATCTTGAAAAATACGATGGTCAAAACTCAGTCCTTATTTCTTTCACCTCTCAAGAGCTTTTGAGATAGTTGATGACTCCCTTCCTCTATTTTTTATTTCTTTTTTTCTCTTACTGAGGGAATATTGGTTTATAACATTATGTAAATTTCAAGTGTACATCGTTATATTTTGCTTCTGTATAGCCTGCATTGTGTTCACTACTGAGAGTTTAGTTTCCATCTGTCACCATAAAAATGTTCCCCTTTACCCCTTTATCCCTTCCTCTCACCTTCACCTCTGGTAACCAACATGCTTTCTTAGCTTTGCTTCTTGTCCCACTACAATCTCCTGAATTTCCACTACTTTACTGATCATTCTCTCTTTTACTGGTTTGTCTCTTCTTCTCAACCTTGAATATTGAAAGTCATATGCTTAATCTGCAGTCCTTTTCTCTATCTACTCATTTCAGGTGATCTCATTCAAGCTCACAGGTTTAAATAGCATCTCTAGGCAGATGACACTTCAATTTACATCTCAGTCTGACTTCTTTCTTGATCTCTAGACTTGTGTGTTGGAAGCTCTCTTTACTTCTCCTGGGATGTCAAATAAGCAGCTACAAGGTAATATGACCAAAAATAGATTTCTCCTTTCTTTCTCCAATACTTTACATCTCAGTAAATGCAACTCCATTTCCAAATAGTCCAGGACCAAAGTTGGTCGAGTGGGCCGCACCTCACATATAAGCCATTAGTAAGTCTTCAGATTTTAGCCCAAATCAAATTAGTTTTTATTATGCAAGTCAAATCATGGTTCTCTCTTTTCTGTTTTATTCCATTAACCACCAAACTGGTTCCTGTTTTCACTCTTGCAACCATTATAGTTAATTCTCCAAACAGCAGTCAAAGACATTTAAAATAATGTTTACCTTACACCATGCATAAAAATCAACTCAATATGGATTAAAGACTTGAATGCAAGATCCAAAATCATGAAACTTCTAGAAGAAAACATAGGCAGTATGCTCTTTGACATCGGTCTTAGCAGCACATTTTCAAGTACCATGTCTGACTGTGTTACCGAACCTGAAGTAAGTTTGCTCACCTGTTGCACAGCAAGCCAATCTCTGACACCGGGTGTGGTGGAAGAAAGTAAGAATTTATTTTTGCACAGCGCTGAGCAAGAAGAGAGGGCAGCTAACGTTGAAATCCCAAACTCCCCGAAAAGCTAAAAGGAAGGGTTTTTATTTGGGGTTTCAGGTAGGGGAGGGGGAGCATATGGCCTTGCTGGTCGGAGCTTTCCCACCAGCCTGTCTTCGAACTTGAGACACTTGGAGAGAGGAGGGAGCTCATGACCTTGCTGGTCATCAGCTTTCTCACCAGCCCATATCTCTTTGCGGGAGGAGATAGTCTAGGTGCTTGTCCTTGATGGTATCTGTCTCCATGGAGGATAGTGGATTCTGGAGCCAGGAAGCCAGAGAGTAAGCAGGGAATGAGTGTTTTGGTTTTAACCCCATATATGCTGGGTTTAATGTGGGGAAACTGATATCAGGGTCGGTATCAACTGGGCAGGGGAAACAAAAGAAAAAAGTGAACAAATGCGAGTACATCAAACTAAAAAGCTTCTGCACAGCAAAGGAAACCATCAAAAAAATGAAAAGAAAACCTAACAATTGTGAGAAGATATTTGCAAACTATATATCAGATAAGGGGTTAATATCCAGAATATACAAAGAACTCATACAGCTCAACAACAAAAAAACTAACAACCCAATTAAAAATGGGAAAAAGATCTTAACAGAGATTTCTCCAAAGAAGATATACGGATGGCCAACAGGCATATGAAAAGATGCTTAACATCAGTAGCTATCAGGGAAATGCAAATCAAAACTACAATGAGGTATCACCTCACTCCTGTCATAATGGCTATAATTAACAAGATAGGAAACAACAAGTGTTGGAGAGGGTGTAGAGAGAAGGGAACCCTCATACGTTGCTGGTGGGAGTGCAAACTGGTACGGCCACTATGGAAAGCCGTATGGAGTATCCTCAGAAAATTAAGAATAGATCTACCATATGATCCAGCTATCCCACTGCTGGGTATTTATCCAAAGAACTTGAAAACACAAAGGCATAAAGATATATGCACCCTTATGTTCATTGTAGCATTATACACAATAGCCAAGACTTGGAAGCAACCTAGATGCCCATCAAAGAATGAACAGATAAAGAAGATGTGGTATTTTATACACAATGGAATACTACTCAGCCATAAGAAATGATGAAATCTGGCCATTTGCAACAACATGGATGGTCCTTGAGGGTATTCTGAGTGAAATAAGTCAGAGGGAGAAAATCAAATACCACATGACCTCACTCATAAAGAGAAGATAAAAACAATGACAAACAAACACATAGCATTGAAGAATGGATTGGTGGTTACCATAGGGGAAGAGGGGGGAGGGAAAAAGGGGTGATTAGGCTCACATGTGAGGGGATGGACTATAATTAGTTTTTGGGTGTTGAACATGATGTAATCTACACAGAATTCAAAATATATTACGATGTACATCTGAAAGCTATATATGGTTATAATCCAATGTTACTGCAATTAAAAAAATTAAAAAGAAAAAAGAAAAGAAACAAAAAATGTAAATAAAAATCACGTCGAACCTCTCTAGTGGTTTCTCTTCACACGCAGACTAAAATCTAACCTCCTTACCATACACTGGCAGGTTCACTGACTTCCCTGGCTTCATCCTCTAACCTCTAAACCCTCCACTCCTCCACTTTGCTCAAACTTCAGTGTCCTTCTATTAGTTGTTAATTCTATTAATTAATTCTATTGTTAATTCTATTTTGTGTACTTTTTTCCTTACTCTTCCTCTTGTCCTCAACTCACCTCCACCCAAAGTTCTTCACATGTGTTTTCCCCGTCTTCATTCTGAGCTGTTTAATTAACTGAAATCAGTAGGTGACTAACATCCTTCCCTATATGAAAAGCGAGGACCTCATGCTGCTAACATATTTTTAAATTTCTCATGTTGGATGACAGTCGAGGGAGGAATTATGACTCGGATAGGGCAAAGCTTCTGTTGAAGAGCAGTTCTTTTTAAAAACTTTTGTACTTACATGGAAAAGTGGCTCTTCATGTAATGCATATATGTCTTTTGGGTGCTCCTGTTTTTACATTTAAAGACAATACTATTTCTGGAATCACGTAATGCAAAATGCTTGAGCTTTGAAATCAGATTGATCTGGATTAAAATCTAAATTCCAGCACTTGCTGAATGACCTTGAGCAACTTTCTTAACTTCTCTAAGTTGCAGCGTCCTCATGTGTAAAATGGAATAATATAACAAGAAAAAGTAGCTGGTGACAGCTGAGAACTGACCTAGCACAAACAGCTAGTCCTTGGTGTTGCTAGGAGCTGACCTGGCACTCATAGTTAAGCTGTGGTGTTCTCCTGCTATACATAAGTAATTTCACAGAATACCAGCATCAGATAAGGCCACTCTGTGACCCCGATGAAGGGAGGTAAAAACCAGGATCCCTCCATAATCATGTCTGGACACAGACAAAAACAAGAATGTTGCTCAAAACATAAAAATGACCAAGTATCCTCCTTTCCTGGTTAATAAGAATGATAAATGCTTCGTTTTCAATTACAGCTTTAGCCTTATTTTTTTCCTCTCACCTCCTGGGTAAATGTTATTGATACTCATTCCTAGAATTACCCCTGTTTCCTGACTGTATCTAGTTTGGAGTAAAGCCCTACTTATTTTAACCTCCCCTAAAACCACCTAGCACAAACTCCAAACCCATTAATAATTACTGACATCTTCTTACTAACCCCTCACTGTTCCCATGGTGTGTGGTCTCACTTGTTGCAACAAGCCAGTAAACCCAAGTTTGTGTGGGTAGGGGTATGTCCTGGTGGTCTTTGACTGGAGGGCATCCATAATACCTTCCTCAGAGATTTATTGTGAGACTTAAGCAAAATAACAAATTTAAGGTACCTTATCTGATGTGGATAAATGGAGTTCTCTTTTTCTCCTCAGAAACTGCTCACCTTCGTTTGATTAAGTGATTTGGAAAGATATAGACTTCAACAAATCCAAGTATTTCTTGCAAAGCACTTTATTAATATGGAACTTACAATGTACAAGTATTTTGAGAGTAAATTTTTGCATATCTATCTCTATCTATTTTGTTTTAAAGATGGAAAGACACTTTGTAACCTTACTTTTCTCCCATCCACAGATTATTTTTATTGTAAATCCAGTGTTCTAACAAAATAAACAAAACTTTGAATAACTCCCTTCATGATTGTAACAGTACTTTCTAATTGTATAACATTAAAATACAATAGAATAAATAACAAGAAAGTAATAACTTCCTGTAACATCACTCCCAAAAGATCACTAATAGCAATTTGGGATATATTCCCTTCATAGATTTTTTGAGTATGTATTAACACAGTGTGTGATTTTCTCATTTTGGGTTCCATAGATAACAGCCTGAGGTAAGGCCTAGGTACTAACGCTTTATTGGAGCTGCAATCCTAGGGTAGTGAGAGTGAGAAAAAGGGACATAGACAAGGAAGGGAAATGCAAGGTGATGCATTACTGTGCTTGCCACTCCTTCACAGTGAACCACAAGGCAACATGGCCAAATGCTTGGCAGGGTTGGTCACACTCCAGACAGGTTATATGGAAAAGTCTTGCCTCACATCAACCATTGGAAGGAGAAAGGGAAAGGAAGTTTTCTTCTGGTTCCCTCTTATCTCTTATTTTCCATTGGTTGAAGTTTGCTTCACAGGGAGTTAACTTCCTTGTATTCCTCAGTTGTGGTTTTAGTTCCTTGCGTAGCTGCTAGCAAAGCCAAAGCCCATGCCCTGTAGGTGGGCACTTTACACAAGCCCAGAAATTCAGTGAAGAGCCAGAGACCATGGGTGTGCAATGGGCTGTCCTTGAGTAGGGCCGGCACAGAATCATTGATTGCAATGTTGGCTGAGGGAGAGCAAGCGACTGAAGATCCCAGAAGCAGGTAAGCGGGGCAGATCTAAAATTTGGGGTTCCTGAAGCTTAATCAATTTGGAGGAATCCATGTTAAGAAAAAGAATACAAAAGTATGAGGACAAAATTAGGTTAGCAATCTGATTTCGTTTGAATAAAGAAAGAAAGGACAGTAAATTACAAAGTTATGAGTGGATAATACTACAAACATTACAAAATCCAGAACAATAACATAATATTTCTATTAACTACCTGAAAAACGCATATTTCTCCTCTTATGTCTTTTAATAAGTGCTTTATAAATTTAGGTGTTCCTATTTTGGGTGCATAGATATTTACAAGTGTTATATCCACTTGTTGGATTATTCTTTTAATCATTGTGCAGTGCCCTTCTTTGTCTCTGGTTGCTCTTGTTTTAAAATCCATTTTGTCTGATATAAGTATTGCTACCCCAGCTTTCTTTTCATTACCACTTGCATGGATTATCTTTTCCCATCCCTTCACTTTCAGTTTACGAGTGTTTTAGGTCTGAAGTGTGCCCTTTGTATTCAGCCTTTATATGAGTCTTGTTTTTTTTTTTTAATCCAATCAACCACCCTATGACTTTTGATTGGAGCATTTAGTCCACTGAGATTTAAAGTAGCTATTGATAAGTATGTACTTATTGCCATTTTGTTACTTTTTTTCTGGGTGTTTTAGTAGTTCTTCTCTGTTCCTTTCTTCTTCTCTTGTTCTCTTCCCTTGTGGTTTGATCACTTTCTTTAGAATTATGTTTGGGTTGCTTTCTCTTAATGTTTTGTGCATTTATTATAGGTTTTTGGTTTGTCATTACCATGAGGTTCAAATATAATAATGTACATATATAGCAATCTATATTAAGTTGATGTTCTCTTCAGTTTGAACTCTTGCTAAAAGCTCTACTCTTTTCTCCCCTCCCACAAACTTTCTATTTTTAATATTATATCCAACTTCTTATTTTGTGTGTGTTTATCTGCTACCTTTACTGTATTTTTGCCTTTACCAATGATTTTATTGCCTCTTTTTGTTTTTGATAATTTTCTTATTCCTATTTTTGGTCTTTTTTTTCCCAGCTAAATAAGTCTCTTTAGCATTTCTTGTAAAACTGATTTCTTGGTGATAAACTCCTTTAACTTATGCTTGTCTGGGAAACTTTTTATCTCTCCTTCCATTCTGAATGGTAAGCTTACCAGGTAGAGTATTCTTGGTTGTAGGTTTTTCCTTTCAGCACCTTAAATATATCATGTGTCTCCCTTATAGCCTGTAATTTTTAGGCTGAGAAGTCAGCTGATAGCCTTATGGGGTTTCCTTTTTATGTAATTTGTTGAATTTCTCTTGTGGCTTTTAGGATTCCCTCTTTGTCTTTAGTTTTGGGCATTTTAATTATAATGTATCTTGGTGTGGGCCTTTTGGGTTTGTCTTGTTTGGCACTCTCTATGCTTCCTGCACTTGGATGTCTGTTTCCTTCCTTAGATTAGGAAAGTCTTCAGCCATTATTTCTTCAAATAGATTCTCTGCCTCCGTGTCTCTCTCTTCTCCTTCTAGGACACCTATAATACAAGTGTTAGTGCAGTTGATGTTGTCAGAGTTCCCATAGACAGTTCTCATTTTTTTAAAATTCTTTTTCTTTTATCTGTTCAGGTTGGCTGATTTCTTCTAGCATTTCTTCCAGCTCACTGATCCATTCTTCTGTATCATCTACTCTGCTATTGAATCCCTCTAGTGAATTTTTCACTTCCAGTATTGTATTCTTCATTTCTGATTGCTTTTTATTCATGTTTTCCAGTTCTTTAATGACATTCTCACTGTGTTCATCCATTCTTTTCCCAAGATCAATGAGCATCCTTATGAGTTTTTCTTCAAACTCTTTTTCTGGTAGTTTGTTTATTTCTGTTTCATTTAGTTATTTATCTGTGGTTTTGTCCTGTTCCCTCATTTGGAATGTATTCTATTGACAAGAGATTGTCTCATATTGAGGTATTTGGGGTAAGTATTTGAGTTCAAAACATATTCAGCTTGAACTACAAAGCCTGATCTATGGCCTATCAAACATACACTGTACATATGTTAACTGCTAATAAAAAGAATGCACTGTCTTTTTTCTTTTTAAAGATTGGCACCTGAGCTAACAACTGTTGCCAATCTTTTTTTTTTTCCTGCTTTTTTTCCTCAAATCTCCAAAGTACATAGTTGTATATTTTAGTTGTGGGTTCTTCTAGTTGTGGCATGTGGGATGCCGCCTCAATGTGGCCTCATGAGCAGTGCCATGTCCACGCCCAGGATCTGATCTGATGAAACCCTGTGCTGCCAAAGTGCAGCACGTGAACTTGACCACTCTACCATGGGGCCAGCCCCTGAGAATGCACTCTCTTAAGATAAGAATGCACTCTTCCCCTCCTACGTCTTATTGGTAATGTCCTATTGTTAACTCTCTATTGGTAACACCAGGATTAGTCCCTTTCTTGACATCAGGGTTATGTTGACCTGCTAATTTGCAACTGAATACCTCTTTGAAATTTTGATGAAAATGTATTGTGGTTGTATTTAATGTATGTTCTTGTACTAAAAAGATATAAGACTGTACTGAAACCCATGCTTCTCTCAACCACCTTTGAAGGCTTTCCTAGGTTATAATCCTCACTCTGGCTCATAATAAACTCACCAAAATTTTGATTTATAGGTTGGTCATGGATTATTTGCAGCAACATTTCTTGGCATAGTTGCAGCAGGATTTCAGAGAAACCCAGTGGAGACCACCTGGAATCTACACTGAACTGGCATTTGGTATCAATAGGGTCCCATTGAGCCCCCCAGTATCACTGCACTATTCAGGTGACCCTAGTAAGTTCTCCTGAAACCTGGACATCTTTATGTTAAGTTGTCAGCCCAGAGTTTATATGAGCCATTTCAAACCTTAAGATCAGGTGTCTTAAGTGTTTACCGGTATATACCCTAGGTGAGCGGAACCTAGAGGGGGAATTCCTATGAAAGAGAAATGTAGGGGGAATTTCCTAAGCCAGGGGAGCCTAGAGGGAACTTTGGAGTGAATGAGGCATGCTGACCTTTTTATTTTGGTTTTAAATTGGAAGGAATTGTGTTAATAAAGTCTGGACAAACTGTTTGATAGAGAAATGATAGACTGAATGTTTTCAGCTCCAAAGAAAAGAGACATTGCTCCTCCTAGCTGAGAGGGGTTCTCAGATGACTGAGAACCTTAGTGGGAGTGTTGGTGGGTCAAATCCTCACAACCTGTAACACTCGTAGGGAACTCCTCTATTATTCATGTTAATTAATTAATGGCTCATCTGGGGAAGCTCACAGGAAGGTTGATCACCCAAGCTCTGAGCCCCCATTATGCTTTGAGGCTGCCAGTGGGAGAAACCAAGGCATGTAAAAAAAAGTGTTTACAACTTTCTTTAGGGAGTAGCAGTCACAAGCAGCACACTTATGACCCACTACACTGTCCCTAGGAATTTTTCAGACTTTATAGCAAAAGAAAACTAAAAGAAAAGTGAGAAATCAAGCTTCTAAAATCTGATCAGTTCTCTCATGGGCAGCCTCACCTCCAAATTCTGCCTAACTTCATGCTGTAACTTGAAAGTGATTAATGAAATAAAGATAGTTGTAAATGACTGGCAGGATAACCTGAGATACTTTGAAATTACAGTGGCCACTCTGGGTCTCCTTTTGAAAAGCCAGGTAACACAGTGATTTTCAAAGAACCAAGCTCGCCAACTTCCAGGACAATTGCTCAAACTAAAGGTTCCAGAAGATGTAAATATTTACAAGAACAGCAAAATATATATATATATATATATATTACCAAGATTGTTTCATGTCCTGAGGGCTTGGTTTAATAATTCTCAGGTTAGAGGTCCTGAAATATGGTCATAAAAATGCGGTTGTACCCCATTTTGCAGTCAGAGATAGTAAGACAGAAATGTGAGTTGCACTCCTTTCGTGGCTAAGGGTCCTACCAAACTACTGCCAGCCTCAGGGGAATTACATTGGCCTTTAGAAGGGACATTCAGGTTAGATAAGATCATTTAAGAAGTGCACTTAAAAGCAAAGACTTTAAACTTCCAAAATAATTGAAAGTTTTGTTGAAATGGAAAATTAAGTTATAAATAGTACCTCAAGAAAAATATTAGGTCACGACTTTACAGACACCCCTGTAATCCACTCTCCAAGTCAATGAAAGTCTGAGAGATTCTCTGGAAGGCTGGTACACTAGAGATTACTAGAAGTGTTCAATATGGCCAGATAGTTACTGTTTGTCCTGGCTGAAACCTGACAAACTATTCAAAATGATTTAGCAAATTAGGATCAGAAATTTGGCCAGATTGGAAGCTGATATTCAGTCTGATAGGAATTTTCTTTCCATGTCTTCTTACCTTGTTAAAATAAAACTAAGCACCCAGAAGGAAAAAAGTAAATTAGGGTGATGCAGTTGGACAGGTGTTCTCAACTTGCAAACCCCTGTGAGACTGGGAAAGCAGTTCTAGAGGCAGTTAAGATTCCACAAATTTCCTTTATCTAAAAAAAGATTATGACTTTGCCTCTCTGGTAATGGTTATCTAACTCATCACCAATTCCTAAAACTGAAGGGTAAAAAAAGGAAAAACTCCAGAAAAATGACCATAAGAGCACCTTTGTCCAAAACCTAGTATCTTGAGTGTCTTCTCTACAAATATTAGTAAAAAGGCTTAAAACAAAATTTGGATTGATAACTAGTGTGTTATTATTGCACCTGATTCATGGCAATAATTTTAAAACAAGAGGTGTGGAGGCTCTATGTAAGTGTGTCTATATGTATGTTATATATGTGTCATATTTTATCTTTGGATAGTATGACCAAAATTAAGAGCTCTGTTTAATGGCTTAAAGTAAGCACTTACATAAATTCTAAGTGTAATAGAAATCAACTCAAATGTCTTTCAAGTTAACATGAGTTAAATTAATCTTTGGTAAATGAAAGCTTGTTTAAGTTTGTTGGTTTGTTTGAAATAGACATGTCCTCAGATTTGTCAGTATTTGGATATGATGCAGGCATGCAGCCTGGGTTTACTAGTCAAATAAGCTCTTGTTATCTCTGTCACAAATTGGTCAGTGAAATAATATCTTTAAATGATAGCTAATTTTGTTTAATGTTTCATGAAGTTTTCATGGGTAATCTGAACATAATTGTTGGAAACAAATGATTTAGATAAATGAAAATGGGTAAGAGTTTGTGGGTACAATAATTATGTTTTATGGTCTGTATACTTGAAAAACACAGCTTCCAAATTCTTTCTCGTAACTTAAAACTTAAGGGTTTTATTAAATTGTGTTAAATGATAGAAATTGATTGAGCACGTAGGTCATTTTCAAATAAGATAAAATGTCAACATATTATCACTAAACATGCATAAGTTTATTTACGTTTGGCTTCTTATTACAGAGAAACTAAAAAATGTTTGGGTCTATTAGTAAACATGTCTTGTATTTTATTGAAAGATTGTGCTACAAAGGTAACATGTTTCTAGAAATTATAAAAGATATTTATCAATGGGGCTGGCCCCGTGGCCGAGTGGTTAAGTGCGCGCGCTCCGCTGCAGGCGGCCCAGTGTTTCGTTGGTTCGAATCCTGGGCGCGGACCTGGCACTGATCATCAAGCCATGCTGAGGCAGCATCCCACATGCCACAACTAGAAGGACCCACAACGAAGAACATACAACTATGTACCGGGGGGCTTTGGGGAGAAAAAGGAAAAAAAATAAAATCTTTAAAAAAAAAAGATTATAAAAAAAAAAGATATTTATCAATTTGCCAAGCCCCAAAATGCCAATGTAAAAGAAAGTTTATAATTGCTTACTTAGCTTTTACTTAGAAATTAAGGTCTGTAAGGGTTAAAAATTCTAATTAATATATGTAATTAAAGCTACTAAAATTAATACAGAAAACATCTTTGTATTCAAGGAAAGTAAAATGTATGTTTTCAGTGAAGAAGGAATAAAGAATGGAAGTACTTTCCTTTCTTAAGAAAGATAAATTTGTCCCAAAGTACTAGGAGGAAAAAGAAAGGCATGGGACAAATTCTGAATGTAAAAAGGAAGTGACAGAAGATTGATAGAAGTAAAGCCCTGAAGAGTTTTGTACATTGGTCAAGGTTTTACTTTTGAGTAAGTCTATCTAAAAGACAGAAAATCTATGTCTTATTAAAATAATTTCCTATGTTTTGAAATACTGAAATCTCTCTATTAAGATTTTCTTTACTATTTTAACTCACAGTTTGCCATTGACAGTTTCTATTGTCACTTTGAGTAGACAACTTGGCATTGTTTTGCAGTGAGCATTGTTTCCTATTTGAACAAGTGTTTTAAAATGTTTGGATATTTTTGACAAGCTCCTTCCTCTCCCCAAGTTCAAATCCTGAATAAAGGCTTTCTTTTGACTTGGAAGAGAGAAGAGAATTTCTCTGAGTATTTTCAGAGGGCCCCTGAGACTTCTCAAGGAAATTTTTCTCTCTTCCTATAAAGTGGGGTGGGGGTAATACAAATTAGGCTTGTTTGGTATGCTAAATTGCATGGGAAGTATTCAAGTAAATGCTGATAAATCTTCTTAGGTTATATTGTGTAGGTAAATACTATTCACTATTTTAACCCTGCTACCTTGCTTCCAACATCAAAAAAAGAAAAGACCACAACTGCATTCTATTATTCAATTGTTTTACAAATGGATCTGACTTAAACTATAAGCAAGGATGTTGTCAAGCTGCACATACTGTCCATCCTCAAGAATGCCTGCTACTTTCTATTAACTCTGCTAACCCAGTAAAAGATTTCTTTATATAGGCTCAAGAAACTGTCATGGAAGAAAAGAAATAAAGGTGTAAACAAAAGAGGGAAGACAATACTTTTGGACACTTTTTCCCACCATGGTTCATAAAGCCTACACTCTTTGTGCTACATGCCCAAAATATAATCTAGGGAAACTATTTAATGAATCACAAGGCCACATTCTCCTTTCTAGGGGACCCTTTGAGGTATAGTAACTGAGTTTTGCCCAAATGCCACCATCTCAAGGATATATATATCTTGGTTATGGATTATTTGCATTGACACTATGTATTAGGTGGGTCAGCTATGTCTCCTGATCTTGGACAAGTGGCTTTATGTAAGAGACACCTTTTGAGGCCCCAAAGTGTGCTTCCCTCTCATCACCAGTTCCAAACATTCCAAGAGTGATCCCTGTGTCAGCTAAGTGTGTCCTTCTGTTGTGGCAGGGTTGCTCTTGCTGCAGGTGCCCAGGGAGGCTAGGCTGTCCCCCTAGCCAGCTAGTTGTAATACTCCGCTTCTTGTGCCTACCATGGACCCTTCAGTCACTTTATCATGTTTGGGGAGCCCCAGCGCAGTTGGCTGGAAGGTCTCATAGTATATTCCTGTTGAGTTTTTTTGTTAAGTGAGTAGGCCCCCAGCATGGCTGGTTGCTAGGCTCAGGGACTTACAATTGCTGTAGGCATCCAGCTTTCAAGGCTGTTGTCAGCCCCCTCAGGATTGCAGCTGAGTGGGGCTGACCTCAGGCACCTGAGTACCCAACTGTTTCTGGCTTTGGAAGGTGGAGCCAATCCCCTATGTGCCTGTTTGAGAAGAACAGGTCTTCTGCCACCGATAAGCCCCATGGCCCACAGGGCCACACACACCATCAACACAGCCTGGCCCATGCACATGTCCTGACCCCCTGGAGAGTAACTGGGTGCCCCACTGAAGAGGCTCCCACCCACTCCACCGATGCACCATCCACTCCAACCACTCTTCATGCATGTCCTGTGCCACAGAGGCAGACCCACTTGCCTGCCTGGAGTGGATCCAGGCACCTAGTCTATGTAGGCTGAAAAGCTGCCTGAGGACTTGCTGTTGGGTAGGGCCAGTCCCTAGGGTGGGCTGCCTGCCCAGGGTGAGCTGCATTAAATCAGTGCTCTAGTGGGTGGGGCAGACCTTGGGCTATTAGGCCAGGGGAAGAACTCCAATGGTGTCTTTCAGCATCTGAGTCAGCACGCCTATACTAGGTCACAATAACAGCTGCTGCCAATATCTCAGACTCTGGAGAGGTCTCACCCCTCACTGAGATGCACCCATAGCTTATCAAGTGAGTCTGTTTTCACCAAAGGACCATGTCCCTTTCTTTCTGGTGATTTTAGGTTGCTTCCTGAAATGGGTGAATTTGTACATGGGTCCTATAACAGTGGGCTTTTTCTGCTTATGTCTGATAGGTTTTCTAGAGGTATTCCCCATTGTAGCTAATAGCCAGCAAAGCCAGCTATTACGACACTCATTTTAGTTGTGCTGAGTCTGAAGGATGCTTATAGTGGTAATGTTCCCCAGCTCCAGTCCCCTGCTCCTCCAGGGAAGGCTGTGTACCTTAGGATTGCTCCTGGCTGGCTGTGAAGCACCGTGTCTTAAGAAGATGGCTTTTTTCTCTCCAGAAAGGAATTTCTGCCTCTTCTGCCTCAGTCAGAACAGTCCCTTGTTGCAGGGGTTCTTTTTATCCAGTTTTCAGTTCCTTCTCAGGAGTAATTGTTCCAAGAATAGTTGTAACTTGGTTGTGTTCATGGGAGAAAGTGAGTTCAGAGTCCATCTACACCACCATCTTGACATCAATCCCAGCACCATGACTTCTAAGTATATGTTTATTTATGTGGGTACATGTGTGATCTCTACCTCTTTACTTATTATTTATTAGATCTGCACAGTTAGGAATTATCTGTTTTGTTCACTATTGTAAACTAAGCAGTACAGTGCGTAACCTTATGCTCTGCAAATATTTTTGGAATGTAAGAATTCCACCATAAAACCGCTCCCTGGGTTCTGATATTCTCTTTTGTTCTCCTTTGTAGCTTCTCAGTCTAGGTTAAATGAAATGATTAAGAATGTTGCAGCTTTCACTCTCTCACTGTCTAATGAACAGAATGGCTCATCTATATGTCCCTGGAAACAGTGAAGAAACTGATTTCTTCCCTGCTTGATGAAAAGGAAACAGCACCATATGTTGCCACACCCAAGGACTTGTGAGTGACATAATAGGTAATTCAAATGTGCGTGTGCACACACACACCCACCCTGCATTTCACACATCAGGTGTGTCCCAGTGGAGTTGGAAGCACAGAAAGTCACTATAAAGATAATTCAGTTTTCCATTGGTTTGCCTTATCACGTGAGAAGATCCTTTTCCAATGGTCAATCATAGTGAATATAATCATTGACTGAATACATATCAGTTCCCTGTGCTGTGCACACATAATCTCCTTCTATCCTCACAAACCTTCTGAGAATTTCTCAGAGAGCAAACAGAACTTGCATGAGGTCACAAAGCTAGCACATGGCAGCACTAGAGTTGAAATCATGATTATCTGCTTCTAGAGCTCAAGATTTTAAGCCTAATTTTATTCTATTTCTATACAAGCAATGGTCATCACTCCAGTGACTGAAATTCTTTTATCTTTCTGTATGTCCTGCTTATTATTTCTCCAAAATGTAAAAAAATGTGAAAGCATTTCACACCCATTCATTTATAGAGTCAGAAACAGAAGCTTGGGTCTAGTAATTAACTTGGGAAAGGTTACTCAGCTGTGAAAGGATAGAGCTTGGATGTGAATTCAAGTCTGTCTTACTCTAAATTCATCCTTCTTAACTAGACATGCTGGCATTTTTCTATATTTTCTCATTATTAAACCACATTTTCATGTATTCAGATTGGTTCCACGCTTTGAAATCAAATACAGCCAGTATTTCATCAATCTCTTTGTGTGCATAGAACTTTTCCTTTTCTTAAAGCTTGAGGTCATATTCTCATTCATTAAAAAATTACCAAGGATGATATGTCCAAAGTAAATAGTGAAATCTCTGCTTTTGAGACTTCATTGACCAAATTTGGTCTAAGTATAAAATCTTGGTATGTTTATGGACAATCTGAATCAGAAGATGATGGACAAAGAGAACCTGCATGGGAGTATGGAGAAGTGTGTCCCATGTTAGCCTGTGCTTCAAGCTACGTTTGTGAAAGCATGTCCAAGTCATCTTATTTTTGTGGACTTCAGCTTCCTCATTTTTAATGTGAGTCCCTTGGCATAGGTGATTTCAAGACCCGTTTTTGAGCTCTAAAAGACTCCAATGTTCTAAATATTAAATCTGCTACTTAATAAATGGAAAGTTTATCCATGTTTTACTCATTTACCAAATAATTACAAAATTTCTGTCCTATATATTTCAGAGGGTTTTTGAATATTAAATGAAACCATAGAGTAACTGCCATTGAAGCAACAGAATGCCATTTGTTTCACTTTTCCTTTTCCTGGTTTCCTACAGCAATCAAAATACATTTAAAGAATCCTCTTTGTATGTAAACCATGTTAAGTTGGTGAGTCAGATTTGGGAATTTGGTGGGACAGGAAGAGGCTGAAATTCATCCAGCACTGTATCCAGCACTTTCCTAACATTTGTCTTCTGGGTCCAGAGGGGGGCCTGTGTCATGGATCTTGATGGACTAGACAGGAGAGATGAGGATGGCAGGCATGGTACTCAAGTATCAGGAGAAGAGATTAATGACCTATATCATATATACACATATTCATAATATAGACAATTTCAACCTGCCTATGTACCTCCATATGAAAAAACTAATCATACCATGATAAGGGCACTTTTGGACACAAACCATATTCATATACCCTGAATCTGGAACCAATGGAATTGTGAACCAACAAAAACTTCCTCTTAGTTAGGGAGTATGTTGGGTTGTGGCTGGATTGGGAGATAAATAGAAAGTTGGGGCAAAATGGGCTCAGTCTAGAAAGTGCTCAGCACATTGATTTTCTTGTATAAAAAATTGAGTGATAATTTTATAGGTTCATTTGTTTGTTCTTTCATTATGAAAACATTTATAAATGATCTATATGTAGGACTGTCTGCAGTAGGTAATAGTAAATTTCAAGACTATGGTGCCCCAGAAGATGAAGTTTCAGGTCTCAAGTTGGTGTGGTAAATTGTGATTTTAGTTTCTATTTTCTTATTTCCTCCTTGTAATGGAATCATGCATTCATGACCTCTGACATGTGACTTCTATGCCTTACACTAGAGCAAAGAGACTACATTTCCTAACCTCATTGATGTTGGGTATGGTCATCTGATTTTCTTTTGGCAATAGAAATATGGGCAGAAGTGAGAGCATGCCAGCTTCAGGCAGAAGCTGCTTGCTACTCTTGTGCTTCCAACATCTCTTATGTGAAGAATGTGGATACACGTCTGAATAAGGAGATAGGTTGATTAGATGTAAACGTGACCCATGGACTGGAGCAGAGTCAGCCTACAGAACTGTGAACAAGGGAAATAACAGATTGTTGTTGTAAGCCTCTGAGCTTTTGTATTTATTTGTTACACAGCATTAATGAAGTAAAACCTGACAAACCCATGAGGTGCATCTGAGAACCAAAGGGAAGTTCAGGCAATGAATGAAGGGGACCCCTAACAGTTCAATGAGCAAAAGTTGGGCCTTCTGAATCAGGGCAGAATCCATCTACCACTAGATGAGTATGCAGGCAAATCCCAGACCCATCCATTCTGTAAGTACCCCAAATCTCCCTGGCTTATGGTTGGGCAACCACCCAGAAAACTCTTTCTCTTGCTCATTTCATGTTGCTAAAACTATAAGACATACACAGATTCTATGTTCTTCTGCTTTCTCAAACCCATGCCAATATCACTTAAAAATGTGTCTATAGATATATAAACAGGTGTGCAAGATAAATTTATAAAAGAGATTAGAGTTTTCTTAGCCATTCTCTAATGTCAAATGTTGCTATTGTTCAGAGTTCTTTCCTGTTACAAATTAATGCTACTATAACTTTTTTGTATGTGATTTTTTCTTTACAATAATTTCATATTTTAGATTCCCATACCTGGAAACTCTGGGTTTCAAGAGGAATATGAACATCAATATGGCTCTCAGTATATATGGCCTAAGTGCCCTTCACAGGGACTTTGCAAAAATGTATGAGTGTGTCACTTCCTGCCACTTCTCCAGCATTCAGTTAACTCCATTTTTTGATCAGACAACTATAAGGTAAATACTTATATGTGGCCCTTATAGGCAGGAGTTCAAGGGAGACACAAGCTCCAATTACAGAAAGGTGGACATAACATGTCAGGAGACTGTCTAATCAAAGAAAAGCAAACCTGCACGCTTTCTATGTCACGTAAAAGTCAAACAGCCACTGTAGGAATACCCCTGTATATGTGTCACTCAGACATTTCATAAGAGAGAGCTTTACAGGCAGGTTTCTTTTGCCATCTGGAGGGTGAGGACAACACAGAATGCTCAGCTCTGGGATGAAATGACACTTTCACAACCAGGGGAGACTTTTATTTTATTCTTACTTCTAGAGAACCAGACAGAAAGTATCTTCAAAGGGGTGACAACTTTGTCAAGGTCAGCAACATAAACCAATAATGTCGAACAGCTCTTTTATTCCCACACACTTTCCTCCATGGGCACGCCCCTATATTCTCTTAAGTGATACCAGCCTTTTTCATGTAAACTCCCAGAAAACTTCAACCTGGGTGATTTTAGAGACTAAAAGCTAAATTTCCCTCCAAGAGCACTGGTTTTCATCTCTGCAGGCAGCACATTTGATCTATTGGGGGTAATGCTACACCTCAAATTCTTCTAACCCATTATAAGTAGTTACTTTCCTCATCCAGGTCTCACCTAAAAAAGGCCATGACCATAAAACAAATTGAATCAATGGAGCACTCTTCAAGAGGAGACCAGAGAAAGGTGTAAATTTCCATTCAGGAACTAGTGATTTCAACATCCAACTGGGAAGATTTAAATCTTAAAAGCATTTTAAAGGATCAGCTCTGCATATAAACTTTGACAAATGGGAAAGAATAAGAGGATGAGAAATAGTAAAAACAGATATTTGAGGCAGGGGGACTAGCATGAATGAAGGCACAAAGGGTAGAAAATACAAAGAATAGGTAAATTTAAAGTGTAGAGTGTATGTTGTGGAGGTGGAGACTTTGAAACACTCAAAATGTGCATCAATAACTGACGTTGAATAAATTATGGCAGATTCTTATGATGGAATAGAAAAGGAAAAAGGAATAAGAACTATGTTTACTGTTAAGATATATCTCTGGGCTATGTGTTTCAGGGAAGAAAAGCAAAAGCACTGAACAATGCATATATTTTGCTTCATTTTAGCATAGTATTAAAAAGTGGAAGGATAAACCAAAAACTAAAATGCCTAGTCTGTTTCATACTGAGGAAACTAAAGGAAGTCTGTGAGGTATTTGAGAATAGAGACTGAGGCTGTTCTGTTCATCTCCCATCTCTGCTTCCCCAGAACTCAGAGGCCACTCCATTACCACTGATTACAATTTATTCTTTCTCTCCATCCACCCATCTGTTCCCCTAGTCACATGCCCATTCTACTCAACACTGTGTTGTGTTAAGGGCTGCTTCACAGAGGCACGCAGTTCCACTGGTTCCAATCACAGGGCAAGGAGATGCTCTTCAGGTTGAAGTTCACTCTTTGCATAATGTGGTTGGCCCTATCCACATGGGAATACATGGGGAAGCCAAGTTTGTCCATAGCACGGATCTGGGCACAGATGACTTGGGAGACAAGGCCCTGGTCCCGGTACTCAGGCACTGTGCCTCCCATCCGAATCTCTCCTGTCTGGTCCATCAGGCACCAAGACACAGGGTTCCCCTCAGGACCCAGGAGACAGAAGGTGGGGAAGGTCTGGATACAGCGTTCAATGAATCTCTGGCTCCTCTCATTGCCACCGAAGGACCAAAATTTATTCACCAAGGCAGCATGGGTAACGTCCAGGGATGAGAGTTTTAATGTCTTTTGGTTGCTGTTGGAAACAAGGGGAAAGAATAGTCCATAATATTACACATACTGTGAAGTATTATATTTTTTTTCCCCCAAAATTGTCCTGAGAGGCAAATAGGAGCAAACTTAAGCATATCTTCCTGGGTTTACAATCTGATTACTTGTATGATTTGGTGCTGATTACTTCATCACTCACTTCCTCTATTTCCTCATCTGATAAATAGGAATGATAATTACACCTCCCATATAGAATCAGCGTGAGGCTTAAATGAACCAATGGTTGTAGGTTCTTAGAACCAGCACCTGGAAGATAGTAAGCACTCCACAGAAATTAGTGACAATTTTTTCATTTGGCTTTGCCCATAACCCTCCAAGGTAGTTAGGGCAGATGTTCTTATCCTTTTACATAGAAAGAAAAAGTTTCAGAGAAAATAAATGGGTGCCCCACAGGATATGGTAGCAAGCAGTAAAGCCAGAACATAGAATCATGGAATCTTAGAATGTTGGTGTCAGAAGGCTCCTGGCCACCATTTTGAACAAATGGGAAAGCTCAAGAGGTCCAGAGACGGGCAATGATGTGGAGTGCAGGTGGCCCCAAAGTTATATAACACTGAAGTCTGAAGGCTTCTGCAATGGTGCAAAGGGGCTGCAGGAGGTGTCCTGGAAACAGCCCACAATGTGGAACTAGAAGATCTAGACTCAAACCCCAGTTATGCCTTAACTATCCACATGACCTGAGTGAGCTGTTTCATCATCTGCGACTGTTTTCTTTCAGGAAAATGAGAATAATGTCTCATACTCTATCTCACAGTGTAGACAAATAGATCCAGTGAGATTCTAGATATGGAAGTGGTTTTCAGGTTGTAGTGTCATAAAACATGAATAAAGTTCTTCCAGGCATGGGATTGAGCATCTCCAGATCAAATCCTCACTCTCAGTTTTGAATTCTATTCAGTGTTAGACTGGACCATCAATGAGTAAAATGTACAGTTTGTTGAAATTGTCTTTATTGGAAATCTTTTGTTCTGTGAAATGAATTCACCAAAGACATTTACTAAGCACCTACTATATACTGGGCACTGTTCTAGCTGTTGAGGGTCTGTCAGTGAACAAGACAGAGAAGATATCTGCGCTTGTGGGGTTTGCAATACTGTTTGGAAGAGTTTAAACATCAAATAAGTAAGTTAACTAAATTAGCTAATTTCAAATAATCCTAAGAGCTATGAAGAAAATAAAACATGTATGGAAAATAGGTATGAAGTGACTTTAGATGGGTGGGTTAGCCAGGACTCTCTGGTGAGGTGACATGTGAACAATTCTGAATAATGAAGTCATGTGTGCAAAGATTGGGTGGGGTGGGGGAGAAGACGTTTTAGGTAGAGGGAAGAGCTGATTCAAAGTGCTTGAACTTATGATGATCAATAGCAGGAGGAAAGATAGTGTAGTTGGGGGGAATAAGCAAGAGACAGACAAGGTCTAAAAAGTAGATCATGATGGCTCTTAGAGGGTGATGAAGGAGTTCAGAATTATTTCAAGGTGACATGGTGAGTCCTAGAGTCTTTTAAGCAGGGGAGGGACATGGTCTAATTTATATTTTTAAAAAAGATTACTCTGGCTGCTTAGCAGAAAATAGATTGTAGGGAAGCCAGAACAAAAGCTGAAAGAGAAGTTGGGAGGTAGAGTGGGTTGAACGGTGTGTTCACTCAAAAGATATGTTCACCTGGAAACTGAAAATGTGACCTTATTTAGAAAAAAGATCTTTGCAGATGTAAATAAGTTAACAATCTCAACATGAAAGCATCCTGCATTATCTAGTGGGACTTACATCCAATGACAAGTGTCCTTATAACAGACAGAAGAGGAGAAGACACACACAGAAGAGGCCATGTGAAGGCAAACCAGAGACTAGAGTGATGCAGACACAAGCTAAGGAATGCCTAGAGCAACCAGAAGCTAGAAGAGGCAAGGAAAAATTCTCTCCTAGAGGCTTTGAAGGGGCCATAGGCTTGTCAACAATTTGACTTCAGACTTCTGGCCTCCAGAAGTGTGAGAGAATAAATTTCTGTTATTGTAAATGCATTCCAGTTTGTGCTGACTTTTTGCAGCAGTCCTAGAAAACTAATACACAAGCTATTTCAGTAGTGAGAGATATGAGTAGTGCAGAGCAGCTTCCATCAAACTTACATGGACTTGTGGTTGTCACCATTGGGTGATAAGTTCTTTGAATCCTGCATGGAATGAACCAATTTTTTTGTTGTCTCAGACACCATATAGAGAAGGCATTGTGTTCGCTTGACCTTGCCCAATTTAATAGCTACAAGATTTTCTATCACCTCATCCAGGCTGGACTGTGAACCTAGATGGCAAAAATGAGGAATCATATGAGATATCACTGTTCATTTCAATGCCAGGGAAAAGCTGTCCAGGAGCTGGAAAACTCGTGAGTTTAGAGTCATCAGAGCTTGTGTCCAATCATGATACAGCTTCTATATGATAACAGCTAAATCACTGCCACATTTTGAAAATTCCTGAACATATCACAGTACAGTTATGACCAGCAAAGGAAATGAGGTATAAACATATTAACCAAAATTTATTGAACAATTCTATGCACTCAATGTGGTAGATTGGTGCTACAATGATCCTGGTTTGTTCCTTCCTCCTTATCCTGATTTTCCCTCCTGAACTGACTCTGAATTTGACCATGAAATTTGTTTGGCCAATGGAACAATAGCAAATATGATTTAATAAGAAGTGTGAAAAGTGATTGTGCATTGAGGCTTGCCTTCTCTTTCTACTCTTGAGAACCCTGTGACTTCTACATGTCGCCAAATTCACTTCCATCTGCACAGTCAATAGCCAGCACAAACAAAGCTAGTGTCAATAGCCAGACTTTGGATTGTGACTAACCTAGTCTTAATAGCTCATAAATAACCCCCAGCTGACTGCAGCTGCATGGGTGAATCTAGGAGAGACTAGCAGAAGAATCACCCAGCTGAGTCCATTCCAAAGTACTGACACACAAAATTGTAAACTAATAAATGATTGTTGTTTTAAATCACTATTTTGGGATAGTTTGAAAAACTAACTGGTAAAACAAGGCATAGTGCTAAGCACATCTCATTCAAGATCTCATTCAAGCTTTAAACAGTCCTACGTTTTGAGTGCTATTACAATTCTCATTTTTATACACAAGGAAACTGATCCACAGAGAGGTCATTACTTGCCCTAGATCACACAGCTACTAAGGCCCAATAAGGTCACAATCTTAGGTAGTCTGACCCCAGAGAAGATATTCTTAACCACTAAATTCCTCCTTCACAAATTTGACAGAATGATAAAACAGAAATGAGACAGAGAGGAAGCTCTGCTACCATCCTCATACTCTCTAATAGATACTGAAAATAAATCATGAATCCTTAGCTATTAAGAAATGTTATTACTCGTGATTTCCTATGTAAACCTGATACATTGCAGTCTTAAAGTTCTAATTCACCATGGAGGTGGTGGCAGTTGAGACAAAGAATAGAAAGCTGGCTGAGTTTCCAGGGCTTGAAGTAAAGATATGTGAGATATAGGAGTGTTGTTAAAAAGGAAATGCCACCCTACTGGTGTAGACATGGGAGATCTCAGGAGCTGGCACACTTCCCAGTCCTCTTACTTTGAATCTGCAAATGTTGTTTCCAGTTGATGACTTCTGGTAAGCCGAGGAATTCCGGACAGTTCTTGGGGTCCTTGGAGTAGATTTGATAAGAATTGGTGTAGTGATCAAGATCATCTGTCATCTCCTGTAGGGTTGGGAAAAGTAGAATCAACCAGTGTTTGTATTTAGTGATTTTCATACTGATTTTCAGTGTTCCATTATCCTATGATATTTTTAAATATTAAAATATTAGTATTTTCTGTTGGTGTATTGACTTTATTTAGGAATTATTTACATAGGGAGGTCAAGGACTTCCTTGTTCAATTAATAATGAAAAATATCCTGAACAAAACTATTCCTAACTTAGCTGTTGCTTTAAAATTTCAAACCAAATAAAAATGAGCCATTTAAAATTATTTTTATATACCTACAAGTATAGGAGTAAAATGACAATTGACAAGCAAAATCTTTGGCTAAAAGAGTAAATCCTGCTCTAGCACAGAGATTTTTAGAAGATCTTGGTGATAAACATGCCTATTAAAATTGATACAAGTAACAGGATTAGACTATCCATGTTAAATGATGAAACTAAAGAAAATGATGATGCACTAGATTTACTTTCTTTAAAATAAAACTTACCACTGTTAAACAAACTATATTTTCATCAAACAGACAAGCACGCAAACATACTCATTCAAATATATCTAGCAAAACCATCAAAGCTGACATGGGATTACTTGAAGATGAAGGAAAAGATAAGAGGAAAAAATTACCTCAACCAATGAAAATCAGAAAGCTTTCTTTCCTAAAATATCTAGAAATTATTAAACAAAATATATTTCCAATTCAGCAATGATACTGCTGATTAAGTTTACTTTTCAGAATGATGTCACCAAAATGACGGTAGGAGATCCCCACTTCCATCCTCCACAAAGATCAACAATTGACGGGTATCCATGAGCTCTGAGAGTACTCTGGCGTCCACTTAAGAAACTTCAGCAATGCAGTAGAACAAAAAAAACCCTGAGAATAACTGCACAAGAAGAGAAAGAAGACAGCTTATTTTGCCTGAATTATCCCATCTGCCGTGCTGACATTGCTCAGTGCCAAGATGGAACTCCTCAGCTACAAAGAGTTCCTCCCACCAGGAAAGGAAGAGTAGGGTGAGCAAGCAGCTTTCCCACCCTTTTGAGGCACCACACAATGGTCTCATTTCTGTTTCATCCCACCTAGTCTGGCAAAGATGAGATGTATAGAGACGGCCAGGAACAAGGAAGAACAAGGAAGGGGTTACCAGTATCAGCCACACAGTGAGGGTAACAAGGGTTCCCAGTGGCCTGCTCTGCAGACAAACGCAGCAACTTTCTTTTTTTTTATTGTGGTAACATTGGTTTGCAACATTATATAAATTCTAGGAGTGAATCACTATATTTCGATTTTTGTGCAGGTTACATCATGTTCACCACCCAAAGACTAATTACAATCCATTACCATACACATTGCCGAAGCACCCTTTTTGCCCTCCTCTCTCTTCCCTTCCTCTCTGGTAACCACCAATCAAATCTGTTTCTATGGGTTTATTTGTTGTGGTTTTTGTCTTCTATCTATGACTGAGATCAAACGGTATTTGACGTTCTCCCTGTGACTTATTTGGCTTAGCATAATGCCCTCAAGGTCCATTCATGTTGTCACAAAAGACAAGATTTCATCCTTTTTTATGGCTTAGTAATATTCCATTTTGAAAATATACCACATCTTCTTTATCCATTCGTCCCTTGATGGGCACTTATGTTACTTTCAAGTCTTTGCTATTGTGAAAAATGCTGCAATGAACATAGGGGTAGATGTATCTTTACATGTTCATGTTTTAATGCTTTTTGGATAAATACTCAGCAGTGGAATAGCTGGATCACATGGTAGTTCTATTCTTAATTTTTTGAGGAATCTCCATACTGTTTTCCATAGTGACTGCACCGGTTTGCACTCCCACCAACAGTGTATGAGAGTTGCCTTTTCTCCACATCCTCTCTAACACTTATTTCTTGTCTTGTTAATTATAGCCCTTCTGAAAGGAGTGAGGTGATATCTCATTATAGTTTTGATTTGCATTGCCCTGATAGTTAGTGATGTTGAACATCTTTCATATGCCTGTTGGCCATCTGTATATCTTTTGAAAAACGTCTGTTCAGATCTTTTGCCCATTTTGTAATTGGGTGGTTAGTTTTATTGTTGAGATGTATGAGTTATCTATATTTTTTGGATATTAACCTCTTCTCATATATATAGTTTGCAATTATTTTCTCTCAATTGTTAGGTTGTCTTTTCATTTTGTTGATGGTTTCCTTGCGGTGCAGAAGCTTTTTAGTTTGATGTAGTCTGATTTGTCTATTTTTTCTATTGTTTCCCTTGCCCAGGCAGACATGGTACTTGAAAATATGCTGATAAGACTGATATTGAAGAACATACTGCTTATGTTTTCTTCCAGCTGTTTCATGGTTTCAGGTCTTGCAGTCAAGTCTTTAATTCATTTTGAATTAGTTTTTGTGTATGGTCTAAGATAACGGTCTACTTTCATTCTTTTGCATATGGCTGTCCAGTTTTCCCAATGTGATTTATTGAAGAGACTTTCCTGTCTCCATTGTATGTTCTTGCTCCCTTGTAGAAAATTAGCTGACCATAGATGTGTGTGCTTATTTCTGAGCTGTCAATTCTGTTCCATTGATCTGTGTGTCTGTTTTTGTACCAATGCCATGCTGTTTTTGTTACTATAGCTTTGTAGTATATTTTGAAATAAAGGAGTGTGATACCTCTAGCTTTGCTCTTTTTTCTCAGGATTCCTTTGGCTATTCTGGGTCTTTTGCTGTTCCATATAAATTGTAGGATTCTTTGTTCTATTTTTGTGAAAAACATTGTCAGAACTTTGATAGGAATTGCATTTAATCTGTAGATTGCTTTAGGAAGTATGGAAATTTTAACTATGTTAATTCATCCAATCCAAGAGCAGGGAATATCTTTCCATTTCTTTGTGTTTTCTTCAATTTCTTTCAATAATGTTTTATAGTTTTCAGAGTACAGATCTTTCTTCTCTGGTTAGGTTTATTCCTAGGTATTTTATTCTTTTCTTTCAATTGTAAATGGGACTATTGTTAATTTCTCTTTCTGCTACTTTGTTGTTAATGTATAGAAATGCAACTGATTTTTGTATGCTGATTTTGTGTCCTGCAACTTTATCATATTTGTTTACTATCTTAAAAGATCTTTGGTGCTTTCTTTAGGGTGTTCTATATATAAATCATGTCATCTGCAAATAGTGACTATTTCACTGCTTCCTTTCCAACTTGGATCCCTTTCCCTTTGATTTCTTTTTCTTGCCTGATTGCTCTGGCTAAGACTTCCAATCCTATGTTAAATAAGAGTGGTGAAAGTGGGTCTCCTTGCCCGGTTCCTGTTCTCAGAGAGATAGCTGTCAGTTTTTCTCCATTGAGATTGATACTAGCTGTGGGTTTGTTATAGATGGGCTTTCTTATGATGAAGTACTTTGCTTCTATACCTATTTTATTCAGTTTTTATAGAAAATGTATGTTGTATCATGTCAAATGTTTTCTCTGCATCTATTAAGATGATCATGTGATTTTTATTCTCCATATTGTTAATGTGGTGTATCATGTTGATTGATTTGCAGATGGTGAACCATCCCCGCATTCCTGGAATAAATCCCACTTCATCATGGTGTATGATCTTTTTAATATTGTTCATATTCAATTTCCTCGTACTTTGTTGAGGGTTTTTGCATGGATGTTCATCAGTGATATTGCCTGTAATTTTCCTTTTTTGTGTTGTCCTTGTCTGGTTTTGGTATTAGGGTAATGCTGACTTTGTAGGATGAGTTAAGAATCTTCCCCTGCTCTTCAATTTTTTGGAAGAGTTTGAGATGGATAGATATTAAGTCTTCTTTGAATGTTTAGTAGAATTCAGTTGGGAAGCCATCCTGGACTTTTAATTGGGGGGAGGTTCTTGATTACTTTTTTGATCCTCTTATTCGTAATTGGCCTATTAAAATTCTCTATTTCTTCTTGATTCAGTTTTGCAAGGTTGCAAGATTCTAAGACTTTATTCATTTCTTCTAGATTATCCAATATGTTGGTATATAGCTTTTAGTAGTATTCTCTTATGATCTTTGTGTTTCTCAGGTGTCTGTTGTAATTCTCATCTTTCATTCTGATTTTATTTATGTGAGCCTTGTCTCTTTTTTCTTGGTGATTCCAGCAAAAGGTTTGTCAATTATGCTTATCTTTTCAAAGAACCAACTCTTGGTTTCAATGATTCTTTTTCTATTGATTTTTAGTCTCTATTTCATTTATTTCTGCTCTGATGTTTATTATTTCCTTGATTCTACTGATTTTGGGCTTTGTTTGTTCTTCTTTTTACAGTTCCTTTAGGTGTACTGTTAGGTTGTTTATTTGAGATGTTTGTTGTTTGTTGAGGTAGGCCTGTGTTGCCATAAACTTCTCTCTTAGACCCACTTTTGCAGTATCCCATAGATTCTGGCAGGTCGCATTTTCATTTTAATTTGTCTACAGGTATTTTTTTATTTCTCCTTCGATTTCTTCATTGACCCAATCATTGTTCAGTAGAATTTTGTTTGATCTCCACATATTTGTTGCTTTTCTGATTTTCTTCTTGTAGTTGATTTCTAGTTTCATACCTTGGTGGTCAGAAAAGATGCTTGGTATTATTTCAATCTTCTTAACTTTACTGAGCCTTGTTTTGTGGCCTGATATGTGTTCAATCCTGGAGAATATTCCATGTGCATTTGAACAAAATGTGTATTCGGTGGTTTTTGGATGGAAAACCACATTTTGGTACATCTGGTCTAAGATGTGATTTAAGGCCAATGTTTCCTTATTGATCTTTTGTTTGATGATCTATCCATTGGTGTAAGTGGAGTGATAAGTCCCCTACTATTACTGTGTTACTGTCTATTTCTCCTTTGATGTCTGTTAACAATTTCTTCATATATTTAGGTGCTCCTATCATGGGTGCATAGATATTATGTGCTATATCTTCTTGCTGGATTGTTCCCTTTATCATTATGTAGTGCCCTTCTTTGTCTCTTGTTACAGTTTTTGTTTTAAAGTCTGTTTTATCTGATGTAAGTATTTCTAACCCAGCTTTCTTTTTATTGCCATTTGCATGGAGTATCTTTTTCCATCTCTTCACTTTCAGTGTGTGAGTGTCTTTAGGTTTGAAGTGTGTCTCTTGTATGCAGCATACACATGGGTCCTGTTTTTCTATCCAATCAGCCACCCTATGCCTTTTGATTGGAGCATTTAGTCCATTGACATTTAAAGCAGCTATTGAGAAGTATGTGCTTATTGCCATTTTGTTCCTTTTTTCCTGGGCGTTTAGTAGTTCTCCTCTGTCCCTTTTTTCTTGTCTTGTTCTCTTCCCTTGTGGTTTGATGGCTTTTTTTAGTATTATATTTGGGTTCTTTTCTATTAATTTTTTGTGTAATTATTATAGATTTCTTGTTTGTGACTACACCAGGTTTATATATGGTAATGTACATATATAGCAATCTATATTTAGTTGATGATCTCTTTAGTTTGAGCTCTTGCTAAAATTCTACTTTTTTACTTCCTTCCTCCTGCATTTTATATTTTTGATATCATGTCTAACCTCTTTTCTTGTGTGTATGTATCCACTACCCTCTTATCATGGAAATAGATAATTTTAGTACGTTTGCCTGTTGACCTTCATATTATCTTTACAGTTGGTTATCTGCTAGTGTTACTGTTTATTTGCTTTTAATAGTGATTTTTTGGTTGATTTTCTTATTCCTTTTTGTCTTCTCTTTTCTACTTAAATAAGTCCCTTTAGCATTTATTATAAGTCTAGTTTCTTGGTGATAAACTCCTTTAATTTTTGCTTGTCTGGGAAATATTTTATCTCTCCTTCCATTATGAATGATAGTCTTGCAGCGTAGAGTACTCTTGACTGTAGGTTTTTTCCTTTCAGTAATTTAAGTATATTGTGCTGCCCCTTTCTAAGCTCTAAAGTTTCTGCTGAGAAGTCAGCTGATAGCCTTATGGGGTTTTCTTTGAATGTAACTTGTTGCCTTTCACTTTTGGCTTTTAGGATTTTCTCTTTGTCTTTTATTCTTGACACTTTAACTATAATGTGCCTTGGTGTGGACCTCTTTGGGTTTATCTTGTTTCTTGCTCTCTGTGCTTCCTGTACCGGGGTGTCTGTTTCCTTCCTTAGGTAAGGAAAGTTTTCAGCTATTGCTTTTTTGTATAGATTCTTTGCTCCCTTGTCTCTCTATTCTCCTTCTGGGACGCCTATAATATGGATATTAGTGCACTTGATGTTATCCCAGATCTCCCTTAGGCTGTCCTCATTCTTTTTAATTCTTTTTTCTTTTATCTGTTCAGCTTTGGTGATTTTTTCTAGTCTTTTATCCAGCTTGTTGACCTGTTCTACTATATCATCTGCTCTGCTACTGAGTCCCTCTAGTTAGTTTTTCATTTCCAGTATTGTAGTCTTCATTTCTGATTGGTTCACTTTTATATTTTCGAAATTTTTATTGAAGTTCTCACTTTCATTCATTCATTCTTCTCCCAAGATCAGAGACCATCCTTATGACTCTTAATTTGTACTCTTTGTCAGGTAGATTTTTTATTTCTGTTTCATTTTAGTTTTTTTTCTGGGACTTTGTCTTGTTCCCTTACTTGCAATGCATTCCTTTGTCTCCTCATTTTGCCTCTTTGTCTGTGCTTTTATCTGTTTATAGGTAGGTCAGCTATGTCTCCAAGTCTTGGAGAAGTGACCTTATGTAAGAGATGCCTTACAAGGCCCAACAGTGTGCTTCCCTCTCGTCACCAGTTCCAAATGTTCCAGGAGTGTCCTGTGTGGGCTACATGTGTCCTTCTGTTCTGGCAGGGTTGTTCTTGCAGCAGGTTGCCAGGAAAGATAGGTTTCCCCCTGGCAGCTGGTTGTAATGCTCAGCTGTGAGTGGCTGATATGAACACTTCAGTCACTACTGGGCATGCTGAGCCCCAGCACAGTTGACTGAAAGGTCTAATAGCACATCCCTGTTGCATTTTCCTGTTAATTGAGTAGAGCCCAATGTGGCTGGTTGCTAGGCTCAGGGGCTTACAACTGCTGCAAGGCTCTTGTCAGCTCTCTCAGGGTTGCACCAGATTGTTTTAACACTGAAGAAATCAATGGTTAAAAGAGCTGCTGTGTACCCCCTACAGATTTCAACAGCTTTCACTGTATGGGCATTTATATTCTCTGATGCCAAACACTTGAGTCCCTCTTCACTCCGTCTCCCTTTGGGCCCTGCTGGAGACAGGGAATTTCACCAGCAGTCAGCCCAGGCCTCCATGGTTGCATGAGTGCAAAACACCAGCCAAGACCCCTGTAGCTGACATCTGTCAACTAGCACATGCTACAGAAAATACACTAGAAGAAAATCATCAATTCACAAAAGAAGGCAGCAAGAGAGGAAGAAAAGAACTACAAAACCACAGAAAATAATAAGATGGCATTAGTAAGTTGTTACCTATCAATAATCACTCTAAATGTAAATGGATTGAATTCGCCAATCAAAAGAATAGATGGCTGGAGAGATTTAAAAAACCCCACAAAGTCATCTATATGTTGCCTACAAGAGACTCAGTTCCGCTTTAAGTAAACACATGGGCTCAAGGTGAAGAAATGAGAAAGATATACAATGCAAATAGAAACAAAAAGAGCAGGGTTAGCCATATTTATATCAGACAAAATAGGTTTTAATCAAAAAATGTTAACAAGACACAAGGAAGGTCATTATATAATGATAAAGTGGTCAATTCATCAAGATTATAGAATAATTGCAAGTGTATGTGCACTGAACATTGGAGCACCTAAATATATTAAGTGAATACCAACAGATCTGAAGGAAGAAATAGAAAACAATATAATGATAGTAGGAGACTTCAATATACCACTTTCAACAATAGATAGATCATCCAGACAGAAAATCTACAAGGAACCATTTGACCTGAATCATACTTTACACCAAATGGACCCAACAGACATATACAGAACATTCAATTCAACAGCAGCAGAATATGCATTCTTCTCAAGCACACATGATACATTCTCTTAGATAGATCATATGATAGATCATAAAACAAGTCTTAGAAAATTTAAGAAAATTGAAATCATATCAAGTATCTTTTCTGATCACAGTGGTGTGGCCCTAAAAATCAATAATAGGAAGAAAGCTGGAAAATTCACAAATACGTGGGTATTAAACAACACATTTCTGAATAACCAATGGGTGAAAGAAGAGATCAAAATGGGAAAAAAATTGAAACACAGCATACCTAAATCTATGGGATGCTGCAAAAACAGTTCTAAGAGGGAAGTTTATAGTGATAAATGCCTATTTTAAAGAACAAGAAAAAACTCATATAAACAACTTAACTTTACACTTCAAGGAATTAGAAAAAGAAGAACAAATTAAGCCCAAAGTTAGCAGAAGAAAGGGAATATCAAAGATCAAAGCAGACATAAATGAAATAGAGAACAGAAAAACAACAGAAACTAAGCTGACTTTTTAAAAAGATAAACCCAACAAACCTCTAGCTACACTAAGAAAAAAGAGAGAATGGTCTACTTTCATTCTTTTTCATGTGGCTGTCCAGTTTTCCCAACACCATTTACTGAAGAGACTCTCATTTCTCCATAGTATGCTCTTGGCTCCCTTGTCAAATATTAGCTGTCCATAAATGTGTGGGTTTACGTGTGGGCTTTCAATTCTGTTCCATTGATCTGTGTGTCTGTTTTTCTGCCAGTACCATGCTGTTTTGGTTACTATGGCTTTGTAGAATAATTTGAAATCAGGGAGTGTGATACCTCCAGCTTTGCTCTTTTTTCTCAGGAATCCTTTGGCTATTTGGGTTCTTTTGTTGTTCCATATAAATTTTAGGATTTTTTGTTCTATTTCTGTGAAAAATGTTGTTGGAACTTTTATAGGGATTGCATTGAATCTATAGATTACTTTAGGAAGTATGGACATTTTAACAATGTTAATTCAAAGTAGACCATTCCCTTACACCATGCACAAAAATCAACTCAAAATGGATTAAAGACTTGAATGTAAGACCCAAAACCATGAGACTTCTAGAAGAAAACACAGGCAGTACGGTCTTTGACATCATTCTGAGCAGCATATTTCCAAGTCCCATGTCTGACCTGGCAAGGGAAACAAAAGAAAAAATGAACAAATGGGATTACATCAAGCTAAAAAGCTTCTTCTCAGCAAAGTAAACCATCAACAAAATGAAAAGGAAACCTAACAATTGGGAGAAGATATTTGCAAACCATATATCAGATAAGGGGTTAATATCTAAAATATACAAAGAACTCATACAGCTCAACAACAAAAAACTAACAATCCAATTAGAAAATGGGCAAAAGATCTGAACAGACATTTCTCCAAAGAAGATATACAGATGGCCAACAGGCGTATGAAAAGATGCTCAACATCATTAGCTATCAGGGAAATGCAAATCAAAACTACAATGAGGTATCACCTCACTCCACTCAGAATGGCTAAAATTAACAAGACAGGAAACAATAAATGTTGGAGAGGATGTGGAGAGAAGGGAACACTTGTTCACTGTTGGTAGGAGTGCAAACTTGTGCAACCACTATGGAAAGCAGTATGGAGTATCCTCAGAAAATTAAGGATAGATCTACCATATGATCCAGCTACCCCACTGCTGGGTATTTATCCAAAGAACTTGAAAATACAAAGGTAAAAAGATACTTGCACCCTTATGTTCATTGCAGCACTATACACAATAGCCAAGACATGGTAGCAACCTAGGTGCCCATCAAAGGACGAATGGATAAAGAATATGTGGTATATACACACAATGGAATAATACTCAGCCATAAGAAATGATGAAATACCGTCATTTGTGACAACATGGATGGACCTTGAGGATATTATGCTGAGTGAAATAAGTCAGAGGGAGAAAGTCAAGTACCATATGATCTCAATCATAAGTAGAAGATAAAAACAACGACAAAAAAACACATAGCATTGGAGATTGGATTGGTGGCTACCATAGTGGAAGGGGGAAGGGGGGAGCGAAAAAGGGGTGATTAGGCTCACATGTGAGAGGATGGACTATAATTGGTCTTCAGGTGGTGAACATGATGTAATCTACACAGAATTCGAAATATGATGCAATCCAAAAATAAATAAAATAAATAAATAAATTTTTAAAAAAGAAAGAAGCCCCAACAAAATAAAAAGGAAAAAGAGAGAAGAGATATAAATAAATAAAATCAGAAATGAAGAAAATAAATAAATAAATAAATTCACTTCTTCAGAAATGAAGAAAATAAATAAAATCAGAAATGAAGAGGAGGCATTAAAATTAATACCACTGAGGGCCAGCCACAGTGGCCTGGTGGTTAAATTTGGTGTGCTCTGCTTTGGTGGCCTGGGTTCAGTCCCTAGTTGCAGACCTACACCACTCGTCTGTCAGTGGCCATGCTGTTGTGGTGGCTCATATAAAAAAAGAGGAAGATTGACAACAGATGTTAGCTCAGGGTGTATCTTCCTCAGCAAAAAGAGGAATATTGGCAATACGTGTTAGCTCAGGGCGAATCTTCCTCAGCAAAAATAAATGAATAAATAACTGATACCGCTTAAATACAAAGGATCATAAGCAACTACTCTAAACATTTATACACAAAAAATTGGATAGTCTAAAAGAAATGGATAAATTCTTAGAAACATACAACCTACCTAGACTGAATCATGAACAAATAGAAAATCTGAACAGACCAATAACAAGTAAGGAGTTGAATCAGTAATCAAAAATTTCCCAACGCAGAGAAGCCCGAGACCAAATGGTTTTGTGGGTGAATTCAAAAAAACATTTAAACAGTTAATGTCAATCCTTCTCAAACTCTTCCAAAAATTGAAAAGAAGGAAACTCTCCCAAATACATATCTTGAGGCCAGCAGTACTCTGATAATGAAGCCAGATAAGGACACTACAAGAAAATAAAACTGCAGACCAGTATCTCTGATTAATATAGATGTAAAAATTCTCAATGAAATATTAGCAAGCCAAATTATTACACAATATGTAATTCCAATCAACAATTCCCAACATGTTAATTTGCTCCTTAATTGTCCTCAATTCATTCTGTTGTTTCAGACTTTATGCCTCACAATTGCTATTTTCTCTGCTTGGAATGCAGTCCTGCCCTGTCTAAGAAAACTTCTTTATCTTCAACATCCAGTTTTTCTAAAATGTCCACTAGGAAGCCTCTCTGATCCTCTACCTGAAATCTCTCTCACATTTAGTTTTATTTTGTGTCCCATTTTATTGACTTTATTGATGACAGGAGGTTACAACTCCATGCAGCATCTCACTGGGAAGACAGTATCACAATAAGAAGTTGAGAGTTAGTGTAAATGAGTTGGGGTTTCAAAGTTGGTGTTTTTAAAGAGCAAAAAATATTTTTTCCTGTTAGGTTAAAAGTTAAAAATGGAAGTAGCATCTGGTTTATTACAATATAGAAGTCTAGCCTGGGAAATGCTCCTTTATATCGTTAATAAGAGATCAGCCTCTTATCTATACTATCAACATAATCTTAAATTAGCACAACCTTCCATCGGTTGCCTCTATTCCCACAAACTGAGTGCAAGAAAAAACGAAGAGCATTTGGTCTTCAGAATCAGCAGATTTGTGTTTTGGGGACAGTTTGGAAAACAAAAGAAAACAATGAATGAGTATGAAAGTGTACCACATATAGTTTTAATCAGCTTTCTACTTGTGTTACTTCTTTATCTTGTTCATTCTTCTTTTCCTGCACATTTCACACTATGTTGTAATTTATAGGCATACTACGGAGATATTGCGGGTTCAGTTCCAGACCACCACAGTAAAGCAAATATTACAATAAAGTGAGTCACACAAATTTTTGGGTTTCCCAGTACATATAAATTATGTTTACACTATACTGTAGTCTAGTAAGTGGGCAATAGCATCATGTATAAAATCAATGTATATACCTTAGTTTAAAAATACCTTATTGCTAAAATATGCTAACCATCATCTGAGCCTTCAGCAAGTGATAAGTTTTTTGCTGGTGGAGAGTCTTGCCTTGATTTTGATGGCTGCTGACTGATCAGAGTGTGAATGCTGAAGGTTAGGGTGGTTGTGGCAATTTCTTAAAATAAGACAACGGTGAAGTTTGCCACATCAATTGACTTTTCCTTTCAAGAAGGATTTCTCTGTAGCATGAGATCTTATTTGATCGCATTTTTCTCACAGTAGAACTTCTTTCAAAATTGGAGTCAATTCTCTCAAGCCCTGCTGCTCCTTTTATCAACTAAGTTTATATGATCTCAATCCTTTGTTGTCATTTCAGCATCTTCACAGCATCTTCACCAGGAGTAGATTTCATCTCAAGAAACCACTTTCTTTGCTCCTCCATGAGAAGGAATTCCTCATCCATTAAAGTTGTATCATGAAATTGCAGCAATTCAGTGATATCTTCAGGGTCCACTTCTACCTCTAGTTCTTTTGATATTTCCATCACATCTGCAGTCACTTCCTTCCAAACTCCTGTTAATGTTGATATTTTGACCTCTTCCTAGGAATTGTGAATGTTCTTAATGGCATCTAGAATAATGGATCCTTTCCAGAAGATTTTCAATTTACTTTGCCCAGATCCATCAGAGGAATCAATATCTATGACAGCTATAGTCTTATGAAATGTGTTTCTTAAATAATAAGACTTGAAAACAAAACTACTCCTTGATTCATGGGCTGAAGAATGGATATTGTGTTAGAAGGCATGAAAACAACATTAATCTCATTGAACATTTCCATCAGACTCTTGGGTGACCAGGTGCATTGTCAATAAGCAGTAATATTTTGAAACAAATCTTTTTTTCTGATCAGTAGATCTCAACAGTGGGCTTAAAATACTCAGTAAACCATGTTGTAAACAGATATGCTGCCATCTAGGCTTTGTTGTTCCACTTATAGAGCACAGGCAGAGTAGATTTAGCATAATTCTTAAGGGCCCTAGGATTTTGGGAATGGTAACTGAGCATTGGCTTTAACTTAAAGCCACCAGCTGCATTGCCCATAACAAGAAATTCAGCCTATCTTTGAAGCTTTCAAGCTGGGCATCGACTTCTCTCTAGCCAAGAAAGTCCTAGATGGCACCTTCTTTCAATATAAGGCTGTTTTGTCTGCATTGAAAATCTGTTGTTTAGTATCCACCTTCATTAATTATTTTAGCTGGATCTTCTGGATAGCTTGCTGCAGCTTCTGCATCAGCACTTGTTGCTTCACCTTGCACTTTTATGTTATGGAAATGGCGTCTTTCTTCTTTTTTTTTTTTATTGAGTTATTGATAGGTTACAATCTTGTGAAATTTCAATTGTACATTAATGTTTGTCAGTCATGTTGTAGGTGCACCACTTCACCCTTTGTGCCCACCCCCCACCCCACCTTTCCCCTGGTATCCACTAAACTGTTCTTGGTCCATAGTTTTAAATTCCTCACATGAGCGGAGTCATACACAGATTATCTTTCTCTCATTGGCTTATTTCACTTAACATAATTCTCTCAAGGTCCATCCATGTTATTGCAAATGGGATGATTTTGTTCTGTTTTGCAGCTGAGTAGTATTCCATTGTATATATGTACCACATCTTCTTTATCCATTCGTCTGTTGATAGGCACTTAGGTTGCTTCCACGTCTTGGCTATTGTAAACAGTGCTGCAATAAACATTGGGGTGCATAGGACTTTTGAGATTGCTGACTTCAGGCTCTTTGGATAAATACCCAGTAGTGGGATGGCTGGATCATATGGTAGTTCTATTTTTAGTTTTTTGAGGAATCTCCATACTGTTTTCCATTGGCGTCTTTCTTTAAACCTCATGAACCAACCTCTGCTACCTTCAAACTTATTTTCTGCAGCTTCCTCATCTTTCTCAGCCTTAATAGAATTAAAGAGAGTTAGCATCTTACTCTGGGTTAGGCTTTGGCTTAAGGGAATGATGTGGCAGGTTTGATCTTTTATCCAGATGGCTAAAACTTTCTCCATATCTGCAAAAAGTCCATTTCACTTTTTTATCAATCGTGTGTTTACTGGAATAGCACTTTTAATTTCCTTAAAGAACTTTTCCTTTGCATTTACAACTTGGTTAACTTTTTGGTGCAGAAGGCCAAGTTTTTGGCATATTTCAGCAGTCAACATGACTTCCTCACTAAACTTAATCATTTCTAGATTTTGATTTAAAGTGAGAGATGTGTGACTCTTCCTTTCACTTGAACACTTAAAGGCCATTGTAGGGTTATTAATTGGCCTAATTTCAATATTGATGTATCTCAGGAAATAGGCAGGCCCAAGGATAGAGACAGAGACAGAGGAATAGCCAGTCAGTGGAGCAGTCAGAACACACACACAGCATTCATTGATTAAGTTCACCATCTTATAAGGGTGTGGTTGGTGGTGTCCCCAAACAATTATAATAGTAACATCAAAGATCACTGATCACAGATCACTATAAAAATATAAGAATAGTGAAAAAGTTTAAAACATTGCAAGAATTACCAAAATATGACACAGAGACATTGTCAGAAAATGCTGTTGGAAAAATGATGCCAATAGACTTGCTTGACACAGAGTGACAATAAACCTTCAATTTGCAAAAAATGCAATATCTTCAAAGTACAATAAAACAAAGCATAATAAAAAGAGGTATGCCTGTATCTATGGACTTACCTATATTCTCCTCTAGGCTGTGAGCTTCTTGAGGACAGACCTTGTTCACCATCACTGTGATTCATTTATGTATCCCCAGGGTCCATCACGTTGCTAGGAGCATGGCAGGCACATAGCAAATAAGAACAGAGAAACATATTCATTCCTCATCTGGCACCTTACCTGCTCCTGAGGGCGGATAACCACTGTATTAAAATCAGGCCACTTGTCCACCAGGGCCTTTAGCTTGAATGGGTTTCCTTGAGTCATGTGGAAGACAGTCCCATAAACCTACAGCATCCAAAGAAAGTAAGAGAGTTAGCTTATTAGGAAGGGATGGCAAAGTGCCTTGTTTGATCAGGACAAGGATTATTTCTATGAAATAATGGAATTTTATTATTGGAATGTACCTGAGCATTTCTACTGACCAGTTTTTAGTTTCTACTTTTTTCCCTAATAAATATATCTTTTAAAAATATTCACATAGTAAAATATCTAGACAAATAAAATTTATGAATAAAAATCATGAACTCTCTCATTGTAAAATTTAATAATATCTTTAGAAGTGACATCAGCATCATGGCAGAGTGAGCTCTTCCCTTGGCCTCTCCTCTCTAAGATACAACCAAAAGGACAGTCATACACCAACAGAGGACATATACACATCACAAAAGACGTCTGAGAGAACCACACAGCCATAAACCTGAAGGTGGTTGTAGGGCTGGATCCTCTGGATGAAGTGGAAGCTGATCTGCAGGAGCTCCATGGAGAAAGACGGGTGGGAAGTGCATAGGTGAAAAGGGTGCCCCATCCCCTCCTGGTACTCCAATTCCAGAATCATCTGGATCATGGTGCAGTGAGCATGGTAGTAGTGGTGGGGAAAGTTTGCAGCCAGAGAATTGTCTGGAGCAAAGCACAGAGAACTTGGCAGTGGCAGCAGGGAAAGTGCACAGCCCAAGAATCGCCCAGAGCATGATGTGGAGAGTGTGGCAGTGGTGGAAGAGAAAGTGCACAGGAGAGGGAGGTGCATCACACCCCCCCTCCCCAGCACTCCAGCCCCAGGATTGCCTGGAGCACAGAGTGGTGAGTGAGGGAGTGATGGTTGGGAAAAGAAAAGGTGCACAATCCTCCAATTTCCCAGAGCCCCATACAGAGAGACAAGCAGACACTGGGGAAAGTGCTGGGGAAGGAGAGTACCCCTCCCCCTGCATGGCAGCCCAGATCTGCCACCAAGCAGTAGCTCAGAGAGATAAGTAGTTAATGGCCAGATCTGGGGAGCCCCTGTTTGAATGGAGTCCAGAATACACAGTACCTGATCCCCACCAGTGGTGCTACTTGGCAGCTGCAACCAGATAAGAGCACCATGAGGAAGCAAAAATCCACTCCATCAAGCAGGATGAGTAGGTTTATTAAATCTCCAGACCAGGAGGAAAGTGACAAGTACCCAGAAATTAACCCTGCAGGCACAGAAATCCATAACCTAAATGACAAAGAATTCGAAAGAGCTATCATAAAAAAACTCAACAGGTTACAAGAAAACACAGAAAGACAAATTAACGAATCCAGGAGCTTCTTCACAAAGGAGATTGAAACCATAAAAAAGAACCAGTCAGAATTGTTGGAGATGAAAACCACAATGGATGAACTAAAGAAAAATCTGGATTCTCTAAACAACAGAGCTGATAATATGGAGGAGAGAATCAACCAGTTAGAGGATAGCACTGTAGAAATGCTTCAGAGGGAGGAGAAAAGAGAACTAAGACTAAAAAGAAATGAAGAATTTCTCAGAGAAATATCTGACTAATTCAGGAAATGTAACATAAGGATTATAGGTATTCAAGAGGGGGAAGAGCAGGAGAATGGAGCAGCAAACTTATTTAAAGAAATAATAGCTGAGAACTTCCCAAACCTTGGGAGGGAGCTGGAAATCCATGTAAAGAGGACTCCAGATCTCCTAACTTTGTCAATGTAAAAAAACCCACTTCAAGGCATATAGTAGTGAAACTGGAAAAAGTCAAGGACAAAGAAAATGTACTAAGGGCAGCAAGACAGAAGAAAATAACTTACAAAGGAACCCCTATCAGGTTTTCAATGGATTTCTCAGCAGAAACCTTAAAGGCTAAGAGAAAGTGGAATGAGATATTCAAAATCCTGAAAGACAAAAACTTCAGTCTATCCAGCCAAACTCTCCTTTAGATATGACAGAGACATAAAAACTTTCCCAGAGAAACAAAAGCTAAGGGAGTTCATTGTCACAAGATCTCCCCTACAAGAAATCATCACGAAGGCCCCCCCTCCCTACCCAAAATAGGAAGAGGCTACCCTGAGAAAGGAGATGAATAGGTAGGCAATAATCAGAAAATGGCAACTCTCTATCAGATCAGGTTCGTAAACACTTCACTTTAACATCAAGGATAAAGAAAAGGAAAATACCAAAACAAAAGTGATCTCATCATTTTAACCACAAATTCACAACACAAGATCGAAAAAGATATGACAAAAATAATTTAGAGGGGCCGGCCTGGTGGCGCAGTGGTCAAATTTTCACATTCTGGTTTGGAGGCCTGGGGTTCACTGGTTCAGATCCCAGGTGTCACATGGCACCAATTGGCAAGCCATGCTGTGGTCAATGTCCCACATATAAAGTAGAGGAGGATGGGCACAGATGTTAGCTGAGGGCCAGTCTTCCTCAGCAAAAAGAGGATTGGCAGCAGATGTTGGCTCAGGGCTAATCTTCCTCAAAAAAAAAAAATAATAAGTAACTTAGAAGGAGAAGAGGAAAGGGATGGAATCAGTATAGTCTAAGGAAATAAGAGGCTATCAGGAAATGGACAATCTCAACTATGAGATTTTTTATATAAACGTAAGGGTAATCACTAAGTAAATAAATAGAATAGAGATATTTACAATAAACAAGGGGAAAAAGAAGAAAACCAACAGAGAAAACTACCTAATCAAATTGGTAGTCTGAAATACATGGGACAAAAAAAGGAAATGCAGACGAATCGGGAATTGTGTGATAAGATGGCAATATTAAGCCTTTATATATCAATAATCACTCTAAATGTAAGTGGATTGAATTCTCCAATCAAAAGACACAGAGTGGCAGGATGGATTAAATAACAAGACCCAACAATATGCTGCCTCTGGGAAACATCTCAGCTCTAGAGACAAACATAAGCTCAGAGTGAAGGGATGGAAGACAATACTCCAAGCTAATGGTAAACAAAAGAAAGCAGGTGTTTCCATACTTACAAAGTAGACTTCAAGATAAAACTGATAAAGACAGACATAGAGGGGCAGTATAAAATAATAAAAGGGACTCTCCACCAAGAAGACATAAGGCTTATAAAAATGTATGCACCCAACACAGGAGCACCAAAGCACACAAAGTAACTATTAACAAATCTAAAAGGAGATATCAACAACATCACAAAAATGGTGGGAGACCTCAACACCTCACTTACATCAATGGATAGATCATCCAGACAAAAAGTCAACAAGGAGATAGTGGACTTAAATGAAAAGCAAGACCAGATGAACTTAGTAGATATATAGAGAGCACTCCATCCAAAAACATCAGAATGTACATTCTTCTCAAGCACCCATGGAACATTCTCAAGAATAGACCATATACTTGGAAACAAGGTAAACCTCAATAAATTTAAGAAGATTGAAATCATATCTACTATCTTCTCCAACCACATTGCTGTGAAACTAGAAATCAACTACAAGAAAAAAGCTGGAAAAGGAACAAAAAAGTGGAGACTAAACAAGATGCTACTGAACAACCAGTGGGTCGCTGAAGAAATAAAGGGAGAGACGAGAAAATTTTTGAAGACAAATGAGAATGAAACACACCATACCAACTCTTACGGAATGCAGCAAAAGCAGTCCTAAGATGGTAATTTATAGCAATACAGACCCATGTCAAAAACAGACAAATCTCAAATAAACAACCTTAAACTACTCTTACAGAATTAGGAAAAAAAGAACAAACAAAGCCCAAACTCAGGAGAAGGAGGGAAATAATAAAAATTAGAGCAGAAATGAATGAAATTGAAACAAAAAATACTGTAAATAGGATGAACAAAACAAGGAGCTGGTTCTTTGAGAAGATAAACAAAATTGACAAACCCTTAGCTAGACTCACTAAAAAAAGAGAGAAGCCTCAAATAAATAAAATTAGAAATGAAAGAGGAGAAATTACAAAATATGCCACAGAGATACAAAAGATTATAAGAGAATATTATGAAAAACTACATGGACAATCTAGAAGAAATGTATAAATTATTAGACTTTCACAACCTCCCAAAACTGAATCAAGAAGAAATAGAGAATCTGAATAGACCAGTCACAAGTAAGGAGATTGAAACAGTAATAAAAAAACCTCCACAAAAATAAAAGTCCAGGACCAAACAGCTTCTCTGGAGAATTCTACCAAACACTTAAAGACAGTTTATTACCTATTCTTAAACCATTCCAAAAAATTGTAGATGATGGAAATATTCCTAACACATTCTGTGAGGCCAGCATCACCCTGATCCCAAAGCCAGACAAGGACAACACAAAGAAGGAAACCTACAGGCCAATATCGCTGATGAACATAGATGCAAAAATCCTCAACAAAATACTGGCAAACTGAATACAGCAATACATTAAAAAGATCATACACCATGATCAAGTAGGATTCATACCAGGGACACAGGGATGGTTCAACATGTGCAAATCAATCAATGTGATATACCATATTAAAAAAAGGGGGAAAAAGAACCACATGTTCATCTCCATAGGTGCAGAGAAAGCATTTGACAAGATCCAACACTTGTTCATGAGAAAAGCTCTCAATAAAATGGGTATAGAAGGGAAATATCTCAACATAATAAAGGCCATATATAACAAACACACTGCTAATGTCATACTCTATTGGGAAAAACTGAAAACCACCCCACTGAGAGCAGGAAGAAGACAAGGGCGCCCACTCTCACCATTCTTATTCAACATAGTACTAGAGATTTTGGCCAGAGCAATTAGGCAGGAAAAAGAAATAGGAATCCAAACAGGCACTGAAGAAGTGAAACTCTGCCTGTTTGCAGATGACATGATTTTATATATAGAAAACCCTAAAGAATCCATTGGAAAACTATTAGAAATAATCCACAACTACAGCAAAGTTGCAGAAAACAAAATCAACTTACAAAAATCAGTGGCATTTCGGGGCTGGCCCCGTGGCCGAGTGGTTAAGTTCGCGTGCTCCGCTGCAGGCGGCCCAGTGTTTCGTTGGTTCGAATCCTGGGCGTGGACATGACACTGCTCATCAAACCATGCTGAGGCAGCGTCCCACATGCCACAACTAGATGGACACACAACGAAGAATATACAACTATGTACCGGGGGCTTTGGGGAGAAAAAGGAAAAAATAAAATCTTTAAAAAAAAAATCAGTGGCATTTCTGTACTCTAATATGAACTAATAGAACAAGAACTCAAGAGTAAAACCCCATTTACAATCACAACAAAGAGAATAAAATATCTAGGAATAAATTTAACCACGGAGGTGAAAGACCTATACAAGGAAAGCTATAAGTCATTACTGAAAGAAATCGAGAATGACTTAAAGAAAAGGAAAGATATTTGATGTACATGTATTGGAAGAATAAACATAGTTAAAATGTCCATTTTACCTAAAGAAATATATAGATTCAATGCAATCTCAATCAGAATCCCAATGACATTCTTCACAGAAATAGAACAGAGAATCTTAAACTTCTTATGGGGAAACAAAAGTCCCAGAATAGCCAAAGGAATCCTGAGAAACAAGAACAAAGCTGCTGGCATTGCAATCCTTGACTTCAAAACATATTACAAAGCTATAGTTATCAAAACAGCATGGTACTGGTACAAATGGAACAGAATTGAAAGCCCGGAAATAAAACCACTCATCTGTGGACAGCTAATCTTCTACAAAGGAGCCCGAAACATATAATGGAGAAAGGAAAGCCTTTTCAGTAAATGGTGCTAGGAAAACTGGACAGCCATATGCAAAAGAATGAAAGTAGACCACTATCTTTCTCCATACACAAAAATAGACTCAAAATGGATCAAAGACTTGAAGGTAAGACATGAAACCATAAAGCTTCTGGAAGAAAATATAGCCAATACACTTTTTGACATGAGCCTTAAAAGGATCTTTTCAAATATGATGTCCACTCAGAGAAGGGATACAAAAGAAAAAAATAAATGAGTGGGACTTCATCAGACTAAAGAACTTCTGGAAGGCAAAGGAAACCATGATCAAAATGAAAAAACAACCCACCAACTGGAAGAAAGTCATATATATCTGATAAGGGGTTAATCTCCATAATATATAAAGAACACAACTAAACTACAAAAAAAAAACAAACCCAATCAAAAAGTGGGCAGAGGATCTGAACAGACATTTTTCCAAAGAAGATATACAGATAGCCAATAGGCACATGAATTGATGTTCAACATCACTAATCATCAGGGAGATGCAAATCAAAACTACACTTAGATATCATCTTATGTCTGTTAGAATGGCTATACTCAGCAAGACAAAAAATAATAAATGTTGGAGAGGTTGTGGAGAAAAGGGAACCCTCATCCACTGCTGGCGGGAATGCAAACTGGTGCAGCCACTTTTGAAAACAGTATGGAGATTTCTCTAAAAATTAAAAATAGAATTAGCATATGATCCAGGTATACCATTCCTGGGTATTTACCCAAAGAACTTGCAACCAACAATACAAAGAGACTTATGCACCCCCATGTTCATTTCAGCATTATTCACAATAGCCAAGACGTGGAAGCAAACCAAGTACCCAGCGACTGATGATCAGATAAAAATGTGGTATATATATATATATATATATATATATATATATATATATATATACAGTGGAATATGACTCAGCCATAAAAAAGACATAATTGCCCCATTTGCAGTCACATGGATGGAGCTTGAGGGCATCATGTTAAGCGAAATAAGCCAGACAGAGAAAGACAAACACTCTATGATTTCACTCATATGTGGAATATAAACAAACTTATGGACAAAGAGAACAATTTAGTGGTTACCAGGAGGAAAGGGGGGGGCAGGGAGGGCACAAGGGGTGCCGGGGCACATTTATATGGTGTTTGACAAATATTGATGTATCATTGGATTTTCAAAATGTTATAAACTATTTGGACCACAATAAAAAAATTTAAAAATCTGTCATAAATTTCCTTCTATTCATATACACAGACAACAAATTTTACAAAGTGAAAATTTCAGATACAGGTGATTTTGAAAAGTTTCCCTCCTGCTGAATAAATATATTCTAGCCATATTTCTTTTCTAATAAATAAAAATGATTTTTAACGAGTGGATAGCATTCTACAATATTGATGAACTAAAATTCATTTTTTAAACTTTTTATTTATTTACGTGAGGTAGCAAAGATAGTACAAAGAGGTCTTATCTACGCTCACCCAATTTTTCCCAACAATAAATCTTAAGCAACTATTGTACCACATCAAAACTGGGAACCTGACATTAGTACAAGGTATGCGTATAGTCCTATGACATTTTATCAAGTAGGTTCATGTAACTACCACAATGAGGATACAGAATTACCACAAAGATCTCCCTAGAGCTACTCATTTACAGTCAAACTCACCCTCACCTCTCTCAGCATTGACATCACTTTACCTTCCTTCAATTATAATAAGGTTCTATATATTATATAATTTTAAATATTCCTTCTACCTACATTGATGCCTACATTGGACAGTGTTATAATTTTTGTGGCAACAGTCAAATGTAACATAGAAAACTCAAGAGGAGAAGGAAAGCTTTTTGTATTTACCTATGTTTTTACTATCCATTGTTCTTTTTTCCTGATATTCCAAGATGTTTTCTTTTATTATTTCCTTTCTGTGTAAAGAACTTCCTTTAGCCATTCTTTTAGGGTAGGTCTGCTGGCAGCAATTCTCTTAGTTTTTCTTCACCAGAGAATGTCTCAATTTCCCCTTAATTCTTGAAGGATATTTTTTCTGGGTTTAGAATTCTGTGTTGACAGTTCTTTTTCAGCACTTGAAGTATGTCTGTTATTTCCTTCTAGCCTCCTATGGTTTCTGATGAGAAATCTGTTGCCACTCAAATTGTTTTTGCCCTATAAGTAAGATTGTTCCTCTCTTGCTGCTTTCAAGATTTTATTCTTTGTCTTTAGTTTTCAGAAGCTTGACTATGATGTGCATTGGCATGAATTTCTTTGGGTTCATCATGTTTGGGTTACACTCAGCTTCTTGAATTTATAGGCTTAAGTTTTTTTTTTCAAATTTGGGAAATTTTCAGCCATTATTTCTTCAGGTACTTTTTTCAGTCTCACTATGTCTCCTCTGCTTCTGAGACCACAATTTCATAAATGTTAGACCTTTTGCTATAGGCTGATAGGTCCTTGAGACTCTCCTCTTTTTTTCCTCCAGTGTACTTTCTCTCTATTGTTAAGCTTGGGTAATTTCTATAATTCTAGCTTCAAGTTCTATTATTCTTTCTTCTGTCCTCTCCATTCTGCTGCTGAGTCCATCTATTGAGTTTTTTTGATTTCTGTTCTTATATTTTTGGAAGTAACATCTCTGCTTGCTGCTTCCTTGTATCTTTTCTTTCTTTTCCAAGACTGTCTATTTTTTTCACTTGTTGCAAGTGTTTTTGTAATTGCTCATGGAAACATTTTTATGATGGCTTCTTTAAAATCCTTGTCAGTTAATTCTAAGATCTGTGTCATGTCACTGTTGGTATCTGTTAATTGTCTTTTTTCACTTACTTTGAGATTTCCCTGGTTCTTAAATGACAAGTGATTTTTTAAAATTGAATCCTGGACATATTGGAGAGTATGTTATAAGACCCTGGTTCTTATTCAAATGTTCTGTTTTGGCTGGCTTTCTATGACACTGCTCCGGCAGGGGATGAAGGGTAGGGGACACTCCTTACAGCAAGCTGAGAGTAGGAATCCAGGTTTCCCATTGAGCCTCCACTGACACTAGAGGGGTATTGAGACTCCATGTTCCTATGTGGGTGGGAGTTCCAGTTTCCACTAGGCCTCTACTGATACCTGGCTTGGAGTGGAGGGACTGGGTACCTTTTTACTGTTCTCCATGTAGTTTCCACTGATGCCACAGTAAGGTTATTTGGCTTCTTTATTGCTGGATGATGAAAGTCCTGACTCTTCACTACACCTTCTCTGACACCTCCTCAGTAGACAGGGGAAAGAGTGTCTCCTTACTTCTGGTAGGGATGGAAGTCCAGGCTCCCTACTCAGCCTATGCTGGTGGGAATAGAGCTTCAGTTTTCCTGTGGTGGTTGGCTGGAGTAGACAATTATTGCCTAAAGTTTCCTATCTTTCTAGGCTACCCCTTTCCTGGTCTATTGGCTAAAGAGGTTTTCTTGGGACTTCTTTTGCCTGTGATGGTGGGTACATTTGAGTTTCTGGCTTTTTCCAGCACCTAGTCTGAAATATTTGAAACAAAAAGAAAATCCAAGGAACTCATTGCTATACTGGTCCTTGAGTCCAAAGGTCCCTACTTGGTCTACCTTTTTCTTTCCATATTTCAGAGTCTTCATATGTTTGTTTTATATATAACGTCTAGGGTTTTTTTTTTTTTTTTGCTGTGTTTAGTAAGAGAAAAGAATAAAAGTGCCCCATAATTTATTTTGTTAGCTTTTCTTGATGGACATTCCAGATGTTTCCAACTTTTCAATGTAACAAATGACTCTTCAAAGAATGTTCTTGCAGAAATCTTTGCATATGTGCCTGATATTTGTTTTGGGAAGGTTTTTGGAAGGGAGATTCTGGATCTAAAGTTATCCTGTGTTTCAGGCTTTTAACATATGTCTTCAAATTATGCTGTAGTAAAGACAAAAGATGTCCCACCAATAAGTGGAGGCTATAGTAATTAAAGGGCAGGGACAGTTGTCTCTTTGGCCCACTTCCAGTAATTGAAAATAAAACCACATGATCTACCTATAGAAGAATCCTTACCTTCCTCTTCCCCAGAGTGGGCAGATGGTTTACAAATAGTTGAGATTACAAATGGAAGTGAATGTATTCAGCTTACCCCAAAATTAGGTCAAGTCTTTCAAAGTATTAGCCTCAAATGAGGGAAATAGATGTATCTATGATTCACCCCATTGTAAATTTATGGTCTTATCTATAACAATATTAGCTATTATTTGCAGAGCTTTTCTGTGTGCAAGGCACAGTTCTACCAATTCAAAATAGTCTTTTCATCCTGACAATAACCCCAAGAGGTCAGAGCTGTCATTACTCCCATTTTGTGTAAGAAAACTGAAGCATGCAAAGATTTAGTAATGTGGCATGAGCCCACAGCTTGTTGGTAGAAGAGACAGGCACAGACCTACGCAAGCTGTCTCCTGAGTCTGTCCTTTTAGCCACAGAACCAATAAGATGTCACTGCCATCAGCTTAGCTCCTATGGTAGGATTAGGGTGCACATTCTAAAGAAGGATGAACAACAGAAATAGAATATATGATATTTATTGATCAATATCCAGTGCATTGTGCCAAGTTGATGAACATAAATGGTTAGCACTTGCCTCCAAGTGTTAACTTACCTGGAGTAAAATCTTGGCTCTGCTACTTACTCTCTGAACTTGGCAGACCTATTGTCTCTGTGCCTGTACAATATTACAACCAGGATATTGACATTGACACAGTCAAGATGTAAAACATTTCCATCATGAGGATCCCTCTTGTTGGTACTTTATAGACACACATATTACCTTCCCACTCTCCACCTCCTCCTTAACCAGTGGCAACCATTAATCTGTCCTCCATTTCTTTAATTTTGTTATTTCAAGAATTTTATATAAATGAGATCATACAGCATGTAACCTTTTTTTTTTAAAGGTTGGCACCTGAGCTAACATCTGTTGACAATCTTCTTTTTCTTTTTCTTCTTCTCCCCAAAGCCTGACAGTACATAGCTATAGGTTATAGTTGTAGGTCCTTCTGGTTGTGCTATGTGGGACACTGCCTCAGCATTGTTTGATGAGTGGTGCCATGTCTGCACCCAGGATCCAAAATGGTAAAACGCTGGGCCAAGGAAATGGAGCATGTGAACTTAACCACTTGGTCACGGGGCCCACCCCAGCAAGTAACCTTTTGAGACTGGCTTTTTCCACTCAACATAATTCTCTCGAGCTTCATCCAGATTGTTTTGAGGTATCAATGGTCCATTCATTATTTTTTATCACTCAGTAGTATTCCATAGTATGAATGTACCATAATTCATTTAACCATTCACCCAGTGAAGGACATCTGGGTTGTTTCCAGTTTAAGGCTATTATGAATAAGGGTGTTACAAACAATAGTATATATATTTGTGTGTGAGTGTAAATTTGTATTTTTCTCAGGAAAATGCTCAGGAGTGTAATTTCTGGTTGTATGATAGTTGCACGTTTAATTTTAAATGAAACTTACAAATTGTTTTTCCAGAGTGGCTGTACCATTTCACATTCCCACCAGCAATGTGTGAGCGACCGTTTCCCCCCATTCTTACTACCATTTGATGTTGAGGGCTTATTTTTCTCAAAACATGCAGGAAGGATCAGGAGAGTTGAAATTCAGTAGGTGGATTATATTCCTGACCCAAGCAGTAATTACTTGGGCAAGTTATTCAATTTTTCTTGGTCTCATATTCATTATCTACAACATAGGGAGAAGAGTGCACTCTCCTCATAGGAGAGTTTTGAGGCTTGTGTGTCTCATAGATAAAGCCCAGTGACTGGGATAAGATAAGGGCAACAAGTACTTGCTATTGCTACTAAGGCTTCTGTGCTGCCACTGCTCCTGGCCCTGAGGTCCCTGTTGGTGTTGGTGCTGAACTGTTGTGTGTGACTTGCTCTTTGATCTTTAGGTGGAAAAAGAGCTTTTAAAAAATCGGTTACTAGTTTTGGCAATCCCCTGAATGTTAAAAGTGAAAAATAAATACAAATATGCATAAATCCAATCCCTTTGAACACATGTTGTTACAATAAAGTAATGAATAGTATATAATTATTTCTAGGTCTCCTCTATGGATAATAGGCAATCTTTTGGGTTTCGATGAAATGAGATTTGACCTATTACATGTTCCAAGAAGATGCATAGTGATTAATCCCTCCTCAGCATGAATGTTTAAAAACTAGAATGTACTTAGGTCAAACTTTTGAAGAGAAATCTAGGCAAATTTTCCAGTGTTACTATGAAACATATTTGAGAAGTAAATAAGGAAAAGTTTTTGAGTCTACAGAGAGTAGGTTTTGCCATTTATGAGCATTGGGCAGGTCACATTACTGAGCCCTGCTTCCTTTTCTGGGACATGAGCATAACATACTTCCCTTGCAAAGAGGTGATGTGAACTAAATGAGATGCAGCATGGGTGAGTTCCTGCCACAGAATTGGTGCTCGGTAAAAGCTCATTCTCTTTCCCGCTTCTGTCACAGGAAGTGAAGCAACCTTTTGTTTCCCTGAGAATGTCCCATTCTCACCTTTAAGGACTCAGGGAGGCTCTTCCACAAGGATTTTTTTAGCATCTGCAGCATCTGTGGACTCTGCAAGTGGAGCATCTTGGCAGGTACTTTCACCTAGAGAGAGGACCAAGAAACAGTCAGGAATGAGAAGATGCTGAATCAATAGGAACTGTATCCTCACACCTTTACCTGAACCTTGGAAGATAGCAGGTGAGAAAGATCTGTCCACTTCTAAAATAACTGCCTTGGAGAGGAAGAGAAAGTATGGTCACTCTAGATTTCCAGCCTTACTCTGAAAGACAGGAGTTTGGAGGAGCATCAAGAAAGTTCTGAGGAGACCATCTCATAGAAGACACCAAGAAAAAAAGAGTAGCAGGTTCTATGCTAATGTCTAATCCCAAGGCCTTTTTTTTTTAAAGATTGGCACCTGGGCTAACAACTGTTGCCAATCTTTTTTTTTTTCTGCTTTATCGCCCCAAACCCCCCGCCCCCATACACAGTTGTATATCCTAGTTGCACGTCATTCTAGTTGTGGGATGTAGGACGCCGCCTCGACGTGGCCTGATGAGCGGTGCCATGTCCGCGCCCAGGATCCGAACCCTCGGCCGCCGCAGTGGAGGGCGCGAACTTAACCACTTGGCCACGGAGCCGGCCCCCCAAGACATTTTTAAGTGTCTTTTATTGATGTCACTCTCACTGAAGTCCTCACCAATTCCAAAGAAGGATGAGAATGGGCAGAGAGAACATGGTTCTCTTTCTGAAAATTTTCACTTTACTTTTCACACTACCCTGAATTTCAGTCTTTAGAGACACATTTATTTTAACAAACGTATTATTAAAATATACAAATGCATCTTTTGAGATTGTTACTGCCAGTGTTTATCCCAATGCCACCACTAACAAAATGTGTAACTTCCAAAAAGTTATCTAATCTCTTTGTACCTTGGTTTCCTCATTAGTAAATCTGAATGAAAACAGACCCTACCTAGAAAATTGTGGTGAGGATTAAATGAGTTAATACATAGTAAGTGCATAGAAGAGTTTCTAGTGTATAATAACTCAAAAATGTTATTTTTATTGTTGTTATTAATATTTTTAGCGGTAGTTATTCAAATCAGCCCATTGGGTTTTTCTTCTGTTTTGAGGGAATGGGATGTAACTTTAACCTAGATCACAATGTGAATGACTTCAGTGTGAATGGTACCCTGAGAATAATACTGTACTTATGTTATAGTTATGTTGTGAGAATTAAATGAGGTCATCCAGGCACTGGCACCAAGTGAATGAAAAAGTGCATGTAAAACTCTTAGCAGAGTGCCTGGCACAAAATAGTACTAATATGTCGTTATTATTATCATTCCTTGAAGGAAGCAGGAAAAAGATTATTTTATGTATCAGCCCTTTAGCGCTGACGCATTTTGGCTTCCCAGATCTATTCATTTTAGAAATACATGTCTTTTGGGAAGATCAGTTAAGATAAAGACTTGAGGAGATGGAACCCGTGTTGGATTCTTTCAAAGAGAAAATGTTTCTGGTTCCAAAGATCTCATTTACTTTTTGGAACCTGCTGCTTGAACAGGCTTGAGATTGCTTGAACAAGTGAATATTTTCAACTATTCCATGTGCATGTGTCCTGACTCACACCCCGAGTTGCTTGTCTGTCCTTTGGGGATAACAACAGACCTTTTATCCCCCTAAAGTCTCTTGTGCAGAGGAGTCTTTGCCAGCATTATTATAGATGTGGTTGCATCTTTTTTAGAAAAATTTATTGCTGAATAATTTGAATAGGCAGAATTAAAAGCATATAAACTGTATAATTTTATGGATTTGACACATGTGTATGCCCAGGAAACCATCATCATGCTTAAGATATAGAACATTTCCTTCATCCTCGGTGTTTCTTGATTTCCCTTTATAGTTATTTGCTTCCCACTGCTATATGTCTATTATGATAATACCACTGTTTTCATTACTGTGGCTTTACAGTAAGTCTTGAAATGTGATAGTGTGAGTCTTATCAATTTTTTTACATGCTTTTTGCTTAGGTTGTTTGCATTTCTATGTAAATTTTGTAATAGCTTGTGAATTTCTTTTAAAAAGCTTCTGAAATTTATATTGAGATTGCAGTGAATCTGCAGTTCAATTGGGTGAGAAGTAATATCTGAATAATATTGAATACTCCAATGCATGAATATGATGTAACTCTCTATGTTTTCTTTAAATTAAAAAAAGAATTCTTTAAATGTTTAGCAAAATGTTTTTAGTTTTTTGGTTTATTGTACTTGAATATCTTTTATTAAATTTATCCTCATTTATTTAATTTTTTGAATGCTATTATAAATAAATAAATGCAAATTATTTTATATTTTGAGCTTTTAAAAAATATTTGTTGCTTGTTAATGGAAATATCCATTTTTCTATATTGTTCTATGTACTGTGAACTACTGAATTAACTTATTTGTTCTAGTAGGTATTGTTTTTTGAATACTACTTAAAATTTTCTATGTATATGATCAAGCATGTTTTTTGCAAATAAAAAGAATTATACTCCTTCCTTCTGTATGACTTTTATTTCCTTTTCTTGTCTTATTGCACTGCCTAGAAACTGCAGGGAAATGTTGTATATGGGGGATTAGATGGGCTTCCCTGCTTTGTTCTCGATCTTAGGGAAAAACATCTATTCTCTCACCTAAGTATAACAGTAGCTGTTGATTTTTCATAGATGGGCTTTGCCAAGGTAAGGAAGTTCCTTTATATTTCTAGCTTGCTAAGAGTTTTTTTTTTTAAATCATAAATCAATGTTGAAATTTGTCAAATACTTTTCATACATCTATTAGGATGATTATATGATATTTCTCTTTTCTTGCTGATATGTTGAATTATAATTATTTATTTTTGAATGCTAAATTAACCTTATATCATTAGGATAAATCCCACTTGATCAAGAGGTATTATTCTTGTTACATATTGTTGTATCAACTTCTATTATTTTGTTAAGGATTTTTGTACTTATGTTTATAAGGGATATTAGTCTGTACTTTTCAAGTAAAATCTTTATCTGGTTTTGAAATAATAAAAGTTATAGACACAAAATATGAATTAAGAAAGCATTTCCTCCTCATTTTCTTAAGAAGTTTGTTCAGAATTAATACTGTTTCTTCCTCAAATATTTGTGTTTTTTTTTTAAAGATTGGCACCTGAGCTAACAACTGTTGCCAATCTTTTTTTTTTTTCTGCTTTATCTCCCCAGGTCCCCCCTGGTACATAGTTGTATATCTTAGTTGCAGGTCCTTCTAGTTGTGGTACATGTGATGCTGCCTCAACGTGGCCTGACGAGTGGTGCCATGTCCGCACCCAGGATCCGAACCAGCGAAACCCTGGGCCGCCATGTGTGAACTTAACCACTCGGACACGGGGCTGGCCCCCTCAAATATTTGTTGATTTCAACAGTGAAGCCATCTAGGACTGGGAAACATTTTTACTTACAATTGCATTTCTCTGTAGAAATGATTCTAACTACAAATTCAATTTCTTTAGTAAATATATATCTTTTCAGAGGTTTTTTTGGACAACATCTGGCTATTTGGATCTCTGGAGGGATTTGTCCATTTCGTCTAAGCTGTCAAATTTATGGCACAAACTTGTCCCTGGTATTTCTGGCCCCCTTAACATCTGTGGAATCTATAGTAGTGTCTCCTCTTTAGTGCTATGTATATTTCAGCCCAGATAATTCTTTGTTGTGGGAGGCAATTCTTTGCATTGCAGAAAATATAGTAACATCCCTGACCTCTACCCACTAGCCACCAGTATAACATTTAGCCTCAGTTATGAAAAACAAAAGTATCACCAGACATTTATTACATATACCCGAGAGTCTCAAGATGGTGGAAGTTTAATATTCCTAGAGGCAAATGTAACCTTTTATCCAGAGGTATCCTTTAAGAATGTGACAAGAGAACAGGAAGAAAAAGGAGTTTGATGCCAAATTCCTGGGGTTATAACGTTATTATAATACCTGAAAACCACATGATGTGAGATTTCTCTACATTCAGGCATGCACACATACACACAGTGAAAAATAAATATAACAACAACAACAAAACTTAGTACCCAGGCTAATAAGGTATACTGGAACCTGAGGAGCCTATAGAACACTAAACAAGAATACTAAACCCTCAACAGGAGCTTTCAGCACTGGCAATGGGCAAAATCCACAAAAAAAGGAACTTCATACCCAGCCTTTCCCTTACTTGGAATGTTTTCAAAGGGGAACAATTCAAACAAAGAAAATGAGTTCTAAAGAATGGTTTTATAAAGCAACATTAACAAATAGAAACAACAAGACACAATTTCTATGTCTTTCACTAAGATAAGGTTACATAAATTATGATCTCTTAGAACGTTGCAACTCTAAGGAACATAACATAATAAATACGATACACACACACACACACAGATACGTGAGAGAGTATTAAAATGAAAAGAGAAAATGTAGAACATAAAACAACACATAGTTTTTTATTAGAATATGTAAAGCTGTGCTTGTGCATATTCAATATGTAACATATATGAGAATTGTAAGGATATAGAAAGATGAATTTAGAAGGGAAAACGAAATATCAAAAACTATTTTATGGTCATAGCATTATAGGTAAAATCTTTTAAATTAACTTTCTTTTTCATATGATTTAAACTAACAGTAAATCTGGCCTGCATTCTAGTCTGTATTCTTCTGCCTATTTCTTCTCTAAACTTGAACAGAGTACTACTTCACTTTCCTGGTTAGTATTTATACGAGGAACAAGCTGCCTCCTTTGGAATGTTTCCTAAAGGAGTAAAGAGAATAATGTCTGCATATTATCTCTATACAGTAGGTGCTAGATAAATGTTACTTGGATCAGCATTCTTCCTTGAAAATGTTATTACCTCTTCGTTCACCCACCAGCTTCCAAAATCCCTCCATGTCATTTATCTGTTCCAAATGGAAGCCTGAGTTAGTGCAGCCAAGAACTTTTCCCACAGTACATCTGCTGTCTGCATAGCAGGTGCAGATGTGTTATTTCTCAAATGGAATAGACTTCCTTTTCGCCGGTATAAGTATCAATAAATAAGCTCAGTACTTTCTATCTAAAGCCAACAAAAAACATTTGGGAGAAAAAGGACGTTAGAAAGCAGTGATTCTCTCCAGTGAGATGAGTCCTCACCTTGAAAATTGTCTCCACGCAGAGGGGTCACCCAGAACAAATGAGAAGCAACAGACTTTTCCAGAATATGAAATTCCTTTATCCTGGCATGCAAATGTGTTTTGGTAAATTTTTCACAGAAATTGCTAAACTGAATGTCTTAATGTGGACCCTGCCCTTTTAAACCTGGGATGTGGAGGTGGAAAGATTCTGTTAGCTGGCACGGGATCCAGAGGCATTCACTCCCTCCCACCACCCGGGTCCAATGTTTAGGGAGCTGGTTATGCAAGTTTGGGCGTGTAATTGTATGTCAGGGTTGGATCCTTATGCTACTGTTTATAAGTTGGTGTCTTCGGCCAGTTATCTATTCTCTCAGTGCTTCAGTTTCCTCATCTATAGGTAGGGTGAATAATACTATCTACTATTACTCTTTTTTTATCTTTTAAATTAAATGGGCTAACATTTATGAAATGCTTAGGCAAGTGCCTGACAAATATAAAATGTACATTAACATTTCTTAAATGAAACAAACAAACAAAACCCAAAACAAAACTACCTTAATATATTGCATGAAATACTTTTCCCCTATGGTTTTAGATCCAGCCCCTTTTGATATGATCATGCTAATCATGAAGAGACACAATGAAGAGAAGAATGTCAAAAACAGACATGTTGCCCTACTACACAGTCTTACACAGTCCAGATAACTGTGTGTGATTTTCCAATGAATATCTTCATCGAATTCCTCATTTATGTTGGCTTAAGGTGGCCATTCTTAACTAGTTCATTGTATGTAAGTGGATATGTTCAAATTACAATGTTAGATAAGACATTGCATTAATTTGGGGTTCTTGGTGTTCAAGAAAAACAAATTCATGTTAAAACATTATCAAAATGTAGCCAGACATCTTAGCATGCATAATCTATCTTGAAAATAGAGATAAAAGTATTGAGGTGAATTACCTCCATCTTATTAGGGCACTAATCTAGAGAGGTAGACACAGTTTCCTGTTATAAAAGCGTAGGAAGCAAGGTGGAATTATATTTATTTTAAATACGGATTGTTCTAACTCACCTTTGGTGTTAACCCAACGTGTTTTCAATAGCACAGATTCCCACCAGTTGGCCAAAGAAAATCCAAGATTGTTCCATTACCCTTAAGTCTGTGAGTTAACATAACATAAACTAGTTTAATATGGCTACATAGCTTGAAGTGTGTTAGTTAGTATGGTAACAGATATGAAGTACAAGGCTAGATGACCACCTTGAGCTGTACGATTCCAATTCTCAGCAGGTGTCTCATCAGACACCTGATGGCAAGTACACTCCAGGTGTACTTGATACTTTCAGACTCTTTGAAAAGACACACAGTCTACTGAAGGAGTTGGGAGAGACTCTGGAATGGCCTAACTAAGATTTCCAGTCCTGGTTTGGCAGAAAATAACCTGATTCCCTCATAGGATAAAAAGCCGGGAGTCTCTCATGAGGTGTGGTTAAGTTTACTAATGCTGTAGGTTTTCCATATCTGGGTTTTGACATGAAAAATAGTTCCTTATTCTTGGGAATATTTGTATGTCTATCTTTGCAGCACACGGATGTTTTCTTCTTGTATGTATTGTCCAAAAAGAGTATCACTATTGGTAAGATGAATGTGACACAGTTTGGTACAATACTCACTTTTTTCTATGTCTCAGAATTTTGAAACTTTTATCATTTTCTTAAGAATAACTCAACGTTTCAAATGTCTGAGCCTTTGGGATTTGATTTATAGTATTACCACAAAGGAAATACCTCTGAACATTGATAAAGGGCTAGTATGGCCGAGGGTTGGAGTGATTCATATGATTAGATTGAGTGATAATCTTTGATAAGTTTTATCATATTTGGTCAACTATTATCAATAGGACTTTACAAAAGTATAGTTCCAGCAAATAATCCATGAATGTTCATCAATAGCATTTTTCTAACCATTCTAAAGATTAATTGCTGACCAGGATATCATTGTTCAAAGTTCAATTTAGTAGCATCAATTGAATGTATGTCCACTATTTGTGGGTTTTTTTTCGTCCAGGAGCTGCCTTATGTAGAAATTCTTTAAGTTGACTGCGCTAGCAGTAGCTTGAAAGAAGTAAATTATAAAGTTAGGGTGGGATTGTCCTTAGAACTTAAACAAGTTATTACTAACAGTTAAGGCAAATATTTTATGGAAAATCAGAATTGTATAACCTTAAACTGGAAAACGTTAGTACAAACAAAACAGTAAAGGATAAAAACATGTGAAAGAGAATGAGACTGTTAGGAGTTTGAGCCATCTAAGAGAATCTTGTTTCCGTGGTCTTCAGTGGAAGCTCATTGGTTTATGTGGCTTTCTGGTTTTTGTCTTTGTTTTGTTTGTTTTGAGGCAGTCAACTTCTCCGGACTGTCTGCTTTCAGAAGTTCCCTGGAAAACTGCCTTAAGACTTTTAATGGGTATAATTTTCTAAGTCTCATCATCTGATGAGTGCTTGTAAACTTACAGCTGTGTTGGCCATCAGAAATACCTGATAGAGTCCCTTCCAGCAAGAGCCCGGGACAGTCTTTCTCAGTTTTATTTTCCAGAATCATCTGCTTTTAGATCATACAGGAATTGATCATGTGGTTGATAAGGAAAAGTAACCTGTCTCTATTGAAGATAGCACAGACGGTATAGGACTAGTCTTTTTCAATATTTATCTAGATCAAATTGCAAAATATTGGAATCAAGTGTTTATGGAGCTATTCCTTGTGACATAAGCCTATCGGTGAACAGATTATACTCATAGAAAATGAGATATAATGGGACAGTACTCAGCAATAAAGTTAATCTCTAGGTGATTCTTTTTTATGCATGTAACAGAAAATATCACAATTATAGTTATCTAAAGTCATAATTGCTCTATTTCTCTTTCAGCGGATGCAAATTCATACACAAGTTGAACTTGATACTTCTCTTTCCCTGTTAATTCTTTAGTCATTCCTGGTTTTCTTTTTATCTTTGAGTTTGAGAGTTCCTATTGACATTTTTTAAAAAAAAGCAAAATTACTGTTTCATGCCCCTGATGTTTTGGGGGATGGAATAGGACATGTTACAAGATGTAAACAATAGTTTGCCATCTTTCTGTGAGGTCCTCCACTCTTCCAAGGGTCTTACTTCTTGTCCCCAGTACCCCTCCTAACTGCCTTGCACTCTAGAGATCCTCATACTTGCAAAATGCTTAGCAGAAGCAGGATGGAATCAAAGGTCAATGAGCCAAGCTCTGAGTAATCTAGCTCTGATAAATAATAGCCCTGAGTTGGGTTTGCTCCAACTTGTGTATCTGTTTACTCTGGGTTAATCCTGCCTTTTGCACTTTTCTAGCAGACATTTCACACAAGTGTTATAGGTGGTGGTTTCTTACAGTTTCATTTCTCCATAGTCCTGATCCTTTCCACTCTCCAGTTTACAGGAATTTCCTCAATACATCTGGAGCATTAATAAATTCTTTCTTCTCTTCCTTGGATCTTATTGATGCTAATTCAATCATCCAATAAGGCTTAGGCAAATGATAAGATAACTAGGCTCCATCTGCAATCTTGAGCTAATTCTCTTACTTGCATTGATGCAGTCCTTTTCATATCCATTTCTAAAAGTGCATGTATTTTTATCTGCATTTTTAAAATGGGAAACCAAAATCTACAATGTTGATGTGACTTGCCCAATATTATTCACCCAGTAACTGAGCCATACCTGGAATTCAGACACACTCTTGACCTCTAGTCCCATGTTTTTACGACATCACCCAGGGTACTAGATTTAGGCATGCTAAAACAAAATCCTGTAGTTATATAACATGTAGCTGTTATAAAGCACTTTTACATATGCTGTGTTATCTTTTCCTCATGAAAGCCCTTGATATAGCATTATTATTTACCCTAGACAGGAAATCTTGCAATAAAAACTAACAAGAAAGTTACCAGAGGCAATTGAGCAATGCTAGGTGGACTCACGGTCTAGAGACTTCAAGTCTCTAGATGGGCATAGATGTAAATCCTGACATATTTTGGATATTTCTCTACCACCTACTCCCAACAATAAGGCAATCAGCATGCTGAAATGATACCCAAATAAACTCACCAAAGGCTTGAAAGTCTTGCTTCCCATAAAATATCTTCAACTTTAAGCACACTGGACTGTTCTTTTCAAAGCACTCCCTTGGATCTTCAGCATCCATGAGCCTCATATTATGAGCAACTTGACTGTGAGCCACAGCTCAAGGAAGGCTAAGAAATATTAAAGATGTGAGAGGAACTTGGAGGGAAATAAAAAGTGAATGCCTTGGGTGAATGGCCTGAGCCTTTTCTAAAGCAACTAAATTAACTATAGATCAATGTACTCCTCTCCAATTCTAGAAGAAGAATTGGAATAATCAGAGAATCCATTCCATATTTTTTACATTTTAGTAATGATAACAACTATAGGTAACATTTGTTGAATATTTATTGTAGACCAGACACTATGCACTGTACTTTCTGTGATTTATCTCATTTAATCATTATAACTGTTCAGTGTAGTAGCTAGGGCTATTCATCTCATTTCACATATGAAAATCTTAAGCCACAGACATCTTGATCACTAATATTATTTTCATTTCAGTAAAAGTAACTAAGACCTCTTGAAAAAATTATTGATTCTATGTTTCCTAAAGACAGATATAAAGTAAATTTGAGCTGTTTTATTTGTCAGAAGGAAGAAAGCTTTCAAACATCAATGAGGCCATGTCCAAAGAATTTAAGGGTCAACAGAATGGGGGATTCTAAGGCCAAAGTTGTAATAATGGCGAGCTATAACTGTAGTTGGACTACATTGAATCTATGAAAAGCCGTAAGTCCATAATGACACAGAAAAATACTCAAAGAAAATTAACATAAAGTCTCAAAAAAGACACTGTGATATTATAGACTTATTTAATAGATCATTGAAAAATGTGAAAATTGATTAATCCTATCTACAAAAAAGGTATTTTCTTTCCTCTTTGAACCTTTAGTTTGTAAAAATTACAAACCTACAGAAAAATTGCAACAATAATATGTTAAACACAAACATAATCTTCATCTACAGTTACCATTTATGGTTTTCCACATTTGTTTTATACACACATTTAAATTCTTTTGTAGGTTCCAGACATTTTGAAAATTTGCCTCAAATATTTCAGCATTTACCATGGAAGCACAGGGATGTTCTCGTGCATAACCACAATACAATGATCAAATTCATAAAATTTAACTTTCCTCTAGAACTGGGAACTAACACATAGACCATATACAATGTTTGCCAATTATAGTAATCATATCTTCTTAGAATACTTTTTCTGATTCAGCATCCAATCTAGAACCTCAAATTGCTTTTTTCTTTACTTTTTATTAAGATTATGATAGTTTACAACCTTGTGAAATTTCACTTGTACATTATTGTTTGTCAGTGGTGTTGTAGGTTCACCTCTTCACACTTTTGTGCCCACCCCCACACCTCCTTTCCCCTCGTATCCACTAGTCTGTTCTCTTTGTCTACATGTTTAACTTCCACTTATGAGTGGAGTCATACAGAGATTGGCTTTCTCTGTCTGGCTTATTTCACTTAACACAATACCTTCAAAGTCTGTCCATGTAGTGAATGGGACAATTTTATCCTTTTTTATGGCTGAGTAATATTCCATTGTGTATATATACCATATCTTCTTTATCCAATCATCAGTTGATGGGCACTTAGGTTGCTTCCACGTCTTGGTTATTGTAAATAATGCTGCAATGAACATAGGGGTGCATGGGACCTTTGGAATTGCTGATTTCAAGTTCTTTGGATAGCTACCCAGTAGTGGGATGGCTGGGTCATAAGGTATTTCTATTTTTTAGTTTTTTGAGAAATCTCCTTACTGTTTTCCATAGTGGCTGCATCAGTTTGCATTCCCATCAGCAGTGTATGAGGGCTCCTCTTTCTCCACAACCTCTCCAACATTTGTCACTTTTTGTTTTGGTTAGTTTTTTCCATTCTAACGTGTGTAAGGTGGTACCTTAGTGTAGTTTTGATTTGCATTTCCCTGATGATTAGTGATGATGAGCACCTTTTCATGTGGCTATGGTTCATCTGTATGTCTTCTTTGGAGAAATGTCTGTTCATGTCCCCTGTCCATTTTTTGATCGGGTTGTTTGATTTTTTGTTGTTGAGTTGTGTGAGTTCTTTATATAGTATGGAGATTAACCCTTTGTCAGATATATGACTTGCAAATATTTTTTACCAATTGGTGGGCTGTTTTTTCTTTCAATACTGTTTTCTATTGCCTTGAAAAAGCTCTTTAGTTTGATGAAGTCCCATTTGTTTGTTCTTTCTATTGTTTCCCTTGTCTGAGAAGACATGGTATCCAAAATGATCCTTTTGATGCTGATGTCAAAGAGAGTACAGCCTATATTTTCTTCTAGAAGCCTTATGGTTTCATGTCTTACCTTTAGGTCTTTGATCCATTTTGAATTTATTTTTGTGAATGGTGAAAAAGAATGGTCAATTTTAATTCTTTTACACGTGGCTGTCCAGTTTTCCCAGCACCATTTGTTGAACAGACTTTCTTTTCTCCGTTGTATGTCCTCAGCTCCTTTGTCGAAGATAAGCTGTCCATAGATGTGTGGTTTTATTTCTGGGCTTTCAATTCTGTTCCATCGATCTGTGCACCTGTTTTTGTACCAGTACCATGCTGTTTTGATTACTGTAGCTTTGTAGTATGTTTTGAAGTCAGGGATTGTGATGCCTCCCATTTTGTTCTTTTTTCTCAGGATTACTTTAGCAATTTGGGGTCTTTTGTTGCCCCATATGAATTTTAGGATTCTTTGTTCTATTTCTGTATAGAATGTCATCAGGATTCTGATTGAGATAGCATTGATTCTGTAGATTGCTTTAGGTAGTATGGACATTTTAACTATGCTTATTCTTCCAATCCATGTACATGGAATGTCTTTCCATCTCTTTATGTCGTCATCAATTTCTTTCAGGAAAGTCTTGTAGTTTTCAATTGTATAGGTCTTTCACTTCCTTGGTTAAATTTGGCCCAAGGTATTTTATTCTTTTTGTTGCAATTGTGAAAGGGATTGTGTTCTTGAGTTCTTTTTCTGTTAGTCCGTTGTTAGAGTATAGAAGTGCTACTGATTTATGTAGGTTAATTTTATACCCTGCAAATTTGCTGTAGCTGTTGATTATTTCTAATAGTTTTCCAATGGATTCTTTGGGGTTTTCTATAGATAAGATCATGTCTTCTCAAACAGTGAGAGTTTCACTTCTTCATTGTCTATTTGCATTCCTTTTATTTCTTTTTCCTGCCAAATTGCTCTGGCAAAAACCTCCAGTACTATGTTGAATAAGAGTGGTGAGAGTGGACACACTTGTCTTGTTCCTGTTCTCAGAGGGATGGCTTTCAGTTTTTGCCCATTGAGTATGATGTTGGCTGTGGGTTTGTGATATACGGCCTTTATTATGTTGAGGTACTTTCCTTCTATACCCATTTTATTGAGAGCTTTTATCATAAATGGATGTTGGATCTTGTCGAAGGCTTTCTCTGCAACTATTGAGATGATCATGTGGTTTTTGTGTCTCATTTTGTTAATATAGTGTATCACATTGATTGACGTGTGGAGATTGAACCATCCCTGTGTCCCTGGTATAAATCCCCTGGTATAAATCATGGTGTATGATCTTTTTAATGTATTGCTGTATTCGGTTTGCCAGAATTTTGTTGAGAATTTTTGCATCTATGTTCATCAGTGATATTGGCCTGTAGTTTTCCTTCTTTGTGTTGTCCTTGCCTGGTTTTGGGATCAGAGTGATGTTAGCTTCATAGAATGTGTTAGGAAGTGCTCCATATTCCTCAATTTTCTGGAATAGTTTGAGAAGGATAGGTATTAAATCGTCTTAGAATGTTTGGTAGAATTCTCCAGAGAATCTGTCTGGTTCAGGACTTTATTTTGGGGGAGGTTTTTGATTACTGTTTCAATTTCTTTACTTGTGATTGGTCTATTCAGATTCTCTATTTCTTCCTGCTTAAGTTTTGGGAGGTTGTAAGCGTCTAAGAATTTATCCATTTCTTGTAGGTTGTCCAATTTGCTGGCGTATAGTTTTTCATAGTTTTCTCTTATAATCTTTTGTATTTCTGTGGTATCCATTGTAATTTCTCCTCTCTCATTTCTAATTTTATTTATTCGAGTCTTCTCTCTTTCTTCTTAGTGAGCCTGGCTAAGGGTTTGTAAATTTTATTTTCTCAAAGAACAAACACTTTGTTTCATTGATCCTTTCTACTGTCTTTTTTGTTTCAATTTCATTTATTTCTGCTCTAATTTTTATTATTTCCCTCCTTCTAATGACTGGGTTTTGCTTGTTCTTCTTTTTCTAATTCTGTTAGGTGTTGTTTGAGATTGCTTATAGAGATTTTTCTTGTTTATTGATGTGAGCCTGTATTGCAATGAATTTCCCTCTTAGGGCCTCTGTTGCTGCATTCCAGATGAGTTGGTATGGCGTGTTTTCATTTCCATTTGTCTCCAGATAATATTTGATTTCTTCTTTAATTTCTTCAATGATGCATTGGTTGTTCAGTAGCATGTTGTTTAATCTCCACATTTACCCCTTTTTCAGCTGTATTCTTGTAGTTGATTTCTAGTTTCATAGCATTATGGTTGTAAAAGATGCTTGATATTATTTCAACCCTCTTGAATTTCTTGAAGATTGCTTTGTTTCCCAAGATATGGTCTATCCTTGAGACTTCTCCATGTGCACTTGAGAAGAATGTGTAACCTGCTGTTTTTGGGTGGAGTGTTCTATATATATATCTATTAAGTCCATCTGGTCTAGTTTTTCGTTTAATTCTGCAATTTCCTTGTTGACTTTCTGTCTGGATGGTCTACCCATTGGTGTTAATGGGGTGTTGAGGTCCCCTACTATTATTGTATTGTTGTTGATATTTCTTTTTAGTCTTGTTAAAAGTTGCCTTACATACTTTGGTGTTCCTGTGTTGGGTGCATATATATTTATAAGTGTTATGTCTTCTTGGTGGAGTGTCCCTTTTATCATTATACACTGCCCCTCTTTGTCTCTCTTTATCTGTTTTGCTTTGAAGTCTACTTTGTCTGATATAAGTATGGTGACACCTGCTTTCTTATGTTCATTATTAGCTTAGAGTATCGTCTTCCATCCCTTCAGTCTGAGTCTGTGTTCGTCTTTGGGGCTGAGGTGTGTTTCCTGGAGGCAACATATTGTTGGATCTTGTTCTTTAATCCATCCTGCCACTCTGTGTCTTTTGATTGGAGAGTTCAATCCATTTACATTTAGAGTGATTATTGAAATGTGGGGGCCTAAGTCTGCCTTTTTATTGCTTATTTTCTGGTTCTCTTGCATTTTTTTTTTGTTTCTCGTCACATGATTTTTGGACTACCAATTCAGGTAGGTAGTTTTCTATATTGGCTTTCTTCTTATTTATAATTTGTGTCTCTGTTCTTGTTATTTAGTGGTTACCATGTGGTTTGTATAAAACATCTCATAGATGAGATAGTCCATTTTCTGATAGCCTCTTATTTCCTTAAATTAAAACGTTCTATCCCTTTTCTCTTCCCCTTCTAGGTTGTCATTGTCAGATTTTTTTCTTCCGTCTCGTGTTGTGAGGTTGTGGTTAAAATGACAAGATCATATTTATTCTTGGTGTTTCCATTCCTTTTATCTTTAATATTAAACTTAGCCTTACTCACCTGTTCTGATGGAGAGCTGCAACTTTCTGATTTTGTCTTTCTACTTATCTCCTTTCCTCTGGGTTTTGTAACCCCTTTCCTCTTTTTGATTTTTCAGGTATGAGGGTCTTCTTGAGCATTTCTTGTAGGGGTGTCTTGTGGCAATGAACTCCCTTAACTTTGGTTTCTCTGGGAAAGTTTTCATTTCTCCATCATATTTGAAGGATATTTTCAATGGATAGAGTATTCTTGGCTGCAAGTTTTTGTTCTTCAGAGTTTCAAATATGTCATTCCACTCTCTCCTAGCCTGTAAGGTATCTGCTGAGAAATCTGCTGACAGTCTTATGGGGGTTCCTTTGCAGGTTATTTTCTTCTGCCTGGCTGCCCTTAATATTTTCATTTTGTCGTTGACTTTTGCAAGCTTCACTACTATATGCCTTGGGGTTGGTCTTTTTACAATGATAAAGTTTGGAGATCTATTAGCTCCTGTCACATGGAGTTCCATCCCTTTCCCCAGGTTTGGGAATTTCTCAGCTATTATTTCTTTGAACGGGCATTCTGCCCCCTTCTCCTTCTCTTCTCCCTCTCGGATACCTACAATCCTTATATTGCATTTCCTAATTGAGTCGGATATTTCTCAGATAGTTTCTTCATTTCTTTTCAGTCTTAGTTCTCTCTCCTCCTCTATCTGTGGCATTTCTATATTCCTATCTTCCAAATTGCTAATCCTGTCTTCTATATTATTGACCCTACTGTTCAGAGAGTCAGATTTTTATTAATCTCCTCCATTGTGTTCTTCATCTCCAACATTTCTGATTGGTTCTTCTTTATCATATCAAACTCTTTTGTGACATAGCTACTGAACTCATTGAGTTGTCTATCTGTATTCTCTTTTAACTCATTGAGTTTCTTAATTATGGCTATTTTGAATTCATTATCATTTAGGTTACAGATTTCAGTGTCTTCGAGATTGTTTTCTGGGTACTTGTCATTTTCCTTCTGTTCTGGAGATTTAATATATTTTTTCATACTGCTTGATGGCATGGATTTGTGCCTCCACACAGAGATAGAGTTTGGTTACTGCTTCCCCTTGCTTCTACTGGTGGTGGGGGGGAGCAGCAGCTGTGTAATCTGCCCCAACCAGGATCACTGTCCTCTGTTTCTGATCAAGCCTGGGCCCCTCCTTGTGATCACAGTGGCCCTGTGGGGTCTCTCATCAGCTGTGGGGACAATCATGAGAGGGCCTCTGTTTGCTGGTGCCTACTCTCACAGACCACCTAGACACGCTCCCTCCTTAGGGTCTGCAGTGGTGTTATGGGCTTTCTCAGTGGTCGGGAGCAGGTTCACCTAGACTCTCAGCTCTGCCACCGTCAGGTCCCACAAGATCTCACTTGTCCACTCTGGGCCACGGCAGAGCTATGGGTATCTGCTACAGTCTGTGGTTAGCTCACCCAGCTGTGCCACTTCTGCCCCAGGGCCTTTCAGCCTTATGAGTACTGGGTGGGGCCTCTCCACTACCACTGAACAGAGGCTTTCCCTGTGGCTGCTGTGGGCCTATGGATTTTCCCCCTGGACCAGGGAGCAGTCAGACTGGGGCCCCAAACTATCACCACCTACTCATGCAGTCCCCCTGGGTCTCCCTTGCCCTCTCTGGGCTACAGCAGGGTGGTGTGTATTAAATGTAGCCAAGGGTTGCTCAGCTGGCAGTGCCCTTTTTTTCCCCAGGGCCTCCCAGACTTCTGATTGCTAGACAGGGACTCCCCACTAATGCTGGGCAGAGGCTTTCCCTGTGGCTGCTATGGGACCATGGATTTTCCCCTTGAAACAGGGAGCAGTCAGGCTGGGGCTCCAACTTGTCACCACCCACTTGCGCCATCCCACTGGGTCTCCTTTGCCTCCTTGGGGCTGCAGCTGGGCTTTGTTTGTTATCTGTGGCTGGTGGGTTGCTCAGCTGGCCAGGCCCCTTTTGCCCCAGGGCCTCCCAGTGGTCTGATTGCTGGTCAGGGCCTCTCTGCTATGGCCGAGTGGAGGCTTTCCCTGTGGCTGCTGTGGGGCTGTGGATTTTCCCCCTGGACCAAGGAGCAGTATCACTGGGGCTCCAAATTGTCACCACCCACTCACATGGTCCCTCTGGGTCTCCCTTGCCCCCTAGGAGTCTCAGCAGGGCTTTGTTTGTTATCTGTGACTGGTGGGTTGCTTAGCTGGCAGAGCCCCTTTTTGTCTCAGGGCCTCCCAGTGGTCTGATTGCTGGGTGGGGCCTCTCAGCTAAGGCCAAGTAGAGGCTTTCCCTGCAGCTGCTGTGGGACCACGGATTTTCCCACTGGGCTAAGGAGCAATGGGAGGGGCTTAGGGCTGTAGTCACCTGTTTCCACCGTTGTGCCGCCGATGCACGTGCATGCCCACCCTTGGTGCCATGGTGATGCTATGGGCATGTCAGCTGGTAGAAAGTCTCTTGTAGGTAATAGGCTGTCTGGGAGTCGGAGAGTTTTCACCCATCTCCACTTCCTCCTGGGGGAAGCCTGTCCACCTTCCAACGTATAGCAGCATGGATCTCTCAGGCGTCCTGAAGTACTGTGTGGATATCTTTTGTTGACCAATGAATGTCCAATTAGTTGTAGTTCGAAGGGGGAGAGACAAAGAAAACTGCTCACTCCACCATGTTGCTGATGTCACTCCTCAAATCACTTTTAACTGTCATAATTTTTAGATTCAATTATCTGGAGAAATTCTTCAACTTTTCTTATTCTTTATGATGTTAAGAATTTTTATGTGTACATGTCAGTTGTATCCTAGAATGTCCCTCAATTTCAGTTTGTTTCGTTCTCTTCAGAAATGTTTAATTTTTTCTTAGTGACCAGATTCAGGTTATGCATTTTGGATAGAAATATTATATTATGATGTTGTTTTTTCTTCAGTGAATCACATCCAGAGACACATGACGTGTCCCATTATTTGCAATGTTAATTTTGATCACTCAGTTAAAGAGGCCTTTTTTAAAACTCATAGGTTGTATCTGAAAGCTCCAAAGCCACATGAAATCTCCAAATTTCAATTGGATATCATTTAAAATATTCTTAGGACTTGTAATGTCAAGGATACAAAGGCATACAAGTGTCCCTCAGTTACCAAAGTCTTAGAATGCCATCAAGTTCAAACGTCTCCGATTTATAGTTTTGCATCTGAAAACTCCAAAACCCAACTAGTTAATTGACCAGGATGGAAGATATAGAATTCTATGAGTAGATAGAAAAATGAACACATGAATATAACTCTAATTCAGGGAAGAGGGTTAAATGGTTCCCCTCCTCTAGAAGTTATGAAATTATTGACATAATATTAAAAATATTGTTCAATCCATTCTATCAGTTTCCTGAAAAATAATCTAGTCAATCTAACTAGTTTTCTGGTAGGAAATACTTTCAAATACCTGGGATGGTATGCATCTTCTTCAAGAAGGTAAGTATTGTTAAGCATTTGGAAGAGTGAGAATTGAATATACAAATGTTTAGAGCAGAGTTTCTCAACTTTGGCACCATGAATATTTTGGACAAGATAATTCTTTGTTTTCAGGGGCTGCCCTGTGCATTGTAGGATGTTTAAAAGCATCCTCCTACCCACTAGATGCTGGTAGCACCACCTCCCCAAGTTGTATCTACCAAAATGTCTCCAGACATTTCCAAATGTCCTCTGGAATATAAAATTCCCCCTGGCTGAAAACTACTGTTTTAAAGATTTTATTTTTTCCTTTTTCTCCCCAAAGCCCCCCGGTACATAGTTGTGTATTCTTCGTTGTGGGTTCTTCTAGTTGTGGCATGTGGGATGCTGCCTCAGCGTGGTCTGACGAGCAGTGCCATGTCCGCGCCCAGGATTCGAACCAACGAAACACTGGGCCGCCTGCAGCGGAGCGCGCAAACTTAACCACTCGGCCACGGGGCCAGCCCCTGAAAACTACTGTTTTAGGGGAATAAAAATATTTTTGAGTTAAGGAGGACGTTGTCACTATTTAGTATTTCACACACTTTTAATGTGTGAAAGAATTTTCCTGTTAGAGTAATAACCTTTAAATCCAACTTAAAAGGTATAATTGGGTAATTGATTTATATTTATGACTTTTTATAGTTGAAGTCTTCTTGAGGTTCTGCTTCAATATTAGAGGAGCCAATAAAGGTTTAGATTTCCTGTATGTGTAATTTTAAATGGTCAGTTTATTGGAATTACAAGAATCACTTAGTATTTAAGAATAGTTCATTTGTTGCCAGAAACTAAAGTCCTTAAAACAGAAATTAAATTTACACATATAGCTTAAACTGTTTAGTTAATTTTGTTTATAATATAAATAGTCACAAACATAATATGTCTCCTTAGAGTTAATTGTTAAAAACTGTAGACTTTAAAGGATTTGTAAATAAAATAATAATAGAATTCACTAGCCAAATTTGAGGCACGAATGGAATCCATTGTTTCTCACCATCCTGTCTCAGCTATAGCCTAGAGCGGAAGTCACCCCGCATCATCAACAGAAGAGGAAGTGGAGTCCTCAAAGAGTCCTTGAAGACTACATGGATGTGTGGAATCAATAACCTCATGATTTGTAGTAGGATGCTATCAGAAGCAGAAAAACTCCTCCTCTCTACACCTACTGTGTCCACCTCCCTCAAGGGTCCCCTGCAGCAATGGTAAACAAGACCATCCCCAGAAGACATTTTTGTAGCCTAGAGGATAATAAATATAAATAAATGTATAGATCATATCTCTACAGAGGAGGAATTTTATGAGGGAATCAGCCACCCAATAATAAAACAGCACTACATATCAGTAGACAAAGAAAGATTCAGTGAATTGAAGTATAACTTCATTCTCCTTTGAATGCCTATATTGTTGGTATCCCTTTCAAGAAGCCTTTTAGAAGTTGGCTGACTTATGATACAAAGTCCACTCTCTCTTTGCCTGCTCTGTTCCACAGCATACCCTCTTGGTTTCATGAATATCATGAGATCTCGTCTCTTGTGCTGAAGTGTGTTTTCCTTTACCTCAGCCTGAGGTCTCTCTCCTTATTTCAGTGTCAAAAGCCTTTTTCCCCTTGCTGACCACAGAGAATTCTTAGAGGGGAGTCTTAGCTTGTACTCATGTAGAAAGGAAAGCCTGTTGTTTTAATGTTTTAAGGAATTGGGCTATGGACCCCCATTGTCCATTTGGTGACTAACACTCACTTCTTTCCTTCTTGCAATACAATTGCCTGAAATGCCAAAGTCTTAAATGCTGAAACTGCTGTGCTTCCACCCCCGCCCCCCAACCAACAGCGTTTATGGAGATCTTGATTCAGTTGGATACGCAGTAAGGTGTAGCTAAAATATAAGGAATATAATCTTTCCTACTTGTGACAAAGGTGCTAAAAAAGAGACGTGTAAGAGGCAGCTTCCATGTGCTGAGGTCCCTAGCTTAGTTCTCAAAGAATTTTGAAGAATGCCAGATTGTAGACGTAACTGACCTTGGAGTGATATGAAGGAGGCTCAAGACAAGGAACTGGGGAGCTGTGCTGGTGCTGAGCAGTGTAGATGGAGAGTGTGCCCCTGAATGTGGGGCCATGGAGGACAGTCAAGATGTCACTCTGGACATAAAATGTCCTTCAGATCAGATTTCAAATAACCCAGGTGACTATTCATGCTGGGCAATTTTTAGCACTCAAAGGTCTCTGTTTTTCCTCCATACAACACTCAATAGCTGAAGATGCTCTTTTCCTTTATTAAAAGAAAATCTCTAGTGTTGTCTAGTCAGCAGGTTTTATAGGGAAGTAGTGAAAGGATAGTTTAGTGTCTGCCTATTGCCCTGTTTACTGATGTTTATAGAAGCTTCAGAACTTTTTAATGAAATAATATCATGAATCTTTAGAGCACAAATTTACATTATAATACAAAAATAAAACAATATATCCAAGTAACATGGGATAAGAAGTTTCATCTTTAGTTCTAGGGAATAAAATATGTTCTATTACTTCACTAAACCAGTGGTTCTCAAAGCATGGTCCCTGGACCAGCAGTATCAGGATCACCTGGAAACTTGTCAGAAATGTAAATTCTGAGACTCTACCCAAGATCTACTGAATCAGAAAATTTAGGGGTGAGTCCTCACAATCTTTTTAAACAAACCTGCTAAGTGATTCTGATGCATTCTCAAGTTTGAGAACCACTACTCTAAATCTCAAGCAGTGGTGAGTCTCCAGTGATATTTACCAATATCTGGAGGCATTTTTAGTTGTCATTTCTGGGATAAAGGGTGCTACTGGTGTCTAGTGGGTAGAGGCCAGCGTTCCTGCTAAACATTCTACAAATGCACGGGACAGTCTTACAACAAAGAATTGTCCAGTCTAAAATGTCCATGGTGCCAGGGTTGAGAAACTTGCTCTCAACTGAGCCTCCACACTCTCTACTGGTCAAGAAATTAAACCTTGGTAATTTTTGGGTGTATGTGTGTGGAAGGGTTTCATCTCCAATTTCATAGTCTAATTCTAGGCCTAGATGACTGGAAGGGAATAAGTTCTTAATCCAGGTGACCATCTTCATTTCAGTGCTCACTTTTCTGCCCAGTACTGGTATTTAGGGATGTTTCTCTTGAAGTGATGGGGCAGGAAACTCTCTGAGCTAAGCCATCCCAACCAGGGAGAACATCCCTCCGCACCACCAACTAGATTCTCCTATGAGACAAGTATCTGACCTGCGTAGAATTCAAGCATCCTGAAGCAACGTGCTGAAGTCAAGTGGAACAGTAGGTGTCCATGCTGTAATGCCCTCCCCCTCAACTTCTACCTCTTCTCAATAAATATCCACCAGATAAGAGTTCCAGGAGAAGCCATGTGGGGCAATATGTAGCTAATGAAGGAGTGTCACAGAGATCCTGGTAGTGTGGGGAATCAAACCATGTGGGACACTGGAGGGGTACCTGGAGGTGCTTTGTACAGAAATATCTAAGGGAAACCCATCAGGGATTTGAGTGCAGGGACAGTGATGGGCCTGCTGACCATTCACACTGCTTCCCCAGAGCCCAAACAGCATGCACACCTTTACTGATGATTATAATTACAGTTTATTCTTTTTCTCCCTCCACTTATCTGCTCCTCCAGCCACATGCCCAGGCCCATCCCACACTGTCTTGTGTTTAGGGCTGCTTCACAGAGGGATACAGTTCCACTGGTTCCAGTCACAGGGCATAGGGATATGACACAGACTGAGACTCATTTTCTGCATAATTATGTTACTCTTGTCTGTGTGCGAATAGATGGGGAAGTCGAGTTTGTCAAGAGCCTGCGTATGGTAATAGATGACATACGAGACGAGGCCCTGGGCCCGGTACTCAGGCGTGGTGCCTGCCATCCGTATCTCTGCTGTCTGGTCCATCAGGCACCAGGACACAGGGGTCCCCTCAGGTCCCAGCAGGCATTTGTTAGGGAAGTTCCAGATACAGCGCTCGATGAATCTCTGGCTCCTCTCGTTGCCACCAAAATGCCAGAATTTATTCACCAAGGCAGCGTGGGTAACGTCCAGTGATGAGAGTCTAAACATCTCTTGGTTGCTATGGAGGTTCCAAGAGAAAAGGAAAGTCCATGAGTATGGAGGTTTATATTTGTTCTTACCTCCATTATCTCGAGAGACAGAGTAAGCAGAGGAAAGAGCAGACACAAAGTCCTGGAGTATGGGTGACCTTGTGGTGACAGAAGAACAGAATGAAAGCCAGTGTTGTTGGAGCGAGGGAGTAGGAAGTGGTAGAGTATTTTAAGCAGAGGAGGAACATGGTCTGAATTTCACTTTTAAAAAAGAGTATTCTGGCTGCTTTGAAGAATATTGATTATAGAGAGCCAGCATGAGAGCAGGGAGAGAAGCTGAGAGGCCACCTCTGCAGTGAGAGGTATGGGTAATGCAGAGTGGCTTTTATCAAACTCACATGTCAGTGGGTTTGCCATCATCAGGTGATAAATTCTTTCCATCTAGCAGGGAAGGAGCCAGTTTCTTTGCCATCTCAGGTGTCATGTATAGAAGGCATTGTGTTTGCTTGACTTTGAAAGATTTCATGGCTGCAAGATTTTGTATTACCTCATTAAGGCTGGACTGTGAACCTAGACAGGGTTATAAGGAGAGATGCAATGATTTAAGTACATTCTAGAGGAAGCTCTCCAGTGAAGTAGGAAGTTTCTGAGTATGTACGGTCAGAAAACCTTGGTTCTGGGCTTGGTGCTGCCACTGTGTAACTGGGGTTATATAGTCAGGATTTGTGCAATTTTCCCTGTTTTATATAAGTGAAAATGTGCCCAGAAATTCATTCAGCTACAGTCATGCCATTAGTGGCAATACCAGGATTAGAACTAAGTTTTCTGGGCTTTTGATGATCAAAGGAGATGAGTTATAAAAAAAAGTAGTAGCCAACATCTATTGAACACTTACTGTGCTCCAATTATTATAGATTGTTGCAGTAATGGGCCATAATTTGCCCGTAAGTCCTTGTATCCATTCCCTGAAGTGGTCCCCTCCTGCACTGCATCTGCCCTTGACCATATGACTTGCTTTTGTCAATGGGAAAGAGCAAATTTGATGTAGGGGGAGGCTTAAAAGTACTTGCACATTGTATTGTGACCTCTCTTTGTGCTCCTGGTTACTTTCAGACCAACACAATATCAATAGGCCTAGACTAGCCTGGTGAGGACATGTGCTCCTATCATGCTGTCATCACAGCAAATAACTGGCACTGACAGCCAGAACTGTCATTCAGATGTGAGTAAGGCCATGCTGAAGCCAACCAACCCTTAGTCCACCCATCAACTGACTACAGTTGCATGAGTAAACACAGACGAGACCAGCAGAAGAACTGCCTTGGAAAGCCCAGCCAAAATTGTTGATTCACAGAATTATGAGGTTTGCTATGCAGCAAAAGTTAACTGAAACATCTAGATATTGTACTAAGCAATTCTTATTCAAGATTTCATTGTCTTCTTTTTGGTGTTTTTAGGAAGATTAGCCCTGCGCTAACTGCTGCCAATCCTCCTCTTTTTGCTGAGGAAGACTGGCCCTGAGCTAACATCCATGCCCATCTCCCTCTACTTTATATGTGGGATGCCTACCACATCATGGCTTGCCAAGCGGTGCCATGTCTGCACCCAGGATTGGAACCGGCGAATCCCGGGCCTCTAAAGCGGAATGTGCGAATTTAACCCCTGCGCCACCAGGCTGGCCCCTCATTTAGTCTTTTTACTACTTCCATGTTTTAGAGACCATTATTACTCCCACTTTTATATATGAAAATCATGATCATAGGGAGGATAAATCACTTGGTTAGGATCACATAGCAAGTAACAGGCAGATGCCAACCTAGGAGGTTGGACTCTGGAGGACATGCTCACAAGCATGAAAGTTGTCCTTCATGATCTGGGAGGTGCTCTATGGTGAGTTGTCATTCTTATTGCAGGAACAGAAGGCCCTAGGGAAATTTCTGCTCTGGCCCCCAATCACCCCAGGGGATCTTAGATATGTCTGCAAAATATGCCATAAATCCTTGGCTATCATGGAATTCTTTTATGGTTCCTACATGAAATCCATTCTTTGGAAGCTTTGAAAGTGTTTTTCCCCCTTTACAGGAATATTTGCAGCCAAATAAAAAAACTGACAGCAGATTGAGGGTCTAGGGCTTGGAGGAATGAGATATGAGTCAGGGGAAATTGTTCAGGACAGAGACGTAAGTCAGCACAAATCCCATTCCTCTTACTTACTTTGGATCTGCAAATGCTGCTTCCAGTTGATGACTTCTGGTGAGCTAAGGAATTCCTGACAGTTCTTGAGGTCCTTAGAGTAGATTTGGTAAGTATTGGTGTAGTGATCAAGGTCATCTGTCATCTCCTATTATCATTGGGAAAAGGAGAATAAATCAAATTTCTCATATTTCATGATTGTAATACTTTTTTCTAAATTCCATTATATTGTGATGTTTTTAAGGACTAAAATATTGGTATTTTTATTGATGCCTTACAATTATTTCTGAAACATTTAAGATATTAATGAGATAAAGATGAGAGATTTTGGTATTCAATTTATGATGGAAAATTGCAGAGCAATATTATTGTTTACCAATATATTGTATTAAAATTTAAAATCAAGCAAAACGTAATTATTTATAAAGTATCTTTCTATACCTCCATCACCCTCAATAGGAAGAAGAAAAAAGCAATTGACAAGGAAAAGCTTCTGTTGCAAGAATAATTTTACTACAGTTCAAACACTTACAGAACACACAAACTATCAACATGACAGCATTAAATTTGGTTACAGATAACTCTGGATTAAAATCTCCATCTTAATGAAGCCAAAGAAGATGAACATCAGTTAGAAATGCTTTCTTAAAATACTACTATCATTAAACAAATTATAGTTACAGAAAAAGAAAGAAACCACTTATTTAGAAAATTCCCCTCAAATTATTAAATAACAGATGAGATTATCTGGAGGAAGCAGGCACAGGAAAATATTACCACAACTAGTGCAGTATTAGAAACCTTTTTTTAAGTAGTTGGAAGATGTTTCCCAAAAATACACTCACAAGTCAGCAATGCTATCACTAACACATTTTGTTCCTTAAGATCACATTTAAGATAAAAAGATCAAATGATTTTATTTCAGTTCAGTTTTTATTAATATACATTTATTCATTTTATATATTGTTTAATTTAGTGGTTTTTAAGTAACTATTTGTATGAAAGGTGTAATATTTGTAGTTTTATAAATGTATAATTTTACTGGATGTTTTAAAATAAACTTAAGAATTTTTGCCTTTGAAATTTATTAACTATTCAGTTTCACTAACTTTTAAATGTTTCCTCAAAATGTATATAGAAATTCTAGTATTAAAAATTGGTTTTTGTAATCACCCTAAGCCCTGTTTTACACCTTCCTATCTTTGCCCTTACTGTTTTCTTTGTCAGCCTGACAAAAATATATTTATGTACAAAATCCAGTTCAGATGAAACCACCAAGAGGTGTCTCTAACCTTACCCTGTACTCTGCATCTCCAACGTCCATAGTTTGATCAGATGTTGCCTGTGCTATTTATGTATGTTGTACCTCTTCCATTCTTGCACACTTCACACTGAGCTGTAATTTATTTGCTTATCTATTTTTTCCCCCAGACTGTGAGGTTCTTGAGGACAGGGACTTGAATGAATCATCATGATTCACTTCTGTATCCCCAGAGTCTACCACATTGCCAGGCACATGGTAGGCACACAGCAAATAAAAACAGATAAGCATATTCATTCCACATCTGGCACCTTACCTGCTCCTGAGGGCGGATAACCACTGTATTAAAGTCAGGCCACTTGTCCACCAGGGCCTTTAGCTTGAATGGGTTTCCGTGAGTCATGTGGAAGACAGCCCCATAAACCTACAACATCCCAAGAAAATGAGAGAGTCGGCTTACTAAGAAGGGATGGCAAAGTGCCTTGTTTGACCAGGATAAGGATTATTTCTGTGAAATCATGAAATTTTGTGGTGGAAAGGGCGAACTATAACATCTAGGCCACACAATCTCCATGTACTACATTTTTTAACCTCAAATGAGACGGGTTTTTTCTCCCCATCCAATATGAAGCATACATGCATATTGTAAAAGATTTAGATGTGTAAAATTAATGATTTTAAGAACACCACTTTCAATTTTAGGATTTAATATTATCTTTTCCCAGACTTTTCTCTTATTCATATATATAGGGATACACAATTTTACAAGAGTAAAATGACCTGATACGTGGTGTTTTCCCCACTGAATACATTGTGGGCATATTTCCACGTTCATAAACACAAAAGTTTTCGATTTTTGTTAATGACTGCATAGGAGTCCATTATATGAATGGACTGCAGTTTATTTATTATTTGTCTATTGATGAGCATTTCAGCTGTTTCCAACTTTTCACCTCAACAAATAATACCTTTTGTTTTTTTTAAAGATTGCCACCTGGGCTAACAACTGTTGCCAATCTTTCTTTTTTTTTCTGCTTTATCTCCCCAAATGCCCCCTGTACATAGTTATATATCTTAGCGGCAGGTCCTTCTAGTTGTGGGATGTGGGACGCCACCTCAACGTAGCCTGACGATTGGTGCCATGTCTGCGCCCAGGATCCGAACCCTGGGCCGCTGCAGCGGAGTGCGCGAACTTAACCACTCGGCCACGGAGCCAGCCCCAACAAATAATTCTTTATAGAACATATTTGCACAGAAATCTTTGCATGAGCACCTGATATTTTCTTAGAATATCCAGAAAGGTATTTGCTGGTTCAAAGGTTATGCACATGTTTAAAACTCTTTAACATATATGTCCACATTACCCTCTGGAAAGGTAAATGAACTCCCACCAATAAACAGAGGCCACAGTATAGTGCTCAAGAGAATGGGCTGTGGGGTCTCCCAGCCTGGGTTTAGTCTTGGATTCCCACCCCCACCATGTTGTACAGGCTGTTGAGAGAGAAGAGAGAATGAATGAGAGCAAACCTGTGGACATTCTGTCCTTGTGATTTGGGAGTTGGAGAATGCAGCAGTGGAAACCGGCATGGGCCTCATGACAATTGTAAATGTGAAGCCTCTGCAGATACCAGCATGGAAACATGCCAGTGACCAAAGGTCAAAAAGATGGTATGTGCTACAGTGGTTTCCAACATGGATTGATGATGACCAAGGACTATACCAGTATCCTTCCCTCCTGCCACCCTCCATCCGACATGAACTATTGATGTTAGACCAGGGAGAAAAGTAAGAAAAATAATCTCTGAAAGTTGATCAAGTTTATCTGAATTTACTCTGTTTTCAGCCTTGAGGGGAGGCTTGATATAGAAATTCAGCATACCTTAGCAAAATATAGACATTCTCTTTTTACACATTTGCATTTGGGGCCTGTAAAATTGATTTACACTATGATGTTATCCATTACAAGATTTGAAAATATGTGGAACTCTTTCGTGTTCCCATGGCCTAATTAATTAAATCTCTTTTTTTCTTCTGAACTCAGAACATAGTGAGCCAGGCATCTACTCTAAGTTGACTCAACTGGAGTTGACACATGCAATAAACTGTACTTAATATCTAACACTTAGAAGAGTGGATGGACTTTTTCTCAACTGAGATTCAAGTAAGTATTAAGTTCTAAATCGTACCTCCGTTAAAGGTACCTGGCTTGTAAATATTCTAGATTTCAACTAGGGGAAAATATATATCTTTAATTTGCAACCAAAGAAGAGGAGTGCTATTTCTTCATGAAAGTTGAGGCGCCAAGAAGACCACATTATCTTACCAGAGATGCTCCAAGAAAGGACATTTGGGAAGCATCAAGAGTTCTCTCAAAATTTGTGGGGTCCACTTAACATCAGGAACAAAGACAAATTTAAATCACAAAATTCTACACTGCAGAGCATGGGAGAAAAACTTTTAGCCTGCAGTTAAAAGTTTAAATAGCTACTCACCGTAAAAATACCTTAAGCAAGTGTTCATAGAGTATCTAACTGATGTAACCTCAAAGAAAAATTGGCTGTCTCTCTGATAGTTGCCTGGATTTCAAGGATTATCAAGTGAAACCAATTAATTATTAGGTAATACAGATTAATGTTAGTGGGATCTACCAAAGTGAATGACTTTAGTTTTAGATTGGTTGAAGTCAGTTTTTGGTAGTAATTAAAGCACAGGGTCAGTTGCTTCGTTAGTCTATTTCTAATAAACGAAAATTAAGCCATATGATTTATAGGTAAAATAAAGGTAATATTTTTCTCCTTTACACTGAAAAGAGAGAGTAACAAATCTATACGGAGTGAGGGAGGTAAATGCATTTATCTTATCTACGATGTATGCATCTTATAAGAGTGGCTTATAAAACAGAAATAGAAAATCCAGTTTCTATTTCTACAAAAATGTTTCAGGGAAAAATGATCTCCTTAAAAATACACACACACCCACACACGGTTGTACTTAGGTTCCACTGGAGTGGACCCTATCCCTTTGGTTGATAAAGAAAAACACAAGCAAAGACCTGAGCCTATTGTTGGAGTTGTTCTTGCACAGTTCTGGATGTAGGCATTTACGTGCGTGTTTTATTTAATCCTGAGATTTCTGATCAATTTTCCTAGGTTAAGGGACACACTGGGAGTCAACCACAAAATAGCTTTATATGCAATAATTTCTGAGCAATTGGGAAATTTAAGTCAATATAGAAATTGACATCATTAAGTTCAAAGAAGACTCATGATGGTTAACCTCTCACACAGTAAGTGTTCTTTCAGGGAGAGCGAATTAGACAATGTGCAGTCTCAGCCAACTTTGTAGGAGAACTCTGGGCAAGTTTCCAGTGCTGAAATGGAATGTTTCTTGGAAATGAACAAGGGAATGCTTTTTGCATAAGCACAGAGTAAAAGGCAGTGTTAGGTCTCAGGCATACCTATGTTCATACCATAGCATTGCAGCTCACTATTTGTGTGATTTTGGGCAAATCACTTAACTGAGTCTCCATCAGTGACATGGACATAATAGCAAAGATCTTGTAAAGTGGTAATGCAAATTAAATGAGAGAAAACATGCAATATTGCCTGGCACAGAATAGGTGCTCAATAAATGTTAGTGTCTTTTCCTCTTCTCTCACAAGAGGTTTCGATTCCTTACTCCCCGCAGAATTTTCCATTGTCACCTTTAAGGATACAGGGAGACTCTTCCTCAAGGATTTCTCCAGCATCTGCAACATCTGGACTCCTTGCAATGGGAACATCATGGAAGATATCTTAGCCTAGAGAGACAAACAAGAAACAGCCGGGAATGAGAAGAGCTGGAGGAGATTCAGAAACGAGAGTTTCATAGCAAGTTCTATGCCAGGGCCTTCTTCAGCGCCTTTTCAGCAGTGTCACCTTCACTAAAGGCCCCACCAATTCCAAGGAAGGAGAAGACTGGCAGAAAGCAGAGGCGGTGCTTTCTGAATTTTTCAGTTCACTTTCTGACGCCTTGGTGAATTCATGCCATTAGTTTCACTTTAGGTAAACAAGATAACATCTTTTGAAATTTAGTTGTTATTAGTGATTCTCTTGACTTTACCAATAATAAGCTGTGTAAACTTGGGAAAGCTACTTAGCCTCTCTGGGCCCTGATTTCCTCAAAGGTGGATGGGATAATGGCACTATCTAACTTACGGAATTTTTGTGAGGATTAAATGAGTTAATACATTAAAATGAATAAGTACATGCTTAAAAGAGTATCTGCCATATAGTAAGCACTGAACATCCTCTCCTCCTCCTCTCCTTCACCATCCTTTTCTTTCCCCTCCTCTTCTTCCCTCTCCTCTGTCTCCCTACTTGAGTTAAAATGCTGTATATTGTATGATACTTTGATGTAGCCTTTTTAATGTGGGCACTTGGACATGGTCTAAAATACAAATAGTTAACCTTTTTTTTCTAATTTTCAAGTCATATTCCAAGCTGGTACTGTCACCCTGTCACTGAGCCTCACCCTATTTTTGAGTCTCACTCCATCTCCAAGCCTCAATTTTGGATCTGTGATTTACATTGCACAAATTATTGGTAGTAGAAAAATAGCATTTTTATCTATTTGACACACTGCATCAATTGGGATTATCAAAACATTCCACAAAATCCCAAATACATGAAAAAGGAAGAAAGGAGGCTGTCAGTGTTCTATTTTGGAACCGTGATCTTTGGAGGAGTACAAAGTTACTTCTGAGTGAAGACACCAAAGAAGCGTTCTGACAGCATGTTTCTTTAAAATCAGCCATGCATGAGATGCCACACTCCAGGCAGACCTGGGTAACTGTGATTTTAGAACAACAGTTTTCACATGATGGACATCAGGCAGCCCAGAACTAAAATCTCCGAGAAAAGGAGAACAGAAAAGGTGAGCCTTATGGTTACATCAATCTGAGGGCAGTTTCCAGGCTGCAGCTCAGGGAGATGGAAACTGATCAGAGCACATGGGTCTCACTGATTTGAGCATACAGAGATTTGAGAGGCCAGGGTGGAGCTTCAGGGAGAGAGAAAGCACTAAAGAGGAATCTGGAGATCTTCAGGGAAGAGCGATCTCCTAGAGTCTTCGGCTCACTGTTGATCTGCGTAAGAGGAAACCACCTTAAACTTCATCCTAGGTAAAGAACCACTGGAAAGGAGTAGGTGGAAAAATTCCTATAGCTGATTCCAATAACTTAACTGTGCACCAAGACAAAATACAACACTATGAATAAGTAGAACAAAATCTATCAACTAACAATGTATAATTCACGTTTTACAGCATCCAGTAAAAATGCTAGTCATGTAAAAATCAGGAAAATGTAATCCGGAGATGTTGGAACTAGCAGACAGACTTTAAATAACTATAATAATATCGCTCCTCATGTTTAACAAGATGGAGGAATACATGATTATGATGAGGAGAAAAATGGAAGATATAAAAAAGACCCAGAGTTTATAGAAATGAAAAAAATATAAAATGAAAAATACGTTGAATGTGATTAACAGTAATTTAGACCTTGCAGAAGAAAAGATCAATAAAGTTAAAGACACAGAAATGGAAACTATCCGTAATGATACACAGAGGGGAAAAAGGGATAAGAAGACTGATTACTGTTAATATGTCACCATTATCTCCCCAATTGATATATATATATATATATTCAGATTAGTCATAAACACCCCAAGTTTTATTTGTAGAAAGTGACAAGCTTATTCTAAAATTTACATAATTTCAAGGCTTATAGAAAACTATAGTACTCGTGATAGACTGGTCTTGGCATAAGGATAGACAATAAATCAATGAAACAGAATAGAGAGCCCAGAAATAGCTGGACATTTGTGGTCAACTTATTTTCTACAAAAATGTCAAGACAGTTAAATGGGGATGGGATAGTCTTTTCAGCAAACAGTGCTGAATTTTATTTTTAAACAGTCCATATGAGTTCTTGAGAGATTCAAATGATTGTAAATATCTGAATGTAGATGTTAGATGAAATTCATTGTTGTCTTTACTTATTTGCCCCTCTACTACTTTGTGCTCCCCAAGTCATTTATCTAAAATAGGCCCCTATTCCACTTTGTGTGTTTGATGAATTTGAGAAAGAAAAATGGCAGTTCCTAACACATAACACTTGCACAGAACAGCAACATCAGGCAAGGTCACTCTGTGGCCATACGGAAATGAGTCAAAAACGAGACCATTTCACTAACATGTTTGAGCATGGATAAAAACAAAAAGGCAGTCTTATCTGCAAAAATGGCCAAATAGGGGGCCGGCCCTGGGGCATAGTGGATAAGTTCAGCATGCTCCACTTGGTGGCCTGGGTTCTCAGGTTTGGATCCCAGGTGCAGACCTATGCCACTCATCAGCCATGATGTGGTGGTGACCCACATACAAAATAGAGAAAGATTGGCACAGATGTTAGCTCAGGGCTAATCTTCCTCAAGCAAAAAAAAAAAAAAAAAAAAAAAGAATGGACAAATAGTCCTCTCCCCACTTAACAAATGGCTACTCCTTCTTTACCCCTGCTTCTCTCCTCTTGCTTCATGGATACAAGTATTAAGTCGACTTGCAATGCTTTCTGATAGTATCCAAGCCAGAGCAAAGACATGCTTCCTTGAGCCCTTCTCCAAATCACCCAAGTCAAGTCCCTCTTGACAGACTGTTATTGAGAAGCACCACGTTCCCCACGGTGTGCTCTCTCTCTTGTTGCAACAGACAATAAACTTAACTTTGTTGGATTGCAGGTGTGTTCCACAGGGTCTTTGACTAAAAATTATTGACAAACTTAAGCAATTAGCTCTGAGGCATCTGTTCCTACTGAGTTGTCGTCTGTGTACTTTGACTTCCTGGACCTCAGGACCTTCATTTCAGCTTAACTCCTCATGACCAATGGTTCTCTGGGATGGTGATGAAAGATTTGGACTTTCAGAAATGGAGCCAATATTAGTTTGTGTCTATGGAAAAACACGACTGGGTTCCAAAGATTTCACTGCATTTTTGGATCCTGATTTTTCCATGCCAGTGTCCCCTGTTCCCTTCCAAGATCCTTGTCAATCATTAGACAAAAGCAACAGGTGCTTAATTTATTCTTGCATCTCTGTTATGAAGTGAGGAGCCTCTTGACCAGAATATGTAGGCTTTGGTATACTTTGACCATAGCTTCCGAGCTTATTAACATTCACATCAGCTACTTTGCATTGTCACATCTTGAAGAAAAGTCCATACCAGATTAAAGGCACCCTTGTCTTATATCTGAGGGTCTTAGCACTGTAAAAATATAGCATTCCTGAAGGTCAATCTTATCTTTGATCTAGAGACAACTCACAAGGAAGTTACATGAGTATAAGATGTAATGTAGCGTTTGATGTCAAATCTGTGAGGCATAATATTACTGAGAAGTGTAGACTTTGGAACCATCCTCCAAGGATGTACACACAGACTAACAACGAAGCATAGTGCCCAATAAATAAAGTAGATTGAACACAACTGAGATTGAGATTCTCCAGGAAATCTGACACACTCACAGTGAGCTGGCTGTATGGGGCCACAGGCAAAGTCCTTGTGAGTCAACTTCAGAATCTGACATCCAGTCATCCCAGAAATAGAAATTAAGCCAAAGAAAACAATTGAAAAGAAGACAAAGTCTCTAAACAGAATTTTGTAAAGCTACACAAATATAAGCAGGGACAAAAAAACTCCCCGTGTCCAGCAATAAGCAAAGATAATATAAAATATGATCTATTGGGTGATGCAACTCTCAGGTATTAAAATTACACATATAGATACGTGGGAAAGTGGTAAAATAAAAGGAGAAAATGTAGGACATAAAACAGTTTGTAGGCCCGGGGTTTGCTGGTTCAGATCCCGGGTGCTTACATGTTACTGCATGGCAAGCCATGCTGTGGCAGGCGTCCCACATATAAAGCAGAGGAAGATGGGCACAGATGTTAGCTCAGGGCCAGTCTTCCTCAGCAAAAAGAGGAGGATTGGCGCAGATGTTAGCTCAGGGCTAATCTTCCTCAAAAAAAAAAAAAAAACAAACAGCTTGTGTACCACATAGATAAGCATAAATTTAGAAGAGAAAACAAACGAATAAATAAATAGATTGTGGTAGAGACAGTAGAGGTGAAATCTTTAAAGTGAATTTGTTTATTATATGATTTAAATAAACAACAAATCTGGTCTGCATTCTTGTTCTTGTTTATCTATTTATTTCCTCTCTGACTTAAAGTACAACAATCTTCTTAATTGTCTTGCAGGAAAAAAGTCTGCCTAACTTATGATACAACCAGAAGGATTAAATATAGTAATCTTTGCAGTGTCTCCACATATTAATTGCTTTATTCACCCACCTGCTTCCAGGAAGTGTCTAAATCTCTCCTCATTCATTTGTTGGTTCAGATCAGAAACCTTTAAGAATTTTTCACAGTACCTAACAAGCTGACCTTCACAGAGTAGGTGCCAGATATATGTTTTTTAAATTGGAGTTATTCCTTTCCTTAGGTATATTTGTCAACATATTCTGAGCATGACACAATATAAGCATTTTGATTTGGAATGGATCATTTAAATGGAGAGGATGTCATAAAGAAATGGTTATCCTTTTCATGTGTTTTTTTTTGACATGAGTCCTCACCTGGAAAGCTGTCTCCACACCAACCTTTGTAGCGTCTGCAGGAACTAATGAAGAGGAGAGACCTCTGAATGATGAAATTTCCCTCTGATGCAGTTAGTTCAGCAGAGTCTTGAAGAGGATGTTTAGTTGTGTCTCCTCCAGAAATGGCCAAGCAGAGGTTTGTAATGTGGACCTTGCACTAAACCAGAAATTCTGGGTGTCAGCTCACATGACATTCAGCCCTCCCCTTCTGGGTCTCATGCTGAGGGGGGTGGTTCTGCCACGTTGGGAGGCTGCCAGTGTGCCACCTGAACTTCTCTTTCCAAAACACCGGGTTGCGTTTTTTAAAAAAAATTGAGTTCATAATAGTTTACATCATTGTGAAATTTCAGTTGTACATTATTTCTTGTTTGTCACCACACAAGTGCTCCCCCTCACCCCCCGTATCCACTCCCCACCCCTCTTCCCCTGGTAACCACTGACCCATTTCCTTTGTCCATGTGTGTGTTTATATTCCACATATGACTGGAATCATGGTGCTTGTCTTTCTCAGTCTGGCTTATTTCGCTTAGCATAATTCCCTGCAGGCTCATTCATGTTGTTGCAAATGGGATGATATTTTCTTTTTTCTGGTTAAGTAGTATTCCATTGTGTATATATATATATATATATATATATATATATATACCACCTTCATTATCCACTCATCAGTCGATGGACACTAGGATTGTTTCCATGCCTTGGCTACTGTGAATAGTGCTGCAATGAACATAGGGGTGCATATGTTACTTTGGACTGCTGCTGTTCAAGTTGTTTGGGTAGATACCCAGTAGTGGGATAGCTGGGTCATATGGTAGTACTATTTTTAGTCTTTTGTGGAATCTCCATACTGTTTTCCATACTGGCTGCACCAGTTTGCACTCCCACCAGCAGTGTATGAGAGTTCCCTTTTCTCTACACCCTCTCCAACATTTGTTATTTTTAGTCTTAGTCATTATGGCCAATTTAACAGGTGTAAGGTGGTATCTTAGTGTAGTTTTGATTTGCATTTCCCTGATGACTAGTGATGTTGAACATCTTTTCATGTGTTTATTGACCATTTGTATATCTTCTTTGGAAAAATATCTGTTCATCTCCTCTGCCTGTTTTTGATCGGGTTGTTTGTTTTTTTGTTGTTCAGTTGTGTGGGCTCCTTATATATTAAGGAGATTAACCTCTTTTTGGATATATGATTTGCAAATATTTTTTCCAAATTGGTAGGTTGTCTTCTTGTTTTGATCCTAGTTTCCTTTGCCTTGAAGAAGCTCTTTAGTCTGATCAACTCCCACTTGTTTATTTTCTCTTTTGTTTCCCTTGTCTGAGAAGACATGATATTTGAAAAGATCCTTTTAAGTTCGATGTCAAAGAGCATATTACCTATATTATCTTCCAGGAGTTTTGTGATTTCAGGACTTGTCTTCAAGTCTTTGATCCATTTTGAGTCAATTTTTTGTGTACGGAGTGCGATAATGGTCTACTTTCATTCTTTTACATGTGGCTGTCCAGTTTTCCCAAAATCATTTATTGAAGAGCCTGTCTTTTTTCCATTGTATGTTCTTGGCACCTTTGTTGAAGATTAGCTGTCCATATATGAGCGGTTTTACTTCTGAGCTTTCAGGTCTGTTCCATTGATCTGTGTGTCTGTTTTTGTACCAGAACCATGCAGTTTTGATCACTATGGCTTTATAGTACATTTTGAAGTTAGGGACTGTGATGCCTCCAGCTTTGTTTTTCGTTTTTGTTTTTTTCTCAGTATTGCTTTAGCAATTTGGGGTCTTTCATTGCCCCATATGAATTTTAGGATTCTTTGATCTATTTCCATGAAGAATGTCATTGGGATTCTGATTGGGATTGCATTGAATCTGTAGATTGCTTTGGGTAGCATGGGCATTTTAACTATGTTTATTCTTCCAATCCATGTGCGTCGAACTCTTTCCGTGTCTTTATGTTACTATCTATTTCTTTCAATAATGTCCTATAGTTTTCATTTTATAAGTCCTTCACCTCCTTAGTTAAATTTATTCTTAGGTACTTTTTTCTTTTTGTTGTGATTGTAAATGGAATTGTATTCTTGAGTTCTTTTTCTGTAAGTTCGTTATTAGAGTACAAAAATGCACCTGATTTTTCTAAGTTGATTTCGTACCCTGGAACTTCACTGTAGTTGTTAATTATTTCTAATAGTTTTCTGATGGATTCTTTAGGGTTTTCTATATATAAGATCATGTCGTCTGCAAACAGTGGGAAGTTTACTTCTTCACTCTGTATTTGGATTCCTTTTATTCCTTTCTCTTGCCTAATTGCTCTGGCCAAAACCTCCAGTACTCTGTTGAATAACTGGGTGATAGTGGGCATCCTTGTCTTGTTCTTGTTCTCAGAGGGATGACATTCAGTTTTTCCCCATTGAGTATGATGTTGGCTGTGGGTTTGTCATATATGGCCTTTATTATATTGAGGTAATTTCCTTCTATCCTCATTTTGTTAAGTTTTTATCATAAATGGCTGTTGGATCTTATCAAATGCTTTCTCTGCATCTATTGAGATGATCATGCGGTTTTTATTCCTCATTTTGTTAATTTGGTGTACCACATTGATTGATTTGCAGATGTTGAACCACGCCTGTGTCCCTGGTATAAATCCCACTTGAACATGATGTATGATCTTTTTGATATATTGCCATATTCAGGTTGCCAATACTTTGTTGAGGATTTTTGCATCTATGTTAGTCAGTGATATCGGAACACCAGGATGCTCTCTGCCCCCTAAACTAAACCTGTGTGCTAGTAATGGGCCAGACACTGGAAGGAAAGTCACGTTGTGTAGGTAATACCTTCTTCCTCCCTTTTCCATTCTCAAGTATGTGTATCTACAATAGGTGCAAGATGGTAGGAAAGATATGAATGAGGTCTGATTTGCAGAATCTGATCTCTCTTCTTACACATATACAGTGGAAAATTACTGGCGTGGAGTAACTAACAGTGTTAGGATCCTCCCTTCTCAGGATAAGCTGTACCCTCTCCCTTGACCATTCTGAGGCTGCAGTTAAACATCCCAACAATTATTCAATGTGGGCACTTCTTGGTCTCACTTTTATAGAGAAGGAACCTAAGGCACAGTGTGGTTGAATTAGATAGAATTTAAACCCAGGATCTTTTCACTCCAAAGTGCCCACTACCCCCACATTAACATTTGTTCTGCCATGCTTAGAAAAGAAAGGAGGTTCATAGAAAAGATATTCCCAATTCCACTGTGTGAAACAACCAAGGAGAGAAGTTTGACATGTCTGGGTCTTTGTCCTCATCACCCTTATCCTTGTTTACCAGGTTAGTGGATAGTTTCATTTTGGAGGGATGAAGAGTCATTCTAATCAGAGGAACAGGGACAGGGGTTCCTAGTGTCTAGAGAGAAAGTTGAAAAAGCTTGTATGCTCCTTCAGTCCACGGACCAGCATGGTACAAGTTTGCATATATTTTTCCTCTGTCCTCTCTGGGAGTTTGTCCCTCCTAGAATATTAATTCTCAATCTTATCTCCTGGGATAGAGATCATTAAAATCATTCATTACTCTTTATCCAAAGTCAAAGGCCAATGAAACCGTGCATCACTATCAGGCTCCTCAGCCCCAATAGGGTCCATATCTCACAGAGGTGGAGTACAACAAAGAGTAGGGTCCTCCTGTGCCCTAGTCCCAGAAAAAGCCCCCTAGTCCTCTATCACCTTCAGCCCTCATACTCACTCTCTCATCTCTCACTCAGAAGATTCAAGGGTCTCTACTGTCCTTCTATCTTGAGCTAGTCTTTTAAATTCTCGAGTTGTCTCCCCAGCTGTAAAAAGAATGTTGTCATACCAGGTAACCAAGGATTTTTCCTGCTTTTCCTTGACTCTGTAGTTTTTATTCTTACTGTGTTACATGAGATAATGAACATAAATCTTCTCCTACACTTTGGGGTCAGGTACAACGGAAAAGATTGAGGAGCGCTGGTGTCAGTCTTTATTCTAAGTGTTTTCCTCTGGGTGTTGGGTTGAGGTGCTGGCAATGATGATAGAAGTATCAGTGTCTAGTGGCTCAGAGGGAGAACTATGGGGCCAAACTAAGAGGGTTGAGATCCTGACTACACCCGTTATCTACTGTGTGACCTTGGACAAATTATTTCATCTTTCCATGCCTGTTTCTGTATCTAGAAAAAGGAGTAAATAACAGTACTTACTTTGTAGGGTGTTGAGGAAAAATTATATGTTCTTCCTGTGCTCTGCCACAGGTGACATGGTCTGTGTGTTCTTTCTTACCCATGAATGGCCTGTCCTTAATTAGAATTCAGGTGAGTGGGTTGTCCTGTGCCTGCAGATCCCTAATGAGTTCCAGAAAATGTATGATATTATAGCTTATTCAGCCTTTTCTCATCATTAGTGTGGGAACAGTGCTCTTCCCCCTAGGTAGAAGCAGAAATAGGATTGGGTAGCTTTTCTTAATTTGGATATGCCTAGTTATAATTGCTCAGACAATAATTGCTTAGACAAGTTCCTGGTACACGGTAAGCGTGTGTAAATGTTTTATTAAACAAATAATTTAACTAATACAATGCAGTATACCTATGCAAATTTACATACAATATTTATTGGAAATGATTCTTTTCCTAGTGTTCTAAGTCCAGTCCCTTTCCATAAGGCTCATATTCATGAGATGATGGAGATAAAAGTTTCTTTGAAAGTTTCCATGTTGTTCTACAGAGTAAGTGTGTGTCCCTTCCTGTGACCTTGAAATATCTCATTAAATCCCTAAATTAATTAAATCACAAAAACTCATTTTGGGCTTTTCTGACTAGTTTATCCCATACATCTGTGTATACATACTTATATCACAGTTTCAGATGAAGCTTGCCTCTATGTGTAACTCCTGTTACCCAAAAATTAGTACATGATAAAATGTTATCAAAATATAGACAGACAGCCAAATAAGCCAACATAGGCCTTGATAACACATAAAATACATAGAAGAGAATCACCTCCATCTTCTCAAGAGCTGAATTTGGAGTGGAAGAAAGATCTTTCTGTTGGATGAATAAGAAGTCTCAATAGAGGTTAAAAGAAATGAGAAAACCAGACTAGGCTTACTTCCTTAAAATATTCAAAAATATTTTCCATTGTATGATGGAGAGAAGAAGTTCTAAGCCATGAAAGTAAGAGAAAAATGAGTTCCCAAAATCCGTATTTCTTGAACACTTGTTCAAGAAAGAAGCCACACTTAGTATCTGAAAGAAAAAGCTTGTTATTCAATTTTTTTCATACTGATGATGTGGGAGCAGGACAAATTCTCTTTTGTCTTGGTTTCGCCTCAGTCTTAGGCAGGCCCTGTATGCCTTAGAGCTGGGACTTTCTCACTGTCCCTGTCACTCCTGCCATGGCAATCAACCTCAGCCTTGTCTCCATGGCAGGTATTGCATAGAAGAGTGTTTCTGCCACCACCCTGCCCCCAAAGTGGTGCATAAATTTACTAGTGTTGGAATAGGATCCAGGGCTCAGGACAACTTCCTGTCCCTCTTCAAGGGTATATACCCTTTTATTTATTTTCCTCTTCCTCAACAACAATGGGTCTTACTTGCTCCTTGGGAGTGGTAGAGTTTGTGGCCTCTCTCACAGAAGCTTACAGGTTTTGCTCCACAGGAGAAAACAGTCCAGACAGGGATTGGGTTTCATTCCTTTCCTACAATGACAGTCCATGCAAAACCAGCGGAGGAACTTTCTGGTCTTCTGCTTGTCCCCAATGTTTAATATTAGCACCTGGGGAAGGCTCATGGAAAAGACTCTGTGATTACATAGACCTCTTGTGTCTGGGCCTCCCAAGGGTTCTATATAGTCACACTGGCTTACATTCAACCTTTAGCAATTTAATAAAATTTAAACTGACTGCTTCTTACCTGCATATATGCAAGCCACCTTGTTCTTCCTGTGCTCTGCCATAGGTGAGATAGTCTGTGTATCATTTCTTGTCTCAGAAGGGTCTGTCCTTCCTTGGAATTCAGGCTACTTGGTTGTCTTGTGGCCTTAGATCCCTAATGAGTTTCAATAAATTTATGATTTTATAGTTTTATCTAGCTTTTTTCTCATCATTAGGTTGAGAGCCATGCTCTTTACAGCTTTTAAGTCCAAGGTAGAAGCAGAACCAAGATGATCTTTTCTTAACTTAGATATGCATTGTTCCACCTTACTTGATATTAATCTACAAACTGTGTAAAGGGTTAACAATGGTTAGCAAAAAAAAAAAAAAATCAAAGCTATGCCATTTCTCAATACGACCATCCTACATATTTATCTTCTTTCAGTGAGAGCATCAATTGTCGACTCCATTCCATCATTTATAATGGGTACCCTCAGGAAGGCTTTTTCACTTCAAATTCTTTGTAGGGAGAAGTAATCCACTAAGGATTTTAGACAGTCAAACACTGGAATGGTCTGAGAAGCACAGAGACAAGGACTCTTTATCCTTGATTGGCACAGAAGAGCCAGATTCCCACAAGGGCAAAACATTCAGACACTCCCCAAGAGAGTGATCAACTTTAGTGGAGCTGCAGGTTTATTTTCTCTGGGTTTTGACATAACAAACAGTCTCAGTTACATCTCAAGAATATTTGTACCTCCTCTTTCAGCACAAGGGCATTTACTTCACTTACGTGTTGCTTACAAAAGGCACATTGTCAACAAAGTTAGCCTAATATACCATTATCCCAACCTCAGTTTTTTCTGCACCTAAAGTGTTGAACTTCTTTTTATTTTTTTAGGAATTATTCATGGTTTCAAATGTCTAATCTCTTTGTTATTTGACTTATAGTATCTCTAAAAAGAAAACACGGAAAATTGACTGAACTGATTCATATGATTGGGTTAAGTAATTGTACTTACATAAGTAGAGTTGTGGCAACTCTATCCTAGATACTTATCTATAATTGGGCATTAATCACAGGTATGGTCATTAATTGGGTGTTTCCAGTTGTTGTCATAACCCATAATTCTCTAAACTGATTCTACGAGCAATAGCTGGGAATATCTAAATTGTAGGCTGACCCTATCTAGGTCATTAACATTAGTAAATATAACATTCTAGGGAAAATCAAAATTGCATAACGTTCATCCAGTAAAAATGAGAAAAGAATAAAAAGCAAGTGTGTGAAAGACAATGAGGCAATCAGTGCTTCCATGCATCTTGAATCATCTTGTTCTGGGTAGAATCTATCTGTTTCAATGGGATGTCTTCATGTTGTGGAAATCTTGAGTCTTCAATCAATTTCTATGGATTATCCACTTTTTTATTTATTTATTTTTTTGGTGAGGAAGGTTGGCCCTGAGCTAACATCTGCTGCCAATCTTCCCCTTTTTTGCTTGGGGAAGATTGCCCTTGAGCTAACATCCATGCCAATCTTCCTCTATTTTGTATGTGGGATGCCTTCACGGCATGGCTTGATGAGTGGTGTGTAGGTCCGTGCCTGGGATCCAAACCCATGTACCCTGGGCCATGGAAGTGGAGCACGTGAACTTAATCACTATACCACTAGGCTGGCCCCTGGATTGTCCACTTTAAGAGGTTCCCTGGAGAATTTCATTTTAAGATTTCTAACTGATATAAGTTTTCAATTGTCTTCTATTGAGGATGGATTATTTTAGTAGAGAAACGTGTATCCAAGGACTATTTCCTTGCAGTTTAGCAGCTATACTCAGACACAAAATTATCCTGATGAGGTCACTTCTGGTAAGGCTCAAGGGCAGCCTTTCTCTGGTGTCTTTTCCAGAACACCAAATTACCTAATTTCAGGTAATGTCAGGGCTGCTTGATTAGGTGGTTGATGAGAAATTCATCCTATACCTGTTGATATTAGAACTGAGTATATTAGGCTAGTCATTCTAGCCAGATCAGCTTATATGGTGGGACTTAAGTAAGGTTGGAGATATTCCTAATTAAATGGGTTATTGGGGACTAGCTAACAGGATGACGCTACGTGACTTTTTGAATAAAAATAATGAAGGACTATGAGAGCTAAAAGTAATATGTTAGGCCAAGGGAGTTCATGAATGTCTCATAATTTAGCCAATTCCAGCTCTAAAATTCTAAAATTCTGAATAAAATAGGAATAGATTCCCAGTGATTTGTGAGATTATATCAAATTATCTAACTATATCTAATTATGTCAAATATATAATTGGAGTCCTAGAAGGAGAGGAGAGACAGAGAGATAGAAACAAAACTTTCTTTTTTGGTGAGGAAAATTAACCCTGAGCTAAAATCTGTTGCCAAGCCATCTCTTTTTTTTTCTTGAGGAAGATTAGCCCTGAGCTAACATCTGTGCCAATCTTCCTCTACTTTTTGTATGTGAGATCCCTCCACAGTATGGCTGACGAGCAGACTAGGTCCACACCCGGGATCCGAACCCACAATCCCAGGCCTCCAAAGTGGAGTGCGCAGAACTTTAACCACTCAGCAATGGGGCCAGTCCCACAAAACATTTTTTAATGGCCAAAAAATTGCAAATTTGATTAAAAATATCAGCTTACAGATCCAAGGATCTCAACAAACCCTAAGCATAATAAACACAAGGTAAAACAAATGCAAGAATATGTTAATTAAATTTCTCAAAACCAAGGATAAAAGGAAAACCTTAAAAGCAGTTAGAATCAGTAAGATGCTCTAGACTCCCCAAACCCTAGACATACCAACTCAAAAATAACACATAGCTTAATTCCCCTTGTGGGAAATCCAGAGACCAGCTGAGAAACTCCTGCACACCAGGAGAGTATGAGACCAGCTGTAAAAGAGCCAGTAGGAAAATACGTGGCACGTTCTCACCATAATCCTTCACCCCAGCACAGCACTTCATGGTTAGAAGGAAGCCCCCAACTCCTACATTGTCCCTGGGGAGAGAAGGAGAGGACTGGACCATACACCCAATGATCTGACTTTTCAGGAGCAGCCTGAGGGACTTCTCTTTTGTCCTGCCTGAGTCTGAGTGCTGAGAGGAAAGAGCCCCAGGTTGGGGACCACCAAGAACAAAGGTCATGATTTGAACTAGTGAGCATTCACTGGAAATAGCTTCCCTCCCCTGGCTTAAGGCAGAGTGAGCAGGCAAAAATTCTCAAATTCTAGCTTTCCCCCCACACAAAAAATAAAAAATGTTGGTAAGGATGTAGAGAAATTGTAACCCTTTTTCACTATTGGAAGAAATGTAATATGGTGCAGCCACTATGAAAAACAGTAGGACAGTTCCTCAAAAAATTAAAAATAGAACTACTATATGATCCATCAGTCTCACTTCCGGGTATATGGCCAAAGGAATTAAATCAGAATCTTGAATAGCTGTCTGCACTCCCAAGTTCATTGCAGAAATAGTCACAATGTCCAAGATGTGGAACAACCTACATGCCCATTGACAGATGAACAGATAAAGAAAATGTGATAAATCCAAACAATAGAATATTATGCAGCCTTAAAAAAGAAGGAAATTCTGCAATATGTGGCAACATGAATGAAACTTGAAGACATTATGTTAAGTGAAATAAGCTAGTCACAGAAGGACCAATACTGCATGATTCCACTTATATGAGGTATCTGAAGAAATGATATTCATGGAAGCAGAAAGTGGAATGTGGGTTAACAGGAGCTAGGGAGAGGAAAAGATGATGAATTTCTTTTAAATGGGTATAAAATTTCTGCTATGCAAGATGAAAAAATTATACAGATCTGTACAACATTGTGTTTACAGATAATACTATGTGAGACACTTAAATATTTGATAAGATCTCATATTATGTTTTTAGCCATAATAAAAATAAACAAAAATTGAAAAGGGGGGAAAAAGAAGTCAGACGCAGAAAGATAAATTTCATCCAGAGAACAATGGTAAGAATTATGGTCAGCGCCTCTACCCAGAGTAGTCTTGTCTTTATACGAGTAATTCATGTTCATACTGCAACTTGGAAAAATTTGATAACATGTCAAATGTTTTTTATCTTGCCAGTTTAGAAAACAAGTCATATTTGGTATTTACCATTTTAATCTAGTTTACAGAATGTATAAATGTAATGTGATAAAATTCCACAAATTAGATACACGTTTGTAGATTTTTTCCTGATTAACCTTAAATTTAAACTATTTTTGCTATATAGCCTTTAACAATTATTACAATTTTAGTTTTGCATGTATGTTGTTTCTGGATATCAAGACGTTAAATTGTCCTGCTATTGTGATATCACAAAGTACTTAAATTCTTTTGTTCTGTATTCCATGAACACACTCTAAATAAGGATAAATATGATGCTACTGGAAAGAAGAATAAATGACACTACTAGAATAGTGGGTTGCATTTATTCTTTATTGATTATGGATATTTTCCTTACTAGTCATATGGATTAAAAGAAAATTGTAGACCAGTGAAATAAGCCAGATGAAGAAACACAAATACTGCATAGTATCATTTATATGTGGATTCTAAGAAAAACAAAAAAGTGGAACTCATAGAAACATAGAGTAGAATGGTGGTTTCCAGGGTTGGGATGTGGAGGAAATAGGGAGAGGTTGGTAAAAAGGTACAAACTTTCAGTTATAAGATGAGTAAGTGCTGAGGATTTAATGTATAGTATGATGACCATAGTTAATAATATTTATCACTGGAATTTCCTAAGAGTGTAGATCTTAAGCGTTCTCACACACACACACAAAGTAAGTATGTGAGGTGATGTATTAATTAACTTGGTTGTGGGATACTTTCACAATGTACACATATATCAAATCATCATGTTGTACACTTTAAGTAAATTATAGCTTTATTTGTCAATTATACCTAAATAAATCTGGGGAGGGGGTGAAGGGAGGATAATGGAAAAAGAGAGGGAAAATTACACTATTCATAAGATAATATCATTTTGTCTCTAGATAAGTAGGTATCTCTAGCTCTTGGCAAAACTGACAAGATATGTCTATTGTCAACAATCCACGTGTGAGATAGGAATTCCAGGAGAAGCATTAGGGCAGATACAGCTGAATAGAGTCTCACTGAGATCCAAAAGTGTAGGAAACTGGACAAGACCAGAGTTCACTACAGGAATGTCTGGCCATGCCAGTTCTGCTGGACCCAAAGGGAAGTCTATGAGTGGTTTGCGAGCAGAGATGGTGGTGGCTCTGTTGACCATTCACACTGCTTTCCCAGAACCCAAATAACATGCACTGCTTTACTGCTAGTTACAATTTATTAGGCACACAATTCCACTGGTTCCAGTCACAGGGCATGGAGATATTATGCATATTGTGACTCATTTTCCGTATAATTTTGTTGGCTCTGTCTGTATGGTTATATACAGGGAAGCCAAGTTTGTCTAGAACCTGGGTATGGACACGCATGATATGGGAGATGAGACCCTGCCCCCGGTACTCAGGCACAGTGGCACCCATCCGCATCTCTCCTGTCTGGTCCACCAGAGACCAGGACACAGGGGTCCCCTCAGGCCCCAGCAGACATACGGTGGGGAAGTTCCGGATACAGCGCTCGATGAATCTCTGGCTCCTCTCATTGCCACCGAAATTCCAGAATTTATCCACCAAGGCAGCGTGGGTAATGTCCAGGGATGAGAGTTTAAACATCTCTTGGTTACTACAAGGCAAAAGAATAGCCTATGATGTCACACATACTGTGCAATATTATATTTGTTTTCCCAAATCTGTCTTCAGATCATGCAAATAAGGGCCCAGGTAAAGGTATAGAGTCTGCAGCCTGACTGCCTGGATTCAAAATCTGACTAGCTGTGTGATCTTAAGCAAGCAACATAATGTCTGTCTGCCTCCAATTCTTCTTTATAAATTGGGATATTAGTAGCACCTCCGTCAAAGAAAGATTGAATATTATAAGAGCTATTGCATGATAAGTACATAGGACTTATGCCACATAAACAATAAGAATTACCTAAAAATTAAGTGTTGTTCTTCTTGACGTTGGTAACTCTCCACTTAAGATGGAGGAATTTTAATCATCCCCATTTTACAGATAAAAATATAGGTAAACAGAAAATAAACGAGTTCCTAAAAGCACATGCTAGCAAGTTGTAAAGCCAGAGCTTCGAATCATGGAATTTTAGAACGTTGGCATCAGGGGGCAGTGACGTGGAGTGTAAACAGCCCCCAAGTTACAGAACACTGAAGTCTGAAGGCTTCTGCAGTGGTGCAAATGGGCTTTGGAAGGAGTCCTGGAAAGAGCTCACAATGTGGAACTAGAAGATCTAGACTCAACCCCAATTATGCCCTTAACCATCTATGTGACCTGAACAGGCTATTTCATCATCTGAGCCTGTTTTCTTTCAGGAACATGTGGATAATATCTCCTACCTTGTCTATCTCATGAGATGGACACAGAGTCAAATGAGATTCTAGATGTGGAGGTGCTTTTCTGGTTGCAGTGTGATCCAATGTGAATAAAGCTTTCCAGGCATATTAACACACAGTGGGCCGTGGGTTTGGGCATCTCTAGATCAAATCCCCACTATCAGTGTTCAGTTCTATTCACATTAGATTGGCTCTCAATGGGGGAAAAGATATAATTTGTTGAAATTCTCTCTGTTGGAAAACTTGTGCTCTGTGAAGTAAATTCATTAAGTGTGTATTTATCAAGCATTTACTATGTGTTTTGTTCTGGCTATTGAGGATCTATGAGTGAACAGCATAAAGAGGATCCCTGCATTAGTGGAGTTTAAAATATTGTAGGAGAGGATCAAACAACAAACAGGTTGATAAATATACAAATAAGCTGATTTCAGATAACAATAAGGGCAACGAAGAAAATAAAAATTGGTTTTTCTGATGAAGAATTACAAGAGGGGGTGGTTTTAGATGCTTTGAGAAGAATTCTCTAAGGAAGTGATACTTAAGCATATGATTGACAAGAAGGGACAAATATGTGAAGATCAGAGGGAAGGTCATTTTAGACAGACAAAGAGCAAATGCAATGACCCAAAGGAATGGGTGAGTGTATGAGATCAAGTTGCAGAAAAAAGCCCAGAGCTGTTGGTGGGAGTAAGAAAGAGGGGCAAGATGAAGCCCAAGAGGTGACGTGATGGGTGCCAGGTCTTATAGGACCTTGAAGGTCATCCATAAAGGAGTTTGGATTTTATTCAAGACGAGCTGAGAAACATGAAAGACTTTTAAGTGAGTGACTTGACATGATTTATGTTATATACTAAAAGGATCACCCTGGAAATGGACTTTAGGGAGGCAAGAGTGAATGTAAAGAGAAAAGTAGGGAAGCTACATCAGTAGTGAAAGCTGTGAGCCGTGGAGAGCACCTTTGTTCAAACTCACATGGCCTTGGGGCTGATAGATTTAAGCGGTAAATTCTTTGTCTCTGGCAGGGAAGGGAGCAGTTTCCTTGCTGTCTCTGGCATCACATAGAGAATGCGTTGTGTTTGCTTGACCTTGACCAATTTAGTGCTTCCAAGATTCTGTATCACCTCATTCAGGCTGGACTGTGAACCTAGAGAATGGTAAAGTTAGGAGAGAAGTAATTGCCCATTTAGATGCTACAATAAGCTTCCCAATGGAGGTAGGCAGAATTTGAAGTCAGGCAATGTTGCTTCTGGTGTGACCAATAACCATGTGACCATGGCCACGTCACTCTCTGAGCATGTTTTCTCTTATGCAAAACAGAGATAATACTAGAAATCCTGACTATATCAGTGTGAAACCAAAAGAGAAGTGATATTTAAAAAATAGTAGCCAACCTTGCATGTGCACACATTACATGCCCAGGTATTAGTCTAATACTATATTTAATTCTTACATTGACTCCATGTTTTAAGTACTTTTATTATCCTCATTTTTAATATATGAGGAAATTGAATAATAGATAAGTTACATCACTTGTACAAGATCACAAAGCAAGTAACAGGCAGAGCAAGGGTGCCACCTGAGGGAGTAACCACGGTAGTTATTCTCACGACCAGGGAGGTGCTCTATGGCACAAGGAGCTGTCATTCTCATTCTAGGAATGGAAGGCAAGAGAGGGGGCTCTGCTCTCACACCTAATCTTAAGGGATCCTGAATATGTCTGCAAAATATGTCAGAAATCTTCAGCTAACAGTTCCTTATATCAACCCTATAGTTTACAATGATTGAATTCTACGCCACTGAAGAGGTAGTGGCAGCTGATACAAGGAATGAACAAGGAATCAAGCTGAGTGTCTGAGGTTTGGTAAAAGGAAATAAACATTGTAAGGGAATGTGCTTGGGATGAAAAGTGATCCTGCTGGTGAAAACATGAGCAGTTCCAGCTGCCGGCTCACATTCCAGATCTCTTACTTACTTTGGATCTGCAAATGTTGTTTCCAATTGATGACATCTGATGTACCAAGGAATTCTTGACAGTTCTTGGGATGCTTAGAATAGATTTGGTAGGTGTTGGTATAGTGATCAAAGTCATCTGTCATCTCCTGTTTGGTTGGGCAACATGGAATAAATCAGATTGATTATATGCAGTGGTTGGGATATTTGTGTTTAGTATTTCATGACAGTGTACTATTTTACAAACTTAAATATTTATATTTTTCTTGGCCTACTGTCATTATTCCTGAATCATTTACATCATGAGAACAATTCAGGGATTTAATCAATTATTCAATTTGTGATTAAGAAAAACTTGCTGAACTAGATATTTGTATGTTGCATTACAATTTCAAATCAACGAAAGGTGCACCAGTTTAGAAAGCGTTCTTCTGTAATTCTGTAATCCTCAGGAGAAAGAAAGAAAGTATTATTGTCAAAAGCAGGATTTCATTGCAAGAGTAAATCTTATTTTATTTCAAAGAGTCTCAGAACAAATGGATTCTGAATAAGACAATATTGAAACTGACACAGGTAACCTTGTATTAGAATTTTCACTTACGATAAAGCTATGCAAAACGAAGACACATGATGTCTTTGAAATGTAAAACACGATGAACTGTGGTTTAAAAAAAATTCACATTCCCAGCAAAATTGCCACACAAAATTTGTTCAAAAAGATCTTCTCAAAGTTAACAAATAACAGATGGGATTATCTGAAGATGAAGGAAGGAGCCAGAGAACAACTCAAGGGTAAAAGAGTTGGGGTGTTGCATAGGAAGGCGTTCATCACTTAGCATTAATGCCACTGATGATCTGTGTTTTTATTAAATCACATAAAGAAAGCAAATATTATTCCACTTTTAGATTTAAATAATTGATCTATCTTAACTTTTGTATTGTGTTTAGTTTGGTATTTTTAAAAAACCACTATACTTTTAAATTTTATTTGTAAATAATTTACATCAAAATGATACTATATGATTACATATTTTTGCATGAGGGAATTTCTACTGTGATATTTTTCAATATGCGTATAATGTACTTATATTTGAAATGTATTAACCACTTAATTTGAGTGATTTTAGAAGTCTGGCACTGAAAATATATTCCCAAATACAGGCATTGTAATTTGTTTTTTATATTTTCCTGACATTCTTCATATTTGCCTTCACATACTTTTAGGTGCTGTTTTCTTTGCTTAGAATGCATCCTGTGTTCTTGTCAGTCTGTCAAAACCTATTAATCTTCAAAATCCAGTTTTGGTGAAATGTCTAACAGAAAGCCTATCTGATTCTCTCCCTGCACCCCCTGACATTTATAGATTTAATCACCTCTTGCCCAGCGTTACTTCTGCATCTTGTATGTCCTCGTATACTTTCGTAATTTTCATACCATGTTATAACTTATTTACTTTCCTCCAGGCTGAGAGTTTCTTAAGGACAGGGACCGTTCACCATCACTGTGATTCATTTCTGTATCCCCTGGGTCTACCACACTGCTGGGTACATGGTAGGCACACAGAAAATAAGAACAAAGAAGCATATTTATTCTTTGTCTGGCACCTTACCTGCTCCTGAGGGCGGATAACCACTGTATTAAAATCAGGCCACTTGTCCACCAGGGCCTTGAGCTTGAATGGGTTTCCCTGATTCATGTGGAAGACACTCCCATAAACCTGCAGCATCCGGAGAAAGTGAGAAAGTCAGTTTATTAGGAAGGGATGGCAAAGTGCCTGGTTTCATCAGAACAAGATATATTTCTATGAAATCAGGGTAAGTAACTGATAAGGCATCAAGTTCAAGCAGTCTTTGGGTTCTATCTTATTATTCCAAATATAAATGGATTTGGGGTCAAACCATGAGAATATTATATGATAATAGTTAAATAAATAGATAAATGAAATGAATAAATCAGAAATCATCCACGATTACATTGTAGAATTTAGGGTTATAATTTTCCAATTTATTTCATTTATTTACATATACACACAATTTTTAAACAATAAAATTGCCTAATATATATTAGTTTAACATCTATCCCCTCCCACACACACATACATGTACTACTCTATGGGCATATTTCCATGTCAATAAACCTACATAATCATTTTTAATGACTGCATAATATTCATTACATGGAAGTTTTGGAATTCACTTTTCCTGTTTTCCATTGCTGGTCATTTCAGTTTTCTCTAACTTTTTAGTTTAAAGGTTTATTCTTCAAGGAACACTTATTTTACGTAAATCTTTGCAAATGTGTCTGTTATTACAAATTTTAGAAAGAGAATCTTTATGTCAAATGTCAACTTCTTTTAAAGATTTTTTTTTCTTACACATATCTCCAAATTACTTCTTGGAAAAGTTAAATGAGCTTCTGCCTATTTAATAAGTAGAGACAGAGCATAGTTTGGTGACTAAAGTCCGAGACAGAGAATAGTTTGGTGACCAAAGTCTGAGAATATCATACATTGGGCAATCTGTTTAAACTTTCCCACAAACATCTGTTCAAACATCAGTGCCCTCAAGAAGAACACTGAAGAGACTGATAAAGAGAGATCCTCCAAATTGGAAGGGGCCTGTGTTTGTGGGGAAAGAAAAAACAGCAATGCATACTTTGAGACCTAAGTGCAGTGGAAACATGATGCCTCAGCACATGGTATGAGAAGATACTAAAGACCAAAGACCAAGGGAATGATGGATATTTCAATGACCAGGGACTATACGCCACCCTGTGCTTCCCTATAGTTGCCATGAAATGTTTACGTCAGACTTACAGAGAAACAAACTGACTTTACTGAGTTTTTATGAAGTTATTAAATTTTCTGCCATCAGCAGGGACTCAATATAAAAATTAAATGCAGTTTTAGGAAAAAGAAAAAGGTTAAATTTTTTAAATATTGAGGTTTGGAACCAATGATATTCATATACACTAGATTAAAAATAATCTGCATGGAAAAATTTTTTCTATGCACATGGTAGCACCACTAAGCCAGACCATAGTGACCCAGGTAGCCACTACAAATTGAATGAATTAGAGTTGACATGTGAGATAAACCTATTCAGTGTCCGCTATTTAGAGAGATAGATGGGAAGTCCTTCAGGCCATGATACACAAATCTTTCTCTCACCTGAGACTTTAGTGAGTATTGAATGGGAATGATTTTTAGGTTATACCTTTGTAACAAGAGCCATTTATACAAATAGTCTAGATTTCTACCTATGCAAAGAACTATGTCATCAAAGATTCATCTGAGGGGAGAGGAGAACCATCTACTCATTAAAGATGAGGATCTAATATTGAAGGTTACCTTGCCTCACAATAGAGTTGGACTCAGGGTAGTACCAAGAGTTTTCTCTAAAAAGTTGGAATCCACTTAACACAAGAAGTGATGAACGATTCAAACCCCAGAGATTCCCCCTATAGAACATAGAAGAACAAAATTTTAACCTGGAAAACTTTTCACAGCAGCCACTCAAGATAAAAATATCTCAGTCCACAGAGTATCTAACTGATTTACTTACCGTGCCCTCCTAAAAAAAGGAAAGGTCGGTAATTCATTGGATAGGATTGCCAGTTGAAGACCAGTTGAAGTGTTAATACAGGCAACTGTTAGTGGATGCCTACCAAAATAGATGATTCTAGTTTCAGCATAGTTGATCTGGAGTCACTCTTTATGGTGGTAATTAAAGGGCAGAACAGGTAGGCACTAATCCACATCTAGTAAAGGAAAGTCTGATGATTTCCTTTTCCCCAAATGCATAGTCACCCTGGTAAAAAGGGGTAAGTCCCTTTGGAAAAGACTGGAAGAAAGATTAACAGGATACTTTTTGTTCTTTTGGTGAAGATTGGCCTTGAGCTGGGATCTGTTGCCAATCTTCCTCTTTTTGCTTGAGGAAGATTGTCCCTGAGCTAACACCTGTGATAATCTTCTTCTACTTTTTATATGTGGGAAAGCCACCACAACGTGGCTTGATGAGCAGTGTGTAGGTCCGTGTCTGGGATCTGGGCTTGTGAACCCCAGGCTGCCGAAGCAGAGTACACGAACTTAACCACTATGCCACCGGGCCAGCCACTGACAGGATACATTTTTGGCAGTGTGGTGAGTCCTTCCTCAAGTGTACCATCCTTCTCTTCATTCAAGGGGTTCTGGTTCTGTAAACTGGCTCAAGTCTAGGAATTAAATGGGAGGTCGTGACTCTCTCTCTCTCTCTGTCTGTCTCTTTTTTTGGTGAGGAAGATTGGTCCTGAGTTACCATCTTTTGCCAATCTTCCTCTTTTTGCTTGAGGAAGATTGTCCCTGAGCTGACATCCATGCCAATCTCCCTCCATTTTGTATGTGGGGCGCCCCCACAGTGTGGCTTGATGAGCAGTGTGTAGGTCTGCAGCAAGGATCTGAATCCATAAACCCCAGGCTGCCAAAGCGAGTATGTGAACTTAACCGCTATGCCACCAGGCAGCCCCGTGACTCTCTATTTTTATGATTCAAGTTAGACTTTTGAGTTCATGTAAACTACATGGTGTAGTTCCTGATATTTAGTAAGTGTTCAAGAAATGTTGGCTATTAATTTTATCATTATCATTTTATTTAATCCTCCTAATAACTATGTGGGGTAATGATAACCCTGTTAAAGGTTGAGGAGTTTCTACCAGAAGTATTTACTTTCCGGTTTTACTCATTCTACATGCAATAACACTGAGATTCAGAGACGTTTAATTTTTCAGTGTTATCCAGAAAACAGTGAACTTGTGGGGTCAGAGCAGTCTGACTCCAGACCCTGTCTCCCTTGACAGTTGCCCTACCCTACCTCAATCAGAAGGGTCAGTGACTCAGAGTTACACTAAGTGCCTGTGGCTTAGTCTACAAGTGATCCCTTATACAAGGTGTCAGAGCACCAGGAAAAGGAAGAAAAGGTAGACTACCATGTCATTCCTTCCAGATTTCCTATCAGTATGATAAGTATAATAGCTACATTAGATTATACATCACACTCATGCTTCTCTAAGAAGTCCAGATATGGGATTCATCAACAAAAGTAATGGCATTTATTTTAAAGGCAAGCTTTGTAAACAGAGTTTATACCTAACGTTTTTTTTATTGTTGTGTTCTGTTTTATTTTTCCTTTTTGTGCCATTGTAAACAGTATTGATTTTTAATTTCTAATTCCAATTGTTCATTGCTAGTATATAGAAATACAATTGATTTTTCTATTTTGTATATTGACCTTGAATCCTACAACTTTGATAAACTTAGTTATTATATCTAGGATTTTTTTCCCCTTAGATTCCCTAGGATTTTTTACATTAGACAATCATCCCATCTGTGAATAGACACTACTTTATTTCTGTCTTTCCATTATACATTCCTTTTATTTGTATTCTTGCCTTATTGAACTGGCTAGGATATCCAGTACTACATTGAACAGGAGTGGTGACAATGAATATCTTGGCCTTGTTGACAAGCTTAGGGGGAATATTCTGTCTTTCACTATTTAGTGTGACGTTAATTGTAGATTTTTCCTGTACACTTTTTATTAAGTTGAAGATATCCTCTTCTATACCTAGTTTGCTGAGAGTGTTACTTTTATGAGAAATATTGCATTTTGTCAAATATTTTTTCTGCATATATTAAGAGAAGATCATATGGCTTTTCTTCTTTAGTCTGTTGATATGGTGAATTACATTGATTGATTTTTGAATACTGGACGTGCCTTGCATTCTCAAGATAAATTCCCCTTCATTATGATGTATTACCCTTTTAATATATTGATGAATTTGACATGATAGTATTTTGTTGAGGGTTTTTGCTTCTATGTTCATCAGAGATATTGTTTTGTAGCCTTCTTATAATATCCATTTCTGGCTTTGTATCAGGGTAATTTTGGACTCTATTCTGCAAGAGTCTGCATAGAATTGGTATTATTTCTTCTTTATATGCATAGTAAAAATTGCCATTGAAGCCATCTGGGCATGGAGTTATCTTTGTTGTAAAGTTTTAAATTACAAAGTCAATTTCTCCAGTAGATATAGGACAATTTAGGTTGTATATTTCTTCTTAAGGGACCTTTGGTAATTTGCGCTTTTTTACAGAACATAAATTTTAAAATTTATGGGCACAGTGTTGATAATCATATGTCCTTATTATCCTAATAATGTTTATTGGGTTTGTAGTAATGTCCTCTATTTCATTCCTGATGATGGTAATTTGTGTCTTCTCTCTTTATTTCTTGGTCAGTTTGGTTAGAAGTTTGTCAACATTACGATCTTTTCAAAGAACCAGATTTTTAGATTCATTGATTTTCTTAATTGTTTTCCTTCCCTAAAATTCATTGGTTTCTGCTCTTATCTTTTATAATTTTCTTAATTCTGTTTGCTTTGGGGTTAATTTACTCTTCTTTTTCTAGTTTTTAAGGTGGAAACTTAAGCATTGATTTGAGACCTTTATTCTTTTTTATTATATACACTTAATGGTATATATTTGCCACTTATCACTGCTTTAGTTGCATCCCAAAACTTTTGATATGTTGTGCTTTTTATTTTCATTCCACTAAAATATTTTCTCATTTTCATTGTGATTTTGAAGCATTGTTTATTTAGAAGTGTGTTGTATAATTTCTAAAATTTTGGGTATTTTCCAGATATCTTTCAGTCTTTTAACTTTAATTCCATATTGTTCGATAACATATTTGGTATGATTTCACTTCTCTTAAAATTCTTAAAAATATGGTACATCTTGGTAAATGTTCCATGTGCACTTGAAAAAATATATATTCTGCTGTCGTTGAAGGAAGTATTCTATAAATGTCAATTAGTTCAAGTTGGTTCACAGTATTGTTCAGCTCTTCTATATACTTATAAGTTTTCTGCCTATTCTATAAATTACTGAGATAGGAGTGTTGAAGTCTTTATACCTTTGGGTTTATCTATTTCTTCTTTCTGTGCTATCAGTTTTATCTCAGTACTTTGAGCCTCTGTTGTTAGGTGTGTACATTTCAGCATTTCTTATGTCTTCTTGGTGAATCTATGCCTTTATCATAATGCAATGATACTCTTTATTTCTAATACTTTACTCCCTTTGCAACAAATGTAATTGCAAAATACCTCTCTCTATGGTACAAGATCATTGGTCCACTTCTTAAACATAATTTCTATCTCATCCCAAATTAAACAAAATGCTTTTGGGGCTTGACAAAATAGAAGTTGACCTATTATTAATTTCAAAGAAGAATCATAATAGTTAACCTTTCATCAGGTGCTTGACTGCTTAGGAAAAATTAAACATTAATGTGTTAGTTTCAGTGAACTTTGCAATTCTGGAAAAACATCCAGTGTTGCATAACATAATTCTTGGAAGGGCACAAAAGAATGTTTTTGGGTCATCACACAGTGAAGATCATAGTGTTCAAATCATAGTCTTACCACTCACTATTGGTGTGATCTTGGTCAAGTCGTATAACTGAACCTCCATTTTATTTGTGGCTCCATCGATATAATGCACCTGCCTTGCAGCAAAGTGATGTAAACTAAATGAGATGCAAGATGAGCACCTGGCACAGAATAGGTGTTCAGCGAATGCTCATTCTCTTTCCCACCTCTTTTATAGGCAGTTGCTAGCCCTTTCTTTGCCTAAGAATGTTCCACTCTCACCTTTAAGGACTCAGGGAGGCTCTTCCTCAAGGATTTCTCAAGCATCTGCAGCACTTGTGGGCCTTGTAAGTGAAACATCTTGGCAGTTACCTTACCTAAAGAAAGAATCAAGAAACATCAAGGAATGAGAAGTACTGGAAGACATACAAAGACACAGAACAGACACAATTGGCAGTTCTAGCTAACGGCCTAGCCTTCATCCCTGCCATTTCGTTGGTGCCCCATTCACTAAACTTCTCACTAACTTCAAGGAAGAATAAGACTGGCAGAAAGCACAAGTGCTTCATTCTGAAATTATTTTTTAAACTTTAAAAAAATCTCACTTAAATTTTCATACCACTCAGAATTCAAATACTTAAAGATGGACTGATATTAACATGTATATATAATCTAAGCATGCATGAGTACCCTTTGAGATTAAATTTCCATCCATGACAAGGCTGACTGCCACTTAGAAGCTATACGACATTGAGCAGGTTACCTAACTCCTCTGTGCCTTGGTTTCTCATCTGTAAATGGCAATGACTATAGTAACTGAGCCATAGATTAGTCTTGACACTTAAATAAATCAATATATGTAAGGTGCTTGGGACAGTGCCTGGAACATAGTAAGCACTCAGTTAATGATTAATATTATTATTACTCTTTTTATTATTATCTTTTGCAGAAGCAACAGTTAACCCATACTGTCATCCAAAAAAGTTCATTGGGTAACTTTTCTTCTGCACAACAAATTGTTGTGAGGATTATTGGGGGTAATTCATGTAATCTGGCACGTGGTAGATAAGATAATGAATTTTAAGTCTTTAGCAGAGTGCCTGGCACAGAGTAGTACTCAATATGTGTAAGCCATTTTAATTATTGCTATCATTACAACATAAATAAAGCATGTCTTTTCTTGATTCTAGAGATCCTCCCAAAAAGAAAAAAGATTTTGCTATGAGCCCTTATACAGGGAACAAATAAATGATGTAGCACAATATTTTCCAAACTTGACTACATGCTAGAACCATCTGAAGAAAAATTTTAAATTATTTAATCCTGCCCCTGCTATATATTTTTTAGAAGGTCTTAAGGAAGTATGAGATCTAGAAATCTGTATCTTAAAAAAGCTCTCATTTATTATTGCTGTTCAGCTTATTTGAGTTATAATTTACATACAATAAAATTCACCAATTTTAAGTGGATACTTTGATGTGTTTTGAAATATATATATATATTAGTGTGACTAGCACAATAATAATGATATAGACAATCTGAATATCCCCAAAAGTTTACTTACATCCCTTTACAATCCATCTCCATCTCTTACTCTCAGCCCATAGCAATCATTAATCTGATTTCTGGCCTATGGCTTTTCCCTTGACAGAATGTCAAATAAAAGAAATTATTTAGTATGTAACTTTTTGAGACTATCTTCTTTTGCTAGCAAAATGCCTTGAGCTTAGTTCAAATTCTTGCATAATCAACAGTTCATTTCTTTTTATTGCTAAATACTATTCCATTGCTTGGATCTAGCAGAGTTTGTTCATCCAGTCACCCGTTGAAGTACATTTGGGTTGTTTCTAGATTTTTGTGGTTATGAATAAAGATTCTGTGAACATTCACGTACAAATCTTTGAAAATATGCTCTTATTCCACTTGGGTAAGTATGTAGAAATGCATTTGCACGGTCATATAGTAAGCATATGTTTGACTTCATAAGAAGCTGCCAAACCGTTTTCTCAAAGTGGCTGCACTCTTTTACACTCCCAAATCAGTGTATGAAAGCTCCACTTGCTCCACCTTCTCTCCAACAGTCCCCCAGCTGATTTTCTCATGCCACCATATTCAGGAATTGTTGATATAGTAGGTAAAATGTTCAACAACACTCTTCAAATCAGTAAAGCTGGAAGATTTTGAGAACTAGTTCTCAAGGCAGGACAGAAAGTTGAGGCCAAAATGTATTTCAATAGATGCACTTCTCTGAGGGACTGACCACGTAAACTTTACCCAAGACCTGTTAACCTGTTCAGTTATATGGGGACAAAAACAGTCCCTTCACTTAACCTGAGTTCCCTTCATGATGTAAGGGGAGGACAATCTTGAGAAACACTAAGGTGTGATTGTATCTTTTTTTTCTTTTTTGCCAGCTTTGTTGAGGTATCATTAACATATAACACTGTGTAAGTCTAAGGTTTACAATATGATGATTTGATACATATATATATTACAAAATGATTGCCACAGAAAGGTTGTTTAACACTTCTATCACATCACATAATCACTCTTTTGTTGTTGTTGTGAGAACATTTAAGATCTACTCTCTTAGTAGCCTTCAAGTATATAATGCGGTATTCTTCATTATAGTGACCATGTTGTACATTAGGTCCCCAGAACTTATTTATCTTGTAACTGGAAGTTTGTACCATTTGACCAACATCTTTCCATTTCCTCCATCCCGAAGCCCCTGTTAACCGCCATTCTACTCTCTGTTTCCATGAGTTCAGCCTTTTTAGATTGAACAGGTATGTGAGATCACACAGTATTTGTCCTTCTCTGTCTGACTTATTTCACTTAGCATAATGCCTTCAAGGTCCATTGATGTTGTCACAAATTGCAGGATTCCCTTTTTTCTCATGACTGAATAATGCTACATTGTATAGATATACCACAACTTCTATATCTATTCGTCTGTCTATGAACACTTAGTTTGCTTCCACAACTTGGCTATTGTGAATAATGCTGCAAAGAACACGGGAGCACAGATATCTCTTCAAGATAGTGATTTCATTTCCTTCAGATAGATACCCAGAAGTGGAATTGCTGGATCATATAGTAGTTCTGTTTTTAATTTTTTGAGGAGTCCCCATTTGTTTTCTGTAGTGGCCACACCAATTTACGATCCCCCCAAAAGTGCATAAAAGTTTCCTTTTCTCTACACTCTCACCAACACTTGTTACCTCTTGTCTTCATGACAGCCTTTCTAGCAGGTGTGAGGTGATACCTCATTGTGGTTTTATTTCAAGTTCCAATTTCTATTAGATTTAAAATACATTCAATAGTATAATTAGAATAAACATAACACAGATAAGAGAAGATTTTTTTAAAGGCATTAATATTTGTTGAAAATGTACATATGGCTGATTAATGTGGAAAAGCACTCTGACTTTTGCAACTTTTCTTTTTGCCTGCCAAGCATAATTTAACAAAAATCTAGTAGCCAAATAGTAATTCCCCATACTAAATACCTATATACACAATTTGAACAAACATGATGTATAAGATTCAAAATTTAAAACAAATTTTGTGTTTTACAATCAAGGTACAGTTTATTAGTTTTCTCTGCTGTCTTCTTCCATACTAGACAGAATATTTTTTTTCTTTAATTTTATTTATTTGTTTTTAATTGCAGTAACGTTGGATTATAACATTATATAGCTTTTGGATGTACATCATAATATATTTTGAATTCTGTGTAGATTACATCATATTCATCACCAAAAACTAACTATAGTCCATCTCCTCACATGTGAGCCTAATAACCCATTTTGCCCTCCCCTCCTCCTTCCCCCAAGGTAACCGCCAATCCATTCTCCGTTGCTGTGTGTTTGTTTGTCGTTGTTTATATCTTCCACTTATGAGTGAGATCATACGGTATTTGACTTTCTCCCTCTGACTTATTTCACTCAGCATAATATCCTCAAGGTCCATCCAGCATATTTTTTTAACTCAGTATCTGATTTAACACCTCTGGTCTGTCTTCATTTTATCTATGCCCTACTTCAAGACAGCTTTCAAAATCTAACTTTTACTACTCTGTCAAAGTCTTACTTAAATGTCAGTTTTTCCCCTATAGACTCCCCTACTCCCTCAATCCAAGCAGAAAAAATCACTCTCTTTTCTGCACTCCCCTAGGATTATGTACATATTTCAGTTACAAAACTTGTTACAGCGAATTACAGTTTTTTAGCCTCTAGATTGTGAATCCTCTGGGCAGAGATTCAAGTTATTTATTCTTTTATTATCAATGTTTACCACACTCTTTGACAGCCAATAAGGACTCAGTAAATTTCTGTTTAATGATTGAATGTATGAAGTATTTATATCAACATAACCATCTATTTAGTCAATCCACTTACCAACAGCATAGACTCATTCGTTCATTCAACAGGTACCTATTGAAGGCTTGCTATGTGCTGTGCATGGGAATTTGTACCAGAGCCTTCTTTGAAAAAAGCCCCCGACCAAAATAGAGGGACCTGTGCTGTGTGTTGAAAGATCTCAGACAGTAGCAGTATAATATTTCTGAAGATTTATCTGACATTTTAGCTAGAGGTATCTCACAAAAAAGTTACATGAAAATAAGCAGCAAAACTGAGTCTGGTGCCAGATCACTGGGGATTTATATTGATGTACTGCCAAGTACGTTTCGGACAACCTTCTGCACATGCGCGCGCGCACACACACACACACACACACACACACACACACACACTGAAAACACAACCATGATGCTCAATAAATGCAGTTGACAAAAACTGAGGAGACCCAAGGGAGCTTGCACATTTTGGTGGGTTGCCAGCATTGATAATGGGCAAATTCCTCTAAAGGGCAATTTGAAACCATTGACATAGTCATTCCAGTACTTGGAATTTATCCAAAGAACATAATTCAAAGGACATAATTCAAAAGAAAAATGCTCTGTGAAAAATTTTTTAAAGCAAAATTAACTTACTGGGAGGTACTGGATGCAATCCCAGTGTCTTTCTGTAAAGATAACTTACATAAGCAATGAACTTATTATTTTACTACTCTAAAACACATTACTGTGAAAGTTATGATATATATGTTGCTATATGGGAGTGTCTTGAACACGAAAAAGGTGGAAAATGGTAGTACAGATGAGATTTTTTAAATTACATTTCTTTTTCTTTTTTTTTTGTGAGGAAGATTGTCACCGAGCTAACATCTGTGCCAATCTTCCTCTACTGTATGTGGGACTCTGCCACAGTGTGGTTTTGTGAGTGGTGCCAGGTCTGTGCTTAGGATCGGAACCTGTGAACCCCGGGACATGGAAGCAGAGTACACAAACTCAACCACTACACCACCCAGCTGGCCCTTACATTTCTTTTCATGGTTTTAAATTAACAATCTCATCTGTATTGTAGTCTTTGTACTAAAATCCACTTTGTCTCTTTGAAACTTTAAGCAGGGCACTTAATTTCCCTGGTCATCGTGTATCCAGAGAAAAATTGACTACCTTAGAATGTTACTAGAGCGTTAAATAAGACAATACTTGCGTAGTCTACAAATTGTGTTATATAAATATCACCAGAGCAAGCACTTTCCTTCCCAAAGGCTATTGCATCGTCTGTTCCCCTTCTGCCAGTGGCAAGCTCCCAAATCTCTCCATATTTATTTATCAATTCAGTCAAAAGCCTGGCTTTATCCAGTCAAGAATTCCTCGCAGAACTAGAATATTGCTGTATACACAGTAGGTGCCTAACACAGGTTTCTCAAATAGAAGAGTTTCCTTTTCCCCTAGCATAATTCTTGACACAAATGAGCTGACCAATTCATATCCACATCTAACAGTAGCATTTTGACTCATTCCACTTCAGCGGGGAAGCAAAAGGAGATGAGAGGTCCCAAAGCAATGATCCTCCTTTGTTCTCACCTGCAAAGCTGTCTTCTCATTCAGTCTCTGCAGAGATCCCCAGGCAAAGACAAGAAGAGCAGACTTTTCTAGAAGATGAAATATACTGCCTGGGTATAGTGATCTTGAAGAGTGTACTTTGATGTGTTTTCCCCAAAAACTGCTGAGCCAAAGTTTTTAATAGAACACATGCACCAACCTGTGAGAACTTCTGGCAACAGGGTGTGAGCTGGAGCCCCTCCCTTCGAGTCCTATTTAGGGAGGTGGCTCTGTAATATTAAGAGATTGGCAGCATGTCCTCTGAGGCTTTTTTTCCAGAAGGCTGAACTGCTTTCTGGTTCCAAAGGTCCTGCCATTATTCAGCAACTTTGAGCTGAAAAATCAGCTGGTTAAGAACAAGGAGGTAGGTGGATTTATATAAGAAATACCTCTTTCATTCCTTCTCTGTTCACAAGTACCTGCAGCAGAAGCAAGAGACAGCTACTGTTCAGATCTGATGTATAGAATCAGAGTTCTCTTCTTAACCATAAGCAGAGAAATTACTTATTTAGAAAGACAAAAGGGTTTGGGACCCTCCTGTTTTAGAATAAGCTCAGTGAACATCAAGCAAGATAAACAGAAAGAAAACCACACTCAGACACATCATAATTAAACTACTGAAAACCCAACATAAAGAGAAAAATCTTAAAAGCGGCCAGAGAAAAAAGATGTATTACACACAGGGAAATAAAAATACAAATAATGGCTGACTTTCAGAAGATATATAATAAGGTCTAGAAGATAATAGAATAACATGTTTTTAATGCTGAAAGAAAAATAACTCTCAACTCTCAATAAAATTCCATATAGAACAAAATATCCTTTCAAAATGGAGGCAAAATATAAACGTTTTCAGATAAACAAGGCAGACTGCCTCACAAGGAAGAAAGTCCATAGGCAAACAGAAAATGAAATTCAGTGACATTTTTGGAACCACAGTTAGGAAGGGAAAGCATAAAAATATTAAATAGTTTAAAACTTATTTTTCTTTCTTTTCTTAAATTGTTTAAACACAATTGACTTTTTAGTTCAAACATAATAACTGTATACTACAGAGTCATAGCATATGTAGAAGTAAATTATTTAATAATAGCATGAGGGGGAGCAAGTGGAATTATCTTGTTGTTAAATTCTTATGTGTGAAGTGGTGTAACATTAATTCAAGATAAAATGAAATAAGCTAAGAATGCTCATTCGTAATTATTAGAGGTCTAAGCCATTAGACTGTGACATTTCCCTGGGAAGTGTAAGACTAGTTGGAATTTCTCTCTCTGTGTCTCTCTTGCTGCATGTTAAGAAGCCCTATACTGGCAACCAAATCACAACCATAAAAAGAACCAGCCTTAGGATGAAACCAATGGTGATCAAAGAAAGAGAAAGAGGGGCTAGCCCCATAGCATAGTGGTTAAGTTCAGCGTGCTCTGCTTCAGTGGCCCACTTTGCAGGGTTGATTCCCGGGTGCAGACCTATACCACTCATTGATGGCCATGCTGTGGCGATGACCTATATACAAAATAGAGGAAGCTTGGCAACAGATGTTAGCTCAGGACAAATTTTCTTCAACAAAAAAAAAAAGAGAGAGAGAGAGAGAGAGAGAAAGAACCCGACTCCTTGATGACATCATTGGGCTGCTGATAGGCATCAGCCTCAAGGCTGATCTACATTTAGACTTTCAGTTTTGTGAGATAACAAATTTCCTTCTTACTAAGACCATTTTGAATCAGGGTTGTTTTTTTCTCGCTTGAAGCCAAAAGCATCCAAACTAATATACCATATGATAATATCATGGAATCATTAAATTGTTTATCAAAAGACTTTAACAATATGGGAAATATGTAAGCCATAACAGTGAGTATAACAAAGTTAAATATAAAATGTCAGTATTTTTCTTTCAAGGTTTTGAGAAACTGAAGGATCTAATATTACTTCATAAACTTCTATTATATTCCAGACACTGTATGTATTAGATTTATTTATATCCTTTCTTACTTTATCTTCACAACTACCTTATGAAGTTTCATTCATTCGTTCATTCACTATTTATATTCATTCACTACTCATTCATTCAGCAGGCATTGACTGATAAATCTCTGGCTAGGTCTTTGGACTAAAGTTTCAATATGCTCTTTGCTTTCGTGCAATTTACTTTCCAGTGTCAGGGAGTGGACAAACATTTAGCAAATAATTGTACAAGTATTTAATTGCATTTGAGACAAGTTATATGAGGGAGAAATACAGGGTGCTAGGAGAACATACACATCAGGAGAAACTGATCTAGTTGGGATATTAATGGTGGATGGGTCAAGGAAAACTTCCCCTTGGAAGTCATCCTTAAGCTCATATCTGAAGGCTGCACAGGTGTTTTCAGGGATGGAGTAAGAGGAGGCATAAGGAACCAGAAGAGCTATAGACTGTATAGTTTCTGATGTCTGTCCCAGCTCAAACATCCAAAGATGTGGCGTAACAGATTCAAGGTTTGACATGCATGTAATAGGTCTCATTAACTTATCAAACAAAAGCAAGGGGCAGGTATAATAGAAATTGTATGATAAATATTCTTGGACTCCAACAGACTAAGATGATTTGGGGCCACCAGTGGAGCCAACCTGAGTAGGGGTACATTTCCACTAATGCCAGCTACAGGATGCAACTCAGAAAATTGAATGTTCCATGATCCTTAGGGGTTGTTCATTTTCCTGTCACATGTAATAAAATGGGATGACTGTTCAAAGACGTGTTTCACTGTGTGTCCTGTGACCTGCCCTGAGAAATTCTGGAGGTGGAGATCAGGGTGGGTAAAAGCCATTCTCACTTCTCAGGAATGCTCCATCACGCTCTAGGAGATGGGATATCCTTTTGGGCCCAATAGGCTGGGAAATTTCTGACGCAGTGTTGGACGTAACTCAGGCTGCATTCATTCTGACCAAATGTCCAGTTACTGTTCACCAGCCCTTCATGGAAGACCTCTAGAGAAAACATTGTGAAGCCCGTGTTTGCTTTGCAAAGAAAAATTCCCAAGTGAGAACCAGGTAATATAGAGATTAAGGAAGAATATTTTCATTCTGGCTCATTCTGCCATATATCCTGCACATATGCCCACAGGTTCCTCCTCATATCTGAACTCCATCACACTATATCCAAATTCAACCACAGTCCTCAATTCATATCTCAAACTGGCCGCTCACAGGCATGACAATCCAAACCAGTTTATCCCTATACCTCCCTCCTATCCAACACACCCCAAGCAACTCTACCCTCTGGTGCAATTTTAACTCCTCGGGCTATTGAGCAATGTATTTATGGTAAACAGAGGTGCCCAAGATCTATTCTCACCTCTTTTGTTCTCCATCATTTGGGCTGTGTACCTCAGAGGAGGTTCCAACTTGAATTTTTGGGAATCCCTGAGTTGGTTTGGGTAGCATCCAGTAAGCAGTAGATTTTTCACATAGTCCATTTGAATTAACTTTAACGATACAGTTCTTCTTATCACCTGATCCAAACTCTCCTGACAACCCTGACAGATAATAACAATAAACAATGACATGGAACGTTGAATGTTCACTATGTTCTAGGCACTGTGAGAAGCACTTTTCATGCATTATCTGTTTTAGTCATCATTATCACGCCATAAAGAATCTTCCATTATTGTCCATGTTAAGATGTGATAACTCAGGCTTAAAGAAGAACCTACAAAAAGAGAAGAAATGTAGCCTAGGTATTAACTCAAGACCATTCTCTGTCTCCCACTCCACATACTCCTACAGCTATTTTATGGGCCAATAACTTAATTTTAGTGTATCTGGAAACTTTAAAAAATAAAGTCCAGCCCAATTCTGCCATCTTACTATAACTGCTTCCAACCACCCCCACTTCCACCTCAAACACACATGTATTTGTTCTTTGCCTCTTTCCTTGTCTTAATACTAAAGACAAGGATAAGTATGTGTATAGGTGGAAAGGTGTTCAGCAAACTCAGACAGGACTGGTACTAGTGGAAAATCCAAAATACTTTAACTTACTTTGTTATGTTCCCTTTCAATGCTCTTTTCCTAACTCATCTTCTGGAAAACCATCCTCTCCCTTTCTTTTGCTCCTTTCTCAGAAATAATTCCTTGTTCTCTGGTTGCCCCATCATAGTCCACTGTGTCCCCTGTTCCAAATGTTTCCAAGTTACCCTAAATGTCCCTTTTGCACTAGATGTTAGGAATGCAAACTAATCACATCACACTATTACAACCAACTGATAAGGTAGCTGTTTGTATCCCACTAATTGGCTCACCCTCGTACCCCCATCCTCTGTTCTCACCAGCTGCCACTTCTAAACTATCTCTTTAAATGTTCTTTTAGATAGATTTTGTTTGTTTGTTTGTTTCATTTAGCTTCTATTATTAGAGAAAAATATTATTTGACACAATAGACTCAGAGCATTTGTCCATTTTTACTCTCTTCCTGGAACTCCTATAATCTCAGTCATTTCATGCTTTTGGATATTGCGTCCACCTAGCCAGCTTACAAAAAAGAACAGTAAGGAAGAGGGGACAACTAGTACAATTTCTGAGGGGCCTCAGCTTCTCCTCCTGGCATACAATTTTTTAAAGCTCGGCCCATTAATGCTTGGTTTGGCTACACTGAGATAATACTCATTGTTTTCATTTGTACAAATTAACATTTATGCCAAATGGCCATGCAATCTTGTGAACAACATACATACTTTAAAATAGATGTCATTTTCTTTTGTTGCAGGTTTATTTCAACACCAGACTCCACATAATGTCAGTCTTTACAGTCTATAGTACATGGCGAGCTGCTCACAATACACAACAATTTGAACAAACACTGAGACTGAGATGGAGGACTCTTTTTCTTCTCTCTTTCTCTGGTTACCATGGATTTGGAAGGCTCATTTCAGTTGATAACCCTATGAGAATCCAGGGTTTCCTGGAGTTTTTGAGGAGCCCTGATGAAGACGTGATATGTGTTGTAATAATGGTTCAAATTATCTGTCATCTCCTGTATGGAATGGGGAAAAAGTAAGGGAGATGTGAGTAATTGCTGCTTCTCTCTCACTCCTACATCTATGCATCCAAGTCTATCTTGTCTTATTAGGTGGCAGAGCCAAGATTTCAAGCAAAATAAACATAAAGAGATTATAGAGAAAGAACTCAGTGTAAGGAAGCAGCATGTCCACTCCTGTCCCCCAGACCCTAGAACACTGTCTGACACATAGTAGGCATGCAACAGGTATTTGTTAGATGAACTTAAAACATTTACACTAGTAATAATAACTGCCATTGATTGAGTGCTTGTTATATATCAGGCACTGTGCTGAGTAATTTTTACATTAAACAACATCCAAAGAAGTATGATTCCCATTTCTCATTCGAGAAAATCGAGACACAGAAATTATAAAAGACTAGTTCAAGGCTTGTAAAAGTATTTGAAACCGCCTCAGTTTGACTTGAAGAACTCACCTCAACACTGCTGTCTCCACATAGGCTCCAGGAGACATTTCCTTCTTTCTCTTGAAATGAATTCCTTCCACTTAGAATCTTTCTATGATAATCACTTCTTCCCAGTTCCCTCATGGTTCTCTGAAATTTTTATCATAATCATGATGGCATTGCACAAAGCTAAATATATTAACAATAATTTCTTGATACCTTCTCATTTCCAGTCAATGTTGAATTTCTTACAATTGTCCTATAAATATCTTGATAGTCAGTTTGTCCATTTAAGGGTACTTTTAATGATGTGTCATTTTCACTGTATGCCCATACTTTGGGGAATAGCCATCACATAACCTGTAACTTTAAGATAGAGATTTTCCCTAAAACTCTACTTTGCTAACAGAATCAGATCTTTTCCAAAGTGGTAATGCTCAATGTCATTACTCATTATGGAAATGCTATTCAAAACCACAACGAGATAACACTACAAACTCACTAGTATGGCTATAATTTAAAAACTGTAAAATAACAAGTGTTGGAGAAAATATGGAGAAATTGGAACTTTTGTACATTGATGGTGGGAATGTAAAATGAGGCAGATGCTGTGGTTAAATTTTGTGGTTACTCAATAAGTTGAACACAGAATTATCATATGACCCAACAATCCCACTCCTAGGTATACACTCAAAATCATTGAAAACAAGTGTTCAAATAAAAACTTATACATAGATGTTCATAGCAGCACTATTCACAATAGCCTAAAGGTAGAAACAACCCAAATGTCCATCAACTGAAAATGAAGAAACAAAATGTGGCATATCCATTGAGTGGTAATAAAATATTGCTTACTCATAAAAAGGAATGAAGTACATGCTACAGCATGGATGAACTTGAAAAAAGCCAGACCCCAAAGGCCACGTACTGTATAGTTATATTTATCTGAAACATACAGAATATGCAAATACATAGAGGCAGAAAGCAAATTATTGGTGCCAGGGGCTGGAGGGAGGGAAAGAATGGGGAGTTACTGTTTAATTGGTAAGGGATTTCCTTTTGGAATAGTGAAAATATTTTAGATCTAGATAGTGGTAATGCTTGAAACCCATTATGTATATTCTAAATGCCAACAAATTTTACACTTTAAAATGGTTAAAATGATAAGTAACAATAAAAAAATATTGTCACAAAAGCTTCACATTTGAATAATGTGCTCAAGGAACTTTATACTTCTGGATTACTCAAAACTGGATAATATATCCTAGCAATACACAATACTCTAGCAATACTAGCAAAAACACAATTTGATTTTCACTCTCCTCATAGAGGATCTTCCAGTTCTTTAACTGAGATGAGGTCTTGTCTGTATGGCTTTCCTGTGCATTCAGTGAGGGGAAGCTAGGAATTTGAAAAGTTGGCAACCTAATAAAACCTATAAAAATCTAATGTCAACTCCCAAGTCTCTTTGTTGTATGCTTCTGTGTACAAACAAAGAGCTTTCTCTATTGAGCATAAATTAAGGAAAATTTAATTTCTTAGAGGGTAGGGAAAAGGAACAATGAAGGTAAATTTTTCCCTTGGGTGAAGGAGGTTAAATTAACAAAATCGTAAAAAGACACATTCCAATCTGTCAATATGTTGCTTGCTGTGGAGTCATTGATTTGGAAAGGAACCATGGATTGGTCATTAACTCTCTTTTTTAAATTACTATTGTTTACTATCAAAACTAGACAAAGATATTACAAAAAAAGAAAATGACAGATGAATACCTCTCATGAACATGGATGCAAAAATCCTAATAAAATATTAGCAAATCAAATCCAACAATGTATAAAAAGAGTTATACACCATGACCAGGTGGGATTTACCCCAGATATTCAAGGCTGGTTCAACATTTGAAAATCAATTAATGTAATCCATCACATGAACAGACTAAAAAAGAAAAATCACGTAATCATGTCAATCAATGCAGAAAAAGTACTTGACTAAATCCAACACCCTTCGTGATAACAATTATCAGTAAATTAGGAATACAGGGGAACTTCCTCAAGTTGATAAATAATATCTACAAAATCCTGCAGCTAACATCATACTTAACAATGAGAAACTTGAAGCTTTCCCACAAGGTAAGGATGTTCTCTCTCACCATTCCTTTTCAACATTGAGCTGGAAGTTCTCGCTAATGCAATAAGACAAGAAAAGGAAATAAAATGTATGCAGATTGTGAAGGAAGAAATAAAATTTTCTTTGTTTGCAGATGACATGATTGTCTATGTAGAAAATCCAAAAGAATTGACCGAAAAAAAAAAAAAAAACTTCCTGGAACTAACAAGTGATTATAGCAAGGCTACAAGGTTAATACACAAAAATCTATTGCTTTCCTATATACTAGTAATGAGCAAGTGGAATTTGAAATTAAAAACACAATGCTATTTACATTAGGATCCAAAAATTGCTATTGTTTGACTCATAATAATGAGCATATATTACTTTCTGATTAAAAGAAATATAATAACAATATGTAGGTATACTATATACTTTTGATTTTATAGACTAAAAATTCAAAAAAGGATATTTCAGTCCTATAAGTAATCTAGTTAGATTAGTTTGCAAAGCCCTGAAGAAGGAGAAAGACAGGATGTGTGCAAGATGGAACTTCTAATCTTCCCCTTAGATAGTAGTTTTCCCTAGACTTACCCCCATGGAAATCTGATATTCCAGATTTATTGTGACCCCTCTGAGAACCATATTATGTGAACACCCATTTATGAAATGAACAAGTAGTGTGTTAAATGCTTATGACTTTATTTGAAGGTAACCATAAGGGGAAATGGGATGGTCAACATTTACTTTTGTCATAGCAATAAACTGATAATAGTTGTTGCCAACCAAATTTAGTTGGGAATGGGGTTTTGGTATGAAAGATATCAAAGTGAGTGGAAAATTTTCTCAGGAAACACCTTGCTAATGCAAAAGAGGTTACCAGATAGTGATAAGGAGGCAGTGAATTTCTCCAAGGTTTTTGAACTTGTAGACAAGCTGTCAAGACCACATAAGCAGGGAAAGGCAGAAACTCAATCAGGCTTCTATGTAATGATTTAGAAAGTATCTCAGAGGCACTAAAGACAAGTCTCCTGCCAACTCAGAAGAGAACAGATCTTAGGTTAAGTGTTCTTATTACACATATACACACACTAATAATAATAGTAAAAAAGGGGACGGGAGGAAACTTTTGAAGGTAAGGGATGTGTTTATAGTACTGACTGTGGTGACAGTTTCATGAGCATTACTTATCTCCAAGCTCATCACTTTGCATACACTAAAGATGTACAGGACCAGCTTTTTATATGTCAGTCGCGCCTCAATAAAGTGGTTTTAAAAAAAGAAAGTTAAACACAATGAAGAAAAAATGTCTTTGGTCTCTTTCTTTATGAAGTATGGCTTTTATTTCAGATTTCTGATGCTTATTGAATATTTCAGATTTTGTGATGCTAAAATATAATAAAAAAAGAATGCTTTGCATTAGAGAAGACAAAATACATATTTAAGGATCTATCAATCAACTTTTCCCTGGGCAGGAGAGCAGGACTTGTTCAAGTTATTTAAGCCAAGACCAGGCTAGAGGGAGAGAAAAAAAATTTTTCCAAATCAAATAATTATGCAGATTAATTAAACTAAAACCTCAAGGGAAGAGGCTCATGATAAAATATTGAAGGTGCGTTTTGAAGCCACCACATGCAAAATGCATCAAGAAGTGGGAGCCAGTATCCTGCAAAAAAATGAAGAGTTGCCTGGATTCAGAGTGCCTGGACTTTGGATCCAGTTTTGCACATAACTCTGCAATCATATATCCATTTTCCGGAATTTAGTTTCCACAAGTGAAAAAAAGATGTTGAGACTAGGCAATCTCTACTATACCTCCTTTCTGATTCTCCTGTCTTAGCGAGAGGACAGGCAGGGGCTGAGATCAGTTGCTTGGTCCCAAACGACAAAGTAGAAGGCACTTGGTCTCTCTTATCCACAGTTACAGAACATGGATTTAGAGAATGAATAGTTGTTCATCAGAAGGGACCAGGCAAACAATGAAAGCTGAGTTTGAGAAAGAAAACTGGGGAATAACTGATCAAAGAATCAGGGAGGAAAAGATTTAGGAGCAACAGAAAAGATCCCCTGTTACTTTCTAGTAGAGCTAATAATGTATTTTCTTTTCCTTTCTTTAGATTCGACAAGAACCAGAATACATCAGATAACTCCAAAATATAGAGCTCTAATATAGAGAGCTCAAAAATGTTCTAAGATGCCACATGACATGGAAGCATGACCTGTAGAGCCCACATTCTACCAAGTCCCTAACCTATCCAAGATCATATCCTATTTCCCTATTTCTCAGGAGTCACTGAAGCCTCATCACCTCCCAGAACAATTCAGAATGATTTGTCCTCTCTGTAAAGTCCCCAAACATCCCTTTTCTTACCTTTGTGAAGGCCTCAGAATTCCACTGTGGGGTCTCAAGTTTTTCTACAGGAGAAGGTTGCTGCTTGTCTCAAACTCCAGGACTCCCACCCCTTTCTAGGACTTATTCAAATTGGTGCCATCAATCTCTTGACCCAAAGGACTCTGCATCTACTTGGCCCTTTTATACTTTGCTACCAGCCACTTGTCAGCTGGAACAGCTTTCTTTTGCCACAAAGTACCACCATGTTTTAAGCCACGAGCAATCCAAAGTCCCCTGACTGGTTGAACAACTCCTCCTTGAGTGTCCAGAGGTGCAGAATCTGCTCATTCCCCAAAGCTCCTGAATTGAGAGTTTTGCTGCTCCAGTGGACCATCGAGAGAAACCTTGTTAAGAATTCTGAGACAGAGCAGATATATCAGGAGGGCCCCTGGCCCACATGTCCTCCTGTCATCTCAGAAGGCAGTCTAGTTTTCCTAGAAAGACTCTCTACACAAAAACCACCTTCAGGTTTGATAGTAGGAGGATCTCTTGGTAAATTTCATGATAAACCAAAACTAGGAATTCACTGACACTCAGAAGAGGTGTGAAAGTGTTCAGTCATGGTCTCAAGGTAAGTTTTAAGGAGTCAGTTTTAACCTAGGTTGGGAGAAGAGTGATCCTTTGATGTTTAAGTCCCTCCACAGTCCTCCAAGAGATCTTACGAGGTCAAGACACCTCAATATTCCTAAGAATGTTATAAACAAATACTGACCGCCAGCAGATGGGCACTCCTATTCCTAAGGGAGCTGCTACATCCCAGTTTTACATTGTTAAGGGTTGATGAAGGACATCTATATGCAAGGATATAGATAGATGGATATAGATCCATATAGAAGGATATATATCCACATATGGAAGGAGCCTCCAAGAGATCCTTGACACATTCTGAGAGAATGAAGAGGGTGAGGCTACACCAGCATCCCACAGTCACTCAGCCAGTAGTCTCAAAGCTTCAAGAGTCAGAGTCTCACAGAGGTTCAGAGATGGCCAGTTCATGGTCATTCTTTGTGGTACTAAGTATATTAAAGAGTAAAAACAGACAAAACTTTGGTTAAAAATCATTGTAGCTTTATTATATAGCTGCATTTTGCAAATTTATGGCTATAACAACAAAAAATACCATACAATACAATTGTTCTACTCACAAGATCAGCACAGGAATTATAAAACATTAATTCAGAGTGGACTTTTGGCAGTGTATGATTTACGGTGAATATTTTATTTCAGTTCTGTAAGAGTCCCTGTATATATTACCACACTGGGAGATAATATCAGAAGATCAAGTCTGGGGCCCTTTGTGGAAGTGGGGCCATCTCCAAATGGCCCTCTCCATCTTCCACTTCACCATCATTCCATGATGGGCTGGCAAAGCCCCAAAGGATGGAAGAAAGTTCAGGGCTAGCCAGCTGCAAGGGTCCCAGAATCAGAGAGGAGAGGAGTCTCCTCCAGCTTTTCCACTTCTGGGTATTTATGCAAAGAACACAAATACAACTAATTTGGAAAGATAGGTGCACCCCCATGTTCACTGTAGCTTTATTCACAATAGTCAAGACTTGGAAACAATCTAAGTGTCCATCAATGGATGAATGGCTAAAGATAAATATGTAGTATATAAATACATAAACAAATATAAATTTATATATATAGTGTGTATAGACACACAATAGAATACTACTCAGTCACAAAAAAGATGAAGTCTTGCCATTTGTGACAACATGGATGGATCTTGAGGGTATTACGCTAAGCAAAATAAGTCAGATAGAGAAAGCAAAATACCATATGATTTCACTCATCTGTGAAAGATAAAACAACAACAACAAGCAAACACATAGACACAGAAAATAGATTAGTGGTTACCAGAGGGAAGGGAGATGGGGAGAGTGTAAAAAAGGTAAAGGGGCACATGTATACGGTGACAGATGGAAACTAGACTTTTGGTGGTGAACACACTACAGTCTATATAGTGTATATAGAAATTTATATAATATTGTCAATGAAAATAATCCATAACTAATCTATAAATGAAAATTTGGGAGAGTTTATTCTGAGCTAAAATGTGAGGACCATGGCCCGGGCTCTTCCGTTGGGAAGAAAGGGCACCAAAGAAGTGGGGTGCACAGAGTGGTTATATACCCCCAAACAGGATGTTTGACATATGATTGAAATGTCCCTTTTACAATAGTCAAGAGACTGCTCTGTCAGCATAGCGATTGATGGACACAGCAGGTAGGTCTGCTGTCTCCGTAAACACAACAGGGCGGAAGGTCTGCTGTCTGGAGCTGGGTGATCCAGGTGAGCTCAGCAATCAGTTCCTAGCCTAAAGAAAGATGCTTATCCTTAAGGAAATGCCAATGTGGAGGGAAGTTGCACCTTTAACTTAAGGTCATTTGTTTTTGCCATAGGAAATGTTTAAAGCAGATATGCAATGCGTGCTCAATGGTCACAGTCAGACCCTTTTGGAAAAAACAAAGTCAGGCCGAATTAGGTTTGCACCAAATGGCTTCCTCACACAATCCAATATATTCTATTGCTTGTCATTTCTATTTGTCAATGTTATAATCTAATGTGACCTTAATAAAAAAAATAAATAACATAAAATAAACACGACCTGAAAAGACCAAAGCTGATTAGCATGGATGAGCACCTGAGAAACCAGAATCCATTGTCACCTTTCAGAGCCACCATGAGTGTTTAAGGAAGTTACCCTGTGACTAATACCAGTATGATGGAACTGATATCAGAACATTGAAGGTGTCAGAGAGCCCTGAGGCAGTGACACATAAAGATAAACCTTTCTATTTTAACTCACAGGCTAGATGCATCAGGGAAGTTGATTTGAAATCCTTCCGAGTGACCACTCCCCGACAGACAGCAGATGTACCTGAGGAAGGAGGCATGGGGGTCTGGGTTGAGCCCTAGCCCTCTGTACCCCATGAGCCTGGGCTGAGTTCCAGAAAGACTCCAGAGCTGATTCTAAACGCTGTTGCAAAAGAGACTGGTTTGACCAAGGCGTCAAAGGAACTGGCAAGGTCAGCAGCCCTACAAATGGGAAGGTAGCCCACAAGGAAGCCGACCTCCTGGCCAAGATCTTGAGACAGTCTGTGCAAGAAATCCAGGTAGACTTGAGGCAGACTGGAGCTAGCACTGGAACTGGAGTTAGACAAGAGGGTAGAGATCTTGTGTCTGCCACTGTCTCAGCTGAGTGACCTTAAATAAATCAACTTTTGAGCCTTGGTTTCCTCATCTGTGAAATGAGAATAACTTGGGCTATTGAGAGTACTAAATAAAATATCGTATGTGAAGGTAGCTAATACAGAGTAGTAGTAAGTAGAAGCTTAATAAAGGCTGGCTCTTAACACTTTTCTGGAACAAAATATTAACCATTCGTGTTTCTCAGGTTTAATTCTTGAAATGTATTCTAAGGAAACAACAGTGGCTATTCACAAAGATGTGAATGTATGGAAGATTAATCAGAAAGATATTTGGAAAAGTGAAAAGTCAGAAAAATATTTAAATGCCCAACCACAGGGAAATGGTTAAATAAGCTTATGTTATACCTGCTCTGTGGTACTGAGCAAAAATGCTCAGTGTCAAGAGAGTATGTTCATGAAAATACTGTTAAATAAAGAAAGCAGATTGCAAAACAATATGGAGAGTATTAGTCTTATAAAAATGTTATCTATGTGATTTTTGTTCCTCTCTGGATCTTGTCCCACACCCAACACATTGTCTCTCCTGCGAGATTAGGCAGCTGCCCAAGCACAACTGGACCCCAAATATACATGTGCTTCCTGAGCACATCTTAGCCCTATTGCAGAGATCAATTTGTGGACATTTCTTTCTCTTCCACTGGAGGACAGGACCACCCTGACATTTGTGGCACTTAGGGAAAAAATACAGGCCTATATACCATACTCTAAATATTCAAGCTATAAAAAACCCTGAAAATGTTAAATATGTTCTACCCTCTATCTTGACAAACATACTTTCATAAATAAATTATCAATCATAGAAAATAACATTGGAGGAATATACATTAAAATGTCAGCAGTAGCTCTCTCTCCATAGTGGGACTGTAGGTGATTTTAACTTTCTTCCTAGTGCAAGAGTATTTTATAAAAAGTCTATAAGGTAAATGCAGGACTTCTGATATCAATAACAGTGATGTGATATTCATGTATTTATACTTATTGAGTGCCCAGTTTATACCAAGATCTTTTCTGAACATTTAGTATATAGCAAAACAGATAAAGATCCTTGCCCTCTTAGAGCTCATAATCTCATGTTGGGAGGCAGGCAATAAAATAAATCAATAAATAAATACATTGTACAGCATGGTTGAAGGTGATATTTACTATGGCAAAACAAAAGAAGTAGAGAATACCTATGGGGGACAGAAGCATGGCAGTAAGCAGGGGAGCAGTTTTGATTTCTAATAGTGGGGTCAGGAGAGGTCACATTGAGAAGGTGGCTTTTAAGTGAAGACTTAAAAGAGGCTAGAGAGTTTTCTGTGCAGACTAATGAGAAAATAGAATACAAACAGAGGGAAAAGCCAGTGCAATGGTCATAGGCAAGAGTACACCTGAGCTGTTTAAGGAAATGCAAGGAAGACAAGGAGCTGAAATAGAGTGGCCAAAGGCAGTGAAGTAGGAAAGAGGTAAGGGAGGTTATTGGAGGCTGTCATGGAGAACCTAGTGGGCCATTGTAAATAATTTGTGTCTTTTTTTCTGAATGAGATTGGTAATCATAGCAGAAGTTGGACAAATGAATGACAAGATCCGTCTTTTGTTTTCAAAAGAACATTCTGGTTTCTGTGTTGAGGTAAGACTGGGGGGGGAGCAAAGAGAGAAGGAGGGAGGATTTAGGAGGATATGGCAGTAATCTAGGCAAGAGTCATTGATAGGTGGTTATAGAGATCAGAGCGAGAGTGGTTGGTAAAACCATCAAGAATTGTTAAGGCATTAAAATTGTACCCTACTTACAAGCTAACAAGATAGCCTGGCACAATTTCATAAATGCTGGCAGAAGGTATATGACTCCTGGGTCAGAGACAGGATTTTATTACTCGTGCTCACTAAGGAGAATGAATTCTATGTTTGTGTCAGTTCCCCTTGCCCCACAAGATTGATAAAGGTGATGCAGAGTGGCATGGATCAATGTTGCAAATGCAATGGATTTGTGCTGCAGCTGAGGAACCCTGAGTTTAGGGAACCTGAATGTTTTATAATAACTACATGTAAATCTGCCTGACTTTTGCTCCAGAGAGAGACATTACCTCTTTCTACCTGACAGGAAACAAACTTGCTCTCTGCTTCTGAGGAAAATAATATCTCTAGCTTCCAAGGCTGTTCCCTAAACAAACATCTTTGAAAAAATCAGCAGGAACAAAGGCTATCAGTGTCTCTGCTCATAAGACATGCAGAAATGTGAGAACCATGGAGAATTGTCTCCCAATAAGAATCAGCAAGATTTTATAATGAATTGGATATAAAGTGGGAAGGAAAAAGGAGACTCAAAAGAAACTCCAAGATTTTTGACCTTAACAACGAGAAATATAAAGTTGCTGTCAATTAAGATGAGAAAGCCTACTGGTGGAGCAGGTTAGGTAGAAGGTGGGATCAGGAGTTCAATTTGGGATATGTTGAGTTTGAGATGGCTATTGAATGGATATCCAAGAGGAGGCAACAAACAAGCCGTTAGATATGTGTGTCTTGAGTTTGAAAAAAGAGTCTGGGATGGGGATATAAATTTATTAATCATGGGCATATAGACTTTTTTTTTTAAAGATTTTATTTTTTTCCTTTTTCTCCCCAAAGCCCCCTGGTACATAGTTGTATATTCTTCGTTGTGGGTCCCTCTAGTTGTGGTATGTGGGATGCTGCCTCAGCGTGGTTTGATGAGCAGTGCCATGTTCGCGCCCAGGATTCGAACCAATGAAACACTGGGCCCCCTGCAGCGGAGAGCACGAACTTAACTACTCGGCCACAGGGCCAGCCCCGCATATAGACTTATTTTAAGCCACGGAATTGGATGGGATCACCAAGAGAATGAGTGTAGATGGAAAGGAAGACTAAGGATTAGCTCTGAAGTGATCAAACATAAAGAGATTGGTGAGAAGACAAGGGTCCACAAAGGAGACTGAAAAGGAGTAACAAATGCAGCTAGAGTGAAGAAAATCCATCAAAGGATGATCAACCATGTAACAAGCTGCTGAAAGATCAAGTAAGAAGAGGAGCAAGAATGGACCACTGGATTTAATAACGTGGAGATCACTGATGACTTTGACAAAAGATTTTCAGTGGAAGATGGCAGTAAAACCCAATTAGATGAGATTTAGGAGAGGGATTGGAGATAGTGTGTATAGACAGTCTTTTCAATGAATTTTGTTGCAAAGGGAACCAAAAAAAAGGGAGAGTAGCTGGTAGAAGGAATCGGGACCAAGAGAAGGCTTTATTTTTATATAATAGAAAAATATACCATATCTCTATGCTGATGAGAAAATCCAATTGAGGGTGAAAAAAAATGATGATGCAGAAGAACCATGTGAGACTTGCTGAAACCATATCCTTTATCAGTGGACAAAGGGGATGCAATATAATACTCAAGTAGATGGATTGGCTTTAGATAAGTACATGGAGTGTTTGTTCATCGATGGTAACCGGAGAGAAGGATGGCTATGTGGGTGAAAATTTGATAACTAGGAATTTGTGGCAGAGGCAGTCTATGGAAGTTCTCTTCTGACAGTTTAAATTTTCTCAATGAACTCAGAAGAAAGTCATCTTCTAAGAGAGAATATGGGGAAGAGGTGTGGGTTTGAGGAGAGGGGAGGTATGAAATAGTCATCTAAGTCATGAGTGCGCGAGGGTACTGAGTATATATATACTCAAGTGTAATATGATTGCCCAACAGTCATAAGAACTCACTTGACATGCGTGGTCATGAATTAGAAGACTATTCAGTGTGGATGTGTGTTTTTGCTCCAGTCACACTCAGCTGTACGAGTCCAGGCCCAAGGTATGAGAGTAGTTGAATTTAACCAGGTTTGTGATTTTGCCATGTGAATATGACAATGTGTGGAAAAGGGACCAGGTGGTTGAGGGTAGATGAAAAGGAATGATTATAATGATTGCCCATGGGATTTATGCTTATGAAAAAGAGGAGAAAGAACATGAAATGGGTGAAGGAAAGGGAAAAAGTGATAGGTTTGGAGGTCCTGGCATGCCTGCTAAAATATTGGAGTCAGAGTTCTTAGGAGATAGGCTGAAAAGGAGGTGACGGTCAGAGAATGGAGATCACAAAATCATAATTATGGAGGGGTTGTAATTATTGGTAAGGACAAGGTCTTGGATATGACCACGAACGTGGATAGCTGGAGGAAAATGGAGGAAAAGGATTATTGAACAGGCTAGGTTCAAGGAACTGAGAGGCCAACTGTTGAAAATATCCTTTACATGTTTATTGAAATCACCAAGAATTAATACATTAACTGCATTAGGGCAAGTGTCTGAAACCCAAGAGCCAAAATCCTTGAGAAATGAGGGTAATAACCTTGGGATCAGTGGATAAAAGTAACAGAGTAGTGGGTGATGTAATCTGATTACATGAGATTCAAACTAGTGAATTTTAGGGAATAATTAGAGGGAATGGCTGAAAGCAGCAATGCGGAACAAGGAGGATGCATACCCCACTGCCAGATCAATGGTTTGAGGGCTGTGGAATAAAAATCACTTGCCGTTTGAAGGGACTGAAAGGGAAACAATGTCCTCAGGGAAGAGCCAGGAGCAAAATGGTGACATGTATGTTTACAGAAAAGGTGAAGGTTTTGGAGATGTTGCTGATAATGGATCATAAATTACAGAAGTCTCAGTGGAAGATGTTTGGGAGTTGGAGAGAGGTGGGATGAGGGACAGAGCCTTAAAAGGATTAGAATAGAGATATAGGGGCTGCTCTGGGAGTCTGGACTCCTTGAGGTGACCAACATAAACAGGGACAAAGGGCTTCATATGATTAGTTCTGATGTATTCAAGGCATATAGTAGTAATTGGCTGAGTATTTTGAGTTAGAAAGGAGTGGATTTCTGGAGACTCCAATGAAGCCATTAAAAGTAGTTTGTCTGAATCTTAACATCTGAAAATATTCACTGTACATCTGCATTATCAGAGAAGTTGAAGACAAAGATGTATGTATATGCCTAACACTATGCAGAAAACATTGCTGAAAGAAATTAAAGAAGATCTAAATAAATGGAAAGACACTCCATGTTGATAGAATGGAAGACTTAATGTTGTTAAGATTGTAATACTACCTAAAGCAATCTATAGATTCAATGCAATTCCAATCAGAATCCTAATGGTGATTTTGCAGAAATAGAAAAATTCATCCTAAAATTCATATGGAATCTCAAGGGACCCTGAATAGCTAAAACAATCTTGAAAAAGAACAAAGTAGGTAGACTCACAGCTCCTGATTTCAAAACTTACTACAAAGCTACAAAGTAATCAAAACAGTGTAGTACTGGCATAAGGACTGACATATAGACCAATGGAATGGAACAGAGATCCCAAAAATAAACCTTCACATATATGATCAACTGATTTTCGACAACAGTGCCAAGACCATTCATATAAAAAATTTAACTCAACAATGGATCAATGACTTAAATACAAGACCTAAAATTATAAAACTCTTAGAAGTAAACACAGGGGAAAATCTTCATCCATCGGCTTTGGGAATGAGTTCTCAAATATGATACCAAAAGCACAGGCGATAAAACAAAAACTAGGTAAATTGTACTTCATCAAAATTTAAAATATTTATGAATTAAAGGATACTATCAAGAGAGTGAAAAAGACAACACCCAAAATGGGAGAAAATATTTGCAAATCATATATCTGATAAAGGATTAATATCCAGAATATATAGACAGCTTTCCGAAGAAGTTATACAAATAGTTAAAAAGCACATGAAAAGATGCTCAACATCACTGTCATTAGAGAACTGAAAATCAAAACCACACTGAGATACCACTTCCCATCCATTAGGATGGTTATTACCAGAATATGAAAAATAACAGATGTTGATAAGAATGTTAAAAACTGAAACCCTGGGCATTGCTGGTAGGAGTCTAAAAGGATGCAGCCATTGTGCAAAACAGTTTAATGGTTCCTTAGAAACTTTAACATAGAATTACCATATGATCCAGCAATTCCACACCTAGATGTATACCCAAAAAGAAATGAAAGCCGGAACTCAAACTTATACACCAATGTTCATAGCAGCATTATTTATGATAGCCAAAAGGTAGAAGCAATCCAATGTCCATCAACAGATGAATGGTATAAGAAAAATGTGGTATATACATACAATGGACTATCATTCTGCCTTAAAAAGGAATGAAATTCTAATACATGCTACAACTTGAGTGAACCTTGAAAGCATTATGCTAAGTAAATAAAGCTAGACACAAAAGGACAAATATTGTATAATTCCACTTAAATGAGGTATCTAAAATAGGCAAATTCAAAGGGATAGAAAGTAGAATAGAGGTTACCAGGGTCTAGGGAGAGGGAGGATGGATAACTATTGTTTAATGGGTACAGAGTTTCAGTTTGGGTTGATGAAAAAGTTCTGGAAATGAATAGTAATGATGGTGACCCAACATTGTGAATGTTCTTAATGTTGCCAAATTGTACACTTAAAAATGGTTATGGGGCCGGCCTGGTGGCACAGCGTTTGAGTTCGCATGCTCCACTTTAGCGACCCAGGGTTCGCAGGCTGGGATCCCAGGCGTGAACCTAGCGTTGCTCCTCAAGCCATGCGGTGGTGGTGTCCCACATAAAATAGAGGGATATTGGCACAGATGTTAGCTCAGCGACAATCTGTCTCAAGCAAAAAGAGGACGATTGGCAACAGATGTTAGCTCAGGGCCAATCTTCCTCACACAAAAAAAAAAATGGTTAAAAAGGTAAATTTCATGTTATGTATATTTTACCATAGTAAAAAAAATAAAGAGTTGAGAAAGGGGTCTACCCAGGTTTTTAAGCAGTTTTCTTTTCAGAAAGAAAAATTTGATGGTGAAGGTAGAGAAAACTTCTATTCTGGTAGATGGAAGCAGAGGCTAGTGCAAAAAGACAAACAGCAATATTCTAACTTGAGGAGGCGGCTCTGAACTAAGGTTGTGGCAGAGGAAGGAAAGTGAAGGAAGGAACAGATATTTGAGGTATGTGGGGGAAGGATACGGAGCAGATCTGTGTGGGGGAGTAAACTTTCATTCTTCTCAAGTGTCAGTCCTGGCCATAGTGTTCTTAGGGCCAATAAATGGCCCAAAAGTTCTTTTGGGGGAGTGATAAAGCATGATGGATCTTTAGTTAAAACTTCTGAAACTTTGATTGAAAGTTCAAAGGAGAAAACAACAGTGAAAGACTCGGGAATAGGCAATTTTAGATAAATTGGGGGAGAACCAGAGAGCAAGAAAAGTACTTGAAGGAGAAAAAAAAGGAAGAGTAGCTTTTTCTGACAGCTACAAGAACAGCACAAGAAGGTAGGATGCAGAGGGTAGACTCGTGTCACAGACCCAGTTCTGTTCCTTAAATATTCAAGCATTCTGAAAGTCTGGGTTCATGCAACAGGGTGCATTTGTTTAAAGATTACCTCATCAAACTACAGAACACAGTGTAGCTTTAGAATGCCTTTAACCACAGGTAAGACAAAATATATTTAACCTTGCCTACCAATTAACACATATTTGTTAACCCTTTCACCTCCATGAATAAAAAAATATCTTAAACATCTATACTAGCTAATTGGTCAATAACTGCTTCAAATGTCTGATCCATGGGTTCTTTCTCTTACATTAATTAACCTGATCAGTTTTTCACATTTTTAATTATTTTTCACATCATTGCATATAATTGCTAAACCTATAAAATGGCATATTGATCATTTAATCAATACAAAAAACTAACATGTTGGTTCCATGTTGGTTAGCCAGGCATCATGCTAAGCATTTTACGTGCATTGCATTATGTAATACCATACCTCTGAAAAATATGCACTCTATTTTCCAGTTTACCGATTAGAAAAGATTTTGAGACTGATTGGTTAAGCAACTTGGCAAAGAAGTAGGAGGCAGAGCTAACATTTGAACGCAGCTTGAGCTTTGAAGGACTACCAGGCATGCCAACAGCCTTCTCTAAATTATTGTTAAGTTCTTGGCACTTTTCCCAGAATTGAGAATATCCTTTCAACTGAACTTCATGGATACGTGTCAAAAATTTTCCTTGTTTTTCAAATATTGTAATGAAACCAAGACAACTTCTGAAACGGCCTGTGGGCCTAAAATATCTGTGAGCTGGACCTTTAAGAAAATGTTTGCCAACCCTTGCTCTCAGTTTTCCTCCTTAACTGCTCTTGAAAGACTGATACTCTTCATTCCCCATAAAAGAAGGCTTATTAGGCATCTGCTGATCAAGATATAGGAAAAGGCTTGTGGTGGTGGTGGTGGAGAACTCTGTGGTGGGCATTTGGGAAGCTCATAGAATGTTTAATGTTCACTTTTAATATTCATTCTATTAGGGAGGAAGAGCATGGGTTTCAGAGTCATTCATACATGGTTTCAAAGTCTAACTGTCTCTCACTTCTGGATGAACTTGAAGAAGTTAGTTTCTCTGACCTTTGATGCCTTCAACTTGACCATGATACTAACATCCTCATGAAGATTACTTGGGGGATATGTGTAAAGTACATTTTTAATTCCTTTGGTTCCTGAACAATCTCCCCTTTCTTCTCATCCTTGAAGAGTTAAAAGACTGAAGAATGCCGGTGTGCTTCTGCTGTGTGATTCCCAGAATCTGCAGACCTTATACAAATTCTTGGCCGGAAGCAACCCTCAGTCCCTGAAGGTGAGGGGGTAGTGGGAGGTTGTGGTGTAGAAGTGGGGTATTGAGGATGAGAGAATAGCAGGGTCAAGGTTCTGGTCCTTCCTCCCTGCCTTTCTGCAGAAGGTTGGAGCCACAAAAGAGGATGGAGGGAGAGGCACATTTAGAGCTGATGCTTCTTCTCAGGAGGAGGCAACTGCATTCCGTTTGCGGGTTTTGCCTTTCACTTGGAGAGGCAGTGGAGGATGGTAGCTAAGGGCATAGTCTTGGAGCCAGACTGAATGGGTATATATTACAACTTTCTAGTTGTGCGGCTTTGGGCATGTTACTTTACCTTTCTGTGCCTTGGTCTCTTCATCTGTGAGATGGGAATAATATTGGCACCTTCCTCTTAAACTTGTTGTGAGCACTAAAGTCCATACGACGTAAATACTTAGAGCATAGCTGTGCCCAATTAGTGCACACTGGCTATTCATTATCATGAGGATACCTGTACCTGCTTGCTGGTGACTTCACTTGCTTCAGTATGGTCCTGGAGATATGGCTCATTTATTCCATCACTGACTTGATCCAAGCACCCTCTCCTGGCCTCCATTTCTCTCTTCCTCATCACATCCAGGTCCCCATCTCTGAGGATGCCAGTGCAACCTTCCCAACGTCTCCTAGTCCCTTCTGCTACTTCTTCAGGTTTATGGCTCTGTTTATCACATCAACCATGGAAACCCCTTCAACTTGGAGGCACTGGGGGACTCTTGGCCTGAGTATCAGACAGTCATTCTCCTGCCTTAGAAACAGGTAGGCACACGGATGGAGACCAATGGGAGCAGTCAGCTCCTAAAGGCTTGAGGAACCAACCTGGTTCAGATTCACCACAGCCGCTTGTAGCGTATAACAGAAGTTGGAGTATTTTAAAGACACTCCTTCAGAATGTGGTACCTCAGATGAGCTCCACATCCCCCCCCTTCCTGTCAAAGCATAAAACTCATCTGGGCAAGGGCAGGATGTGACGAGAAGGAGGAGGAGAAAACTGGAACTGACAGATCATCTCTGGTCTGATGGAAATTAAGGGCCAACTGAAGCAGCAGGGGTCAGTGACAGGGGCTGAAAGAAGGCCAATCTACAGGGAAAGGTGAGTGTCTAGGACTTCAGAACAGCGACCTGGAAAAAAAAAACCAGGGCAGAAGTCCACTAGTAAAAACTGCCTCTCAGGAACCAGAGATGGGACTCCTAATGACTGTGTGTGAACCATGTGGAGGCATTTCCCTTGTTAGCGAATGTCATCCTCAGAACAACCTTATCAAGTGAGGGTTAATATCTCCAATTTAGAGATGAGAAAACTATGCTGAGGGATATTAAATATGTTGCTGCAGGAGATCGTAGGTTAAAGCATTGTCTTTGGCTTTGGCTAGTATGACTCGAATTCAAGTTTGAATGACTTTGTTGATTTTATTAGCTATGTGACCACAGGCACTTATCTGAGCCTCAGTTTCATCATCCACAAAATGGGGATAATAAGAGTACCTTCAGTGATATTTATATTAGAAAGAAAAGAAAAAAGCAAAGAGTACCTTCATAGAATGACACAAAGTGTAAATGAGATACTGTATATGAAAAACTTAGTATATAGCACATGATTGTAAATATTATCATTGTTATGGCTGAAGTCACACAAAGAGTGAGTGATTCAGCTGAAATGCAAACCTAGGTCTATTTTTGCCCTAAAGCTTATGAACTTTCCTGTTCTGTGGACATTTAGTCAGTGAATTGACACTTCAAAGCCAGCTGGCTTTATTGCGGGTACTGAAGCTGAGACCCCAAATAATGATAAACTAATCCAGGTCAAGATGACCTTGAAAACCAGGTTAGGCCTGGGGTGTAGAAGGTGATGAAGTGACCCCAGCTTATAGAAACGAGGGAACCAGGCAGAGCCGGACAGTCCGCACAACTTCCTCCTTGGCATTTTCCCCAGGGAGGTGTTTTTATCTCCTGGCTTCTTGACAGTCTGGGTTTTAGGACTAATACTCAGCTATTAAATTCTATAGCCCAGTTTTTTCAAACTGTTGTATGCTAAATAACAGTAAGTGGCATATGATCAAATATTTCTTTTTATTTCAATAATTTTATATTTGTGATGTGCGTTGGAGCAATATAACTTTAGCATCAAACCCATGATTGCACATCTTCATTGCTTTGAACAAGGCTAGTTTTACAAAAGTGAGTTAATAAATAAAAATTCTAAATATGTAGAAGTGCCATGGTACATATATATGACAAAAATTGGGAAGAGTGTAAAACAATACAATTTATTTTTTAAGTTAATTTTTATTGAGCTAAGTTTTATTGAGTGTATTGAGTTTAATCTTGTGAAATTTCAGTTGGACATTATCGTTTGTCAGTCATGTTGTAGGTGCACCCCTTCACCCTTTGTGCCCACACCCCACCCCTCCTTTCCCTTGGTAGTCACTAACCTGTTCTCTTTGTCCACATGTTTAAATTCCTCATATGAGTGGAGTCATACAGAGATTGTCCTTCTCTATCTGGCTTATTTCACTTAACATAATTCCCTCAAGGTCCATCCATGTTGTTATAAATGGGACGATTTTATTCTTTTTTATGGCTGAGTGGTATTCCATTGTATATATGTACCATATCTTCTTTAGCCAATCATCAGCTGATGGGCACTTAGGTTGCTTCCACATCTTGGTTATTGTAATTAATGCTGCAGTGAACATTGGGGTGCATGGGACTTTTGGAACTGCTGACTTCAAGCTCTTTGGATAGATACCCAGTAGTGGGATGGCTGGGTCATATAGTATTTCTATTTTTAATTTTTTGAGAAATCATCAGGGAAATATAAATCAAAACTACACTAAGATATCACCTTACACCCATTAGAATGGCAAAGATAATCAAAACAAAAAGTAACAAGTGTTGGAGAGGTTGTGGAGAAAAAGGATCCCTCATACACTGCTGGTGGGAATGTAAACTGGTGCAGCCACTATGGAAAACAATACAATTTATTTTTAAATACATTCACCTAGCCTAATTCCACAGCATATCATATTCCTTTCAATATCAAAAGTCAATCCAATTGTCATGAAACTATGACTGATTTATTTTTTTCAGGAAAATTAGCTCTGAGCTAACATCTGCTGCCCATCCTGCTCTTTTTGTTGAGGAAGATTGGCCCCGAGCTCACATCCATGCCCATCTTCCTTTACTTTATATGTGGGACACCTGCCACAGCATAGCTTGCAAAGTAGTGCACAGGTCCACACCCGGGATCCAAACTGGCGAACCCTGGGCCACCAAAGAGGAACGTGCGAACTTAACCGCAGAGGCACCAGGCCGGCCCCTATGACTGATTTTTTTTTTAAACTAAATCAGCTTTTATACATTTCTTAAATTTTCCTTCAAAGTATAAGGCATGTAGGAAAATCACTTGAACTACTCTGCTGTTGTCACCTTTAACCCTGTTTTGATCCCAAATTGTATTTTGAAGTTGGGCCGTCTTCCCATATTCACCTGAGCAAATTCAATGTTATTTTGTGGTGTTACAGAAATTCAGATTTACATGCAGAAACTTTACTCAGAAACTATCCAAATAAGAGTCCCAGAAACGTTAGGGTTGTTATTCAAAAGAACGTCAAAATTCTGTGGAAAACGGAAGTATTTAAGGCTAAAATAATCCACTGGTGAGAGTGGGATGGGACAGATGAAACAAGATTGGTTATAATGCTGATAATCGTTGAAGCTAGGTCATGAGTATAGGGCGGTTCATTATACTTCTTTCCACTTTTGTCTAACTTTTACATTTTCCCTTACTAAATGTTAAAAATAAATTTTTTAAAAAATCACAAGAACCAAAAGACTCTGTCAACTTCCTCGCAACTTTGGAGCATTAGCCAGGAAGAATAGAACTAAATTTGAGCTGGTCCTGTATCTAACTTGGCCACTTGATAGTTGACCACTTTTACACTAAATTTTTGTATTGTTCTTAAAATTTTCTGAGAGCATTTTGAATATTAAGGGTACTAACATTTGAGGTGTATGCTACAAATTTGTTTCTCAATTTATAATTATTTTTATTTTATCAATGGAGCTTTGACATGCAGAAAATTTTAATATCTATAACATCAAATATGTCATCTTTTTCATTATGACTTCTGAGGTCTTTTTTTTTAATTAAGAAGCTTTTTCCTACTCCAAGCTTATACAAATATTTTCCTTTTTTTTCTTACAATAGGTCAATTTTTACTCCTTACATTTTAATCTTAATCTCATTTGGAATATATTTTTTAATAGCATTAATTAAACTCCTTTTATATCTTTCTTTCAGATGGCTAGCTAATTATGCTAATACTATTTATTAACTAAATCATTCTACTGCAATTTAAATATGTCTTTTGTCATATAACACAGTTACATATTTTTAAATCTATTTCTGTATTTGTTTCTAGTCTTTTCTTATGCTATTTCAATGGCTTTATGGTAAGTTTTAATATCTCATAAAGTAAATCTCCCTCCACTAATCTTTTTCTCATTTTTCTTTTTCTTCTTGTGGATTTATGAGCTGTATGGATTTACATTAATTTATCCAGTTTCCTACCAACTACCCCAACTACTTATTGCAATTGTAACTGGAACTGGATTAACTTTTTAAAAGAATTGTGGAAGGATTGATATTTTCATGACAGTAAAAATTTTTCACATAGAAACATGATATGTATCTCAATTTTCTCAGTTCCTGTCTTACATCATTTGGTAAAGTTTTGGTGTTGTCCTTGGATAAGCCAAATGACTTTCCATTAAACTTATTCTTGGGTATTTTATGCTATATGTCACTAGTATTGGTAGAATTATTTTTCCTTTTCTATTTCTGAGTATTATTACTTAGTTATTGGTTCTTATTTGTATTCCTAATTTCAAACATGCCACAATATTCTTTAAGATCCTGCTTATTTATGTGATTTTGGTTAAAGTCTCTTGGATTTTTAAAATGTATAATACTGTAATATACAAACAAAGATAATTTGCTTCTTCTTTTCCCATATCTCTATTGGTTGTTCAGTTCCTTGCCTTATTCCACACAATAGAACCTAAGGAATGGATTAAAAAATGGGTGGATTAATTTTCCTATTAAAATACTTGTCTCACAGATATTGAGTAAAAAACAAAGTCCAATAAATACATATTAATTTGTTCAGGCTGCCACAACAAAATACCATAGACTAGCTGGCTTAAACAATAAAAATTGATTTCTCATTGTTCTGGAGACTGAGAATTCTAATATCAAGGTGCCAGCAAAGTAGGTGTCATTCTGAAGCCTCTTCTCTTGGCTTTTAAGTGGCCGCCATCTCACTATATCCTCATATGTTGGACAAAGAGAGAGAGCTCTGGTTTGTTCTCTTTAGCTTAGAAGCACACTAGTCCCATCATAGGGACCCCACCCTCATGACGTCATCTAACCCTAATCACCTCCCAAAGGCCCCACCTCCAAAGACCATCACCTGGGGGGTTAGGGCTTCAACAGATGAATTTAGAGGGTGGAGGGACACAAATATTCAGTCTTCATAAGGCACATCTGAAACAAACAGCATGTGTGTGTTAAAAGCATGGAAAAAGATATACTAGACATATGTTGAACTGAAATCCAGGAAATAACATCAATATCTGGCAAACTAGAACTTAAAGTGGACATCTGATAAATACAGAATCCTCCCACAGGATAGGTCGTGAATCTTCCTAACAACAAAAGGCAGCTACAAAATATGTAGGTACACAAAGAATGATCAGTAAATCCATAATCATAGTGGGAGAATTCAGGACACTGTCCTCAGAAAGCAACAGATCAAGTAGATTAAAAAAAAAAAAAGGGGGCTGCCGGCCCTGTGGCTCAGCGGTTAAGTGTGCATGTTCCCCTTTAGCTGCCCGGGGTTTGCTGGTTCGGATCCTGGGTGCAGACATGGCACCGCTTGACAAGCCATGCTGTGGCAGGCGTCCCCATATAAAGTAAAGGAAGATGGGCACCAGTGTTAGCTCAGGGCCAGTCTTCCTCAGCAAAAAGAGGAGGACTGGCGGCAGATGTTAGCTCAGGGCTAATCTTTCTCAAAAAAAAAAAAAAGACCATTTGGATTTACACAATATCATTATAACTTGTTATTCTGGTGACTTTTGGTGATCTACTTAATTTGCGCTTGAGAACTCCTGTTTATCTGCTTTGCTGTTTATCACAGCAGATCTACAGGGATTATGGTGGAGGGGAGGGATGTGCTTCCACAAGGGGAGTGCTGGCAACTTGTTTCTAAGTCTAGAGGCCCCTGGTCCCTCCTGTGATCATCAGCTACCTATCGGGCAAGCTGTGCATCTCCAGCCCCAGTGGAACACTCACCACTTTAGCCTGTGGGTAAATGCCACAGCTGTCATGCTGCTTAGGACAAACAGGATATGAAGATGGAGGACAGAGGTTGATTAGATGAGCCACAATAAAAGCATGTCCTAGGCTACCTCCCACTCACTTTTTACTTCTGTCATCCCCCAACTTACAGGTTTTCTTACAGTTCCTATCTCCACAGCTGTCTGCTTCCTCCAGTGTTTTGATGTGGAGTTTCCTCCAGGTTTATCTGTCTGCTCAAAATTTTTTTGTTTCTTTTTATTTTTCCCATGATTTCATGTAATTATTGGTGTGAAGAAGACAGACACGTGTATGGCTCACCACCTTGATCTCTCCACATAGGATTCTCTTTCCTCACTCTTTCTCCCAGGCTGGTCCCATCCCTCATATTGCACCGTTCTCTCATATTTGCATCATACAGTTGCCTTTGTAGTCAGATGAACCTGTCAATCAGACTTTCCCATGGACACAAACTCCCCTGAAATATTACCTGAGTCTCGGGCTGTACATATGGATCTTCCCTTGACACAGCAAGCAGTCTTTTCTTTTACCTTCACGAAAAGTTTCAACTCAGAAGTTGATCCCAATGGACTTTCTCAGAAGGTAAACTTGCTGTGCCTTCTTAGGGCACAGGGCAGAGGGCAGATGTTAGGAGGGACCATTTCTTCCTTCCTTACCCTGAAGGAGCTCCTGTTTCACAGGAAAAAATTAGGGACAGTCCAACGGAAGTTGTTGGCAATCAAGTCTTGTCTTGTCACCAGGGGAAGAGCAGACTGTGTGTTGAGGGGTGAGATTTTAAAAAACAACAATGATGCCCAGGAGTGATAATAAAAATACTTTAAAACTGGGAAAGGCACCAACCTTTCCAAACAGTCTGTCTTTCCAAGGGCCTACAACTGGGACCTGGAGATCATGGAACGTCACTAGCAGCCTATGGGCTACCTATCTGCCCCTACCCAAGACACACACACACACACACACACACCCCTCTGCTATCCTTTGGTCCCTCATCTCATCTAAACTTAGTCCAAATCTTTATCTCCCTGTGCCCCAAACTCGTGTGTTGTAGGGCTTTTGTGAATTCCTTTTCAAGCATACTCTTTGACCTCCAAAAAATATTCATGAGAAATATATATAAGGTAAAAAGTTTCATTTCAGGCCAGATCAGCCGAGCTGCTTATGTACGAACACTGAACTGCTTACTTGCTGCAAAAATATATCGAAAAGGAGTTACTATGCTTGTGTAGTCATCAATTATCTCTGGAAAGGGATAGAGGATGGGGTGAAAATTAATTTATTTTCCTATATATACTTTTTTTTTCTTTGGAAAACTGTACTGTGTGTCTATTCAAAAGTTAATGCTTTTTGCAAAGGGATGTTGCCTCCACTAAGGAATCTTATGGATTCACTTATCTATCAAATTCTCTTATTAACTTTGCAATCAATCAATAGTCGTCTTTCTACTGCTCATAGTTGAACAGAAATTTCTATATTATATGAAATAATAATATAATTATATGAAAAAATAATAAGGTGCAGCTTTCAGGCCCAGCCACAGCAAGGAGTGTGCTTGGTTTCCAGACACGAGGCTGGCATGGGTGTGCACCATCTCAGTACAGAGAAACTAGTGCTTGTCTGTGCACTCAGTTTTACACCTCGCTAGTCATGCTAGCTCTTCAGGGTGTGTGACTGGCTCCTGTCCTCTGTGCACCTGGGGCCCACTGATTATAAATCATATAATAAATAACCTCTACATCCTCTGTAGGTTTCTTAGAATGTTCCCCTTACATTACACAGAAACTGGCAACTGGACAAGATCCTAAACTGAAACCCCCAAGGCTAGTCATCTCCTTCTTACTAGCTGCATGAATTTGAACAGGTTGACTTCTTTTTTGAGCCTCAGTTTCCTCATGTGCAAAATGGAGAGAACAAAATTTGGTCAGCCTAAAATGTGTGCCTCACATTTGGAAGCCAAGCACACCCTTTGCTGTGGCCGGGCCTGAAAGCTGCACCTGGGGCATTGGACCACTCTTTTCATTCCTACTTCCTTTTATAAACTTGAAGTTGGGTTAAACCCTATTTTACCCTGTGCTTTTGCTTGTTAATCCCAAACTGAAACCCCCAACTCTTCATGCTTTGCTACTTTCCTCTCACAGTCACCAGTGCTGAGGACCTCTCCCTGCCCCTTTTGAAGCTTACATTCTGATGCAAGGAGACACAAACTAAACCAATCAAAAAAATCATATCTGCTATACAGTGAAATGGAGTATATGAAAAATAAAGCAGGATAAGGGGATAGAAGATGATGGTGGGGAGAGGATAATATTTTAGAGGAAGTGGTCAGGGAAGCCATCTCTGAAAACCTGGCATTTGACAGAGAGCTGAAGAAAGAAAGGAGAGAGTCAGTCCCATACCAGTGGTGGAGGGCTCCAGTCCAGGGACACACTCCAGGAAGTGCCCAAAATGGTCCATTGGGATGAATAAAGGAAATAATTGAGCTTCCATTTATATTTTTATCTAAAAAATAAGAAATTATGTGCAGCTAACAGTTAATCTATTGATTATAAAAGAATATATAAATAAATATATATGTGGTGAATGCTCAATTTGTTAAAAACTATAGGAGTGGGAAATTAAAAGTTTAGAGATTACTACTCTAAAGCAATTATCTTCTGAAAGGCAAGGGTAGGTTTTCTCCCTGTCTGTATCTTCAGATCCCATCATATTATCTGGAACAAAGTATGCATCAATATCCTGTGTATATCTTTTCTACCTCCTCTACTTTAAGCAGAGTCCATATCCTACTGTATTTGTAATAGCAACTAGATCCATGCCTTGAAGATAAGCCCCTAATAGATGAACAGATAGGTGGATGGTCAGAAGGTTGGATCAGTGTGGGCAGAGGTGACTCACTGGATCTGGGTGCATTGAAATGCTGCAAAAACAGCCTTGGCACAATAAGACCTTGGGTTTTGCTGTCTGACATGAGTTAAAATCATTCAAGGACTGCTTTTGAGAAATTTATTTACCTTGTTTCCTAATCTGTGAAACAGGAAATGAATTAAATAGGAAGATGATGAAATGAGGCCGTCCTATGGAAAGTGCCAAAGCACAATGCCTGGCATTTAGTGGACACTTCCTGCATGTTATCTCTCACTCTACTCTCTTCACCTTCACTCTCACGCAGCCTGCTCCCCATTGTCAGTGCCGGAAATACTTAGCTGCTAAGAGAATGACAGTTATCATGCTGGCTTCGCCCCTAAGATTCCTTTTACAAAAACTCCAAGGACCCAGCGTGATGGAGATAAGTCTGCCTAGAGACAGATGAGGCGGGCCTTAGTTAACTGAGAGGAAGGTAAGTTGGAACAAAGGGTGAGCCAACATGAGCTATAACAACCTTGGACTCATAGGCGTACCTTCAGGGAGCACGTGACGCGGTATCTCCCATTCCCACCTCTCTGTGTTCTGTGCCACAAAGGAAGCCTCTTAAAGGGGTGGGAAGCTCTTGGCCGCCAGAGAACCTAAGAGTGGGCAAACCACATCGTGCTGCCATTGGCCATAAGGAGTGTCAATCCTCACTCTGCCCGATTTTTCCCCGCCTCCTTGCCTCTCCCGGTTCCAATAGGTTCATCCTCTGGCGACATCTACTGACGGTGCGGTTCACTTCATCCGTCGTGAAGAAGCCTTAGCCAGGAGAGAGCACGGGGTGAAGACAGGGCGCGGTTCTTAGGGGTTGTGTTCGAGTGCCAGGGCGGTCCTAGAAGGAGGCTGCCCCCGCTGATCTCGTTCCTAGGACTGACCAGTGGGCACTGAGTGAGGGAGTAGGGAGAGTAGTGACGGAGTAGGGAGAGCCGGGTTCAGACCAGGAAGGGAGAGAGAAAGGGTGGGATGGAGTCGTGGAGGCTCACTGGAACAAGAGAGAAGAATGCCTCTGAGCTAAGGTCACTGTGCCTGACTGCTCGTCCTGTAATCCTGGCTCTGCTAATAGCTGCGTGTTTTTTGAGGGCAATTGCTTGCCATCTCTATGGCCACAGTTTCCTTTGAAGTGGGGATAACAGTAGCTGCCTCTTATGGTTATTATGAGGATTAAATTAGGTAATATTTGTAAGGTATTTAGAATAAGTTTTGTTAGATAAAATTAACCATTGGCTTTGAAGAGGGTCAGCAGCAGTATTGGCATCTCTCTTGAGACATGCAAGTTATGGGGCCACAGTCCAGCCTTAAGTAATCAGGATCTCTGCAGAGGGAGCTCAGAATGTGTTTCCATAAGCTCACCAGAGGATTCTGATGCATCCTAAACTTTGGGAAGCACTGGTTTGAATTTCTCAGGTGGGTCTCTTGATGCCTCTGCTTGTTAAAAGATGCAGATTACAGGCCTCACCCCAGAACTATTGAACTTAAATATATTGGGGTTAATTCCTAGAATTGGCCTTTTAAAAAAACAAGTACTAAGTTTAAAACAATTGGACTGGGATCACAAACGAACAGATCTCTTTAATTTACAAATAGGGAACTGAGACCCCCAAGAAGGAAGGGAACTTGCCCAAGGTCTCCATGCAGGATCCTAAGAGGCTATGAGGCCCTAAGGTTAAACTCCTGGACTTCTCTACTGTGGCCCCAACTAGTCCTGTGGTTTCCAGCTAACTATCCTGTTTCCTAATTTGTGAAATGGGGGCAAAAGTCACAACTACCCTAAAGGGTGACTTCAGTGATCAAATGAGACCAAACTGAGTCAACTACCAAACACACCCCTTACAAGGGTTGAACTAAAGTATTCATCCATCTCCAGGCCCTAGAACCTGAAATGACTGTAGGCCCCTCGGCCCCCATAGAGAAGGATTTCCCTCTAGGAAGCGCTTGATAAAATCAGGCTCCTTCAAAATTCGAGTCACCAGGGGAGGGGATTTGGGGAGAAGTTCCAATCTCTGGGCCTCTTGGTTTGGCCTGAGTCTGGCCCAGCTGAGTTCTGAGCTGAGAGACTCAAGGCCCGCTGTAAGAGGGTGGAGATCAAACCACCCAGCTCACTCCCTCTGTCTCAGCCCCAGGCTAAGTCCACGTGGGGTGCAGTGGATACTTCTCTTACTGGCGAGAGAGAGAGAAAATTCCTTGCTGATTCCTTGAGCACTCCCTATTCTGTCACTGGGTTTGCATTAAAGCTCTCAGAGCACAGCCTTGAGTAGGAAAGCAAAGCTGGAGGTCTACTGCAAACCAATAGGTTCTGACCCAGCCAACTCTAGACGGTTTTCTTGTAAGGGTCAGTTTTACATTTAAGGCAGAAATAGAAGACCGCCACTTAAAATAGCATCAGGCTAATTATTCCAAGAATGTGGTTCTGTGCTTATTCCAGTGATGAGTAATTGAAGAGGGAGTAGAAGCATCAGCTATTAGCTAGGATCAAGGAGCCATGACACTAAGATTGACAGAAAGCATGTGCTGGTTGGGATGCCATTACAAATAGACAAAAGTAGTCTACTGGAAAGTAAAAATCCACACATCCCTTAAGAAACAGGGCACCTGGGAAGCAAGGCAGGATTTTTCTTTATCTTCTGCTGAGATATCACCCTGTGGAGTTCTTTTCCTTTTAATTCTCACTGTAGTTCAGATATACTTCTCAGTTAATGGCCAACATCATTACCATCCTAAGTCCAAGCTTCTCCTTCTCTGCCTCTCTCTCTCTCTTTCTCTATTTTGGGCTACGTTCTTCCCTCCCATGTTGAGTCCCTGTCCGTTCTTGACCCTCCCTGGGGATTCACCATCATGTGTTGAATGTGAATCCTTCCACTTCACTCCTTATCTTTCAGTTGGAGTGGATTAGCATCTCTAAGTCAACATGTCAAAAGTAGAATTATTCTCACACACACACACACACACACACACACACACACAACCATTCATAGTACCCACAGCAGCTCCTTCCTCAGATTTCCCCATATCAGTTAATGGAGACTTTATCCTTCTAGTTGCTCAAGTCAGAAGCCCAGAAATCATCACCTAGCCCTCTTTTTCTCTTGTTTCTGAAACACCCTATCCATGAACAAAGCTTGTGGACTTGCCCTTCCAAATCTATGCAGCATCCAACCACTTTTCACACCTCCACCATACCACCCAAGGTCATGCCTCCCACATCTTTGGAGTGCCAGGATAGCTTCTTAACCACCTTCTCCTTTTGTATCTACTCTTGTCCATTCAGCGTTTTTGTCCACACAGCTCCCAGTGATTTTTTTTTTTAAATCAGGTTATATTACTCCCTTGTTTCAAATTCTCTGTATAGAATACTTCTCACATTTATAATAAAATCCAGACTCTTGACTATGGCCTTCAAGGTATTTAGTGCCAATGGCATATGCAAGCGCTCCTTAAGGTATGTTCCCTTCCAGGGCAAATTCTCAGTCCCCAGAGATGTCTGACAATTTCAGGAGCACCCTTCTCCACCACCTCATGCTTTTCATAACTTTTTAGTGTCTCCAGATTCTATAAAGAAAAGCGAATCAGCAAGACCCCTTGTGCAATAAGTTGTTCTCCATCTAGATAGATATTGGTACTGGTCACCAACCGGTCACCTGTGACACTTTAGGATGATTTAAGGAATAACAGTGATTTGGTAACCTATCATAGTTTTTCCTCTTTTCTCTTTTAATTTTTTGATATTATTTTTACCGTTTGCTTCTAAAGTTTACTCTCTCCAAATCCCACAGATCACCTGGAGTTTAAGCAGTGATTGTAGCTTCTCTGTGTATGTTTTATATCAAGACAAGTTCGGGAAAGCTTTCACAATTCTTCCACCAACACCATCAACTTTTACATAAACATCTATTCTTCTATGAATTACGAAAGAAATGTCACTATCATCACCCACCAATCATATTTTCCCCTTCTTTGACCAGCCTTTCAAAAATAGCACCCAAGAGGCCAGCTGGTGGCATAGTGGTTAAGTTGGCACGCTCTGCTTTAGCAACACGCAGTTCACTGCTGAGATCCCAGGGCGGACCTACACACCACTGGTGGATCTGTGCTGTTGAGGCATCCCACATACAAAAATAGAGCAAGATTGCCACAGGTGTTAGCTCAGGGACAATCTTCCTCACCACAACACACTCACAAAAGTACCCAATACTGAAGGTTCTTAAGAACCTAAATTTAGGTTCTTAAACTGTAAGATGTTTTCTCAAGCCCCTTGCAAAGCACTTCTTTGATGGTCAGTTTGGAGATACCTAACTTTGGCGTCCTCCATCAGGGCGGTAAAGTTGTGCCATGTCCTAATGCAACGTCTAGGAAACCAGGCGTGCAGGTGCTGCCCCGTCCTCCTGGTTGACAGAGTCTATGTGCATCAGCCTCTCGGCGAAGTTGGCTCATTTGCAGAGGGGAGCCAAGCCCGACTAGACGCCACCGCAGAAGCTGCTTGCTTTCGGCCATTCTGGCCGCTGGAAGCTGATGAAGCGAGGCACGCGGACGCTCAAATTTCCCGGCAGGAGCCTCCGCCAGGTCTCGGGGAGCTCTGCAGCAGCTGCAGGCTTCGGTCCTGGATCCTCCTCCCACCGCTGCCGCCCACCCCGCTGCGGCTGAGGGGCATCCACCACCGCGCACAAAGCACCGGTGGCCGGACTGTTAGCCCTGCAGCTTCGACCCCGGGCGCGCTGCTCCTGCTCTGCGCAGCTGCCCCGGATCGAGAGCCCCGCGGAGAGCACGAATCCGCCAGCTCCTCCTATTCCCGCCCAGCACTCGCTCAGCTCTTCTCCTGGCGACAGCCGAAGCGGATAGGCGGAAGGGATGGAGGGAAGGAAGCGAGTGCTCCAAGTTTGCCCCAGAACACGGAAGCTGGCCGTGGACCGAATGTGGGCAGTGAGTGGAGGGGTGGGACCAAGCCGGATCATCAGGACAAGTGGGGCGGGTGGATATGCATCTCCTGCGGGCCCGCCTGTAGCGGCAGCCCGCCCCCTGAGGTCCATCCCCATCCTTTCTCACCGCCCCACTCAGTGGTCCAATGAGCGCGGACAGCTCCTGCAACGTTGCCGTCCGTTGGCCAGATGATGTCATATCCCACACCCATTCCTGTGAGGCCGCGTAAATTCCGGGAAAGAGCCAGCTGAGCGCCATCTCTGCAGTTCTTGCGAATCCCAGTGTGGCCTTCGCCGGCACTTTTGGGGCAGATTCTCCGCTTCTGTGAGTGGTTCTTCTGGTCTTGAGTTGAACGTGGAGTTCTTACGGGGTGGTTATCAAGGGCACTGCGCAGAAGGACCTCAGGCAGGAACCAAAGAGGTTTTCGGGGGAAGGGAAGAAAGGCAGCTTTCGGTTGTGGGAATCTCCTTTCTGCTCCCCAGCTTCGAAGTAAAACTCCCCAGAGATTTACTCCTGGAAAGACACTTTGAGATAGTCTTGAGGGTAGAACCTGGTATCTTCCTCTTTTTTTGTGTGAGGAAGATTGTCGCTGAGCTAACATCTGTTGCCAATCTTCCTCTTTTTGCTTGAGGAAGATTGTCGCTGGCTAACACCTGTGCCAATCCTCGTCTATTTTATGTGGGATGCTGCCACAGCGTGGCTTGACAAGCGGTGCCAGGTCCACACTTGGGATCGGAACCATGGACCCTGGGCCATGGTGGTCGAACTTAACCACTACACCACCTGGCTTCCCCACGGTATCTTCTTTTTTAACAAGCTCAGAGGAAGTAATTCACAGGAATATTAAAAGTTTGATCTGAACCAAAGTCCTTAATTTACAAATGAGGAAGCTAAGATCCAAGAGGTGTGTAGGGAGAGAGTTTGACGTTTTGGGGTAGTTCTTTCCAGGCCTTAGGTAGTTTCCTCCATTGTTGCTCTGATCTGTTCTCAGCTGAATGTCAGAAGGGAACCCTCTTCATATCCGGAGTTCTCTCTTTGTGCAGGTCTCTTCCTTCTGTGTCCTGTTAACTCTTGCCACCTTGGTCTCTCAGCTCTATCTCTTCAAGTCAGGAATCCCAGCTGACTCTTGCCGCCTCTCGGTGTGCCCTGGCCTGGAATCTCTCAAGCAGTCAGCTAGAGTAAGTAGATTGCACCTCATTTGTCACTGTCTTTAATTGCGTGATGTCCAGTTCTTTGTAAATTATTGTTTCACGTATCTTGCCCATTTTGGCTTGTTTTGTTTTCAGACTTGAGGGAAAATCCGGTTCCTGTTACTCCATTTAGCCAGAAATCCAAGGTAATAATTGTTCTAATGTACTTGTCTACTTGTTTCATCTGTGTCACTTCTGGGATCTGTTTCTATTCATTGATTTCTCTCCTCATGATGCATCATACATTCTTGTTTCTTTTTATACCTGATAATTTTTGATTGGATATTAAGCTTCATTAACTTCACATCTTTGTGTGCTAGAAATTGTTATATTCCTATCAATATTCTTGAGCTTTGTTGTAGCACACAGTTATGTTATTTGCAAACAGTTTTATCTGTGCAAGACTTGCTTTTATTTTTAATGCCTTATTGTTATTATTATTGTTTCTAGAGATTGGCACCTGAGCTAGCATCTGTTGCTATTCTTTTTCTTTTTTTTCTTCTTCTTCTTCTTCTCCCCAAAGTCCCCCAGTATATAGCTGTATGTTCTAGTTGTGAATGCCTCTGTTTGTGCTATGTGGGATGCCACCTCAGCATGGCTTGATGAGTGGTGCCACGTCTGCGCCCAGGATCTGAACCGACAAAACCCTGGGCTACTGAAGCGGAGCACGGGAACTTAACCACTTGGCCACAGGGCCTGCCCCCCAACGCTTCCTCTTAAACTTTGTCTAGGTGGGACCAGAGCAGCCTGTAGTCTAGAGCTAATTTTGTCCCACTATCGAGGCAACACCTTTCTGAATACTCTACCTGATACCTCATGAATTATGATGTTTTCCAGTTTCACTTTTGGGAACAGAAACTATTCTCAGCCCTCTGTGAACTTCAGATTCGTCCCATCTTTTTCCTTTGGGTGGTTCTTCCCCTGGCTTCCATTAGTTTCATCACACGCCTGCACTCCTCAGTATTTAGCTGAAATTTGCAGGGTACCCACTACAGATCTCCGACGCTGTCTGTATAGCTGTAGCTCTCTTCTCTATCGTACTCTGCCCTACAAATTGCAATCATGTAGGCATCCCATGACTCACAGCGTATCTTCTCAACTCAGGGAAATTGCCAGGCTCTATTGTGCTTTTTCTCTTTGGGCTGTAGCCTAGAAACACTCCCCAGGCAGTAAGCCAGACATCCATAAGGCTTACTTCATTTGATTTCTCTCTCGTAGGGATCAGAGATCATTGTTCTATGCTGCCTGATGTCTAGTGTTTGAAAGCTATTCTTTCATCTGTCTTTTCTTATTTTTTTAGTCATTTCAAGTAGGAGGTTAATCCAATCTTTGTCTGTCTAGCTTAGCCAGCAGAGGAAGTGACTTACCTTCCCTTGGATATCATCATGAATTCCATGAAGCCTGAAGAGAACAAGTCATTCAGTGCTACAGGAAATGCCCAGAGTACCAGACCTAAAGTTTCAGAGGTAAGTCTACTTTTTAACAACCCTTCGCGGGAGCAGCACTCTGACTATAGCGCTATATTAGGATCCTGGAAGGGGATAAGTTCATAAAGAATGGCAGTTATAATCCCTTCTTTTGTGTGGTTTAAAATATATTTGGAGAGATCATACACATAAGTGCCTGTAAAACAAAATGATAGTGTATAAGTTATTAATGCAAAAAGTGCCTTGTTAGACAACATGGTAACTGATAAACAGTGTAGACACTTACTATCATTGACAATATAGACAGACGAAAAATAATAACATAGTTAATATTTACTGAGAAGTTGCTATGTGCCTGGAATGATGCTTGTTACTTCCTATGGATTATCTCATTTAACGTTTAATAAAACTCTATACAATAGATGTTATTATCATCCTTATTTTACAAATGAAGAAAGTGAAATCCAACTTCCTTAAAGGTGAAAAGTAATAGACTTTGGAGTGAGGATTTGAATCCAGGCAATCACACTTTGGGGTCTGGTTTTTGATCAACACACTATTTTACTCAAAATTTGAAAAATGAGGGGCCAGCCCCGTGGCTGAGTGGTTGGGTTCGTGTTCTCTGCTTCAGCAGCCCAGGGTTTCACTGGTCTGGATCCTGGGCGTGGACATGGCACCACTCCTCAAGCCATGTTAAGGTGGTGTCCCATATGGCACAACCAGAGGGACCTACAACCCAGAATACACAACTATGTACTGGGGTGCTTTGGAGAGAAGCAGAAGAAAAAAAAAGAAAAATATGGGCAACAGATGTTAGCTCAGGTGCCAATCTTTAAAAAAAAATATGCAAAATGATAATACTAAGTGGAGATATCAACAAGAGCTTTTGGAGTGCAGAGAGGAGGATGCTTAATTCATACTCAAAAAATTAAGGCAATACCATACGAGAAAGATCTTAATGATTAAAACTTCACCAGGGAAGTGGATGAAGCATGAGGGAATAGTCTGAGTCATGTACACATGAAAACAGAGTTGAGGAACAGTATAGTTAGACTTGATGGTATATAAGGAGAATTCAAGAATGTGGTAGACAAATAATGCTGGCAAGATAGTTTAGTACAAGATCACAATAGGCTTTATATCAATAAAAAGTTTTCATTTTGTCAGGGAGAAAAATCCTGCAATTGTGAAATAATAAAATGGATTAATTAGATTAAAATTAAATAAAATTTAAAATTAATTTCCTCCATGCACTAGCCACCTTTCAAGTGCTCAGTCACCATGTGTGGCTAATGGCTGCCATATTGGACAAGGCAGATATAGAACATTTCCATCATTGCAGAAAGCTCCACTGGACAGTGCTGCTCTGGATTAAGGAAGTCTGTGGCCTTGCTACTCAAGGTGTGGTCCATACCCCAGCAGCATTGATAGCACCTGAGAGCTCATTAGACCTGCGTGATCTACATTTTAACAATATACCCAGGTCATTCCTATGCATATTAAAATTTGAGAAACACTGTTTAAAAATATGCTTCCATTCAAATATTATATATGGTGAAATCCATCGTTGGTATCAGCATTATTTGCTAATATTTATTTAGCTTGTATAGCATTATTACAAAACGAGACACTTTTAGCCCCATGGAGGGAAAAAAAAATGGATTTCATTAGTTCATGCATCTGGAAAGTCCAGAGATCAGCTGAGCTTTAATTTAGCAGTACACAATTATTTTCAAGGACTTATTTATGTTTTCTTTTTCCTTTTTTCTTTTTTGAGGAAGATTAACCCTGAGCTCACATCCTTCACCAATCCTCCTCTTTTTGCTGAGGAAGATTGGCCCTGAGCTAACATCTGTGCCCATCTTCCTCTACTTTATATGTGGGATGCCTGCCACAGCATGGCTTGATAAGTGGTACATAGGTCCATACCTGGGATCCAAACCAGCAAACTCCAGGCTGCTGAAGGGGAGCACATGAACTTAACCACTACACCGCCAGGCCCGCCCCAACTTATTTATGTTTTCAATCTCTACACTCTGTTTTTCATTTCAAGCCTCTGGCTGGCTTTCTACATAGTGACCATGTAGGTTCAGTAATTTCAGGGTTCATATCTGCATTTTTGACCATCCAGATAATGAATCTATCCTGGTAGCCTGAGAAAACTTCTCTTTGTCATCTGATTGTTTCAAGCTAAGTAGCTCAACCATTCTTGCACAAAAGCTTGTGGCTAAGGGGGCACTTAAAGCAATCAAGATCTATTCTGAGCTGGCAGGAATTCATTTCTATACACTTTAAAAAAAATTTTTTTTTAGTGAGGAAGATTGGCCTTGAGCTAACATCTGTTGCCAATCTTCTTCTTTTTTGCTTGAGGAAGATTGTTGCTGAGCTAACATCTGTGCTAATCTTCCTCTATTTTATGGGGGATGTCACCACAGCGTGGCTTGACAAGTGGTGCTAGGTCCATGTCTGGGATCCAAACCTGCAGACCCAGGGCCACTGAAGCGAAGCACGTGAACTTAACTGCCACGCCACTGGGCCAGCCCCTCTTTATACATTTATAGCACTAAAAAATGAGAGAGGTAGAATAGCTTTTTGGAAGATAGCTGCAGTATCTTTTACTTCCTTGAACTTCATGCTTAGGTATTTGGATTTTATTCTGTAAGTAAAGAACAAGTATTTACAGTTTTTATTCTTGTATTATTTAGGAGGAGGGGTTTAATTGAAACTTTAAGTTAAATATTCATGTTAAAATACCTAGCGCTACACTGTTCAATACACTAGCTACATGTGGCTATTTAAATTTAAATTCAATTTAATTAAAGTTAAATATTGAAAAACGTGAACAATTCAGATTCTCAGTTGCACTAACCACATTTCAACTAGTCAATAGCGACACGTGGCTGCCATGTTGGGCAGTGTAGATGCTCAACATTTCCATCATTGCAGAAAATTCTATTGGACAGTACTTGTCTAGGGCATCCACTTACAGAACAAAAGTATAATGTAAAACTTCCAAATTATTTGGAGGGAAAATAGAATGAGGAAGAAAAATCGATCTGAAAGAAGACAACAAAGCAAGAGAATATAAATTTAGAAAAAATGGGAAGAATAGTTGAGCAATTCCACTCTTAAGTCTATACCTGAGAGACGCTCTTGCACATGTGCACCAGGAAACATATTCAAAGATCTTCATAGCCAAACTGCATCACTATTTTTAGCAGAGAAACCCTGGGAACAACTGAAATACGCATAAACAGTTCATTTCTTCAGTGGATTCTGTTTAACTGTGAAAGTGAATATAGGACTCCGTCAACTGGAATGAACCTCAAAAAAATAGCAAACGAAATCAGAGAAGTACACATTCAGTAGGATGCATTTATATAGAATCAAAAACAGGCAAAACATATGGTTACTTATAATTTTACTAGGTATGTGTATGTCTCTAAAGAAACATAATTTTTAAACAAATTCAGGAATAGTTGTCTATGAGAATGAGAAAGGGAGATATGAAGGAGGGGCATACTGAAGGCTTCTAGTGAAATGTAATATGCTATTTCTTAAGCTGGGTGGCAGATACATAGATGTTTATTATTATTTAAAATATAGGATATGTCATATACTGCTTTTGTATGTGTAGTATGTTTCCTAGTTTTATAAAAGTGGCATACAAGAGATAAATTAGAGGAAGAAACTCAGGATGAGGATGATTCATAGGGTGCTAGCTTGGGTGGTTGAGTGGGTGATGGCAGCATTAACAGACTCAGGAAACACAGGAAGAAAGGAATGATGAGCACTAAGTTTTATGACTCTGGTTTTGAAAGGGTTTGGTTTAGTTTTGAAAGTGTTGAGAGTGAAATGCCCCTATGTGTTCCAGAGTAGACGTCAAATAGGCAACGGAATCTTATATCTGGAGCTCAAAAGAGAGGATATTGTTGCAGATAGAGATTTGGACAATAAATAGTAGTTGAAAACATGAAAGAATAGGAAAGCACCATGAGAAGAAATTCACATGCCCAGAACCTAAGCCCATTCCATTGCACTTTCCTCCTAAATAAACCAAGCTCAGGTGTCCTTTCTGACTTTACTCTGTCTAGCTTTATTCCTCTATTCATATAGAGTAGGTCTAAGACTTCAGATTCCACAATAATTCCCAGGCAAGTTCTCTTGACTCCCACGGTGTAGTATTTTTCATTTACATCCTTGTTTTTCATTCCTCTTGCCATCAGGTTATCAATACTTTTTCCTAGGCTATTGCCAACTGATTGTATATGTATATGTTTTGAATATGTATGTTTGTATATGAAAATGTAAATTGATTTGTATACATATCAATCCTGTGATTTATCAATCATTTTAGTACATTCCCAGAGTGCTGTTGAATCATGTACAGAATAGAAGCTAAACAGATACTTAATGGGAATTTTTGAAAGGTGATGTTTCAACTGTGCAAAAGATGTGTTAAATAAGGCCAACTTCACTAGTAAGTAAATAAATGCAAATTTAAAAAACAGTTAACTTAGATGGCATTTCATCTATCAATTGATGAACATTTAAAATAATAGTACTGAAATCCTTTTGAGGAGTTAGCCATGTGGTTGATCTCCTTGGGCAGCAGGGGAGAAGGGACAGTGTGAGTTGACCCAACTTTCCTGGAAAGCAGAGTGGCAGTATATATGTTGTGAAGTACTCTTATAACCTTAGTCTCAATATTTCCATTGCTGGGATTCTGGCCTAAGGAAATATTCAGATATGCAAACAAAATGTTTTATGTATAGAGATTGGTCACATTTAGAGCAGTAAAAAATTGGAAACAAGCTAAATATCCAGCAATAGAAGAATGGATTCGAAATTATTGTACAGTGAAATATCATATGGACCCTCAAATTGTGTTTTCAAAGGTTGTTTAATGACACATGAAAGCATTGGCAGACTGCTTAGTGAAAAATAAACTCATATGCAGTATAGTATAATTTAAGAATCATAAGATTTATAACTGCATGTAAAATAATAGAAACAAATAAAATGTACAGTGGTTATCTCTGGTAATGGAATAATGATTGATATATTTTCTCCATTATACATTGTCTATTTTATTATCCAATTTTTATTCAGAATATCTATTAGTTTTATAATTAGAAAAATATGAAACATTACTATTAAATGTGGTTCTTATTAAATTTTTAATCTTTCATTTTTTAAGGATGTCGTGAAGCAGACATGTTCTGGCACACCTGTTGATCATTCTCTAGTTGACACAAGAGAGGGTAGTGGCACCGTTAAGCTTAAAAGTGAAGTTATTAAGCAAGAAACATCCCATGAAATTCAGAACCCAAATCTGAGCACCAATAAAAAATGTTGTTTCACCTTTACTTTGAATGACAGCTCCAGGAAATCAGACCGTAGTATATTTACAACATATGGTGAACTCAATGAGAATATCTACTCAGCTTTGAAAGCTAATGACAATTTCAGTGAAAGGATGGAGAATCATTTTAATAAGAACATTATTGCTTATGAAGAAAAAACAATAGAAGGATATGTAAATTTAGGAATGCCTCTCAAGTGCCTACCTAAAGGTTCCCATTTTAAAATAACGTTTGGTCAAAGAAAGAGTAACCAGGAAGAAGATGATCAGATATTACGCCAATGTGAAAATCCAAACATCGAATGCATTCTTTTTCACATCGTTGCTGTTGGGAAGTCAATAAAGAAGATTCTTAAGATCAAGGAACTTCATGAAAGAGGAAGTACACTTTGTATCTATGCCTTGAAGGGTGAGACTATCAAAGAAGCCCTGTGCAAGGATGGCCGATTTCGGTCTGACCTAGACAAATTTGAATGGAAACTAATGGAAGGTCATAATAAAATTCATGGAAAACAGTCCATGGTGGATGAAGTATCTGAAAAAGTCTTAGAAATGGACATTTTTAAAAAAAGATCTGTCAGAAAAGGTACCTGTAGAAAAATTAAACGGGAGAATGAAAATGCCACTGATGAAATCAGTCCCTCGCATCCGATACAGAATAAGATCAAGGTCCATGAACAAGAGAAAGATGCAGTGACTGAAGATGCAGAACACAACAGAGAAGAAATTCTGCCACCTCAGAGTCTAGGGCATGATATTGAAGGTAAAAAATGCCGGACTATTGTCAGAGTTAGGCATTATTACAACAATAATTTCAACAGAAGATATAGGGAGAAAATCTCACGAGTTAGGCAAAGGCCCCATAAGGCTGTGCATTTTGCTATTGATGAGGATATCCAGAGGAAGGCAATTAATCTCTTGATAAAGAATTTCCAAATGTTGGACCAAGTTATAATGCATCAATATCCGAATTTTAATGAAGAGGCACTCCGGATAAGAAAGTATTTTCGGGAAGAGCAGAAAAAAACAAAACTGTCAACGTTTAAACAATTCAACATATATAAAAAAAACTTCGGAAAAGTGACTAAAAATTCTACTTCAGTTGCCACCTGTGAACATCTTATTCATCTTAGTAAGTCAGTTGGGTTCATGAGGTGGAACAATAATGGAAACAGGGGCACAGGTACTTGCTTTGTCTTCAATGATGGTTATATCTTTACCTGTCGACATGTTGTACATCTTATGGTGGGAGAAGGCACAGATCCAAGTTTGTGGCCAGATATAATAAGCAAATGTGCAAAAGTAACTTTCACTTATAAAACGTTCTATCCTACTGATAGCAATTGGTATTCCCTTGAGCCATGGTTTGCAGTGTCTGATGCAACTCTAGATTATGCCATTTTAAAACTAAGAGAAAAGGGAACTGGATTTCCTCCAGGCCTATTTGGACAAATTTCCCCTCCACCATCTCATGGTTTGATTTACTTAATTGGTCACCCAGAAAGCGAGATCAAGACAATAGATGGTTGTGCTGTGATTCCTGGAGATCAGCGGTTAAGCAGGTACCCAGAGCATCATCAAGATGAGGTGGTAGGACCCAATGCTGCCACTTACAGTGCTTTCTCTATGTTTACCCAAAGGAGTTTCCCATCAGGAGTTTGGAGAAGTGACACACTTAGCTATGATACTTGTTTTTCTAGTGGGTCCTCTGGCTCCCCGGTGTTTAATGAATCTGGCAAATTGGTTGCTGTACATTCCTTCGGCCATTTTTATAAGTGTGGCAATGTGGTGCATGCCCTCATTGAATTCGGCTATTCTATGCAGTCAATTCTTTGTGATATTAAACAGAAAAATGAGAGCTTTTATAAATTATTAAACGAAGAGAAAAATGAGAATCAAAATGAAGACAAAAATAACAAACAAGAGTTGTCACTTTAAGATCATCAGGTGGAACCCATGGAACATTAGAAAAAAGATTCTGTTTTCAAGAAAATATGCCAATAATTTAGAGTAGTTGGGGCTCTTTCCTTAAAATATAGTGAATATTCTTTTTTAATTAGACAGCTTTTACAGAATCTTGTTAGATATGTAAAACACATATTAGAGTGAAAATAAATATTGATTTTTTTCCCAGATTGAGTTTTTTTATTTGAAACAATCTCAAGCCTCACTTAAAATACTTAGCTCACTGATGACATATGCAAAGAATTTGGTATTTACCACCCTAAATGCCTAGGATGGTACAGCCATCCCATCTTCCTAACTGGTGAAGCGGTTCTTGTTCTCTGAGTAACAAGATACATTTAGAGTTAGAGTTAAGGGAAAAAGGTGTATTGATCCTCTAAAACCCAAAGTTCTTTGCTAATCTTATTTTTTCCTCTTTTCTGCCGCCTGTGACATCAGCCTCTATCGCAGATGCCAATAGTAAATCCCGGCTTTTCAGTTCTTTAATTCTGTGCTTCTCTGGCAGATATAAGGAGTGATTGCTTAGTCTCCATTCCCATCTGCTCATGTTCAGAGTCTGGAAAGCTAAAAGCTGTCTCAGTCTAAGTTGAAACTAAGATTCTGGGCATAAGTCGGATTCCTTTAAATAGATGCACTTGCCTGCCGGAGTCCAGCTCCAGCCGGTAGGGTTCCTGAGGGAGGAACGGTGTTGGCGAAAAGAGAAGTTACGGTGAGACTGGAAGTGAGGTTTCCAAGCCTGATTTATTCGAAGCATTCAAGCACTTATATAGGGTCCAGGTCATGCGTTTATGATTTCATGGAATTATCTCAGTACATAATTTTGGCAAACAAAATGGGTACATAAGCATATCTTGTTAGAATATTAGCACAGTATGTCTGTGAGAAGTAAGCAACCTTTCTTAAATATAGATATTGACCTTTTTTATATGTCTACTAGGCGTCTAGATGATTAAGAATGATTGCAAAACAGTGTGTAACGTCTAGATTTATTTCCTCATGGGTCGAATGGCCCTAAGCCTCTATCTTTATTCCTGTAATAATGAAAGCAGAAGTATCGCAAAGTGTAAGGGGACCAAATACACACAGGCCCCCAGCTCCGTCTGATCGAAAGCCACACAGGCACAGTGCTTGGGGTTTCTCTTTTACCATTAACTATTTTATAGGGTTCCCAATCCTCATCATAATCCCAATTCCTCTGTGTCAATATATTACGATATTTCTTTGCAACTTTGTCACGATCATGAGTTGCCTTAGGAAGGGGTAGTTTTTGTATGCCTCTGCTCCTGGGTGGGTGCCACCATTTACCTCCTGTCCTAACAGGCCTAAGATAATATCTGCCTCGTAGAAGGACCTGAGGAGGGAATGTTCTCCTTTGAGGCTGATTATTAGAAGGCTTCCTCCTGGAGGGCTGTCCAAGCTCCCCCACCGCCTTTCCAGGAGGGGGTCAGAACGTTTTTTTCCCTTCAGGCTGTTGTTTCCCTGAACCCTCCCTAGAAGGCCAGGTTACATCAGCTTTTTTCCCCTGCTTGGAGAGATTTTTCCCAAGATATCCCATGTACAGAAAAAGAACAGCAAGAGCAATATTGCTAAGATTAGTAGCATGAGTAGGATCAGGAGCGGCTGACCGCCAGCTTCTGAGGGTCCGCCGTGCGTTCCCTCATCTCTCTCCTTGGGTAGAGGCTTAGCTGACTGGTGGGCGGCTCCCGGCACTTGCCTATTATTTGGAAGATGGAAATAAGATGTAGGCCATGTTTCTTCTTGCTCCATCTTGTGGCAAACTAAGTCATAGAAAAGTGAGCATCTGGAGATAGTAGTTTTGGCCACATTCAGTGAGGTCTAGTCATCAGCTTCCTGGGTACCCAGGAGTAATCACAGCAATAGCAGCAGCCAGAGTCAGCATTGCAATGTCTAGTCATTCACTTTGATGGTGTGGAGAGGCGTTTCTAACAGCTTGCTATCCAACCAGCTTCCTGATTCCTGGTCTGCAGCTAAGACTGTATTCTCAAACCCAGCAACTCCAGTGTTGGTCTTCTGAATCCCACTGCTTTTATCATTCTGAAGATTTTCCAGCACTTAATCCCTTCAGTTAAATCTGTTTACTTGCACTCTGATGTACCCTCCTTAACAACTACTAATTGATTAGACTGCCCAAATATGTGGTAGTCTCTGTGTGCAAAAGCCATAAATCTGACTCAGAGAAATTGTTGGTTCAGAAACTCTAGATCTGTATGTCTATTACAAAGGATATAGGAACAACTGCTGAATTTCAAAAATACAATAGTAGCTTAAATGAGAGAAGTTTATTTATCTCTCACCTGATAATCTAAACATACTCTGTGGTTGTGGGAATTCTGGGATGTTAAGATATTGGGTGTCTTCAATCAGGTTACACCACAGTCCTCAACATGCAACATAGTCCAAGATGGCTGCAAAACCTCCAGCCAACACATATACACCACAGCCAGGAAACTGCAAAAGAAGAATGCACCTTTTCCTCTTAAGAATACCATCCAGAAACTGCATGTATCATGGCTGCTTGTACCCATTGTATCCAATTTGGTTACAGAGCTCATTTAGCTGAAAATCAGGCTGTGAAATGTAGCTTTTATTCTGGCTGATCAGATGCCCAGCCTAAATGCTATTGCTGTTGAATAAAGGGAAAATGGATATTGGATAAACTAGTAGTGTCAACCACAGACCCACCCATCTGGCCCCTCTAGTATCTATATATACTCTTCTTTTCACATATAAAGCACACTTACCCACTTCCCAAAATAGTCCAGAATTTCTGGATAATGTGCATTTCGCTCTGACACATCTGGATGCGGCTCCTCATAGTCCAGGGATGTATCTGACCATTCCCCCTCACACTACATACACACCCCATATACCATAGTGGAATATGGTCAGAATCCAAGAACTTAAATTTTTATTCAGAAAAGAGAAGAATGGAAACTACAGCAGTCACCATCCCATAGCAGTGGTCAAATTCTGTTGCGCAGGATTTGTCAGGATGCTCAGCTCTGGCAGGGGGAACCATTTTTGGTTAGCTCATACTGCAACTCTTGGTTACCGCTTTTTGGAGCTGGAAGTGCCTTGATCATTGTCCTTCACAGCCCCAGATTTTGTCCTTCAGGGTGGTCTTTTTTGTCCATTGTTTGCTGTGGCCATTCCTTACTCTTTTTTTTTTTTTTTTTATAAAGATTTTATTTTATTTTTTTTCCTTTTTCTCCCCAAAGCCCCCCGGTACATAGTTGTATATTCTTCGATGTGGGTCCTTCTAGTTGTGGCATGTGGGACGCCGCCTCAGCGTGGTTTGGATGAGCAGTGTCATGTCCGCGCCCAGGATTCGAACCAACGAAACACTGGGCCGCCTGCAGCGGAGCACGCGAACTTAACCGCTCGGCCACGGGGCCAGCCCCCCTTACTCTTTTTTAAAGTCTACTTTTATTAAGTGAGGACTTATGTACAGTAAAATACACACTTTTTGGCAGGTATATGAATTCTGGTATATGAATACAGGTATATGAATTCTGGTATATGAATACAGGTATATGAATTCTGGTATATGAATACAGGTATATGAATTCTGGTATATGAATACAGGTATATGAATTCTGGTATATGAATACAGGTATATGAATTCTGGTATATGAATACAGGTATATGAATTCTGGTATATGAATACAGGTATATGAATTCTGGTATATGAATACAGGTATATGAATTCTGGCAAATGTATATACTTGAGTAACTGCTACCACAATCAAAAAGTTAAGCAGTATTTAGTAAAATAGAACTGCAATGCTGTCATCATGCTTACAAAAATTTAATGATAATTTTAGCCAGTGTATATCTTTCCCTAACTACTCCTAAATTTGCTGTTAATTTTTGTTTTACATCGGGGTTTTTCAAATCAGAATCAAAAGTCCACACGTCATATTTGGTTGTATGAGTCTAAGTCACTTTTAATGTGTAAACTCCCCCTTTCTCTTTATTTTTTCCTGACATTTATTTATTGAAGAAAAGTGGGTCATATTTGTCCTGAAGAATATTCTACATTCTAGACTTTGCTGCGTCATCCCTGTGATGTTATTCAATATGTAGCTGTAGTCTCTGTATTTCCTGTAAACTAGTGGTTAGATCTAGAGGCTGATTATATTCAGTTTGGACTTTTTTCCAAGAAACTTCCTAGGTGGTGCCAAGGAATGCCTTCCGGTTGCATTTACGGGAACTTTTATTGACAAAGGAGATCCATAAAGATGGCAGAGAGGTAGACTTACTGAGGAAAATGTGACCATATTCTTCTATCCAATACTAATATGTGAGACATATGTTGTATTATAATTATTTACTTATAAGCCAATTCAAGGTCCCAAAGTGCTTATTCAAGAGACAAGCCTTCTTTCTTAATCACTACCTGAGTAATAGGAAATCTACTCTCAGTATTAGACTCATCATTTCTCTACCACACCATGTATACTGACATTTCCTGTTTCAGTACTTACTGAAACTGAAAGGAGCAATCGCACAACAAAAGGTGAGGTATAGCTTTAACCAAAAGGAAACCTTTAAACATTTTCATAAAGCTGTGGGCCCTCATGATGAATCCTGGGAGCCCAGTACTGCCCCTGCTACAATCACACAGATAAAAGGTTTCAAATCACTTAATCCTGCTGCTGCAACTAAATCTCCACTTAAGATTATTCATGGAAGCTCCTAATTGGGTGAATCAGATCTTCAAACTTATTTTTTTTTAATAGTAGGCAATTGAAGCCTGCCCTTCTCAGTGCCAATCCTGGAAACCTGGTCATATGCCACTGCTTGAGCTTGGCTGCCATATGATCTCTGCCCCATCCCTCTGAACCAAAGATGGGTCCAACCAGATGGGCCAGACAAACCGTGGTTCTAAGTGGTTATAGTAAGAGGCACTCTCCAATGAAATTTTAGGTATAGCTTATCATTGGGATTTGCAGGACTCAGATACATAGACCCTTGGATTTTGTGACAGTAAGCACATCTGAATTTGGGATCTATAGCTCAAATGTCACCACCTCTGTGCTAGCATCCTTGAAACCCTCTTCATGCCACCGCTGCATCCTATTTATTTCTGTATTACAGCCCATGAGTTATAATTTCCTTTTACTTGTCTTTCTCATTTACTACATTGTAACTTATTGGATGGTGAGGACAACGTTACATTCCTTTTCATAGCCCTTCTTAACACTATACTTGGCACACATATAAAAGTTCCCCCAAAAAGAATGAATAATGTTTTTAAAAAGAAGAATTTAGGTTTATCATTCTCAGACAAAGTCAATGAGATATGAGTAACAGCTCTCTCATACAGCATATGCACAGGACTTCTACTCCAACAGATACTTGTATTGGGACCATACAAATCATTAAAGATGAGGCCCCACTGTGGTGCTTCTCCATCACTTTCCTTTCTGTCTTTGCTGCTTTGTCATCCTGGGCTTCATCTGACCTTGCAAAGGGCAGCCAAGAAGAGAAAACCAGAGGCTGGTCCGCACCTTGCTGGTGAGATGACATGCCCATCCATCCACATCAAACACATTGGTTTCAGCCTGTTTTGTTGTTGTTGTTGTTTATTGTGAAGGTCACTTATACAGTTAAAGTAAAACTAAAACACAGCCACTCAAAATGAAATCTGGCTAATGATTCTGGTCTGTTTAACCATCTGGTTGAACCACGTGGCTGAATCACTTCCCCCAATTGCCAGCAAAAGAGGAGAGGGTGGGTAAAGAAATTAATTGCTAAGCTTCAGGGAACAGAGTCTGCAATTGGCTCGGGCATAGCAGTGGGCTTTTGCTGTGGCTGCTGCTATAAAAAGGCTAGGGAGGAAACCTAAGGTTAAGGAATTAAACTTCCTAATAGGTAATACATTGATTTACAAAAGAAAACTATATAACTTAGAATATATTTAAGGGTCCAGCCTGCTTTCCCCTTTTCAGGGCCAGAAATATTTGGTAGCTGAATTAATAATAGCATACTCCTTAGCCTTGCGCCAAGAATCCCTTTACAGTTTTACAACAATGCAGGGGATCACGAGTGAGGGAGAAAAGGGCATTTGAGACTGCCAGGGAAGGTGAAGCAGATCATTAGCAAACTAAAGGGGCAGTGAGGCAGCCCCAACAAGCCAAGCTAACCTCAGTTCTAGTACTTTAAGACCAACAGATGGATCTCGGAGGAGCACATGAGAGAACCACCAGCTCCGCAACTTTACAGATCTCTTCTAACCTCTCCCACCTCTCCAACGCTCAGCGAGGGAAATAGTCTCCTAAGCGCTGCAAGCTCTGCCCCAGAAAACTGAAGATTGGGTAAACTATCTCCCTATCGTGCTGCCATTGGGTATGAAGGATGTCAATCCTAGCTCCGGCTCCGCCCCCGCGCCCTGCACCGGTTCATCCTCTGGCTCCATCTGCAGGCGGCGCGCAAGACTCCGCTCGTGGTGAAGACGCGCCTTCGCTGGGTGAGGTTCACAGGGGCTCCGCTCGCTTGGCAGAGACTCCCGGAATAGGGCTGCCCGCGCCGGTGTCATACCTCGGAGCTGCGAGTCGAGGAGCTCCATGGGCGCCGCGAGAGGATCAGGGAGAAGCTGGTGAGGTCGGCAAGACGCGGAGGAGGCGGAGCGGGGAAGAGCTGAGGTGAGGAAGACCTGAGGTGGGTTGGATCACAGAGACTGATCTAACAATAAATTCCTAGAGGCTAAAATCATGAGGCCAGGTTCCTCCTCTGAAAAATAGGGGTGATAAAAATTGTCCCCACTTTGCAGAGGTGTTGTGATGATTTAAAATTTGTAAAGTGCCTAGTTAGCAATTGACTTTAAAGATGATCCAAACCAGAGTTTCTCACCAGGGCGATTTTTTAAAGATACAGATTATATATTTACCTTGCATGTAAAAATTAATTTCTTCCCATCAAGGAAGAAGTTTTCCTCCCAAAAAACTATTTACTGACTGCAAATTAAATATGGAAGAAAAAATACTTTGGAGCTAATATTGGAAAAGACATATCCTCTGGAGACCTAGTCTAAGAATTTTGAAATAGCCTTTTTGATAAAACATTGACAAGGAACCCAAACCATTTTCTTAGAATAGGAGTTTCATAGTAATTATAAGAACTTTGGTCTTTAGAAGACAAAAGAAGTCAGATTAAATAAATAAGTTTAATGGTCAAAATAGCTTTTTACAACTTATTTGGTTGATGGTCTTGAGAATGTGAATTTTATTTCATTTTAGGTCTCACTAGCTATGTTTTGTAACTTGAAATTGACTTCATTTTGTCTGAAATTTGAAGAAAAAAACAATAACCAAAGTTTGCTACAGAAAAAAATGTTAATCTTAGTCTTTTGTTTTAAAGATAAGGAACTTTAGTAATATAAATCAAGAAAATGCCAAAGATGTAGGGATGATGAGGAAAAAGTGTGACAGTAATCTTTCACCAAAAAAGTTTATTGTCCTATTACCTTAAACCAAAATATATTTTATTGCAAATATATTTAAGGTTTAAGAATTATTTATTTTATACCCTTTCTCCAATAAGCTAAAAAATAACTTAGCAAGCCAGAAATGTTTTTAATATAAGGATGATTAAAATTATACAAAATTATATAAAGATTTAAGAAAAAACATGATAGATATCTTGCTACATAGTAGATTTTGTTGCATAGATGTTAGAGGAACACATTTTATATCCTCTGTAATAGTAACTTTATTTAATCTTCTGTGCACTATTTCAATAAACAAAATCTATCAGTATGTTGAATTCTTAACATCCATGTTTTAGAAAGTGCTGTTAAGCCTATTGTCTGTTAAATCACTACTTTGTTTATATATTGAAATGTACAAAAGGCAAAAAAAAAAAAAAAAAAAGAAGGAAGGAAGAAAGGAAGAATGGAGAGGGAAAAGCCACAGAAAACACTTCAGGTCGACACAAACATTCTCAGTGGACTAACAACTTGTGTTTATTCTGTCATTGTAAGTCTTCTTATTCAATACTGTCTCCACATGCAGTGGCCTCAACAATGCCTGTGTTTGTTCCAAAAAGGACAACTTCACTCTTCTTCATAGCTTTCTAAGGTCCATTTCTTAATTTCCAGGCAGTATCTCAAAAGCCTGTCAAAGGCTATGAAGTCAGGTGGAGATGGCAAGATGCTGTCCAGGTTTGGGAGTCACCAAGCTAGCTCTCCAAAACAGGATAGCTCAGACTGTTGGGCACTTTTCAATCCCAGTATTCTTTGCCACCCTTTGCTTGTCACTGAAACTTTTACTGCTTCAGAATCCATAATGAAAAACAGAATCAGCCAAATCCTAATTCCTTGGTGATTGTTGCATGCACTACTCTCAGGGGCGTAGAAACCTCTCCGTATTTTCGGAGAATGAAAAGCGATGAAACGTACCTATAATTTACTGTTGTTGTTGACTTTTTAAAGATTTCTCTAGCCAAACCCTAGAGAACCCACAGAAGAGGAAGCAGTAATTTTAGCTGCTTTGGATGTCTTGTATGGATATTAAGGCCGGTTCCCCCAAAGTGCCACCTGTATTGTAGTTACCAACACACTTTTCAACCCTATCACTTTATATACATCATCTTCTTCTGTCAATTGCATAAGAGCTGCCACCATTGTGACCTTGATCCCTTCTCTGACACAGCATGAAATACTTGCACATTGCTCTTGATGCAGATCCTTAAACAGCTGGCTGCCTTTGCAAGCCCCTTCCCATGGAGTTCTTTGATTGTCAGCTTTGAGATGCATCTTCCTGGAGTCCATATTGTCGTCTTCATCCGGATTGTAAACTTCTCCACATATTGGACATTTGGAGAATCAATATATGACAAGGTCGTCCACTCCCACCGCCTGCATTCGCGGCTTCTTCCTGATTGTCATACTCGTGGGGGTGTCCCAACTGCTGGGAATACTGCCTCCGGGGAAGAGCCCGAGTCGCCCAAGCCCTCTCCTACCCACCCACCCACCCGCAGTGCCTCCTGTGCGCTGGAGCAGGTGACGTGTCTCCTCCACCATCCTCCCGCCCCACTTCCACAGCGGGTTCCCGTGCGTGGGGCTGGGGCTCCTGGAGGGGCCCGCTTCCAACGTTCTCGCTCCTTCTCCCGGGCCTCCTGCTCCCGCGTCTCTCAAGCCCAGCCCACCGCGACCCACCCCTCACTGGAACTCTCGAATTTGGGACTACGGAATCAAAGAAAGATGAAGCAGGCATTGATGGCAGTGAGCAATGGAGTAATGGGGCATGATCCTGATTAGGGAGGGACAGCGGCGGGCTCCCCTCTACTCGCAGCCCGGGCATTTGCTTCCACTAGCGGAGGCGATGGCTCTGCGCTCACCTTTGTCCGCGCGCCGCTCGCTGGGTAGCGCGCGGCCAATCGCCTTCCGTCGTAGGCGTGTTGCTATACCATGATCTGTCTGTCATTGGTCAGATGCCCCATTCCGTAGGTTGCTGCCCCAGAGCGCAGAGTCCCCGGCTGAAGCGAAAGGTTCCCTCGAATTTTCAAGTGCAGGCGGGTGACAGCTCGGTTTGGGACAGATTGGCCTCTTAGGTGAGTTACTCCTTTGTTCCTGGGGCTGACCTGGAGTTTGGGGAAAATTCATTGGCAGGGCATTGTGCAGAAAAACCTCAGGCTGGTGGAGAAGGGGTGGAAAATAAAGGACCAAGAGAGATGGTGGTGGGCAGAGGTGGGTGGGAGGCTTAGGCTGGAAGAAGTCGGGTGGATAATATGAAAGCGAAAGTAACGAAAGGGCCTGATGCACAGCAGTTCCCAAAAGGCGGGAAATTTTTTCAACCCTTAGCCCCGCCTTTCCCCTTCTCGCAGTAGGAGCTGAAGTGGGCGCGCCCTCCTTGGCAGGCTGTCTTCGGAGGAGCTCAGAGGCCTTCACTTCCTCTAACAAGAACTGACCTCGGTTGGTCGCTGGGTTCGAGTCCCGGGTGCTGTGGCGGGCGAGGTGCGCAGCGGAGTAGGTGAGCGCCGGACAGGTGCGCGGGAGCCTTCGGGGCTGGAAGGGTAAGGAAGGGGCTGCGGCGGGGGGGGGGGGCGCTCCGAGGTCTGGGCCAGAGGGCGCGGCCCACCTGGGGGGACAAGAAGGCACAGGTTTTATTTCAGTGGCTGCTTGTTGTCACTCTGTGTGCTGAGGGGAGCGGGGTGGTAGGTTTGGACGAAGTCTAGGGTCGGTCGGGATCCCTCTGATCCCTCAACAGCTTGGTTCAGCTCAGGCTTGGGAGTGCCTGAGAGGAGAGAGGAGGGAGAGAAAAGAGAGGGAGAGGGCATTGTAGGAGGAGGAGAGGGAGGAGGAGAGAAAGGAGGAGGACAAAGGAGGGGGAAAGAGAAGGAAGCAGAGAGAGGGAGGCGGACAAACAGGAGTGGGGGGGGAGAGAGAGAGAGAGGGTGGGATTTGATGGGGAGAAGAATTCCAAGGGGGAGCCTTTGGGTGGGCTGGAAACTGAGATAGGACAAGTGTATTGCCTTATCTCTTTACTGTAGGACATAGGGCAAGGCCCTCAGGTCACAGAGCCTCTGCTTCTCCAGCTATAAAACAGAACTTGGAGTGGGATAGTACACTTCACGTTTTGATGGAACATGGTTCAGACTGGATGCTGGAAACCGTGTTGGAGGAGGGTATTGGGGTATTAGTTTCTTACCCTCTTGCTCCTCTCCACTGTGATTGCTCTAGTTCATTCCAGTGGAGTGCAAAATTCACATTCGTTTCTGCCCACTTTATATTCCTTTTTTGGTCCATGTGTAATAATCACTCTTAAAGCATCTGAGGCCTCTCTCAATTCCATAGGATGGGTCACCATCAACAGACACACTGAACCCCCAAATTCTCTTTGTTGTTAGGCAGTAAGTTCCTGCCTTCAAGGATCTCTCAACATAGCCCAGCTCCTTAATTTTATGTATCTATTTTTGTTTCCCCAAGTTCTCTGCTCCTTAAAAAGTACCCCTGGGGCCAGCCTGGTGGTGTAGTGGTTAAGTTCATGTGCTTCACTTTGGTTGCCTGGCTTCCCTGGTTCGGATCCTGGGCATGGACCTACACAGGGCTCATCAAGCCATGCTGTGGTGGCATCCTACATAGAAGAACTAGCAGGACTTACAACTTTGGGGCTTTGGGGAGAAAAAAAACGAGGAAGATTGGCAACGGATGTTAGCTTAGGGTCAATCTTCCTCACCAAAAAGCTTAAAAAAAAAAAGTATGCCAGTGGTAAGGATATTGTTGTTGATAATACTAACAGCAGCAATATTTACTGGGCAATCTGTCATGTGCTAGGCCTTGTTCTAAAGGCTTTACATGCTTTATATTTTTTAATCTTCACAACAACAGAGGCTGATTCTGTTGCTGCTTCCATCTTGGAGGTGTGGAGAATGAGGCAGAGAGTGAAGATAGTAAATGGTAGCCTGGTATTTGAACCCAGATGGTATTATGAAAACAAACATGGATACAGCACTTTCTTATTCATTCTCTCATTTAGAATCATTGCCTCATTTTGCAAAGAGAACACAAAGGCTCAGAAAGGCTGAAGTGAGTTTCCTAGCTAGCATATTACTGGTAAATGATGAAGCCAGGTTTCCTGCTCTGTAGTGAAATGGTTAAGAGAATAAACATAGTCTTTAGATAATTTCTACTTGACAAGAAATACAGGGGCCAGAGCATAAATTAAAAAAACATCAAAAAGCAACCCAGAAGGTGAACATTCTACGACTTCTCTGTTCCCTTCAACAAATCAATGCTTTTTCTAGAATAAGAGACTTAAGAGCCATACTAATTAAAGACAGCTTGTCTACTTCAATTAAATCTTGTTCTGAATAAATTAGTGGTATAATTCTTTAAGAAAAAGTCTTAAATTTTTAGAGATGGAAGATTATAATTAGGGTTAAAATATTATGATGTCTCTAACTGTAAAATAGTCTAGTAAAATAAAAAGACACAAATTTGCAAAAAATGAGCAATTATTAACTGTGATAAGTATAGGGAAGTTCATTATACTATTTGTTTTTTTTTAATATTTGAAAATGTTCATAATCAAAAGTCATTAAAAGTATACTTTCTGGGGCTTTGTGACCTTGAGTAAATAGTTTAATTTCCCTAAGTGTTCAAGTTCTTTATTAGTAAAATGGGACTAATAATGTCTATCTCACAGGGCTGTAAGAAGTATGTGAAGTAGTTTATGAAGAGCACTGAGAACCGGGCATAGTACATCATATGCATACTCCATTCATTCATTGAATGTATCTTTACAAATGTATCTTTATTGAGGGCTTGCCGTGTGCCACACGTTGTGTTAGATACTGAGATACTGAACATAGACAGCTGCTGCCCTCTGTGGTTTTCCTTCTAGTGGTATTTATCACTATTGAGGATTTCACTATTTTATTTACATTGTTCATTTTCTTCTGGGGAGACATCAGAGGAAAGATAAAGGGCAAGCTGTCATTTTGATTTATCTTCATGGTATCACCCAGTTCCTTTTCCATCTGTTTCCCTGCAATTGTACTATCTCCATCTTAAACAGAGGCTAGATTTTAACATCAATGTAACTAGAACACGCTTTTGAGTTCTCCAACTGCAAACCCTTCTGTCGGGTATTTATACCTGCATTTGAATTCCATCTCTGCCGTGTAGCTCTGGTCTTGGGCAGGTCATCTACATTCTCTGAGTTACACTTTCCCCATCTACAAAATGCAGCTATACCTGCTTTGCATAGTATCTGTGGGCATGGGCGATTAGAGATAATTTTTGTAAAGTATTTAGTATAGTGCTCTATAAAAGGGAGCTTTTATTGTTGGGGTGATTGTAGTTGATAGAAAAACTGTCTACTTGCTCAGTTAACATCTCTGAGGAGAGCAAAGCTGGAGCTGAAGGAAAAGGTGGGCTATGGGGTCCCTGTTAATCTTATCCTCTGTACAATTAAGAATAGCTATGAAGATACTACTGTAACTTGAACCTCTTTGAAATTAGTATTTCAGCTGAACTGTCTATTCGTCTTCAAGCCATCATGAGCCCTAAGAAGCGCAGGTCACAGAAGATCCCATTTGATGAAAAGAGTAATATGAAAATTGATAACTATTTTTCTCAGGTATGTTTGTAACAATTTATAGAATATCTTGATATTAGACTTAGCTATCCTTCACATTGATTCATAGTTCTTCCTGTCAAGAAATTATCTCATTGTATGTGGGGAATATTAAGTAAGTTTCTCATCCATTTTATTCTTTCTATTTTGGGAGGTGGTGGCGGGGAGGAGTTTTAGTAAAAATCTTGGCCATATCAAAGCAGCCTTTAATAAAAAGCTATTGTGGGGGCTGGCCCAGTGGCGTAGTGGTTGAGTTCTTGCACTCCGCTTTGGCGGCCCTAGGTTTGCAGGTTCAGATCCCAGGTGCAGACATAGTATCGCTTGTCAAGCCACACTGTGGCAACATCCCACATAAAATAGAGGAAGATTGGCACAGATGTTAGCTCAATGGCAATCTTTCTCAAGCAAAAAGAGGAAGATTGACAACAGATGTTAGCTTAGCGTCGATCTTCCTCACATGCACAAAAAAAGCTATTGTAACATTTCCTGAACAACTGCAAAATATCAAATATAATGTATTAAACTATGTAATAAGACAAAATCAATGCTATTTCAAAGCATGAAAATATATACCATCCCAAATATGGCTGATCTATTTGATAACAATAATAACCTACATTTATATAGTGCTTTACAGTTTATAAAACAATTTTTTAAATGTTTACTCTTACTGTAACCTTGTTAGGCAGTCAGGAAGGATTTTATTATCCTCAATTTGTTTATAAGAAGAGAAGAGAAGTGAGTTGCTGCTTAAGGCAGAAGTGGAGTGAAGTCTTGGACTTCAGTTTATTTACTGACATTAAGTTGGAGCTCTTTCTATTAACTGGGCTTTGTTATCATATCAAACCATCACATCCTTTTCTGAGTCTAAAATGCTCCTTGAATTTATCAAGGAGTCTGAGAAATGGTGAACATCTGAGAATGCAACTTAAAAGCCTTTAACTTTTCTTTGACCCTGGTTTTAACTAAAACATCCAAATATCTAGAAAAGCCAAGAGAAGTCTAATTCTGTTTTTCTCTATTCTGTTCCACAACAGAGGGAGCTAATAATCAGGTACTACACCAGATCCCCTTTTGAAAGTGTCCATATCCGCCCAAGAATCCTTTGAATAGTTGGAAATCCATTACATTGTTCTGATGGGGTGTATGACAGCATTTTTGGATGTTTTGGCAGCATTAGGCTGAAGGGGTACTCTTTGAGACTTTGTATGAAGTCCCAGAGTAAATTTATATTATGTTACATTCCTTTTTTTTGATCCAGAATATTAATACCATTACAAAGAAGGAAAGTAAAAATTAACGTATAATGTGCAGGTCATTGTGCCAGGCATTGTCACATGTGATGTTATACTTAATCTGTACAATAATCCTGGCATTGTTATTCCATTACCAGCAAGTGGCATCGCTGGCATGTGAACCCATATCTGTTGGCACCCCTGCCATGATGAATCTGACTTGGGTAAAATGTATCTTTTAAATATAGGAATCAGATGCTCTTAATTTTTCATTGAATTTCTGCTATTTTATTAATTCTCCTTACGTAATTCCTCTCCCCTCCCCCACCCCTGATTTTTAAGATAATGCCCTATGATAATGGGAATCAATGATAGAAAATTTACAAAAAGAATATATAGTCTAATGGAAGAAATACTAGACTAGGTATTGGAGTTCTGATATTCACTTCATTCATTGGTTATTATGTGACCCCAGAAAAGGCACTTACAGGGAGAACTTTCTGTGCTTCCGTTTCTCCACCAAAAGGACAGAGAGGCCATATTTGTTCCTCCTCATTTCCTAGGATTTAGGAATTAATTGATATAATAGAGGAAATAATTTGCACTCTTTTCATGATAGATGCCAGGTGAATCAAAGTTTTTATTATAAATAACTATATTATTACGACCAAATGATTAGTTAACTAATCATGGTTTTTTTTAACATTTAATGCATAATAAATCCCGATAACTTATTCTTGCCGAGTTTGGAGCTTTAAGAAGACATTTTTGGTGCAATCCATCACTATGCTCAGAAAAAAATAAAAACTATACAGCTGAAAATAGTAAACAAGACCTGAAATAACACTGTAAGAGAGCTGGCAGACTTTTAAGCATCTCTGTTTTTGATGCAGTTGAAAAAAAGTTATTTCTTTCCTCATTTCCCAGAAAAATGCACTAGTGTGGCAGTATGAAGAGCTTATCTGACTGATGGGACAGGAAACTCACCTTATATTTTGAATCCCAACTCAAACTCTGATTTCTTTGTATTCACTGGCCTTTTGAGATTGGTTCTGAGTTTCCTATAGAAATTTTTTGAATTATGTACTAAAAACAGAAACAAAAAACTAGAGTTGCATTTAGAGTTTTAAAGTATTTAACATTTATTTTTAGGTCAATAAAAAAGAACAGAATAATTCCAGTATTTCTCAAATGAAGACGGGCTCTAGAAAAGGTCCAAAAGATATCTCTAACACCCAGGCTCAAGGACCCAAAGACCAGACTGTGCCCCTAAATAAGACAATTTATGTTACCTTGGATGTAAATCACAAGAAAAACAAAAAGATGAAACACGAGCTCACACATAATGAGAGGGATAGCTTATACGTGGCACTCAACACTCTTAAGGCTGTCAAAGAAGAGATAGAAACTCAGCAAGGCAAAGAAATGCTGGTGCGAGGCACAGAAGGAATTGAAGGATATATAAACCTGGGAATGCCTCTCAGTTGTTTTCCGGAAAACTGTCACGTGGTACTTACATTTGCCCAAAGTAAGCAGAAAGAAGAGAACCAGGTATTTGGCCGGCATGACGAGGTATCTACTGACTGTGTCAAATTTTATATTCATGCAATTGGGAAGAGGAAAAAAAGGATTGTCAAACGCGGGGAACTTCACAAAGAAGGGTGCAAACTCTGCATCTATGCTTTCAAAGGAGAAACCATCAAGGATGCTCTGTGCAAGGATGGCAGGTTTCTTTCCTGTCTGGAGAATGATGATTGGAAACTCATTAAAAACTTGGACTCCATTTTAGAAAACACACAGCCTGTTGATGACTTAGAAGGCAAGCTCTTTCAGATCGAGGTTGAAAAAAGAAGGGGCTCCAGGGCAGCAGCAGCTCTGAATCCTGAGTTAGAGGAAATAAACACTTGTGTGTTGAGTGAAGAAATTGTGGACCAGTACCCCAGTTTGAAAAGAGAACGTGAAAAAATCAGAGAAAATTTTGAGAAAGAAATGAAAAAAATAAAGGGGAAAACTTCATTATTTAAATTGCATAAAACAAACTTTGGGAAACTGACAAAAAACTCTACTCTGGTTAAAGTACACAAACTTCTTTCTCATCTCAGTAACTCAATTGGGTACATATCCTGGGACAACAATGGAAATATGGGTTCTGCCACCTGCTTTGTTTTTAGAGGGTTGTTCATTTTCACTTGTCGACATGTAATAAATAACATTGTGGGACAAGGTATAGAGCCAAGTAAGTGGGCAGACATAGTTGGTCAGTGTGTGAGAGTGACATTTGGTTATGAAGGGCTCCCAGAAAAAGAAGAGAATTGCTTTTTTGTTGAACCTTGGTTTGAGATATCTGATGAAACTCTTGATTATGCTGTTCTGAAACTGAAGGAAAATGGACAGAAAGTACCTTCGGGACTGTATAATGGAATTTCTCCCACACCTGTTAGTGGGCTGCTGTATATTATTGGCCACCCAAATGGAGAGGCAAAGTCTACTGATGCTTGTGCTGTGATCCCTCAAGGTCAGCGAGTAGAGAAATGTCAGGAAAATCTTCAGGCTAGAGAAGCACAGGGTTGTGATTATGCTAGGGAGTGGATCCATATGTTCACTCAAAGTAGTTTCCAGGAAGTAGTTTACAACCGTGATGTGATTACCTATGAGACCTCTTTTTTTTGGGGGTCTTCTGGCTCCCCAGTGTTTGATTCAAAAGGTTCATTGGTGGCCATGCATACTGCTGGCTTCCCTTATTTGTACCCAAACACAGTTCCCACTATCATTGAGTTTGGCCCTACTCTCAAATCCATCCTCCTTGATATTAAGCAAAATCATGGAGCATGGTATGAAGAACTATGTATAAATCAGCAAGATGTAGAAATGATGAGTGATGAGGATTGAGGACAGTGAGAATTTGGTCTGTTTACTAGTTTTAAGCGGATTACCTGTGGAGTTGCTATTCCGTAGGCAATGATGATAGTTTTCTAAATTCCAAATGGTCAGTTTCGTCAACAGTAATAATAATTAGTGCCAGCTCTGATGGCCTAGTGGTTAAAGTTTGCCACTCTGACCACTTCAGCAGCCAGGGTTCATTTCCTGGTCACAGAACCACATTACCTGTCTGTCAGTTGCCATGCTGTGGCACCTCACATAGAAGAACTAGAATGTCTTAGAACTAGGATATACAACCATGTACTGGGGCCTTGGGGAGGGAAAAAAAAGAAAAAAGGAAGACTAGCAGCAGATGTTAGCTCAGGGTGAACTTTTCCCTGCAAAAAAATAAAAACAAAAAAAAGAAAATTTAATCAGGAAATATGTAAAGTGTGAGGGCAAAGTCTCCTGAAATGACATTCAGAAATAACCATTCTTAAGTATGCAAGCTAGAAATTAAAATAATAATAATTATTGGTGACTTCCTAGGTGCCAAGCATTTTTCTAAGCACATGAAGAAGCTAGTCCTTATTATCCCTATTTTACTTTTTTTAAGAAATTTTCATTTTTGCTAATGATTACTTTTTTTTTGCAAGGGAAGATTAGCCCTAAGCCAACATCTGTTGCCAATCTTCTTCCTTTTTTTCTTCTTCTTCCCCCATCCGCCGCCAAAGGCCCAGTACATAGTTGTGTATAGTTGTGAGTTCTTCTGTGTGACCCACTGTCACAGCGTCGCTACTGACAGACAAGTTGTATGATTCCAAGCCCAGGAACGGAACCTGGGCCGCTGAAGCAGAGCGTGCTGAACTTTAACCACTAGGCCGTCAGGGCTGGCTCTCTGTTATCCCTATTTTAAAGTCAAGCAATGTGAAGAATTGATTAAGATAAGATTAGGTAATAATCAGTTTTATACTCTAAAAGTAGTGTAACCGTTATTTTTTTTAACCTTCCATATCTTCCCCTAAATTCAGTTGCTTGAAGGCAGGATCTGAGACTTGTTCATCTCATTATCTGCAATATCTGGCACATGGAATGTACGTGCTTAGAAAATGTGTGGGTTGAGGCCAGCCCGGTGGCGCAGCGGTTAAGTTCGCCTGTTACACTTCTCAGCAGCCTGGGATTTGCTGGTTCGGATTCTGGGTGCAGACATGGCACCGCTTGGCACGCCATGCTGTGGTAGGCATCCCGCGTATAAAGTAGAGGAAGATGGGCACAATGTTAGCTCAGGGCCAGGCTTCCTATGCAAAAAAGAGGAGGACTGGCAGTAATTAGCTCAGGGCTAATCTTCCTCAAAAAAAAAAAAAAAAAAGAAAATGTGTGAGTCAATCAGTAGCAAAACTTAGGGATGCAGTTAATTTTTAGTGAGAAACTAAATACTTGGCTAGAAATGATCTCAAACAAAATTGTTATTGTTCACTGTACTTGGATGGGAAATAACTTTATCACCTTGAGTACAGTGTTTATGGGCAGGTTCCTTTGACTTTCATCTTAAAGACTCATTCTTAGGTGAGCACCTTTTCCCTCATCTCCTTCAGTGAGGTTGTTTCATAGGTTTTTTTAATACAGTTAAGATTTTCTTGTCACAGCCTGCCTTCTTTCCTTTGGTCCCTTGACCTCCTAAATGATTTCTTAAATTTGCATACATTAAGGTTCACTTTTCATGCTGTAAATTCTATGGGTTTTGACAAGTGCATAATGTCATGTATCCATCATTACAATGTTATCCAGAATCACTTCCCCACCCTAAAATTCCCATGTGCTTTACCTATTTATCCCTCCTCTCTCCCCTGAACCCCTGGTGACCCCTGACCTTTGTGCTGTCCCTGTAGTTTGCCTTTTCCAGAGTGTCATAGAAACGGAATCATATACTAGTTAGCTTTTTCAGATTGACTTCTTTCAGTTAGCAATACGCAATTAAAGTATTTCTATGTCTTTTCATGGATTGAAAACTCATTTCTTTTTATTGCTGAATAATATTTCATTGTGTGGATATATCACAGTTTGTTTATTCATTCACTTTTTGACAGATAATTTGGCTGCTTACAGTTGGTGATTCTAAATAAATTTGCGTACAAGCTTTTGTGTGAACATAAATTTTCAACTGAGTTGGGTAAATACCTAGAAGTGTGATTACTGTGGTATATGCTAAGATTGTGTTCAACTTTGTAAGAATCTGCCAAACTGTCTTCCAATGTGGCTATACCATTTCGCATTCCCACTAGCAATAAATGAGAGTTCGTATTGTTTCACATCCTCACCAACGTTTGGTATTGTCAGTTTTTTGGATTTTAGGCATATTAATACTGTTGTAATGCCTGGTATTCTTCAGGGAATTATGATATTCATTCAGGAAATTGGGGCTGTTTTGGATGATCTAGCATATGTACACGTAGTTACAGTATCAGTCTGGATTCTGAAGAATAAAGCCACTACAAACACAGTAAGAATCAGGTATTTAGTTATGAATTGGGGTTGTATGAATATGGAAGGAGCACAGGAAGAGAAAATCTGTCAGACTGCAGCCAGAGGATGTCAACCTAAAGCATTGGAAAACAGATAGAAGTTGCTGATTGACGTGGGAAAGTCTGAGAAGTTGCCATGTCTTGTCTCCATGATGGTAAAGTGATAGCTTACAAAGAGGTTGCAAAGTTGCAGCATCAGACATAACGTACAAGTGGGAGCTTATGGAGCCAAAGTCCTGCCTGACTGCCACAATCTTCCAGTAATGACTTCCACTTCATTTCCACCGCCCAATATTTTTATGAGTTTTTGTTACCAATGCAACCCAGAAAACACAGGGATTTGAGGAAAATAATTCTCAGCTTTATAAGGAAGTAGTGATGCTGCTAAACTGACAATAGGTAGCCAGCACACACAAGCATGCGATACATGCACATATATACAATCATCAGTTATCATTGTAAGCAAGGCTGTAACCCAGTGTTTATCAGGAAGTGTATGTTACAACTGATTACTAACTGCAAGTCACCTGCGTATTCACCATGTCCTACAAATAAATTATGCTATAAACAAATCCTATCACCAGGTGTTTTTGTTCAGCTGAAATATTCGGCCATGTTTAATATCTGATGCCATCACAGAGAATTATCAAGTGAAAACTCAGGCCAAAATTGGACACAGCTAGGAAAAATTCTACTTCTTCCTGCCGCCTTTTGATTTTTCATACAGCCCATCTCTTTTCTGTCTTTCCTTATTTTCCTCATGAGAATTCCAGGTGAGCTCACAAAAGCTTTAATCATGGCCTTTCACTTCTCATTTCTACCTTGGTTTCTCTTCCAAAACATTAATTTCCTTATTTCATCCCTTCCCGTCTTTCACACTGAAACACAAACTCTTGTTTTTCTATCACGCTCTCTGCCTGTTAACACCTTTGAAGACATCCAGAAAGGATTTTGAATTTCAGATTTTGAAAACTGCCCAATATATATAGCTGATATGCCTTGGGATAGTTACTTAAAATCCCTGAGCCTTGATTTCTTATCAGTATTTTAAAAAAATTATATAGCTTGATAATGGGCTAAGCACTGTCTTAAAAGTACTTTATGATAACTCTGCATCCTCACATCAGCCCTCTAAGGTAGGTACTTTCATTAGCCCCATTTCACTCATAAGGAAACTGAGGCACAAAAAGGTTAACGAACTTGGCCAAGTTTGTACAGCTCTTGAGAAGAAGGGAAATGGATGGGAAATCCAAAAGACAGGAGAAAGGACAGTTGCTCCTTGGAACCTCTGACCTCTGATCAAATCCATTGACCTTTTATCAACTTTTCTACAGGCTGTCCTTTTTATTTCTTAATTTATATACAGTAATATGCACTCGTATTTTATTTCTTTTTATTTATTTTTTTAGGAAGATTAGCTTTGAACTAACATCCACCACCAATCCTCCTCTTTTTGCTGAGGAAGATTGGCCCTGAGCTAACATCTGTGCCCATCTTCCTCTGTTTTATATGTGGGACACCTGCCACAGCATAGGTTCGCACCCGGGATCCGAACTGGGGAACCCCAGGCCGCTGTGAAGCAGAGTGTGCAAACTTAACCTCTACGCCACTGGCCCAGCCCCTGTGCTCTTTTATTTTTGTCACACAGTCCTATGAGTTTTAAACACATGCGAAGATTCTTATTATCACCACCATTATCAGGATGCAAAGCAACTCTAGCACCCCAAAGAATCTCCGTGTATCACCCTATTTTAATCTGACACTTGCCCCTTCCCTACACCCTGACAAATGCTTGTCTCCCGTCTTAAAGGATCTTTTTATTCTTAGCTTTTTATGGCACTTGACTTTCCTTCCACTGTTCAAGCCATTCCTCACTCCTCTTTCTCTTCATACTATCCAAATATTCCTTTGGAATCCCATCTTTCATCCTCTTCACTCCCTTATTCTCCACTTGGCAATTGCAGTCATGGGTCAGCTTCCCTAGTACCTGTCTCTGGATCATTCCATGATTATTAGTTCTAGCCCTGATATGTCTCAGGAGCACAAATATGCAAGTCAAACTCCTGGACAGAGTCCCCTCAAACCCAACTTGTTAGAAACCAAGCCATGAAGAACCCCCACCCTGCACCCCCTGAATCTGCTTTTTCCTGGTGTCTGTATTCTTTTCACAGCCTCGCCACCCACCTAGCCTTCCAGACTAAAATCTTTGGAAGTATTTTTGGTCACTCATTTCCCCTCCTCTCCCATATCTATGTTATCAACAAGTCTTGACCCCTCATCTCCAGTTCTTCATTTCTTTCCATTCTCTTTCGTCTCTCTTCCATTGATAACGTTATCACAGTAGCTAACATTTTACGCAGTGCTTAATATTTAGGGCCATGTTAAAACTTTAAATGCAATATCACATTTACATTTTGCACAATCTTAGAAGGTAAATTTTGTCATCATCTCAATTTGACAAATGAGAAAATAAGGCATCTAAGGTGGAAAGTCATCCTGAGCGGGGAAGCAGGTTTTAGACCACCTCTGGAGCCTGGATAACCATTCCAGATCACCAGGAGCCCTAAACGCAATTCTGTCTCCTGGCTTCCCTGGGGACAAAGTGTCAGAAGACATGAAGATCTGGAGCATTCCTTTCTTCCCTTGCCATGCAAACTGCTGAAAACACTGGGCAAAATCAGCCACCCACCTCTACGCCACCCACCCCAAATCTTATTTTAACATGTTGAACTGAATTATCTTTATGGTACTTTTGAGCTCTGAACTTCTGAAATTGAGAGAGGAGACCACGGACTTAGGGGAAATGTTAACCAGGGCTCTTTTATGGGGCAGAATGTATTAGTATTTAGGTTACATAATAGAAAAGTTACAGAGGTTGTAGTGGGTTGAACTGTGTCCCCCCAAAAGATATGTCTGAGCCTTAGCCACTAGTACTTGTGAATGTGGATGTGACTTTTTCTTTTTAGAAATCAAGTCTTTGCAGATGTAATTAAGTTAAGAATCTCTAGAAGAGTTCATCCTAGTTTTAAGGTGGGCCCTAAACCTAATGATTAGTGTCCTTATAAGGGAAAGAAGAGGGAAATTTGACACACACCAAGAGAAAGGCCTTGAGGGAATTAAAAATAAGAAGAAGACGACATAAACATCTGAAAAAGCCTGAGAAGGGAAAGTTGGGGTGGTGTGACAAAGGGGTGAAGAGAAAGAAGACCAGGAAGCCCATTAGTTTCCCTCCAGGCTGGAACCCATTTCAAAGCCAGCACCTCATTTGGATCCACCTCTCCCTCCTTTCTTACTCAGCAGCAGCCAACATTTGTCCCCTGTTTGTCAGTCCCCAGATCTCTCCAGTCTCTTTACTTCCTCTACTAAACCTCTGGTTCCCTTCATTTCCTCCACTAAAACTTCTGGACTTTGTCCAGAATGCTCACTGCAAGGAAAGGTGTGGTAATCAATGAGCAGGTAAGGAACCAGGTGCAGGCACCTGGGAGCCCAAGATGTGAGGTGTCACAAAGGCCAAGCAGGGAAGGGGTGCTGTGTCTACTTAGAGGGATACAGATTGAGAGGAGGATTGAACAAAGCCTAGTGCAGTCTGTGCCCCTCAGGAGCTTGGCTTCCTTGAGGAAGAAGGAAGGATGTGTGGTTAGGAAGCAATCATACAATCATAATAATAATGGATCAGGGAGTAAGTTTGCATTGAGTGCCAGCCAGAAAGTTACAAGCTGAACTGACAGAGAAATTGAGAGAAGGGAGAGGGAGTAGATGAAAAGGTGTGGGAAGGTGGATACCAGGAAATGAGACTCACCAGCAATTGCATTGATACACCCACTCCACAAATATTAATTTATGTGTTGAGCATCTTGTTACTGTTGGCGAGAGAGTGGAGAATAAGGTAATGTAGTCTTTTGCCACAATTTCCTTTTTTTCAACAGGTATCTACCAGTGCTACAGTATGATTGGATCTTTCCCCTATTCAGTGCATCATTCCCTAAGGGGATGCCTCCTGGGTGAAAATTCAAATTCAGTGTGACCCTTGGAGTAACATATGAAGTATAAAACAGAACAAAATGAGTATCATTTCTCAGCCTGAATATTCTCGTTATTTTCAGACTATATATTTGCAAATTTGCTTACTCCCTAAAATTAATTTGAACCCCCAAAATCAATACACATGGTGCTTTTGGTCATGTGCGATTGTGCACAGAGCAGCAAAAAACTGAGTTGCTTGATGCACACATTCCCAGCTGAGGTGGAACAAGACCATGCACTGGCGTTTTTAGCTCTCGTATTATAATTGTATCCTTTTCACTGTAAATTTAGCATCACATTTTTTGCATTTTTGTGCGTTTTTTGGGTGGTGATTTCGCTGTTGAAAATGACCTCCAAGCATAATACTGAAGTTCTGTCTAGAGTTCCTAAGCATATGAAGCCTATGATAAGCCTTATGAAGAAAATGCATGTGTTAAATGAGCTTCGTTCAGGCATTTTATAGCACTGTTGGCTGTGAGTTCAATGTTAATGAATCAGCAATATATGTTAAATAAGGGTTTTTTTTTAAAGCAGGAATACACATAAAACAAGGCTCTGCAATGACTGATCAATGAAAATGTTGTGACCAGAGGCTAATAAGAATGTAGCCCTGTGTTTCCCCAAAGAGCAATGGTTCAATATTCCATAATCCAGTGTTTCCAGTGACTTTATAGAATGAAACTACTGCAAGGAACAAGAATTAACAGTGTGCAGTACTCCCCCGTTATCACAGTTTTGCTTTCTAAGGTTTCAGTTACCTGCGGTCAACCTCGGTGTGAAAATATTAAATGGAAAAATCCAGAAATAAACAATTCGTAAGTTTTTAATTGCACGCTGTTCTGCATAGTATGGTGAAATCTCATGCCATTCTGCTCCGATTCAACCACGGTGTGACTCATCTCTTTGTCCAAGGGATCCACACTCTATATATTACCCGCCTATTAGTCACTTAAGCTGCCTGGGCTCTCAGATCGACAGTCAGGTGTCACAGCACTTGTGTTCAAGTCACCCTTATTTTACTCCATAATGTGCCCAAAGCACAGGAGTAGTGGTGCTGGCAATTCAGATTTAACCCTTTGAGTGAAGAGGTAAAAGTTCTTAACTTAAGGAAAGAAGAAAAACCTTATGCTGAGGTTGCTAAGATCTACGGTAACTATTATTACAGTGTATTATTATAATTGTTCTATTTTATTATTAGTTGTTGTTAATCTCCTACTGTGCCTAATTTAGAAAGTAAACTTTATTATAGGTATGTATGTATAGGAAAAAACATAATCTATATAGGGTTCAGTACCATCTGCAGTGTCAGGTATCCACTGGGAGTCTTGGAATGTATCCCCCTGTGGATAAGGAGGAACTACTGTATATCATTTCAAACATAGTTTATTATAGTGAAAGGATACAGATTAAGATCTTCAAAGGAGTGGGATTTATTCCAGGCATGCAAGGCTAGTTAAACATTCAAAATGCAGCAATGTAATGCATCACCTCTACAGGCTAAGGAAGAAAAATAATATGATCACATCAATAGATGAAGAAAAAGCATTTGACAAAATCCAACACCCATTTATAAAAACTCTCAGCAAAGTAGGAATAGAGGGGAAGTTCCTCAAGTTGTTAAAGAAGATCGACAAAAAACCTACAGCTGATATCATACTTCACAGTAAGAAACTAGATGCTTTCCTGCTAAGATCAGAAAGAAGACAAGGATGTCCACTCTCACCACTCCTATTTGATATCATACTGGATGCCCCAGCTAATACATAACACAAGAAAAGGAAGTAAAAGGGATACCAATTGGGAAGGAAGATATGAAACTAACTTTGTTCACAGATGGCATGATTGTCTATGTACTATGTAAAAGCTCCCAAAGAATCAACAGCAACAACAACAAAACCCTCATGGAACTAATAAGTGATTATAACAAGATTGCAAGGCACACAGTTAATACACAAAAGTCAATTGCTTTCTTATTTACTAGCAATGAACAATTGGAATTTGAAACTTAAAACATAACACCATTTTCATTCCATCCTCCAACAGTGAAATACTTAGGCATAAGTCATATAAAATATGTACAAGATCAGCATGAGGAAAACTACAAAACCCTGGTGAAAGAAATCAAAGAAAATCTAAATAAATAGAGAGATGTTCCATGTACGTGTCTGGGAAGACTCAATATTGTCAAGCTGTCAGCTCTTCCCACTTTGATCTATAATCAATGTAATCCCAATAAAAATCCCAGCAAGTTATCTTATGGATATTGACAAACTGATACTGAATTTCATGAGAAAAGGCGAAAAAACCCAGAATAACCAACACAATATGACGGAGAAGAACAAAGTTGGAGGACTGACGCTACCAGACTTCAAGACTTACTATAAAGCTGCGGTAATCAAGACAGCATGATATTGGTGAAAGAATAGACAAATAGATCAGTGGAAGAGAACAGAGAGCCCAGAAATAGACCCACATAAATATAGTCAACTGATCTTTGACAAAGGAGCAAAAGCAATACAATGGAGCAAACACAGTCTTTTCCACAAATAGGTCAAGAACAACTGGACATCCTTATGCAAAATTTTTAAAAAATGAATTTAGACACAGACTTTACACCTTTCACAAAAATTAACTCAAAATGGATCATAGACCTAAATGTAAAGCACAAAACTATACAATTCCAAGAAGACAACATAGGAGAATCTAAGTGACCTTGGGTTTGGTGATGTCTTCTTAGACACAACACAAAAACATGATACGTGAAAGAAAAAATTGTTATGTTGGATTTTGTTAAAATTAAAAACTTCCACACTGTGAAAGACACTGTCAAGACAGTGAAGGCTGCCCCATCCCCACTGCTGTGAGGTGCAGAGATAAGTGCTGAGCAAGGTCAGAGAAAGTCCATGTGAGCCTGACCACTGGGACACCAAAGCACTTCTTGCCACCCCTGGGCCCTGTGGGCCCTGCAGCACAGGCCAGATGGGGCAAACACCAGTTATTTTAAAAACAGAGAGAGAAAGAAAGAAAAGACAAGCCATAGATTAATATAAAATATTGTGAAAAACACGTCTGATAAAGGAATGTTAACTAAAATATACAAAGAACTTTTAAAACTCAACAATAAGAAAACAAACAATTCAGTTAAAAAGATGGACCAAAGACCTGAACAGACATCTCACCAAAGACAGGTGGCAAATAAGCAGGTACAAAGATGCTTAATGTCATATGTTGTTAGAAGATTGCTATTTGAAACAGCAATGAGATACTATTGCCTATGTTCTATGGGTTCTATGTCAAAACCCATAGAATGTACAACACCAAGAATGAACCCATGTAAAATATAACTTTAGTTGACAACAATGTATCAATATTAGCTCATTATTGTAGCAAATGTACCATAGTAACACAAGATGTTGATAATAGGGGAAACAGAGGCAATGGGGCACTGGGGGAACTCTATGTATTTTCTGCTAAATTTTTGTTTAAACCCAAGACTGCCACCCAAAATAAACTGCATAATTTAAAAAAGACCTGCAGAGGGAGAAACCATAGAATAAGACCCAGGAGAGAACGAGTGTGGAGCTTCCAGTTGTCCCTTTGCAGTGGAGTTGTGTGGTTAGCATTTATTTCTCCCAGTAAAGGTGTATGACAACATGCATGGAGTATTGCCAACAAGGGAAGCTCACCCAAGTCTTTGTGTCTGGAGTTTTTATTAGTGGTTGATCATATAGACATGGCTGACCACCCGTGAGGCTGACCTTAGTCTCCAGCTCCTCCAGAAGTCAAGCTGATACTGTACGTCTCAAGGCCTCTATAATATATGGCATTGTTAGCTTTAACTATCTGTCGTGGCTCAAGGACCCAGGTAGACAAAGACACTCTTGTCAGGCAGGACATTCCAAAGGCTTAGAGGTTACCTCCCAGGAGTCAGGGGCAAAGGGCCAAACTTTTCTTTGGACAAGATTAATTCTTTTTTGCCCACAGGGCCTGAATTGCAACACAACTTCTCCCTTTGCCCAATTCTGCTTTTTTCCCCTTCCTTGCTTTCTGGGTGATGAGCCAAAGGATGCTCCTTTGTAAACATTCTGCCCACTAAGCTCTGTCTTAGAGTTGGCTTTCTGGAGAACCCTGCCTGCAACAGCTGATGCGATGGGACAATTGATCTGTAGTTTAGGTCCTAGACTTAACTCTGAAGAGATTTTATTCACCAGGTTTTGAGATTTATTCCAAACTTTCCACAGAAAAATCACACACCATGCACAAAAAGGGGAAGCAAAAGTTTTAAGTTGCTTTAAGAATTTTTAAATCTGTAAATTATTTATTTTTTAGAATCCCAAAGACAATTAGGTTAATTTAGATACTCTGAAAAAGAAATAGTTTTCTAGTCAGAGGGGCTTTAGGAAAAGTTGAAGAAAGACAGCTGGCACCCAGTTTCAAGTGTTACATGCATCTGAGGAAAATCCCATAGGCCAGACAACTCCCTAAAAGGAGAAATTTGCCATTACTTTGGATGTAAACCTCAAGAAACACTACTTAAATAACTAACCAGTAGATTGTGATAAGCTGTGAATATATAGTGTAATACCTAGAGTAACCACCAAAAAAGCTATTCAAAGAGATACATTAAAAAACTATTTACAAATCAAAATAGAATCTTAAAAATGTGCAAGTAACCTGCAGAAGAAAGAGAACAGAGATCAAACAGTAGACCAAAACCAAAATGGTAGACTTAAGCCCTAACATATCAATAATTACATTAAATGTAAATGGTTTAAATATACCAATTAAAAGGCAGAGATTGGCAGAGAGGATTAAAACATAACCCAATTATAAACTGTCTACAAGAAATTCAGTTCAAATATAACATTATAGGCAGATTGAAAGTAAAAGGATGGATACTGCAGACATTAATAAAAGGAAAGCATAAATGCCTATCTTAATAATAGATAAAGTTGACTTCAGATGAAAGAAAATTACCAGAGACAGAGAGGGATATTATATAATGATAAAAGGATCAGTCCACCAAGAAAATGTAGCAATCCTAAATGTGCAAGCACAAAACAGCAAAGCGGCAAAGTAGACAAATCCACAACTACAGCTAAAGACTTCAACACATTTCTCTCAACAATTTATAGAACAACAATACATAAAATCAGCCTGAGTACAGAAGAACTACACAAAGTCATCAACCAATAGCATCTAATGAAAATTTATAGAACACTCCACCCAATAACGACAGATACACATTACTTTCAAGCACACACAGAACATATGCAAAGATAGATCATATCCTGGGCTATAAAACAAACCACAACAATTTAAGATTTGAAGTCATACCAAGAGTGTACTCTGGCCACAGTAGACTCAAACTAAATCAGTAACAGAAAGACAACGGGAAAATCTCCAAACATTTAGATACTAAACAACACATGTAAATAATGTATGGGCCAAAGAGAAAATCTCAAGGGAAATGTAAAAATATATTGAGCTGAATGAAAGTGAAATAAAATATCAATTTTTGTGTGACACAGCTAAACAGTGCTAAGAGGGAAATTGATAGCACTAAGTGCTTGCATTAGAAGAGAGGAAAAATCTCAAATCAATGATCTAAGCTTACATCTCAAGAACCCAGAGAGAAAGAACAGCAAAGTATGTGACTGAAGGAAGAAAATAATAAAGGTAAGACCAGAAATAAATAAAGAGCCGGTTCTTTGAAAAGGGCAATAAAATTGAAAAAACTCTAGCAAGTATGGCAGAGAGAGAAAACACGAATTACCAATATCAATATAAAATATGAAACAGAGGATATCATTACAGACCTCGAAGACATCAAAAGTATAAGGAAATGTGATGAACAACTCTTCACACACAAATTTGACAACTTATGTGAGATGGACCATTTCCTTGAAAAGTACACACTATCACAACTCATCTAATATGAAACAGATCAGTTGAATAGTCCTGCAACTGTTAAGGAAATTGACTTTGGAATCTAAAATCTTCTGGAAAAGAAATCTCCAGATCTAGATGATTTTCCAGGAGAATTCTACTAAACTTTTAAAGGCAAATTAATACCAATTCTGTATAATCTCTTCCAGAAAATAGGATAGGAAAGCACACTCCCCAACTCATTTTATGAAGCTAGTATTATCCGGATACCAAAACCATACAAAGACAGTACAGAGAGAGAAAGAGAGAGAGAGAGAGACAGAGAGAGAAAGAGAAAACTACAGACCAATATCTTTCATAAATATAGACTCTAAAATTCTTAACAAGGTATTAGCAAATAGAATTTAGCAACTTCTTTTGTTTGCTGTTGATTCAGTAGCAAGCAAAGTTTTAAAAGAATAACACACTATGACTAAGTAGGGCTTATTCCAGGGACGCAAATCTGGTTCAATATTTGAAAATCAATCAATGCAATCCACTGTGTTAACAGACTAAAGAAGAAATATCACATGATCTTATCAGTTGATGCAGAAAAAAGCATTTGATAAAACTCAATAGCTGTTCATGATAGACAAAAAGACACAGAAAAACAGGAATAGAGAAGAATACACCTTCTTCAACTGGGTAAAGAACATTTAAAGTAAACACCTATAGCTTTTATCATATGTAATGATGAAAGACTGAATGCTCTCTCTCCAGGAACAAGGCAAGAATGCCCATTCTCACCATTGTATTCAATATGGTACTGGAAATTCTAAGAATTGCAATATGGCAAGAAAAGTAAATAAAAAGCTTGAAGTTTAGGAAGGAAGAAATAAAATCCACAAAAGAATTCCTAGACCTACACCTGTACTCTTGCAACGTCACAAGATACTAGGTAAACACACAAAAATCTATTGTGTTCCTATATAGTAATGAACATAAGGACTCTAAAATGAAAAATACAATTCTATTTATATTCACTCCAAAAGGATTGAAATATTTAGGCACATATTTAACAAAACATGTACTGGACAGGTGTGCTGAAAGCTACAAAACACTGATAAAAACAAATCAAAGATCTAAATGGATAAGCATATTGTATTCATAGATTTGAAGACTCAGCATAGTAAAAAGATGTCAGTTCCCCCCAAATTGATATACAGCTTCAATACAGTCTCTATAAAAATTCCAGCATTTTTTCACATATAGACAAAATTATTCTAACATTTATATGGAAATCAAAGGAACTGGAATGGCTAAAACAATTTTGAAAAAGGAGAATAAAGTTGGAAGAACCAATCTACCCAATTTATAACAAGACATTGGACAGCCTATTAATCAACACTATGTGGTATTGGTGGAAGGATAGACACAGATCAATGGAACATAATAGAGAAACTAGAAATAGACCCACATAAATATGCCCAACTGATTTTTTGACAAAGATGCAAAAGCAATTCAAATAAGGGGGAATGGCATTTTCAAGAAATGGTGCTGGGGCAATCAAATATCTATAGGCAAAAGAAAAAAAAAGAAAAGAGAAGAGAGAAAAAAAGAAAAAACTCAATTTAAACCTCACATCCTACACAAAAATTAACTCGAAATGGATCATAGGTTTTAAATGTAAATTGAAAACTCTAAAACTTTTAGGAGAAAATATTCAAATCCTAGGGCTAGCCAAAGAGTTCTTAGAATTGACATGGAAAATAGAAACCATAAAAGTAAAATTGGATAAGTTGGATTTTATCAAAACTTAAAATATTTGCTTTGTGAAAGACTCCATGAAAAGGATGAAAAGACAAACTATAGATCAAGAGAAAATATTTGCAAACCACATATGCATTAAAGAGTTATTATCTGGAATATATAAAGAACTCTCAAGCTTGAAAAATAACAAAGTTTTTTTAATGGCAAAAGGCACGAATAAACATTTCATCAAAGAGGATATACAGATGGCAAATTATCACACAGAGAGATGTTCAACATCATTAGCTGTTAGGGAAACACAAATTAAAAGCACAGTGAAATATCACTACACACTTATCAGAATGGCTAAAATAAAAAAAATATCGACATCAAGTTCTGGTGAGGAAGTAGAAACGACATCGCTCATACCTGGCTGGTGAAAATGTAACATGGTCCAACCACTCTGGAAAACTGGCAGTTTCTTAAAAAACTAAACATATGACCTTGCAATTATACTCCTGGGCACTTATCACAAAGAAATGGAAACTTTATGTTCACATAAAAACCTATACATGAATGTTCATAGCAGCTTTATTCATAATAGCCCAAACTAGAAACAACTCTATGTCCTTAATGGGTGAACAATAAGGCAAACTGGTACATTCATACCATGGGATATTATTTAGCAGTAAAAAAGAACAAGTTCTTGATACATACCACAATCTGCTTGACTCTTTACAGTATTATGCTTAGTGGAAAAAGCCAATCCCAAAAGGTTACATACTCAATGATGTCATTTACGTAACATTCTTGAATTGACAAAATTATAGATATGGAGAATGTATTAGTGATTTCCAGGGGTTAAGGACAGGATGGTAGGGTGGAGGATTAGATGTGGCTATAAAACGGCAACATCCAATGTGGTGAGGGAAATGTATATTGTATATATTTATATACAAAATGTGTAACATATGACATAATGATGTTGTATCAACAAAGGAGCAGAATTATAACTATTCTGTATCTTGACTGTGGCAATGTCAGTAGTGATATTGTATTATATATTCATGTATTATATAGTTTTGTAAGATGCTACCATTGGGTAACATGGAGGAAGAGGGTACATGGAATCTCTCTGTCTTATTTCTCACAAAGGCATGTGGACCTACAATTATTTCAAAATAAAAAACTTAATTAAAAAAAGGCAATGCAGCTTCTGTCTGGCTCTGTTTATTGGGTCACACTCATTTGGCACCCAACCTCTACACCGTGCAGAAGCCAATCAGCAACACAGACAGGCTGAGCATAGGTGCTTGAGCTTACGATAGCCTGGCTGACTTCCCGATGACAGCCAGCATCAATCACCAGACATGTGAATGAGCAAGACAGATTATTCTGACCCACAGCCATCCTTCAAGCTGCCTTGAGCCCCACGTGGAGCAGAGACTAGCTGTCCTCATCAAGCCCTCCCCGAACTGAACTGCACATTTGTGTGCAAAATAAGTGCTTATCGCTGTTTGCAGCCACCAATTTTAGGGTGGTTTATTTCATAGCTATAGGCAACTGGAAAAAAGAGTGACTTTTGTCTATGAACATTCTACAGAAAAAGAAGAAAATGGCTTTTTCATTGAACCTTGATATTAAGCAATGATGGCACTTTTTGAAGTATCAAATTATACCTTTGAAAATTCAGACTAGCTTCATTCCAATCAGTCAATTAGCATAGCCGCCATATTTCAAATTAGAAATTAGGCACATCATTTCGTTAAAGATTGTTATACCACTTATGGATGCGAACAGGTGACCATTTGGGAGATATACTTTGGATACTAAAATGAAATGTTTGAGGTTTTCAGGGGTTTATAGTACAAATTATTTGAAATTAGGATTGTTTTGGAAGATCTAAGAAATGTGTATACAAATATATTACTATTATTAACATATAATTGTAAATTAATATTGCCAAGTGGGTTATGAATGATGAATTATCATAGCTTATCAAAAATACACATAATCTTACAAGTGTAATCAATTACTAATGTCAAGTCATCTCTATATTCACTTCCTTTTGCAAATGAATCAGGATAGATACAAACCCTCTCATGTGTCATGGGCATTTTAGTTCTGCTGTAGCTGGCAGGTACAAGAAGACCAGATTCAAAATCAGGCTGGACATAGGTAGAGCCATTTTCTTCCTGCTTTGCATTCATCTTTCAAATATCCATTCATCTTTCAAATAGCCTGTCTAACATTTGGTAATAGTCCTCTTATCTGGTTTAGGCTTTTTTTCACCTGGGAATTTCTGGTTTAGCTCGTCAGATGTTGTTTTCACCTTGGTCCTTCCAACATCCTTTCATTTATTTATTTATTTATTTATTTATTGAAGAGGAAGTTTGGCCCTGAGCTAACATCTATGCCAATATTCCTCTCTTTTGTATGTGGGATGGCACCACAGCTCAGCTTGATGACCCGTGTGTAGGTCCATGCCAAAGATCCGAACTGCAGTGCGTGAACTTAACCACTACACCACCAGGCCAGTCCCCCGACATCCTTTTTAAATCTTTACTGATCGTTTCTGGATCTTTACCTACTCAGACCACAAGAAAGTTTACATTCTCTTACGCTTGGAATGAGGAGTCTTCATACTCTTGGTCTCACAATTGAAAGTAAAAATAGCTCAATAAAACTTTACATTACCTTTCTTCAATACTACTTTTGTTCCTCCTGAACACTCTACCCTTGTTTTCTCCCTTTTCTTCTTTCACAACGAGACACTTTAACATTGCTGGATACCCCTTACTGCACAACCTCTTTGTCATATAACTTGTGTTATGGAACCAGCAATTTTTTTTTGTTTTTTTGGTGCTCCACTAAGTTTTGGACACCAATTTCCCCTCTGGCTAAATATGTAACCTGGGGCAAAGTGCTCAAATTCCCTAAGCCTGGTCATTTGTAAAATGGGAATAATAATGGCTCTGGGTAGGATTAATTGAAGTATCCTTTATTTCTTTTTCTTTTGTCCTTCAGACCCTGAAACGTGGTGTTTTAATGAATAGTGTTGATTGAGTTGGATGTGGAGACTGGCCTTAAGGCAGAGGCTGACTGGAGATTCTGGACATCACACTGGGGAGATTTCTGGGCAAGGGCACCAGAAAGAACAAAGCTCAGAGGTAGCCTTGAGCTTGGTGCTTTTGGAGGCCTAAAGAAAAGCATATCTGATATTTTTCCTTTTGCTTTGTATTTAGAACTGTGAGGAGGGAGGCAAGCATAGAGGGATGGAAAAGATATGAAAAATACTAAGGATGGGAGAGATGGGAGAAAAGACAGCTGTAAATTAAGAGAGAGCAAGAAAGAAAGAGGGAAGAGAAATCTCCCAAAACAAAAAAAAGATTATGTAAGATTATGAAAGAAAACGGTTATTTTCAAAAGGATTCATAATCCCAGTCCCTAATGCATAACCTATTTTTATTTTTACATCTCCTATCTAGTTCTTGATCATATAAATTCATTGTTCTATGTGGCTGCAACCTTGGCAAAACAAGGTTCTGTTCTCTGGTAAGATTGACATGTAATCCTGATATCAATCTGCCCTTTTAGATAATTTTCCACATTAACTGTGATGACCAAAATATCCAAGTCTAGCTTGTGTCTGTCCCAGTGTGTCATTATTTTGGTCATAGGAACCCTGCAGAATAAATCAATTTAACACCTGCTTCTTGACTGTAGCAACGTTGAAGCAGGCCAGAAAAACCACATTTGCTCTTTACTTAGACGATATAAATCCATCATTCCCCAAATTACTGCATCCCTTTGGCCTGAGTCTCCTGAACAGAAATGGGAGTTGAGCAGTAAACGGTGTGTGCTATTGGCCTTGGCGCGTCGCTTTGAGCCAGCAGGGGGCGTTTGAGCTCCAGGGCGCCAGCCAGAGTAGTCAGGGGGCGTGGCTCTGCATCCTTGACGGACAGCTAAGGACGCGGGTGAAGATGAGGTAATAAGAGCTGGAGCAAGGAGGGCGTGGGGTTGTGGGCGCGTGTCTGTTCCACTGTGAATGTGTCAGTGCTTGCGTTAGCCGACGACACTGCGTGTCTCGGAGCTGGCGCTGCAGACACTGACCACACTGTATTAAAAAAAAGAAATTCCATTTCTGGGAGGGAGGCTGCAAAGTTGCGGCCAGGCGACAGCTGCGGTCCTGGGGCTGGGTCATGGCGGGTCGCTTTTCGGCGTCCAGGGACTGGGGAAACCCCCGTGGGCTACGGTTTGCCCTAGCGCCACGCTTGGGAGGGGCGATTCTTTCTGGAAGCGAGTGAGCAGAGCCACAGGGAGGGGGAGCTCTCACCAAAGAGGCGACAGCATTTCGTGCGGCAAACGGGTTGGGAGGGTGGGGAGAGAGGGGAGGGAAACACAGCGTGCCATTCCGAGCGCAATTGCGCGGCGAGATCCCACCCTAGCGTCTGCAGAGCCCGAGGCGCAACTGGTGCGAGGGCTCGGTCTTCGCCTCGCCATTCCTTTTAGCTCGCGGCCGCCAGGCTCTGGCCGCGCGCCCGCCGAGTGGTTTTGCAAGGCGGACGCCTCTTTGCAGAGAGCCGGGTATTTGCATGAAGCGATTCGACCCCACGGATCAGCGGCGGCAGCAGCGGACCCCGGCGGCGGCGGCAACAGAGGCGAGCTGTCGGAGCCAGGCGGCCCCAGTCTCCTGGCCCCGGTGGATGCGCTGCTGGGGAGCGGCCCATGGGCCGGAGCTGAGGCTGCCCGGGGCTTCGGGGCGCGGGGCGGGGGGCGCGGTCGAGGCCCGGAGGCGGCGGCGCAGGAGGAAGCGGAGGAGGGCGGGCGCGCCGAGCCCGGGAGGCAGGCAGCGCAGAGCCGCCGCCGCCGCCGCCTCAGCCCAGGGCTCGCCATGCTCCTGGCCTCGGCCGTGGTGGTCTGGGAATGGCTGAACGAGCACGGCCGCTGGCGCCCCTACAGCCCGGCCGTGAGCCACCACATCGAGGCGGTGGTCCGCGCCGGCCCCCGTGCTGGGGGCAGCGTGGTACTGGGTCAGGTGGACAGTCGTCTTGCGCCCTACATCATCGACCTGCAGTCCATGAACCAGTTCCGCCAGGACACGGGTGAGCTGGCCGCCCCTGCCCTGCCCGCGCCCACCTCCCCTCCCTGCCCTGAGATCTCCCGCCTAGCGAGCCCCCGCGGGCCTACCCAGTCGGCACGTCCTTGCAGTGGTGTCACCAAAAGGTATTCGGGCAGGGGGCGTTTTACTCCCCATGATCCTATTAAGATCCCGCCCGCAACGAACGTCCATGCTAGTAGCATCAATGTTCTGGTTATGCAAACCGAGCTTCTACCTAGCTCCTAAGAACCTCTCTTTTACACCCCTTTTTAAGCGCTTGATGGCCCCAAGTCACCCCATACACAAATTGTGGAGCTGCCCAGCCACAAGCGATCCCAGCCTCCAGCACAGGCTTCCTGCTCTCCTCTCACACATGGGTTGACCCTGCTTTGCCTCAGGCACCCTTGGGCCTGCCACATATCACCCTCGTCTAGTCTCCCACTGCCTGTGCCCCTCCAGTGTGAGATGCCTTCCCACAGCTGGGAAAGGAAGAAGGGAATCCCCGGAGGCTCTGGCTGTAGTCGAGTATGGGAAGGGCTGGGCCGCCCCGGGGAGTGGGGAGAGATGGGAGTTGGGGGGTTCCGGAGCATGAAACACCCTGGATGCTGTGGCATTGGCAAGTGCCACTGCTTATGCACTCAAGTGCTGAAGCAACAGGCCAGAGCAGATGGAGAGAGGAGGGGGAGGCACCGGTTCCGGAATGCCTGGCAGGGAAGCCACTCCCTTTGTCCATGGAGGAGGAGGTGCATTCCTAAGAAGAAACTGCCCCCAAGCTTCCTCCTGAAACAGTTGCCTGTCAGGGATACCCTGACCTGCCAGAACACTAAACTGTCTTTTCATGAGAATCAAGTTGCCACTGTGGCCACCACAATCCCACTTCCCAGCTGACCAGCCTTTCCAGGTTGGAGCAAGGAAAGGAGCCTACAGGAAGAAGGTCAGGCTGGGGGGTCATTGGTGGAAAGGGCAGGGCAGGGCAGAGCTGCACCTCTGGTTGGCCCAGTGGGTCCAGGCTTAACTGAGGACCTGAGACAAGTCTATGTGTCCCTCATGGAGGTGGGGAGTTGTTTTTGGAATTCTGGCTAGACTTTCCTGAGCCTGTGACCCAGGAGTCTGGAGAGGCAGGTGTGTTGGGGGGAGGGACTAGAGAGGATGGCTGGGAGAGTCCCAGAGGGTCAGAGAACAGCTGTTTGAGCAGGATATCTCAGCCTCCTTGGAAAGCCCCCACATCCTGTGCACTAATTAGGATTGTCATGGGAAAGGGGTATCTTTCCACCCTCATGTCCCCATTTTGAGTCATAACTCCCAACAACCTCTTTGCCAAGGACTTTGCAAACGCTGGCTGAATGAGTAAAGCTTTCTGGGGAAAGGATTCTAGAAGGGTTACATCTGGAGGGGCTTAAACCTTGGTGGGAAAGGGAGACTGAGAGGAGGAGGGAATAAGGAGGAATGTGGGGAGATTGAGAAAGAAGATTAAGTGTGGCTGAGGGGGAGGGAGAGAATGTCATTGTACGATTTGGATAGAGGTTGTGGATAGAGGTGTGTGTCTGGAGAGGTGGGGAGCTGAGCCATGGAGGTGGGACCAGGAAGACCAGCAGTTAAGACACCTGACAGGGAAGTCCAGCCCTGTTCAAAATAAACAGGCAGGTGTTAGCTTTTCTATCTCAGATTAAATGTCTGCAGCTGAAGAACCACCCTGGTGACATAAAGATCCCATCCCTGGTCCTATATTTGGGAAGGGAGAAAGTTTAATCAGTGCTTAGGGGTATCTAAGATGGACATGGTACCTAGAAAGGGTCCTAGCCTGAAGGGCCCTTTCTACAGAAGTGAAGTTTGGAGAAAACTGGGTTAAAGGACAGAAGCTACCTCTTCAAGGTCTGAACACTCTTCCCTGAGGATGAGCTGACCACTACATGGTGGTTAGCAATTTAGTCCAAGGCTGGGGCTCCTCAGATTTTAGCCTGGAGGCAGAAAGCTGGCCCGGGGTCATTTTAAAGGCTACCTTAGGGTATGTTTTACATTCTGGTTTGTCTTTCAGGCACAGGATTCAGACTGCTTAGGTTACATCCACTCATTCTAATGGTCAGTCGGTCAACATGTACTGAGTGGCTCCCTCTTCAGTGCCAGGCTCTGCGCTGAGTGCTGAAGGCACTGGGCTGAATTCCCAGGAATGCTGGGTCTGTCAGGGAGCTTGTCAAAGTAGAATAGGATCTCTGGGTTTCTGGGCCCGGAGCCCCCTCCTCTCCCTTCTTCACCAACAGACACACAGTTCCTCTCAATATAGCTCATTGATGAGGCCATAACGGGGTAGGAACTTTAAACCATGGGCTCCCAGGCAACCTCAGCCAAGCCCTGGCAATGTTTAATTAAATTACCCACCCTCCCCATGCCACAGTTTGAAGCTGGGAACCAGAAACATCCCCACAAACAAAGGAGAGCTGGAAGTCCCCTGCCCAGAGGCAATTCCTCTCTCTTTTGTTGCCTCCTCTATGTGGGGACATTTCCTGACATGGGAGCTTTGTTTTTTCAGAAGTTGCTTGCCCTGCTGCTGAGTGAGTCCTTGGACTCTCTGCTCCCCTGGGCTCTGACTTCATCCAGCCTGTCTCCAGGGAGATGGCCAGGAGGTAGCAGACACCCTCTGTCTTGCCTCTGTTTGCCCTGGGCCCTTCTCCTTCCCCAGACCGCTTCGGAGTCTGAGCTTATTTGCATTCTATGCAGGTCTCCTCTGGGCATTTTAAGATAGAGAATCTGGAAGCAGGAAGAAGATGGGACTTTGGCTGCTTCCAAGAGCTTTGGTTGGGTCCTCTCCACCTATGGTCCTTTACCTTGAGTGTGGGCTGAACTTTTTCTGTTGTAGGGCAGTGACTGGAGCGCTTTACTTCAGCATCACTATGTCTTCCAAGGCACCTGATCACTGCCATCTCCAGGACTCCCGCAGCGGGATGGGGGACGACCTGGGCTAGGAGTGGGCAAACATGACTCAGGCTCTCATCCCAGACTCACTGGCTTACTGTGTGACCTTAAGCAAGTCTCTTAACTGCTCAGATCTCATTTACCTCTGTAGAAAGAAAAGCAGCCTTAAGATTCCTTCTGCCTCCTTTCCTCCCATCCTGCAGATCAACAGGCGAATGGGTTTGGCCCCTGCACCAGTGATGATGGTGTGAGGAAAGGTTCTTTTTAGCTCCGAGTTTTCTGTGCAACTTTTGCTTCTTTTGTGTCTTTAATGAAGTGAGAAAGGTCAGACAGAGAGAGATTAAAGGGTTTGACAGATGCTGATTTTTAGGCACCCCCTGCCATACTCTGCCCTGTGTGAGCACGGGAGTGGAGGAGGCAGCCGTCATGATGATCACCGTATGGGGCATGCGCCAAGCACATGGCAGACGTTATCTTGTTTAATTCTCACAGTAATCTTATGAAGGAACAAGTGTTCCTATTTTATAGGACAGGAAACAAGTTGAAAGAGATGAAGTTGTGCAAAGGTTTACAGTTAGTCAATGGCCGAGCTGGAATTCGAATTCAAGTGACCCGTGCTCTACTCCTTGATTCAGTGAACACTCATGGAGCACCTGCTTCCTGCAGGCACTGTTCCAGGCATGTGGGATATAGCAATAGCAAAACATCGAAGTCTTTGCCCTCATGGAACATTCTAGTGGGAGTGAGGGGTGCTGGTAAAGGAGGCCTGGGTTATCTTGGGCACAGTGTGTGCTCCAACACAGGATTGCATAGGTGCAGGTGAAATGCCCTAGAGACCTCGAGGGGTCATACCTGGAAGGCGTTGTCTCCCATTTCCCAGGAGCCGAAGCATCTTGAGTGCTTTGGGATGCAGTGTCTGAGTTGCTAGAAAAAACTGATTTTCTTTTTCTTCCTCATTAGTCTGTGAACATCCTTTATCCCTATGCCATTAGACGCCTTTTCCTTGGGTCACTGCATGTTAGGACCAAATGGATTTCCTCAGATCATCTAGTTTATGGTCTGATTATAGAAAGGCCCAGGACTAGCCCATTCCAGATAGAGGGGTCTCTGAAAATAATCAGAGAATGAAATCCCGCCATCTCTCTTGTCCCCAAACATTGGTTCTGAGGTCTGCCTACTGTCTCTAACTAACCCTCTTGGGCTGAACTGAACTCAGCATCTTTCCCTCCAAAAACCAGCTCTTCCTCTTGATACCCCTCTGCCTATTAAGGCACTACCACTTTACCACTTGTCCATGGCCAAAGCCTTGCGATTCTTTGACTCATTCTGTCATTCTTATTTGGGTACCCCTTACGTACGGGCATGTTGACCGTGTGGCCCAGCAGTTGAAACGTTAGTGTGTATCATGAATGCTCAGTAGTTGTTCACATACAGATTCCCAAGCCCAGTCCCTGGAGATGCTGACCCTTAGGTCTAGAGGGCATTGCTGATCCATCTGCAGGAGATTCTGAAGCAGGTGATTCTGGAACCTCTCTTGCAAAGCATTCAGTTATTCATGGTCAAGTCCTGCTCATTTCCTCTCTGTGTGGTCCCTCCAGTCTGTTGCCTTTTTTGCTTTTCACTGCCAACACCCTCCTTACTTCTCACTTGGAACTAATGAACAGAGCAGCTCTGGTCTTGTCACTTCTCTGTGTCACAAACCTCACTGGCTCCTCATTGCTTACAAATAAAACCCATCACAACCTAGTATTCTAGACCATCTATGCCCTGGCTCTCACATACCTTTCCAGGATTATCTTCTTCTATGCCTTATATTTTCCTCTACTTCTGCCAAACAGATGTCGCTTTTATCCTCATGCATTACCTTAGAGTTCTTTGACACTCCCCCCCCCCCAACTATTCAGACAGTCTGTTCTACTGAAATGCCCTTCCTTGCCATTTTTGCCTGTTGAAATTCTCCTATCATTCAGGTCCTATGCTGTTTGTCATCCATTTCATGAAATGTTCTCCAAATCATCATTACTTCATTTATATCTTTATAGTTGATATTTATTGAGCCCCTATGACATGCCAGGCACAGGGGATACAGCCATGAGCAAACACCCGGCTGCCCACTTTTGTGGGATTGGGAGTCCAGTGAGGGAGACAGACATTCATCAAATTAATCACACAAATAAATGTGTTACTGCACATCAAGATAAGTGCTATAAAAAAACAAGAATGGGAATTTGACCTGGTCAGGGCATCCTAGAGAGGTTTCCTTAAGGAAATGAGCTGAAATATGAAGGGTGAGCAGCAAGAGGATGCCAGAGTGTTTTGAAAGAGGGACCAGCATTGTGAACAGGCCTAGAATCAAAGGAGCATGGTAATGGGGAAAGACTGAAGGAGGCCAGTGGCAGAAATATGGGCAGAGTGCATTAGGGTATGAAGGGGCCACAGAGGTTGGTGGGTGGAAGGGATTTTGGTTTTGACCTAACGGGGAGTCGTGGAAGGGATTTAAGCACATGGGGATGTGGTCAGATTTTCTGCCAACATGCATTTTGTTGGCACCCTTCCTGTGCTTCTTGTGGCATATTATGCCTCGTAAAGAGTCATTCACACAGTTGTCTTGTTTTACACTGTAAGCTACTCAAGGAGAGTGTGAATCTTTGTTTTCCTCATAGCAGCTAGTGGGTACTCAGCAATATGTGATGCGTGATTAAATTTATCACAGCATGTTTATGGAGCCCTCATCACTGCCAGACACTGCATTAGGGTCTGGAGTGCAAAGAACTGTACAGTGGCATCTCTGCCTCCACTGAAGGCACCGATACGAAGTGCCGAGACACTGGTACACATCAGGCACAAGCAGATATGCATCTCAGACTTCCTAAGGGAGGGGCCTGGACTAGGAGAACATTTTAAGATATGGATGGCAAATGGCATGGGACTTGAATTATCATTCAAGGAGATGGCAACAGTACAAATGTCAAAGAAGGGCATTTCAGTAGAAGGGACCGGCAAATAGTAGGGGACTTGGACAGAGAACCCTGAGGGAACGCACGAGGATAAAAGAGGCATCTGGTCCTCAGGAGTGGAGGAAGATACAGGCATAGAGGAAGGTAAGCCTGGAAACGTATGTGAGAGCCAGGGCATAGCTCCCAGACGTTCTGGGGGACCTCTCAGGCATCTCTGGGATTGATGACTGTCATAAAAGATGTCTTTTAAGCACATTCTCTCTTCCTCCTCCTCGTTCTTTCTTTCTCTCTCTGCCTCTCACACATTGCATCCCCTGAACTAGACTTTCCTCATGACTTTTCCATCCTGCTTAGACATATAACTGAAAATAGATTACAAGGATAATCACCACATTTGATGAGCCCTGTCGTGTTATTTTTGTGCCATATGTTCATTCCTTCATTTCACCCTCAAGTCCACCCTTTGAAGTAGCTATGGTCACCGAAACAGATGAGGACACTGAGGCTTCATCAAACAGCTGGAAGGGACTGAACCTCTGCTGTTGGACCCAAAGCCTGTGCTTTTTGTTCCCAGCAAGTGGGCTACTCAGGAAGGAAATGGAGGCCAACCGGGGAACTGTGGCCCACCCCCCTTCTTCCTCCTCCTCTGTCCTCCCATCCTGCTACCCCCATGTCGCCCAGCAGAACTCCTGGTTCTGAATAGGGGATTGTGCTGCTTCTGCCTCCAGCCTCTGAATGTTGATGTTTTGGGTCATTAAGGGGCCTGGAGATGGGGTGTGGGGTGGGGGGTAGGTTATGACCCTTGGCAAAGGCCTGAATAGCCATTGTTCCTTTTCTTCCCCCCTTGAATGGGATTCTGTCCCCAGTCCTGGTGTCTCCCTTTGGTTGGAGGAGGGGGTGGGTCAGAGGCCGGCAAAGGGGAACCTTTTCCCACCACTTTGATGGATAGGACTTAAGCTGACAGATGCGGAGGTTCTAGCATCCTCGGAGCTTTCCCCGGCCTCTGCACCCTGCCTCATGAGCCAGGCACCTTCAGCCTTGACGTTGATACCCATGAAAGAAGCCCTGGTTGGGGATGGGTCTGAATTCAGATTTGGGGTGGGTAGGTGAGAAAGAAGCAACAGTTACAGGCTTAGTTTTCTCTTCCAGTCCTGCAGGTTCATTTCTGCTGTTTTATTCCTCTGGCCTCTTCCTTGCCCCTCAGTGAGACTATAAAACTTGAGAGGCTCCTATCTCTAGGAGGGTTTGAGTTTCTTGCAAGAAAGACGTTAGATAAATATAAAAGAATTCGTGTGACCATCATTATCAGTGTTGATATAAGATTTAATGCTGCGAAATATGAGCATGGGAAATATTCATGGGAAATCTCAACCTGATTTTCCGTTTTTTTACCACACCCATAAAGGTACACAGAGCCAGCTCAATCGCCTCCACCTCTGGGCAGCCTCCCTGGATGGGAGCAGTCTTCCTCTGTCCTTTAAGCTTCTGTGACTCTGTGTTCTTTTCCCCCATAGCCCTCAGGGCAGGGGCATTTAGAGGGATAGGGGAGAAGGGATATGATATTTATGAGCACCCAGTAAGTGTCAAGGGCTTTATATGCCTTAGGACAAATTACAGGGCTCACAAGAAATCCGCGACCTGGCATGTACAAATACATGTTTGTTGGATGAATAAGTGAGTCACATTTAATTTTCACAAAAACTCTGTGAAGGAGTTATTAGCCTATCTATTGGGGGGAAAAAAGGAGGCTGAGGTGTTCTATATTAGTAAATGAACAAACTTGGCTGCAGACCAAGCGCCAGACTCCAAACCGGGAGGTACTCTTTCTGGTACACAGCACTACCTCCAGATCCTTCCCCTTGTAATTCATCCGCTTCTACCCTTGTGTGACCGTATACTCCTAATAGGCAGGAATGAGTCGCTTTCAAAGCTGATACCTCAATAACAGCCTAGTGCCTGGCACACAGTAGGTCTCTTTTGATGTTCTGCCTAGTAATGAAACACAATTCAGTTTCATTTTTGCTGACCCTGACCCTCTCCTCTGTCTCTCTCCGGCAGGGACCCTCCGGCCAGTTCGCCGCAATTACTACGACCCGACTTCGGCCCCCGCGAAGGGCGTGGTATGGGAGTGGGAGAATGACAATGGTTCCTGGACGCCGTACGACATGGAGGTGGGCATCACCATCCAGCACGCCTATGAGAAGCAGCATCCCTGGATCGACCTCACTTCCATTGGCTTTAGTTACATCATTGACTTCAGCACCATGGGCCAGATCAACCGACAGACCCAGCGCCAACGCCGTGTCCGTCGACGTCTTGATCTCATCTACCCCATGGTCACTGGTGCCTTGCCTAAGGCCCAGTCCTGGCCAGTCAGCCCTGTGTCGGCTGCCTCACCCCCTGCCCCACCCTGCTCCTGCCCACAGTGCGTCCTGGTGATGAGTGTCAAGGCGGCCGTGGTCAACGGGAGCACTGGGCCCCTACAGGCCCCAACAGCCCGCAAGAACATGCCTCCTTCTGGGGTCAAGCTGCCCCCACCAGCAGGCCCTGGGGGCAAGCCACTGGACAGCACAGGCACCATTCGAGGCCCGGTGAAGACTGCCCCATCGCAGGCGATTCGGCGACAAGCCTCTAGCACGCTGGCAGGGGCGACTGCAGGTTCTCCTGCCAGCCCCCCAGGAGCCAATGGCAAGAACGGAAGGGTGGCCCTGGCCACCTTAAATCGTACTAATCTGCAGCGACTGGCTATCGCTCAGTCCCGGGTGCTGATCGCCTCTGGGTAGGTGTTTCCCTGGCAGCCACTGAGCATTTACTCCCCACTGGCATAGGACATGACTGATCTTCTGGGTCAGAGAGAAGGAGGGGCTGCCAAGACCTCAGCTGCTCATCATCTTGTCCTGACCCTCTGGCTGCAGGTGGAAGGCAGCAATGCTGGATAAGGCGGGGTTTGGCATTTGGGGTCCGACAGATCTGGATTCTAGTTTTGAGACTATGCCTCTAACTAGCCATGTGATTTGGGGCCGATCCCTAACATTCTAGAGTCCTAACTTCCTCCTCTGTAAATGCTGGCAATAATACTCATGTTAGTGTTCCTGTGAGGCTTAGAGAAGATTATGCATACTATATATTATATTATAACAGGCAGCATTAATTGAGGTCACACCATGTTCTAGTTTTGGTCTTTATCACCTCATTTAATCCTTACAGCTACTCTGTGAAGGAGGCATTTTCATCCTGTTTTACATTTGAAGAGGACAGAGTTTCACTTGCTCAAGGGCATGTAGCTAGATGTCGGCTGAGACTGGCATCCAAACTTTAGGAGGTCAGAGTCCAGACTCCGTCTGACTCTGCTCTGCTGCTTCCCTGTGGAGCATGAACCACGGTGCGTGGCATGCAGTCGGTGCCAAATGAGAGTTAATCCCTTTCCTATGGTCTCTCTGGAAGCGGAAGGGTGACTCCAGATTGGAATAACAGGCCATATTTAGTAAGTACTTACTATGTGCTGGGTGCTTTGTGTGCATTGTCTCAGTTATTTCTTTGACAACCTGGTGGTGTTGCAGGTTCTGTTGTTATTGCTTTTTATGATCTTCTTGGTCTTCTTGATCATAAAATAGGAGAGGCCCAGGTCTATGTGGTGCCCACAGCCTTTGCCTGCCAGCCCCTGATTTCTTGTGAGATTGGCCTTTCGCACCTGTCCAATCTTCCCTTTCCCCAGGTTGGGATGGGTTAGGTTGGACATCTGAGTGTGAAATTCAGGCTGCCCCGAGGAGCTCACAGATGTCAGTGCTGGGAGGAGAGAGGGTGGAGGGTATACTGCAGGTGAGAAGCCTGGCCTTTACTCCTGCCTCTGCCACTTGGGTAAGCCATGGGATCTTTGCAAGGTCCAGTTTCCTCGTGTGCGAAATGAAGATTGTCACATCTGCCTCACTTACCTGTTGATGCAAGTAAACCGTAATCAGTCTATAAATCAAAATTGGGGTGAGTTTATTATGAGTCAGATCTGAGGCCTAGCCCGGGGCCTTTCTTCCCTAAGAAAGGAAGGGCACCAAAGAAGTGGGGTATACAGAGTGGTTATATACCATCTTGGAACAAAGAGCAGACATCACATATGATAAGAATGTCCCTTTTACAATTGTCACGAGATGCTTAGCTGGCACAGAGGTCGGTGGTCAGCAGGTCAGTGGTCACAAGGTGAGCACAGCAGGTCAGTAATTAATCCTTAGTTCCAGGAACAGATGCTTATCCTTAAAGAAATGCCAATATGGGGGGGCTACATCCCTGTCTTTAGAGGCAGCATTCTTGTCTTTGGAACATAGTAAATATTTAAAGCAGGTGTATATTGCATGCTCAACAGGCCACATCAAGTCCCTTTGGAAAAACAAGGTCGGGAAGAATTAGTTTTACACCAAATGGCTTCCTCATATACTCCAATAGGTACTATTGCTTTTCATTTATTTATCATACCCCATGGAGCCATTGTGAAAATCTCCACTAAGAGAGTTCACCCCTTAACAGTTTACCTGATGCACTCTCCTGCGGTTGTCAGCATTATACCATTCCCTTATGCCATGATGCAAGTGTCAGGCATGGGCACTTGGAATTAACTCCCCAAGGAGAGCCACACAACTCACGTGTTACAGAGTAGGGACTGGAACCCAGGTTTTTTTTTTTTTCCCTTCTTCTCCCCAAAGCCCCCTGGTGCATAGTTGTCTATTTTAGTTGTGAGTGCCTCCAGTTGTGCTATATGTGATTCTGCCTCAGTATAGCCTGAGGAGTGGTGCCATGTCCAAGCCCAGGATCCGGACCGGCGAAACCCCGGGCCACCAAAGCAGAACGCGCAAACTTAACCACTCAGCCGCAAGCTCGGCCCCCTAGAACCCAGGGTTTAGTCTCCTCGTCCACTGCTCTTTTGGCTAAAACCCAGCTCCTCATTTTATGTGAAGGCAATTTTTAAATGGTCTGATGCTGGTCAGATGCACAGGATTTTCATATGACTTCCTTTGAGCTGGCAGAATTATTTGGGAGAGGGAATATGTATGTAAACAGTGCTGCTGCTTGTTTTCTCCACGCCATCAGACATCAGCATCCTGGGGGCCCCTAACAGCTCCAGGGTGATTGCTGGTGTGGCAGAGGCAGGCTGCTTGGTGGATAAGAACACAGCCTTCAGACCCTGACTGCCTGGGCTCAAACCCAACCTCCTTGCTGTGTAACGTGGGGCAAGTTTTTTATCCTCCGTCTTCAGTTTGCTCATCTGTAAGATGGGGACAGTAATAGTACCTTCCTTATAGGGTTTGTCATGAGGATTAAATGAAATAGTGTATAGATTTAGCACAATGCTTGGCACTTAATAAGAGTCCAGCATTAGCTGTTATTATTATTATTATCAGCAGGTATCTATTGAATATGCACTGTGTGTGTAGTTGTTGAAGTCGAAGCTGAGCAGAGTCCAACACCCCACCTCATTTCTGGCGCCCTTGACAAATGCCAAGTGACCCCATGCCATAATTGAGAGAAAGGAAACCCAGATCGCTTTAAATCTCAATGAGGGAGTCGGCAGCTCTTTATCTCCCTGCTTTATTCCCTCTGCCAATAGAATTGGAGCAAGAGAATAGGGTGGAGGTGGAGGTCCTGGCAGCGCAGTTTCAAAAGGGCTATGGAAACAAGTTGTTTTTTTCTCAGCTCTGTTTTCCTGACAAGGGAGGCCCCTCCCCACCCCTCTATCTTCCAGCCCTTTCCTTTTCACCTCTTACCACTTCCCTTACCCCCACTACCATCTTCTCCTCCAGCCTTTCTTGGCCATTTAATTAGCGTGTTTATTCCCTTTGTCTGCTATTGCTATCGACCTTCTGTCGTGGAATGGCCCCTTCCCCCTCCTCTCTCAGCCCATGACCTCTTCAAGCAACTTTCCCACGGAAAAAAGGAAGACCAGGGAGGGCGGGAGAGGTGGGATGGAGAGAAGGGTTTGTGGGGAACAAAAGATCCTGTGAATTATTCAGAGACACAAGCAGGGGGTTTCTAAAGAGAAGAGAGAAGGGGCTGTGCTGTGGAGGGTGGGAGTCCTGGGTTGGCTCCTAACTCCAAGAAAAACACTGCTGCTCACCATGGTATCTGTGACGCTATTCTCCAGCCATCGACACCCCTCCCCTGCCACCTTGTCACCTCTTCTCGTTTCTTAGTTTTCTATTTTAGGAACAGAAATTAAAACATGCACTCTCCATAACTGGGAGCAGCCCAATAGAATGGGGGCAGAGGGGTGCCTTCTGATTGACCAACAAGTGGTACAGTCAGACAGCTTTGGCAGAATGGAGTTGGGATCCTGAAGGATGTGAGAAACATGTCTACCATCAGGTTGCTGATTTCTAGAAGGAGGGCTCAGGCGTATTTAGCTGGGGCCTCAACAGGGTGTGATGGGTGTGGACTGAATGGGCCTTTCTCCATGTTTTTCATTTTAACCAGTAACAGTGGGGGAGGGGTGATCAGGTGTTGGCAACTCAACAGTCCTGAAGACTGCTGCGCACCCCACTTTATACTTGATGTCCTCAAGAACCTGAGAAAACTGGAATATTAAAGCAGGAAAAGACTTTAGCGAAGCCCAACTTCCTCTTTACCACGGGGAAACAAAAATGTAAACAGTCTCCCAAATTTGCATAGGGTTTGGTTATTTACAAAGTGTTTGACGTAGATCCTAAATCCTCACAAGGACGCCATGGAATAGAGATTTAGGATGCCCTGCTAACAGCTGTGGTAACTCAGATGCAGTCAATGAAGTGTGGAGAAGCCCTGTGGCTCTCGCAGAGGCACAAAGTCAGTGCCCAGCTGCGCTAGGACGCAAATGTCTGATCCCTGTGCTGGTCTCCTTCCGTCATACCCTTCTGTATTTCATAAGCAAAAATCCCCTGCTTCCCCAAACCTTGCTACCCCTGCCCAGAGCCTAGTGACAAGCCCTTCTGCCATGTTGTCCCTTTCCTGGCATGGCAGGGACACCCACCTCTCCCACAGTGTTCATGGTGAGTGCAGTCCAGGCCCCACGTGCAGACCCTCCCTCTCTTCAGACCTTGCCCCCACCTCCAGTCCTAGGGCTGCCTGGGGTGTGTGCTCTGGGAATTGGCCTATTTCCTGGTTAACCAGATTGGGTGTGGAAACCTGCCAGTCCTGTTTGTGGGAACAAAGGAGGCTTTTGTCACCCAGATCGCAGCTACTTATCAGTTGGAGTGGGGGCCTTGGAGATGGTGAGGGGGAAAGGCAGGTGTGGGCTGGGCAGTGCGCTGCCCCCTTGTGGGGAGCCAGGGAACAGGCACAGGAGGATGGGTCTTCACTCCCAGCTTCTCCAGGTGCAGTTCCGTGAGGAGGAGAATGAGCCGTGGGTGGGGGACCCATGGCTTACCTTCCACTGTGTCCTTAGATACTGGGGTGGGAAATCGTCAAGAGGTCTCCATGGCACCTTCTAACCCCAGACCCGCACGAGTTTACAGATCAGGAAATTGAGGGTTAGATAAGTTAAGGATGTTGTGAGGAGTTATTGGGAGGATGGGGACTCCAACCTTATTTTCCTCACTCAGCGTCCACCACACCATGCCTGGCCTGGTGGCGCAGGTCGGCTCAGGGTCCAGAATTGAGCCCGTTCCTCTTTTCTTGGCCAATTTTCCCTTGTTTTGAATTACCCTCCCCCCATCGGGGTTTGATTTATCCTGGGGACAGTTTCTGAGTAAAAGCAGCCTTTGGTGGCCTGTTGAGATGCAAACATTCCCACATCTGTTATTTCACATCCTTCTCACAACTCTGGTGCACGTGTCATTGACCCTGGGAAGGGACAGAGGTGCGGGAAGACTCAGCACAGCCAGGAAAACCCATCTTTGTGGGCATGTGGGGACAGACTGACCCAGTGCTCAGCCTTGAGGTCTCATTCCAGCTCTCCCTTCTCTTAGTTGTGGGCTTATTCCTTACACTCTCTGAGCATCATGCTGTCTGTGCAGTGTGGGGTGTTCTAAGAATTACATAGATGCAAGAGCACAGCCTAGTGAGTAGCTAAAAAATGGGCTCTGGAGCTAGATTTCCTGGGTTCAAATCCTGAGCTGTGTGATCTTCGTCAGATTGGCTTAACCTCTCTGTGCCTTAACTTCCCTGCCTATTGAAGTGGGGTTAATAATACTAAGACCTCCTGCACAGGCTGTTGGAAGGGTTAGATGGATTTATATATTGTGAGCAGTTATAACTGTGGCTGGCACAAGGTGCGCTCTATGTGTGTTATCAATTATAATGCGTGGATGAAGGGCCGTTGCTCATTGCTCTGTCCCCAGCATCCAGGAGAGCGTCCAACACAGAGCAGGGCTCACTATCAATGGACAGATAAACAAATAATAAACTAAATAACCAAATAAACATGCTCTTTTGCTCTCCTCCTGTTTTCTCAGCACCACCTTACCCCCATAGCAGGACTACTGGCTTCTCAGGCGGTCTGGCTCCTCGAGTCATCTGTAACCCAGTCCATTGGCCTCTCTAAACCCACTTCCCCACTCCAAGCCCAGCTGTGGAAGCCTGGGTGGCAGGGGGATGGCGCAAGACCCAGCCCCACATGTCCCGTATTTTTCTAGTTGGCGCCGTGGGAGGCCTGCTCTCTCCTAGGCAGCTGTGCCGTCTCCTCTCCAGCTTGGCTTGAGTTGCAGGGGAGAAGGACAGAAAGAGGAGGAGGCCTTGCCTGATATTTATATTTCTCAGGGAAAGGAGAAGCAACAGCTGTTAGAGCAATGGTTTCCAAATGTTGGACTGGGATTGGCTACATCTGCATTCTCCCAGTAGGAGCTTGTAAAAATGCAGATTCTTGTGCCCACAGGTGGAGATTCTGATTCAAGTCTGGAGCTCTGTCTTTTTTTTTTTTTTAAGCTTTTATTTTTTTCCTTTTTCTTCCCAAAGCCCCCCAGTACATAGTTGTATATTCTTCGTTGTGGGTCCTTCTAGTTGTGGTATGTGGGACGCTGCCTCAGCGTGGTTTGATGAGCAGTGCCATGTCTGCACCCAGGATTCGAACTGACGAAACACTGGGCCGCCTGCAGCGGAGCGAGCGAACTTAACCACTCCGCCACGGGGCCAGCCCCTGGAGCTCTGTCTTTTTAAAAGCTTCTTAGTTGGATTTCAGGTACACCCAGGTTTGGGCTCGCTTATTTATTTATTTTTTGGTGAGGAAGATTGGCCTTGAGCTAACTTCCATTGCCAATCCTTCTCTATATGCTTGAGGAAGATTGTTGCTGAGCTGATATCTGTGGCAATTTTCCTCTATTTTTTTTGTACGTGGGCTGCTGCCATGGCAGGCCTGATGAGGAGTGCATAGGTCCATGCCCAGGATCCCGGCCCATGGACCCCAGGCCACCGAAGCGGAACATGCAAACTGAACCACTATGACACTGGGTTGGCCCCTTGCTTCTTTATTTTTTCATTCCTCAACAAATATTCATTGAATGCCTACTAGTGCCAGGTTCTGAATGAAACAGACAAAGATATTTGTTCTTGTAGAGCTTAGATTCTAGAAGGGAGGGTAATAAGCGCAACTTATTTTAAAAGGTATAAGTTCCATGGGAAAAAAAAAAATAGAGTAGGGTAAGGGCTTGGGAGTCCCAGGGTGAGATGAGGGGTGGGCAGCAGGAGTGAATAAGATGGTCTCAGGAGTCTCACTGAAGGGGTAAGATTTGAGCCAAGACTGAAGAAGTTCTAGGAGGGAGCTAAGTAGATGTCTGGTGGAAGAGCATTTCAGGCAGAGGGAAGAGCATATGCAAAGACTCTGAGGCAGGAGCATGGCTGGCATGAAGGAGGAACAGCTAGAGCAGAGTGAAAAGGTGAGTAATGTGAGAGGGATAGGGGGTTTGGGGTATGCTGGTATTTTGACTCTGAATGGACTGAGGGGCCATTCTGAATTTTGAGGTTCCGAGTGGAGGAGTGACATGGTCTGAGTTAGTTTTTGAAGGTATCCACTCTGGCTGCAGTGCTAAGAACTTACTGCATCTTTAGTAAGGATAAGTAATTTCTGTAAGAAAAGGGAACTCCTCAGTGAGTGAAGTTTGGGGTCCCAGCACTGGCCCATTTAGTCCCATTTGTCAAAGCCATAATGTATCTGCTCTTTCCTTCCACAGGGTCCCCACCGTCCCAGTGAAGAACCTCAATGGGTCCAGTCCTGTCAATCCTGCTTTGGCAGGTAAGAGAAACCCTGAGCTTGTCCTGCTTAAGATTGCAAAACGAAAGCAATAAAATAGCTAGTGACCATTTATAAAAGAGAGAGAATTTGGGTATTAATTAAAACAACGGGGCGTTTTAGGAGTTGGGTGGGAAGGGCAGGAAGAGTTTGGGGAGAATTCATTGCTAAAAGCATATCATGCTGCTGAAGATGCATGAATGAATACAAGTAGAGGGTAAGTGGAGAATTCATGAGTTACGGGAACTCTTCTGGAAGGGGAGAGAGATGGTTAATGGGGAGGGAGGGATTTAGAGGGTGTTGGGGACCTAACTCCCCAGTCCTCCCTCACTCATGCCTTGCCCTTCCAGGAATCACTGGGATCCTCATGAGTGCAGCCGGGTTGCCTGTGTGCCTCACCAGGCCACCAAAGCTGGTCCTCCACCCACCTCCCGTCAGCAAGAGTGAAATAAAATCCATCCCAGGTGTTTCCAACACGAGTCGCAAGACCACCAAAAAACAAGCCAAGAAAGGTATCAGCCTCCTTGTCTTAAGGAGTCCTAGGGGGGTGGCTGGCCTGGTGGTGTAGTGGTTAAGTTCATGTGCTCCGCTTCGGCGGCCCAGGGTTTGCAAGTTCGGATCCTGGGCTTGGACCTACACACCACTCGTCAAGCCATGCTGTGGCAGCATCCCACATAGAAGAACTAGAAGGACTTACAACTAGGATATACAGCTATGTACTGCAGCTTTGGGGAGGGGAAAAAAAAAAGATGAAGATTAGCAATAGATGTTGGCTCAGGGCCAATCTTCCTCACCAAAAAAAAGAAGGGGGTGGACTTCTGGGGGGTCAAAGACCTGCCTCCCAGCCCTGGCTCTGCCTCTGCCACTGAGGGTCTGTGCCTTAATTTCTGCATCTGCTAAGTGAGCATAACTAGTACCCCCTCTGATGATTATACCAGAGTGGATTGTGTATAGATCAGATGGAGACCCTTTGAGAAATGTAAAAGTGTGGTGTACAGATATAGAGACATAAAAATATAAAGTGTGACACCAATAAAATGTGTCAGAAAGATTACGTTGGCATTGGAGCCAAAACAGGTGGATTGAAGTCCCAACTTTGTCGGTTGCAAATCGTATGATCATGAAGAGTCTCTATTTTCTCGTCTTTACAATGGAGTAAAAATGCTCACAACCATTGTCCAGTGGGTGTGCCCTGGAAGGCATCCATGACACTTGCGAAGTAGCCACTGTCTTGTGTCCCTCTTGAGCCTCCAGATGCTCTGGCCATTTGAACCCTCCTTCAGGAGTTCCTTCCTACCTGCCCGCAATCCCACAGCTAAGGGGTCAATACATACCTGAGCCTATCCTGGCACCCTTTGCTGCCTCAGCTCTGTAGCTGCTCTTTCTCTTTGCTGGTTAAATGTATTGACCATCACCCCTAAGTCTCCACCTTGCAAAGTTGTTGTGATGTTTCAGTGGAATCATATGTATGTTGCTCTTAGCCCAGGGCCTGGCAAGCAATAGGCTCTCAATTAACAGAAGCTTAATTCTTACAGGAGAAGCAGGGCAGTGGGAAGGAAGGGCCGGCATCCCAGCTTTTGGCTGTTACATGATCTACTTCCTCAAACACTTGTCCTACTTTTCCAGTCTATTAAAATTTCTCCACTTAAATGAACTCAATTGCCTTGCTCATAGTCTCACGGGGAATGACAGGATTTTGCACTTTCCCACTCTTCCTGTTATTATAATAGCACATATTGGAGCCTTAACTGGCAAAGTGCTAAAAGGCTGCATGTCCATTAGATCATTTAATTGTAAATGCAACCCTTTAAGTAGGTGCTATTGCTTTGCCCCATTTTATAGGTGAGCAAATGGCAGTTTAGAGAAGTTAAGAGAATTGGCCAAGGAGACACTGACCCTTTTTTCCTTCGCTGCCTTCTTGTGTGGCCGTATCATCCCATCCCCTGCGTTTAGGCTGGGCTGCCTCCTATGGCTCCAGTCCCCGAAGAAATTCCAGAATCATTGCACCTGACAGGATGCTTTCCAGAGCATCCCCTTTTCCCTGCTGCTGGCCCACATCTGCTGGCAGTGACCACACCCTCAACTTCAAGCCAAGGAAGAGTATCCTGAGACTATAGTCATTGCTTCCTGGTCTCCCATAAAAATAATATCACTCTGACGCCATGTTATAGATCAAGAGAGTGCTTAGCACATGTAAAATGATATGATAAGCCTACCTAATATTTTTAAATGTGTAACAGTTTACCTCTGTAAACTCTGTAAACACTCTTGCTTTCATTTCTGTTGTCTCATCGCATTGTTTGGGCAGGTCCAGGCTCTTCCATCTCTGTTAAAAAGTGGGTTTGTTGAAAATAGGCAAGGAGATGTCAGGGAAGTGACTGAAGGAGGTAAAGGCAGGTGTCAACACCTCCCACCTCCTCAGACCACCTCTTTCCCTCTTCTATCCTGAGTTCCCTTTCAAATTCTTATGTACAATTTCAGAATGAATGCCTCCCCTTTCCTGCTCTGAGCCTGGCTAATAACTCCCCTCTCTGACATGCCTGGCTTGACAAAGCTGTTTGATCCCTTATCTCTGCCTTGCTGGCCCGCTGATCATCCTGTCTCCACAGGTAAAACCCCAGAAGAAGTGTTGAAGAAGTATCTGCAGAAAGTCCGGCACCCGCCAGACGAGGTGAGTGCGGGGAAGCAGGGCAGGGCTCAGCTTCTCCACCACCCACCAGCATTTCCTCTGCCAGAGTTTTCTGAAGGATGTGGGGGGAGCTGCTTCTAAGCCCTGACTGGACAGAGCTGATCAGAGCAGACACCCAGGCCCCGGGTTCGTGGTCCCCAGCCGCAGCTTAACCTCTCCCACCACCCCATTCAGCAAAGTGCTGATTGATTCTCAACTACCTGAACATGACAGTCTGAATTTAAGAAATACAGGATGATAAGCTATGGGAACTGACTTTAAAATGGGCTTGATGTAGAACAGTGGCTCCCAACCAGAGAGGGGATGCTACTGGCATCCAGTGGGTAGAGGCCAGAGATGCTCCTTAACACCCTAAAATATCCAGGACAGACCTTGCAGGAAAGGATTATCCTGCCTCAAATGTCACTAGTGCCAAGGTTGAGAAATCCTGTTGTTGATCTGTTTAAAATGCACACCCTCCAGTACACTCAAAATATAATACCTTTACAAAAGTTCATCTTAAATAAAGCTTGACAGTGGGTCTATCAGCAAGCATTTATTTCCTCGAAAGCCTTTGGAGGACACCAACAAAGGCAGTACATTGTCACTGCTCTCAAGATTATCTTGTTGGCTGGCCCATGTTCACCTGTACCACCACTAGGAATTATTTCAGAAATTTCTCTCTTGCGTAAAGCAAGACAAAACTATAGTTAGAGTCCCAAAGGCACATATACCCTGGTTTGTGGGCTTTCTAGAAGAGGAGCAGTAACGGCTCACCTGACCTCTGAGATCTTGTGGGAACCACTGTGGAGATGCCCTGGCCTCCTAGGCTGGGTGAGAGCTGACGACCTCTCTGCTCTGTCCCTTCCCATCCCCAGGACTGCACCATCTGTATGGAGCGCCTCACAGCCCCATCAGGCTACAAGGGCCCACAGCCAACAGTCAAGCCTGATCTGGTGGGAAAGCTGTCGAGATGCGGCCACATCTATCACATCTACTGCCTGGTTGCCATGTACAACAATGGCAACAAGGTTAGTGCCAGTCTTTGGGACTGCTGCTACCTCCCGTGCTAAGCCCTGGAGGAGCAAGAGCGTGGAGCCCCTATTAGGGTGGCACCCGGGTGATTTGGGGAGTCCCACAGCAACAGGAATGATGATCTTGGCAGTTCTCAGCAGGAGCAGTCCTTCACAATATTGTAATGTTGGAAATACCTGTCTTTACCTTCCCTGTGGGCTATGCTACCCAACTCGCCCCAGTCCCTACCCTGGGTGTGGTGGTCTGAGAGAGAGAATCCTGTCCCTGAGGGTTCTGAAGGGAGTGACCCATGATAATGGGCCCATGTTCAGTGTTCATTCATACTAGCATAGAAGGATTTTCCAATCACCCTTCCTTCTCTAGGGCTAGTGATTTTCAGTTATAATTCATTTTCTTTGAACAATTTCTTTTATTTATTTATTTATTTATTTTTCTGGGAGAGATTTGTGCTGAGCTAATATCTGTTGCCAATCTCCTTTTTCTTTTTTGTTTTTCCCTCCCCAAAGCCCCAGTATGTAGATGTATATTCTAGTTGTAAGTCCTTCTAGTTCTTCTATGCGAGTCACCGCCACAGCATGGCTACTGGCAGACGAGTGGTGTGGTTCCGTCCCCAGGAACTGAGCCCCGGCTGCCAAAGTGGAGCATGGCAAACTTTAACCACTAGGCCATCAGGGCTGACTCTGGACAATTTCAAAACACCCTTGATTGCCCCTTCAAAGCATTAGAGACTGTTGCCAGAGCATACCTGGTAGTCCCTTAGCATCCCACTTTTGGAGGAAGAAAGGCTGCTTGTGATGCTCATCTTGTCCATTAATCACAGTGGAGTGGAATTCCCCAATTAGAGCTGGTTTCCAGGAATCCGGGAGTGTCCTCAGATGATAACTCTCTCCTTACAATGTCTGAGCCTTTTTTAAGTCATTGGCTTTTCTCCTGTTCTTTCCTGTGCCTGGAATAGTCTTCACTCCTCATCTCCATGAATTCGAATCCTACTTGTTTCTTCAGGCCCAGCTTGGACTGCATCAGAGTCTGAGATTTCCCTGATATCCACCAACTTCTTACTTACTCAAAAGAACATCTGGCTTTTGGGGGCTGCTTTTGGGGGCTGCTCTGTACTTCTCTTGCTGTGGGAAAGAGGAGAGGCAGGCTTGAACCCTGGCTTATTAGCCAAATGACCTTGCGCAAGATTTTCAACTACTCTGAGGTTTCACTTTCCATCTGGAAAATGGAGATAAAGCAATATCTAATTTATAGGGTTTTATTACTATTATTACTCAAGTTGATATTTGAATTATGTATTTTCTTCTTTGTATTATGGCTATAATCTTTTTCTTTGTCTTTATGTAGTCCTCTGATTGAAGTTGGCAAAGTGCTTGGGATCTTTCTCAGTGTCTCAGAGAGTGCAAACTCAGTCGTTGATGGACGATGCATGTCTGGATCCCCTGCCCACTTCACTGACCCTAAACTAAAAGGTTTCTTTGGGACTTTGCATTTTACGAAGTTATTTTGAGTTTAAAGGGGTTTCTTAGCACATTCATTACCTTTTTGATGACTGTATTTAAGGAGAATCTAGTACCTCCTTGCATTTATTTCCATCGTGCTTCAAAAATGTTTCTCAATTCACTATCCTTTATTCTCCTTCGCATTAATACTTTGAAGCATGCATTTTTTATTTTCTTTACACAGAAGATGGGAGAGAGGGCCCCACAGAGAAACAGAGTGATTCACCCAAGGTCATGAAGCAAGTTAAGGCCAGAACAGAGAGTGGGACCTGGGTTTCTTGACCCAAAGCCTTGGGTTCTCGTCCTTTCATCACTTGGAGTAGCCTCTGTTTTCCTGAGTACAAGCTATTCCTTTAAATGTGTAGAGCTTGAATTGAAATGTCCTGAAATAACTCCACAGAGGATCCCAGCCCTCCGGAGGAGATGGGTGTCCTGGACAGCTTTGGTCCCAGCTGTGCGACAGCGCTTTTTATACACTTTGCTCCCTGCCCACGCATGCCTTCCTTGTCCTCATCTGCTTTCTTTTTGTGAACCTGGAATATGATTTACTGTCCAGGCTGTCCTCCAGGCTCTCCTCCCACCCATCCAGGTGGCACTTCACCAGGCCCTGCTGTGAAACCATGACTCCTTACATCACTGCATCCAGAGTCCCCTGCAGTCCCCTAACAGAGCCACTGAGGTACAGTGCAAAGCCTGTGGGATTTACACAGACCCACTGGAGTCCCAGCCCTAACTAGTGGCAAGTCCTTTAATTTTGCTCTGCCTCAATTCCCTCCTCTGTAAAAGGGAATAATTTTTAAGGCTAATAATAATAAGGCTAATATTTCTTCTCAGCTGATGTCAGAAAGTGAGGTCTAAGCAAGATAAGAGATGTAAATTGTTGCAAGGTTTAAAATCCTATAACTAATGCCATCATTCCCTCCTCTAGTTATTTATGCACACCTCATCCTTCACCCTTCTCAACCAATTCATAACTATTCTTTAAGGACCGTCTTCTGAAAATCATCTTCATTTACTCCAGCACATGGTGCCCAATTTCTCTTTGTCGCAGTGGTTTCCAAAACTGTCTGAACATTAGTCTCCCCACGGAAATCATAAAACTACTAATAGCATTTAGATACTCCACATGCTAAACCCTTCTTATGGATTATCTCATTGAATCCTCTGAACAGCTCAGTGAGATAGGTACTCTTATTTTCCTTGTTCTATAAGGAAACCAAGCCTTAGAGAGGTTAATTAATTTGTCCATGGTCACAGAGCGGGTAGATGACAGAGCTGGGAATCAAATCCAGGCAGTTTGTCTTCAGAGTTCACGCTCTTCACCACCACACTCCATAGCCTCCCAACTCTGCCTCACTGGGCCTGGTGTGAGTCTAGGTATCTTTAGATTTCCCAAGCTTAGGAGGTGATTCTGATGTGCTGCTCTCTAGTGCTTGCTGTCGGTTCCACTCCTTCGGTACTTAGCAGTTAAATGATGATTCCCTATGAGTGCTCCCTGCCCTCTTGAGCTGGTCTCCTTCTCAAGAACAGGATCTCTCTCACCTGCCCCTTAGCATGGATCCTGGGGCTTTTTGTGGACTTTACCTCCCGTTACTTTGGAGAAAGCAGAAATGGCTTCGGTAGCTAGGCAGGGAGGTTGGGAAGTTTAGTACTCATTTTGGTGCATTTTGACACCCTGGCCCTTTATCTGTGGTACGTTTGGGGGTTGGGTGGGGAGGTCATTACCAAAACTGTTTCCCAATCTGGTTCTTTTGGCTTTGTCTTCCCAGGATGGGAGTTTGCAGTGTCCAACCTGCAAGACCATTTATGGGGTGAAGACAGGTACCCAGCCTCCGGGGAAGATGGAATACCATCTCATCCCCCACTCTTTGCCTGGCCATCCGGACTGCAAAACCATCCGAATCATCTACAGCATCCCCCCTGGAATTCAGGTGAGCTCATCCTCAGCCATTGACTTTTATTGTTTTATGTTTAAATGTTTGCAGATAAATGTTTGTCTTACTCCATTCCGGTTGCTATAGCAAAATACCATAGACTGGGTGGCTTTTGAACAAAAGAAATTCATTTCTCACAGTTCCGGACGCTAGGAAGCCAAGGTCAAGGTTCAGGGTCTGGTGAGAGCCCTCTTCTTGGTTCATAGACCATCTTCTCGCTGTGTCCTCACATGGTGGAAGGGGTGAAGGAGCTTTCTGGGGTATCTTTTGTAAGGACACTAATCCCATTCATGATGGCTTCACCCTCTCAACGTAACTACCTACCAAAGGCCCTACCCCCTAATACCATCACGTTGGGGGTTAGATTTCAACATATTAATTTTGGGAGGACACAAACTTTCACTCTATAGCATTCCACTCCTGGCTTCCCAAAATTCATGTTCTTCTTGCATGCAAAATACATTCATTCCATTTCAACAGTCCCAAAAGTCTTAACTCATTCTAGCATCAACTTTAAAGTCTAAGTCCAAAGTCTTGTCTAAATATTAACTGAATCAGGTATGGGTGAGGCTCAAGGTACGATTCATCCTGAGGCAAATTCCCCTCCAGCTGTGAACTTGTGAAACCAAACAAGTTATGTGGTGGAGCCTCACCAGACGATAAGTCTGTTGGCACCTTAATGTTGGACTTCCCAGCCTCTAGAACTGTGAGGAATGAATTTCTGTTGTTTCAAAGCCACTCAGTTTGTGGCGTTTTGTTATGGCAGCCCGTGCTGACTATGATGATGTTATGAAAAGTTTCCTTCCCAATCTAATACCCCGTCTCACAACTTCCCCACTCTCCACCATTGTTCTTGCTTCCTTATGTATCCTTCCAGATTCTTTGTGCATTTGCAATGAAGATTGCATCCACTCCTCCCATTTTTACACAAATGATGACATATTAGACATATTGTTCTGCACCTTGCATTTTTCAATTAACAATATAGTCTATAGATCTTTCCATGTCAGTATAAAGAGTGTTTCCTCATTCTTTCTTAGCTCTGCAGAATAATCCATTGTATAAATGTACCATAATTTATATTCAGCAGTCTCCATTTGATGAGCATATGGATTGTTTTCAATTTTTTGCTACAACAAATAATACTGTAATGAATAAGCTTGTATGCATATGAGTATACCAGTAGAATAATTTTCTAGAAGCAGAATTTCTTTGTCAAATGATATTTGCATTTGTAATTTGATAGTTAGTCCTTGGATCTGATTTTTGTGGGCACTTGTTTCCTCTTCTGATTCTTTGAAAGACAATTCTAAGGAACAGACTGAGCAATTTTCCTGATAGTAAATACAAATGTGCCCCTTCCTTTACATGTTGAAGCTTTTTCTAAATGTTCTAGTGTGCTTACTGGATTCATTTATTTAACAAATATTTATTAGTTCACCCTTATTTTCTCGCTCTTCCTTGCCTTCTTCCATTTTCTCTTTTATTTAACAAAGATTTGGGGGTGAATTATGAGCCAGGTGTGTTCTAAGTGCTGAAGAAACAATGGTGAGCAAAACCTTGCCCTTCTTGAAGTCCCCATTCTAGTAGGATGAGGAAGATGATAAAGTAAACAAATGAAAAAACAAGATATTTCCAAAGAGTGCTAAGTGATGTGGAAGAAATAAAACAGGGAGATGTGAAAGCCTGCAGAAGAATTAAATTAAAAACCATGATTCTTCTTCAGAGGACTAACCATCCAGTCAGGGAAAAATAAATATACATCACTAAGCTATAGAGCAAAAAATGATATGCGCCACCGGTAAAAGCTGTGGGAGGCAGTATGGACAAAGGCAACACAAGGCCTTCAAAGTCTGACAGAACTGGGTTCCAATTCCTGGCTGCTTCCTTATCAGCTGAGGACTTTGGACGGTCACTTGACCTTTCTGAGCTTGGTTTCTTTATCTGTACAGCCAGAAACCTAATATGCAGGGGTTTTGTAAAGATGGAGATAATGTTTGTATGTGCATATTGTGGCACCGGACACAGTACTAAGGTGCTCAATACCTAGTTTGAGTACCCTTCTTGTCAGGATAATGAGGACAGCTTATGTCTGTCCACTGGGAGGGTTGGAGGAGAACTTCTGCTGTGGGGCACTCACTATTAGGGCCTTGGAAGACATGAAGAAATGGAGGAGAGCGTTTTTAGTTGGAGGATGTAGCAGAGTTGTAGAGGAGAGAAAGTGGGGGTGTTGAAAGCACTTAAGGAAGAGTTTTAAGAGGTCGAAGACTTGTGAAAGTGGAGGAGAAGAGGAGGGAGCGTGAAGGATGTAGAAGAGTAGGCAGTGAAGACAGATTGTGGCCAGGCCACAGAAGGTCTTGAACACCAGGGTGAGGGCTGTGGATTTTGCTTGTCAGGCTGTGGGGAGTCCCTGGAGGTTGTTGGGCATGTGATTAGTCGTGTGATTGAGATTAGGCTTTAGAAAGTCAGTCTGGCGAAAGAGTGAGTGAGGGATGACCTGACAGACCAATTAGGAGACCACTGTAATAGTTCAGGCTCCAGCAATGGGGCCTGAATAGGGAGGGGCCAGGGGCAAGGGAGAGCAAGATATGGTTGGATGCGGGGGCAGGCGAGACTCCTGGAATGATTCTAGGCAGCTAGTTGGGGTAATAGGGACATGAATGAAAATTTGGGAGTCAGGAGAAACAGCTGATGGCCTTGGTGGGAGGTAGAACAGACTGAAGTAGGCAGAGGTCAGGATGGGGCAACCATTTTGGAGGATGCTCTTTTTCCCAGCCTCCAGGACTGAAGAACAGAGAGCCTGAAGGGTATAGAGGTGCCTGCAGGCTGCCCCTGGAACTGCCACAGCTCCTCCAGGAAAACTCAAGCTTATATCAAGGCAAATGCATCTCTCCACTGTCATTACAGCCACTCTGTAGACCCAACCCGGAAAGTCAATATCTGCCCTCTCAGTGCCATGCCCATCACTAGAGACTCCAGGGACCAAGAGCTTTGGCTTCCTGGAGGAGTTGAGACCTTTAAGCTCTGCCTTCACTGCAGAGAACTGTTTCTTGGGGGAGAAGCTCAGCTGGGCAGAGTCGTGACTGCTCAGTTTAGCAACATGCTGGGAGCACACAGCCTTGCTGGGTCACTGCCAGGCAGGCATCTGAGTTGGCCACACAGCTGGCACTCTCAGGCAGGAGAGGAGAAGGTAGAGCTGTGGTTGGAATTGGCCCTTCAGTCCGGCAGCCTGGCTTAGAAACAGCCGTGGCCATGAGAATGTGGTCAATGTGGAGTGATTTCATATGAATATAAAATTCAGAATGTCACGTCCTGCATCACCAGGAAGACATTACATTGTTGCCTCTTTCAGCTCACAGTCATCTTTCCCTTCTCTGTAACCCCACTGCACTTATCATAGTGCTCAATTTGCCAAGTTATAGATGATCTTGAACCATGCTATTAAAAAAATTATCACAGAATTTTAAAGTCATTTTGGAACCATTGTCCATAATAAGAGAAAGTGAAAAATCTGTTTTCTTACAGTTTTGTTATTCATTCATTCACTCATGCGCTCATTCATTATTTAGCCAGGATATATTTTCTGATCATCTCTATGAGAGCTTGTGCCAGGAGCTGCATGGAATTATCAATATTAAATTGGTTTCATCCAGAAGAGAATTTAAAACAGAGTTCCACAGACCTTAAGGGAGTCAGGGATGCTCAGAAGTTATAGACAAATATTTGTGCATGTGTGGGAAATACGTGTATTGGTGGGAGAAAATCCCCCACTTTTCATGAACTTCTCAAAGGGGCCTGTGGACCCTTTCTGGACTCTGATTAGAAAGCCTGGTTTCTGGCTAAATTCTGCTTTAGTTTCTTTCTGAGACTGCTTTTTAGTAGGAGTATTGGGTGATGACAGTTGAAATGTTGTTAGAAGATTTTTAGTCTCAAATATCCAGATCTATATTATTAAACAAGAAAACAAGTAAAAACACTCGAGGACAACAGAGAAAATTCACAAGAATTATTCAGAAAATTCTGATTGCATGGCTCCTAGCTCAGAGGCACTTTTGTTATTCTGAGTAGGGTAGAGGTAAAAAGGCCAGAGTATGCCTCAGGAAGGCTGGATTAAGTTTTGACAAAGCAATTAACCTTATGAAAGTCATCTAACCTCTTGGGCTGTAATTTTCTTCTTTTGTAAAACAAAAGAACCAGAATAGATGATGATGATGAAAAACATTTACTGAGCTCTTTCTATGCACCAGGCTTCATGCTCACTTAACATTTACAGTAGTCCCACAAGGTAAGAATTCACATCCTACCTATTTAGCTTAGGGAACCAATGCCCCAAGAGTGGCTCCAGCTAATACAGCTGGGAGGCAGCAGGTCTGGTTTAAACCCAGGTCTTAGGACTCCAAAGCGCATGTGTTAAATGACTACTCCCGCTGCTGTTCCGGTCTGTTCTCTGTCTATACTCTTGGGCCGTTATTATTGTCATTATTTGAATTAGTCACAGCCTACACCCCCTTCCTTAGAAATATTTTGAAAAATGTCCTTCACTTTCTTTCTTTCTGCTTTTAGGGGCCAGAACACCCGAATCCTGGGAAGAGTTTCAGCGCCCGTGGCTTCCCACGACACTGTTACCTTCCGGACAGCGAGAAAGGGAGAAAAGTAAGGGCTGGGGGGGCGCGGTGTTCAGGGTAGAGCTGGGGAACTTACTTCTGTGTTAGGGCGCCGAGTTGTGCTTCCTGCGGTGCACAGGCTAAAGAGAACTGGGTCTCTTTTAACTCTGGATGTACATGGTAACAAGGTCATATTTGAGTCAACTGTAGGTAAGAGTGGATCTAGGACTCTTTTTGCAGGGTGGTGGAAGTCAGAGCATTTGGTTTTTTCCTGTCCTGGATATTACTGGCAATAATTCACATATTTTAGGACCCTTTCTCTAGGGCTTTGCTGCTTAACAGCTGGTCCTGGGAGCAGCACCAGTGGCAACACCTAGAAGCTTGATAGAAATGCAGAACCTAAGAAACAACTTCATTTTAATAAGATCCCAGGTGATCTGACAGCACATTAAAGCTTGAGAAGCATTATTCTGGTGCAGCAATCTCAATTTGTGGGAGACTATTTTCTTTTTATGTACTTTCTATTCTTTGACTTTTCCCAAAAGGGCAGAGGGAAAAACCTTTGGGTTTCTGGATTCCTAGTGATGCATGGTCAGGTGTAGTGGTTTAATGAATTCTAAACTTAGAATAAAAATTTCTTATTCATTTTTCTATGGATAAGGCCAGAAAATCATTGGGTTTTCAAAACCTTCTCTGTTCTCAAAAGAGATAAGAACCATTGATCTAAGTGGATATTGTATCCTTTCTTGTGGGAGTGCTGGGGAAAATGTTGGACAAGAGGTATGTTTTCATTTGCTTTCTCTGGGTCATGCTATGTACCAACCAACCTCTGAATCTCAGTGGCTTACTTCAACAAATATTTATTTCTCATGCACTTTGCATGTCAGTTGCTGTGGCTCGGTTGCTGCTATAGGACAGCTCAGTCTGCCCCATATGGCTTCCTGTTCCGGCATCGCGGTCAAAGGAGCAGCTGTTCCATGGTCCATGCCCTTCTCATGGAAGGCAGCAGAGGACCAAGAGAGAATCCAAGTGGAATTGTGCATGAGAGCTGCTCCTGGAAGCTTGTTACTTCCATTCACATTTCACAGGCCCCAGCAAGTCATGGGCAAATGAGACAACGAATGGGGTCATAAACTACCTATAGGGAGCCCCCTCGGGTCTCATGGCAAAGGATATGGATACCTTCTCTGTTGATATACCTCAAATCCTCTCCTCCCTCGGAGACTCAGCTCAGAAGGAGCCACCTCCATGAAATCTATACTGATCCCCATCTGAGAGTCAACAGAGTAATGATTCAGACCACGGACTGTAGAGTCAGGGAGTCCTGAAATCAAGATCCTCTTTTGCCACTTACTAGCTGAATGACCAAGGCAAGTCTTTTATCTCTGAGCCTGTTTCCCTGTCTGCAGAAAGGTGATAATCAGAATACTCATCTTATCCAATTATTATAACCATTACATGACCCAATGCTTGGCACTTATTAAGTAAACACTCAGGAGATGGTAGCTCATTGTTTTAATGTCTGCTGTTATAATTACTACTACTATTATGCCCTGCTTGCAGTAGTTCAGTTTTGAATCCAGTACGTTTTTATTGGATGCTTCTTCATGCTGGACAGGGTGTTGGGCATTTATCTTGCTCACCAAAGATTTTTCTTTATAATTTAGCTGAGTTAGAACATTCTGCAAGCCCTAACACCTCTTGGGCCTCACCTATAAAATAGAGACAATAGCACCTGCCAGACCTGCCCCAAAGTGTGGTTGTGAGGACCAGCTGATCAAATAAATATGAAATAACCTGGGAGCAGTCAGGGTACTTCAACCATGTCACTGGAGAAAAGTTCTACAACTTTAACTGTGGGTAAATTAATACCACATTCAGGTGGTGATGGTAGAGGAGCTTCAGAAGATCTCAGATCCTAAATGCCTTGAATTCCTAGATCCTGTCTTTTAAAATACAGCTGTGATGTTGGTAGCTAACAGTTGTTGAGTAGTGTCTGCCAGGGACTGCCTCCTAAAATGTTCACAACCTTTGGAGGCAGATTGCACCATTGCCAATTTATAAGTAAGGAAATTAAAGCTCAGAGAGGTGATATAACTTGCCTAAGGTCACAGTTAGTCAGTGACAGAGCCAAGAGTTAACCTGCAGGTCCCTGACTCCACACCCAAATCTCTTTCTAGTCACTATGCTGCTTAGGGCATCATGATGCAGGAAGGCGTGAGACCCTTAGGAGACTCTCTACCATCCATGGGATAGTCTTTGACTGACACTAAGTATCTGTCTTTGGTGTTCTACCTTTACTGTCTTAGGTTCTGAAGCTGCTACTTGTGGCCTGGGATCGCCGCCTCATCTTTGCCATTGGTACCTCCAGCACCACGGGCGAGTCAGATACCGTCATCTGGAATGAGGTCCACCACAAGACAGAGTTTGGCTCTAATCTCACTGGCCATGGCTACCCAGATGCCAATTACCTGGATAATGTGCTGGCTGAACTGGCTGCCCAGGGCATTTCTGAGGATAGCACTGCCCAGGAGAAGGACTGAGCTACAGGGGCTTTGGGGTGGAGGGGCCGTGGGGACCACAGGGCAGGAATTGGGGAGAGTCAAGGTAGAAGTTGGTGCCATGCCCTCCTGACTCCCTCATCTCCTCTCCTGTCCTGTCTCCATCCCTTATCCCTCCCAGCCACAGGGAGGAGCCAGATTGAATAAGGTGATGTCATTCATAAACCTCATCTATCACAAAGGGGACATGGGATGAGGGCCATCCTCGGTCCATTCCCATGGAGTTTTCGGTGCTGGGTAGGCAAGAAACCCCACCCCCCTGCATCCCCTTAAGTGGGGGCATGGTCAGCACACTTAGGGTGTGGACAGTGCATGGGCACTCCATACCCTGGCCTTGTGAAGCCTGAGGTTCAGTGCCTCAGCTGGCTTCTTGCTGCTTCCACTCTGCTTTGAGAGCGGAGTATCTGCTTTTCTCTCCTCCGCTGGAGGTGAGGAGCTCTCACTGTGCAAGGTTGGGGGGTAAAGGGGTGAACCGCTAAACTGCTGTGACATCAGAAATTGATGCCTCGGTGTACAGCGAGGAAGTACTTCTTGCCAAGAGGGTCAGGGAGGCAAAGTCTTCTAGGAGCCCGCTCAGCTCTCATGATAGTCCTTGGCTTCCCTGGGCCCTCCCTCCTCCTCACACCTTTGACCGTCCAAAGAGGCATCTGGTTCTCTTGTGCGGATGGATGGACTCTGGGATTCCTCTCTGGGGTGGCATCTTGTGATGTTTCTAGCCCCTCTCTGATCAGACCAGAGCCTGCATCCCACTTAGCATCTGAACTGTCCTCAGGGAGAGGAGCCCATAGCCTTCTTCCCAACTCATCCCAGACCAGCTCAAAGATTCCATGAGTTTCATCAAGTCACTGTGAGTAGAGCTCATTCTGGGCTCTGTGCCATCTGTGTATGTGCATATATATGTGTGTGTGTGCGGTGTGCGTGCGCACAACAGGACTGGGTTGGTGGAGAGTCCCATCATGTTCCCACACTGTTTTGCAAGATGTTAAACCCCAGTTCTGATGGGGACCAAACAGCCAGGCTGTGGTCCCCTGACTTCCCTCACCATTTACCATAGTAAATTTGGACCCTGACAGAGATAGAACTGTGCTTTGGGAGATATGTAAGATGAGGCCCTTTCTATATCTCTTTCAAGGTTGGATCTCCATCCAGTCTTATTTCTATGAAAGCTTCAATCTGTCTCCATGCAAATTTGCTAGTCAGAGCCCAGAGGTGGTGCTGGGTCCCTGATCTCCCTCATCTATTACAGATTGATCTAGAGCATGGAGGGAGCCTCTTTAGCTCATTCCTAATAGGGTAAGACCATATTATGGTCCAGTCCAACCTACGTCAGGGTTGTGTTCCAAGACCCTTTCTATCTTCTCCCCAACAGTCCTCTTGCCTTTGGCTCCCATTAAGGAAAGTATTGGGGGTCAGGGAGGAGAGAAGGGGGATCAAGAAGGGAAACTCAATTCCCCCTTTGAAAGTGGGTTCTTTGAACTATGTGTTTGGGGGAAGTTCCTCTGGATACTAATTTGAATTTATATACCTCATATTTTGGGGGTTTGACGTATATATATATGCATATATATTTCATAATATTAGGAAGGTTTTTGATGCTAGAAAAATTGAAACAAAAGAACCTTCAAAAATGGTACTTAAGTTAGAACTGAAAGCCACGCTTTCCTGAGAGCTAGCTCCAGAGCTGCTTGGTGTTAAGCCTGCAGCAGTTTTGACGTTAGTGTGGCCAGTGGGTTCACCTGAGTGTCACCCAGTTTCTCAGGACACACTGGTGCTGAGCCTTTCCTCATTTTTCAAATGGCTGTAGGGATCTTAATTGGCTCCAGCAGAGGGAGCTCTGATAGGAGGAATTGTCCCTGCCATCTTAGTTCTAGTCTTCCCCATCAGTCGGCAGCCATTTTATCTCACCAGCAGACCAGAAGATTGGTCCTGAGTTCACTGCACCATGGGGCAGATTCCTGCCTCAGTTGGGAAGGAAACATCTGAACTCAAGGAAGAGACATCCCTGCAGTGTTTAATGTCATGCCCCGTGCCCTTTGCTAGGCTACCATGTACCAGAGAAGATTGGAGAGCCTCATTGTAGGCCTAATACCATCTCCACCTTCAGTGCCCTGGTCAAGTATCTGCTGAGATTCTCACCCACAGGGATGAGGAAATAGACTGAGGATCAGTGAGTAGAAACACACAACTGTGCAGTAGGAGATGGGGAAGAAAAGAAGACATGCTTTGACAACTGGCAGTGGGCAGTGGGGAGAGACTGATTTCCTTGCACCAGGCAGAAGAAAGGTATATATGGGGAAGTGGATGGCCAAGAGCAGAAAGAAGAGACCCAGACTGTGTGTAAGGCAGGCAGCCTGACAGGGGCAATACCACTTTGATAGTAAGTCTTCATACCTTCAAGTCTTTCTCTCTAGGATGTTGACTGTCGCTGTGCCCTGTTTCTCTTCCTCTCTGAGGATGCTCTTCTTGTGGGACTTTCTGGGCAGAAGGGATCTTGAATTTCCTTTCTAACACTGTGCCAGGCAAGACGGGGGGCCTTCGTCTTCCCTTTCTCTTGTGCCAACCTGGAAAGGCACAGTCTTGGGTTCAGCGAGAACCCTGCCAGCAGAGGCCCTGTGCATCTAACAGTTTGACACAGGATGTTTTCCCACCAGAAGCCCTGCTGTGTTCTTTGGCCTATACAGGGAATTCCATGCCTTTCCTTTCATCGTCTTAGCACCAGCAGCCTAGTTTCTCCCTTCCTGAGTCTCCAGGGACAACAGATGGGATTGAATGTCTCCAAACCCTGACAGATGCTCATCCTTTAAAGGTAAATTGTGTATATGTGGTCGTGTGTGCCTTTGTGTTTTCATCTCCCCCCTTCCCCCTTTTGTAAAACTTGGACTTCTCTGTCGTTTCATACTTGATCAAAAGTACTCGTCCTGGTATTGCACTGTTGTGCGCATGAGATGTTAGGGGAAGTCCTCGTGAGGTACAAGAAAGGGCCTGTCCCCTTTCCTTGTCTGTGGTTACTGGCATTTGAGTCGGGGGGGTTTCTGGGAAACGGCAGGTGAACGTCCTGTTGTCTGTAACTGGTGTGTTTTGAAGTCCTTGGTGTTGCTCTGTGAGAGGACATCGCCACCTGGTGCTCATGAGGTGTATGTGCAGAACAATAAATGGCAAATGAACAACCATAAACTGTTGTTTAACCTGCTTTCTATAGATCAGGGCACCTATCTGTGAGGCATTTGGGATACCTCCCTGAGTCTGTAAGGAACCACAAAACCTTCCGCTGGAGGGAGGGGAAAGTCCCTTTGCTCTATTTTTTTTTTCTACATCTTTTCTAACCACACATTTGGCCAAGGGACCTGGCTTGACTTCTTGTTCCTCTGAAGCAGCGGACCACATGGCAGGGGAAATAAGTAAGCGAACCTTTGGGGGAAAGACCCTCTTAAAAACCACGAATGTTAGCTTCCTAAAGTTCACTTTACCTGACCACAATATAGTGTATGTGTCAATAGTTTACAGGCTGTTGTTTTTCAAATAAGTGTTTAGCATTAATCCTGATACTAATGAGAACACAAAAATAAAACGCAAGTGCAAAGCTGCCTTTGTCACCCAGATGTGTCTCTATGTCTGATAGTCCACAGAGTGGTTTCCTTGGCAGCCAGGATTAATCTTTCCACAGACCTCAACCTGCGTTCACCAGTCAGGAAAGTGGAGCCCATGAACCCCTCCCCCGGCCCCCATCAGGGTCCTAACTTTGTCAAACGACTTGAGTGTAAACTGGAAACTCTCACGTTCTGATTTCCTCTGGATGAACAGTCAGACAGAGTGTTCCTTAAATACATATTTTAATGCATATTTATGTGAAATTTTGTTATCAGAAATACAAGTTTGTGAAGAGCTTTTTATTGCAATGGGCAGTTACTGCATGAAAAGCGTAGGAGCCTGTAGACTATACTCCATCTCTCTGACTCAGTAATCTTCAAAGAATTCATGGGAAAGTTAGTATTTGCAGAAAAGTGGTTAGCTTTGCTGAAACCTACCCACAAAACACCCAGAGGTTTAGGGGAACATTTTAATGCTTCAGAGACAGGGTTAAGTGAAGAGGTTGTAGAAATCAGTGTCACTGGCTGAATAGCTGGGAGAGCAGGGCTCAAATTCTGTGATTCACTTCTCTTCTCCATACCGCAGTGGGAGATGGATGCATATCCTCCCATCTTCCCACAGGCTGGGATGCTTCAAGCTTCTCAGGAGGACCTATTGTAAGCCTAAACTCTTGATTGTGAATGTTAACCAGGAGAGGACAAATTATCCTTCATAGAAGATAACTCGCTTATGACATTTGATTGGTTAAGAAATGTTGTGGAGGGACATTAATAGATTCACCCCAATAATTACGGTTAGGTGAGATCAGTATTAAAATTGGGCAAAGCCCCAAATGTTATGTGACAATCATGCATCCCACCAGGTGCCCCCGGGAAGTCACCCTGGAACTGAAATAAATGTGTCACAAATGGTGTTGGATGCCTTTTTCATTTCGTATAAAAACATGGATCTGATCAAGTCAGCCCCCTTTCTGGTGGGAAAAGTAAAGGTTGGGTACATAATTGGTGCTTTCTACTCTGTTTTACTTTTAAGGAAGAAGTGATAGTTAGGGGTGGGCTTACTTTGACTTCTTGCATTTTTCCTTGTCTCCCACACCCAGGAAATTGCAGACTTCCCATTAGAATGTGGGAGGGGTGTGTGTGTGTGTGTGTGTATGTGTTTGAGGGGGTTGTGTGCATGTGATGGGAGGACAGGAAGAGTAAGGGCCACTCATGGACTACAAAGGGGTTGTACTTTGCTAACACAGACAGGAAACTGTAATGCTTGATCTATCCAAATCTATGGCTCCTTTCTTTGCCCCAATTATGATGAGTTAAGAGGAAGAAACCAGGTAGTTGGTTGTGGGTAAGAATTCCAATTTCCGCTTAGCACCAGAATCTTTTCCAGGTTTTACCCTTTCTTCATTCACTCTGTCTCTAAACAATTCCCACCCCATTGACCTCCTAATGAAAATTTATAAGTTAAAATATTTTCTGAGAACTTTATGACACTAGCCTGAAGTCCAAGAGGGGCCTGCTCTAAGTCAGTCCTGACCATGGGGAAGTTGGAAAAGGTGGGCTTGGTACAAGCAACATCTTTCTGTTCAGATGATGTTGAGATGACCCAGAGGAGAGGCCACAATCCGTTAATACGGAACCCTCAAAGCTGAAAAGCAGTGGCCAAGCAGGACTTCCTGTGTCTTCTGGGCATCCAGTCAGCCTCCATGAACATGAAATTCAGACAGCTTTTTAAAAAACGAAACAGTGGAAAGGTAGCATATAAAGGCAGAAATTCTTGCAGCTCATGAATTGAAAACCACGGCTGACCTCAGACTAAATGCGTAGTGTCAGAATCCAATGTCAACATTCTCCCACCTCTCTTTTTACACATATAGATTCAGATGAAGATAATTCATGACACACACAGAGAAAAGACACCCCCCTTCCTGCTTTAGTCCCTGCGATGACTTTTGCTTAGAAAGTCACAGCTGTTCCCCAACCCCAACCTCAAATTTGTCCATGTACCTCTGTTAATTTCCTGGCCCAGAGACCTGAGGAAGTCACAAAATTATACCCGCTTTTTGTTGCGCTTGCCACTTCAGTAGTTAGGATGGCGGAAGTAGAGAGAGAAAGAATGAAAGTCATCCTTGAAGCTCTGGCCGGAGATGAGAAATAGTTTCTTGGGAGAGATTCAGGCTGGACTCTGCTCCTGCTCTTGGTCAGGCATGTCTCTAGTCTCTGCAGTGCCTGGAGCCAAACTCTGCCTCTCCTCCTCTAATGCCTGGTATTCCCTCTTCTTGTACTTGCGGGTGCCGTAGATGGCCAGAGTGATGACAGCTGCCAGGGCGGCGGTGACCCCCACTGTGATCCCAGCTGCTGCTCCTCCTGACAGACCACTATCATTCCCGTGGATGACCTTCATGGCCCTGCGCAACTCTAAGGGCTCTCCCAGCCTCCACTGCTGGGTCTGGGAATCTTTAATCCAGGAACTTGCAGTCTCAATATTAGTCACTATGACTGTGTTGGTGGCAGCCTGACTCATGAGGGGTGGCCGACTGTAAGGTGGGAGCCTGACGGGGGGTAGTGACCCTCCTGTAAAAAGCCCAGCCTTGACACAGTAGGACACTTGGCACCCATCACTGATGACGGCTAGGTGTTGGCTGAAGCCCCCGGGACACTTTTTTAGAGAAGGTGCCCCTATATCTCTGGATATGGCAGAATCCACCAAGGGATTCCCGACTGCACAGCTAAAGAACCCACCAAAGGGGACCGAAAACCTATATCCCAACTCAAAGTCCTGAGAGGCACATACCTTGAGGTTTTCAAAAAGTCTCAATGGAATATAGCCAGCTGGGCATGACTGTGCATTTGTCAAAGGGTTTATGCTCTTACCACTGAAGAGGCCCCCGAAAAGTAGTCCTGAGTTTTCTGGTACTTGGCCAGTGGCCGCACACCAAAAAGCCCTAAATTCGGCCTTTGCCACCCGAAACACATCTTCACACACCGTCTTGCAGAAGATGAGGAGGGTGCACTTCCGTTGACACTCCAGGTGGTTGTAACCCTCCTCATGGATCTGGGACAGCAGGTGGATTGGGGAGTAGCCAGAAGGGCAGGAGAAGTCGCCAGTGAGTGGGTTCTTCTCCTCCAAGTTTTGGCAGAGTTGGACAACATCATTTCCTGAGAACTGGGTGCATTCCTGATAAACTCCACCAAAGGAGAAATTGGTCATTTTCCCCTCGCAAGAGCCATCGTCAGTGTTGGCCTGAAAATTGAAGTTGGGTGAATCGAGATCTGTGCATCCAGGGTAGGTGTTGAACATGTAATAACGTCTCACAGCAGCTTCCACCGTCTTAGACAACTTCTTCACCAAGGGCCCCGGCAAATCAGGCAGCGTGTCGGGGTTGATGAAGAAGTATAGAGGCAGTCCAGCACGGTCTACGGCCACCAGGTGGTTGGTGATGCCCTGTTGCCAGGCCTGGAGGGTGATGCCTGGGTAAAAAGGAACCCCTCCAATGCTTTGCACTCTGGAGTTGCTTCGGTTTGAGATGTAGCTCTTGGTGAAGGTATTCTGTGACGTGTAATTCTCCTCAAATTTGGAGCTCACAATGTTTAGGAAGGCAACTCCAGCAGATGCAGTTATTGCACTACGGCTGCTCTGGTTATCCTGCAGGAAGGAGGTTCTGATGTGGTCCTCCTGAATGAGAGCAGCCCCAGCGTCCACACTGATGATGACATGGGTGCCATAATTGAGAACCAGGAGTTCTGCCAAATAGGTGGCCATCCGTGTCTGGTTGTTCTCCAGACGGTCACAGATGTCTATGAGCTCCTTCTTAAACACCCTGCTTAGTTCTGAAGCTGGGTTGATTTTAACTGTGTATAGCAGGTTTCTTACCTGAACCCGGGTAGTTATAGCATGGTCCTTCACCTGAAGGGTCTTCATCCTCTGGAATTCAGAGGAGAACTTGCCATTGACTTTGGAAAAAAGGGAGAGTTCCAGGTTGATGGAGTAGGAGGTGCTGCTCTGGTAATTCACCCAGGAATCCAGGATTTCTGAGTTCATCTCCAGGTTGCTCTGTTTCTGGGGAATGGTGAATATTTCATTGGGGATGATGTACTGTCCGTCCTCTGTGGTCCTGCAGTTGGTATAAGTCAAGTCCATCACCCGTCCCATGTCCACATTCCGCAGATTATCCCAGCCCCCTCCAGGTAAGACTTCCAGAACAGGTAGTTTTAAGGCATCCTTGCAGTTTTGAAATCCAGCCTCATCTCTCTTTTCCAGAGGCTGCTCCATTTTAGCCCATGCTGCCGCTGCCCAGAAGAGGATGGCACCCCTGACGCTGTTCATGGCTCAGGCAGCCCCAGCTCCACGCCAGCCCTAAGCAGTGGGCCAGTGAGCTTGGTGCAAACTGAACCAAAACGAAAGAAAGCAGTTGCTGAAACAAAAAAATTCAACAGTTCTCTTAAAGCCACCAGTTCCTCTTTAGGCTAACCTAATTGCAAAATGGGGAAATGAGAGTTGATTGGAATACTAAGGTCTGTTAGGACTTCTTTGAAATAATATGTTGTGATAGATTTGCAAACACAGCCCTATATCCTCAACAGTTAGCTACCCTGCCTGAACCCCACCTCCCCACAGTCCCGGGCTGCAGCAGTGTGGGCACTCAGAAGTGCAAACACATACCTTACTGCTTCCTCCCAGGTAGCTTTCCAACTTTGAAAGAAAGTTTTGATTTTGCTTTTTTGTTTGCTCTCTTGATGTTTCAAATTTTTCCTGACTGTTCTCTCCTGGGACTCCAATACCAGTTTCCTTTTACCATAAATGCAGAGGTGAATGGCAACATCACCCTTGCTAGGACACCCTGCCTTGGCCATACTTCGGCTAGCTGTAGGTCAAGGCCAAGGCCTCGGTTTCCCATTCACCTGAGGGTGAATGTTGTTCATGCAGAAGAAAGAAGTGAAAATCTTGGACACAAGTCCTGTGGAGTTTTATTGTTATAAGCCCTAATAGTCCTGACATTTAAGATGCCATTATCTGGGGCAGAACTGAACGGGTCTGAAGAGGATTCCATTGGCTATACGCTGGGAACCTCAGTCTGCACTGTCCTTGGCGTGCAGAGTGAAAGCAAGAGACCCCCACACTGTGTCATTTCCTTTCAGATAAAAATGTTTAGGAAAAGATCACATCCACACTATAATCTGGATTTTGATTTATCAAAAGCAGACAGTAGCCAAGGTGTACGTGTGTGTATATATACATCCTCTGTATGTGTGTGTGTGTGTAGTTGGCAATAAGTTGGTACCTGCTGTTCTACCTTTCATTTTTCATTCCATTGTTTAGTGCACATAATCAATATAAGTGCATAAAAAATAATTTGGCTCTGGGCTGCCCAGTGGCGTAGTGGTTAAATTCCCACACTCTGCTTTAGTGGCCCAGGATTCTCTGGTTTGGATCATGGGCACACACCTACATACCACTTATCAAGCCACTTTGTGGTGGGCATCCCACATATAAAATAGAGCAAGATGGGCACAGATGTTAGCTCAGGGCTAATCTTCCTCAAAAAAAAAAAAAAAAAAAAAGAATGTAGCCCTGCATTACTCAATTCTTTTTTTTTTTAACAAAAGCAACTATTCATTTGTTATATCATCAGGAGAACATACTTTAAGGCATTTCCATTAGTGTGCTGATGCTATGTCTATTAGAGTCCATAATTTAGAACAGTGCTTCCAAGCCCATTGGTCTAGTACCAGAATTAATTGAAGCCCAGCTCTCTCAATTCTTTGGGACAGCTAGGGTGCATCTTAATACACTTGTTGGTAACCAGGGAATCCAGAGGAGTTAATGAAGCTCCCGGTTGTACCCTCATGGCTCCCCAAATCATACCATGAACTAGGTACAGTGCTGAGACTGAAAAAGTTATGTTTCAATTCACAACTATCACTAACTATCACCCTTATCCATCAAGGAATTGAATTACCTCAGATTGTCACAGATGCAGCTGACAAGTGTTTTCAGAAATAATGAGGCCAGTTGCGTAGCTTCACAGGCTGAGCTTCACTAGTTATTATTAAAACTTCAGTGGTGTTCTGTAAACCCAGAAATACCACATTCTGGACCTGTTCATGCCTCCATTATCATGCTTCAGGGAATTCACTTACATTCAAGAGGGATTAATTTATGAACGAGTGTTCAGTTTATACTTGACTGAGAGGCAAGCTTTTGCACAGGATGTCCTGGGTAATTTATAGATCATCTAGTTATAAATTTATCAGTCAGTAGAGTGATCCTAGAGTTAGAAAAATTAGAGTTGAATGCCCTTGAGTGCTTCCAATACGTCTGTTGAAATATCCACAGACTTCCCTTCAATCTGTTTCAGGGCTAATTCAGCAGATCAGAAAACTCTCTCACTCACACTGCTTTGGAGACATGCTGACAATTTCTTACTCTTTGTTTTCCTTTTAATAGATCCTGTTGAGACCTCACTCTTCTGCAAGGAGAATACAAGCAAGGTGAATACAGATAATTCCGAGGGGTTCCTGTATCTTGAAACACCCAGTCATTGTCGTATTTTGGAGAGCTTTACTCTTCATTTTTACCATAGGGAAAAATTGAAAATAGCTAAAAGAGCCAATAAGAGTGAAATTATATTGCATCCACATGACAAAACATTTTATGGCATCATAATTTTCAAACAATTTTAATAACACAAGAAATTCTTATGCCATAATGTTATGTGAAAAAATCATCATAGATATTCAGTATAACCTCCACTATATACAAATATTTATAACTAGAGGATATACACCAACCCATTGGCAATAATTATATCTGGTTGGAAGGTTTTATGGATTATTTAAAATTTTTCCTCTTACTTTTCTGTATTTTTTGAGTTTTATGCAGTGAGAATGTCTTTACTCATGTGACAACTTTCTATTGAGAAGGTAGTAAGTACCAAACTCAGGGATGGGTACTAGGTAATCATCATTTTTGTACTCAGGAAAATAATCAACAAATATACATTTAAAAACAAAGAAAGAAATTATTTCTGGAGTTTCCATATATGTGAAATGATCCAAAGCCTGTGACTCTGTGATTTCTGTGCTCAAGGAAGTTCCTTTTCAGTTCACGGGGAAACAATGAAAGGAGAAGTGCAAATGGTGGGAATTTCAGCTCAGCTTAGATTTGCATGCCACTGTGGTGCTCATAATGGTCAGGTGCGAGGCAGATGCCTGCAGGAGTTTGACCAGAGTTTTTCACCCACTCCTTTCTTGCTTTACTCTGCTCACCAGCAATTTCCCCTAGTTTTCCTGTACTGAAATGCATATGCAATCGCATAAACTCTCCAGATGGCCGCACTCAAGGGCCTGTGTCTAAAAATTGAACTTGGTTTCTAAAAGAAAGGCAATTTTTCTACAAAAGGTATGCATCTGTGTTGCAGAAGAGTGATTTCACTTCCTCCAAAAAGAGGCAAGAGGGAAGTCCCATGTCTGCTTTCTTTCTCAGTTTGAACACGTGCAACCTTCTGATACCATCTCAAACAGAGCCAAACCATGATTCATGTCTTAGGTTCAGTTCTGTGTGGGCTTGGAGCCGGTCCTGGTGTTTCCCACTTCTGCATTTCACCTGCGGTCTGAAATGGGCAGGAAAATCTGGCTGCATTTGCCGGCACCACTCCCTTTCTTATTTTTAGCAGGAATCTGGGAAACCAGTCTGGAAGCTGACAAATAGTTGCTAAATGGATCAGAGAACTATGATTTTTATGGACTCTGGAATAAATTTAGTTCTGGAAACTCTAGGAGGTATCAGTTGACAAAGTGACAGTATTTTCTTTTCTAACAGTTGATTCCTAACCTGATGTTTTGAGAGCTGCTTTGTCAGCTCCTTCTCCTCAGAGACTGTTCTTCCCATCAGGATTATTTGTGTCCTGACCACAAAAATAAGAACATAGTGGTTCCTTGATTCCTTTTCTTCTTGTGGGTAAAAACAGAAGGCCCATGTGAAATCCTGCATATTTGCGTTAAAAAACTAGGGCAGAAGTTGGCAGTCTAAGCCATTTTATTTCTTTCCTCTGTTAACACTTTCCCCTCCTGATTTTTCTAATTGTTTTTCTCTTCCTCAACTATTCCCTTTCTGCTCCTTTTTCTCTTTGCCATGTCCATAACCGGGTTTGGAAGACACAAGTCTGCGATTTAAAGTGATCCTCCCATGATGCTAAAGAAGAAGGAAATCCTGGTGTGGCAGAGTCTTAGTCTCCAGGCTGGTACTCCTTTATTCCACATCAAGGCAGTTGCACCATCCATTGCCACTGATCTCTGAGGCTGCCTCAGTACCATCTTCAGCAGAGTTCTCCAGGACATTCTAATGGAAGTCTATACTTATTGTGCAACTGTTATTTGTCAGGCATCCCTTGTAAGTGCCATTTTTAGAGCAGCCAATGTCAAATGTAATGCTCCTTTAAGAGTCTGGGAGATGGAGTGAGCCCTCGGAGTCACTCATCCCTTTTCAACTACTTTCCAAGCTAAGCTCCACAGAGACTGAGCAGCTAGGACAAACCCATTCCCCCTCCCCAACAGCTTTTAGGTTTCCCAATGATACCAGCCTAATACGAAGAGTACCTTTTATATTCTTCTTCAGCTGAACACAGATTAATATGGAGGGCTTTGCACAACAGCACTCAAACACAGTGAATTTCTCTTATATCCTTGTTTCTCAGTCCCTACATCTTTGCTGTCCATGTAACTTCTTCTTTGAGGAAGATTTTAGCATTTGGCCTTTCTGGGTTAACTGTTGGCAGAGTTTATATTTATGTGTTTCATTATTGGGTAACACAAAATCAATCTAACATTCAATCTATCCTTCTTTTACCACAAGATATTCAGATCGATTTTGAGCTGAGACAAAATAAAAATTACCACCGCTTTTCTTTCTACCTGAAATAACCATGAATGTGTTAAGGTGAAAACATGTGAATTAGGTGAGGTGGTTGTTCCATCACAGAATTATCTGGAATTGGGAGCTTTGGGTCTCCCATTGAAATATTCCTATTGTCTCTACTATTTTTTTGTGACTACATATTTTTTAAATATGACATTGAGTGTGGGCTGGGTTGTGGGTCTCTTCGGTCTCTAGACTTTGTTCTGCTTTATATAGTCACTCAAAATGTCTCAACTGCTAGACTGATAAACATGGATGTGAAATAGAGGTTTCAGAACTGAAGTACAGGCAACATCCGGGCTCCATATGTTACTTTGGGCAAGTTCTGGAGTCTCCCTAAGTCTCTATCTCCTCAACTTTGAAACACAAACAATGGCATATGCCTCTGTGTAATAAATTAAGTTGTTAAGAGGATTGACTGAAATCATGTAAAGCTCTATATGACTGAGGTAGGAGCTCATTGTATATCAGCTCTCATCTTTGCTGAACCTGTTGCTGCAGTCTTCTGGTTGATTCTGTGGTTCAACACTTTCAGGATGGGAGTGGAAGAAAAGGCATTTTAGAGCATCTCAGGAGCTTGACTTTCCTTTGGTGGTCCATTTGACAGCATAGGAGGCCATACTGACTCAGAGGGGCCACCTGAATATTTTTTACTAACGTCCTAAATAGAGACTTGCACCTCTTTAAGGAAAACAATCTAGTAGCCATGCCATCTGGATTAATGACACAGTTAAATTAGAAGTGATGGTTGATTTACCAAAGAATTCATCCTGGGAGTCTTTTAGAATGGAGTTGACAAACTATTTTTTCTAGTGACCACCTCGGTAAATATTTTAGGCTTTGTAACCAAATGGTCTCTGTGGTAACTACTCAACTCTGCCATTTTTGTGTGAACGTAGATGATATGTACATTCATGGGCATGGCTGTGTTCCAATAAATCTTTATTTACAAAAACAGGTGGGGGTTGGATTTGGTGTGGGGTCTGTAGTTTACTAACCCCCAACTTAGAATCATAGAATTACAGAATCCCATGATTGGAAAAGACCTGCCCTCCCAGCCAACACTTGAACCTCCTCTAATACAATCTTAAAAAGTGGTCATCCACCATCAGCTTGGATGCCTCTGGGCAGGATGGCACCCTGCCTCCTGTCTGTGGACAGTTCTGTTTCTTAGAAAACTTTTGCGTCAGCTGAGCCCAAATTGTCTGTTTGATCCTCTGGTGGCTGAGATCATACTTCTTTGTGTGGCCATCTTGATAGTGATGCTGTGTACCAGAAGCGCACAGGACTTAATTCCACATGTCAATGAACAGTGATGAATTACAGACAAGAGATAGGTGGGATCTGGCAAATAATTTGTTCTTCCTTTCTCCCTCCAGTGGACTGTTTTGAGGACCAGTGTTTTCATATGGTCTGTCAGAAGACATTTGCATGACTAGACAACTGTCTGCATCTTTCCTTAAGCTGTCATCATCTCAGTAATATACCTCTTTAGATTTGCTTTGTTTCCTTCCCTGCCTTATCTCCCTTTACCTCCTACATTTGGTGCACTGGGATTGTACCTCCCAATGAAACATTAATCAATGTGGGACATTAACTAATATTATAACGTCACTCTTATGTGCATTTATCATTGTATATTTTAATGGACTTTTTGTTTGACTCTCTCCCCTAGTAAACTGTAAACCCCTTATGAGACGTTACTGTGTCTTTTTGGTTCATCATCGTGTTAGTGGAGTCTAGTGCAGTATCTGGTACATAGCAGAGGCCCAATAAATATTTGTTACTATTGAATGAATAACCAGTGAATAAAGCAGACAAAGCTGATGATGTTTCTCAAATATTTCCCTGGAAAATCAAGCCATGACTGGTTGGGAATAAAATTCAAGCCAAAGCAACATTATTACAGGATTTTTTCTTCAATTTACTTCAGTATTTTTGAGCATTTACTCTGGGTCTAGCTTGCTCTGTTTGTATTTCGTATTGTGAAATAGTTTGGTTTTCTGGTCTATAATTGTATCACTGGTGAATCTGGAATGGTGTGAGCCTAGTGTCTTACATAATAAATGGATTATAAGAGCCCAGATGGAGTGCTCCTATGTGCCAAGATCTTTTGCTCTAATTATGTCTCATCTGGTATTTAAGGCTCTGGCTCTGCAGGACTGAATCCATATGCATGTCGATACCCACCTTGGTCCCCATCTTGCCAATAATCTGCAGCTAGTGAGGCTGGCTTAAAGTTACCTGGTCTCACCCTCTGGCTTCCCCTTTCCTTCTTCATAATCCCCCCAACCAGTTTGCAAACAAGCTTTGCCTGGAGGGTGGGGCAGAAGTTAGGGAGGAAGGAGAAACTATCAAAGGACTGACCTTCCCAATTCTGATGACACTTCCATCATGTTGACAGTCAGGAGAAGGACTAAGGAAAGTAGAGGAAGAATAGAAAAAAGGTCAGCATAGTGCAAAAAAGAAGACAGAAGGGGTTTATTTAAAAATCCTAGTTTTTAAAGAGCCAAATCTGAGCTTTACCAAGAAGAACCAGAGCACTGGCTCTGGGTTTTCCTAGGTTCTGGGTAGACATTTCTGTCCCTCTTTCCTCCTGGTTCCCTCTTAAAGCTAGGTTTTTAATTTCTATGTTGAGAAATTAGGGCATCATGGGACAGCAAAAGTAGCACAAGGCTGGAATTCGTCATTCTGCCACTAATCTGCACGTGACCTGAGACAAGTCACTTCCCCTCTCTGAGTCTCTGTTTCCCCATCTGTAAAGTAAGGAGGTCCGTTGAGATCCTTTCCAGCACCAGCATAATGATGCATGGCCCCTGAGTCTGCAATCCAATTACAACCTGTTTCAACTGAGAGCTAGGGCTGTGATCTTTTACTAAAAAATTTTGAGAATATTTTGTTCCATACAGGTCATGGCGTGTACATCTTCCCATTTGTTGTTCCTGGTGGTACTTCCTCTTACTGACTTGTTTCCTTGTGTGGCTTGTCGTTTATGACTCTCAAGCTCCTTTTCCACTGGGGTTTGCTGTGGGAGGCCAATTTGCCTTGAATTGTGCAGTTGTCCCTCCAGGATGGTTTTAATGTTTTCTCTGATGAACCTTCATATACCCACTGGACTAGTGTTTATGTTAATTTCTTGGTTTGGTGTCTGTGTGAACTGAGACCTCACATCTGTATGAACACAGGCCTGGGGTTCTGATATCTCTTGGAAGATGGGAAGCATCCTGGCCGTTTTGCACAGGCAAGTGGGTGGAGTTTTTCTCATCTGCAGGTGGTGGCTGAGGCAGCCCTTCTTGACTCCTGGACAGGTCCAGCCCCCCTTGAACATGGTACACAGAACCAGAGGCCTAGACCACCTCCCATAACCCTTAAAGCCCCAGTACCCTGCTATGTGGTCTATATCTGGCTCAGAAAGCCCCCTGGCCACAGGGCTTCAACTCCCACTCTCTGCTCTAATTTTGAGTTGTCTCTTTCTAGCACCCCCAAATTTCCCTTTTTTGGTTTTGAGCTTGACTCACTCTGTTTGGAGAAATGTGCCTATGCCTGTGTGTCTAGGGGAAGGGAAGTCTTCCATGTGTAGGCTCAGCTAGCCAAATTCTCTCTTATTACGGTTATTTTGTGCAGTTAACTTTTTTGTAGATAAAATGGGTGGCCACACATATATTGTGGTATCAGGGCTTTGCAAAACAAATTTTACTGCTATCACACCCCCTCCTCCCAATCAAAGAACACCTTCACTGAAGTCTGAAGCCCTTTGTCCAGAGTTAACAACTCTCTTTTCATAGGGAGAGCTCAGGCTTCAAATATGATTCCCTTTTCCTCTCCCTGCACCCCTAGGAAAAAGGTGATCTGCTCTTTTCACAAAGTGACAAGGATGGAACATTTCCTGAGGGCACGGAGAGGGAAAGAGAGCAGCTAGTTACTGTTCAAGTGAGATAGAGAGAAGGAAAGACGAAGAGAGCCGAGGTCCTGGGATGGAGAAAGGTCTGAGACTAACCTTGCTGGCAGTAGGACGTAAACAAGAATCAATTCATTCACCCTTCCCCTTTACTTTCATGTGTTTGTGAGTGTGTATTTGTGAGTGGGTATATGTGTGTGAGTGTGCATGCATGTGAGTGTGTGCATGAGTTGGTGTGTGTAAGTGGGCAAGTGTGTGTATGAGCTGGTGTGTGTAAGAGGGTGAGTGTGTGTATGTGCGTGAGTTTGTGTGTAGAGAAAAGTGCATGGTCAATTCACCAGGAGTCCAGAGAACTCAGGTTGCATGCAAGCTTCCTCACGCTCTTGCAAGTTGTTTCTCTTCTTTGGGCTTTCATTTCCACATTGAGAAAATTAGATGATTGTATTAAATTATAGATTATAAACATGATCTTAGCGGAATCTTTATTTTCAAATGCAAGCTTACGTGGAGACTAATATATGCAACATGTAAAAGAGGAGCTGCCTGGGTTGAACAGGACTCAGGGCCCCAAAGCCGAGTGGCTTCCTTTCCTCCTCACCTTTTGGAGCAGCAGATCCCTAGGATCCTTGGAACATCTTTTGAAAACTGCCAGTCCCCGTGTATTTTCTACAGTTTTTTCTAATTGAGGGATTATAATCATGATGATATGGAAAAAAGTTTCCTTAGTTGTAAAATTCATGAAACAGAGCTGAAGTAGCATAATTTCCCTGAAAACAGGAAGTCAGGATTGTCAAACTGCAAAGCAAGAGTTTTCAGACCATACTGCATTTGTCCTTATAGAACCTTTCACCTCCTTTTAGATGAATTGTTGGCAGGCAACGGCTAGCTGTTGTGTTGCACATGGAAAGATTACTGGGCTGGAAAGGAGTGCTTTCATAACCAGCTGTGAGTCATTAGCAAATTATTTCACCACTCAGAGCCTCAAATTTTTATTTGTGAAAAGAGGGGAATAAAATAGACTGGTCACTAGGAGGTCACGTATAGCTCTAAAAATGTTCTGAGATATAGTTAAATTATTAATTTACTCACAAAAATTTGTCATGCAAATACTGTGTGTCAGGGATCACTTGCTCTGTCAAGGAGATTATAGTCCAACAAGAAGACAGACACTAAACAATGATGCATTATCATTGGAAGTAGAGGGTGCTCATAGAAGGGGAACATAGAAGAGGGTCTCAACTTGGACCAGGGGTCAGAGTGGTCCTCCAGACAGAAAGGAAGAGACAGAGAGACACACACACACACAGACAGAGAGAGACAGAGACAGAGAGAGATACAGAGAGAGAGATCAAGAGAGAATGGGGAGAATGATGGGGAAGGAATCTGTATGACTACAGATTAGGGAGATGGGTGTGATTTGAACAGCAGGTAGAGATATCAGTGACCAAAAGAACTATGACTAATTCACTTTCTAATATACCAACCTGATGGGTAAAGCAAACTCTTGGTCATTTTTATATTCTATTATGCTCCAAAATGTTTGAGCAAGCAGCTTGCAAAGATGTATAAAATATACAAGATAATCTACAAAAAAATGGTGAAAGAAAAAATGTAAGATGCAGAGTAGAGCCAAGAATAAGAATAAAAGTGCACACCAAAGTGACCTAAATTCTTGCTACAGATAGGCCACAAATTTTACTCAAAACTTCTCAGCGGCCAATGTGGAAAGAGTTCCTGTTTCCATGTTCAGTGATACAATTCACAATGTTGATAGGACAAATACAGAAAAAGTGTTCATAAGAAGGCAGTTAGAGAGTGGATTTCTTCTAGAGTCCTTCAGTATAAACAATTCATCGTGGGTGCTGATACAATGTTGTCTGCTAAACACTCTTCTTATCTGGCTTAATCCAGGAGTAGACTTTAACACATCAATCCCCATCCCTTATTATCCCCCTAACCCCAATATCTTGATGCATTGCCACTCAAGACTGTTTTCCTTCACCGGAGCCCACAGTCCAACTGATCATTTCTTTAATCTGCATGCAGATGAAAATACTATAGCTGGGATGGGCCCTCATTACTTTTGTTAACTTTGCAGAGCATATTCATTCAACTCTATTTTTGTTTTAACATTTTGGTTTCTCCCTTGTTTCATGGTCGTATGGGAATAAAATCATTTATAAAATTGTTCCATTGAGAAATCCATTTTTGAATAATACTATTTTAAATAAAGCTCATCATTCCTGGCGTATAACTTAAGTGATGATCTTACTGAAGCTAACCTTAACTATTTGACAGAAGTCAGTTCTCTTTTCTCTTTCTGCATTTAAATCATGCCTGACTTGAGAAAATAGCCAATTTTTGACAGAATTTGCTTTAATGTTTTCTTCTTCATCTCTGGATGATGCCAAGCACACATGTAAGAATATGTATTTTCAATTAATAGTCTTGGTGTCATGTAGATACACACTTAAGATTTCCCTAACGTGTTAGTGTGTGCCTTTGTGTAAGTTCCTTAACCTCCTTCCTGAGCCTTACACATCTCATCTCTTAGATAAAAATAATTAAAACCTCTGTCTCATGGTGTGGTTGTGAGAACTAAAAAAGTAGTGTATATAGAGACTTTCCATAGTATGTAGTACATTGTACGTAAGTGAAAACAATAAACAATCCTATCTAACAGGGTCATTTCAAGCATTAAAAGAATATGTATTGAAGCTGTCAAGTAGACAAAATTGTTTGATAATATCATCCTTTGGCAAGGGTATGGGAGATAGGTGCCCTATTACATTGCTCACAGGAACACCCATTGGTAGTCACTCTAGAGAGAATTTAGCAGAATCTATTAAAATTTAAAAATACATATGCCCTATAAGTAGCAATTCAACTTAATTTCTACCATAACAAATGCATATTAGCAACAAGAAGAATGTACAAATGTGTATATTGCAACACAGTTTGTAACAAAGTAGCAAAAACTGGAAACTGCCTAAATGTCTATCAATAGAGGAGTAAGAACATAAACTTTAGTATATCAATTTTATGAAACAATTAAAAAGACTGAGGTAGGTTTATGTGTATAACATGGAGAGAGCTCCAAGAAATAATGATTGAATGAAAAAAAATCAAGGTCTGGAATGATCATTCAGTATGATTCCATTTATGCAAATACACACAGAGCTACATAAAGCAATATTGCATGATTTTTTTTGTACATACATGAATATTAATATGCAGAAAAAGTATAAATTTACATACCAACATAAATAATTGTTACCTCTTTGGGAGTACAGAAAGGAATTAAAATTGAGGGTTATAGCTTAAAGGAGATGTTTTCTTACCTATAGTGTTTTAATTTTCCTTTTTAACAAGGAATCTGTGCATATGCTATAGAATTGAAAAACAATTTTTAAAAGCTGCTGGGAGCAATGCTTGGCTTACAAAAAGCATCTAATAAATGTTAATCCCTTCCTTTGGTATAAAATCTCTAAGTTGTCTGTGAAGTGAATTTGGGTATATTTATTCTCTGTGCTTAACAAATATTTGTTTAATAAATGAATAAATATCCTATGCTTTGAGGAAACCATAGAGAGCAGTTTAGACAAGGATATTAACAACTTGGGAAGAAGAAAGATAACTAAACAAGAAAAAATAATATAGTCTCATAGGTACTGATAGATGAATAAAGGATGTTATGGGAACATGTGCAATAACTTTTAACACGGTTTAGAGGAGTAAAGGATCAAGGAGCATTTTACAAAGGAAACTTCAGTCTAAGTCATAGCCTCTCCCATAGAGAAACTGCCAATAATCCAAGTGGTCAGAGGCTAGATCAAATAACAGCATGAATTGAAAGGAAGATTGAGGCAGAATAGTTACAGACAGAGCTGATGTGACTTAGGGTTGGCTGTCATGATTTTCCATGATTTATATACATAATCATTAAAGAAGCAGGACTTCAGAAATATTTGTCCTTTGCTCAATAACCATCTTGTAAAATAGGATCCAAGATCACTAAAAATCCACATTAAATTCTGCTGCAACTCACTTACTTTGTTGTCCTATCTCAGATGATGTTATGGAATGGGGTCCCTTCTAAGATAATGCATGAAAATGAAAGCAGGGATGTCAGAATCATGGGACAGGCTGAGATCACATTCCAGGAAGACAGTAGACAGGATACAACTCTAATACATGAAGTAGAAGTAAACTGCAGGTGGGGTGAGGACAGAGAGTGAGTCAAATATCCACACAAGGCCGTGAGTGAGAACTAGTTTAGAGAGCAGACATGGAATCAGAGCTTCCAGAGAAGCCTCTCTTCCCTGACCTTGTCCCTTAAATCAGGTGGTTCTAGCCAGTCACTAGGAAGTTTCAGCCATGAAGGTTAACCATATGGTACTCTACTCTCCTTTAGGGCTTCTCACTTACCCTATCCCTGCTGTTTGCTCACTGTGACTTCACAGCTTTGGATTTGTTGGTTTGGGCCCCTATGTCTGGCCCTACGGGACCCCATGACCCCAAAATGGTGGCCCTTGGCTCTTCTCACACATGGTTTACAGATACCCTATTTCTCTCCTGGCTCTGAGCAACCATTGCTGAACCCAGCTCAGTTGGGGTTCTCAGGTCCCTAATCCTTCCTGGTCAGTATCAACCCTTGGATAGGTAAGAATCCAAGGCAAGGGGAACAGAAAATTTGTCAAAAGAGTGAATGGATTAGTATGAGCAGTGTTACTGTAGAGAGGTCTCTATTGGACGCTCATGGTCCTGGGGCCATGCATCAGTTGTCTCTGAGGTGTGATAACCTGGACACAACACCTGAGACCATAAAGCTAAGGAACGCCATGGAAAAGCATATTTATTTTCTATTGCAAATGAACAAAACTGAAACTTTATCAGTTTATGGCAAGAAAAGTAAAGGGAAGAAAGCAAACCTTTGTTAAGCCTAATTGTACAATAGCCATGTAGGTTGGGGATCTTATTTAAAATAGCTTCTTTAATTTATTACTCAGATTCTGTGAGCTGCTTATTATCATGCCTGTTTACATATAGCAGAACTTAATATTTTTCTTAACTCAAGGAACTCTAAGACAAAGAGAGGGCATCTGCTTCTTTCTCTCCTTGAGTTTTTTCAATGCGTCTTTGATTTCCTTGTTTCTCAGACTATATATGATGGAGTTCAGCATGGGAATCACAGCTCCATAGAACATGGACACCATTTTATCTTGGTCCCATGAGGAGCCAGTACTAGAATGGAGATATGAGAAGAGACCAGAGCCATAGAAGAGAATCACTGTGGTCAGATGAGAGGCACAGGTGTTGAAATCCTTCATCCATCCTTGGGTTGAATGGATCTTCATGACAGCAGCAATAACGTAGTCATAGGAAATCAGGATAATAAGAGCTGATGTCCCACCAACTGCACACACAGCAAAAGAGTTCACTACCTGGCTGAAGAAGGTACTGGAACAAGACAAGATCAGCAGAGGCAGCAGGTCACAGAAAAAGTGGTTACTGACTAGAGGCCCACAGAAATGGAGCCAGAATATGGAGCTGGTTTGGACTAATCCAGTGAGGAATCCTCCAACGTATGCTGTCATGGCCATACCTACACAGATGGTTGGCGACATGAGGGTTGTGTAGAGCAGAGGGTTGGAGATAGCAGCATACTGGTCATATGCCATGGCTGCTAGAAGAAAACACTCAGTGGCTCCCATCCCAATGAAGAAGAAAAACTGAGCAACACAACCCACAAAGGAGATAATCTTCTGCTGCTTGAAGAAGTCGCAGAGCATCCTAGGAGTGATGGAGGAGGTGTATAAAATATCAACAAAGGACAAGTTACAGAGGAAGAAATACATGGGGGAGTGGAGGTGTGACTCCATCCTGATCAGGATAATGAGGCTCAGGTTCCAAGCCAGAGTCATGAAATAGATCCCCAGAAACAACACAAAGAGGATAACCTTTAGCTCTAGATGCTCTGAAAATCCCAAAAGGATAAAATTGGTCATCATGCTGGTATTCCTTCCCATAGCTATATATCTTCTCTCTGCTGCCTTCAGAGCCCCAAAGGGAGATTCCTGGGACAATGAAAATCCAGGTGAAGAAAACTTTTTGTTCTGTCAAGGAATCATAGACTCCAGAGTCAGAAGAGACACTGGAAGGCAAATGTCCTACCTCCATCTGATGGAGAATTTCCCTTTACAGCATTTATTGGGTCTTTTATGAGACCATTGTCACCCTGAATAGATGCATTTGTTTATGCAAAAGTGATATGCACCAGAATAGACTGGAATTTTTGCATTATCTGAATCATCACCTTTACTGTCAATGTCACCACTTTACTGGAGGTAGTTATTAATAGTTCTAGGACGAAATGTCCCCCCCCTTTTTTTTCAGTTGCTCCACGCATTGTGGTTGGATTATTGAGCCACTCAAATTTATACTAGATACTCTAGTCTTTTTTTTAAGAAAATAAATACGTTAAAAGTTGAAATGCCCAGAGAGGCAATTTTGTGTTTCTTATCATCATAGTTTGTTCTGATCAGGTTTTATGGGGTCAAAGTGTTCTTTGTCTTGAAAGCAGTGGAGTAAAGCACATAGAGATGTGAAAAACTGGCATCCCCTTTAGAGATTAAAGAAAGGATTAAAAAAAATACAAAGGTTTAACACTGAAATGCTACTACTCATTTTGCACAAATATTATCAACTGATCAAACACCTCGCACCATGTTTTTGACAGAGCTAAATGTGGACAATATAGAAAGTAATAAAACAGTATTATTAAGTTCAAAATATTCAATGTAACGCATAGGACAGACAGGAAACGGATAAATCACAGAGCAATGTGACAGGTCCTCTAGGAGAAGTATTTGCACAATGCCCTGGATCTTGGAGATAGAAAGTGGAGGCTTCTGAAGGGAGATGTGTTTGAGGAGGAGTCCAACAATGAATAAGGGGCTAACAAGATAAAAATTTGTTGTGTGAGGGTGTTGGGAGGCAGTTGGTTCAGAGAGGTTTATATTAAAGATGGGAAAATCACAGGAGAGCACAGGGTTTGAGGAAACTTAAAATGTCAGTGTGGGTGCTGGCCTGATGGTGTAGTGGTTAAATTCTGTATGCTCCACGTCGGAGGCCTTGGATTGTGGGTTTGGATCTTGGGCCAGGACCAAACCACTCATCAGCCATGCTGTGGTAGTGACCCACATACAAAATAGAGGAAGATTGGTCACAGATGTTAGCTCAGGGTGAATCTTCCTCAGGGGGAAAAAAAATCAGCATGGCAGGAGCACAGAATCAACGGGGTTAAGGGAAGCTAATAGAAGTCTAGTTTTGAGAGACAATGGGATGTGGAGAAATAGTGAAAAACCTTCAAAAGCAAAGATGGCAAGGATATTTGTTTCATATATATATATATATAATTGCATATACTGTATATATAATTGCATATGCTGTATATATAATTACATATATGTGTGTGCACATTCATATTTCATTTCAACCTTCTCTCCACTTCTGGACTTATGCCCCCCCTTTTCTCTGCTCTGTTTTCTTGATAGTACTTATCACCTCTGCCATGGCATAGAATTGATTGGTTTGCTGATTATTGATTGTCTGTCTCCCTCCACTAGAATGTAAGCTTAACAAAGACCAGGATTTTTAGGAATTTTTGTCTCTTTTTTTTATTGAAGTATCCCAAGCACCTAGACCAGTGCATGGCACATAGTAGATGCTCAATAAATGTTTGCTGAATAAATATCATGTTAAGGAGTTTGACCTTTCTCTTATGGGCAAGAGGAAATACATGAAAGTTTTTTTTTTTAATTTTACTTGTTTTCTTTGTAAACAGGGAACTGGTTGTCAAATATGTGTTTAATAATATAACTGAGAGCAGTGTGGAAGTGTAGAAGCAGTGTGAAAGATGGACGGGAGTGAAAACAGACTGAGAAGGAAGACTAGATAGTTGCTTCAAATGCCAGGAAGAAAGCTATTAATGATTTGAACTGAGACAGATTTAGAAACAAATGCTCCCCGGAGATGTAACAGCAGCATTCATTCTTCAGTAGCAGGGAAGAGAAACCATACATGGCCAGACAATTAGTCCCTGTCACTCTTATTTCTTACATTTGCAGTAATCATCAAAGGTATATTTTAGCAAGATTCATCATGATTCTTTTCTATTTGAATCCCAAGAGTCTATGATATATAATCTATTGCATTTTTAGAGTGTGATAAAAGCTAATTATCAATTATTTTATATCAATAATCTGTTTAGTTTGACCTGGATTATGTGGTGGTAAAGATATAGAAATAGAGTATGACACACATTAGATTTTCTTGTAATAATTGTATATAATATATTGAATTAATATATTTCATATTAAATATACATATATACATGTACATGTCCATATACATATACATATATACACACATATATATTTTAGTTTCCATGGTCTGAGAACCACCAACACTTATTTTTACAGTGTGTTTGAGTTTATGCAGCATTTTCACATCCATTGTGTTATTTGTCATCATCCAGAGTGGGGCTTTGATGTCAAACAGAGCTGGTCTCTAATCCTTATATCCTTGCCACTAGCTGTGTGGTCTTGGTCAAGCTGACACATCACTCTTAAATCTCCGTTTGATTTTTCTCAACTGTAAAACAGAGGCAGTAATAGGACTACCACATAGATTGTGAGAATTAAATGAAATAACCTAAATCAAGTTTGGGAGAGAAAAATAATTTTTATTCCTTAACAAATGATCAGCACTGTAAGGATTTGAACCCAGGTCTCTTCATCTCTAACCCAAAATCTGCTCTCTACAGCGCCTGCTACCTCAACACAGGTGCATGTAGTTATACATGATAATAATGGCTACATTGGCCATATGCCCTTTACTTACGTTATTGCCAGTATTTATAGCAACATCTTGGCTTATTTCATAACAATTAGCACACTTTGTATTTACTTTTGTTTGCTGACTTGTTCTATCTGTATCCTTAGCTATAAAGTCTGGGAAGTCATTATAACCTCAGTGCCTCATACAGTGTCTGGCACATACTAGACGTAAAATAATGTTTGTTGAATGAATTCAATTTACAATAATTCCAAAAGACACATATTATAGACCAGGAGCTCACTGAGGTTATGACAGCTCAAGGAGTTATAGTGACTAAGCCAAGATTTAAACCCAGGATTCTTTGACTCCAGAGTCTGTTCTTCCCAAATGCTATAAAAGAAACTGGCCATGAGTCTGGGCAATCCATAGGACTATATTATAGGTGTAACTTCAACAGATGCGATCCTTTACCCATCCCAACTGATCAGACAAGAGCGGTTATGTGGAACCTGAATTCTGAATATCATTGTAAAGAATTTTCTTCTCCTCAACCTGGGCAGGTCCATTTACATTTTAACAAAGTTGAAGCTACACACCAAGATAAAGAGGTGAAGTTCTTATGTGGTAATTCCAAAATGAATGATATATTTGAGGTGCAGAGGATATTTGCAGTTCAGATGGCTTTGTAGGGTAGGATAAAGAAAAGCTAGAAAGACTAGCATGTAAGAAAACAAATATGTTTTCTATTTTCATCAATTCTTTATTCTCATCTGTTACAATTCTTGGCATGTGATAGGTTCCCAATGGATACTTGTGGACTGGCTCAATAAAGGGTTATAAAATATTTAATATATAGACACGGTAAACTTGCCCTAATCCCAAGACCATTGGACCCGTCCTATTTTTAAATACTGCATGGATGTTCAGAAAACTCTTGGGATGTACCTAAAATAATAAAATAATAGAATATCATAGGTAGAAACCAGTTATCTTAGACTTTCTCCATTATAGATAATAAAACTAAAGCTAAAAGAGAGAGAGTGGATTGTCTGCACAGTTGGTTAATACGAGAGGTGAAATTAGATCCTGTACCTCATTCTCCAGGAGTAGCCTTTTCTGCTGTGCCTTATTCCAAAACCTGGAGGCTCAATGGTAGCTAAAGAGGATCTGAGGAAACCAGGGGATTTTTTTATTGCAGACACACTCACACATGCATGCATTCATGAGTTTATAATAGCATAAAAAGCACTAGCCTGAAGGTAAAAAAAAAAAAAAAGTTCTGATTCAATTCCAGTTCCTCCTACCTGTTTGCTGTGTGACCTTGGGAAAAATTATTTGCTTTTCTGAATCCTAACTTCTCATCTACTGTAAACAATAAATAGAGAAGTTTAGATCAATGTTTTCTAGTCCACTTTCCTTCCTTCTTTCTTTCCTTCCTTATTTCCATATGTAAATAGCAGAACCTTTTTAAAAACAAAATCTTCTGCAGAATTCCAGAATATAAAATAGGTCAAGTCCAGCTCCTCTTATTAAAGTCAGAGCATTAGGGAGAAAGGATCCCAGCATCTTACCTGTTCCACCTTCCCCTCCTTCAAGGGTCTTTCCGACTCTCCCATTTTATGATTCTAGGATCTACCAGTACCTGTTCCTAAAGAAGGGCAAAGGGCAAACTCACCTACAACTCCTTAAACTCTGGGTTTCAATCAGATGGCTAACACCAGATGCTTGGAGCTAGAACAAAACCCATCGCTGCTATCACCTGGATCACTGGTCTTGGCCAAAAAAATAAATAAAATTTGCATAGGTACTTTAAATCGGTCACCAAAGGAGAAACTTGATGAGGTTATGCAGAAGGTCAGTTCACTCCTAGGTACCATTGGATCTCTCTAGGTAGTGGGAAATGGTGTGTCCCAGAGAGTTCCTATCGGCAACTTGGCTGGCTGTCTGGGCTAGGGAGTAAAGAGAATGCCAGCTTTGGCTGGGGGGAGTTGATTTCCATTGGCCCTGCTTCCATTATATTCCAAATCCCTGGTCTGCTTCCAATAACATACCCCTAGAGGCAGTAAAAGTCACGAGTGGTTTTGGCTTCAAAATACATAACTATTTCATCAACAGCAGTTACCTTCATAAAACGTTGGATATTTCACAGGACCTCTTCAATGTAAGAATATCTTTTGGATAACTATAACTGTAAGAGTTGAAACTAGGACTAAGTAGGCGAGAGAGAGAGAGACAGAGAGACGGAGAGGCATTATAGGAAAACAACAGGGTAGTCCAAAGGTAGAATGGATGTCCTGGAAGGGAGCAAATTCTCCATCACTGGAAGTAAGTAAGAAGATAGTATACTTGACAATGACGATCTCATTTATATGTGGAATCTAAAAAAAAAGAAAAATACAAACTCACAGAAACAGAGAATAGATTGGTGGTTGCCAGAGGCAGTGAGGTAGGGGATGAGGGAAACAGGTGAAGGTAGTCGAAAGGCATAAACTTCTAGTTAATATAAGTTCTTGGGATATAATGTACAGCATAGCAACCATAGTTAACAATACTGTATTGAATATTTGAAAGATGCTAAGAAAGTAGATCTTAAAAGATCTCATCACAAGAAAAAAATTTGTAACTATGTGAGGTGATGGATGTTAACTGTGGTAATCATTTCACAATATATGCATATATCAAATCATTATGTTGTACACCTTAAACTAATACAATGTTATCTGTCAATTATATCTCAATAAAATTGGAAAAAATAAAAGAAATAGGCTATAAAAAAAAGAAAGTCTCAATTAGTTGACCTCATGGTTTCCGTAAAATTCTCAGATTCTATGATTCTGTGAAATTGAGAGAAAGGAAAGAAGATAGAGAGGTACTACCAGTTTTGGTTGTGTGGATTGGGCCTTTTCATACTTTATTTCATAATATCCTCACAGAGGAAAGTAGCTCCCAAAGGAAGGCATTCTTAAAGCACATTTTCAGATGAGAAAATGGAATTTTGGAGAAGTGCTTGCCAAAGGTCACACAGAGAGATTGTGGCAAAGCTGGAATTTGTACTCAGGTATTCCAGAATCTAAAGTCCACACTCAGTCCTCTACACCCCACTGCCTCCATAAGGACAGGAAAAATGGATGGCAATGGTGAAAAAAATCACCTGATAGACCTCATTTTTCAAAAGATCTATGTACAGTGAGTTAAAAAACTAAACAACCTTTCGCTGTTTGACTAGGGCCAGATTCCCCTCGGGTATATGTTTTGTTTATAATTTATCAAGTCTCCAACTTGAAAAGACTTGAAGCCTATTTGTGTGTCTTAGGGACGGACATGCAAGAAACAGAAGGAAGTGGGCATTGTGCAAACCCACAGGACACTGTGGCTTCTTTCAAGGATTTGTGAAGATGCAGGCCGCCGCCCTGCTTATATTGGCAGCTCTTCAACTTGCATCCAGATGAGAAAACTCTGCTGCGGTTTCCATGCTCCACTCCCAAATCCCACCCACTTCTCTTCTACCAGGGCCATAGTCTCCTACTGGGAAGCTAAACATATTCTACCCCTTCCTCAAATTCCCAGCTCTTGCCCTTACGCCTACATTCTTGAGGTCTCTCAAGGCTTGTTATTGGGGAAAGGATCACCGTGGCCAATGCAGTAGTTTGTATGTAATTAATCTTTTCTAGATTAAAAAAATCATAATAAAAACAAAACAAACGTCTTGTTTCTTACTCCTTACTGCAGAGTGAAGGGTGTAAGGATAAGGTGATGGATGACTGTGGTGTTTTAAAAAATTCCTGCCTCTCTTCTTCCCCATATCCTTCCTTCCTTCCTTCCTTCCTCAGGCAAAATTTCAGAAAGGACTCCCTTTCTTTGATATTTGCATAATAAAAATGTCAACAATAAAATCAAGTCCTTCTTTTGTGACATCGCCATTCCAGTCCCTATTTGTCAGGCAGTTTTAACCTGATTGTTCATGATCTGCCACTATCTTCTAACTGGTCTTTTTGCCTTTAGGTTCACTTCAATTCAATCCTTCCTCCTTAACCTGCAGAGGGACTTCGCTGAAGCACAGATCCAATCATGTGATTCCTTCCTCAAGAATATTCACTAGTTGGTTACTGTTCATCAATAGCCTGATGACATCCAGATTCCTTATCCTGACCGTCAAAGCCCTCAGCACCCAGCGATGCTTCGTGAACATGGCATGGAAATCAGGAGAAAACATGAACAAAAGGTCATTGGATGTGGCAAGAAGGAAGGAAGGTGATCTTCCTAGCACAGTTTCAATAGAAGCCCATCAATCTCAGATGGGGTGTCTGGAGTGGGGGGTGAAGGGGGGATTTGAGTACAGCCAGGTGGTGAAGAAACTGAGATGCCAGTTTAGCAGTGAAAGAGGAGAATGAAATGCAAAAGTAGGTACAGTGGCTGGAAATGTCAAGTGAAATAATGCTTAAGATTGGGGAAACTGGAACAATTTGGAGACTGAAGGAAAGGCCATGGAGAGGGCTATCCTGCAGCAGTCCTTCTCGGTCATGGCTGCTCACCAGATCAAAACCAGTCATTGGCAAAGCCAGAATTTAAACCTGCACCAATCACGAAAGATGAAGGAAGCCTGCGTGAGAACACAGAGGCAAGTGGTAATGGCAAGAGGGTGGCACAGAGGACAAAGTTATAGGAAGCTGGTCTTGTCTGCCTTTGTAAATAGTTCTTTTAGCTCACTGAAAATAACATAGAAGTTTATTTATTTTTCTGAATCCAGAGTAAATGGAGAAACTGTTCTCTGAAATCTGTTTTCAGTCTTAGAATAGATCTATAAACCAGCATAGTAAAACCTAGAAAATAGTTGCCTAACCACATGTGTTAGGCAGATGTGGCCCTCCACACACAGTGTTTATTATGTATTCTTTAAAGAGACTCTGATCCTTTAGTCCTGTTTGGAGTGATGGGAGGGGTAGGTCCTTTTCTGGGAAGCCACACTGCTGTGGTGTCTGCTGCTGAGAAAGCCTAAGCCTTTCCTAAAGAAGCTTTTCTGAGACCAGAAACACGGACAAACATGGAGACATTAGGAATCATGCATCCAATTAACTGTCATGCATTGCAACATTAAGTTGTCCCTTAAAATAGACCTGAAAATGATCCAGAGCTGATGTGACCTGAGAAATGCACAACCACCTTGAACTTGCTTGATCCTAAAAGTAGCATTTTGTCAGTAAGGATCAACTTCAAGGAGAGGCAGCTGTGATTGGCGGCAGGCCGTAGGAATGATGAATGTTCACTGGAAAGGGATATCCAGCTGGATCCCAGATGGTGGGAAAAGCATTGTCTACAAGAGACCACAAAAAGTCAGAAGAATAGGGGACACTTCAGTTTATGTGGATGTTGATGGTTTGGGGAGGCAAGAGAGGAAGAGATGAGAAGACAACAATGGGTTGTCAATTTTCTGTTTATTTTACATCTGTTCATTGATTATTCTTAAAAATCTAAAATTAGTTTTGAAATTATATCAGATGTGGCAGACAGAGAGATAGGGAAAAAAACAATGCAATAGCATCCCTCTGTGCGCTGCCTATGTTATACGTTTGGTTGAGTTCTCAAGACATTACTCTTCTCAAGTTGATTACCAATGGGTTTGGGTAATCAGCTAATGGGCAACCCCATATGACAAGGAACGCCAAGGAATGACCCATTATTTACCCATTTATTGCCTCTCCTCAAGACCAACTTTTCAGTTCAATAATGCAAGAAATATTTCTGAGCTGACCTCACCTCACTGTGATCATCTCATTCTTCTGCATGCTTCTCAAGTCAACATTGTTTTAGCTCTCTATGTTTAAGGGCAATCAGAAGATAAGTAAGATGGTTTCAAGTTTGATGTTTCTCCAAATTACCTAGCTGTGCACTGGCTTGACCTCTATACCACTGACTTCAAACTCTATGTCATCTCAGTCACATGATTTGGCAGCCCCATTCTAGACCTCACTACCATGAGAAACTGCTAATTCTAAAATCTCAAACTCTAATATTTCCCTTTACCAAAACTTCCTGTTTTTACTCTGCAACTCTAAGTGAATCTGTTCTTGGTTTTCATAACCACTTGTTCCTCTGACTCTCCCAAGTTCATGAGTCCACCACCCTCGCTCAAGTGGTTTGTATTACCATCCTTCACTATTTTCTTCTTTTCCTAGTACTATTCTCAGACTTAGCTCGCTGATGATATCAGCTATTTAAATGTGGCCTCCAACCCCACAAAGACATTCTCTGCTGCATAAAATCCTTCCTGAACCTCTTCTTCATGCCCAAATTCCCCACAGTTGTCTCAAGATAACCTTTCTTGACATCTTCAACTGGGTATGATTTCTCTGTCTTCTGAACACTCATAGCTTGTACTTGTTATTCCTTGTGACTTCCATCACTTTCCCACTCAGATAACAGTTATGTGTCTACTTGCATTATTTCTCTTTGAGATCTTTTAGGGTTTTAACTTCTTATTTATCTTTGAATTCCAGTGCCTGGCATCCAATAGATGCTCAGTGTCTGTTTCCTGAATTGAATAGGACAGGTTTTCTACAAAGGAACTTTAAAAAAAAACAGCTTCATCAGGATATCAACTGCAAAGTTTGGAGGGGTAGTATTACAGAGAGGAAACTAAAATACGCAATGAGGATATTAGTTTCCTATTGCTGTATAATGAATTAACACAAATTTAGCAGCATAAAACAGTAGATATACATTATCTCACAGCTCTGTAGGTCAGATATCTGAGCACAGTGTAGCTGGGTTTTCTGCTTACTGGCTTCCTCCTAAACAGGGCAAGAGGGGATATTGGAGTTGATTAGCTCCACCTACCTCTTCAAATAGAATGTCACCTCTTTCTTGCATCTCACAAAGTAGGGAGGGAGGACATTTTAATGTCCTCTTTGAAGATAAGAAGTAATAGGTTGAAGTTACTTGGAAAGAACTTGTTGCTTAGTTCAAGGAGAAATTTTCTAAGACAGAATTTTCTTATCTTAATCCAAAGATAAAAGGGACTGACTAAGAGGTTGTGAACCCTCAGGATAAAAAGAAGTCTTTTAAGAGAAGTATT